>NC_140595.1:265729772-266929772 GCF_964204655.1 Triturus cristatus | reverse complement strand
ATCGTCTCCTCAGTCGGTATGTTTGTAACTACCAGGTAGGCTCAAGCCCTCTTGTGGGGAAAGCACGTTGTTGTTACCTGCAAATTTAGACAAGCAGACCGGGAAAAAGGGGAAATAAAAAATGCCCAAGTTTGCTCGTTTTTTTAATGGGATTCAATTTTATTTAGGGATCCAATTTTAGGGCTCTATTATTTGACATTTCCATATGTATTTATCCATATTTATTTTGTGCTCATTTTATATGTATTTATTGGTATATATTTTGTGTTTACAGTAAACAAGAAGGTGCTACGGGTATATTGCCACATGTATTTAACCAATAAAAGTATACTCATATATGAATGACAGCGGGTTATAGAACTGTTCCAGTACAATGCAATCATCTGAAACATTTACATTGTAGAACTGCGCAAAAATCTGTACATTTACAGTTATTTAAACTTTATTAGGGAATCTTTTTCTTTTTTTTCTACCCTACCTGTCAAACTGACCACATTCTAACCTGCCACCCATGGTTGACAGTCAAGAGGATTGTCCAAAAGACTACCTATTCTCTGTATTTTTCCAAAGTTAAAAATAAATACAGACAAGAAAATAGATATTTTTCTGCTTGTTCTTATTTGTAAAAATCAGTAACAAGCATTTACAATGCAATGGTCTCGGCATTGTTAAAGTTAGAGCTATTGGCATTGCTCCTGACATTGTTTTTTGTTTTTTAAATATTTCAAGAAACTGCATTGTTATTTACAATGTCAATAGCTTAATCACTCTCAAATGCGAGACATATTGCATTTTCAGCCACACACAGAGCGACACACACAAAGCCACCCACACACACAGAGCCACTCACATAGCCACGCCATACGCCTCTCCTACTCCTGCTCTTCCTCTTTTACCTCACCTGATTGTGCCCGCAAGAGCCTTATCTGTTTGTGAGTTGCTGCTCTCCTCGCTGCCAGATGTTCCTACCTGCCCCTCCCATGCCCACATGTTTGTTGTCACTAGCCCTGCGGATTGTGGAAAGCCCTCTGCCCACCCTCCTACCTACTCTCACGTAACCAGCCCTCTGCCCACCCTCCTACCCACTCTCACGTGACCACCCCTCCAGAACCCCGTTTGTGCGCCCAGGTTTCCAGTCACGTAGCAAGGGTGACACGAACTATAGCTTAAGTGAAGAAGAATTGTCCCCTCAAATCACAATTTCACACAGCTTTTTTTTGGGGGGGGGGGGGGGGGGGGGGGTTATATAGCGCAAACACAACCTGAAGGAATTAGAGCGCTTTACATATGATCACCAGTTGCTTTACACACGGACTTACTCATTTTGTTATGCACACGCAGATTAAGTGATTTGCCCAGAATCACAGGCTGTTGAGTGTACCTACCGAGACTCGATCCCTGTTCCACAGCTTCGAGGTTGACCGCTGTAGCGCTTACTCCACATCCTTGCATCCATGCATGGTAGGGGCATGGAACGCCCCGTACTCCAGGGTCCCAGTGCTACTGCAGATGCTGCGCCATTGATAGCTGTGCCTATGCATTTGTATCAAGTTTTTGCCCCATCCTCTTCTTGAACCCTCAGCTGAGAGCACTGTGGTGCCCACAATTCCGTCCTGCCCCCGCTTACACTCCCTGATGGTCCTCCTCATCCGACCCCTCCAGAGGGAGTCCTGTTTACCTCACCTGCCCCTAGAAGTCGACCCTTTTAAACCCCCAACAACACTTTTGCCCCCCCCCCCCGCCCTCCTCACATGCTTGTCGGGCAGCCCTCTTAATTCCCGTACCAGGGCCAGCAGCAGGCCCGGGTCCTCCATATACTCCTGGCAAGATCAGACCAAATCCCTCTCCACGGTGTGAAAGGTATAAAAACACCCCCCCCCCCTCCCCCCCAACAAAATAGCGGGAATGTGTGGTGAGCAGTTTCTCCGCATGGCATAATATTTTTACCAGAGTAGAAAAAGAAAAGATAAAACTTAAACTCATTTGCTGTAGGTGTTACTGCTTGCACATACATTTTAGATGTAAATTCTCACATGAAAGAATGGAATTCTCTATTACAGCGGTACAAACCTCCTGCTTCATGTTTCCAGACTTTACTTGGAAATGTATGATTTCAAAGAACTCAGAAATATGCATCCATGCCAAGACAGAACCCTGCAGGTGCCGATTTATTTATTTATTTTGTTTGGGGTGGGTGCGGGGGAGGACGGAACGTGTTCATTTGAAAAACCATTAGAGGCAGCCGTTCCGCTGAGAAAGATGAGGCTAGATAGCCCGTGCTCGGGGGGGGGGGGGGGGGGGGGGGGTAGTGGTGGAGGAGAAAGGGAGATTGAAGTCGGTGCCCGGGAGGGTGAGAGACAGGCGGTTAGGGACAGAGGGAACCAGTCAAAGCGGAGGAAAAGGGTGCTGGGAGGTAGTGCTGAAGTGATCGGGGAAAAGGCTAGCGATAGAAGGGAGAGCCCGTGCTGGGAGACGGTCGAGGCATGGAAAGCAAACCACGGAGGAGGGCTGGTGAACGCGAGCTTGAGCGGCATGCGATTCCTCATCCCCCTAAGCGTGTTCATCTGCCACGAGCATTGATGGTGGAACGAGTAGTGAGCAGAACCATACTGGCGACCTTTCGCGAGACCTATGTCATGGGGGTATCGCGCGACTGAAAATTTGAGACGGAGCTGTAAAAGCTTGGTCCTGCCTGGCAACACCGGTCTGGCGGGTCTCTTGTAATGCGAGAGACGTTTTGGATGTACGTGCCGTTGGGTGTGCGCCGCCTGCTGTTGAGATACAACGCCGGTTGTTGCGTCCGCCTTAACGTGAAAGCCATTTCAGAGAGCCATGAACACCGAATTCTCCGTTCCCAGTCCCGCGGCGCCAAAATAGCCGAACCTTCGAAAGCAAAAAAAAAAAAAAAAACACGCCCACCAGCGAAAAAAGGGCCGGGCTGTGATAATTAGAAAAGTTGCAAAAAACATGCCCCCGAATCCGAAAAGGACGGGGCCTGTTCGGAATGACGGACCTCTTCTCCAATGGCTGGCCAGCATTCAAGAGGCCAGCCAATGGAGAAGAGGGGAGAAGAGGGGCGGGTTCAAGCCCCTCTTCTCCAAGTCATTATATCTCGCGAGCGAGACTGCGCAAGCGCAGCCTTCGCTAGCTGAGACCTAGAAACGGAAAACTGGGACCCTTAATTTTAATAGAAGGTACACCTTTGGCACTAATGAAATCAGGAACAGGGTGGATACGGAGAGCTTAATGGCTTCCCTGCCCCCAGGTCAACATGTTTCAGCTAGTTATGAAGAAGCCTATAAGGTCATCATGCTTTCATGAGGACCATTTGAGTCTTACAACTATCAATGGTATATTCTGCCTAGATTCATATAGCTGAAGATTGTTGTAATACACTCATACCATGCACTCAATTATGCAGCATAGTGATATTGCAAATCTTGATACAACCCACCTAATTTAGGGATTGATTTTTTTCCAGGTATCTACAAAAATAGGAGATGGATGCCATGTTAATTTTACTGACAAGGCAACAATAGTGTCACATTTTTCACTGTGATCCTCGTGTAGTAAGCACGTATTCCATGTATCATGCGGTAGACTGTATAGATCATGCCCCTCAGAGTGGAGAGGACATGCTACTCAAAAGTGCAGAGACCATGTCAAGACGTGGATGTATAAAGACACATATCTACTATTATAATAGGCACTAATAACAGAGCATCATCGCTAAATAATTCACTCATGTTTAGGTCTCCCCTAGGCAGCGCATGCGCAAGGTCTCTTTGAGACATGCTGTGTATCTACAATATGGTCTTCAAGCACTGCCCATCTTTGTAATGGGTTCCTTTTACTGTCCTTCGTAAATGTCTGCTTATTGGTTAATATGCTTATTAGTCCCTCCTTTTGTAATCTCCCATGAGGACAGCCCTGGTCACATGTGCTCTTACTCTTCAGGTTATTTATTACATTTTGTGAGCACTTCTTTTTTATTTTTGCTTGCATTGGCCCATGCTCAGTTACAGATTGTTATGTTCACTTAATCAGCTTGTTTTCTGCAGTGGCATTTTTAGTTTTTAAATACACAGTTTACATGCTTATCCAACTTCTGTAACGTGTAAATGCTTTGTTTGGCTTACTTATCAGAATTCCTCCTTTTGTTTCCTTTCGCCATTGTTTGAGTGACGATCATCATGTATTTACATTCTATTTTTTGTTTTTTGAAAGGCACAGTTTTACCAACGCCGAAACTCAATCCTGGTTCCCCAGTTCTAAAAACAATTAATTTAGGCCCAGATCTTTGAACTGGGATGACTGTATGACATTGTTCTGCATTCTGTCCATCAACTGTTCTTTTTGCATTTGTCACCCCGAGTGGGACGGGTATGCCAGACGTGGGTCCCGTTATCTCCATGCCACTGGAGTCAAGCTATCCTGGCTGATGAGGGGTGAAACCCCCGAAACCGGTCCTAGGATGCTTGTTTCCAGTCCAGGGAGGACCTGGCCTGGCAGTTTGGGCTGAACTGTTCCCATTGGGGGCAGGGTCAAGACTGATTTGCATATGACTGTGTTCAAACTAGAATGGCATGGTGAGCAAAAAAACGATGGATTTAGGTCCAGATCTCTGTACTGGGGTGAATGTATGACATTGTTCTGCATTCTGTCCATCAATTGTTCTTTTTCCCCAGTTCTAAAGTCAGCAGGTCAGCAGCTTTGGCCGTTACACCACAGCCACTCTCCTGCTGGGCATAGTGTGTTTGGCTGCGACTTTCATAATTTATTTTTTACTTGCTTGTTTTTCCTGCAGGAGATAGCTTGCCAAGTTTGGGAGGCCCAAGGATTTCCCGTGGGAGGGGACTAGAATGTTTTCGTGCTCTTTGGCAGCGATTAGTGAGGTTAGTGCATAAAAAAAAGTTATTTTTAATCCCTTTACCCTTCTTTCCATACCAGATGGTAACCCTTCACTTTGATTTCAGCTGCGATGCAGGAGTGTTGTGTAAAGGTGGAAGCGATCAGTTTCAAAGGAGAGGCAATGTCGACTTCCCACTGAAAGTTATTTGTACCAGGCCCTGCTCGTCAGTCTATCCACCGCATTTCCAAGGTTGCCATCCATGTTATCAGGTTTTCTGCCACTTGCCTTCTATTGGGCCGCATTTCAGGGGGTGGCAGGCATTTAACTGCCAGGCAGGATCACAATGCGACTGTCCGGGGCAGGCAGCAGAATGGGAGATGTGTTTAGACCGGTTGTTCACACTCTTTATCCCACTAGATAGCCATTGGCTGGACAATGAGGTTTGTGCTTCAGATGTTAACATGAACAGTTATTGCAGAGCGAGAACATCAGTGTACAAATATTGCTTGTTTGGACTGGCTCAATTCGCAGTGGCTTTTAAAATTAATTTATTTTTGATTCTGGTTTATTAACAATAAATATCACTTAAGAATCTGTAGTATCTAAATCCAGTAATGATGTAAGTTCAGTTGATTTATTAAGTCTTGATTACAAGTTGGTAAGATCAAGTTAATCAGCCCCACCAGGAGCAGCCTCCCTGCTGCTCAGCCCATCTACAACTGTCAACACACACACCCAAACATTCCAATCATGTCCCTCACGCCAACATTCCACACAGAACATTTACACTGGTTGAGCAGCTAGGAACCAGGTAACATATAAACAGTATTAACACAGCAAGATACCACATATCTTCTCTTTAAAATTGAAAATTAAATAAACTATACTAAATGGAATCAACTATGCACAACAATGTACAAATAATGGAAATAGTCCAGAACCCAGATGCAAGGTGAAAACAGCACAACTCAAGAGCGAAAGAGGACAAGTAAAGGAGGAAGAAAGAATAAATAAATACACATGAAATATTACCCACCCTCCCCCTTTAACATTAAAACAAATAGAAGTGATACAAGAATGTTTAAGCATTGAAATGAAACTTGACTGAAAAAATGAATTGGGTCACACAAGCGTGAATAGCGCCGCAAAGCTCAAAATGCAGCCAAGCTTGAAGAGTGCTGCCCCCAGTCCGATGATGGCGGCACGAAGGGGTGACGCTCACATGGTGGATCAAGGCGTGTCAAAGGAGTGAAGCAAATTACATCACCTTCGAAGCTGGACATAGTCGCAGGTGACCCGTCAGCTGCTCCACGCCAGTCCGTGCCTGAGGTAAGCTGCTCACGCTCATGCTGACTCCATATTCAAACCGCAACACAGCGGTTTAACTGCCCACACTCCAGACAGGTCTCAGGTAGCAAAAAAACAAATAATGGACTAAAGTTGTCTCATCTCTGATGTCCCGGTCCGGCCGCCGGTACTAAGGCTGATTTTGAATATGATGTTGTGCACAATTAACAGCATTCACAAAGGAAAATGCTATCAAAATAAAACCATGCCAAGAAAGATTGTAGGCAGAATCTAAACTATCCGGGGATGCTTAGTGAAACGTTGAGCATGTAGTGTACCAGAATACACACAAGAATATAAGAGCAAAGCGTTGAATTGCTTGACATATTTTCCCAAAACACATAGAACTATGAATGAAAGGCACAGGCAGTATTTTGTTGAGCTTGATGAAGTAACCAATTCTTGTTACCTTAAAGTCCGAGAGATGTAATGTTGGTGAGCACAGCACGCCTAGGCTGGGGCTGTCCAGTGTGAAGGACACTGGTGGAGCTGCGAGGCGTGATGCTCCAATTACTCTTGTTTCTTGTAAATCCTGTTTGTTTTGTGTGAACATTTCCTCCTGGAAATGTACTTGCGCTGTCTGTGTGGCCATTTATTTTAATCACTTTCTCTTGAAACTGTACTGTGTGCTGTCTGCAACTGTTGTTTCTGTAGGTTCCTACCACTTGGAAGACTTCTTTGACATGTCATCTTTATCTTCCATAAAACCACGCGTAGAGCATGAGTTTGTATCCAGATCATCGCTGAAAATATGTGGTAATCAAGTCCAGTAGCCGAGATGTAATTTCAGTTGATTTGTTAAGTCTTGGTTATAAGTTGGTAAGATCAAGTGAATCAGCCCCACCAGGAGCAGCCTCCCTGCTGCTCAGCCCATCTTCAACTGTCAACACACACACCAGGCACCCAAACATTCCACTCATGTCCATCACGCCAACATTCCACACAGAACACTCACACTGTCTGAGCAGTTAGGAACCAGGTAACATAGGAACAGTATTAACACAACCGCAAGATACCCCAGAATCATGCATAGAGTTTTTGGGGCATAACGTTCCTTATATAAATCTAGCTTTGCAGAATTACTTATAAATGAGCTGTTGTGTTTTGTGCAATCAAAAAGTGTTAAATATATATATTATTTTAATTATGCAAAATGTTTAGAAGTGGGATGACAGAGAGAGGGTCTCTTTAGGGATTGTGTAATTAGTGTAATTAAGGGTGTGGCTTAAATACATAAACTACATAAACTACAGCAGCCATTAAAACAAATACATTTCCCAAGAATACCAGAGAAAGCAACAGCAAAAAATAGTTTTTAGTCCTTTGTCAATGTCCTTGGCCAAGCTCCCATAACACCCTCTGACACTTCCTGCTACTCCTCTTTCTTCGCTGCTCGGAAGCCAGTTAAGTGAAATGTTCTTGTTCCTCTTGTGCCTGACAAGCGATTAAATTCTCTGTTGTGAGGGAGGCGCTGTGACTAGTGCGCAGAAGTGCAGCTGTTGTTTTTTCGTCACAGATTCCCTGTTGGTCGCGGGACCGCATCCACGCTCCTTATGTGACAAAACTGTCCAGCACGACAGCAGGTGCGGTCCGCCGCCCGATAAAGGGCGGTGTGGGGTGGTCGAGACATTCTGGCCTGTAGCGCGCACTTCCCGTCTGGGAATTTCAAATGTGCTCCGCACGGCCAGATATTGCTTGTGCCTCCCCGGCTGCCCGGTAATCGCCCAGCTGAGATCTGGGTCTGTATTCACTTCATCTGCACTTGTTCTGTAAGCAGACGCCCACTGGGTTTTGTGTGTTTGTAAACAATGGTAAAGCCTTAGATAAAGTTTGCTCAAATAGCCTATCTTGCTGTGCAGCTTCAGGACGCAACACTTACAAAAGGCACCAAGGTTGTTGATTCTTACTGATTGTCTCATTTGTGTGTTCTTCCCAAAGCTCTATTGACCTCTGGGTGTTCCTTGTCTGTGATCTTTACTATAAAAACCCATTTAACCATCGTTCAGTGTGCTCTCTCCTTGGGTATTTTGATGATACTTGTCAGATGGAGACCCATTCATGAACGCTTAATAAATGACCTATGGTTTGACTTTGCTCCAGTGTCAATTCCTCCTTACTTGTTTAGAACCCGTGGCAAAGTGGTGACCCTGCACCAGCAGATTATATATTAATCTGTTCCACAACGCTGCAACAAAGGCAAAGTGCATCATCTTGGATTTCTCCCGTCTGGTCTCACCAATCAGGATCGCGCTGGGTGCAATAGATAGCACCCAGCAGCAGCGAGTCAGCGACACTTTCTAGTAGGAGTAACAACAGATTTACATCCCGGATTTAATCGGATTGTTGGTGGGGATATGGAGAGCTGCACTAACTTGCGGCCATTTTGGAGTCAGGCAAGCGCCGCCCTCCACCCCACAGTTACTGTTAATTCACAGATCCTTATGTGTGGTGTTGCAAGCGTATATATACGAGGCTGTGATCCCTGCTAGACCGCATGTTCAGTAGAGGAACCTACAGCCATCGGAGCGGCCTGTCTCAAGGCTGCATCATCATCTTTAGGGTGTTCATGCTGATCCGTCGAGTAGCGCCGGCAAAACTCTTGTACAGCAGCTGGCGTGTCACATATGCATGGTTTGCCCCTCACATCCACATGGACGCGCGCGGGATAGATCATGCCATTTCGCAATCCCATATTACAGAGCGTGTTCTTCACTCCCGTAAACTTACGTCTGGCCTCTTGTACTAGTGGTGTGAAATCTGGGAATATGCTTAATGTTGCGACTTGCCAGTTAAATGGCCCCTTTTTGCGAGCCAGACGCAAGACAGTATCCCAGTCACGGAAATTCAGTGATCGGGCAATCAGAGGCCTGGGAGGGCAGCCGGGGCGGGACAAGCCCCCAAGGAGCGATGTGCATGCTCTGCTATAAATGTGGATGTGAAGTGGTCTCTCCCAAAAGGTTCAATTAGTAGGCACTCAACGAACTGGTCTAGCCATCCAGTGTTTGTATTTTCTGCCAGCCCTAGGATGGGAATATTGTTTTGTCTGCCCCTCGCTTCCAAGTCCTAATTTTTCAGGTCCATGGTTTTCATGATTTGTTCAAGTCTTTCCAATTTCTTAGTTGTCTGTTCTGCCCAGTCTTCCAAGTCTGAGATCCTGCCCTCCGCAGCCTCCAGCCTGTGATCGTGTTTTTCAATGCACTCATGCAGGGCATTCAGCTGTCTGTCAAGAACATCAAAGCGACCCGCCATTGTCCAAAAACCAGATCGAAGCTCTCGTAACAGCCCATCCTGGCCCAATGGCTACTCCTGCTCCACTCCTCCCTCCCCCATCTCAGCCCCCTGTGCTGCCGCTGGGGTTTTCGTTTAATCAAATGGGAGGCGGACATGTTTAGGATCACCTCACACCATTGTCCAATGTCAGCCTCACAGTGTTTTGTTGTGGAGGGGGGTGACACAAGGTACGAGCGGATATTTAGATCCCTCAGTCTATTCATCTTCTTGTACCCCGAACCCAGGCAGCACCCGATCTTGTGCATAAGCTGCACCCAAGGTGGCACTCAAGTTGAGGCCTGTTCAATGTACCGGCTCATGCGGGGGGCAGCGGCCCATGGAATTTATGGTGCTGCCTAACAGGTGTAGGATAGGCTCCCTTGTGGCCAGATTCAATCCAGCAGATGGCTCTTCGCCCGACGCAGCACACGATGGGCAGCAGGGTAGAGGGGGGCCTGTATGCCCACACGGGCCGATCTCAATAGGGGCCGGGGGCAGGTGCAGCCATTTGATATCAGGGCAGGCGGGGCCGCGACTCAACTGCCACAGGGGCAACCAGGCAGCCGGCCGGCCACGTCTCCGCAACGAAAGCTCCCAGGTACTCCCGCTTCCCTGTTACTGCTGGGGCCTCCAGGGGATGAGAGGGGAGGGAGGGCGAACGGCGCTTACCTGGCACCCGGTGGGCAGCGACACTCCAGCATTCCACCCAGGCCTCAGCAGTGGCCCAGCAAGTCTCCGCCGCTCCACTCCAGCACCATGGTGTCCACAGGTTTCGTCTCCACAGGCAAGACGCAGCTCCGATCACCGCGGTCCCACACTCCTCGATAATCCACACCGCTGCGGCCGAGACGGTCGGACCGCCGCAGTCTCAGACGGCTCAGGATCCTGTTGCGCAGCACACCGCGTCAGCAGTAGCACGCCTACGCCACATCCACTGGCCTCCAGCTCAACAACATCGCTGCTGGCGGTCTCCTTCTTGCGCCTCTTCATTCAACGCTCCAGGATTGTAGCGCTTTGCCCACTTGTACAGCACATCACATCGCTAGTACTGCAGGGAAAATAAAAACTGAAGGATTTATCAGGATATCTGTTGAAGTCGGCAGAGCTTCAAGCTTACTTGGCCATCTTGGTCGGAAGCTTAGCCATGCCCCCCTTAAATACTACATTTAAAGGCGTTACTAAGGTTGTGGAGCAGTAGTCAATGGCTACTGTCCCCTAGGGTGACTACACCCTCTGGGTGCCCCCTCCCATTTGGGAGAGGTGCACATCCCTGTTCCTATTGGGCCTAATTCTCCAGTTCAAGATGGAGAATTTCTAAGAGAGGGGTTCACCTCAGCTCCTGGCAACCCTAGGGGTGTGTCAGGCTAAGGTAGACACTCCTATTCTGCTTATTAATTTTCCCACCTGCCCTGCAACCAAAAGTGGGGCAGACATCTCCACTAGTTGGAGCTGCCCAAACCAGCACATCCCAAGGTGGGAGCCTTTGAGGCTCACCGCCAAGTGTTGCTGTTCCTGCCAGGAGGTGTGAAGCACCTCCACCGAGCAGTTTTTTTTTTATCTGACCTCTGAGAGCACAGAGGCTCTCACCCCATGAGGTCAGAAATCTGGTGGTGGCTGGATGTCGGGGACCAGTCAGCCAATAAACTAAAGGCTGGTCGTTTTTCAGGGGGCATCTCCAAGATGCCCTCTGAGTGCATGTTATAATACATCCAACACAGGCATCGGTGTGGGTTTATTATGCTGAGATGTTTGGTACCAACCTCCCAGCTTTCAGTAAAGCCATTATGGAGCTGTAGAGTTCGTAATGACTAACTCCCAGCCCATGTACTCAATATGGCTTCACTGCACTTACAATGTCTGGGAATGGCACAGACACTGTAGGGGCATATTGCTCATGCAGCTATGCCCTCACACATATTATAGTGCACCCTGCTTGAGGGCTGCTAGAGCGGTGACTTACTTATGCCACAGGCAGTGGTTGTGGACATGGCACACAGAGGTGTGTTCCAAAATGGGCTGGGACAGTGTTTCGCTCTAGTCACAAGCTACACAGCGTGGATTACCTGAATGAAAACTAAAATCCGCTATTTCTTCATGTAATTCATTTATATTCCATGTTCTTCAATCTTTTTCAAATTCGCAATGGAAGCAACTTAATTTCAAGCTGCAAATGCTACATACATGCCCATCCAGGCTTTATCATACAGCACCATGGAATCAACAGTACATACTGGTTAATTATGAAGAGACTGACCAAATGCATTTTGGGCTGAAATTGTGATAAATTGGTGTGCATGGACTCATCTATTTGTGACACAGAAGTGTGTGCCATGTCGGCTCTTCGGTTTTGTCTACACCAAAACACGCAGCCTGCAATGGCAGTGTGTGGGTGTTAAGGTGAGGGGTCTCTGAGGGTGGCACAATACATGCTGCAGCCGTTAGAGGCCCTCTCTGGTCACACGGGTCCTTGGTACCAGAGGTACCTTCTACAAGGGACTTTTATGTGGCCCAGAGGTGTGTCAAATGTGGGTAACAAAGGTACAGTTTTGGGAAAGAACACAAGTGCTAGGGCCTGGTTAGCAGGGTCCCAGCACACACTCAGTCAAGCTAGCATCAGTTATCTGGAAGAAAGTTAGGGGGTAACCATGAAAAAAGGGGCACCTTCCTACAAACTGCATTAAGGTTGCAATGGCAGGCCTGGCACATGTTTTAAGGTGCTACTTAAGTGGGTGGCACAATAAGGGCTGCAGGCCCACTGGTAGCTTTCAATTTACAGTCCCTGGGCATATGGTGCAAAACTCTGCAAGGGGCTTACAAGTAAATTAAATATGCCAATTAGGTATGTGCCATTCAAACCATGTTTAGGGGAGTATGCACAAGCACTTTAGCCCTGGTTAACAGTGATAAGTGCACAGCGTCCCAAGGACAACAAAAACAAATTTTAACAAAATTGGGAGGTAAGTAGGCAAAACGTTTGGGGGAACACCACCCTAGGGCTGACAGGTCTAACAGGAGACAAGACGCATTAGAGTGTGTAAGCACTGCCGGGGTGTGGCCTGTAGGACTGCAAAGAAGGGAATAGGTTAAGAATAGAAAGGAAGGATAACAAGCATGGAGAGAGGTCCTGGTGATCAAAAAGGCAAAGGAAGAGTCATAAGGAAAGAATAGAACAAATAACTTTACAAGTATAATCGTGGCAGGTGGCACTACACAATTCTTATATGCACTATGGCAGCTCTGTGGTGGGTAAGGGTCACCAGGTAGGAAACACTTACAAACTCTCACTCTGCAGGCACCTGCTCACACTTGATGCACCTATTCAAAATGGTAAGCAATTCAGAATGCTAGCCATAACCCAGTTGACCACATCTCTTGAAAAGGGAAAAATCAGCTCCACGTCAGGTATATTGGCCATTTTGCTGACAATAACTCTGATCTAAGTTGGCTGATAAATTGGCCTCAAAGGCATAAGTGAGGAGAACTTCACACACCCAGATTCACCACCAAACCAACCGTCCCTGAAACTGTAGTGTACTCTTGCACTTCAGACCGCTCTTAATGTCTCCGTGGCATCACAGCACAAACATTATAAATAGCACCAGGCAGTATACTAGTGTACTTGCAAGAAACTTTTTTGCATGATCTCCTGAATCATAAACATGCAATGACTATGATATTCGATATACTTATGGTAGAGACCATGTAAATACCATTTTCCATGGTTCTTGGTGCTTCCAACCTCCCACAGTACTCCTTGTGCTACCTTGCCTCCCAGATTACATTTCTGATTAGCTACCTGCAAGACAAGAGCCAAAATATAAGGTAAATGTCCACTGTTGGTGGCTTTTCAACCAGACAGAAAACATGAAGCTAAAGTATTACTGTGGTCTCAACAGCCCTAACTACCTGACCTTGCATGCTGTTTGCTTCGGGAGCCTAGATAATATGATTGTAAGGCAGACATCGTCAGAAATATATTTTTTAATCCAAAAGGCAGTCAGTAAAAACCTTAAAGCTTTGGGTAGGTCACCAGGCTACCAAAGTCTAGACTTAACCAAAGCAGAAACTGAGGAGCTACTGAAATGTATGGAGAGGGTGTTATGGCTTATAATACTAAACAGCATGAAACTAAACGAGCATTGGCAAAGCTAATAGGTCTTGCCTATGCAGGGCCTAAAGACCTAATGTATTTTTTTTTTAGTTATGTTGTTTAGTACTTTATGGTATGGCATGTCATGGTCTAGTATGGTTTAGCCTGTTATTACGTGGTATATGATACGATTTGATATGGTGCGGCTTGTCAGTGTATAGTATGGAATTGCCCGGTATAATATGACCTGTCGTATAGTATGGTATGGCCTGTCATTGGACAGTATGGTATGTTCTGTCATTGTATTGTATGGTCTGTCATTGTGTGGAATGGTAACACACTGGGAGCAGCAAAGAATTGCAGTATTGTCGAAAGAGTAGAATGTATAAGCAACCTGGGAGGAGTGTAAAGCAGCAGCATCTTGGGAGACTCAAACCTCATGCCCCAGCTCCAAAACTGGCAGCTCTAGCCACAACCACACAAAAAGCCATAAGCCCACATTGTCTCCCTAATGAAATATAATTATAAAAAAAAAAATTATCTTTGCAATAGGGCATGATTTTTGGTTGGGGCGTGCAGCAGCTGTGGTTATTTATTAATTTCAGTGCTTTGACGTGCCGCGAAAAAACGCATTTTATTGATGACAAGTTCCAGTGGAGGACACCATTACTGAAGTAGCCACAACATTTTTCCACTAGAGATATCAAGTGCAGCAAATGGTCAGAGGCAGGCAGGCGCGCGCGGACACACAGACACACACTGACACACACACACAGACACACAGACACACACACACACACACACACACACACACACAGACACACAGACACACACACACACACACACACAGACACAGACACAGACACACAGACACACAGACACACAGACACAGACACACAGACACACACACACACACACACACACACACACACAAAAAACGCAAGTGGAAACAACAACATGACAGGGAAGAAGAAAAAAAAACAAATAAAGCAATCAATCAGTACTAGATTCCTGCTCCTTTGAAGGGACAAACACACATGAAGAAGAAAGTAGTGCCGGGCATGCTAAGCAATTAGAAGCAAGGACATGATATTAAGGAAGAAGTCAACTAATGGCAAGTAATGGGTGGGCTATTTTTTTTAAGATACAAGAGATTGTCACCAAGCGACTGCGCATGCATACTTCCTGCAGGATCAACCTAAAAAGGAAACCAGGAAGCGCTAAACCACAGATAGCTCACAAGGCGCTCATGCACCTAGACTATCACAATGGAATGGGTTACTGCAAGTTGTTAAAACAAGCATTGGCATAGCCAATAGGTCTCACCTTTGGGACCTTAGAAGTGCTTAGCCATGCAACAGTTGATGTTGTTGCACCAAGGATATTGTGCTGCATAACTAAATACTTATAAGGTACCAAAGGCAAGACCTATTGGCTATGCCAATGCTTGTTTAGACAGACACTGATCTGGCATTTGCAACCATATCAGGCTAGCACTGCAGCGTCTCAACAGCTACCCAACTTTATATAGATCTTCAAAACCACGACGTGCAGGGTTCGCAAACACCTGCCCCAGTTCCCATCAGTGTCACTGCTGATGCTCAATAGATCAAGAGTCTTTCTGCGTGGCAGCGTGCCCTTACAAATGTAAAAAAACAAATAAAGCAATCCTTTAACAGTACGTAGACACTGACAGTACTTGTGCGTTACGAATGATAGAATTCTTGTTACTAGGTAGTTATTAACAAACATAAGCCATATGACTTCGCGAGGCTTCACACCCATGCAGAAATACATCAAGGCTTATAACAAGCTGATGGTTACAAAATGTGTTATTATTTATGGCGCCAAACAGCCGCATAAATTACAACCTCGAAGGCTTTGCAAGGGGTTTCCAGGCCAGTGAAGTGCATCATTTCCCATTCACCGAGGCAGCCTATTAACTAGGACAGGAATTCGAAAGACATTAAAACATGGGGGACCATTCACACACTGCAGGCGTGCTAAGGATAGCCCTCTCCTGACCTGCAACTATATGTTATGTTATGTTATGTTATGTTAAGTTAATTTATTATGCGCACAGCTACTCCAGCGAAGGAGCGTCCCGGCGCACAGACAAGGAGGAACACAACATAGCAAAACAAGAACGCCCAAGATAGACAGCTAAAACAGAAAAGTCTTAATCGCTCTACGGAAAGAAAGCAGATCGTCTAACTGTCGGATTTCCACTGGGAGGGTGTTCCAGATTAGAGCAGCTTTCACGCTGAAGGAACGACCCCCCATCCGACAGAGTCTAAATCTGGGGACCACAGCAAGGGCCTGGCCCTGAGATCGGAGGCTACGGGTGGGAACGTAGGAGGAAATAAGATTGGACAAGATTTCAGGGCCAATACCTCTTAGTATCTTAAAAACCAAGCAGAGGACCTTGAAAAGAATACGCTTCCTTACAGGGAGCCAATGCAAGGAACGAAGGACATTCGCCACCGGACAAAATCTGGGCAGGCCAACAATGGCTCTAGCCGCAGCGTTTTGAACCCGCTGTAAGCGGGTTAACTCAGCCTGATTCGCCCCAACCAGAAGAGAGCTAGCGTAGTCCAGGCGAGAGATGATAGTAGCCTGGACTACCAGCTGTCTGGTAGGGGCATCGAAGTATTTGAGGACTGGTCTAAGACCTCTTAATAGGCCGAAACAACAAGCTGCCGTTTTTTTAGTATGTCCTGTGAAAGTAAGGCCGGCGTCCAACCAGACCCCCAGATTTTTCACCTCCGACACAGGGGTCGGAGTGGGGCCCAGCTCGGAAGGCCACCACTGATCACCCCAAAGCTCCACTCCCTTCCCAACAACCATCACCTTTGTTTTTGTGGCATTAAGCTGGAGACAGTTTTCTGTCAACCAGCAAGCCACCGCCTTCAGTCCAGACCGAAACCTAGGGGCGTCTAACTGGACATCTCCGCTAAGAGTAACCGCCAGCTGAGTGTCATCGGCGTATGAGACCAAAGTAAGGCCCCACTGCCTCGCAACATCAGCCAGCGGTCTCACGTAAAGGTTGAACAACGTGGGACTTAGCGAAGACCCTTGCGGAACCCCCATGGCCAGAGGTTGAGAACTGGACGAGAAGGGAGGAATGGCCACACAGAAGGAGCGATTGTCCAGGAAGGAGCGGAACCACTGCAACACCAGACCCCGAACACCAATCTCCTCTAGCCGATGCAGGAGGATGCCATGAGATACAGTGCCCTTTATGTTGGCACGTGCCCTCTGAGACCATTGGAGAGGGCTTAATGTTGATGTATGATCTGCACTGGGTAAATGCAATCAAATACAATCCCGATCATTATCCTGTGACGAAAGGCCCAAACCGATGATCAGAAAGCCAATAAACTACCTAGAGACGCTTACATTTTGAAATAAACTTTAATGTATTAAACTTCCGAGATAAAAGTCAACCAGCCCTGAGATGGCCTTATACCTGGAGGTACTGAGAAAAACAAGCAAGACTGACAAAGAGCTCCAATACCTTCGGGTCGAGTTCGCGCTATATAAATCTGCAAAAAAGAAACCGGCATGAGAAACAAAAGTAAAGTCTCGTAAAGGAGCAGGAGGAGAGCCCGCGAGTGGTGCGCGCGCTTGGGAGAGCAGTCTTCACTTTTCAAGCACTGCACTCATGCTTGTGTGCTTGAATGCCTACCTGAGTCGATTATGCATTTTGCTATGAAGTTTTTTTGATTGCCTAACACAAAAGCTGGGTACTGTTACTGTAGAAGATCTATATATTTCTTTTTATTGTACTTATTTTTAGTATTATCCCCACTTGTAAACTATTATTATTTGCTTTCTTCTGTAACACGTTGGCTTGTGATTGAGTGCACTTCCTATCACCATTGATATTGGGAAGACGAAAATTCTTAAACAAGTCATTAAGGACTGGGGGCCAGATATACGACCGTTTATTGCGGTCGCAGAGGGGTTTCAGACCATTTTGCAGCCGCAAAAAACGAGTTGGCCTTGTACTATTCCCATTTTGAGAGTCGCAAATTATTTGCGACTCGCGAAATAGGAACAGCGAGTCGCTATTAGGAAGGGGTGTTCCGAGGACGTCCCTTCCTAATAGCAAGTCCTCCAGGTATGTATGACTCTTTTGCGACCACAATTGCGGTCGCAAAAGAGTCTCAGTTTACCACCCTTCTGAGAAGGGTAGTAGAGAGCTTGCAAACGGGAAGGGGTCCCCTTCCCCTTTGGGAATGCAGGGGAAAATATTTTTTAAGGGCAGGCAGTGGTCCCAGGGACAACTACCTGCTCTTAAAAAATTAAACAAAAACTTTTCAGTTTTTTCTTTTTTAACCCCTTCAGCGCGGCGCGGATTACCGCGCCTTGCTGAAGGTTCGTTGCGCGGGCGGGGCCGTGACGGAGCGGTTCCGTAATCCACACAGCGCGACCGATGCGCATGACGGAACCGCTCCGTCATGCGCATCGAAAGGGTTAAATGCATCCCGTTTTCTTTTAACTGCTTTATTGAAATGGAGGCACAGACATAGTGGTCTGCTGACCCCAGCAGGCCACCATCCCTGTGATGCTGGCCATTCCCAATGGGGTCGCAAATTGTGAGTGGCTCATGAATATTGATGAGCCTCGCATATTGCTACCCCATTGGGAATCGCTAACAGTGTCTCTGACACTGTTGTACATTGGATTTAGCGCCTCGCAATTTGCGACTCGCTATTTGTCGCAAATTGCGAGGCGCTAAATCCAATGGTCGTACATCTGGCCCTGGATGATGCAAGAAGAATTACCAGAGCCAACCTTTAGAGGGCATAAAACTATGCGCAGAAGGGCCGGGTGAAATAAAGTAACGGAGACACACAGGTAAAGTCTAGGAGAGACTTTGTTATACAACCCCAACCATCAACTCGTTGAGAAAACTGGCAAACCTAGAATCCCTGGATGCCATGGTTCTACGCTAGAACATCTAGCGTGGAGCCAGACCATGTCACACTTCTTCCTTCCTACACTTGAAATATATATCAAAGAAAATAAAGAAATACAAACAAAGATGACCCATACCTTCCTCCCTCTAGAGTTACACAAAACAATAGAAACGGTAAATAGTTAACAACAAAAGAGCATTATAAACAGAATCAATATCTCACAAAATCATTTAAATGCCTTGGGATTTTACTGACTCTAACACTTGCGAGTAGACTCACTTTCCAAACAAGGAGAGACTCTGTCAAGAGACTCCGATACGTCAATGTTGTTGTAATTAGGCCTAACATGAACAACTCGACTGTGGTTCCAGATGCGACCATCATTGGTTTTAACAGCATTTTTAAACAGTTTAACCACACTCTTTACAGCAGTGAATTTTAACCAGTTTTGACATCCAACAGGAGCTTTGATTTTAACTTTATCACCAATATTGAACCTAATAATCTTACAAGATTTGCGTGCATCAAAATAACTCTTCCTTTTTCCTTGGAGAGCTAATTCCTTGTTCCTCCATTCACCAATACCATTGTCCTTGAGACCTTTATCCAGAAACATCCAGCCTGGACACAAAATGGTATTTGCAGATCTTCCTTTAAATAATTCAAAAGGTGTCTTCCCAGTTGTAGAGTGAGATGTGAATCTGTACGCTGATATGCGATTTAGTAATTCATCCCTCCAGTTCAAACTGTTAACTCTTGTTAGTTGTATGCTTTCTTTAAATGTTTTATTCAATCTCTCTATGGCACCATTAGATTCTGGATGATAGAGTGAAATTTTCTTATGTTCAATGCCACATTTCATCAAATAATCTTCCATCTCACGTGAACAAAATTGTGGCCCATTGTCTGACAGCAAAGAACAAGGAAAGCTTTCGCGCTTGAAGATTGAATCCAAAAACTTGATTATACACTGTGTCGTGATGTCCCTCACAGCACTCACTTCAAACCATCGTGAATACAAATCTAACAACACAATCAAATAAGGTGTTTGGTGTTCCCCATGAAGAGGCCCGACAATGTCTATAGATACTTCATCCCAAGGACACATGGGTAATTTCCTACAAACCATGGGAGATTGTCTGGGCTTGAAAATGTTGTCACTCACAGAGCAGGGAACACAATCACGCACTGCCCGTTCCACCACGAGATCTAAACCAGGCCACCATAAATCCTGTCTAATACGTTCCTTAGTTTTAGAAATACCCATGTGTCCTTCATGTGCCATTTGGACAATGTTTTCCCTCAAACTCTCTGGTGGAACAAGCCTAGTACCTCTAGTCAACACGCCATCAACAACAGCCAGTTCGTTAGACACCAATGACCATAGCTTCTGAAGTTTATTCTCCATGTCTCGAGACAACAACTCCATTACTCCTAGTATTTCAGCATCATTCTTTAATTCCTCCTTCCATTCATTCTCTTTTATCACACCTAAAGTGATATCACACACACGTACGTCAAACTCATCTTCTATTCCCTCCTCACATGAAAGATCCTTAGACTCCATGGTGTCCACTAAACGTGAAAGACAGTCAGCAGACACATTTGAACTGCCATGAATATATTCAAATGCAAAATTATACTCCTGCAACGATATGACCCACCTCCTAATTCTAGAGGAGATCGAGTCAAGACCTTTTTTTTTCAAAAATTTCCTTGAGTGGCTTATGATCTGAATATCACAAAAAGAAGAGGGATAAAACAACATATGTTATGTGGAGACCAAAAGGTGAGTGGGGGATACACCAAAATTGTAAAACTGCCCTCACACACAGCAAGCTGTGTCATGCTTCATCATAGGGCTGCTTCTACACCTCCGCATCAGCCAAACGCTTGGAGGTGGAGCAATAGGGGAGGGGAAAACAACACATACAAACAAAAAAGATTATTTTGTGAGAACTAACGGTGAGTTGAGAGTGCAGAACCAGTGAAAGATAGTGATTAAAAGGCAAAAATGAGACAACCTTGATCCAGTTTTAATATTAGGTGCCCAGTTTTGGATTTAAGAAAAACGTGGGTGTTGGGTTTGGAGAGCTTATGATGAGGTTCCAACCCCCCCACTCTGCATAGGTGTCGACATCTTTCAGCCAGTAATAAGAAAATTATGACCTGGCTTTCTTCGGGACTTCTCACCACTGTTGTTTCCCAATTTTGTAAAAACCTTTTCTACTCCCAATTTGGGAAGTATAAGGAAGTATTACCTCAAATGAGGTCTCTCACCTTTAGGGAGGAACCTAAAGTGATGACAAAAAATAAAAGTGTAGAAGAAATGTATAAATACACCTTCACCTAGTAAATCGTGATAAACCCACACTCACACAAGCAAGACTCCACACGAGCTTACCCAAAACATTCCCAATCGGGATATAGGTGGTAGCTTATAAAAAACAACTGACCCATAGAGTATTATGGTCGTGTACTACCTCCCTTGACAAAGCAAGTCGGGAAGTATATTTGTATCCAGTAAAAAAAAATTATGTTGCTCAAGAGACACCACAGCAACCAACATGATCGTAAACACACTACTTACAGAGTTTATTGAAATTATAAACTCGAACTGGCGGGGGAGTGAGGACAGCCGCCCACACGCACTCTCTAAAAACAAAGAATTACCTGCAATGAAATGCTTCCTTATACTTCCCAAATTGGGAGTAGAAAAGGTTTTTACAAAATTGGGAAACAACAGTGGTGAGAAGTCCTGAAGAAAGCCGGGTCATAATTTTCTTATTACTGGCTGAAACATGTCGACACCTATGCAGAGTGGGGGGGTTGGAACCTCATCATAAGCTCTCCAAACCCAACACCCACGTTTTTTAAAAATCCCAAACTGGGCACCTAATATTAAAACTGGATCAAGGTAGTCCCATTTTTGGCTTTTAATCACTATCTTTCACTGGTTCTGCACTCTCAACTCACCGTTAGTTCTCACAAAATAATCTTTTTTGTTTGTATGTGTTGTTTTCCCCTCCCCTATTGCTCCACCTCCAAGCGTTTGGCTGACGCGGAGGTGTAGAAGCAGCCCTATGACAAAGCATGACACAGCTTGCTGTGTGTGAGGCCAGTTTTACAATTTTGGTGTATCCCCCACTCACCTTTTGGTCTCCAAATAACAAATGTTGTTTTATCCATCTTCTTTTTGTGATATTCATTCTCTAAGCGGGAGGTCGAAGAGGGATTTACCTCTCACCCCTCTGTAGTTCTTGTGTTTTGGCTTATGATCTGACCATAAAAGAAGTACCCCAAACAAATTTCTTAAATTTGTTGAGTGCCCAAAAAATGGCAAGAGCCTCTTTTTCTATGACTGAGTAATTCAGCTCAGCCCCCTTCAGACATCTGGAAGCACACGCAACCAATTGCTCATGCCCATCTCTCACTCGTAACAAAAGAGCACCCAGACCTTTTTTACTTGCATCAGTTATGATTAAAGTCACATCACCAGGTTTAAAAGCTTGTAAGTTTGGCGCATTCCTTAAATCCATTTTTACACCTAAAAACTCTTTTTTACAGACCTCATCCCACACAAACTCCACGTTCTTGTGCAGTAAACTCCTGAGGTGTACAGTTTTGTCTGCAAAATTTCTTATGAATTTACCATAAAACTCAGCCACCCCCAAGAAAGATGATAGTTCTTCCTTCGAACATGGTTCTTTCAAATTCTCAATGGTGTCAAC
Organism: Triturus cristatus; assembly: GCF_964204655.1. Lineage (NCBI taxonomy): Eukaryota > Metazoa > Chordata > Amphibia > Caudata > Salamandridae > Triturus > Triturus cristatus. The sequence goes on along the minus strand of NC_140595.1, from coordinate 266,907,557 downwards.
TAACTCTTTCTTAGGTGACACACCACTTCCAGAAATATGGTGCCCTAGATAATCGACCTCCGTTACACCAAACTTACACTTATCGCGACGTAAAGTCAGACCAGCCTTACGTAATCTTTCAAGCACTTTAGCTACTCTAGAATCATGTTCTTCAATGTTTTTTTCCATAAATTAACACATCATCTTAGCCAAAAGGAATTCTTAAGAACTTAAATGCCCCCATGGGAGTTATAAATGCAGTCAATTCTTGTGAACTCTTACAGAGCGGCACCTGGTGGTATGCTGATGCCAAGTCTAAAGTACTGAAGAAACAAGCACCCTCTAAGGTCGATACCATTTCCTCAATATTTGGAAGAGCAAACTTGTCCACAACAACCTCCTTATTTAGTGCGCGAAGATCCACACACAGACGAATCTCATTATTGGCCTTCCGTGCAACAACTATCGGAGCCAACCACTCAGTAGCCTCCAAAGGCTCTATCACACCAGTAACCAGTAATTTATCAATCTCTTTTTGAACTGCATCCTGCACACTGATGGGAATTCTCCTAACTTTGGCAGCAACAGGTTTTGCACCTAGTTTTAGTTTAATCTGACGGTTATAACTTTTTAGGCAACCTAGAGTGTCTTTGAACAAGCCTTCAAATTTTTTCCCAAATTTGTTTTCAACATTTTCAATAGACTGCACTTGCACAGGAGGTTTTCTATTGGAATTGAGAATAACACCCAAACGTGCTTGGTGAGTCCAACTCAGTAAGTTGTCCCCTTTCTCCGCCACATACATTTTTGCATCAGCAAATCTTCCATTGCATTCTACACAACACATAAAATAACCTAGCATTTTAATGAGAGTTCCACCATAACCAGTAGGCCTAACATCAGATTTTAACAATTTAATCTTACTCATGATTTTTTTTTAAACTCCTCCTTGGATATGAATGTGAGATGGGAGCACGAGTCAAATTTCATTTTAACTTTTACATCTCCCACCTTCACCCACTCTGAAGGATGTTCCACTCCACACTCATTTACCTGAAAAGAGACTGCTCTCACCTCACTTCTGCTATCAGTCTTGTTACGAAAACAACAGTTCTTTGTGAAGTGAGCTCTTCTCCCACATGAGCTACAAACTACTTTAAGTGCTGGACACTCTCTTGCATTCGCCTTGTGTCCAACTTTACCACAGCGATAACATGTTCCTTGAAATGTCATCATACCTTTTTTTCATAATTATTACTCACAGTTTTGTTTTCTATCTCTCTACTTTTGTTGTTAGAAGATTCTGTTTTTTGTATGGCCTGACATATCACCTCTTCCACTTTCTCTGGTTGACTAGGTGTTTTTCCCACCTTACTCAACTCACCTACACATTTGAGCATATGTTCTACACGTTTCCCAATTATCATCTCCTCATCCAAAGGTGGTTCATCCTTTAACCAAGCTCTTATCTTATCACTACTACACCTTAAAACAAATTGATCACGTATTCTCTCTTCCACCAGTTCCCCAAATTTGCAGCTGGAAGCTATCTTCCGTAGAGCGGTCACAAATTCCTCAACAGTTTCTTCTTTACCTTGTTCCCTCAACCCAAAGTAATATCGCTCCATGATGGTGCTTACCTTGGGCAGGTAATGCAAATCTTATTGTTTGATGCAAACCTCATATTCGTTCAACCCCCTTTGTACTGCTGGGCTCAACTGTGGTATATTCTCAAGAACCTCTTGCCCTTCTCCTCCTAGACAGTGCAGTTATAATGTTCGTTTCCTCTCTGCGCTTAGATTAACCCCACAAACTCTTGTATATTTTTCAAATATTTTCCTCCATTTTTTCCACTTAACCGGGGGTTCCCCAGGATTCGATAGAAAAAACGGAGGTGCAGTAACATTCTGCATTTTATACTTTTTTTACTCACCACTTTTCTACAGCAATGTTGTTATATATTTACTAATATACTTTCTCTTTTTTTTTTTTAATTAACTTGTCATATTGTCTTGGTCCCAGTTCATAATTCTAACCTTTAAAGTCTTCTTAAAGATTTTCCTGTAAGGGTGTGCCTATCACCGCGATGGTAAGCCAAAATAAAGGTGTGCTTATCACCGTGGTATCCAAAAAGATTTTCCTGTAAGGGTGTGCCTATCACTGCGATGATAAGCCAAAATAAAGGTGTATCACCATGGTATCAAACTACAATTCTAAATCCTAAACTAAACGCAGGCCTTCTATTACTTAAATAAGCCTGAAAACAAAAGATTTCCAAATGAGGATTCCCAAAATGGCCACTGATGTCAGAACATAAACATCCAGGCCTGTTTTTACATCCGGTGGAGCTTGTTTTCCTGAAACAGATAAAAACACCCTTCGGACTCGTTTCCACAGGAACTTGGGCACATGCAAGGATGACGTCACCACCGTGAAGCGCAGACCGGCACTTGCGTTTCACACAGCAACGGAGCTCCGCATTACATTCCGCTGTACTTGCCGGCACCAAAACACGTGTTTGCCGCTTCACGCTGCGTTCCTCGACCTCCTCACACCAGTTACTCTGCTCGGTAGGTGGTCGTCACGTCTTCTCCTTCTGCTTACTGATTCTTTCACACAGCAACGGAGCTCCGCATTACATTCCGCAGTACTTCCCGGCACCAAAACTCGTGTTTGCCGCTTCACGCTGCGTTCCTCGACCTCCTCACACCAGTTACTCTGCTCGGTAGGTGGTCGTCACGTCTTCTCCTTCTGCTTACTGATTCTTTCCGTCTTTATCCTTTTTTCCGGCTCCCTTGAAGTGAACAGTCGATGTTGGGGTTGTTTCTCATCCCTTTGCAATCCAATCCGATCGTTGCCAGTGAAATAAAGTAACAGAGACATACAGGTAAAGTCTAGGAGAGACTTTATTATACAACCCCAACCATCAACTCGTTGGGCAAACTGGCAAACCTAGAATCCCTGGATGCCATGGTTCCACGCTAGAACATCTAGCGTGGAGCCAGACCATGTCACACCGGGCCCAATCACTTCATGGGCCATGGTGGTTGCTAGAAGTTCCTTGCACGACTGACAAAGTTGCCATTACCTCTTCATCCCTCTTCCCTGTCACCGTCCTTACATATAGAGTGTCAGCTCCTCCGACAAGTCTAACGACCAAGCTTTAAAAAACAGTTTCCCATCCTTCCAATATGGTACCCAGCACATATTCTGTCACCAAGTACATAAAGTCTGGGAAACTACCTCATATCCTGTTAGTTTTTGAGCGAATAAGCTGCAGGTAAGCGCTATCCACTTTTTAAAAATCATTCAAACACACTGTGGAGGTATTGCAAGGCAGGCTCATGCAGCAAACTTTTTATGCTTGTAGAGCATCTGCCTTGGGAGAGCCATAGCAGGAAGTTTGGCCATTGTTAATTGTGAGTGTGTTTTCCTTTTTACTGCACTCTCCTTTTTTTTGTTTCCTGTTCGAAAGGCCCTGCTTGTTATTAGACCCACAGGCGGGGTGTCATTGTTGTACATATGTTAAGCTTTATTTCTTTTGTAGTTCTTTACTTTTCATTTGCATTCTTTTCCTACTAGTCTATCACATTCCCACTGTAATGATATGTCATCATAGAACCTTGCTGTATTATTTAAGTGATGTCATGGAACGTTGGGGCATTCTACTGGGCACTTCGGTTATGAGCTGACCCTTGTCTCCCTCAGCTTGTGGGTCTTTTGGCATACATTTATTTCCAATAAATGTTCCTCTACTTCTACTACATCGGCTACTGTCTTAACAGTCATGCTGTGAAAGATATTAAGAAAGAGAGTGGCTAGGCCTTCATATTGCTCTAAACATGATCGCTTATGTAACTAGAGTTCCTTTTGGCTGCATGGCTCCAACCAGAAGTGCGAGTTCTAGAGAAACAGTGCATGCTCATTTGTTGTTTCTTCCATGGAAACAGTTCCCAGGATACACAAGCCCCTGTGATAGTACCGGATTAACCAATAGTTAGGCACATTCTTATAAAGGGCGGCTTGTTACAGTGGTGCATTTCTGCTCCTTAGGGAAATGGAGCCCTAAAAGTGTGCACAAAAGACCAATAAGGTGGAGGAGCCTGCAGGACTGGAGGAGCTGTGAACGTCGCAACTATGGCAGATTTGCAGGCAATGAAACAAGAAGCTGTAACAGCTGCTTTTAAGGTCAAGACTACGGTCCATCTTCAAAGAAACCTCATGTTGACACTGATGATCAAGATGAACCTGACCAGGACGAGGAAATCAAGAAGAGGTTTATCCACAGCTCCGAGCTGATAGAGCTAGATTTCATCAAAATTAGGTATTGCTTTATTTTTGTGCTTCAGACAGACTGCATTTAAAATGACGAGGATTTTGGTGCAAGTGGAAAACACATGGCACATGAAACATGAAATGAGGCCTAGACAAAAAATAATTGCCCCAGTTAGATAAATGTCCAAGTCCTGATTCCTGACTCCAATGCTCAGAAGTTGAAGACTGGCAAGGCAGTACTGGAAGGTGATGCAAGAAGACGATTGCTGGAGTGGTGTGAGTATCAATAGGGTTGTGAAATGTTATTAATGTGCTAGGATGTGTTTTTGAAGTGTTGGAAAAATAGTAAGGGTTTTAACTGTTGGTGGAAAATTTTGCTCATTTTTGACTTGATGATTTTATAGATTATATTGGTAATTTCATAGGACAGAATTTTTGATTATTGATTATATGTTCTTAACATGAAAAGTTAGTGTCTTGTTTTATGTTGTATAGAAATTCCCGGGAAAGCAATAGTGGGTGGTAAATGGAAGCCACGCTGCTCTGAGGTTACTCGTCTGTTGGAATAGCACTGAGAAGCTATGCAGGGTAGGCAGTGTTGAATTATGGACTATTTTCTGTGTAAAAGTGAGAGTGATTGATAGCAAAGAGTTCGCTGGTGAAACTTTGGTGTTATATCACCTAAAAAGGGTAACACCAAAGGAGTAGCAGGTTCTTCTGAGCTTGAGTGAAGGGTAAACAGAAGGGATTTACTCGCAGTGTTTGAAGAGTAAACAGAAGTTCTTACTTTGTGAAAAGTAAGCGGAATGTGTTACTCGCAGTGAAAATAAATCTATCCTTTGTTTAGTGGAACAGACAGAGTAGCGAATGTTTTTATGTTGTTATTAACATAATTTTGATTTGCTCGCAGCGGTGATAGTTGCTTTCCTGGACTTCTCATTGCCATTTTCCTGCATCGCCTGTGGGCTCGGGACTGCGAGGACCAGCAGCCCGAGGGGCATGCACAGCTGCGGACTCTTACCGAGGCCCTCCCACCTTTGACCAGCTGTATTTCACTGCTCGCGGCCCCCGCTTCGCGGGAGCCGCTCGCAGCGGTGATAGTTGCTTTCCTGGACTTCTCAATGCCATTTTCCCGCATCGCCTGTGGGCTCGGGACTGCGAGGACCAGCAGCCCGAGGAGCTTGCACAGCTGCGGACTCTTACCGAGGCCCTCCCACCTTTGACCAGCTGTATTTCACTGCTCGCGGCCCCCGCTTCGCGGGAGCCGCTCGCAGCGGTGATAGTTGCTTTCCAGGACTTCTCATTGCCATTTTCCCGCATCGCCTGTGGGCTCGGAACTGCGAGGACCAGCAGCCCGAGGGGCTTGCACAGCTGCGGACTCTTATCGAGGCCCTCCCACTCTTAGTATATCATCTCATCCAGGACGCGCATCGCGGGACGCGCGCGGGCGGGTGCCGGGCGAAGCCCGGGCCAAGGGCGGGCCCGTTTGAGGCCGTTCGAGAACGGTAGAGGACGGGACGGGCCAAGTCCTTAATATATTTCATTCGGGGGTAGATACATGTATAATGTATTGCTTTTAAATTATCTGTGATTGGCTTAATTGTCTTAATTGATTTCAATTATGAATTTATTACTGGGGAGAACTGGCCATAGGTCCTCCTTCGAGGGATCAGTAGCAGGGACATTAGATAATTTTATCATAAGAGCATCATCATTACTAGCCCATGAAATTGAACTTACAGAAAAGAGATTGTCTTTGGATATAGCTGCTGAAAAACGCTCTTCCTTGGGATCAATTACACAAGCTAAGTCTCCCAGTCTCCCGCATGCAATTATCCCTAGTATATTCGAAGGAACTATGATGGGTAGCAGGAGTTATTTGGCTTCGCTAGAGAAAAGGCTAGAAACTAGGCAAGGCTGTCATCCAATTTCTGAGGAAAAAGGCATCTCTAGCCGAAAGACCTCATGCCAACCTAAAAGTCCTAATCTACTAGTTCCATCTAATTTATTGTCTCCAGTTAGAACTAGATCTACTTCTGCTATTAAGCAGGGTTTGTTTAAACCATCATCTGCCCCCGCACCGAAGAGTATATGTCCTAAAAGGAAACGGGGGGTGGAAAAAGAAAAAGGAAAGTTGCCTAAAAGCCGTAAACTTGGCCTCCCCAATAATAATTTAGCAGTGCCCCTAGCTCCAGTTAATCGAGGCCAAGGGAGGGAATCATACGAAGAATTGCCCACCTTCTCGGCCCCGGCAGGTAATACTTTAACTAAACTGGGAGAGGATTTTTTGCATAGACTGGAATTGGTATTAAAAAAATCTGTTTCACCGATCCATGACAGGCTTGATTGTATTGATAATAGGCTTTCTTGTCTGGAATTAGCCTTTGCCTCATCCCAAATCAGACTAGATCCACGGGGTAGTGTCACCAATGGAAATGAACCCAATAAGAATGTTTCGAGACAAACATCAATTAATCAAGAGGGACTGCAGGTAATGGCAGGAGTAGTCTCCCTACCCCAAGTAATTCCACCCCCGGTTGTACCTCCTAGATCAATGGCCACTGGGGGGGCAACCTGATACATCTGGGGAGAAGGGTGGGAATGGGTGTGGGGATGGAGGTAATGTTGCTACTATTAAACCTAAAGGACAATGGGGTATCCAACTTCTTGGGCCAGTAGATCGAAGGCAATATTTAAATCTCCCGCCTGAATCGACTCCCTATGTCGTTGTCCTTACGGGGGTCCCGGCACTAATGGACGGGAAACAGGAGGAGTTTTTGGACCTAAAATATAAGTGCACTCATTGGTTAAATCGACATAGGCCATTGCCAGCGCCGGTTTCGCCTGAAATCATTTTTGCACGACGGGTGGATTGGGTGGGTCCCCAAGCTAAATCTGTGAAGGAAGACTGTATTGTTTTAAATTTCAGAGATAGAAGGGCCGTAGAGCATATTTGCGCTTGGCCCCTAAACAATCTGGCCTCTCAGATTAATTCATTACCACTTACATTTTTTTATCCGTCTTCACAACAAAATACGAGTCTCCCACGTATGTTAATGTCCGGTATCCCTCATGGAAGGTTAAGCGAAAGAATACCTTTGTTTAATCGGTTTGAGGGTTTGTCGGGTTTGGAAGACTGTGACTGACGGTATATACCCTCCCAGGATGAAAACCCTTTTGGAGAGTTAGCCCTGGGTCCCCCCGTCAGGAGTAATATTCTGATCCCGGATGGGAGCACTGGTAAATATGCCCCGACGATAGAGGGGACACTCTCAGAGAAGGCCGCCACCAATATAGACTTACCCGCCCAGGGAGCCGGGGTTATTCCATCGGAAGTAGTCGAAGACATGGGCCCCAGTATGCCAATAAGTTCAATTTTTACTGAGGATGCATTTAGGCCATTGGGATTATTATCTCAGCCACCATATGATCGTCCCGGTTTACAATCAATTCCCACCAGTATGCCTATAAGTTCGATTTTTACTGAGAATGCATTTAGGCTATTGGGACTATTACCTCAGCCACCATGTGATTTTCCTGGTTCCCAATCAATTCCTACTCGTTCAGGTTATTATTTAGCCACCTGGAATATTGCCGGGTGGCAACGTAAGTTGGATATTCTTGGCTGGAGGGAGTTCGTTGGTTGTTGTGATTTATTTTGTGTGCAAGAGACTTGGTGCAAGGAACAAATCAACCTAGATGGGTTTGTTTCTTTTAAACTTCCAGCTCAGGAATCTTTGGCGGGTCGTGCAAAGGGTGGCCTTTTAAAATTACTGTCAATTAAATTGCCTGTGGTTGTTAAGGCATATGAAATGATTGGACACCACTCCCAAGTGTTATGGTTACAGCATGAGAATGGCCGCAATGTTCTGATTATTAATTATTATAACAATCTATTTTATCAGACACGATCACGTGCGGTCATGGAATTAATGGGTGCTCTCAACAAATTGTGCTCTGATAATTTTATTAATTTTGATTTTATCTGGGCGGGTGATTTTAATACTCCTCTCTGCCCTTTATCCCTAATTGAGGCTTGTGGGTATTCTACTGACAGCGATGAGGTGGAGGTCCATTTCCCACATAATCCTTACGGAGAGATGCTGAATTCTGCTATGGCTAAATATGATCTAGAAGTGTTGCAGAGTTTAAAAGATGTCCAGGGCAATCCTGTCCCTACATTCACTGGTAGGGGCGCCAGTACTGTAGTCGATCACCTAGTAATCTCGGTGAATATTAATGTCTTCTGTGGAACTCCGGTGACTCTGGACTTATCTGTTAGTGACCATAACTGTATCATTTCATGTCTGTCCTTATGGGGTTATAAGAAGCAGGTGACTGAAACTATTGTAAATGATGTTGTTTTATGTAGACCTAATGGTTACAGGATTAAGTGGAATGTCACCAACTCGGACACGTACCTGAACAGAATTGTCACTACCTGTCTACCTGAGATAAGCAATTGCCTGGACGTTAATGCTGGCTACTTAGGTATCTTACAATGCTTTAGTAAAATTAACAAAAAAATTAACAAAGTTCTGACCATCTCCAACGTTAAGCGACATAAACAGAAAGTGGATGGTTCGATAAAGCTTGTTCCGAGGCTCTACAGAAGCAAAAGAAAGCCCTTTCGTGTAGCCCTCGGAATAGGTTAATTATTACTAATCGTAGAATAGTCTACAAGGAGCAGCTAAAGCGTAGGAAGCGCGAACTTCAGGAAGAAGCATGGGATAAATTGACCGCTGCTGTAGAGCTATCTAACAGTAAGCTCTTTTGGGATACGGTTAATAGCCCATTTTTAAGGAATGATGATGTACCTACTATTACTTCCCAAGTTAGTAAGGAAAGTTGGGTTCTTCATTTTACATCTATTTTTAACTATAGTGATATTACTTGCATGTCAAGCTCGTCCGCCGTCGCTTGGCCAATTATTCCTCTTAACATTACACCCCCTGAAGTAGTAACTGCTTTAAAGATGTAGCAAAGGTGGAAAAGCTCCTGGCCCAGACGGAGTGCCAATCGACCTTTATAAAGCTGACATGATAATATAGGGCCCTGTTTTATCCAATGTTTTTAACGCGGCTGTAGCGGGAAAGATTCCCTCGACTTGGGGGGAGTCTATAATAATTCCAATATATAAAAAGGGAATCAGATCTGAAGCTAAAAATTATCGCCCCATATCCCTTTTAGATTCATCATTAAAAACTATGAGCCGGGTTTTATCATTTAGGTTAGAAGAGTGGGCGGAGGATAATGGGATCTTGGCTCAATCTCAATATGGGTTCAGGAAAGGCCGGGGGACCCTGGAACAATGTATAAATCTGGATCTCATTATTGGGAAATATACGCGCGCAAAGCAGGGATTTCTTTTTCTCTGCTTTGCAGATCTTAGTAGCGAGTTTGACCTGGTAGATCATTGCTTATTATGGTCAACCCTACTGGATCTAGGTGCCCCCCAGGCTATTATTTACTTTCTGGCAAGACTTTATACTAAGCTATCTGCAAGTATACGCTATGGACAAGCAGGAGAATGCACTAGTCAAATTGCGGTGAGTCTTGGCATTAGGCAAGGCTGTGTGTTGGCACCCCTTCTTTTTTCTCTTTTTATTAATGCCATAGAAGCAGATCTTAAAAAGGTTAAATGTGATGCCCCGCAAATTGAGGGACAGGATGTAACTGTGCTGCTTTATGCTGACGATACCGTACTCCTCTCAAGAACTCCCATTGGTTTACAAAAATTAATGGACAGGTTCTCTGATTTTATAAAAGGAAGGAAATTAAAACTTAATAATTCCAAGACTTTTATTTTACCGTGTGGATGTAAAATAAGAAATATGAAATCCTTCTATATCGAAAACCAAAAAATTCTTTTAGTGAATACATTTTGTTACCTTGGCATCATGTTTTCTAGCAATGGCATGTGGCACCAAGAGATTTTAAAAGTTACGGCCAAAATGGCCAAAAGCGCCTATAGCGTTTTTAAATTTGCTATTAAATTGGGGGATCGTCGCATATTTGATATGTTACATATTTACATAAATAAATGTGTTTCGGTTGTGCTTTACGGAGTAGGGGTTTGGGGCCATTGCCCTCATGGAGAGCTTCAGGTGGAGGATAATGTTTTTTTAAAGAAGCTATTATGTTTACCTTCGTCTGCCCCCACTGTTCTAATTCATAACGAAGTGGGGTTGAACTATTTGACTGACCTGATAGGGCTGAGACCTCTAATGTTATGGAGATCAATCTGGATGAAGAAAGAGACTGGGTTCAATAGAAGTATTATAAAGGACTGCCTTTGTCTGGACAAATGCCTACAAATCCCCTGGTTAAAATACGTGGTATCTACATTTAAGGACCTATTCCAGGTGAACATTTTGGAAAACCCGAATTATGCGACTGAATTCCCTAAATCAGAATTGAAACATATTTTTCTGAGGGAAAAAGCCCAACGTCGTCATCTCAAGAATATGCAGCTGGCAACCGTGGCTTTTTATTACTCACAGGAGCACACTGTAGGGTTTCAACAATACCTATCAAAGGTTATTAGAATTTCACATTGGTTCGTATTGACCCGATTGAGATTAGGTATTGTTCATTACTTGGTGGCTTTTCCATGTATAAAAAAACATCCCACTACTTTTTGTCCATGTGATGGAGTCACTAAACAGAGGGTCACACATTTTCTCCTTACATGTGATCTATACACGCATTTGCGCACTGTCTATCTCAAACCACTTTTTAAAATATACGGGTCTCGAACTTTGAAATCTGCTTTGAGCCTGTTGTTTACCTTAAATGAGATAGATATATGTTTTTTTACTGCTACATTTATCCTAAAATCAATTGCTGCTAGAAAAAGTATGGTTTTTTAAATATCCTGTTCTGATGGCTGACTACTTTGCCATATAATTTCTGTTTTTTTAATCCTCTTAACTGTTTTTTGGACAATTTAATTTAGTATGTTTCACACTATTTTTTTATGATGTTATTGTGTAGTTTGCTGTCTTGTGCTTTTATGATTGTTTTTTAATAATCGAATAAAGCTTATTTTGAATTGAATTTTTGATTAAGAAAACTCAGAAAATATTTCAGTAAGATTTTGTGGAGGGTCAGTAGTAGGAGTTAAACGGACTGAAATTGAAACTGACAGCATTGGAGAAAAGAAATTGCATTGAACTATTGCAGAAATGAAAATGTTTGAAGGTTTAAAGAAACTGTTGGGAGGTAAAGTGCAAAATGTGTTTTTAATTGGTGATGCTCCTGAAGGAACACCTGTGCATTTTATGTCTACCAATTTGGGACAAAATTAATGTGTGTGGGTTCACCAATGGTGCAAGATTACTGAAAAAGAAGGCCCTTTGAGGTTTCCAAAAGATGGTACTTTTGAATTGCAAGTTATTGACAAATTAAGGGAAGTGTTATGTGAAATATAGACACCATCTAGAGCTGCACAATTTGAGGTTTTAAGCATGTGGGAAAAGACAGCAAGAGACAAAGCAAGTGAGGATAAAAAGGTAAAGCACCAGATGCAGGAGAAGGGAATTAATGATGATAAAAAGCTTCAAATAAATAATGATTCAGGGGATGAAATAATGGATGCATTGTTAACTGAGTGCCTGCCACTTTATGTGGTTCCCATTGAAAATACTGAAAATAGTGTACCAGTAAGTACTACAGTGGCTACTGCTTCTGTTGAACAGAGAGAAACACAGATTGAGAGAACTGTGCAGACATTTCAGATTGACCCACTACCTGTTGATTCAGCACTGACAGTGATACCTCCAGGTATTACTGCTTCAAATATGACTGATTCAGTCCAGATATCACAAACTGCAGATGCACAGGCTTTGCCTAGAAAAACTGTGACTGTCCCAATTAATAAGATCTCTACTCAATAGGTTCAAACAGTTGCAGAGGAGTGATTGTGGCCGGGTTTATTTCAGAATCTCAGAAATCACAGATTATTGAACAGAAATTACCCCAGACAGTCCAAGAACTGAAAGGTGAGGGTAAAATGGTATTTACAACATCTGCAGACCAGGATAAAATGAATATATTTGAAAATGGGATTTTTCAAACCTGCTTTGAGGAAGCAGCAGTGATTAAAAGAGCATGGGGGAACACATTAACCCAGAGTCTGAAAAAGAGAAACAGCTTAGTGTTTTAAATTCAACATTTGAACATGTACAAATTAACAGTCCCTGCTGTTTAAATCATGAAAATATGAACCAGTGTCAGGAGAAAGAATTAATTTCCCTGAATAAGGAAACAGCTACATGTGCAGTAACTACACATGATCTACTGACTGATGTGGCTCAAAAATATGAAATTAATGTTTCAGGAAGCTTTCCATTTCAGAAAAGTTTTAGGGTACATATAAATGATTAAGCAAATGAGAAAATGTGTTCTTCAGGAATGCAGTTGCACACTGCAGAAATGAAATATATTTTTAATGCAATGGGTTTGAGAAATTAGGAGAAAGTGGGCAAGAAAACATGAGAAGAAAAAGAAACCACCAGACCTAGCAAGGAAACTGGAAAAGAAAAAGAAACCACCAGATCTAGTTGAGGAAAATAATAGGCAGAATGAGGGCGAAGCTTTTGCTTACTCATTGAGAGAAAAGGTGGGAAAAGTGCATGCTCATTTGCTATGGAACAAAGGTGAACTTGCAGCATTTCTGAACACATTCCCACAATTGAGAGACAAACTTATGCTGTGGTACCCACAAATTGATGGATTTGTTGAAATTTTAAAGGAGTTATGCATTAATTTGGAAATGTTCTTTGACACTGCCATGCCGAAAATTTAAACATGATACAGCAGTTGGAAATGTGCAAAAACAGACAGAAATACAGGTGCAAGATGTGTCAGCCAAGCAAATGCAAATGTCAGTTCAGAAACAGGTACCAATGGCAGGAGTTTTTCAAGCCCAAATGGTCCCACAAAATATAGAAAATGCTAAAATTAATTTAAATAAGTTGTCCAGAGCAAATGTGAATTATTTCCAGAAACAAAATCAGAACCGAGTTCAAAAGGTTGCTGTATTTGAAAATGAGAGTTTTAACCCTAACAATTCTGAATTTACCAAGTTCATTGTGAAAGCAGTGGAAGGTCGAGACTTAGTTATGTATGAATTTTAAACAAAGAAATTGCAAACCCAGTTTTAGAAGAATTTGCACCAAAAATAGGCCCATTTGAGGAAAGTCACCAATTTGTTGTTTGTGACTCAGGCCTGGCAGGAAAACAATTGTTTTGCAAATTAAACAGCACAGATTACTGTACACCAGATAATGTTAATTTTAAGATTCCTGATGAGGATGTACATTTTAAAATGGCCCAACAAGAGACAGCTGTAGCATTGTTTTCAGAAAAGACAGTTGAAAAAGTACCTTCTGATTTGAAAGAAATAATAAAAACACAGAAGTAAGGGAGTTCACAGAGAAAGATGTCAGATTAATAAAATTTGCAGAGCATGTCTTATTCAAATTAGAATCAGATGACATGTATTCAAGAATAGCATCAGTTACAGAAATTTTACTCATAATTGGAGATAAACGGAGTAAAGTATTTTTAATGGAATTGATTGGGAGTTTATGTAACTTTCTGATCACAGGTTCACAGAAACTAAATGAAAAGAACAAATTAGTGCAGGAGATTAATAGCATAACTTTTCCATGTTGTCCTGTGGTACCGAATCCAGCGAATATATTTTTTCACATTCAATGTGCTACAGAATGGCTTAACGTTATTGATTTTTGTCAAATTCATGTCACAGGGCCATTGCATGAGAATAGTCAGGGGTACTGTCAAAAAGAAAATGAATGTCTGTGACACATAATTGGAAAGGGAGCTAGAAAGGTGTCACTGGAGAGAGTGGAAATAATTCACCAGATGAATCCACCTCAAATTTAGAAAGATGTCAGGATATTTTTGGGAATGGTCTGTTGCTATAGTGAGTGGTTACCAAACCTTTGACTAGTGGCTAAGCCTTTACTGAGGCTGACATACAAGGATGTGTCTGATCCGCTTCCATTGAACAACAATTGCACAAAAGGGTTCCTAGAGTTGAAAGAGAAACGGTGTCGCGCCCCAGCACTAGGAATGAAAGTTTATTTAAAAGAAAATACACCAATTTGCAGTGAGAGGGAGGGCTGCGATCTCTCAGTACCTGTTCAAAAACAGGCATGTTTTCAAAGGTCTGTGACGTATTGCCCAATGACCTTTGACCCTAACTTCACAGAAATGCCAGCAAATGAATTGGTTTGTGATGAAACTGAATATGATTGTCTAAGTGTCATGAAAATATGCTTAAAGCCAAGATCAGACTTTAAGGATGAACGTCTGATTCAGCCCAACAATGTTCATTTTGTAGATGGCCCATATTTGAAAGGTAACAATAACACATTAAGAGCAGCACATGCTGTGCTCCTTGTGCATTATGTTGTCAAGGATTCATGGCTTTCAGTAGTTACCTCAGCCCAAAATTCGAAATTGATTGCCCTTACCATAACATGCAGTATTTCTGCTCAAATGGGAGTCACTATTGTAATGGGAGAGAGAAATGCTACGTCAGTTGCACAAAATTGTGTTCTGTTAGCATATACATTCAATGGAATCTTCACAGGTAAATTAATAGAGGCTCAAAAAATTGTTTCAGAAGCAGAACAACAGAGCTGTATCAGAACTATTTTTGAGAAAAGTGACAACGACATAGTAGCAAATGTGTTATTGCAAAAGCTGATGCCCAGGTTGCCAGTTTCTCTGAAATCAGATCATAATGAGGTCTCAAAGATGATGAGTGCAGAACCACAGAATGGACAAGGAGTGGGTTGTATCTATCTGCCTAAAGTTTCAACCATAATAAAGCAACACAAAGGCAGCACAGAGTTACTCTTTGCAAAAGACTGTGTTTCAGCATCACCAAAGTGGCTTGAGTATTTACATGCAAATGCACTTGTGAAAAACACTGATGAAAACACTAGCCATTGCTGTGTAGGTCTGGTTGATGTAGAACGTGTATTTTCTCACCAGATTGCAGCTGCTACACAAAATCTGCATAATGGATGGTGCAGCGACTTTGATCTGAGGGATGCTGTGGTGAAACATCTGAATCTGATCAAAGTGAAAATAAAAGTGAAAGGCTTGGGTTGAAAAAGTGCAAAGAATTGATGGTGCTCTGTCAGAGTCTCTCAGCACCTATGTGGTCAAATTTGCATGGGAAAAGTACAGAATGCCACACTGTATGAGCCATACTGATGGCCATCTGATGACAAAGAGCAAAGGAATGCTGAAACTGTCCTGTTGAATTCTCCTTTTATTATTTTAGTTAGTTATTTTAGAGAAGACTAACAGTTCCAAGAAGCTACTTACAGAACTCTGCACTAAACATTTGAGCTTGGCTATATATGATCTGATTACAGATAAGATTTGTGTTTGCCTTAGAAATAGAAGTAAAAGTGTTATATGCTCAGCTTTTGCAATAAAAATGTAACCTGTGAAATTAAATAAGTGTCATGATTTACAAATCATTTGAGGTATCATGATTTGATATCATCAAAAGGGAGGATTGATAGAGCTAGATTTCATCAAGATTAGGCATTGCTTTATTGTTGTGCTTCAGACAGACTGCTTTTTAAATGAAGCAGATTTTGGTGCAAGTAGAAAACACATGGCACATGAAACATGAAATGAAGCCTAGTGCAAAGCAAAGTGAAAGACATAAAATGAGGCCTGGTCAATGCTTTCAGTCTGAAATGCTTGTGCTGAATTAACATGTGTTTTTGCAGTGTAGAGAAAACTCGTGATTGCAGTGGCCTCTTTAGCTGTGAAGATAATCATTGAATGTGTTCTCTCTTCCTAACTCATTTTCCTTGTAATCTACACTCCCTATTCATGTCTTAAGAGACTTTGGCTTTGTTGCATATTTTAACAATGCATATTCAGTTCATAACACATCTTTTTATAATGTGTATTAAATTAACCATGCACCATCACTACACGTGGGGCTAAAGCATTTTGCATGAAAAGCTATCTAAAACATTAGAGCATGTTGCTATGAGTATGTATTAATTGTGTGCGCTTTGAACATTTGCACTGGTGCATGTTTTATGCTATGTTGTACATTGCACATTTTTGCATGTTGTGCACAAATAATAGAAAAGCTGCTTTAAACTAATAGCTTTTGCTAGGAAAAATAATACAAGGTATTAGTATGGGGGAGGTAAACAGAATGGGTTCTATTTCGTAAATGAATACTATTTTTGTGTTTGTTTTATTTTTGGGCCTAAGATAAAATGGCTGCCTGTGAATCCAGCAAGGCTGACAATTGTGCTGAATTTGAGAGCATGCGCAGATTATACCAGCTTGCCTCAAGTGAAGACCTGGTCAAGGCCACTATGAACTGTAAATTCTTGTAGTCCTGCCAATGTACCAGTGTTTGTGGAATGTGCTTATCCTGCGTGTGATGTCACCGGATGGAGGAAGCTGGACTGAAACATTTTTTCCTATTAATTGTTGCTGAAATATAGGATTATATTTATCATTAACGCTTCTTTTGTTAAAACCGGATTTGCAATGAGAACAGGATGGTGAGACCCTCATGTCATCTATGGTAACCAATCAGTGCAAGCATTACTGAAAACTGCAACATTATTAGTGTAGTCTGCCAAGAATTAGAGTATAAATAATGACCCCATAGGGGGCGTTTAAGCCTTAGCTTTAGGAGAGAGGAGAGGTAGCAGATGAGACCAGGCATCATATGGGTTAGGTACGTGAAACGTGGCAGGTACAGCCTGGGTGGAAATTGCGTCCGAGGAGAGACAGAGGGAGGTGGGGGACATTTGCTCATATTTTTCAGAGAGTCCTTGCACGTCATATTTTTGGCAAGTCAGCACACTGCACCCTGCCGCCCAAGGGCTGCTGGTGGTGCACTGTTTGTGATCTTTTGAGACCCCATTTGTGCTCAACCTTGATCCCTGGGCCTTGGCCCAGAACTACCAGGTACTCACCTGTAACCAGTGCTCTTTCGAGTACCCCCTGTCTCCATTGCACTACATTTGGCCTCCATCTGCCCTTTGACCTCTGCACCCTGCCGCCGCTGTGGTTGCATTCCCTGTACCTACCTGACCATTGGCCTGTGTCAGTGCTCCAAACTCATGACAACCCCACAAAACCAAGTACCTAACTGTAAGTCTCTAACCTTGTTTTCCTCCCTAGGATTGCATTGAACTCTATTACATTGCAGTGTCTATTTTTAACATTGCATTGAATTCCAATACTTTATTCTTTTACAATTATAACAGAAAACCATAACTGTACAAAGCATTATCGACATTCTTCAACAAAACCTCATGAATATTGCAAAGCATCCTAGATACTTTGAAAGTATTGCTCTTACCTGGTTTAAGTGACCTCTTGGTTCTTAAAATAAATACAAAGTATAACTAGTCAGGATTCAGTAGTTGAGTGTGTGAAATCATTTCTTGTCTAAGTGTGTATAATAAATGCTTAACACAGCCCTCAGATAAGCCTAACTGCTCGACAACACTACCACAAACAGAGCTGTTGGTGTTATCTACTTTAGCCTCTGCTATACCTCTGGGGATCTACTGGACTCTGCACACTATACCTTACTTTGTTATAGTATATACAGAGACAGATTCTTGCATATATGACATTTTGCTTACTTTACAAGACAGAATTTGACTACTCTTACTATTCACAGTCCAAGACTTCCACTCTAGAATACAGGCCTCCAAAAAAATCTCATTTACCAGGAGTCAGATTTTATCAGGTCGAGCAATTTTTAGAAACTACTAGCCTGTTCTTATGAGTGAACTTGAGCTGGAAAGGAACAAGTGCTCTGTTCATTCAGAAAGTGAAAGAGCAATAAAGATGCCTTTAAATCTGGATTTTATCTTGACATATTTGCTGTCTTTTTACTTATTGCTGCTTACCTTATACTGGAAAATTGTGTTTACTTTTCTTTTTCTTACTTCAGTTAGAGGATTTTTTTAAAGGGAGCTGTCTGGCAATCATTGTTAAACAAAAGGCGGTAGGATGTCATTTTTTTTCTAACACACAGCATTTAAATAGCTTGTAAATAAATAGTACAAATGTTTCAAACTATATCAGGAGTTACATAAGCACTTTTTTTGTAATTTAGAAGTGTGATGGAAGCAAGATTCAAATAAGGGCAAAACAAATCAAAACACTTTATTTGGTGATGTGCAAATGACAAATATTTGCAGAAACTTTTATTTCCACACATTATTGTTTGTAAACTATCTAGTTCTATCAATAAAACTGCATGTCAACTGAGAAACATTCTTGCCTCCACCCTAATGACAATGCTGTTAATGAACTAGCTAAGAGGCAAGTCATGGGTCATGTGTATCCTATATGCAGCTAGATTTGTAATATATATGGAGCAAAGGTTTAGTCTACTATATTAAAACAAGCATTTCAATGCAATAGATCTCGCATATGCAAGTGTTTAACCCCTTCGCTGCCAGGCCTTTTCCCCCTCCTGTGCCACGCCCTTTTTTGGCTATTTGGGGTAGTGCGCGCTGAGGCCCCTGTAACTTTTTGACCACATAAGGTATCCACGCCAAATTTGCGTCCTTTTCTTCCAACATTTCTGGATTCTGAGGGTACTCAGGGTATGTGGATTCCCCTGGAGGAGTCACAGAAATGAGCCAAAATACAGCAAAATTTAGTTTTTTGGGGGGAAAATGGGAAAACGGGCTGCAAATGAAAGCATCTGGGTTTTTCCCTGCAAGTGTTATCAAAAAAGGGTTTGTGGGGCTGAAATCACCATTTTCCCAGCTTTTAGGGGATATCAGACTTTTGTCAGAAACCCAACATTTTTTACACAGTTTTGGCATTTTTCTGGGACATAGCCTATTTTTGCTATTTTTTGTGCTTTCGACCTCCTTCCAGTTAATGGTAGAAATGGGTACAAAAGCAATAATGGATCCTGGAAAGCTATACATTTTGGAGAAGTAGACAAAATTCTGAATTCAGCAAGGGGTCATTTGTGTAGATTCATCAAGGTGACTTTATAGAAACTAACAGTTAAATATAGGATAAATTGAAAATTTGTTGAAAAAAAGCGCCTTTTGTGTCAACGTTTTCACCTGTAACTTCTTCTAATTTTGACAGCTCTTTGAAAGCAATATACCGTTACATCCACTGGACATTTCTGGTTGTGGGGATATATAGGACTTGTAGGTTCACCAAGAACCCGACGAACCCAGAGCCAAAAACTGAGCAGCAACTAATGTTTTTTTATTATGTACCGGGTATATAGTAATTATTCTGTAAAAATGTGTACATGGAAAAATCGGTATGAAAGACACCTATGTATTTCTGAAATTGGAACAAAATATAGAGTTTCGAAACAGTAGATATTTGAACATTTCCGAAATTGGGAATACTCATACTAGCATGAGAATTATCAGTCATTTTTTAGAATGACTTCTTTTTTACACAATGTCTTTCATTTGGAAGGCAGAAATGCAATAGGTAATAACAGTTCCTTTACAAATCTGAATTACCCTAAGTCTCCCGATAAAAATGGTACCTCACTTGTAGGGGTAGGCATAGTGCCCACGTCAGGAAATGGCTCAAAACCCAACGTGAACACACCACATTTTCACAATGCAAAATTACCCTTTTTAGGTCTCGCCTGAGCCAGCGCTTTAGCGCTGCTCTGGCGAGACTTATAGTAAGCGAGTTTTGGAAGTACAAACGAGTGCTTTCAGGCCTCCGAATACAGTGCATGTGCGTCGGCCGGGCGCTCGCACCATTTGGAGGCCTCAAAGCACTCGTTTGCTTTCACTTTCACGGGCCGCACGGCCGCTTTGACACAGTGCATGTGCGCCGTGCGCGCGCACCATTTGGCAGCCTGCGTGTACATTTCGCGGGCGCTTTGATGTTCTCATAAAAGCGCCCGCGAAATGTACACGCCATTTGCCACCCCCTCCCTCATCCCACTTCCTGCCCGTATTTAATTTCACGTGTTTGACACTGACCTATTTATCTACTCCGCGCTTACAAAGCCAATGTGTGTGCTGAGCCCAACGAGTTTATCTTTCGTTTGTATCAGCGCGATGCCGTTCGCGATTGGCAAACGTTGCATGAAAAAAAGTCAACCATAAAATAAAAGGCGCCACAGAACAAACGAAATGCTTTGAGTCTTATTTTGATTTGCACACTCACACAGCTCTTCGGATGGTCAAAACACTGCCACCCACAGTCCATCGAGCTGTGTTTGTCTGCACCTCCGCTTGTTTAATGTAGAATCCTGGCAGCACGTCTGAGTCCACACTGTAGAAAAGTAAGAGTTTTATTGGTACGAACTGGCACGAATGCACAGGTAACCCTCTCCCGCTCCACACCACGCCAAAGCCTCTTTCCAACTGCCGAGATTAGGAATAGGTCTCGCATTTATACGAGTTTGAGCTATTGGCATTGTAAATGACAATGCCTTTTATTTATGTTTTAAAAACCCACACATAAATAAAAGGCATTGCCATTTACAGTGCCAATAGCTCAAACTCTTAACAACTGCTAGACCTTTTGCATTGCAAATGCTTGTTTAGCAAAGTGCCTAGCTGTAGTTTTTTAACCCTAGCTCTGCCGGCACCTAGGGAAACCTAGCAAACCTATACATTTTTGAAAACTAGACACCCAGGGGAATCCAGGATGGGGTGACTTGACTGCCTCCCACCAGGTTCTGTTACCCAGAATCCCTTGCAAACTTGCAAAAATTCTGGGTAAGGAAACGTTGGGGGATCCACGCAAGCCATACCTCCCTGGAATCCCCCGGGTGTCTAGTTTTCAGAAATGTGTGGGTTTGGTAGGTTCTCCTAGGTGGCCGCCGAGCAACAGGCCAAAAACCCAGGTGACCCCCTTGCAAAACCAGGTCGTTTTAAGGTAGGCAATTTTCATGTCGCCTCACTACGTTGTGGGCCCTTGCCTGTCGCGGGTACTTGGGCCTCCCACACGAGTGAGGCACCGTTTTTATCGGGAGACCCGGGGGAACGCTGGGTGGTAGGAAATTTGTGTCAGCCCACTGATGCCACAACTTTCCCACACAAAAATGTGTGAAAAAGGTGAATTTTTTGCCTAACTTTGAGGTTTGCAGGGCATTCTGGGTAAGGAAACGTTGGGGGATCCACGCAAGCCATACCTCCCTGGAATCCCCCGGGTGTCTAGTTTTCAGAAATGTGTGGGTTTGGTAGGTTCCCCTAGGTGGCCGCCGAGCACCGGGTCAAAAACACAGGTGACCCCCCTTGCAAAACCAGGTCGTTTTGAGGTAGGCAATTTTCATATCGCCTCAATACGTTTTGGGCCCTTGCCTGTCGCGGGTACTTGGGCCTCCCACACGAGTGAGGCACCGTTTTTATCGGGAGACCCGGGGGAACGCTGGGTGGTAGGAAATTTGTGTCAGCCCGGTCATGCCACAACTTTCAAACACAAAAATGTGTGGAAAAGGTGATTTTTACAGCTAAATTTGAGGTTTGCAGGGCATTCTGGGTAAGGAAACGTTGGGGGATCCACGCAAGCCATACCTTCCTGGAATCCCCCGGGTGTCTAGTTTTCAGAAATGTGTGGGTTTGGTAGGTTTCCCTAGGTGGCCGCCAAGCCCGGGGCCAAAAACTCATAGGACCCCCTTTGCAAAACCAGGTTGTTTTGTGATAGGTAATTTTGATATCTCCTCAATAGGTTTTGGGCCCTTGCCTGACGCGGGCACTAGGCCTACCCACGCAAGTGAGGTACCATTTTTCTCTGAAGACTTTGGGGAACGCAGGGTGGGTGGAATTTTGTGGACGCACGCAGATTCCAGAACTTTCCACTACAGAAATGTGAGGAAAATGTGTTATTTTGGACACATTTTTAGGTTTGTAATGGATTCTGGGTAACAGAACCTGGTGAGAGCCAGTGAAGTCACCCACCCATCCAGGATTCCCCTCGGTGTCTAGTTTTAAAGAATGTACAGGTTTGCTAGGTTTGCCTACGTGCCAACTGCTCTAGGGCCCAAAATCCACAGGTATGCACATTGCTAAAAACAATCCGGAGCCCAGTGGCCTTTCTGCCGCCCTGGGGGGGAATCGGGGAAGGGGGTTTCATCCTGATATGCCCCTAAAGGGGCAGAAAGACTGTGGCTATTTTTTGTGGGGGTGGGGGCACTGGTATGACCATTTTGTGCAGCCCCCACCACCACGCATAAAAAAAGCCTGCGTACACGCTGGCGCCTAGTGGGCTTTCTGCCCCCCCAGGGGGCAGATCAGGGGCAACTGCCACCATCTGCCCTCCCGGGGGGGGGGGGCAGAAAGACTGGAATTTCTCTGGGGGTGGGGTGGGGTATTGTCATGCCCATTTTGGGGAGCCCCTACCCCATCACTAACAAAAAAATCCATGGTTTCTAGTGGGCATTCTGCGCCCCCAGGGGGGGCCAGATTGGGGGCTACAGCTCCCATCTGCCTCCTGGGGGGCAGAAAGACTGTCATTTTTGTGGGGGGGAGGGTGGGGGCATTGGCGTGCCCGTTTCGGGCAGCCCACACCCTAAAAACAATTGCGCAAAAAAAATCCCTGGTGTTTAGTGGGGCAGATTTGGGGACAATGCCCCATCTGCCCCCCGGGGGGGGGCAGAAAGGCTGTAATGGTGGCGGGTGGGTGGGGGCATTGGCGTGCCCGTTTCGGGCAGCCCCCACCCTAAAAAAAAACTGAAAACAAATCCCTGGTGTATAGTGGGCTTTCTGCCCCCCCGAAGGGGCAGATTAGGGGCCGGTGCCCCATCTGCCCCCGGGGGGGCAGAAAGACTGTGATAATTGGGGGGTGGGGTGGGGGCATGGGCCTGCCCATTTTGGGCAGCCCCCACCCCTATTTTTTTTTTTTTACATTTCCCTGGTGTCTAGTGGTCTTTTTGCCCCCCCGGGGGGGCAGATTGGGGGCCAATGCCGGCATAAAGGCTGTAATGGTGGTGGGTGGGTGGGGGCATTGGCGTGCCCGTTTCGGGCAGCCCCCACCCTAAAAAAAACTGAAAATAAATCCCTGGTGTATAGTGGGCTTTCTGCCCCCCCCCGAAGGGGCAGATTAGGGGCCAATGCCCCATCTGCCCCCCAGGGGGGGCAGAAAGACTGTGATGATTTGGGGGTGGAGTGGGGGCATGGGCCTGCCTGTTTTGGGCAGCCCCACCCCTATTTTGATTGTCAAAAAAATTCCCTGGTGTCTAGTGGGCTTTTTGCCCCCCCGGGGGGGGGGGCAGATTGGGGACTACTGCCCCCATCTGCCCCCCAGGGGGGGCAAAAATACTAAATGTGCCCAAAATTATTTGGGGGGAGCAAAGGCCCTTGCCCAAGGGGCCGCTCCCCCCTCCCTGGTGTCTAGTGGGTCCTCCTGTGGCGATCCCCAAGCAGGGATCCACTGGGGAGGGGTACCATTGGAAAGGGGAGATTCTCCCCTTTCCAACGATACCTCTCCCGTCTTTCTAAGTGCTCAGGGGGCTGAGATAGCCCCCTGAGCACGTACAAAGTGAAACCTGAAATGAGCCTCTTGGCTCATTTCAGTTTCACTTTCACTGTAATGACGTCGGCGCAACGTGCGCGCCGATCGTCATTACAGTGAAAGGGGGGTGGGGGGGCCTCGGGAGCTGGGGGGGCCTCGGGAGCTGGGGAAGCTCTTCCCCAGCTCCCGAGGCTATTTTGGTTTAAAGGGAATCCCTCTGGTGCCCCCACCAGAGGGATTCCCTAGGGAATGCCTCATGACGAGCTGGACTCGTCATGGGCACAGCGCGACTGTGCTCCATGACTAGTCCAGCTCGTCATGGGCATACAAGGGGTTAAGCAATTGGCATTGTAAATGACAATGCCATTTATTTATGGGTTTTAAAAACAACACGTAAATAAAAGGCATTGTTATTTTTAATGGCAATAGCTCAAACTCTCACAAATGCAAGAGCATTTAAATGATGTCTGTACCCCTTTCTTTAGATGCTGCTCACGTATTCAGGTTACAGTGAGCAGCGTCTAAAGAAATGGGCATGGCCAACATTAAAATGAAAGCACGTATGGAGCGCTTTTTAGAGTGAAAGCGGCCGCGCTGTTAATTAAATAAATACATAAGTGCAACCACTATTGTGAAAGCGGCCTAAGCTGTAAAATAAATAATTAAATAAGTGCAGCCGCTAAAATGAAAGCGGCCTCACTGTTAATTAAATAAGCATGTTCGCTATAGATAAAGCAGACCATGCTGTAATTTAAATCATTTCACTACTAAAAGCGTGCAGCAATGTCATGGGTGGAATAGGGGAAAATTATTAAACAAAATAGTGCTCACCGACTTATAAAGCAGACCGTGTAACAACACAAGTAAAAAGTCCAGTCTTTATGGGAGGTTACAAATAAAGACAAGGTGGTACAAAGGAGGGACTACTAAGCCTATTCACAAATAAAAAGCAACGATTGTGCAAGGACAGTAACAGGAGCCAATTGAAAAGATGGGCGGAGCTTCTATGCCATACTTCAATACAGCATGTCTCACAGAGCAGCGCATGCACTGTCCAGGCTCAACTTAAAAACCAACTGCTTGAGAGTCTCGCTTTATGCGCAACAAGTGGATAGGAATTGTGATTTGTTTTCTAGGAGAACAAAGGATGCAGGATCATGCAAAAATTATAAGTCCATTTGTGTATATCTCAGCAAATTTTCTTTTTAAATATCCAACATTGGGCTTCGAGGAGCTTACTTGAAGATTCTGCTCAGGAAGGGGATGGAAAATTTCACCAGTCCCACCAGCGCTGCCCTGATGAATGTATGGATGTCTGCAGACATCATTGAGTTTGTGAAATGGCTTATAAGTGCAGCCCGCATTCTGTTCTCTTAAAGGTTGTGCAAATCAATTTTCTCTATATCACTCGCTCAACGGATTGATTGCAAGCTTTTGATCTCAGGCCTCCCTCCCACTTTTCTATTTCACAGGATTTGGTTGGTTTCATCAGCATACACTCTAACAACAGTGTGTTTGCATTGCTGCACTGAGGGGCTCAGGAGGCCAATGACAGCATGCACCCAAAAAAGAGCTTGCCACAGGTAATGCAAGACAAGCCGCTTGCAACGCACACCATGCAATCGAAACCAAGCAGCTGAGCCCAGGTACCACGCGCATAAGTCAGACATATACATGACATGGAGGAATGAATTTTTCTACAACAATATAGAATACTACCCAACACAAAACATGTGCAAAAAGAATTAAACAAATGCTATTACCCCCATCTCGGCCCATTATTTCTGTGATCCTGAAGTAGGACAGACTTGGGAATCAATGACTACAGGGGGTCACATGAAGGAGATGCATTTAGGCTGCCAGAGCAATCTTATATTGTTTAGATTACATGAAAAAGAACCACACAAAGTATTTATAAAAATATGTATTTATTATATAACACTAACTAGTACATTACAGTATCTCCTACACGGAGATGGACACAAAGCACACAATACTCCAGCAAAGAATTCACAGTAAATAGCACTAATACACAGTGGCCCCCAGGGGGGTGCCAAACCATATACTAAGAAAGTGGTATAAGAACCATGACTCGAGTCAGGACAATGTCGTGAGGTCATATAATCGCTGGAACCCCAAGGAACCACCTAGGTGAGTAGATAGGGACCTCCACGGAGAGAGCGTGTAGTGTAGAAACACGACCGCGGGCTCTGTACAACTCTACGTGTAATCCACGGTTAGAGTATTAAAGATTAGGTACCCTTCCCAGTGAATCCGGAAGAAACCCTGTGGAAGACAGGTTGGAGAGCCACCCCACCCATGGATACCGTGGTACCCACGTTACCTATCCCAGGGAAGCCGGGTGCATAGGTGTGAAGTGGCGTCGGAAACCGCTGTCGAACCCCATGGAGGACTTCAGGAAAGTGCAGCAGCTGGAAGAGGAGAAAGTGTCAGTGGGAAACCAAACGTGGATTATTGAAGAAGAGTACCTGAAAGCACAGTGGACAGAGTCTATGTCACTCAGGAGTGACCAGGAGACTTGGAAGATGAATGCCTTCTGATGTCGGGTGCTTCAGGGATGATGTCGATGACCTTGACTCTGCAGCTGTGGGGACAAGGCGAACCTGAGGATGACCAGGAACCGGATAAGAGCTGTCCCGGATGTCGAGTGCTGGAAATGTCGGTGTCCGGCGGGAGCCCCAACAGGCCTTGGGAAATTAAACTCAAGCAGGACGTCAAGAAAGTACAAAGGTGGGACCAGCAAGGTCCAGGGGACTCACCACAAGCAGGGGAGTCAGGGCAGGCCAGAGCAATCAGGGAGCCCAAAGGAATCAAATGTGACCTTCAAGAGGACCCACAGGCAGGAGGCACTGGAGTCGTGAGAGAACCTCAAGCAGCTCACCAAAAGAGGCAGGCCACGATGCACACAAAGCGGTGTGACCGAAGATTCTGGTCACTGGAGGTGCTCGAGGTTGGGGCTACCTGGAGCCTGAAGATCTTCATACGAAGATGACAACAAGCCTTTTCAACTGCAAAGGGGATGCGGCACCCACGGGTTCGGTTTTTGCAACTACTACGAAGACTACTGGCCTCAAACTTGGTGAGATGGTAGAGCAGGCCTCTGGAGCTGTGGAAAACCACCACCTGGACTGCAGAGCCCACAGAGTCCGGAGGAGCTCAGGATTTACAGGCTGGTCGACTTAGTTGCGGTGCCTGCCAATGCAGGGGAGTGACTCCTTCACTCCAAGGGAAATTACTTCGGTTTTCCTTGATGCTTCACAGGTCTTGGAAGGTTCCTGTATAATGCACAGGCACAGACAATGCAGCAGACTGGAAAGGAGACGAAGTCAGGCCCAAATGAAGTCCAGCAAAGTCCAGAGTGCCCAGACGGTAGAAGTGCAATGGTGTCTGATATGAATCTTATTCCACGATGAATCTAGGGACCTACACCCAGGTAAGCCCTTAAGTATCCTGGGGAAAGGGTTGGGAAGATTCAGGGGAGGGTCTGGATAGGGGGGAGGTTACTCCCATGTCCTTTATACAGTTTCGCGCCGGAGCGGGGGCCAACGGCCCCTAGGACTGGTTTGAACTGGACTATACCCAGGGACACCAAATGTGCCCCTCATGCAGACTTTCTGGCCCTGGCAAGCTCCCCCACACAGTCCTAATACACTTAATCCTGTCTGGGAGATGGTCACACCTTCCTGTGACAGTATGCCTATTGTTCCACCTTCCTCTGCTCGAGCTTGGCTCAGCAGCAGGAGGGCAGAAATGAGTCTCTGGTCAGCAGCAACTATTTTGTGCTGTCCGGGTCAAGAAGGCTGGTACCGGGAACACTCAGAGCCTAAAGGAGGGCTCTTCCAGTGCTTGATACCAAACATGCATGGATTTGTTTCAGCCAGTTTCGAGATGGTCATCGTGTATTTATGCGGTACCCCTCTATATAGAATATGGCTGCTTCACTGACCACCTGGGAGAATGGACTCTGTAGGCTGCTGGGGTGTCCGGCTCACGCAGGGGCACCCTCTCACTTAGAACCAAGCACCCTGCCGTCAGGATTGTAAAGGCCCGCTAGAGGGGTGACTTATAGGTTTTTGCAGTGACCCTTAGATATAGTAAACCTTTATCTTTAGCAAGTGGTGCATGCACCAACTACACAGGCTGCAATGGCAGGCCTGTAGTTCCATTTTGCATGGTCTCTCATGGGTGGCACAATGAATGCTTCAGCCCATGGCAGACCTCTGGGGTACCTATGCCCTGGGTACATGTGTACCCTATACTAGGGACAGACAAGGGTACCCCAGTATCCAATCTGGCGTGTACCTAAGTTCATGACATAACAGTTTAGGGAGAAAGCAGATAGACTCGGGTCCTGATTAGTACCATATACTAGGGACTCATAAGGGTACCTCAGTATCCAATCTGGGATTGTACCTAGGTACTAACACAAACATTTAGGGAGAAAGCAGATAGACTGGGGTCCTGATTATCAGGATCCTAGTCAGACTAGTCAAAAACAGCATCACATAAAGCAAAAAGTGGGGGTAACCATAAGAAGCAGATCCTACTTTCCTACTTTTCTAATGTGATGATATTAGAACAAAAAGTCTGGCATTTTGGTGGGGAAAACTGCAAACAAAGCAAATTTCTACTGATTTGCATTGGCTCAAATGTATTTTTTATGTCTTTATTTCTGTTGTGTTATGTAGAGCTTAAACAGGCAACTCTGATCACTTCACAGCAATTTACTACAATTAAGCATAAGGTTACCAAGTGCAATTGGATGAGATCAAATGCATACGGTGTACAGTTCACACCAGTTGTGACACTGGGCTAGTAGTTATTAGTATAGCACAGCAGTGCTTTTGGTAAGTGTTAGGTTAATATTTTGATAGGGTGCTTGAACCACTGGTAGGTCGCTGGTCAGGTTGTGTGGGATAAGATACGGTCTAAAGTGCTTAGAAGCATTTTAGTGAACATGGGAAACAGCTGAGTCTTAAGCTTAGCCAAAAGAATAAGTGGTGCTTTGTTTCCCACAGAGTTCAAAGTGGAGAGCTCTACTAGGCAGTCTTTGCCACTAAGTGTGGCTCCTCAGCCCCTGATGGATGTAACTGAGTTACTAGTTAAATTAAGGAATTGGAATTCAACTGCCAAAGATGGGCTATAAAATGGTGCATGTGATGTGTAAACGTCTCTGTAGACTTTGTACATGTATGCACGTCAACCAGAGGCCGATGAAAACGTGCCAGGATCAGCAAGCTTGATAATGTCCTCTTTTTTCCTCAGGCAAACACTATTGATGCAGTTTGTATTCTTTGCACTATGCAGGTAACCTAGTCAGACTATTGCCACAGTCATGGCGGGATGAGCTAAACTTGCTATGAAAGCCATTTGAGGACGCATGTAAAGAAGGGAGTGCCAACTCTGAATATGAAGGCCTTAAGTTAGTTACCATTCAAACATAACCAGTTGGTTTGAGTCTAGCTGCGGGGACTACTTGCTCTCTCCATCCACCAGAAACTGATTTATGGATCCGCAATGGGGTCCAGTAGGTAAACTAAATAAGAGTCGACCTTAAACCAAGAGACAGAAACTTTTTGCTGCAGTGCGTTCTCATTTGAACTAAACCTTTGACAGAGCTCACCAGCATGGGGTTACTTTGTGGTAGCAAGGACTTTAAAAAGCAGTGGCAAATTTGTTCTGCTTAAACTATGAAGCACATGCATGCGGCCTAAAGACACAATTTCAAGAGGGTTATCTTGATTCTGCCAGATCAGGACATGTTTAAAGAAAAATTCTGCACGATTGCGATCAGGATGCGAGATTCTCCATCTTGCCTCCCACTAGATCAGTCTCACCAAAACTAGTGAACTACAGGTTCCAGTCTCGGCAGCCTCCAGCATTGTTTAAAGTAGCAAGCCTGAGTCACCGACAGTCTCAGAGGCAGAGGAAAAACTGCAGACGATTTACTGAAAAGCCACCAAAGTGATTTGTTGGGGGTGGTAGGGGGTGCTTAAAAACGAGACCTGCATATACGCTGTCTCCGGACACTATACCTTCCTTCCGCAGATAATTTCACAGTGTCTTCCAGTAGATGAAGGCAACTGCTGTACGTAGCCAGCAGCTATTTCTGCTCCAGCTTCATTAAAGGTGCACCAGAAATCTCGAAGTAAAATCTAATATGGCCCACAGGCAGGATCACAAAATAGAACAGTACTTTCTAACTTGTCGATAAATCAATCCCCTCTGCTAACCTGCCCCTCTCTCTCTGGTTTTTCCAAGTCTTAAACAGTTTTTAAAAGGCACACGGAAGACCTACATCTGTTTGCTTTCGGCATGTACTCAGGGCGTTGATATTAGAAACCCGGAGACCCGGAAGAGGTCCTTGTGCACCACCATATTGCAGAATAGTTTCCGGGACTCCTTTAGTACGGGGCGAGCCTGCACTCTAAATAAAGGTAACCTTGGGGGTACTGTCCTACAGACATAAGAAGGGGAAGTGTGTAGCAGCGCTCACAGGGACCCACTCAAGACTGGGGCCCATGTGTGCACAGGAAAGCAGGAACCACCCCATCACTTCCTCTGAGGCATAAATAACTAAATAGGCCCTGCACCAATCAGCAAGAGCATGTGTTGCATAGGCCGCTTGATTACTTTTTACACAGCCAATATTTACAAGTGCATAAATGAATCCCACATAGACCTGCTTTTATCTGCTTTCAGCACGCTGGTTTCATAACACACCCAGGAAAGGGAGAGGAGGAGGGACGAGGGAGAGGGCGGGAGCAAAGGCAACGCTGTAGCACTCGCACTTGGAGCAGATTATAGATATGCATGAAGGGAATGAGAGGGGCAGCGGGCAAGTGAGAAACGGTGCAGGACCACTGAATGCCAAAGGAACAAGCATTGGCATAGCCAATAGGTTTCGCTTTTGGGACCTTATAAGTATTTAGTTATGCAGCACAATGTCCTTGGTGCAACAATATCAACTGTTGCATGTCTAAACACTTATAAGGTCCCAAAGGCAAGACCTATTGTCTATGCCAATGCTTGTTTAAATCAGCACACGTTTTGAGTGGGTCTTGGGAGCTCTGAGGTTTACACGCATTCATATAAGCTGTCTGAACGCTCACTACATGCACCATACATAAACAGGGCTTTCCTGTACAAAGTACGCATATGATAGCAGACTTAGCTCCTGGCAAAACTGCAATTACCCTCTCCCAGAGCTCGGTGAAAGAGGAGCCCTGGCTGAAGAGAAGACCAACGCACCCTCCCATCACACGGGACGCCATTAATTGCTACCAGCCACCCACCTCATGCGTAGTGAAAACCAAACCGCCTTCAATCATTGGCCGAAGGTTCGTGAGAAGTAATTTCTGCGTTGTCTAAAGTGTGCCTCGGATTTCTACCTCTTTCTTATGATTCTTTCTCTGATTGGACTACAGTTTGACAGTTACTTCCCAGACTTCATCCACTCAGAATATTTGTTTGGGGTTAGCAGGGCGGGGAATCTATGCGTCAGTGGGCGCGAACCACCCGTTTGACCACCCTCTTCAAAGGAGGCGGGAGGAGAGATAAATAAATTCCACCAACCAATTGACTTGCTTGAGGAGGCAATACTCACCCTCTGACAACTCTTTGACGTCACTAAAGCCAAAAGAGCCTCCTCTACTGTATTGTGATTGGTCTTTCTTGACGTCCGTCTCAGAGACAGTCTGCCCAACTGTAACACGGGTTGGTGGGGATAATAAGGTGTAGACGCCTTCTCTTCCAAAACCAGGCCCACGCTAGCCCTGCACGCAGCTGTGTAGCGGCTCCTGCGCGCGCCTTGGGGGTACCGAGGAGGAGGATGTGGAGCACGGAGGGGAAATGACTGCCGAAAACAAGCCGGAAGGTAAAGGAGGGGAACACTGGAATGTTTACAGGTTATTAGAGCGGTGCTGCTGTATGCAAAGTGTTTGTGGGCGGAGGCCTGAAGGGGCTTGTCTGCCTGGGGCACCCTGGGGATGGAGCCTGGATATTCATACCCCCTCAGGATTCCCTAATGCGTGGGAAAGAGTGAGGCCCCCTGGGCTGTGAGGAGAGCGATGTCTTGAGGGCTGGTTTGTGGGTTCTGTTGTGTGCTTGCCTCTGTTCGTGGGATCTACATCTCGGTGGTGAACTACCAGTGTGGGATCCAGGGGACAATGCGCGATACCGGGCTTAGTCAGAGAGTGTATGTTTTGTAAGTGTGTAGAGGATGTGTTGTAAGAGATGATAGTAAAAGTGAATGTCTTTTGTGGTGTTAGTGCGTGGAAGTGAAGGGCTGCGAGGTGTGTTTGTATTTTGAGCGATTAAACGGTGCGCTGGGAGAAGTTACAGGCTGCTGGGTAGTTGGGTGGGTAGTGAGGCACGAGTGTGTTCTATGGGTTTGTTAGAAGCTCGTAGGTAAAGATGGTGAACGGTTTGGGGTGTGCTTGGGGGTTACTGAAGTGGGATTGAAGTCTGGTTTAGTAAGAATGTATGGTTGAGAAGCCAAGGGGACCTTTGGGGGTTGCGATTGAAGGCTGGTGCTGTGTTTGTGAAGGAAAGGGCAGCTGTAAGGTAAGAGTGAAAGAAATGTAACCGCAGTTATATTATGATGTCCACGTAGCTTTTTGGGAGAAACTGAGTGAGTTTGTAAACAAGCATTGGTCGCGCGGCCCTGAAAGCGAAAGTGATCGCAATCGCGATCAAAGCAAAAGTGATCGCGCTCTGTGGTAAGCATGCAAGTGGTGCGCGCGCAGCAGTGATTGCGCTGGAAGGGAGGCAGATGGCGGCTGCGCGCGTGCACGCTCGCTTGAACGTAAGCTTTAGGCCTGCGAGGTCTGGTAGCACTTTGAAAACCCATATACTAAATGTCTTGCAGAGCAGCGCATGCGCTGGCTCAGGCGAGACCTAAAAAGAGTGCGCCGTACAAAGGATACATAAACCCAACAGTAAGGGCACTTATGACAGGGTCAGTCACCACAAATGTGAGAACACGCCCAAAGACAGAACAAAAACCTCCTTTCACCAATAAAAATAAACCAATTTTGAAAGGCACAGGAAGCAAATGGAAAGTGGTGGGTGTGGCATTAACTCAGATAGCTATTACACCATGCCACGCAGAGCAGTGCATGCGTGCTGCCTCTAGGCTCGACTTAAAAAGAGTTTTTTGTACAGCAAGCATGCTGAACTAACATATTTGAAGGTGCCAGAATATGTGATGATGAAGAGAAAGGGAGCTCAATGAATTAAAATATTTGTCTAGGGTTATATAATTTGAAACCAGTTTATGGATCAAGAGCATTACAGTTAGGTCGAGTAGTTTATTTATGTCAGTAGAACCGCATGTCTAGTAACATTTTTATGATTTTTAGAGGCCTGGAATAGATTACTGGTGGTGCTCAACTAATATGCTGAGATGGATAACTGAACACAGCTACTTACTGCTTACCCTTTGGGACCACTCACAGGTGTGGCAGCATACGTACTTCCCTACTCACTGTGCTACCGACCCTGGCCATTTCCCTCCAGAGTGTTGTTCGACTCAGCGTTTAAGGCCAAGATGTATGCGGCCATTCAAGACTATTTTTGCGGCTGGGTAGAACTTTATCATGGTTGCTCAGAGACCACACGAAAAGCAATATAATTCCCAGCATACGCATCAAAGGCAGAGATCTCTGTACTACCAAGCCACAGACTGCTGAGGTTTCCACTGATTATTATGAACACCTCTACAATACAGTTTGAGGATGCTCAAATATCATAAACTTTGACGACATTACTATGGCCTGGCTGAGCAATTAAGACAGTCTGCAACTTAATGAGTTGCTGTCCTTGGAGGAAATCATTGGGGCCACTAAAGGCCTTGCCTCTAGCAAGGACCCCCACTCGGACGAATAAACCATTGAGTTTTAAAAAGCATTCACAGAAATCTTCAGTTTGCTTCTGATAATGGTCTTTAACCAAGCCCTTGACAAAGGGAGCCTACCCCTAACACTGCCGGAAGCTATCCTATTCACCTTACTCAAGCCTAACAAGGACCCTCTTACTTGCTGGATATTACCAAACATTAGCTCTCCTTATTGTAGATAGGTAAATTCTGGTCCAGGTTACAGCCAATCATCTTACGCAGGTCATGAAAGGCCTGCTTCTCCCAGACCAGGCAGGGTTCCTCCCAACCTGATCTAATGCTCACAACACTTGCATGCTCTTTGCCCTGATGAACCAGATAGATCCCAACATCCCAGTCAACGTTTTTCTAGATGCCAAAAAATCCTTTGATTCATTGGATGAGTAGGATAGGGCTTGGTGCCTATATCCACCGCATGGTTTATTTGCAGTACTCCTCCCAGACAGGAGTCCTCATTAATGGGACACTCTTGCATCCTCTCTCATTTACCAGAGGCCCAAGTCAGTGAGGCACCTATCCCAAACCTCTTTGTTTTAGCAATGGAACCCCTTGTTTGCAAGCTGAGGCAACACCATGGAAATGTGGGGTGACATTCTCAGACCATGGCCTATTAATTTTGCTGTATGCAGATTACATTACGCTATTTTTTAAGCACCCAGGGGAGAACCTGTTCCTGGTTCTTTGCGCCATCAACAAATTCTGGCATATGGATTTATTAGGGTAAACCCAAAATCTACCCGCTCACTCCCTCCACACAACAGATTTTTCTGAATATCCGTTGCAGTGGAGTGAGGGCTCATTTTACTATCTAGGTTTCAAGATCCATCAAGATAGATAGGCTGTTATGCTTGATTAATATGGCCCGGAGGTTTTCCGTCTACGCAAACAGATTAACTGATGGATTAAATCACCTCTATCAAGTGTTGGTCGGGTGAAGCTCATTAAAATGGTGGCAATGCCTCACGTTCTTTCTTTTGTATGTATTCCTGAATATACTAATACTGCTATATTGCCCATATTCAACCCACTCAATCTGAGATCAGTAGACTTATTTAGGCTTAGGGTTTATCTAAAATAGGATGGAAATTATTGACACTACCAATGGTGCAGGGTGGACTATCAGAATCATTCCCGAGCTATACGACTTGGCCGCCCAGGCATTTTTTGCTGTTTATTGGTACCTACCGAAACTCCCAATACCTCACATTGTGGTGGAGTCTGAGAATGTCACCTTACGAACAAGTCTCTTTACAAAGCTGTCCTACCTAAGAGGGAGACTGTAGAGGCTGGCCCTACATGTTCAGGTGACATAGTAGACGTAGTTGAGATGATTTTATGTAGTTTATTAAGTCCATAAGTAGAAGTTACAGCAAGCCCCACCAGGAGCAGCCTCCTAGCTGCTCAGCCCATCTTCCAACTGACAACACTCACACACCAGGCACCCAAGCATTCCACTCATGTCACTCACGCCAACATTCTACACGGAACACTCACACTGGCTGAGCAGCTACATATAAGATGAAAGGGAACATAACAGCATAACATGAGAATACTACAGAGATGTTGGACACAGTGACAGCGACTATTATCACATGGCATCAATTAAGCAATGTGGCAGGCTCTCCTACACTCTACTCCACCAGAGCCACAGCCATCAATAACCATGTGATACCCATAATGACTTAAGCATTGGCAAAATCATAGGTCCTAAATTGCGACAGAGAGCTTACAAATGTGCTGGACAATTTCATATATCATAGACTCAGCAAGGCCTATATTCAGGAGTTCCTTCACGAACCAAAGGAGTTCCCTTCCCTAACACACCAAGCTTAGCCCTCACCCCTGGGTGGGTTTCGCACAACTATAAACTCAAAATGATGCACACCCACAGGGCCAAGTTCTAGCTATGATACAATAGGAGTGTGGCCTGGGAGACCTGTGGGGCACCCATAAATAGATGTACTGTTGCACCTAGCTGGAATCGATCTTCATGAATTAGAAACATAATCTCTTTCACTTTAATTCCTTGCTCAGACTTTACTCCATCCCCACAAAATTACACCGATTAGACACTACCAGACCACAATGCTGTCTTCGCTGTCACCAACAGCATGCCACTTTTTTTCACCTTGTATGGGAGTGCAGTTACACTGCTATCTACTGGGCGGTGATCCTAGCTGACTCCCCCTAAATCGTTGGGCATAAGGTCCCTTTTTTACTTTTTAGCCTCCATAGACTACCCTGAGTCTTACCTACATGTGCATATGTATCGGTCATCGCAAAGGTTCCTAAGGTTTTGTGTGGGACAAAGTCAGTGCCAAATCCAAGTAGTCCCTTTTGATTTATCATCTTCGCCCTGAGTGTTTACAAAACTTTATGGCTCCATTAGTGGGACTGATTCATGAGGTGGGTATTCAGCCAGCGGCGTCACTAGGGTTGGTGTCACCCAGTGCGGTAACTCATGGTGTCACCCCCTCACGACTTACCCCATGATGGACCTCCTCCGAGTCCGCCAGTGCAAAGTGTGTTTTTAAGCACGTGTAGTGGGCGTGGGCAGAGGGCTGATGAAAACGGCGGGTCCGGGAGCCACATGAGTGACGTTTCGAACGTCGTCGACGTCCGGACGATGACGTTGTATAGCTAATTGGACAATAATCTTGGCCGGCGGCTGGGTAACGGGTTCCTCCTAATTTATGTAGCGATTTAAATCAGAGGCTCAGCAGCGGCGTCACTAGGGTTGACGCAAATCAAAACTATAACACGTTGTTTTTGTGTTTATAACGAACAGAACAGAGATATTTTTATATTTCAATAATACATTTCTGTCGCTGGGCTGAAACAATGCATAAGAATAATTTCATAGAGTGACACAGAATCATAGACAGCCAGTAATATTTTGCATTTTGGTGTCACAGTGTCACCCCATGGGATGGTGTCATCCCACTAGTGACGCCACTGTATTCAGCTATTTACGCACCTGGATGACTGGCTTATTTGTTTTCCTTTTTCCTTGTTCTATATTAAGGCGAAGGAAGATGTTGACAAGGTTTGCAAAATTGGGGATCAGCATGGCCTTCTGATCAATCAAGAGAAAATACAGTTGGTTCCTTTGTAGACTCTGCAGTTCATCTGGGGGTTCTTCAACACTACGGGGGGGGTCAGATTGTTCTTCTCCAGTGACGGACACTACAGTTGCAGTTGGAACAGGCAAAACCTATGACTTGTGGGGCTTCTCTGGCAACAGAGTGGCTGAGGATGCAGGGTCTAGTGGTGTCTACTGTCATGGTCCTGCCTCAGGCCAAGCTTCACCTGTAAACGTTAATATATCACCTTTTAAGGTATTGGGATCCCAAGTCGGGAAATTCCAAGCAGGAAACTCTGAGTCCCTAATTACAGCAGAAAATTCAGTGGTGGTAACAACCAGTAAACTTACAGAGAGGTTTCAGGTTCAACCCAACCATAGTAATAAAAACGGATTACAGTCTTCTGGGTTGGTGGGGGCAGTGTTGGATCATAACACAGAACAGGGACATTGGTCAACACAGGAAAGAAGGCAGTACTCGAATTGGAAGGAACTCAAAGCTGTGCAGTTCGCTCGGTTAGGATTTGCACTTCTTTTTAAAAAACCAAAAAATAAGGTGCTGCAAATTAGAAAGGACAACAGAATGGCGAACAGCTCATAAACCAGCAACAAAGTTCGATCTCGGAGCAATATTTGGCCAGAACAGAACCTATTTGAATTGGGGGAATGTATCTGCCTAGAGGAGAAAATTTGATGGCAGACCATCCAAGCAGAGTTTACAAGTTGATGACAGTTATAGTTGACAAGGCAGTCGTTCCTTGAAGTGATGAGGCGATTTGGCCTCCCACTGGTTGATTTGTTTGCCTCAGAGGACAATGTTCTGCTCCTAAAAATCTGCACAATTCGGCCATCTCAGAAGGCCTGGTAAGTAGATGTGATCTCTTTTCCTTGGTCAGATCTTTTTGCTTTCCCCATTCTCTCTGATCGAAAGGACGTTACAAAAATTGAGGAAGGATAAGGCAAACTTGCTACTTATGGTGCCCATGATGCCCTCTTTTTATGATTGTAGCATATGCCACTCCTTGGATGTTCTGTTGGATCGCTGTCCATTGACATGCAGTTGGGATTAAGGCTCTACAGGCATAGATTGGGGGCTTTGATCCTGAGAGGCTGATATTGGAAGCAAGAGGTAGTTTGCCAGAGGTTGTAACATTGGTGCAGCAGTCAATGTGTCCCTCTACCCTTAAATCACAAGCTAGACATAGCCAGTCAGTTTATAAGTGGGGCATTAACAGACAGGTATTATAGCTGAATCTAGGTTGATAATGGCATTTTTGAAGGATGGCTGTAATTTGGGGTTGTAAATCTCTACATTAAGGGCTCAGTGGGCAAGAGTGAGAGCCTTCAGGGGTCCGCAATGTGAGGTAGCAGCTTCTTTGTTTACTAGACTTTTAAAGTCATTTAGTCTTTTAAAAAAAAATATTTTTTAATCTTGTGCCCTCCTAGGACCTACTGATGCTGCTCTATGCCTTACACAATCACCCATTTTATACCAGGTTGAGCTATGCTATGGGATCTGTAGCGCGCACGGCAACTCGAAGGCATCCCAGCGCTAGTAAGGAGAGGATGCAAAATCATACAGATCAGCAGTCGCCTGAGAGGTCAAGGCTATAAGAGCCAGGTTTCGGGGGTTTTACGAAAACGCAGGTCAGTGTCAAAAGTCTTGGTAGCCAAGGGGAGAGAGTTCCAGAGCTTAGATACATTAAAGCTAAAGGAGCGTCCTCCTTTTCTGACTCTTTTAACTGCAGGCATGGTGGCCAAATGCAGGTTGGAGGAACGGAGGGCCCTATTGGGAACATAAGGGGTAACAAGCTGTTGTAAGGATGGAAGGACTTTTCCCATGAAGGGCTGTATGTATAATGCACAGGGACTTAAACGCAATCCTTTGAGCAATGGAGAGCCAGTGAAGATCCATCAACCCCTGCCGGGCTGATTGGGACCTGGGAATGCCAAAAAGCATGCGTGTGGCCGCATTTTGCACAACTTGCAATTTCTGAGCTCAAATTCCAGATGGAGAAAGTCATGTTGTTTGTGGCAATTACATCTTCAAGAAGGGATTGAGAAATGGGGGCACTGCTGGCACTCAAACTCTTTTTAATATTTTTGCAGATAGTTGTGCTGAGACCTAGACAACATTGTTCCCTAAAGTAATCTCTTGTTTCATTGCTCAGGAAATGTGGTGCAACCACTACTATATCTCTCTCTATAATTGGAAGAGGAAAAGGCCCTCTACTTTTTGGATGTTGGTTGGAAATTGAGAATTTACAGAAAGACCAAAAGAGTTCAGGAAAAAATATTTGTTGTTTGTGACATTTGGTTTAGCAGGTCAAGAACTACTGTGTGGTTCTCCTTTCATTTACCCAATACAATAATGTTGCATTCTGGTAAAACAAGCTGCTTGACATTCCTTCAAGACTAGGCCTGAAGGCTGCTCTCCACAGCTATCACTTGGATAGCTTCCTAAGGTTATCTTTGACCTCTTAAATCACCATAAGGGTTGTCTGGACTGGTGCAAGGTGCCCACTTTAATTAGTGGACACCATATACCAGGCCAGCTTCTCACACTTTGGTGTGCAGCGGTTGGGATTCAAGCCTGCATTGTTTTACCAGTTTTATCTTTGTATTGATTAACTAAAAACCACTAAGTACTAGGTACATATAATACTAGCTTAGAATAAATAAGTTCTACTGAACTTAGGGTTGGAAAAGTCAAGGGTGTAGCACACCCTTTCTCCAACTTCAGAGAGTTTAGTTCCCACTAGGTTAGGTAGGTGCAATACCTCACCACACTTAGTATGTCTTCTAAAAGAGATGCCAGTGGCTTTCTGCCCTCTTGATACAGTGAGCTTTCATTTCACAAATAGAAAGCCCTGTGTGCCTATAGAAAGCTGAAGATCGGGAGAACTGCAAACACCCACCGCCTCATAGAGGCCTTACTGCTTGATGACCTTAGGACAGAGGTCTTCAAACTTTGGATGCCGAGACCCCCCGTCAACATTTTGAGGTGTAAGGACCCACTCCTGACAAAAAATTCTAAACCTGTACGCAGGGCTACTGGAATTATGAGGCAGGTGAGGACCAAATTACGGGACAGGCTTGACTAAATTGTGTGGGAAGAAAATGTAAATGATGTTATGTGATGCCGCGTATTTTGGGATAGCATTGCTTCATTATTTTGAAATTAATGTTTTACACACAGTAACACTGAGGAAAGATTTCACCCCATCAGTACCTGTTTATAACCAAAATACAGCAATTAACATCAGAAAGATTTCTAGTCAACCTTTGCGAAGGGGCTTCCACTCCGCAGGAATATGTGCTGCCACATTAGAAGCTCACCTGGCCCTGGCCGGGAGAAGCAGGGTCCCTTAAAACCCTGGCGGTTTTGTGTAGAGTTAAACAGTTTACCCATGCAGCTTTCCTCTCTCTCACTCACTCACTCACTCCCTCCCTTCCATCCCTCTCTCCTCTCCCAAACCCGGATCCCTCTCTAACTTTGCAGGCCATTATCTTTCACCCCTTTTTACAACTTCTGAAGTCTCCCCATTCAACCTCTCACTTCACCTTTAATCTCCTCTTGCCATTCGGTCTTTTCACTGTCCTCATTTCTAACTTTCTCTCGCATTTATCTCATGGCCTCTCTGGCCCCGTCACCGCCCGTGCCCCTCAGTACTTCTCATTCACCTTGTCTCTCCATTCAATTTTTGTCTATTTGTATCTTACACCTCTCCAGTCCCCCCATTCATCTTTCACATCTCTACTTTGTTCTAACAGAAGCCCTCACCTTTGGCTCATACTCACTTCTTGCGTGTCCACACTTCTCTTCGGCAATTCACATTTCTCCTCATCCCTGACCTCTTCAATCAAATTCTCTCACTTCCTTGCTGTCCTCTCTCATCCTCTCATCTCTCCTCACCAAGCATACGGGTCGGACCCGTATGCTCCTCTCAGCCTGTGCCACTCTGCTTATTGTTCCCTAATTCAAGAATGCATGAGTTGTCTGTCTCGCTGTTTTGGTGCAAGCCGCGCAGTTATGGAACTTGCACCCTCCTTTACTTCGCTCCACCAAGAATCTATTATCCTTTAGGAAGATATAAAAACCTTTCTCTATGCTCTGTAGGTTACCCCATTTGGCTGGTTCTCCTTCTCCTTCTGTGTGTTTCTCATTGTCCTTCCGGCAGCAGATGGTTATTAACCCCAGGACATCTTTTGGTAACAGTAGCGCACTACACATATAAATAATAATTATAGGGAGAAGCAGGGGAGCCACTAGACCAGAACTTCGGGGGGTGGGGGCTAACACTCCCAGCCAGGGCTGGCCCTAACATTGGTTTCACACTGTGCAACAGTCTTTTTTGGTGCCCCATCCCAGTTTCCTTCTTCTCCATGAATTCCCTCACTACCACTCACCAACAATGCACTTCATCTCTCTATAGCACCTCTCTGACAAACATTTCATTTTTTTATAGTGCTACTCATAGTTTAGTCACACTCATTTCTGTGATCTGCATGGTACATATTCTTTGTAGCAGGCACATTAACCCTCTGCACTGTGTGGGTGACAAGAGTGCTCATGTGAGTGCACGGTGAGTGATGCAACAGTGTGAGAGTAGGGTGAGAAGAGTGACTGCAGGGTGAGTGAGGTGGCCGTACGAATTTGGGTGCGGATGCAAGTTCAGAATGGGACGAATTAATGTATGATTACTGATGGGCTTGTTTGAGTGAGTTGCTTATTGAGCAGTGAGGGGGACAGGTGAGTGAAGTGTCACATG
The DNA here is from genome assembly GCF_964204655.1 of Triturus cristatus. Classification (NCBI taxonomy): domain Eukaryota; kingdom Metazoa; phylum Chordata; class Amphibia; order Caudata; family Salamandridae; genus Triturus; species Triturus cristatus. The sequence continues at coordinate 266,866,018 of NC_140595.1, read as the reverse complement.
AGTGCAGGATGAGTAGTGTGCTTGTGTGACTGCAGGGTGAGGTATAGGGTGAACAGCGCAAGTGCATTGTGAGTGCAGAGTGATCACTGTGAGTGCAGGGTGAGCGGATGAATGGTGTGAGTGCATGGTGATCAGTGTGAGTGCATTGTGAACGCTGTGAGTGCAGGCTGAGCGTGAAAGAGAAGGGCGAGAATAAGGAGTGAGTTGTCTGAATGCAGGGTGCATTCCCAGGCACTTGAAGTAACTCAGCATGTTATTTGCGGCGTAGTAGGGTTTAAGATCTAAGTTAAACTATTGCTATTATGGCATTAATCGGGGATCGAGGGTGGAGGAAATAAATAATGTGCTGATCCTGCAACAAACTTCCAGTCCTATGGTTAGGGTAGCCAGCAGATTATTTTGATGGCCCAGTTGGTACAAAAATAAGCAATCACCTAAAGCCGTATTTAAAGCACTTATCTGTGCATACTTTGAACAGCAAATATAAATAGAAAGCACTTTTAATTGTATTCTAGGGCTGCCTCAATGATCCATGACTGATAATTAAAGAGAACAAAAACAGAAAAGTCACATAACGAATGAATACATACTTTTTTATTTATAAGTCTATTTGGTCTTTGCAGGCTCTTTAAACAACACAGGGCAGGTAATTTTCTTTTGGCAACCCTACTTTATATTCCTTTTCATTAAATGCATTCTCACACTACAGCAGTAAATCTAAAATACAAATGTAAGTAATAGGCAGTGTGGACCCAGGGGGTACTGGAACCGGTGAAAAAAAACTAAGCCTCTGTAACCAGTTTACAAGGGCATGTAAATATGCAAATGGCCTTTAAAGACCTGTGAAAAACTCGGGCGTGCCGGAGATAAGACTCCAGACACTGCCCTTAGCTGGGCCTCCAGTAGCTCGAGTTGCACTGCAGCAGCCCGGGCTGAGACACAGGACGGGGGAAGAGGGGTGCTGAAGCCCTTGGGCCTCAGCAGAAGTGTGACTGGGAATGCGCGACCCCCTTTGCATCGCTCCATGGCCCCCCGGGGGTCGCGCCCCACAGTTTGAAGCACCCTGCCTTAGGAAGACCCCTGGGTCAGATGAACAGGAGAGAGTGGGTGGGACAGGGAATGAGGACTTGACAGGAGGCGACACCTTTTATGACCTAGACTTAAACACTGGCCAGGAGGATCAAGATGGGTCACACCTGGATAACTGAGATCTTCAGGGAGATAATGGAGAAAGCCAAGAAGGCTCCCTCTTCAACCCTCCTGGAAGAGTGCAGAGTTTACCAAGGACATCTAGATCTCCCTCTGCAGAGTCTAATCACTCAGGACAGTCTGTAGTGACCTCTGTATCTAGCAAGAGGGACCACTCTTATGAAAGGGAGTACCAATTTCTTTGACTTGAGAAAACTAAGCTTAGGCTCAGGTAACAGCAATTGACCCTGGACAAAGAGTCCCTAGAAGTCCAGAGAGCTAGACCAAGATTGGGGTTAGAGTCCCATGGAGGCAGCAACAGTGTTCCTGGAGTTACGGAATATTCTTTTGACAATAGGAATCTCAGCAAGATTGTCCCTCCCTACCATGTTGGGGTTGACATCCATAAATGGAAACTGCTTTAGAGAGGGCCTGTAAAGTTCAGAGGGTCCCTCAAGAGCAGAGGGCAGCTATATTGTGTCTCTCCTTGGCTGACAAAGGTAGAGATAAGATCCTCACTGTTAGAGAAGAGGATGCTGACAATTATTCAGTCCTAAAGAGGGCTCTGGGTTTGACTTAAGCACTGAACAGTACAGGATTAAGTTCAGAGACACCCAGAAGACACAGAATCAGGACTGGGTAGACTTTGTGTGTAGTGCCCTTAAGGCTCTGGAAGGATGGTTGCTTGGCAGCAAAGTGAATTTATTTAGTTATGTGTTTTGTAGCGCGCCTGAATCACCCCCGAAGGGGTATCTCTGCGCAGCGGACATGCAACAAAAGACTGACGGGGGGCAAAGATTTCAAACAAAACAGTTTTGAGGAGCCTTCTAAATTGAAGATGGTCATGGCATTATCTCAGATGGGCGGGGAGCTGGTTCCAATAGAGCGGAGCAAGGTGAGAGAAAGCTTTCCCACCCATCCTTGATTTCTTAAACCAGGGGACCAGGAGAAGTGATTTGGTTCCTGACCGAAGAACCCTTGTAGGGATATAGTGATTAAGTTTCTTAGCAAGGTAGGTGAGGCCATTGCCATACACGGCCTTATGAATGGTGCAACAGATTTTAAACGTAATTCGCTTGTGCACCGGGAGCCAGTGAAGCTGTTGAAGGGGAAGGGAGGCTGTTCTGGGTGGAGCATTTGAGACAAGGTGCGCCGCGGTGTTCTGGACTACCTGCAATCTGCACAACGAGGATTCATTTGCTGAGACCAGGAAAGCGTTACAGTAGTCTAGTCGGCTTAGTACCAATGTCTGAATGAGGGTTTTTCGTGTAGATTCTGGGAGGAAAAGAAAGATTCGCCCTAACAGACTGAGCACATGGAAACAGGAGCCAGCAGTATAGGCCACATGTTCTTTCATGGGCAGTGCCTGACCTAGGCATATGCCCAGATTCTTGACAACAGTCTTGGGTACAGGAGGGTCGCCAAGATCCACCGGCCACCAGTCCAGTAACCACAACAGTGGTGCATGTCCAAAGAGCATGATCTCGGTCTTCCCTGCATTAAGTTGAAGGAAATTGCTCCTCATTCAATTGGAAATGACTATCATACCTGTGGAGAAAGTGGACTGGACTGCAGGAGTGGATTTGTTGAATGAGAAAAGAAGCCGAGTACCGTCAGCATATGAAATGGGAGTCAAACCTAATGTCCTAAGAAGGTCGGCCAGGGGAGCGACGTATATGCTGAACAAGGTAGGGCTCAGACATGAACCCTGAGGCACTCCCTTGGTCAGCTCCATAGTCTTTGACCGAAATGGACCTAGGTTGACGGTATGGGAGCGGGTGGAGAGGAAGCTCCTCATCAACTGAAGGGCTAGTCCTCTGAGTCCAATTTCCTTCTGTCTCCTGAGCAAGATCTGGTGGGAGACCGTGTCGAATACAGCTGAGAGATCAAGCAGCACGAGTAGAGTGGATTGCCCGCTGTCCAGGGACAACCTGATGTTGTCCATGACAGCCACCAGGGCTGACTCAGTGCTGTACTTGGGCCTGAATCCAGATTGGGAAGGATCAAGGCTACCCGTGGATTCGACATGGTCAGACAGGTGTTTATTGATGTACTTTTCCAGTAACTTGCTCAGGAGGGGGTAGTAAGGAAATAGGCCGGAAGTTGGAAAGGTCTTCCATAGGGACCTTAGTGTTCTTGCGAATAGGAATGACCTGTGCCGTCTTTCATTCAGTGGGGAGATGTCCCTCTCTTATTGAAAGATTGAGGAATGAGCAGATGGGCGCGGAAAGTTGTTTACAGAGTGAAGAAGAGATTTTGGCTGGAATTATGTCAAGGGGAGAGCCCGATTTTACTATACGTAGTAACGATTCCACATCCTCCTAAATCAGAGGGGGAAAGTTCTCCAACAACTGCGCCTTTGTGAGTGTAGGTGGGCTGTAAAACGTAGTAACCTGCTGTGGGCTCCCCACTGAAGTAATCTTGTCGTAAATTAGCTCAATTTTCTGTGTAAAGTGCAGTGCTATTTTATCACAGAGAGCTTGAGAGGGGACCTCTTCATTATCACAAGCCTTAGGGTTGGTGAAAGATTTGAGGATCTGAAATAACGCTTTGGGGGCGTTCCCTGCCTGGTTCAGCTGTTGTGCGATAAAGGCTTTCTGTGCAGCTTTTATATTTTTGTGATAGTGGGAGAGAGCGATCTTATGTCTCTCCTTATTGTTTCCATCGTGGGTTCGGCGCCAACACCTCTCCAGATTTTTACACTGCCATTTTTCTGTTCGAAGATCGGGTGAGAACCAAGCTGTCTGGGGGTGCCTGGCCGTACTGGGGAGCGATTTTAGAGGGGCAAGCTGATCAATGGTTGATTTTACAGAGGAGTTAAAACGGGCTTGACCATCCTCAATGTTGTTTGACTCCACATTCCATGACATAGAGAAAGCAGCCTGGAAAGGATCCGGAGTGACTTTATGCCATTGTCTACGAAGGTGGTGGGAGGCTGGACGGGGTGCATCATGCACCCTGGGACCCTTAATATGGAAGTCAATTAATGCATGGTCGGACTAAATCAGGGGGGGATTCGCATAGAATACTGGGTGAGTTGGTATGGTTAATATCCAGTGTGTGACTGGCAACATGTGTCGGGCGGTCGTTGATCTTGACTAAGTCTAAAGAAGCAAGATCTGCGAGAAGCAACGACGCATCAGAGTTTGACATACATGCACTATGTACATTGAAGTCTCCCAGCAGTAAGGCATTTTTGGTAGAAATTGTGTGGGGAGCTATCAATTCCATGTGTTGAAGTGAGAAGTCTGCAAGGGGACCAGGGGGCCGGTAGACTAAGGCACCCTTCCAACTGTATTGTAGAAGTAGGTCCATACGGAAGACTAAGATTTCAATATTGTCATTGCACCGTTGCTCAAGTATAGATACTTTGATGCTGTCTTGATTGACAATGGCTATCCCACCCCCAACTTTAGGCTGTCTATCCAATCTTTGGATCTGGTAGCCCTCCGGGAGTGCTATTGTAATGGTTTGGGTGGAGCTGGGATTAAGCCATGTTTCCATCAGGAATCCTAAGTCCGGGTACTTGGAGGTAAGTAGGTCCCACACCTCAACCGCATGTTTTGGTAGGGATCTGAGATTGCTTAGAAAACCTTTCCAACTGTGGCTGGGATTGTTTAAAGGCTTCTCTAAAGCCATAGGGTGAAAGGTAACATCATTGGAGGTGCAGAGTCATTTATCCTGGAGAGAGCCACAAGGATCGCTGTGCTCTGGTTCAGTTTCTGTCTTAATACTTTGGAACCTGCAGGATTTACAAGAGAAGGGTCCGTCCATAGGTGGCAGAGTCCTAGCCAAGTCCCATAAGAGATGAAAGCACAGGGACGGTAGACCTTTCCTAATATCCAGTAAATCCCTACTTAAGTAAATTTATGACCAGAGCCCCGTTCTGACATGAAACAGACAGGGGTCCTGGGTCCTGGCTCCTGGCGCAGACGGGCTTGCCTTTGACGCGCCTTCGGCGCTCTCACTGCGCATGTCTGCTGCGCGTCTTGACTGGCATCCAGTTATATGGAGGGGGTTAGGCAGCTAGACCGCCAACTTCCCTCTCAGCCGGAAGTCGCCCTAGTCTCCCTCCACACAAACGGGATGAGCCCGTGGTGGACCGAGGAGAAATGCTAAATGAGGTAAGCGGGTCAGCAGTGGGGGAGTAACACAATCAAAATATCAGGGAATTTAAAATCAGGTATTTTAAAACAAGTTCAGTGCAGCAAATTACCGGTGTGTGGAACGAGCGTCAGCCTTGCTCGTGCGCATCCGCTGCACATCTTGACTGGCATCCGGTTGTATGGAGGGGAATAGGCAGCTACACCGCCAAACGCCCTCTCAGCCGGAAGTCACCCTAGTCTCCCTCCACATAAACGGAATGAGCCCGTGGTGGACCGAGGAGAAATGCTAAATGAGGTAAGCGGGTCAGCAGTGGAGGAGCAACATAATAAAAATATCAGGGAATTTAAAATCTGATATTTTAAAACAAGTTCAGTGCAGCAATTTACTGGCGTGAGGAACGAGCGTCAGCCTTGCTCGTGCGCGTCCGCTCTTGAATAATTTCAAGGGATTGTACAATTTGATTATGAGGGAGCAGATCCTTAATAATTGCCAAAATCAGTAGTTGCATCAGTACCTGGTTAACTCTGATCTGACTTCTCCCCAAGAACTGGGAAAGCAGGCAAAAAGGTGGGTCACAACCAGGGTAAAGCAGAAAACCAAGAACCATGGTGGTGACCAGAAGAAGCAAGATGCTAAAACTTCAGATAAGGGTGGGGACAAGGGTAAAGATGCCAAGTCTTCTTCAGGGCCCCAAACACCTGCACCTGGCGGGGGGGGGGGAGTCACAATCCAACAAAGGTAAAGGCAAAAAGAAACCTTGGTGTTACTTATGTAAGGAAACGATCCACTGGACAAAGGATGCCAATTGTCCAAAGTCCAAGGATTACAACTCCAACCACCACTGCCCCTAAGTCAACTGCTCCCCCTAGTACAGTTACAAGTGGTGGTACAGGGAACAAGGGATTAGTAGAGTTAACCGTGGGTGCTGAGATGGGTTTTGGCCTATTCAGGACTCCAGGTTAGGCTGTGTTAGTTTATGATGGTGGCATAGATATTGCCACCTTACTTGTTAGTCCCAGTAACCTGGGCAAGTACAGACAACAGCCTTTAATCATTGGAGTAGAAGCAATGGCATACAGGAATACAGGGGCCAGTGTCACAATGGTGACAGAGAAACTAACTTGTGTCTCCAGGACAAATCATACTTGGTGAAATGTACCAAGTGATTAATGGAAACAATGTCAGGACTGACCATTCCTTGGCAGTTGTTAATTTCAGCTGAGGAGAGGTAACTGACCCTAAGAAGGTTGTGGTTAGCTCAGACCTACCAGTAGATTGCTTGTTGGGCAATGATTTGGAGGCTTCAGCCTGGGCTGATGTAGAATTTAGGACTCATCCAGCAATGCTGGGCATCACTGCAGATGTGTTTGCTGTGACCAAGTCACAGGCCAAACTGGCTAACAATGAACAGGCCTTGGATCCTGGAACAATGGACCAAGAGAAGGAGCAATAGGATTAAGGCTGTGTCTTCCTCCCAGACTCAGTGTGAAGATCAATCTCTTGAGGGAGATGATCTCAGTCCCTGTGAAGGAACTGTCTCAGAAGAACTGGAACCTAATAAGGTTGAGTTCTTGGGGACAGGGGGCCCTTCCAGGGCAGACTTGAGTTTGGAGCAGCACACCTGTCCCTCTCTTGAACCCCTCAGACAGCAAGCTGCTGCTGAGGCTGCTGGGAGTGTCAGTGGATCTCACAAGATCTATTGAGATGAGGGACTCCCATACTCAGAGGGTAAAGACCCCAAGCCTGGTGCCACCAGGAGGTTGGTCATACCTCTGAAGTTTAGGGGCTTCCTACTCACCCTTGCACATTACATTCCCTTAGCAGGGCACCTAGGACAAAGTAAGATTTGAGACCGGCTTGTCCCCTCACTGTCACTGGCTTCACATGTCAGAAGACACAAAGGAGTTTTGTTGCTCCTGTACCACCTGTCAAGCCAGTGGTAAGGCTGGTGGTATCACAAAGGCCCCCTCATACCACTACCTGTGGTAGGGGTTCCCTTTGAGAGGGTTGGGATTGACATAATTGGCCCTATGAATCTTCAAACTGCATTTGGGCACAGTTACATTCTAGTGCTGGTGGACCATGCCACCCGATATCCAGAGGCTATACCCCTTAGAACCACCACAGCTGCTGTGGTAGCCAGGGCCCTCCTGGGATTATTTCCCAGAGTGGGTTTACCTAAGGAGGTATTAACTGACAGAGGTACCAACTTCATGTCAAGTTACATTACTGCAATGTGGAAGGAGTGTGAAGTGAACTACAAAGTCACCACACCCTATCATCCACAATGCAATGGGTGGGTTGAAAGGTTCAACAAAACCCTAAAGGGCATGATTATGGGCCTCCCAGAAAAGATTAGGCGAAAATGGGATGTCCTATTGCCCTGCCTTCTCTTTGCCTACAGAGAGGTCCCACAAAAGGGGGTTTGGCTATAGCCCTTTTGAACTTTTGTTTGGGCATCCAGTTAGGGGTACCCTGTGTTGGTTGAAGGAGGGATGGGAGTCATAGTGACATAGTGGACTATGTACTTGGTCTCCGCTCCAGGATAGCAAAGTACATGAAGAAGGCCAGCAAAAACCTTGAGGCAAGCCAAGAAATGCAAAAAGTTTGGCATTACCAAAAGGCTGTACTGAATGTTTATCAGCCAGGGCAGAATGTGTGAGTGTTGGAGCCTGTGGCCCCAGCAGCTCTTCAAGATAAATGAAGTGGACCCCATACCATACTTGAGCAAAGTGGGGAGGTCACCTACTTGGTGGACCTTGGTACTCCCAAGAGCCCCCACAGGGTGTTCCATGTAAACAGGTTTAAGCCATATATTGACAGGGCTGACTGATGAGGGGACAGGAGGAAGAGAGTGATCCACTCCCTGACCTCCTCTCACAGAACCTGATGATGGATCAATTGATGGTGTAGTCTTGACAGACAGACTCACTGGTCAACAGCAGATTGATTGTAGGAAATTCCTCTCTGACACCCAGTCAAACTACCTGGTGTACCCATGAAGTGGACACAGGTGAGAGACTACCTGTTAAGAATAACATCTACAGGCAGCCTGACCTTGTCAGAGATTGCATCAGGACAAAGGTCCAAAAGATGCTGGAATTGGGAGTGATTGAGCCCTCAGATAGCCCTTGGGCTAGCCCAATAGTCCTGGTACCTAAACCACACACCCAGTGTGGTAAGAGAGAGAAGAGGCTTTGTGTGGATTACAGGGGTCTCAATGCAGTCACTTGGACTGATACTCACCCTATTCCTAGGGTTGATGGGCTTATTGATACTTTGGCCTCAGCCAAGTATCGAAGTACATTTGACCTAACTGTTGGATATTGGCAAATCAGACTAGCTGAGGGGGCCAAACCAAAAACAGCATCTTCACCCCCCCCCCCCCCCCCAGTGGGCATTGTCAATTTATTGTAATGCCCTTTGCTTTGCAAAATGCACCTGCCACATTCCAAAGGTTGGTAAACAAAGTCCTCACAGGCCTGGGAGTCTACAGTGCAGCATATCTTGATGATATAGCTGTCTTTAGCTTCACCTGGGAGGATCGCCTGGTCCACCTGAACAATGTTTTGGAGGCTCTGCAGAAGGCAGGCCTAGCTATCAAGGCTACCAAGTGCCTGATAGGGCAGAGCAAGGTTGTGTACCTGGGCCACCTTGTGGGTGGAGGCCAAGTTCAACCATTACAGAGCAAAATCCAGATCATCACTGACTGGATTGCTCCAACTACCCAGACTCAGGTCAGAGCTTTCTTGGGCCTGACTGGGTATTACAGGAGATTTGTTAAAGGATATGGGTCTATAGTGGATCCCTTGAATGATTTCACATCGAAAAGAATACTCAAGAAGGTTCGATGGACAGTTAGCTGTCAGAAGGCATTTGATGATCTCAAGCAGGCCATGTGTACTGCTCCCATTCTGCAAAGTCCTGACTACACCAAGCAATTTATTGTCCTAACAGATGCATCTGAGTTGAGGGTAGGGACTGTGTTGTCACAATTTAATGCAGAGGATCAGGATCAACCAGTAGCTTTTATCAACAGAAGGGTGACCCTCAGAGAGAAACTTCGGTCAGCTATTAAGAGGGAAGCCTTTGCTGTGGTCTGGGCCCTGAAGAAGCTGAGGCCATACTTGTTTGGCACTCACTTCACTGTTCAGATAGACCATAAGGCCCTCCTATGGCTAAAACAGATGATGGGTGAAAACACCAAACTTTTGAGGTGGTCCATTTCCCTACAGGGGATGGACTATACAGTGGAACTAAGACCTGAGAGTAACCATGCCAATACAGATGGGCACTCCTGCTATCTTAGAGAGATAGCTAAAAATGTCCATTGTACTGGCTTATGAGTCAGTAGCTAAAAAGGCGTAGTGAAAAAGTACAAGGTCCAGTCCTCTTTCCATTCGACAATATCCAATTTTATTGTGAGTGGACCACTCATCAAGGTTTGGATCTTAAATACCTCAGTGTCAATAGTTTTGGAAAAAATGTAAGTGGGTCCTCCCATTCAAATAAAAAGATACAAGTTCTTTTCCTTGTTTTTTCCGTTATTCTTTTTGTTTACAGTGAAAATGTTCATTAATCCATCAACATTGAAGTGTTACACAGGGTACCTGAAACTGCAGCAGGCAAAAAGACTATGACCAGAATGCAACTGAAATCACTGAGCGGCTGTGTCAAAGAGGATACAATCTAACTAAGCTGACCCAGACCCAACAACTTTTTTCAGACACCAGCCGGAATTCTATGGTGCGCACGAAGATTAAGGAAAACAAGCCAGCTATTTGTTTCCCAAACAGATACAGTAACGGTCACTACCATATTTGTACCACATTACGGAAACACTAGTCCCTTCTCACCAGCAACCCCACTATAATGAATGACATCCTAAACATTCCACAGTTTAGTTTCAAACCAGCACCGAACCTTAGCGAGAAATTATGCCCCTCCTTCCTCCAAGAAACAAAATTAACATAGAACCTTCCTCCAGCAGCCTACTTGTCTTTATACCTGTAAGAATTGCTCAGTATGCAAACTGGGAATATAAAAAGCAAGGAACTTTTAAATAAACTGTCACCCACATACAATATGTGACTCCATAAAAAGCGAGAGTATACACGTGGTTTACCTAATCACCTGTCCATGTAATCAACATTACATTGGTAGCACAATATGACCTTTAAAAAAGATAATTCAGGAGCACTATTGTAACGTTCATAAAAATGATAAAAAACTGCCGCTCGTGGAACAGCAACATCCACCACCCCTCTTCAATGTACTTTTTCTTTCTGTGGTTTCGTTAAACTGAAACACCATTCAAGAGGGGGATTTAGAACTAAAGTTACGCCAACAGGAAAGTGCCTTTATTATCCACTTCGACACAGTAAATAGAGGTCTGAATAAAGATGCCGAATGGCATTATTGGCTATGACTCTACGAAACACATCAATAAAATGCCAAATTTGATTAACCTGGTCCCTGCATTCCCAGCACTTGATCCTTGATACAAGACCAATATGCCAGGACTTTGATTGATTTGCCACAAATCAACATATTGAGGGCGTTGGCTACAAATCTATTATACCACAGAATGTATAATGTCAAAAACAACTATGTATTTTGGATCTGTTAATCCCCAATACTGATGTATGACATAGCTGTTGGGTACCAGGGTGCCATAGAATGTTTCACATAATTAACTTTATCTAGCCTAGTATCCACCCTTATCATTGCCTTACGATTCCAACACAATATGTCTTGGCCTTCCATACCTCTTATACCCTGCACATTCTAGCTTTCCAATAGAAGTAAGGACATCTATTGAATATACCACATAATGAGGCAAATTCTCTTTCGTAAATTTGAAAGGAATCAAAACCCTAATTTAGCATTAGTCCCTAGTCATTCTGTTCATTATTCTGTTTTACCTGCCTCTCACCCAGAAACCGCGAAGCATTATTATTATGTAAAGAAGGACATTTTGTATGAGGCTGTTTAAATGTATAGTTAAAGTGCATGTATAAGTTGCACATTTTATCTGGTAATAATCTACCGCCTGCTTTGAAAAAAGGTCTAAATGTGGTTTGACTTTTAAGTGTTTTTTCCTCCTATTGTGTGTTTCTAGGAACCTTTGTGACTTGAATATGTTGCAGGAAATTCAGAGCAGCAGAGGATGTTCTCAACTTAAGATTTGTATAGGTAGCGTGACTTCTAGAGTCATGAAAACAGGAAAGCTTCACTTTGGGGAAATGTGTGCAGACTGGGTGGGACAGAACAAAAAAGCAGGAAGCTTTTTCTGTTGTTAATATTGTATTGCAGTGATGGCTGTTTGCCAAAAATAGTAATACAAGAATGGACTCGCAGCATGTGTAATTTGAGACTGACTTATGCTTCTCTTATGGTGCGGTCACTCTCCCAGCTGTCTTATTCTCTACATATGCAATAAACCTGCTTGTCCTCCCTTTGTTGCAGATGTGCTGATTAATCATTTTGACTCCTTAAGGATTTTTTCACCGACATTGTGGCAGAGCGAGCCAAGAGATCCCCTTTGCTCCGGCCTACCACTCGGGAGGTTCCCCTTAAGTGCCCCTTCGGACAACTAATTTAGTCGCGCACAATTCGAGGAGGATAACAGACGTCCGCTTAGACGAAAGATCTGTTTTTTTGGATGACAGGGGTACCGGATCTGGGGGACTTCTGCAGCAGCCAGATAAGGTAGGGAAAAGGGTGAATGTCAATTCCTTGTGTATTGATCCAAAACTGTTCCAAACGGAGATGTGTATTTAGTTAATCCTGGCAGACTTTTGTTTAGGAATCGTCAGAGCGAGAGAGAGAGAAGTAAATGTGTTTTGTTGATCCTGACAGTCCCTTGTTCAGGAATCGTCAGAGAAATAGATGTGTATTTAGTTCAACTTGGCAGGCTGTTTTTTTTCCTTGGTGGAATTAACAGAGAAATAGGAATTATATAAGAAGTTAATCCTGACAGTTTGAATTAGGAAAATGTCAGAAAAAGAGAGAAAAAGTTGACATGTTGTATAAATATGATGTGATTTATTTTTAATTTTTTAAATTATATTTTGAACTGTCAGTCAGAGTCTCAACAGGTGAGTCATGTATATAACATACATTACATTGTTAGAGCCCATTGTAGATTTCAAACATACAGAGAGTATATTCAGGGATTTCATCCTCTGGTGTTCTTTCTCCTTCGCACTAGAGTTATTAAAAGAGACCCACTTGGGTTGCTCTCCTTTAAGCATCAACATTGTCCATTTTTAACACATGGTTCCTGCGTGTTGCTATATGTATTATTTAGTCCACCCCCCTCCATCTCTAAATTATAATATCTTAGCCACAGCCGCCAAATCTTCTCAAATTATTTAGCACACCCTCTGGCCTTATAGGTAGTTTGTTCTGCACCCATATATAAATCCAAGCCCGCCCGCCATTCCGCCAAAGTGGGCAGGCTCTCCCTTCCACAGTGTCTGGCAATGTCACGTTTGGCGACTACTAGCCCCAAATTGCACAATAGGAGCTCATATCTCCAAATATCTACTTCGGTAGTGATGCCCAAAATATTGTGGTTGGGATCTACAGGTATCTGTACCTAGCTCCAGCACTATTTGGTGCCAATATCTTTATATTTGTTGACATTCCCAGAGAGTGTGAATATAGGTGCCTTAGCTAATTTTACAACACAGGCAGTTGGGTGTCTCTGCTCTACCCATCGTATGGAGTCGCGCTCGGTCATAGTACACCCTGTATAGGACTTTAAATTGTATTAGCCGAAGACAGAGATTAATTGCAACCTCTCTCGGGTGCACCAATGATGCCTTCCAATCTATTTCTTCTAGGGGGCCGGTGGTTTCCTCCCATTTATTTCTAAGGGATTCTAGTCAGTCAGGAATGTTATTCATTAGGGTTTTGTACGTCCACAAGACTTCTTTGGAGGTATCTCTTCCTGTAGTAGTCTCCCTTCTAACGGTGCATATTCAGGAATATCGGTGAAGTCTGGTTTCTGTGCCCTCCAGGAATGTTTTAATTATAAATATTTATAGCGTTGTGTATGGGAAAGTTGGTATTCTGCTTGGAGGTCTGCAAAAGACTTTGTCTCCCCCCTTAATTATGTTACTTAGCGTTTTGATCCCAACTATGTCCCATCCACAGAAACCCCGTAATTTTCCCAGTTCAGGTAGCCATCTCCCTTCCCACAATGGTGTGGCTCTAGTTAGTCTTTTTCCCCACTTTCTGCTCCTTTCCACAGTGAGACATCCTCCACTGTCTTGGAAGCCTCAAAGCTCCACACGAGCTCTTATCTGACCAGCTAACGGCTCCAGAACTAGCGTAAAGAGCAAAGGGGAAAGGGGAAAGGGGCGGCCCTGTCTAGTTCCTCTTTGAATAGGGAAGTTGGCGGACTTTATTCCGTTGACCCCCAACACTGGCTCTAGGGTCCGTGTATAGCAGCCCACCCATAAATTCTTGTCCAAACCCAACTTTTACCAGGGTTTGCCTCACAAAGGGCCAGTGGACAGTGTTAAAGGCCTTCTCCATGTCTAGGGAGAGGAGCATCTGTGGGAAAGGCCTATTTTTTACCGTATCGAGTCAAATGGTGAGGCAGTGGAGATCGTAGCGTGTGGCTAAACCTGGTATGAAGCCACAATGATTTCTATGAATCAAAGATGTGATCACTGTTTTAAGCCACGCCGCTAGTATAGAAGCCAGGATTCTAGTTTTAAAATTCAGTAATAATATGGGGCTATACTAGGATTCGCAGTTTTCTGACGGATTTCCTGGTTTAGGTATGACAACTACCGTAGCTCGGCAGAAGTCTAACAGAAGTGACCCTTCGTCTCGAGCCACTTGATACATGTTGAGGAGATGGGGGGTTAATAAACTTGCGTTCTGCTTAATGATGTGAGTTTTTAAAACGATAACAATATATGCTGCAGAAGCATACACGCCGGCTTCGGGCGTGAAGGGCTGCACCACCCTGAGGATTTACAAGGGGTAACTAGACACGTAATTTGACGATGCCAATATGTGGAGAGACATGTATGGATTTTGGGCATGAACGGACACTTTATTATTCATCTGAATGCTAATATTGACTTTTGTTTCCAACCCCATTAGGGTGAATGCAGGCTACAGGGACTACATTACCCAGAAGGCGCTGGGACTCATCTGAGTAGCCCATTGGAGGGCGTGCATTTAATAAAGTCCGGTAGCACAGCAACTGTTTGGAGTCAAGCCTATGATTAAGTGATACTACCCGACACGCGTCAGGCTGCTGAAGTGCTTGTTCCTACCTGTGCATGATTTCTTATCTCTCGAGTGCGCCCTTGCTGCAGAAGCAACCGTTCCTTGATGTTTATACGCCGGCTTTGGGTGTGAAGGGCTGCACCACCCTGAGGATTTACAAGGGGCCACTAGACACGTAATTTGACGATGCCAATATGTGGAGCGACATGTATGGATTTTGGGCATGAACGGACACTTTATTATTCATCTGAATGCTAATATTGACTTTTGTTTCCAACCCCATTCGGGTGAATGCAGGCTACAGGGACTATACTACCCAGAAGGCACTGGGACTCATCTGAGTAGCCCATTGGCGGGCGGGCATTTAAATAAAGTCCGGTGGCAAAGCAACTGTTTGGAGTCAAGCCTATGATTAAGTGATACTACCTGACACGCGTCAGGCTGCTGAAGTGCTTGTTCCTACCTGTGCATGATTTCTTTTCTCTCGAGTGCGCCCTTGCTGCAGAAGCAACCGTTCCTTGATGTTTACACGCCAGCTTCGGGCGTGAAGGGCTGCACCACCCTGAAGATTTACAAGGGGCCACTAGGCACGTAATTTGACATGCCAATATGTGGAGAGACATGCATGGATTTGGGCATGAACTGACACTTTATTATTCATCTGAATGCTAATATTGACTTTTGTTTCCAACCCCATTAGGGTGAATGCAGGCTACAGGGACTATATTACCCAGAAGGCGCTGGGACTCATCTGAGTAGCCCATTGGAGGGCGTGCATTTAAATAAAGTCCGGTGGCAAAGCAACTGTTTGGAGTCAAGCCTATGATTAAGGGATACTACCCGAAACTCGTCAGGCTGCTGAAGTGCTTGTTCCTACCTGTGCATGATTTCTTATCTCTCGAGTGCGCCCTTACTGCAGAAGCAACCGTTCCTTGATGTTTATACGCCGGCTTTGGGTGTGAAGGGCTGCACCACCCTGAGGATTTACAAAGGGACACTAGACACGTAATTTGACGATGCCAATATGTGGAGCGACATGTATGGATTTTGGGCATGAACGGACACTTTATTATTCATCTGAATGCTAATATTGACTTTTGTTTCCAACCCCATTCGGGTGAATGCAGGCTACAGGGACTATACTACCCAGAAGGCACTGGGACTCATCTGAGTAGCCCATTGGCGGGCGGGCATTTAAATAAAGTCCAGTGGCAAAGCAACTGTTTGGAGTCAAGCCTATGATTAAGGGATACTACCCAAAACGCGTCAGTCTGCTGAAGTGCTTGTTCCTACCTGTGCATGATTTCTTGTCTCTTGAGTGCGCCCTTGCTACAGAAGCAACCGTTCCATTATATATATATATATATATATGTGAATCAACAAAGTGCCTTAAGCATTCGAGAGGCACACGACAGTTCTCTGCCCTCCGGGCTTCTCACTCAGCATGCCTTTCCATTCCACATTGTTTCAGAATGCCCGACGCGTTTCAGGGAACCACCCCCATCCTCATGGGCTGCAGGAAAAACTCTCGGAATTGCATCAATTACTTTACTGGCCTTTTATTTAATCAAGCCCCCCAGAAGGCGTGTGCTCAGTGCAACGCCAATCACAGGTTTGCTGGGACTTGTGGTCCTTTCATTTGGTGCACATTTAAATATCCCCTTATAGTAAGGTCGAGAATTTTCACTTCTATTATGCATAGTCTTCAGTTACCTTCAGTAGGCTGTGTTTGCAGTTAGGCACGCTGTTTTCACAAAGAGTCCTGTGCTTGAAATCATCCCAAATTGTTTGGAAGCAAGCCTCGTATTGCTGAGAGCCATCCTTTTCTCAGAAAGCGATGGTGCTCTCTCCACGGCCAGGCCGCCGTGTAGTGATATGAATCAACAAAGTGCCTTAAGCATTCGAGAGGCAAACAACAGTTCTCTGCCGTCCGGGCTTCTCACTCAGCATGCCTTTCCACTCCACATTGTTGCAGAATGCTCGACGCGTTTCAATATATATATATATACATTCACAGAAAAAACCCTAGGTTTCAGGGACGTTATAGTTTTTCACTCGTACAAAACCAGAGAAATTCCACCGTTATAGTTAGTTCAGCTAACTATAACTCGCGCCCCTGCAATGCACTGCTGATGACGTCACATATTACATCATTCATGAAATGGTCAGTGACATCACTGATGACATCACTGATGACATCTCAAATGACATCACTGATGACATCATCCAGTGAATGTGTGTTTCGATAAAGTTTAAATATGTTTTATATATATGCCAAGGTGTATTGAAGAATGAGTCTGTTTATAAGTGTCTG
Organism: Triturus cristatus; assembly: GCF_964204655.1. NCBI lineage: Eukaryota > Metazoa > Chordata > Amphibia > Caudata > Salamandridae > Triturus > Triturus cristatus. The sequence goes on along the minus strand of NC_140595.1, from coordinate 266,849,154 downwards.
GATGGAGGATTTAGTAGGTGTGTGACTGACTGTATAAGTGGGTGATTAAATGTGTCCTATGGAATGCATGGGTTAGTGACTAAACTGTGTGAATGTCTGTATCAGTCTGTCTGTTGTTGTGTAAGCTGCTGCATGGGTTGGTCATTAGCTACATGAGCGTCTCTATGGGTTATCGATTGGTTGCCTGAGTATTTGTATGGGTGCCTGAGTGGGTGGGTGGGAGGTGTGTGACTCTCTGCATAGATGTGTGAGTGGTTGATTCACTGGGTGTATTGGTTCAAGAGGGCATGTGGAAACAGCTGTATGGGTGGGTGAGTGTGTGGGTGGGCGAGTGTGTGTATGGGTGTGTTGGTGAGTGAATGTATGTCTCAGTGGTACATGTCCAAGTAACTACATATGTAAAAGGCAGTGTATGTGAGAGTTGGAGTATATAAATGACTATACATGATAGTCGGTGATTGTGAGAGTGGCTGTATGGATGAGTGTGTACTTGTATCAGTGGTTGTGTAAGAGAGAAAGTATGCGTTAGTATCAGTATGAAAAAGTGATGTGGTGTGTGTAAACTGTATAGGTGAGTAAATGGAAGTGTGATTGATTCTTTGCATGACTGACTAGGTGTGTGAGTAACTCTGGATGAGTGGTGGTGTGTGAGTGTCTGTATAGGTGTATGAGTGCATATGATAGTGTTGTATTGATGAATGACGGCATGTATGAGCGATTGTATGGGTGAATGAGTGGATGAGTGTGTAGACCTAGCAATCAGTTAGTGCGTATATAGTAACTGGTATTGGTGTGTCTATGGTTTTGAAAATGTTAGTCTGTATTTTACAGTGGGTGTATCAAAGGATATTTTACGGTGTGAGGAGGTGCATCAGATTTCCACGTGGATGATGTCATCAGTGATGTCACTGACCATGTAATGAATGATGTAATATGTGACGTAATCAGCAGTGCATTGCGGGGGTGCGAGTTATAGTTAGCTGAACTAACTATAACGGTGGAATTTCTCTTTTTTTGTACAAGTGAAATGTCCAACTAACTATTAACGTCCCTGAAACCTATGGGTTTTTCAGTGAATTTCTAAGGTTTTTTAAATGCTAATTTCTAACTATAACGTCCCTGAAACCTATGGGTTTTTCAGTGAATTTCTAAGGTTTTTTAAATGCTAATTTCTAACTATAACGTGCCTGAAACCTATGGTTTTTTCAGTGAATTTCAAAGGTTTTTTAAATGCTAATTTCTAACTATAACGTGCCTGAAACCTATGTTTTTTTTGGTGAATTTCAAAGGTTTTTTAAATGCTAATTTCTAACTGTAACATAGCAGTCGCGTTGGCAGTGTGGTGGAGAAAGGTGAGCGTGGCCTTCAAACACCTTTTAGCAATCCCACTGTGTGGAATTTAGCGGACATAACAGGAGGGATAGTTAGCCCCCAACGTCAACCTTGGGGGCCAACTACCCCTTTTATTACCTCCAGTAAGTCCCACACAGCAGGATTGCTAACTTGTTATATCAGGCTCGCCCACTCCCTGCAGCACTCTGCAAACACGCCCCCTATCGCGTTCTAAGTTGGGAGATTAAGTCACCTTGAATCCGGAGGGTCTCTGGGGGCCAACTAGCCCACCAGGTACCTCCAGTAAGCGCCACAGAGCTCCGTTGCAGAGAGGTGTAAAAAGGGGCATGGCCTCAGACCACCTCTCTGCAACGCAACTCTGTGCCTCTTACTGGAGATACCTAGTGGGATAGTTGGCCCTCAGGGACGCTCAGGATTGAAGGGGACTTAATCTCCCAATTTACAATGTGGGGGGCGCGTGTGTTCGTGTGGAATATAGGAGGTGTCTGACATATATATATATATATATATATATATATATATATATATGCAAAAAAGAAGCAGAGAACTCTGGGTAGTTCTCAAGTTTAGGGGGAAAGCAGCTCATGTATAGAGCACTCTCAACACCTGCGACACTCTAGATCTGCTCACCTCAAATGTCTGCTTTTCTATCAAAGTCTTTAAGCATAGGATTAGCACAGTGCAATCCACGCCGAGATAGAAAAGAACAAAGTCTTTTGCCATTTCTACAGCAAAGTCTTTAAGCATAGAACTAGCACAGTGCTGTCCTTGCCGAGCTGTAAAATGACAAAAGCCATTTGCCACTCCAGGCATTACAGCTTTTAATTGGTAAAATACCAACCAAGCCAACCTGAAATTAGTAGACACAGTGTTTCACTCTAATTAGAGATCTTCAGAGAGCTATAGCTTTGTCCAGACACAAGGGAGCCCCAGTATAAATCCCCAAAAAATTCTTGGGTAAGACATTTTTATGCAAAAACGTTTGGCAGCACCCACTGTGGCGGACTGAACAAAACTACCACTACCACAAGGCATTGGGCTTCAAAGCCCAATGGGGCAGGTCCAAGTTGTATTTAATCATATCTACCGGTGCTTCTGTTGCATTCCCAGTGTTCAAGGGCTCAGGTTGCCCGAAACGCGTATAGCGCTCTTTACCGAAGGTGTGAGCACGATTTTTCTGCAGCCCGCAATAAGAAGGAGAAATCTTCCATGTGTGCAGGCGTTCTCATGAAAGTGAACTTTGTGTGTGGGATATATATATATATATATATATATATATATATATATATATATATATATATATATATATTATCTACTGGCGGTCGCCAGTAGATAGTTATAGTTAGGACCGTGTTTCCATCGGAAATCCGCAACATTCTATTGGAATAACTTTGGCGCCGGTTGACGAATCCTCGCAAAAGTTTCAAAATAGGTGGGGCGCTCCGCTCCTACCCTGAAAGTCTCGGGGTGATTCGTCAAGCGGGGGCCGAGAAAAAAGGGGGGTCCCAAAACGTGTTTTCCCCATGCATTTTTCCATAGGACCTTTAGTCGAAGGTACAGCCCGAACGGCTGAACAGAATTACTTGAAATTTGGCAGAGAGGTAGTCCTCAGGTCAGGGAAGTGCCTTTTGCAGGTCTGGTGTCAATCTGTTTAGTAGTTCCTGAGAAAATCAAAAGTAAAATCAGGTATATATGTGGGCGGAGCCTAACCACACATCTCATCCTGAGATCTGATTGGCTGTCAGCACTTCATCCAAGAAGTGTTGGCAGCCATCTTGGGACCAATATACATGATAGCACCTCATTAAAAAGCATTGCAGTTAATAGAAGGTTTTAAGACTTTAGTTACATTATAAATCATTTGTTGATGGTACCATACTCATTTTAGGAATTGTGGTATGTTCTAAGGTGATTTCACCATGTGAAAAAGCCTTCTGCTGGGATATCATGATTGAGAGAAAAATATTTTCTCATGCTTTTCCCCACAGAGGTTTGGAAGGTGATCTATAAGCTAAACTGAGAGGCTTATTTTCTGTAAATTCACATTATCTTTCTCAGTCATGTGAGAATAAAGTCTGACATTCTCACTAAAACATGTACATCCAACAAGGGCAGAGACTGTCAGTTGATTCCTTTGTGTTCTACTGCAGCTTCACAGAGTGTTCCAAAGAACAACTAGAGCGCTAACAGTCCTACTTATGATAAACGTATGGCACACCTGAAGCCATCTTGCTTGGATTAAAGTGGTAACTCTTAAAACATTTAATTTAAAAAGGAACAAAATGAGGGGGTTCATTTTTCCATAAAAAGTATGATTAGTGCTGCAGAAAGAAAAATTAAGGCACATTTTGAGTGACTTGTCAAATCCTCTTCTATTTCATTAAAAAATTCTGACATGCAGACTGAAACATGCACTTTCAATACCAGCAGCAGTTTTCCCTGGTGAGCAGTAGCTTTACTACAGTGATCTAATGAGCAAAAAGAGTGCTAACATTCTGAATTTATGGCAAATGTGTGACACATCTGAATGCCTTTTTTTTTTTATTTATTTTTTTTTTTTGAAAAACCTTTATTGACATTGCAACCAAAGACAAGTATGGGCCTACAACCCTCGGGGCCGGCCGCTAAGCAGTTAAAGTAACAGCAAGCAAATCTTAATCACAAGCAGCACCTCTGGAAGCAGATTCTCCATGCTAGTATACTCTAGTCCAGTGAACAGCCCAAAGGGGAAACCAGGATATAAAAGGATTTCATTTTACAATAAGGGATAGAAGGATCAGGTGCCAATCAAGTTCTCAGCAGCGAAAAATGGCAGGCAGAGTAGTGAACGTCAACAATGAACAGCAAGCTATCAAGTCACTGGCGCTGAAACAGGAGGTTCAGGATGTGGAGGAATGTCACGAGCCGTTTGCGCCTGCAGTCCCCTGCCCTAGGACCCAGAAGACATCACGGAAATTGATGCACAAATAAAAAACAATGATTGGCAACGAAGGAAACCTACCGTACTGACCCCAGAAAAGAAAGACAAAGAAGAACTGAATGCCTTCTTGGTGGAATCAAAGTAAAAAACTGAAAGTATTTCCTACTGAGGAGACTGCAGTAAATGAGGAAATTAGGAAACTTCATAACAAATAAGTCTCCCAAGATGGCCACCAGAGACAAAAGAGCCCAAATGTAGCCCAAATATCACCCAGATGTAGCCCAAGTATAGCCCAATGACAGAATGGCCCAGAGTGTTCTTAAAAACAACTAGAGCGCTTACTGTCTTCATTATGACAAAAGTATGGCACACCTGAATCCATCTTGATTGGAATAAACTGGTAACACTTAAAACATTTAATTTAAAAAGGAACACAATGAGGGGGTTCATTTTGCCATAGAAATTATGATTAATGCTGAAGAAAGAAAATGAGGGCACATTTTGAGTGACTTCTCAAATCCTCTTCTATATCATTAAAAAATTCTGACATGCAGACTGAAACATGCACTTTTAATACGAGGAGCAGGCTTCCATGGTGAACAGTAGTTTTACTACAGTGATCTAATGAGCAACTAGAGTGCTAACATTCAGAATTTATGGCAAATGTGTGACATATCTGAATACCTTCATGATGGAATCAAAGTATTGAAGTAGAGCCCGGACGAGAGCAGTTAGGACGGAATGTTGGGGACTGAGGCAGGTGGGTAAAAAAGCAGATATTGAATTGGGCGGTTGACCTGCCACTTTGAGAATTGATTGCCATGATACACAGAGTTTCTATACTGGTATGCCGCCCGGCCTCCGGGATGTGGGCTGATTGGCTGTGTGCTATGCTAAAATGATGGGTGTGCTCTGAGATACCATGTGGTGGAAGGTTGACATCACGGATGCCTTACTCTTACTTCTGCAATAAAAACAGGTTTACAAAAAAAATGATGGAATCAAAGTAAAAAACTGAAAGCATTTCCTACTGAGGAGACTGCAGTACATGAGGAAATGAGGAAACTTCATAACAATTAAATCTCCCAAGATGGCCACCGGAGACAAAAGAGCCCAAATGTAGCCCAAAATCACCCAGATGTAGCCCAAATATAGCCCAATGACAGAAGTGTGCAAAACACTTATTATTTTGTGTTTTTGCAGTGTTATATAGTGCAGACTTATCAGGTATTGGAGTGCTTTACATGAGCATTGGTCACATCACACAAGAACAAATTCATTTTGGTTGTAGACATGGGGAGACTAAGTGATTTGACCAGAATCACAGAATGTCGAGCTGAAGCAGAAACTCCAACCTGGTTCCCCAGTTGCAAAGTCTGCAGTTCTGGAAGTAACACCACATCCTCTCCCCTAAGTGCAACATTTAATCAAGTGGTCAACTGGATAAAAAAACATAAAGATAACAAATCATTTAAAAGTGCTTTGTCGCTATTTGAAAACTCAGAAAATATGTCCTTATTTTAGTCTTTTAGAGCACTAACCATAATTTTGATGCCAATAAGACGCTCTCATATATGTAATTTCTAAAGGAAATGCTCTAGGTATTACAGTTTTGATTACATCAAGATGACGTCAGGCGTTCCACACTTTTGTAATAAATATAGAATGTTAGCAATCTAGTTGTTCATTAGGATACTGTTGAGAGGCAGAGGCCAGGGGCACGGACTCTGAAAATTGAAGGCAGGTAGGAGGGTGCAAAGGCAACAATTTAACCACACTGAGCAGACAGGAAGGGCCGTGGCAGCACAACAGACTATGGAGGGCAGTGGAAAGGGGGGCAGGGGCAACAAACCAACAATACAGGACTTGCAAGAGAGGCAGTGGCAATGTAATAGACCATTGTGGGCAGAAGGAAGAGGCAATGGTAGTACAACCATACATGCCAACAGACCCGATTCAGCCAGGAAACGTCCAATGTTTTTAAGCTCAAATGGGCTTTATTTGATCTGTCTCCTGTCTACAATCTCCTCTTTTTCAATGTAACTCATAGGGGAAAATCAATACCCCAGTTTTTTTTCAAAATCTCCCTCTTACCAAGTTCAAAATGTTCGCAAGTATGGTACATTGGATCAAAAGGCGTTAGCCATGGCACATGCATGGGAAGCACTAGTGGTTGACCTCCGGGGGTGGGGCACAGAAGCGGAGGAGGGCGCCGACGCACTGGAGCAGCATGCAGCAGCGTAGCGGTGGAGAGGCAGCTGACGGGTCACGCATGAGGGCGGGAGGGCTTCCCTTCTCCTTTCTGCTTGGCGCCTGACCATGGGGGTGGGGAGTAGCCTGCGGCCGCTCACACGGCTAATTACGAGACAGATTTATCCCGGTACCTGCGGTTATGGCACACTGACATGTGGGTGGGGGGAGGGAGTATCTGCATTGGGGAGTGTTGGGGGGCAGTGCATTGGTAGTTGGAAGTGGTCTACACTGTACTATGCAATGGTGCTTATTACTGGGAGAAGACCAATGATATGCTGGTCATTGCAGATGGTAATTGTAATTGAGTTATGCAATAAAAAATTGTTTTTGCAAAAAAAAGAAAGTATGGTACATTGGATCATGGAAGGAAATGGGGTAGGGACATGGACTTGGATAACAGAGGACAGGAGGGACATGGAGAGGTGCACCAAACTGACCCTGCAGGACAGGCATCAGGGTTTGCAGCAGCACAATACACCACACAGGGCATGCGGGACGGGAGTGCAGCACAACAATCCATAGAAAGCAAGAGGGAGGGGACAGGACCATGCACATGGACAACAGAGAACAGAGGGGCAAGAGGCAATGGTAGCTAGCTGACCATAATGGACAGACAGGAGAGAAAGCTGCAGCATAACAGACCATAAAGGGCAGGAGGGACGGATCAGGGGCATTACAATAGAACAGACAAGCCAGGAGGGCGGGAGTAGGGGTCTGCACATGTAAACAGAGGGCTGGGGGCAAGGGTGCAGGACAGGAGCAGCAAGATAGCCATGGAGGTCAGGCAGGATGGGCACTAGAAGCAAGACACACCATGAAGAGCAACAGTGAGACTGTGATGGAATACACACAGACCATGGAGGGAAGGTGGGAGGGGGTCAGGGGCAGCTAACTGACCACACAGGGAAGGTGGGAGGGGCCATGGCAGCACAGAAGACCATGCATGGCAAGTGGGAGGGTTAGTGGTAGCACAATGGCTATGATGGGCAAGAAGGAGGGTGCAGGGGCATGCACAAAGGACGGTGGAGGATAGAAGGGAGGGTCAGGACCTGTGCACAGACAAGAAAGTTCAGGGGAAGGGGCCTCACAACAGACCGCACGGGGCAGGCAGGAGGAGCAGTTGCAGCACAACAGACCAGGGAGGGCAGAAGGGTGTGGCAGTACAATGGACCATGTAGGACAGGAGGAAGAGGATAGGGGCATGGCATGTGGACAGGCAGGGTGGAGGTGGCAGAGACAGGTTACAGTCATCTGACAATGCTAGGCAGGTGGGAGGGGAGTGGCAGCTCAACAGAACACTCAGAGTAGATAGGAGTGGCAGGTCCATGGAACATGGTGGGCAAAAAGGATGGAGCAGGGGCATGCACAAAGACATCGGAGGGCAGGGGGAGGAGAATAGGGGCAGCAAGCTAAGCACAGAGTTTAAGCAGGAGGTCAATGATGGGGCATAGAATTGGGCAATGGAGGGCAGGAGGAGTGGACTGGAACATCATACTAAATTGAGGGCAGTGGCAGCACATCAGACCATGCATGGCAGGAGGGAGGAGGCTAGTCCATGGATTCACACAACAGAGGATAGGGAGGAGGGGGATGGGGCAGCAAGCTAACTGTTTAGAGGAGGCGGGTATTAGGAACTTTATTGTTTTTAAAACGTGTGTCTGTGCGAACTACTTAAAATATGAACAAGTATGCAGCATAATCTCACTTTTATTCAGGAAGAAGAGGACGTTTGTGACTGTGACTCCGGGCTCACTAGGCAGAAACACCCCCTGACCCTCCACCCCCTATCGCAAAATGTAATGCCTGTGAAAAGGGTAGGTGAACACAGTGTTATATAGAACATAGTCCTGAGAGCACGATTGAAAATGAAAACTAGATATAGTGTATGGTATAAACTATGCACCAAAAAGTGTGATATAAGATGAACCGGGCGTGAAATATAATATGCAATACATTGTGCGCAATGACAGATTCATTGGAGAGCGAGAGATAGCACAGGCACTAGCGCGTGCTATGCGATATGCGCCTTGGAGTGTAATATGCACAGGGCAACCTGTAACCTAACTAGTCTCTAAAGTTGTAATATAAAATATGTGCTGGGCAGTGTAACGTTGCATATGCACTGTGACAAAGATATGGATCCCAGATTGTAATATGTATGGCATAGCACTGTGCGTTATAACATAGGCATCGAGGAAGGCACGTTAGATGGGGCAATATAACCCGTGCGAAGACAAGTGTGGCATGACATATTCACGGGGTGGTGTTACAGTGCACATGGGCTAGAGAGTGTCATAGCATATGCACTAGCTGGTGGAATACAACACAGAGGTGTGTGGCACTCAGCAGGCAATGGTGGGTGTAACACAGCATTGGGCTCTGCCAGGAGCGCGCTGTGACTCTCAAGTGATGTTCGTCCCCTTTCCAGAGAGTAAAATAAAAAGTATTACACATCCGGCAGTGGATGTGTGTTTTATTAACCGTGAGGGGGGTTTCTTGCATAGTTTTGGTCGAATTTTTGCCGAATCCCCTTTGAATGGCTTGGTGTGCATGTGTATTAAATGTGCCCGTCAATAGCTACCCATGTTTGTATAAATAAACGACAAGGGTGTCTACCGGGATTAGGCACGGTAGGGCATCAGACATGTCAGAGCTTCACTAGTGGTGTAAATACATTCCACGTGGATTCATTGTATGCATAGTCGCCTTTTAATGAATATCACGCAAATCGTCATGGTGATAGGTACGTACGGTTTGTCCAGCATGTCCTACGTGTGTCTATAAATATATATTTTTTTTAAATAATAAAAAACAGTGGCCGGCCCTGGGGATTGGGGTCAAAAAAATATAATTAGGAGACAGGCCCTGGGGGATGGGGTCATCAGGGCCAATAAATTAGAATAAGAAGGGGAACCACACAGCCCCCCTTCTTAAAAAATTAAAATAAATAAAAGACTGGCATCGTGCCGGAGGCCACGCCCCCTACTTGCAGCACTCTGCAAACGCGCCCCCTGGCGAGTTGTAAGTTGGGGAATTAATTCCTCTTCAATACTGAGGGTCCCTGAGGGCCAACTAGCCCAACAGGCATCTCCAGTATGCGCCAGGGAGCTGCGCTGCAGACAGGTGTTCTGAGGCCAAGCCCCTTTTTACACCTCTCTGCAACGCAGCTCTGTGGCGCTTCCTGGAGGTACCTAGTGGTCTAGTTTGACCCTAGGGACCCTTAGGATTCAAGGGGACTTAATCTCTCAACTTAGAACAGCCACAGGGCGCGTTTACACAGTGGTGAAGGGAGGGGACGGGGCCTGAGGTGACGTGTGCAAACACGCACTATGGCACGTTTTAAATTGGGGATATAATTTCCCTTCAATACTGAGGGCCCCTGGGGGCTAACTAGCCCACCAAGTGCTTCCAGTAAGCGCCACTGAGCTGCATTGCAGAGAGGTGGTCCAGGCCGTGCCACTTTTTACACCTCTCTGCAACGCAGCTCTGTGGCACTTACTGGAGGTACCTAGTGGGCTAGTTGGACCCTAGGGACCCTCAGGATTCAAATGAACTTAATCTCCCAACTAAAAACGGACACAGGGCGTGTTTACACAGTGGTGAAGGGAGGGGACGGGGCCTGAGTTAACGTGTGCAAAAACGCCCTGTGGCCTGTTTTAAGAGGTAGTTTTAATCCCCCTGCCCTATTATATACTAGGGGCTTACAGAGGAGGTCATGCTAATCACAGGGGGACCCCAATGCATAATGTTCCCTAGTGTATGTAGGTGTTTTCACTGTATTCTAAGTGTCTTTTAACATAGCACTGGCTCTAGGACTGGTTAGTCAGACTCAGTTACCACCAGTATCTGTCTGAAAAAGTTGAGGGTACAGGATGATTTTGCAACAAGGCTTCTTTCTGCTCTTCTTTTTGTTCTTTCTGCATGTTATCCTTCTTCCTGCACTTTTCTTCGTCTTTGAGGACTTCTGTTGCTTCTTTCTGCACTTCTTTTTTTTTTCTGTGCATTTTTTCTTCTTTCTTCACATGTCCTATCTCTGTAGGCATAGTTAGAAATTAGCATTTAAAAAACCTTTGAAATTCACAGAAAAACCATAGGTTTCAGGCACGTTATAGTTAGGAATTAGCATTTAAAAAACCTCAGAAATTCACTGAAAAAACCATAGGTTTCAGGGGTGTTATAGTTAGCTGGACTTTTCACTTGTACAAAACCATTGAAATTCCCCCGTTATAGTTAGTTCAGCTAACTATAACTCGCGCACCCGCAATGCACTGCTGATGACGTCACATATTAGCGCCAAGACGCCTACGGGCAAACGTTGCGCTTAATAAATTGTAAATATAAATAAATAAATATTACATCACTCATGACATTGTCAGTGACATCACTCATGACATCACTGATGACATCTCAAATGACATCACTGATGACATCATCCTTGTGATAGAGTGGCAGACCTCCTCTCACCCTAATATAACCTTTGATACACACATTCAAAAATAGAGACTAAAATTTTCAAAACAATGGACATACCAATACCAGTTACAACAACCTCTTCAGTAATTCTAAGATCCACATACACATCCACATCCACTCATTCACCAACAGTCCTATACAGTCACTCATACATGTACTCACTCATCATATGTACTCATACACCTATACATCCTGTTACACAATGCCACTCATCCATAGAGTTACTCACACACATAGTCACTCATGCTAATAAAGAATCAAACATACATTTACTTGCATTTCCAGTTATACACACACCACCACACTTACTTCTACGGAAACTTACACATACTTAGTCTTTTAAACAATCACTTATAGAAACACATACTTATTCATACAGGAACTCTTTCAATCTCTCACTCTCACATATACTCACTTATATACACCAATAGTCACATATACTAGTTTAAAACATATGTAGTTTCTCATAAAGACACTATTGAGACAGTCATTCACTCACTAACACACCCATACATACACTCATCCACCCATACAGTCCTGCACACATGCTGTCTTCAACAAATACAAACAGTGAGTCACTCATTCATGCACCTATGCACTACGTAATATACCCCACCGAACCATGCAGACACTCAGACTGATACTCAAAAAACCAACTAATAACCTATATAGACACCCATGTAGCTACTCACCAACCCATGCAGCCACTTATACACAAAGTGAGAGACTGATACAGATATTTACATATTTAAACATTACTCACTAAGCCATGTATTCACTATGATACAATTAATCAGTCAGTTACACAATCAATTTTTCAAAAACAAATCATCCATTTAGACACTTATATACCCATTTATTCTTCCATCGACCTTGAGATATACATATATAAAACATATTTAATTTTCAGAAAAACACACATTCACTGACCATGTCATGAGTGATGTAATATGTGACGTCATCAGCAGTGCATTGCGGGCGCGCAAGTTATAGTTAGCTGAACTAACTATAACGGGGGAATTTCAATGGTTTTGTACAAGTGAAAAGTCCAGCTAACTATAACACCCCTGAAACCTATGGTTTTTTCAGTGAATTTCTGAGGTTTTTTAAATGCTAATTCCTAACTAGAACGTGCCTGAAACCTATGGTTTTTCCTGTGAATATATATATATATATATATATATATATATATATACACACACACCAAAATGTGGTAGTCCTTCTTGAGCAGCACTCGAGGAGACGACGGAGGTTACCAGCCTCAATAATGGGTATGAACAGCTTTCAAGTAGCAGGTTGGTTAAGGCAGCCTTTCATAATGCCTGACGCGTTTCGCTGTGTAGCTTCTTCGGAGGCTTTTGACGAAAGGAAAACGTGCAGTGGTGTGCCTGCTCCCCCATTCATTAGCCCACAATGACACGCCCCTGGATGGAGCTATCCAATAGAATGCTGCTATAGGCATTGTGGGGGATGTAGTGCAATTTATTTCACCTTTTAAAAATTATTGTGTGCACAATTACTGCCAGAAATCAAAGTCCTTATTGAACCCCCGCCACAGAAAGCTGTCCTCAATCCCACGCCGCTCCTCACGGCCCCCTACATCATGGGGTGGTGCTTTCTCGACGGCCGTACCGCCGTCTTTGAATGCCAAAATGTGGTAGTCCTTCTTGAGCAGCACTCGAGGAGACGACGGAGGTTATCAAGCACAATCCTGATGCAACAATGACCACCAAAACAGCAAGTATTTTCAAATTTCGTGCTATATTCCAGAATCAGCAGACATGACGCGTTTTGACCGGGGAACCCGGTCTCGATCACATGACATGCTCTGACCACCCAAGTAAATACTGTCATATTGGATAATAGCTCCTCCCAGCAGTCATGGACACGAACAACAGACTTTAAATTTTTGCACATATTTTAGACCACCAACTTTTCTTTACTTGAAAATTATTTCAATAGATATTGTTAGTTAAATCAGGGCAAGTCTAAAATCAATAGATAGCATGATCCATATATGCGGGTTATATATATATATATATATATATATATATATATATATATATATATATATTACCTACCGGCGGTCGCCAGTAGGTAGTTATAGTTCGGACCCTGTTTCCATAGGAAATCCGCAACATTCTATTTGGAATAACTTTGGCGCCGGTCGACGAATCCTCGCGAAATTTTCAAAATAGGTGGGGCGCTACGCTCCGCTCCTACCCTGAAAGTCTCGGGGGGATTCGTCAAGCGGGGGCTGAGAAAAAAGGGGGGTCCCAAAACGCGTTTTTCCCATGTATTTTTCCATAGGACCTTTAGACACAGCTACAGCCCGAACGGCCGAACAGAGTTACTTGAAATTTGGCAGAGAGGTAGTCCTCAGGTCAAGGAAGTGCCTTTTGTAGGTCTGGTGTAAATCTGTTCAGTAGATCCTGAGAAAATAGCATTTAAATCAATATATATATCTGAGCCAGCTTACGGTGCGCTTACCGTGCGCTTACGGTAAGCTTACCGTACGCGTACGGTGACGTGCGCGAGCGCGATTCTGATTGGCTGTTAGATCTTAGTAAACATTCGAATCGGTCGAAACCAGGAAGCGGCGGCCGCCATTTTCTCTCTCGCACTCTGACGGGGGGAGGAAAAACAAAGGCAAAAAACATGTAAAGGGGCTGTTTAGACAGCTCCTAACCACCTAACCTTGATGATGGTGTCCCCAAAGAACCCCCAAGGCCAAAAAGTCAAAAAAAAAAATTTCGAAAAATCGCCGATTACACTTACCGTACGCGTACGGTAAAAATTATTTAAAAAATAAATTAACCATACTCTCCCCACCCCGTGTGCAAATGTTGCCCGAAGGGCACCATTTGTGCATGGAATATCTATCAACTGTAAATATAAAAGTATAACTTGCACAACGAAGCGCATAATATGCCCTCCATGTGCGCACGGTGCGCGAAGCGCATCGTGCGTACATGGCCCATCCAGCGTAACGTGGGCACGCGGTGCGCGTAGCGCACCGCGTGCCCACCGTGCGTGCACGGCACTAACTGCGTAAAGTGGGCGCGCGGTGCGCGAAGCGCACCGCGTGCTCACTGTGCACGCACGGTGCGTGAAGCGCACCGTGCGCGCACGGAACGAACTGCGTTAAGTGGGCGCGTACGCCACGAATGGCGTAAAGTAACTTAGCATTTAAAAAACCGTAGAAATTCACTGAAAAAACCATAGGTTTCACACACGTTATAGTTAGGAATTAGCATTTAAAAAACCTTGCAAATTCACTGAAAAAACCATAGGTTTCACACATGTTATAGTTAGCTGGACATTTTACTGATAAAAAACCTATGAAATTCCCCCGTTATAGTTAGTGCAGGCAACTATAACTCACGCGACCGCAATCCTCTGCTGATGCTAATACTGTATTTAGACACTTATTTGCCCATGTCTTCTTCCATTAAATTTTAGCTATACATATATTAAAAATATTTTTTTTTCATAAAGACACATATGTCATCAGCAGAGGATTGCGGTCGCGTGAGTTATAGTTGCCTGCACTAACTATAACGGGGGAATTTCATAGGTTTTTTATCAGTAAAATGTCCAGCTAACTATAACATGTGTGAAACCTATGGTTTTTTCAGTGAATATATATATATATATATATATATATATATATATATATTACCTACTGGCGGTCGCCAGTAGGTAGTTATAGTTAGGACCACGTTTCCATAGGAAATCCGCAACATTCTATTTTGAATAACTTTGGCGCCGGTCGACGAATCCTCGCGAATTTTTCAAAATAGGCGGGGCTCTACGCTCCGCTCCTTCCCTGAAAGTCTCGGGGGGATTCGTCAAGCGGGGGCGGAGATAAAAGGGTGGTCCCAAAACACGTTTTTCCCATGCATTTTTCCATAGGACCTTTAGACACAGCTACAGCCCGAACGGCTGAACAGAATTACTTGAAATTTGGCAGAGAGGTAGTCCTCAGGTCAAGGAAGTGCCTTTTGTAGGTTTGGTGTAAATCTGTTCAGTAGATTCTGAGAAAATAGCCTTTAAATCAATATATATATCTGAGCCAGCTTACGGTGCGCTTACGGTACGCTTACCGTACGCGTGGCGTGCGCGAGCGCGATTCTGATTGGCTCTTAGATCTTAGTAAACATTCGAATCGGTCGAAACCAGGAAGCGGCGGCCGCCATTTCGTGTGTTTCACTCAGAAAAAAAAGAGTGATAACAAGAAAAGGGGGCAAGGAGGAGAGTTACAGACCCCCTAACATTTGTAAGGGGGTCATAGAAGGACAGAAAAGTACAAAGAAAACATTTATTGATTTTAAAAAAAATCACGGGGTACGCGTACGGTAAGCGTACGGTAGAAAAAAAAAATAAAAAAAGAAATGAAAATCAGATTTAAGTGTTTAGATATTAGGGGGCTCTAAAAAGAGCCGTTGTGTTTATTAAGTGATTTTTTAGTGGTACCTACAAGTAAGTACCGATGCAGAGTCTAAGGTTCAAGAGGAAGACTCTGTTCCCTTCATCATTGAAGTGTACACCATCTCCTCTATAAATGTCTTGCATGTCATAACGCAAGTTGTTGTGGTAAATGGAACCCATACCATAGTCACGGAGGAAAGCAGAAACAGATTTGTTGACGTGCTTTCTTGCTTTGTCAATCTGCGGACAGAAATGATTGGACCAGTTCCATTTTTGCCTTTGGCATATGTTAGAAAACACAAAGGCAGTTTTAGGGAAAAGTGAAAACAGTTGTGCAAAGGTCTCCTTCATAAGCATTTCCAGACCTACCCCAGTCAAAGTGCCTAGGTCATTGCCACCACAGTGCACTATTATGAGGTCAGGGTGTTGGATGTGCATGAAGGATTTCACCAATGGCATCAATTGGTGCCACTTTAACCCTCTCTGACCAATCCGTTTAATGTCTACATTTGGCAAAGCAAGGTCTCTCACCATATCTGTTTTCTCTGCATACTTTTCACTCCAGAAGACATAGCTGTGCCCTACAATCCACACTGTGAACATCTTCAAAGGAGAACTGGATGCACTCAGGAGGTGTCTTTCAGTAGAATGGCAATATGAAAAGAAAGACAGTTTGGAAATGGAGGCATACATATTTTTTTCAAAAAAAAAAGAACTGATTGGCTGTTTCATACCATTCTAGAATAAAAACTAGGCTGTATGTGTAAATTAATAGAAGCATGTTTTGTATTGGTACAGAAAAATGTGTTACCAAAGAACAGTACTATGGATTTGCTGTTAGGTTTGAAAAGTCAAGCACTCTTGCTCTGTGGAATTGAAACATTGTTTGGCGAACTTCTGACCTGACTCCACACAGCAGTGTTCCATGAGCTGTTGCTATGGTAGCAGGCAGAAGTCAAGTTGGGGGAAGGGTACTAGGCAGAAGTCAAGTTGGGGGAAGGGTACTTTTGGAAAAGGGTTGGGTTTTCAACCAATAGAAATGTGTGATTACATTTGAAAAAAAGGGGCAAGCACTGAGATTTGAAACTAACATGTATATGTGTGGAAAAAGAGAGGGAAAGTTTGCCATTATCTGGTTCTGCTGAGAGGAGAGAGGTGTAGAGAACAGAGATCCTGGCTCTGATAATCTGCTGTTTGAGTGCCACATTTCTTTCACAACTAACTAATTTTAAAGGTGAGTTTAGAGTCTGAGAGGGGATGTATATGGTAAATTAAGAAATGAATAATAGAAAAGCAATTCTTTTTGTTGAAGTTGTGTTTATTATTTTCTGTTTTGGGAGAAATTTAAATGTGAGGAACATGTAAAATAATATGGACTATGTTTTCACAATAAATTAAGGTGTACTGGTATAATAAAAGAATAGTTTAAGGGTTTGAGGTTGGACTCAGTAATGCAAATACATTCAGCATCACTAAGGCTGGTTGCCCTTGCTGGAGTGTAGGCAGACACCCAGGTTACAAATGATGCTGGTCTGAAAAAGCAGTTTGGACATGTGCTTTGTAAAAAATCTGAAAAGTGGATTCATAATGTGTCAGTCTGTAAAAGTGTTTATCACTTGCCAAAAAAAAGAGCAGTAAGTGTGCTTTCAAATTGGCAAAGAAATTTCGTTTTGTGACTAATGTGAAAACATGACTCTGTGTGCAAATAGGAATTACAGGCAGAGATTTATTGCGTATTGCTCTGGTGATTTCACAGTTGCATTAGATGGAAAGGGGGAGACATTTTTTGGTGCAGAAGCAGACTCTTAGCACACAGGTAGCTGTTTACCATGTGGAATCATGCACAGTATTCACAAGCGAGTGGGGTTTGAGGTTTCAGTCAGTAATGCAAATACATTCAGCATCACTAAGGCTGGTTGCCCTTGCTGGAGTGTAGGCAGACACCCAGGTTACAAATGATGCTGGTCTGAAAAAGCAGTTTGGACATGTGCTTTGTAAAAAATCTGAAAAGTGGATTCATAATGTGTCAGTCTGTAAAAGTGTTTATTACTTGCCAAAAAAAAGAGCAGTAAGTGTGCTTTCAAATTGGCAAAGAAATTTCGTTTTGTGACTAATGTGAAAACATGACTCTGTGTGCAAATAGGAATTACAGGCAGAGATTTATTGCGTATTGCTCTGGTGATTTCACAGTTGCATTAGATGGAAAGGGGGAGACATTTTTTGGTGCAGAAGCAGACTCTTAGCACACAGGTAGCTGCTTACCATGTGGAATCATGCACAGTATTCACAAGCGAGTGGGGTTTGAGGTTTCAGTCAGTAATGCAAATACATTCAGCATCACTAAGGCTGGTTGCCCTTGCTGGAGTGTAGGCAGACACCCAGGTTACAAATGATGCTGGTCTGAAAAAGCAGTTTGGACATGTGCTTTGTAAAAAATCTGAAAAGTGGATTCATAATGTGTCAGTCTGTAAAAGTGTTTATTACTTGCCAAAAAAAAGAGCAGTAAGTGTGCTTTCAAATTGGCAAAGAAATTTCATTTTGTGACTAATGTGAAAACATGACTCTATGTGCAAATAGGAATTACAGGCAGAGATTTATTGCGTATTGCTCTGGTGATTTCACAGTTGCATTAGAAGGAAAGGGGGAGCCTTTTTTTGGTGCAGAAGCTGACTCTTAGCACACAGGTAGCTGCTTACCATGTGGAATCATGCACAGTATTCACAAGCGAGTGGGGTTTGAGGTTTCAGTCAGTAATGCAAATACATTCAGCATCACTAAGGCTGGTTGCCCTTGCTGGAGTGTAGGCAGACACCCAGGTTACAAATGATGCTGGTCTGAAAAAGCAGTTTGGACATGTGCTTTGTAAAAAATCTGAAAAGTGGATTCATAATGTGTCAGTCTGTAAAAGTGTTTATCACTTGCCAAAAAAAAGAGCAGTAAGTGTGCTTTCAAATTGGCAAAGAAATTTTGTTTTGTGACTAATGTGAAAACATGACTCTGTGTGCAAATAGGAATTACAGGCAGAGATTTATTGCGTATTTCTCTGGTGATTTCACAGTTGCATTAGATGGAAAGGGGGAGACATTTTTTGGTGCAGAAGCAGACTCTTAGCACACAGGTAGCTGCTTACCATGTGGAATCATGCACAGTATTCACAAGCGAGTGGGGTTTGAGGTTTCAGTCAGTAATGCAAATACATTCAGCATCACTAAGGCTGGTTGCCCTTGCTGGAGTGTAGGCAGACACCCAGGTTACAAATGATGCTGGTCTGAAAAAGCAGTTTGGACATGTGCTTTGTAAAAAATCTGAAAAGTGGATTCATAATGTGTCAGTCTGTAAAAGTGTTTATCACTTGCCAAAAAAAAGAGCAGTAAGTGTGCTTTCAAATTGGCAAAGAAATTTCGTTTTGTGACTAATGTGAAAACATGACTCTGTGTGCAAATAGGAATTACAGGCAGAGATTTATTGCGTATTTCTCTGGTGATTTCACAGTTGCATTAGATGGAAAGGGGGAGACATTTTTTGGTGCAGAAGCAGACTCTTAGCACACAGGTAGCTGCTTACCATGTGGAATCATGCACAGTATTCACAAGCGAGTGGGGTTTGAGGTTTCAGTCAGTAATGCAAATACATTCAGCATCACTAAGGCTGGTTGCCCTTGCTGGAGTGTAGGCAGACACCCAGGTTACAAATGATGCTGGTCTGAAAAAGCAGTTTGGACATGTGCTTTGTAAAAAATCTGAAAAGTGGATTCATAATGTGTCAGTCTGTAAAAGTGTTTATCACTTGCCAAAAAAAAGAGCCGTAAGTGTGCTTTCAAATTGGCAAAGAAATTTCGTTTTGTGACTAATGTGAAAACATGACTCTGTGTGCAAATAGGAATTACAGGCAGAGATTTATTGCGTATTGCTCTGGTGATTTCACAGTTGCATTAGATGGAAAGGGGGAGACATTTTTTGGTGCAGAAGCAGACTCTTAGCACACAGGTAGCTGCTTACTATGTGGAATCATGCACAGTATTCACAAGCGAGTGGGGTTTGAGGTTTCAGTCAGTAATGCAAATACATTCAGCATCACTAAGGCTGGTTGCCCTTGCTGGAGTGTAGGCAGACACCCAGGTTACAAATGATGCTGGTCTGAAAAAGCAGTTTGGACATGTGCTTTGTAAAAAATCTGAAAAGTGGATTCATAATGTGTCAGTCTGTAAAAGTGTTTATTACTTGCCAAAAAAAAGAGCAGTAAGTGTGCTTTCAAATTGGCAAAGAAATTTCGTTTTGTGACTAATGTGAAAACATGACTCTGTGTGCAAATAGGAATTACAGGCAGAGATTTATTGCGTATTTCTCTGGTGATTTCACAGTTGCATTAGATGGAAAGGGGGAGACATTTTTTGGTGCAGAAGCAGACTCTTAGCACACAGGTAGCTGCTTACCATGTGGAATCATGCACAGTATTCACAAGCGAGTGGGGTTTGAGGTTTCAGTCAGTAATGCAAATACATTCAGCATCACTAAGGCTGGTTGCCCTTGCTGGAGTGTAGGCAGACACCCAGGTTACAAATGATGCTGGTCTGAAAAAGCAGTTTGGACATGTGCTTTGTAAAAAATCTGAAAAGTGGATTCATAATGTGTCAGTCTGTAAAAGTGTTTATTACTTGCCAAAAAAAAGAGCAGTAAGTGTGCTTTCAAATTGGCAAAGAAATTTCGTTTTGTGACTAATGTGAAAACATGACTCTGTGTCCAAATAGGAATTACAGGCAGAGATTTATTGCGTATTGCTCTGGTGATTTCACAGTTGCATTAGATGGAAAGGGGGAGCCTTTTTTTGGTGCAGAAGCTGACTCTTAGCACACAGGTAGCTGCTTACCATGTGGAATCATGCACAGTATTCACAAGCGAGTGGGGTTTGAGGTTTCAGTCAGTAATGCAAATACATTCAGCATCACTAAGGCTGGTTGCCCTTGCTGGAGTGTAGGCAGACACCCAGGTTACAAATGATGCTGGTCTGAAAAAGCAGTTTGGACATGTGCTTTGTAAAAAATCTGAAAAGTGGATTCATAATGTGTCAGTCTGTAAAAGTGTTTATCACTTGCCAAAAAAAAGAGCAGTAAGTGTGCTTTCAAATTGGCAAAGAAATTTCGTTTTGTGACTAATGTGAAAACATGACTCTGTGTGCAAATAGGAATTACAGGCAGAGATTTTTTGCGTATTGCTCTGGTGATTTCACAGTTGCATTAGATGGAAAGGGGGAGACATTTTTTGGTGCAGAAGCAGACTCTTAGCACACAGGTAGCTGCTTACTATGTGGAATCATGCACAGTATTCACAAGCGAGTGGGGTTTGAGGTTTCAGTCAGTAATGCAAATACATTCAGCATCACTAAGGCTGGTTGCCCTTGCTGGAGTGTAGGCAGACACCCAGGTTACAAATGATGCTGGTCTGAAAAAGCAGTTTGGACATGTGCTTTGTAAAAAATCTGAAAAGTGGATTCATAATGTGTCAGTCTGTAAAAGTGTTTATCACTTGCCAAAAAAAAGAGCAGTAAGTGTGCTTTCAAATTGGCAATGAAATTTCGTTTTGTGACTAATGTGAAAACAAATGTAGTAATATATTTAAATAAAATAAAGGAATTTTTTTTTAGTTTTTTTCAGGTATTGCTGAAGAGCAGTGAACAAAATTTAAGATGCCTACAAAATCCAGAGTAAAAAAAGAGCAGAAAAAAAACCTATATTTGAAGACAACTGGAGGACCTAAGTTAGTTGAAGATGCTCATGTTGGGAAGAAGAAAAAATCTTCTGGTAAGCAAAAAAAAGATTTTCTAAGGAACATATTCAAAAAAAGGAAAAATGTACAAAATGTCTGTACTGGAAAGAATGATTTGAATCGAAAAGGACAGGAAAAAATTGAGAATTTAGATAATGCAAATATACCTTCTGCAACTCAAAAGATAAACTTAAACAGAAAAACTGCGTTTAAAGAGATACGTAGAAAAATGTTTCAGAGGAGAGTTATGTCCAATTTGATAAAGGATGTGAAGAAATATAAGCAAAAGGCAAAGTTTTTTAAGAGAAAAAAAGAAATTGAAGCCATTGCAGCTAAGGCATTAGAATTAAAAAGGAAACTATTCATTTTAATTTTGAATAGGATGCCTACATTAGACAAAATGGTTAATGTACTGAAATCACATAGCAAAAGGAAAAGAGTAGTGAACAGAACAAACTTTTGTAAAGTGTTTTTAGGAAAATGGATGCAAAGTTCAAGTAGTGAACCTTTTTTTAATGAAGAGAGTTATTTTCAAAGTAATAGTTTGCTGCATGCAGTTGACACCAGAGGTCGTGCTTATGAAGTGAAAAATGGTTGCATAATGGAGAAGGAGATAATGGTTCCAAGAGATGAGGTACAAGTGATGGTGGATGAGGCTATGGGGAGACGTCCTAAAGCCCCAGTGTACACTTGGAATTGTAGTAGTATTTGCACTGTGCGTCAGGAATCTATTGATAAATTTCGTGAGTTTCTAAGAGAATATAGCAAAAAAAGTGTGAAACAGAAGATTAAGGTGCTTCAAAGTCTAGATCCATGCAGAGTGAGAGAGAATACTGGTTTGCAGGGTCATTCTCTGGCTTGTCTATCTAGAAAAGTGTGTAATAGTGTTTTCCATCATTTTAGGATGCTGGCTGTTCATCATACTGAAATGAGAAAGTTTGTGAGACGGTTGTATTTTGCTAAAAGTCCAGCAATAAAGTTAGATGAATTGAATAGGGCTCTGTTCCGTGGAACGGTATCAGATGTAGAGAAGGTTGTTGATGAAATTCAGTTTTGTTACTTTGGTCCTGAACAAAACAGTGCAGAGAAGGACACAGTAAATGAGGAAGAAGTGGAAGAAAATGTAGAACCCTCTGTAAGTAAGACATTTAATGATCACATAACAAAATTTGCAATAATCTCTAATGAAAGACCAAATATAACTTGTATTTGTTGCCGCAGAACTCATTATAGAAAACAAACCAGGTATGTTGATCTCTACAGAAAGAGTGAAAATGAAGATAATTATAAGTGGAAGGATTTTGCCACCTATATATTTCTTGAAAATTGTTTTGAATTGGGTGAAGTTCAGCGTATTTGTAAATACTGTTACAACAAGTTAGAGGAAAATAGAATGCCGACCAGAGCTGTACATAATAATTTAGAATTGGATGCTGTTCCTGCTGAACTTTCTGAATTAAATACATATGAGTCTATACTCATTCAATGTGTTCATCCGTTCCAGACCATAGTACGTATGGAGCCCAAAACTGGTAAATTACCTCCTTCAGATTTACTGAGAGGTTTAAAAGGTAGAGTGGTGTATTTGCCCTTGGATTTGAAAAAAAATATGGAAACTATTGATGCGGATACTTTGGAAACTGAACCATTAATTATTCTGGTTAATGGTGTACCTACAAAGAATAAGAAGATTTGGCAGGAGCTGGTAGATGCACGGAAAGTACAAAGAGCAAATTTGTATTTGAAAAGGAATAACAAATGGTATGAATCAATTTATATAGAAGAAGAAGAAGAAGAAGATTTACAAGAAGACACAGAAACACCAACTGGACAAATTGAAAAAGTGGACAAGTCAAAGGAAGAAGAAATTTATGAACATTTTAGCATACATCCTCTTCATTCAAAAGAAGTTATGGGAGACAATATTGATCTATTTCAGATGAAGAAAGCAAAAGGAACTCCCGTGAGTGTATGGGAGGAGAGCTTGGAAGCTCGATGTTTTCCCCAGCTGTTTCCTAAAGGAAAAGGAGGACGATATGATGAACGTCCGGAACAGATTCCAGCTTCTGAGTATCGGACTACAAGACTATATGCTGAAGATCCCAGATTTCGACAAAGTATTCCTTATTTGTTCCATCTTTTATTTGAAAGCGACTTGTCTGCACTGTCTTATGCAGTAAATCACATTTTAAAAAGTGGAGTACATTTACAAAATGTGTCTGCTAAGGATTTTATGGAGAAAGTGCAGCACCGAGATGATCATTTGGAAACACAACTGATCAATCTGATGGCTTGTCAGCGTGGGACAAATGAATATTGGTACCGACGCCATGGTGAATTAAAATGCATGTTACGGAATTTAGGAACACCAACATGGTTCCTTACTCTAAGCTGTGCTGAGTACGCTTGGGATGATTTACTGGATTTTCTACGAGAGGCAAATTCAAACATTAAAAACATCGAATACAAAACAGCAGGAGAACTGTGCTCATTGGATCCGGTTAATGTTTGCAGATATTTCAATCATAGATTTGAGGCTATGATGTCCTTCATCTGCAATAAAAAAAATCCACCTCTAGGAGAAGTAGTGGATTTCTTTTGGAGAAAAGAGTACCAGGCAAGAGGTGCTCCTCATATTCATATGCTGTTGTGGATCAAGGATGCCCCAAAGTTTGGAACAGATACTGATGAAGCAGTGTTATCTTACATTGAAGAATATACAACATGTGCTATACCAAAAAGCACAGAAGAGAAAAAGTTAAAGGAGCAAGTTTTACGGTTCCAAAGTCATCGGTGTGGAAAATACTGTCGACGGAAATACAAGAGCAAAGATAAATACTACACTAAATGTCGATTTGGATTTCCTAGACCTGTTCTTTCAAAAGGAAGAGTTAACAGTTTTATGTCAGCTGTGAGACATACTATCACAAGAAAATCACCTAAGAATACCTACAACCTTAAAAGAAAAGAAGAATCAAAAAATATAAATGACTACAACCCAGTGATTTTATCCATGTGGAACGCTAACATGGATATACAGTATGTAGCTGACAATTCCATTGCTGTTGCTCGATATGTAACGTCTTACATTACGAAATCAGAAAAAACAGAATTGAAGGAAATGTGGGAAGAGATTTCTCACGAGAAAACTGTCAGTAAGAAGCTGTACAGTTTCAGTTTGAAGATGTTATCGCATCGAGAAATTGGATCCTACGAATGTTCAGATAGGTTATCTTCTGCAAGTCTCTACTCGAAATCAAGAAGAATAATTTGGGCAAGTTTAGGCCTTGCAGCAATGAGAAATCGGGTACTGAAATCTGTTGGAGAAATTGAATATTTGGCCGAGAATGACCCAGAAAGTACAGATATTTTGAAATCAAACATGTTGGATACATATTACCCAAAGAGAAGTCATCATCTGGAGAACATGTGTCTCTATGAAGTGCTGCAGAACTACATTTATTCACGGAAAGCCGCAGAAGACATCAACAATGGAAAATATAAAGTTATTGGTGAGGAAGGATGTTTGGTGAAGCAAACAAAAGGAAGTTTGATAAATCACCGGAAGCTGAGTTGCGACACTACTGACAAAAAGGAATTTTACTACTTGGCTCTTTTACAGCTGTTTAAACCATGGCGTACAGAGGAGGAACTACTGGGAGAATTTCAAAGCTATGAAGATTCATTTAATGCTTGCAAAGACAGCATACAATGCAGAACATTCACAACTTATCTGCAAATGTTAAATGAAGAAATTGAACAGGAAACTACAATTGCAGCAGAAATAGCTAGAGACAGTTCTCAGGACAGCCAAAGTTCAGGAACACTCAGTCAAGATCCCCTAGGACAACCAATCGTTGAAAATGAAGCATCAATAGCCATGAATGAAGTGGAAACAGGTATGAATCAAGCTCAAGAAGAATTTATAGACTTTCAAAATTTGGAAAGACAACTGAATCAAGAGCAGCAACAAATTTATGACGAGATCAGAAACAAAATTGATCACGGATTTCTACATGAAAAAAAAGAGTGCTCATGCACATCATTTCATCCAATCAGGATGTATGTAAGCGGACAAGCTGGAACTGGAAAAAGTTTCCTTATAAAAGTCATCAGAAGCTACCTACAGCAAAAAACGGATTCTACTTTGTCTTGTGTGGTTACTGCTCCAACTGGGTTAGCAGCATATAACATAAAAGGAATCACTTTACATCGTTTGCTAATGTTACCAGTGGAGCATGAGAACAAAATACAATACAACAAGCTAACTGGAGAAGCATGCTTGGAAGTTTCAAGAGTATTGAAGAAGATGCAAGTTCTCATTATTGATGAGGTGAGCATGGTATCGAACTTAATGCTTGCCTTTGTGCATTTAAGAATGCAGCAAATTCTGAAGTCAGACTATGACGTGTTATTTGGAGGAAAACACGTCATAGTTTTTGGAGATCTTTTGCAACTTACTCCAGTTAAAGGACAACCAGTGTTTAATACTGTGACACATGAAGACACGAAGAAGTCATTGGGAAGCATCGGTAATGCAAATATTTGGTCCTTCTTTGAGTACAAGGAACTTACAACTAATATGAGGCAAGCAAACGATGAAGAATATGGAAGTATTCTGAAAGATATCAGGATTGGACTACTCACAGAAGCTGGCAAAAAAGCATTACAGACTCGGCTGCTACATAATTTATTTCCAAAGGAAGAAATAGTTGCAGAGAAGATATACAAGAACATTGCAGAAAACAAAAGTGTCATCTGCTTAATGCCAACTCTACGTGAATGCTCAATATTCAATGAGGAGCTTTTGAAATTGGAAAAGGAAGATATCAGGAAATTGGAAGCAGTGGACAAAATTGAGGATGGAAGAATTACTGTCACATTAACAGGCACACTGAAAAATAAATTGGATTCACTAGAGAAGAAGATTTCCAAAACAGCTGGATTAGAAAAAAATCTATATGTTTGCATGAACTGTAGAGTATTTTTAAGGAGAAATTTGGATGTTGAAAAAGGTTTAGTTAATGGAGCTATGGGAAGAGTTGTGGGTTTTATTAATTATCAGAAAAAAGATGGAATTGAATGTTTAAAAATAAAATTTGATCAGATAGAAGAAGTTAAAGATATTTGTCGTTGTACAGTTCGTTTCATGCTTGTGAAAGACTTATATGTACGTAGGAAGCAGTTTCCGTTTTCTCTAGCATATGCTGTAACTATTCACAAGTCTCAAGGATTGACTGTAGATTGTGCATTTGTGAACATTGGTTCAACTGTGTTCAAAGAAGGTATGGCATATGTTGCTTTGTCACGAGTGAAAACATTATCAGGTTTATTCATGATAGACTTTGATGATTCAAAAGTTAGTGCTGATACAAACTGTGTAAAGGAGTATAATAGATTAAGAAGAAGCTATGCTCCTCATTTAGGTCAGTATCCTGTGTTGGAGAAACGTGTAGTTTCTCGTAAAAGGAGAAATGAGAATATCTGTAATGAAGGTGTAGAGAGGAGGAAAAAAAAGAGGAGTGATGTAATTGCAAGCAAAAAGAATAAGGAAAATGAAGAACAGGTTGTAGGATGTTATTTTGAAAATAGCTCTGGTGTCAACTGCTACGCTAATGTAGTGCTGAATGTTGCATTTTATCTGGAAAGTTTGCAAGAGCAGATAATAGTAAATCAGGGAAAAAGATTCTGTACTGTGCTGAGTCTCCTTTTTGAAAAGCTGAGTAATGATAAAACTCAAATAGAAAGTGCTACTGAAATTAGAAAACTTTTAGATGTATGTTCAGGACGAACACAGTTTTCACAAAATGTACAGCAAGATGCACAGGAATTCTTGATGTATTTTCTTCAGGTACTGGAAGAGGAAGGGGTACAAATACAAAATATGTTTGGTCTCTCTTATAAATGGGAACATAGTTGTGAAAACTGTTATAATATATGTGGCTCTAATGTTGATTCTGAAAGGTTTATTTATTTAACATTGCCAGAGAGTAAAACAGTCACTTTTGCTAAATTAGTTAAAGATGCTAATCATAGCATGCAATGCAGTGAGTGTAAATCTGACATGTTTTCAACATTAATTTTAAAGGAATACAGACAGTATGTAATTTTAATGATGCAACGATGTAGAGCTGATGGTTCAAAATTGGATACTTTAATAAAGAAGTTTACAGGACAGCAATTATCAATTTCAGGAAAAACTTTTGTAACAGTTGCAATAATTTTCCATGATGGACCTACTGTAACTTCTGGTCATTACACAGTTTATCTTAAATGTGAAAAAGGCTGGACACTGTGTAATGATTCCCAATTGATTTTTAAGCAACGTTTGCCTTTTGATTTAGCAAATTCCTATCTAATCTTCCTGAAACCTAAATTTTAGAGAGATTTGACAACATCTGGAGAAAACAATTTTACCATTTTATTGGATTACCATTTGGAATTTACAAATAAAAAGACTTAACAAATTATCATTTGGCCTAATGGAAAGGTAACCAATTGTAATGTGGAATTTTTCCATTTTTTTAAGGAAACTTTGGAAAACCAAAAATTTAGAAAAAATCGGTAACATCTGCACAATTTAAATTTTGGAATGTTATTGGATTGCCATTGGAAATTTTTTCAAAAAAGATTTTTAAAATTACTATTTGGCCATGCGGAAAAGTAAACAATTCTATTGTGGACTTATTTAATTATTAATTAATCTTTCGGAAACCAAAATATTACAGAGAAACGGTGACATCTGTACAATTTAAACTTTTGTTTTTTATTGGATTACCATTGGAAATTAAACAAAAAAAGAATTTTAAAATTACTATTTGGCCTAAAGGAAATGGAACCAGATATATTGTGGAGTTATTTGACATATATTATTGTGATTATACTTCTGAAACAAAAATATCAGACGGTATTTTAAAGAAATAAGTATAGATATTAGATGATATTTTTTTAGAATATTATGCATTTCTTTAAAGTTATGTTTATGAAAAAAGAGATTCTGGGCTTTTTTAAAAACAATCTTTGAGATTGTTAATTTTTTTTTGCCTGCTGTTAAATGATGAATGCAATTGCTTTCACAATTTATAGTGAAATGCAATATTTTCTGAAAACAGCAAAAAAAAAGGCAAAAATATTTTTTGAAAAATATGTAAATATGTGTACTGTATTATTAAATGTTTTATTAAATATTAATACTTTTTTCTTTTTTTTCAGATTGAGATAGAAAATTTTCGAAAACTATAACCATTTAAAAAGCAATTAAAAATAAATTAAATGAATAAATCTTTTTTTGAGTGGGTATGGTAAGTCAATAATGTCATGGTCCCTTTATTCCACTTCTCTACAATCACATTTGCAGTTTTTAATTGTAGTCTCTCAAGGACCTTGTAATGTTATAATTGATTTTTAGTGTTTTTAAAAAAAAAATAATAATAATTACGCGTACCGTACGCGTACGGTAAAAAAAAAGTTTTTTAAAAAATATATAAAAAATAGATGAAAGGTAAGGTTGGCTCTTAAAAGAGCCGTAGTGTTCATGCAGGGACAGAGGAAAGAAAGATTGGGAATATTAGACGGTACGACAAGTGTGCTGATCTATTTTACTGTTCACTAGGGAAACACTGGTCTCCCTATAAGTAATTAGATCATGACAATGGGCGCACCGTACTTCAACCCTCGCAAACCGAGGGTTAATTTCCAGAGGACCAGAAAAAGGAGATGCTCCCCCCACAGATGAAGGGCTCACCTGACCTGCAGAAGAAGGACTCGGCTCTGCAGATGATGGTCCAGGCTGAGCTGCTGTGGATGTGCTTGGTTGATTTACTGAAGGGTTACCTTCAGTAAGTCGAGCATGTGTCCTTCTGTGTACATCCTTAAGGTGTCTCATCATGGTGTGATTCCCAAAGGAATACTTCCTGTCAGGATTACCTCTTGAAAGTACACGCTTACACAGCTTGCAAGTCACTAAGGGTGCATTTACCTTTTGCTGGCCTTCTGGAAAAGTAAAATAATCCCATACGTAAGAGGTCTTTTGGTTTCCTCGCTCTCTGCCTCAAGGTAGTGCTGCTAGCCTCACTCTCAGAAGAGCTCTGCTGTTCTGCCATCGTATCACAAAGACAACCCAGCTCCTTCTCCTAAGGGATCACAAGCAGAAATGAGGGGAATGGGTGTGGTGTAGGAGAGTTCTAGAACTGAAAGTAGTTTCAACCAATCAAAAGTTGTGTTTCATGATCACATGACCTACCGTACGCTTACGGTACGCTTACGGCAAAAGTACGCATGCGCGTAAAAAAGACACGCGCTTGCGCGCATGCGCATAACAGTCACTCCCCGACACTTCCGCGTAACGTGCGCGTGTAGCGTACACGCGTACGCGTCCCACGCGGAGTACGCGCGGCTACGCAAATTGCGTAACTATACGCAAACAGCGTAGATAAATTACGGACGTTGCGTAAACCGTACGCTTACCGTAAGCTTACGGTACGCGTACTAAAAAAAAAATAAAAAAAAAAGGAAAAAATGTATTGCTAATAAATTTAACATGTTTATTTTATAAAATATATTTAAAAAAACATATTATAGAATTTTAAAAATTTAACCATAGTCTTTAAAAAAGGATAGAAAATTAAAATAAAAATATGTACAAAAAAAAATAGAAGAAAAAAAAAAAATTACCATTTAAAAAACCTTGCAAATTCACTGAAAAAACCATGGGTTTCACACACGTTATAGTTAGGAATTAGCATTTAAAAAACCTTTGAAATTCACTGAAAAAACCATGGGTTTCACACACGTTATAGTTAGGAATTAGCATTTAAAAAACCTTAGAAATTCAATGAAAAAACCAAAGGTTTCACACATGTTATAGTTAGCTGGACATTTCACTCGTAAAAAACCAATGAAATTCCCCCGTTATAGTTAGTTCAGCTAACTATAACTCGCGCGCCCGCAATGCACTACTGATGACGTCACATATTACATCACTCATGACATGGTCAGTGACATCACTCATGACATCACTGATGACATCTCAAATGACATCACTGATGACTTTATCCTTGTGACAGAGTGGTAGACCTCCTCTCACCCTAATATAACCTTTGATACAAACATTCAAAAATAGACACTAAAATTTTCAAAACAATGGACATACCAATAACAGTTACAACAACCTATTCAGTAATTCTAAGATCCACATACACATCCACTAATCCACCAACAATCCTATACAGTCACTCATACATGTACTCACACATCATATGTACTCATACACCTAAACATCCTGTAACACAATCCCACTCATCCATAGAGTTACTCACACACATAGTCACTCATGCTAATAAAGAAACAAACATCCATTTACTTGCATATGCAGTTATACACACACCAGCACACTTACTTTAACAGAAACTTACACATACTTAGTCTTTTTAACAATCACTTATAGAAACACATACTTATTCATACAGGAACTCTTCCAATCTCTCACTCTCACATATACTCACTTATAAACAACAATAGTCACATATACTAGTTTAAAACATATGTAGTTACTTATGAAGACACTATTGAGACAGTCATTCACTCACTAACACACCCATGCACACACTCATCCACCCATACAGTCCTGCACACATGCTGTCTTCAACACATACAAACAGTGAGTCACTCATTCATGCATCTATGCACTACGTAATACCCCCCACCGCACCATGAAGACACTCAGACACTCATACTGATACTCAAAAAACCAACTATTAACCTATATAGACACTCATGTAGCTACTCACCAACCCATGCAGCCACTTATATACAAAGTGAGAGACTGATACAGGTATTTACACATTTAAACATTACTCACTAAGCCATGTATTCAAAAAGATACACTTAATCAGTCAGTTATACAATCAATTTTTCAGAAACAAATCATCAATTTAGACACTTATATACTCATTTATTCTTCCATCAACCTTGAGATATACATATATAAAACATATTTAATTTTCAGAAAAACACACATTCACTGGATGATGTCATCAGTGATGTCATTTGAGATGTCATCAGTGATGTCATGAGTGATGTAATATGTGACGTCATCAGTAGTGCATTGCGGGCGCGCGAGTTATAGTTAGCTGAACTAACTATAACGGGGGAATTTCATTGGTTTTTTACGAGTGAAATGTCCAGCTAACTATAACATGTGTGAAACCTTTGGTTTTTTCATTGAATATATATATATATATATACACCCAAACAGAGACCTCCACTCCACGGTCACAAACGAGGCGCACACTGGAGAGGTAAAGCTTATGAATTTATTCGCCACACGACTACTACACCGGACAGATGCGTTTCGGCTTCACGCCTTCCTCAATATCGGTGGGGTCAACAAAAATCTCCATATTTAAAACATTATTGCTAGTAAACACAAAGAAAGGAAGCAGTTCATTCAGGTAAGTGGAAACTTAGTTTTCCACAGAATCTCTGTGTCGGCCATCTTTGAATGGTTCTATGTGCCTATAAATTTGTATACATTTCTAAGCATTGCTCTACAATTAATGGCAGATACACGATTCTATACACATCTGAGTTCTCTAATTCATTGAATTAATTATGTTACTTGGGGAAAATATATATATATATATATATATATATATATATATATATATATATATATATATATATATATATATATATATATATACACATATACTTGAAGATGAAGGATCACAAGAAAACAACAGCCAGCCAGGGCAAAAATCTGGATCCCAAAGGATACAATGAGTCACCAAGAAATAAAATATCCAAGAAAGAAGTGACTCAAACAGATGGATTCACCAAAGAACACAAATATATTTCCACTACAACGTTTCAGCTTCCGCCTTCCTCAGGTAGTACAAGATGGTTTGCTCTGTGGCTGCACAGATGACAGCTGAATTTTCAAAAAGCATCATGAGTGAAGATTCCATATGGAATTTGGAATCAATGCAGTCCTGAGAGCTCTTGAGATATGCAGTAATCAGGTTGTGTTGTTAGTAATGTTCAGTCCATCTGGATGCAGTGATTTTAAACGGTACATCCAGAAGTTTTCCCTGGAGTCCAGTAGTTCTTCCTTTGAAACATGTTCCATGGGAAAAATCTTCAAATCTGATAGTGAATGATCCACAAGGTTAAAATGATTGGCTACAGGCTGGTCAATTTTCTTATTAATTAGTGCAGATTTGTGGTTCCTGAATCGTGTACAAAGGTCATTCACTGTTTGGCCTACATATTGCTTTTTACAGCTTTGCCGTTGGCACTGAATCACATAAATAATGCATGTTGAGCGACATGTAAGATGCTGCCTTATTGCATAGGTCCTTCTCGTAACAGAACTAGTTACAGATGATTTTTGTAAAAGATATTCACACGTGATGCACCTTTTAGAGTCGCAGCAATGAACTCCTGCATTTGTAACAGCTTGCTTGAGTTCAGCTCTCACAATAAGAGATCGTAAATTTGGAGCTCTGCGGTAAGCAATGACTAGTGGTTTTGGAAAAACCTTTTGCAATTTTTCACAAGTGGACAGTAAGGGAAATGTTTTTTGCATTATATTTCTGTAGTTAGGAGTTGATGGATGATAGTCAACTACAAATGGAGTTCTGTCACTTTTGTTTCTGCCGTTGGTATTCCAAATAAGTGCTTCTCTGGGTAACTGCAAAGACTTGTCAATTTGTTGCTGTATGATATGCAGTAGGTAGTTCTAGTTGGGACCTATTTTCCATAGGAAATCCGCAACATTCTATTCCCAATAAGTCTGGCGCCGGTTGACGAATCCTCGCGAAACTTTCCAAACTTTTGGCCAGCTCCGCTCTGCTCCTACCCTGAAAGTTTCATGGTGATTCGTCAAGCGGGGGCCGAGAAAAAAGGGGGGTCCCAAAACGCGTTTTCCCCATGCAATTTCCCATAGGATCTGTTGTCGCAGCTACAGCCCGAACCGCTGAACGGAATGACACCAAATTTGGCAAAGAGGTAGTCCTCAGTTCAGACTCGTGCCTTTTGCATAAATGGTGTGAATCCGTTTAGTAGTTCCTGTGAAAATTAGAGTTAAATGTACATAAATATCTATGGCCACACCGTAAGCACACCCTCCCCGAACCAAGCGCGCACCCTCCCGATCGCGCGCTGAATGCTAATTGGCTGTCGAGTGTCTTTCTACATTCGAAACCAGAAACTGTTGGCGGCCATTTTCTGCCTCGGTAGAAGCGAGGCTGAAGAAGCAAGGGGAATAAGTGTGTAAAACATATAAAGGGGGCAGAGTGGAAATACTCTGACCCTCTGGAGGTGCTTAGGGGGTCCCCCCCCTTTTTTTTTTTTAAACGGCGGAATGCGCGCACGGTGCACGCATCCTATCGCGTTGGGTGCATGGATTCTCTCGCGTTGGGTGCGTGGATCCACGGAATTTTTGGGGGAAAAAAGACAAGAAATCATTGGTTGTATGACTACTTTCTACACTGAAAGGTAGGGTGTATATTTCTGTTTTTTACAGGTATGATTCTTATTGGTTGACAAAAACAGATTGCAAGGAACATTATATATGATAAGCTGATATGTTGAAAAGTCAAGCACACTTCCTGTCTTGTTTAGCAACATTGTGTGCTGAACTTGTGACCTGTGTGCTCAGTGCAGTGTTCCATGAGCTGTTTCTATGGTAACAGGTAGAAGGCAGATTGGGGGAAGGGTTGAAATGTATTTCAGTTGGAAAGGGTTGAAATGTTTAACCAATAGAAATGTGTGTTTGCTTTTGAGTTTATGTGTGAAGGACTGTGATTTGATGTTTACATGTATATGTGTGGAAAATGAAAGGGAAACTTTTCCATTCTTTGTTTTTGCTGAGAGGTGCACAGTGCAGAGATTCTGTAAAAGAAAATATGGTGAGTGACTGATATACTTCTTAATCTACAAAACAACTTGAAAGGTGAGTTATTTAATTGTGAAGGGATGTATGTAGACTATTTTGATTTTAATCAGACTAATGTATTTCTCCTGCTAAAGTGTAGGGAGTACTTTTTTTCTCTACATTCTTATTGACAGTGTGTGTGTATGTAGAAACCATTCTGTGATAATCATTTGTGTTTTTCATGTGTTTGCAAACAGATAACTGTGCTGTTTTTATATGGTGGTAGAATTAGAAACCAGCCATTGTTTATGAATTTGTGAAATGAGTTATGTTATGTTTCTATACTAAAATGTAGTACTTCTTCTAGATGAAGAAATGTGTTTTGGTATAGTGCAAGGGATAGTGTTGTTTGTCTAGAATCACACAGTGAGTATGTGTGCATTTGGGAACCACTGTGAGAGAAGCATTTGGTAACATTGTGTATTTGCTGACAGATAACTGTTTTAAAACCTGTCATGTTGTCAAGTTTTAGTAGCATTAGAAGCCAGTGTTTGCTTATGCATTGATAAAATGAGTCATGCTTTGAGACTAATGTGCTGTACTTTAATATGTAAATTGTGTGTAGTCTCCTTACCCCTTGCACAGTAGTGAATGAGTTTTGGTAAGCTGCTAGGGATAGTGTTGCTTGTCTATAATCACACTGTGAGTCTGTGTGCATTTGGGAACCACTGTGAGAGAAGTATGTGGTAATATCGTGAATTTGCTGACAGATAACTGTTTTAAAACCTGTCTTGCTGTCAAGTTTTAGTAGCATTAGAAGGCAGTTTTTGCTTATGCTTTGATTAAATGAGTCCGGCTTTGACACAAAAGTGCAGTCCTGAAATATGTAGATTGTGTGCAGTTCCCTTACCACTTGCACTGTAGTGAATGAGTTTTTTGTAAACTCCTAGGGATAGTGGTGGTTGTCTAGAATCACACTGTGAGTTAGTGTGTATTTGGGAACCACTGTGAGAGAAGCATTTGGTAACATCGTGTATTTTCTGACAGATAACTTTTTAAAAACCTGTCATGTTGTCAAGTTTTAGTAGAATTAGAAGCCAGTTTTTGATTATGCTTTTATTAAATGAGTCAGGCTTTGTCAGAAAAGTGCAATCCTGAAATATGTAGATTGTGTGTAGTTCCCTTATCAGTTCCACAGTAGTGAATGATTTTTGGTAAAGTCCTAGGTATAGTGGTTGTTGTCTAGAATCACACTGTGAGTCTGTGTGCATTTGGGAACCACTGTGAGAGAAGCATTTGGTAACATCGTGTATTTTATAGCAGATAACTCTTTTAAAACCTGTCATGTTGTCAAGTTTTAGTAGCATTAGAAGCCAGTCTTTGCTTATGCGTTGATTAAATGAGTCATGCTTTGACACTAATGTGCTGTACTTAAATATGTAGATTGTGTGCAGTACCATTACCTCTTCTAGACTAGTGAATGAGTTTTTGTAAACTTCTAGGCATAGTGTTGCTTGTCTAAAATCGCACTGCGAGTCTGTGGACATTTGGGTAAGGATTGTGAGAGAAGCATTTGGTAACATAGTGTATTTGATGACAGATAACTGTTTTAAAATCGGTCATGTTGTCACGTTTTAGTAGCTTTAGAAGCTATTCTTTGCTTATGCATTGATAAAATGAGTCAGGGTTTGACACTAAAGTGCAGTATCATGTACTATTCTCTTCACTGGGCCAGAACTGAAAATTTAAAAGTTTTACCCAGGCACTAACCGAGCAGTAGTCTGATGATTTAGTCAGTTTCCAAGTACTCATGTTGTGAACCATACATTACCACATAGATTGTTTCAAATGTCTATGCAGTATGCATGCAGTCTTCTAACATACTATACACTTGTCTTTCACATTTTCAATTCGCTAGTCAGTATCCATACACTTCCAGGAAACACCCTGTAACTCCCTTTGCAGACCTCTAGTGACCCATTCAGCATCATGTACTAATCCATTCACTGTGCCAAAACCCAAACACTTATAAATTCACCAGGATACTATCTTTGGAGTACTCTAATCATTCAGTCAGTGCC
The DNA here is from genome assembly GCF_964204655.1 of Triturus cristatus. Lineage (NCBI taxonomy): Eukaryota > Metazoa > Chordata > Amphibia > Caudata > Salamandridae > Triturus > Triturus cristatus. The sequence continues at coordinate 266,813,004 of NC_140595.1, read as the reverse complement.
TAAGTATTCGTGCACTGAGCCAGGCCTTGGCACATGGACTGCTTCAAACCCCTATCCACTATGTATGCAGTCTTCTAACCACCTAGACACTTGTCTTTCACACTTTCAATTCCCTAGTCAGTATCCATACAGTCCAGCAAACATCCTGTCACTCCCTTTGCACTCCTCTAGTGACCCATTCAGCACCAAGTACTAATCCATTCCCAGTGCGAAACGCCTACCACTTATAAATTCACCTAGGCACTCTCCTTGCTGTACTCTAATCATTCAGTCAGTACCCAAGTAGTCATGCAGTGAGCCAGGCCTTAGCACATGGACTGCTTTAAATGCCTATGCAGTATGGATGCAGTCCTCTAATCACCTACACAGTTGTCTTTCACACCTTCAATTCCCTAGTTAGTATTCATACACTTCTAGCAAACACCCTGTCACTCACCCAGTGTGTCTCCTTATAGTACTGTAATCATTTAGTCAGTTAGCATGTAGTCTTTTAGTGAGGTAGGCTTTAGGGCATGAACTGCTTCAAAGTAGTATGCACTATGCATGTAGTGTTTTAACCATTGTCACACTTGTGGTTCAGGGCTATAGTTTCTTAGTCAGTTTTTATATAAAATGTGTTTGTACAGTAATGGAATAGTATAAATTTGAAAGTTATTAATATACATTTACTTGCAATTCTTTTTTACAGATACAGAACAGGAGTGTTTCTCATCTGTTTGCACTCTTCTCGTGCAAGATTGTTTGGATGAAGGGTCCTTAGGTGTTTCATCATACTTGCCGTGCTGCACGAGTATTTTTTGTTAGGATCCCCTCGTAACAGAACTCTTTTGCAAATCTTGCACGTGACGAAGGTGGCATTGGTCTTTGTTTGCCCCTCGAGAAAAGTAGAAAATTTCCACACCACTGAAGGAAAACGTTGTGGGCGTGGTGCATCCTCCAAAAATTCATCCTTTGATTCGGTGAATATTTTAAAGCGACAACATTTACAGTTTTTGTAAGTTAAACTTATAAAATTGTGTTAGCTGTATGCATTTTATATATCTGTGATTTGTATTTTTTTTTTTTTTTTGGGAGAATAGCATGTTGGTTTTTTTTTAACAATCTTTGAGATTGTTTTTCTTTTGCCCGCTGTTAAGTGAGGAGTACGATTGAAATCACTATTTTCAGTGAAATTTAATACAGCAAAAAAGGCAAAAAAATACTTTGTGGAAATTGTGCTGTGTTGTAAAAAATGTATTATTACATGTTACAATTTTTTTTCCTTTTCTTTCACAGATCCAAATTTTAAAATAAGCAATTTTTATGAATTTAGATTGGAATGAAAATGTGACAAAAATGTGTACCATTTTTTATTCCTATTACTGTGAAGGTAAGTTTAACTAAGTCTCAATATGCAGAATGAGGAGGTCTGCAAGAAGCTACAAAGTTGAAACATGTTTCTAAAAACACTCTGTTTATACCTTTGTAATTTGGAAATCTGACCATAATCAGATATCATGTGACCTGCAAAAAAAGAGATTTGAGAGGTTCATAATATTTCCTATTTTAGCTATTGAAGGACCGCAATTATTTCAATCATTCTTCTTTGAACACCTTTGCAGATAAAACTCCGTGCTTACCTTTTATCATTCGCAAGGAATTTTTAAAATGGAAATATGTCACTTTTTGTAACATAGTTATTGTGTAAGATACTCTTTCATATTTACAAAGAGAGGAAAAGGCACTCTGTGCACTTTTTATACTCCATGTAAATACAACCTCATCATGCAGACCACTTTGTGTTGAAAGGGTGTTCTATAAGTGTTGGTGTGCATGATTGCAGTTAATACTCATTGAACAAGACACATGTCTAGATTTATCAGAAATCATAAATCTCGATATGTGTGTGAATGGTGCACCATTCTAAAATTGGTGTAGGAAAACACAACAAGGAGAATTGTTTTAATTTCTCCACATTTTTATATCTTCAATGCATGCTGAAATGTTCAGCATACATTGAAGGAGAAAAATGCATTTTCTCATTGTTTTTGTGCAGGAAGGTGTGTCTTCCTGTAGAAAAACAAACAGCACATGACACAGATATCCTTGCACTATGGTGCAAGGGTGCCTTTGTCACCACATGGCTGCAGTTTAAGCAGCCGTGCAGACAGAAGCATAGATTTGCAACATATTTATGTACATATGTTGCATCCCTGTGCTTCAGAAGTACTACAGCACACTGCAGTTAAAGAGGTTACTGTGTGATGCTGAAGCACTTCCTCATAGTTCTGCACTTATGCATTCACCATACGCTACTAATGCATTCATTCAGTCAATTATGTACTACACATACATTCATCTAAACTAACACGAACAAAGAAATTTAGCTCTTTTTTTAAGCCAGAAAAGTTAGGGTTTTTTTTTCTTTTATTATTTTTTTGGGGTTTTCTGAACAATTTTTATTTTTTTTGCAAAAATAAATAAATAAATAAATAAATAAATAAATAAAACAGGAGAAACCAAACAATGAACTTCAGGGAACAATAAAAAATACAATAAAAAAAAAACTTGCAAATGTGACTTTCTTGCCGGCGGCAGATCAGATCGATCGACTGCTCGCCATAGCACAAAGTCTTATTGCACTTAGTGCAGAGCACTTTAAAAATTGAAGTTGAGGGCGGATGTCCAAGGTTTGGGCTGATGGATGCACTCTTGATGTGCTCGGCTGCGATGAGGTGGATGGCGCAGGAGCAGGAGTGTTTCTCATCCGTCTGCACTCTTCTCATGCAAGATTGTTTGGATGAAGGGTCCTCATGTGCTTCATCATACTTGCCGTGCCGCACGAGTATTTCTTGTTAGGATCCCCTCGCGACAGGACTCTTTCGCAAATCTTGCACGTGACTAAGGTGGCATTGGTCTTATTCTGCCCCTCGGGAAAAGTAAAAAATTTCCACACCACTGAAGAAAAACGTTCTTTGGGTGGTGCCTCCTCCAAAAATTCATCCTCAGAAGTATGAGGAGATGCAGGTGATGCCTGCTGCCCTGAAGCCATTTTTGGTTGAAAAAAGTTAGAGCTAAGTGTAAACTTAGTCTAAAAAATCTTCTTCTCTCCAAAGAGATGGTGCTCTAAAGAAGGTCAAAGAAGAATGATTGAAATGGGTGGGGTCTTTAAATAGTTAGAAGAGGAAGTGTAATGAACCAATCAAATCTCTTTTTTTGCAGGTCACATGGGATCCGCGCACCCTGCGCTTACGCAGCACGCACCCAGCGCGCATCCACGAAATTGAATAAAAAAAAATTATAGGATTAGATGTAAAAATATATTAGTTTTAAGACTAGTTTAGAGTTTGTCTTCAATTAATATTCACATGAAATACATATATATATATATATGTTTTTTTAAATGTTAAATATTTCGCGGGATCCGGGCACCTACCGCGTCATAGACGCAGATGACGCGTCGCGGAAGCGTGTAAACGTCGCGTTACGTACATCGAACGTGTCGCGTATAGGCTGGGAGTTGCAATCGCGCACTAAACACGTACCCAACGCTTACCATGCGCGGATGCTATCGCGTAGGGATCGAGAACGGTGTGCTTAGGTTGTGCGGATCCAAAAATATTGAAAAAATATATATAAAATAAAGTTTTGAACATATAGTTAAAAAAATATGTTTGAAAAACCCATTAAGTTCAAATAATATTTTTTAATTTTTAAAAGAATTAATTGAAAAAATAAGTTACAAAAATGGTGATAAAAAAGTATTTTTAAAAAAAACGTAATTAATGAAATTGACACACTGAATTTGAAAAATATACAAATCCAATCAAAATCATTAAACATGATATCTTCAGAGATAAGTTATAGATAGGAATTAGCATTTAAAAAACCTTTGAAATTCACTGAAAAACCATAGGTTTCATGCACGTTATAGTTAGGAATTGGCATTTAAAAAACCTTTGAAATTCACTGAAAAAACCATAGGTTTCAGGGGTGTTATAGTTAACTGGACATTTCCCTCGTACAAAACCCTAGAAATTCCCCTGTTATAGTTAGTTCAGCTAACTATAACTCGCGCCCCCGCAATGCACTGCTGATGACGTCACATATTACATCACTCATGACATGGTCAGTGACATCACTGATGACATCACTGATTACATCTCAAAAGAAAATCTTACTTCTCATAAGGAAATGTTCCAATGTCCTCTGCCACCATAGATGTGCAGGGCTTCTCTGGTGAAGTACAGCGCATTCCATACACAACACAAGTGCCCATAGAGGTGGCAGGAGTGCAAACGCAGGAGCGTCTCCTTTATTCTCCAAACTCACCAGCAAATTTATTAGGAAGGGATATTATGTCTAAATTAAACATGACAATAAGGTTTCCTCTGATGGGTCCATGACATGTGAAATACCAGGTCAAGCAAAATTTAGTAAACATCTGCTAACAAAAATGTTGTTGGAAGGGCAGAACCAGTGCATTATAAATTGCTAGCAGATGCAGTACTTAAGGTTCTAAAGACTGAGGAAATACTTTTAGGGAGATGGATGGAATTGCCATCTAGACTAATTTTCCAGAGGCAAGCTAGTGGTGACGAACTGGGACGAGTGCATGTAAATAACAAATAGGTGGAGCACCCTGGTGGCATCGGATAATGATGGAGGAATTTGAAAGGTCCTGATTTTTCTTATGCCTGGTCTGAGACCACTTGACATTTCTGACTCAGAACTCTTTTCAGACGATCCCACCAGAACTGAAATAGGTTACACACATACACCGCACCCTTGTTAGTGCGTGTTTACCATGCACAGACCATGTTACCAGTTGTGCCATCCCCCTCCCATGATATCGAGGCACTTGCAGCGGTTTCACCTTGTCTCTGGACATCAGCTCCAGACGAGGTAGGACTGATACTATCTGCAGAACCATTTAGGATAAAGTTGAAGCTAGGTGCACAATTGCACCGTGTAAAACAGTATCCACTGTCCAAAGAAGCAAAAGCAGGTATTAGAGCTACAGGTAATACTTTACTGATGGTTCAGGATTTTTGCCTCCTTAATGCCATAGTTTTAGAAGAATACCCCATAGTTCCAGACCCGTCTGTGATATTGACTAATATACCAAGTGACAGCAAATGGTTTTCTGTGGAGGATCCCAAGAATGCATGGTTTTTAGCATACCTTTACATCATGACATTCGCTATTTGACGGCCTACAACTGTTTTTATTGATTTTTGAAGTAACAAAAAGGTAAAATACAACAAAATGATAAGCAGCAGATATACCCCTCATACTTTCTTTTCGTATGAAATCCATAAAAATTTTAATTGATGGGCTCATGGAGTGGGTAAGATTGCATTCCACTATATCCAGGTTGCTCCCCATGTTTTCGCCCTCATGATGTCCATTACACCCATGTCCATTACACCCCCCCCGCAAAACAGTGTAGTTCCAAGACCCGTGTTTCAGCTCTGCCCATGGTGTGGAGTCTCGCCCTAACATAGTACATTCTGTGCAATATTTTAAATTGAATCAATCAGAGCCTGAGTTTTATTGCCACTTCTCTAGGGTGCATTAGGGCTATCTCTCAATCTATGTCCTCTACCTCGCCCGTTGTGGCCTCCCGCTTACGTCTCAATGCTAATAAGATATCGGGCATATTATTTATTAGGTTCTTATATGTCCACGAAACTGCCTTCTCAAGTATCCCCTCTAGGAGCAACCTACCTTCCAAAGGAGCATATTCAGGAAGATCGAGAACGTCGGGTTTCTGCGCAGCCCATGCATGGCGGAGCTGTATATATTTATAATATTGCTTGCCCGACAGGTCGTAGTCCTCTTGCAGTTGTGAAAAAGTCATCAAGTCTCCTTGTCGGACTATATCTCCCAGGCTAGTTATCACGATAATGTTCCATCCCCTAAACCCTCGCAGTTTCACAATCTCCTGTAGGCGCCTTCACTCCCACAAAGGGGTGGCCCTCGTCAACCATCTATCCCATGTCATCTGACGTTCTGCTTCCTTCCATGCTTCTATTACTCTCCTTGTTGCTGGCAATAGGCACAGCACTCCCCCCTCCGTATATGTAATGTAGGTAAGAACGTTTTTGGAATTGGAGTCTCTCCAGTGCATACGTAGGGTGATCTCCGGGTGTATGCCCCCATTCCTCGAGTTCAGTGAGGTTAGCAGCCCTATAATATACCCGTAAATCTGGCAATGCTATTGCCCTATTATATTGACTATGTTGCAGTGTCTGGAGTGCAACCCAGGGGTGGCCTCCATCCCACAGCAGTGTACGGACTTGGTCATTTATAGCCCTGAAAACTGTCTCCGGGATCTTATGAAATGTATTTTGAAAAATATATAGGAGCTTTGGGAGAGTGATCATTTTGTACCCGGCGGCCCTTCCAAGCAACGTTATTGGGAGAGGCCGCCATCTGGCCACGTCCACTCGGAATTCTTGCAGGACACGTTGGATATTGTGGGTAAGACAGTCCACATCAATAAGGGAGATAAACAGTCCAAGATATTGAAAGCCCTCGGCTGCAATCGAGAGACGGAGCGGTACAGAATGTATGTCCGTGCGGCTGCCGATGGGGTAGATGGTGGATTTCCCCCCATTAATATTATATCCATCTCGTTTACCGTACTCTGTGATTAGTTCGAAGACCACCGGTAGTGTTGTGTCAGTGTTTGCAATGTATAATAAGATATCGTCTGCATAGAGGGAGAGACGTTCCTCCCTCACCTGTCCCTCTGTGTCTTGAAACCCCTTCAGCGCCGGATGTGCTCTGATTAGACATGCTAATGGCTCAAGGACTAGTGCAAACAGCTGAGTGGACAGGGGGTAACCCTGTCGAGTCCCTCGCTGGTTGGGAAAAGTCGCTGATTTGACTCCGTTGACATTAATTCTGGCGGTCGGGTTAGTGTATAATAAATCTATCCATGACCGAAAATTATCCCCAAACCCAGTTTTTTGGAGCACAAGTTGCATGAAAGGCCAGTGGACCGTGTCAAATGCCTTTTCCGTGTCATGACAGGAGTGTCCAAGGCCTATCTCCTCTTTTGGCCGTGTCCATGCAGTTTGCTAGTCTGCGCAGGTTAAAGCGCATAGAACGCCAGGCATGAAGCCCGACTGGTCCTTATGAATCAATGACATGATGGCCATCAGCAACTGCGTAGCCAAAACGGAAGCCAGGATTTTGGTCTCAATGTTTAAAAGCGAGATTGGGCGGTAGGACCCGCAATCATCTGGGGCTTTGCCAGGTTTTGGTATTACGACCTCTGTGACCTGACAGGGGGACAATCAATATCCAGCGAGGGGTTTCAGAGAGAGCTAGGACTATGGCGCTCAAGCAGAATACCAAAGTTAGTAATAGCGGAAAAGAAGAACTGATGCTTCACGGTGCCACCAGTACAGAGGTGGACCCCACACCTCTGAGGGAGTCTGAGTTTGAGAACCCAAACAGTATAAATGTAAAGCAAATACTGGCACACGTAATGGATAAACAATTGGTACAATGATAAACAAATATCTTGAAGTCGACACCGGTGGTTCTGTAAAACCCGGTGAGCCGATGGTATAAGGGAGTAAGTGCAGGAGCCAGCCTGTGCTCGTCTCGATCTAACGAAGGGGAAGCCCTTCATTAGATCGATATGAGCACAGGCTGGCTCCTGCACTTACAGGCCCCGCCACCGCACGGACGCACCCGCCCGTTTTACCAAGCTGCTACACCCTTATACCATCGGCTTTTTTGCATACCCGCTCACCGGGTCAGAATTATCACCGTTTCACCGATAGACGCATTACGCTCTTTTAGCCCTGAAGAGTCACAGGCATTGACCTGCTGACGAAACACGTGTCGGCTGGCGTTTGTTGTTTTTCTCATGAACATTTCTGATATAAACTGCTTTTCCAGAACCACCGGTGTCGTCTTCAAGATATTTGTTTATCATTGTACCAATTGTTTATCCATTACGTGTGCCCAGTATTTGCTTTACGTCTGGGGACAATGTTCCCTCTTTCTTGGCGTCCAGAAACATTTGGAGGATGTGTGGGGCCACAACTCACTCGGTAGCCCATTAGGAACTGGGGTTTTCCAGGATTTTTGCTTGGCAATGGCTGTCTGCACCTCCTCCAAAGTAAGGTCTGCTTCCAGGGCATCAGTATCCTCTTGGCTCAGGGTTGGCATCTCAATAGCACTGAGGTAACCGCCTAAATCAGTCTAATCTGCAGTTATCTTTGCCTGGTAGAGATTAGTGTAGTATCGCCAAATGCACCAGCTAAGCCTACTGCAGTGGTATGGTGTGTGTCTGCATGCACAATCTGGCTGACCCAATTTGCTTCCCTCTCTTTCCGGCTAAGAGTTTCCCTGCCCTGTCACCTGACTCATAAAGTCTGTGTTGTGTTGCCAGTATTTGGGACTGAACTTCCCTTTCGGTCAGCGCCCAGAGCTGCCGGCGGGTAACCTCCAGCTGTCTAAGTAGGATAGCCTCATTTTCGAGGGTGACATTTTGCTCGGGGTCGAGAAGTTGGTTTTCTAAGGTTTCTATCTCAAGGGCTTCTGCTCTGCGGTTCCTTGCTATTGTGTCCTGTAGCCTGTCTCGAATACCTACTTCGTAGGCTTCCCATAGGGTAACCGCGGAAGGGACCGAGCCATCGTTTTCTTGAAAGAACTAATCAGTGTCTTGTTTGATCACCCTAAGCACAGCCACATCCCGAAGCTCGCATGCGGCCAGCCGTCAATCCGATGGTGCTACACGTGGAGTCCCACCTATACGTAGTCTTAACGGTGAGTGATCAGAGATGTCTCAAGCCAGGTATTCTGCCTCCTCAACCGTCCGTACTTCCCCTGCGGGAGCGAACAAGTAGTCTAATCTTGAAAAAGTCTTATGTGCCCATGAGAAGTATGAGTAGGTGCATGCAAGCATGTGTTGCCTACGCCACAAGTCCATCAGTCCCATAGACCGCACAAATTCGGCCAGCGGGGTGGGGACTCGGGTCCCCTCTGTCATTCTGGACCGATCACTAGACTGGTCCATAACATCATTAAAGTCACTCCCGATAATGTGTATTGGGGAAATCCGAGCCCAACAATATCTTAGCAACTGCTCCAAGCATTTGGGGTTGTAGTTTAGGTGGAGCATATACACTAATCAGGGTGATCTCCCTCCTTCCCCACACCTCCCGGATAGCTGCACAAGTGCCATTGGGATCTATCCAGGACCTATCAATGTGGAATGGTAAGGTGTTCCTGATCAGGATCGCGACCCCTTGGGGTCCCTCTACCTATAAATGTACACTGCGTGCCCTGAAGATGTCGGGCCAGGTCCTCTTTAGGTACTAATTAACCAATCCTTTCTTAATTTTACTACCCAGAACATTGACATTCCAGGTCATAATTGTATAGGGTAGGTCATAATGTATGTGTTTGGCAGTGATACCGTAGGAGTCAACCGCACCCCCTCCCTCCCCCCAGCCCATCTGTCTCAATCATTTTTCATGGGATATTCTGTTGCAATTTAACTCAAGAACAAAACTAATCCTTAAACCAGGATTACCCTACCTCCCCATCCCGAACCCCCCTCCCCACTTACTCCCGCACAGTACGCCCATTCCCCAAAATGTCAACATGACAACTCTGCGTATGTGTCAATCGAAAAGTCTGTCAATCCCACCCCTCACCTTCTCCTAACTCAAAATTACCAACAAACCACAAAAGGATATATGGGGACGGAGAGAAATGAGTTCAAACTCTCAAAGGGGGGCGGGCTCCTCAGCAGTAGTCCGTCGCCATTCTGCTCTCATCGCACACCTGTAGCTTAGTCCTTTTCACCATCCTCCTCATGTTGCATTTGGGGGAACATCTTCTTTCTCTTGAATCACGGTGTACGATTTTTCCTCATTGTTGATGGTTTCAAGTAACGGATGATCACTATCGGTCTAGTGAGGCACCATCGGAGTGGACAGTGTCCGCATTGTCCCCTTGGCCCCCATCAGTGTCTTTGGTTCGGCCAGTGCCATCCTCCGAAGCCGCCCTCTGTCTCCCATACGGCGTGATTGGCAATGCGGCACCACTGGGCTTCTTGAGTTTCCCCGTTAGCCGCCTCCTCAATTTTATCCTCTGCGGTCTAGCTTCCCATCTGGGGGGGGGGTCTCCCTGGACCGTGCCTCTATCCCACCTGTGTCTCTCCGTAGCCTTGGTCTTTCCTCGATCCATGTCCAGGCTTCCTCGGGTGTTCCCTGGAACATGACCTTCAATTTAGCCGGAAAGAGGAGCATACATTGAAGTTTCATTGCTAGAAGTTTGCTTTTCACGGAGCCGAAGGTTCCCCGCATCTTTTCCACATCCCTGGAGTAGTTGGGGAAAATCATAATGTTGGCATTAGCCAGTTTGAGTTCCCCTACTTTCCTTGACTCTTAGAGGATCATATCTCGATAATTTAAAAAATTTGCAATCAGCGGGCGCGGCGGAGCTCCTGGGGGGGGGGCCTCACATTGGGCATCATATGTGCCCTTTCGATGATAAAACAGGCGGAGAACGAGAGAGTATCTCGCAGCCACTTCGCCAGGAAGACGACTGGGTTGGATCCTTCCTGTCCCTCTGGAAACCCAGTGAAGCGAAGATTTTTTCTCCTGTCCCTATTTTCAGCATTGTCCACCCACCAGGCCATTTCCCGCATATCTGCTTGTAATTCCTTAATGTCTTTTTGGAATGCATGTGCCGTATCTTCTACTTCCGAGATGCGTGTTTCAGCCTGTGTTACTCGGTCCGCAATACTGTGGACATCCTGCCGCAGGAGGGTCACCTCCGATCTGATCTCAGCCATCCGGTCCTCGATGGCTTCCCTTGAGGCATGGATCGCCTGAAGAAAGGCAGGGTTGTCTGGTGGGTCTGCCGCCACCTTGCCCGATTCGGCCTGCGGCGGGATTGCCTTGGTGAACTTGTCCATTTTCCTTTGCTTCTGTGTTTTGGGTTCTTTATCCCTCGCCATCTGGGGAGACAGGTAAAGCTAGTCCCAACCTCCAAGGGGGGGGATTCCAGGGCCAGCTCGGTTTCTTCTTCTGTCGCAGTCACAAGTGGAGGGGCCCCCGGACCAACCGCAAGTATCAGCGGCCCCGCATGAACTCACACTATAGCGCTAGGGGGAAATGCCGCATATGGGAGCGCAGACTTCCCCCAATAAACGTCTAAAAGTCCCCAATATGTCGCACAAACTCTGTTGTCTTGCTCGGCATTCTAATGGAGTCTCACAGTATCTGAGAGCGCCAAGGAATCAGGTGCATAGGTGCCCACACGTCTTGGACGCAGTCGTGGCTGGCCCTCGGGCTTCACAGCCCACCTCCTCTTCACTGCCACGTAGGGCCACAGCCGGGCTTTCCCCTTCAAACAAATCAGGCCAGAAGTCTATCTGCTGGTAAGTGACCCTTAGCGCAGATTATTGCGCTCCCTGCCGGGAAGTCATAGGGCGCCGCGATTAAGGTCCTTGTCTCCGTCCTGGATTTGGAGGCATTGGCATGGGCCCCCACAGGCGCTCCCTCCTGTGTATAGTGCCGGAGTGTTGCGGGTCGAGGACGCTCCGGGTCCCCCCGGTCCCAGGGGTCAGCCAACAATCACGGTCCCAGTGAAGCTTCCCCCCCTCCACCAAGGGACGACAGAAATGGCACCCCAAATGCCCATCTTAACCAATATGGGCCACCAACACCGATGCTGCAATCTTTGTGGGGGAACTTTACATTGCTCCTCACAAGGCATATGGCAGTTCAATGTGGTTCTCTCCGGAGGCAGAAATAAATAAATAAGGATGACTCCCTGATCGGGAGCACGAGCCGCGTCCTTCAGCACAACAGGAGGGATGGGTAGGGGGGCCCCAAGGGGAGCGGACCGCAACCCTCCACTCCCCAGGTCTCAGAACCAATAGGGTCCCTCAGCGCCACCACCTCAGCCACGGAGGTAATCCCCAACAGGGAAGGAGTTCAGAAACCCATCCAGCCCACACCTCACCTCCCGGGCGTCGGCAGCGTCCTCAGGCTCCCCAGGTCACAGGCTTTCACTAGATCCTCTTGGTATCGCTCCGGGGCTTCCAGATGATCACCACAGCAGGAGGGTGGGGAAGGGGACTGGGAGATGGGCAGACTCCACTCGTCTTATCTGACACGGCAGCGGCGACGAATGCGACAAATGCCGTCTCCGGCCCGCTGCAGCTGCCCTCCCCCAGACACAGCTCCTCACAGCTTCACCCCACGAGCGGGCTTCAGGGCACCACACGACCTCCAGTTGTCGTCAGGGAGGACTCTCAGGTATCTCCACCGCACCCTCCACTTTGCCAGTCCCCGTAGGACGCCCAGAAAAGGCTCAGCGTCACTAGCGGGTCGCGTCAGCCCTGTTGGGAGCCACGGGCCACTCCGCCAGTGCACAGATTCAGGCTCTTATAGACCAGGATTCGGCCTCAGGCAGTCTCCGGAGCAGAGTCGGCGCATCAGGAGGGCGCAGGTAATTAAATATTATACCGATGATGTCTGGGTCTGCAGGATAAAGTACAGAATTGGTGACAGGTGGCCAGAGCTCCGGTGAGCACGTCTATTCAGCCATGCTGTTGGCCACGCCCCCGAAGGCCTATAGTTTTGATAGTAAACAAATTGTTTACTTAAGACTTCCACAAGGCTATTGCGAGTCTCCATCTGTGTTCAACAGAGTATTGAGAGACGACTTGTTAAATTTCCAATCAGACAGTACAGTCTTGCAATATGTCGACGATTTACTAATATGTAGTAAAACAGAATCTGAATGTGTTTTGAACTGTGTTTTGAACACGATCACTCCTTAAAGCTACTTGCTACTAAGGGATACAAAGTGGACAGGAAAAAATTACAGTCTGTGCAACAGGAAGTGCTGTATTTGGGCCAAGTGTTGTCTGCGGAAGGCAAGAAGATAGCAGGTTCTAGAATACAAACTATGTGTGATCAGCTTAAGTCCAAGACAGTTAAAAAACATGCAAACATTTCTAGGCCTTTGTAATTTTGTACGTCAGTGGGTATTTGATTATGCCACCATCATACAACCACTATTATATGCAATGAAGCAAGCTAAAACTGACAACACAGACATACAGTGGACTGATGACAGTGTAAGTGCATTTCAAACATTGAAGGAAGCAATTGCTTCAGCCCCATTGCTAGCAAATCCGGAATATAAAAAGAGATGTTTTCTTTTTTCCGCTGCCACAGAGGATTCCCTGATAAGTCCTTACTCTTAAGTAACCGATGGGTCACAAACCTGTTGCCTATTTTAGTGGACTATTAGATCCAGTAATGAAAGGTCACTTTCCTTGTGAGCGAGCACTTGCTACAGCAGCTTTTGCTGTAGAACAGAGTAGTACTATCAAGGTACGATGCCCAGTCACACTGTATGTTGAGCACTCTCCATTTGCTGGCCTGCAGAAAAGTAAAAATACACTGACCACTCAAAGAGCGACAGGTTATGAGGTAATACTGTCAAACCCTTCTGTTTGCATTGAGCGAGTGCACTCAGTCAATCCTGCTACTTCTTTTAGTGCATCTACTAGAGCCCACTGATTATGACTGTAGTGTAACATTGGAGGAGGATGATCACCAGGCACATAAAAGGACCCCTTGTCTGATGGCCGACACTTGTTTATTGATGGTTCCTGATGTATAGACCAGGCGACAGGCATGCATGTGCGGCTGTTGTTGAGGCTATTGGTACACCTATTGATTAGATCTTACACACATTGCACCTCTTACCCTTTCCATCCCAAGACTCAGCTCAAGTGGCTGAGTTAAAATTGATAACGGCCATACAGGCTTGTCAGGGTCAGCCAGTAACGATATACACTGATTCAGCATATGGAGCTCCACGGTTCGCTCAGGACTGAAGAGATGGGAATGACAAGGATTTCTCAAATCTGATGGGACACGAGTAGCGCAACAAAATCTCTTAGCTGACCTTATTGCTGCTTTGCAAATACCTTGCCAAGTAGCAGCGGTTAAGTGCCAGGCACATACAAAAGGAACAGAACTGGTGTTTAAGGGAAATGAAGCTGCTGATACAGCAACGAAGGAAGCTAATTTATATGCAATGAAAAAATGCAGTATGCACACTTTAGAGAATATTTCTACAGAGGCATTATTAGACATTCAAAATACAGTACCACAACATGAGAAAGATCTCTGGAATTCAAGGGGGGGGGGGGGGGGAGTGACTGGATTTATAGATCTCCTTTATAGATCAGCAACTTCAAGTAAAGTTATAATGCCCCAGTCCCTACTAATAACAGCCCTTCAACAACTTCATTTACCAACATACAATTCTAAAAGAGTAATGTTGAATGAATTAAATAAAAGCTGGTTTGTCTCTAATCTAGGACCATTAGTTGATGTATCCTAGCTTCATGTCATATGTGTTATCGGTACTCCAATATGAGATCACCAAAAATGGCTTCATCCTCCTCCATTCCAAGACCAATAGGTCCTTCAAAAAATTACACATAGACTTTGTAGATATGATACAAAAATGTAACGAATATAGGTACTTTTAAGTAGTGGTCTGTCCGTTTTCAAGATGGATTGAAGCGGGACCCTGTTCCAGGTGTGATGCTGACCCGGCAGCCAAATTCCTCATGAGAGAGGTCATACCGAGGTGGGGGGTTCAAGCAGCAATGCACAGCGATAATGGCAAACACTTCGCTAATGCAGTATTTCAACAAATTACTAAAATATTAGGAGTAGAACACCAGTTTACCTCAGTTTACCACCCAGAAAGTAATGGAATAGTCAAGACGACGAATGGCTTATTAAAAAGCAAAGTGTCAAAAATGTGTGCGACACTGAAAAAGAATTGGCTTTACTGCCGTCCCCTTGCTCTGCATGCGTTGATAAATGCCCCTTCAAAGGGTCATCATTTGACCCTTCACCAAGTCGTAACAGGTAGGCATTCTAATTGTTCCTTTAAACAAAATCAAATGATTCATTCTGATACGAAGTCTGCATCAAAAAGTGTTTGGCAAGAAATTAATGCATACATGTCTGCCTTAACAAAAGCTGTACAGGTTTATCGTAAACAGGTTCAACTGCAACAGGCCGACAGAACTGCACCACCCCTGCCCTTGTCTACAGCAATAAGCATCGATCTCCTGGGTCTCAGTGCGCAACTTCATAAGGACATGGAAAGACCCCAAGTTTCTAGGCCCCTTCTAAGTAATACAGAACAGTAAAAGTGGAGGGGATGCGGAACTGGGTGCACGTAACGGACCTTATTCCATTTTCCGCGTCACTCCCACAGAGAGGGGAGGGGGCAATGGTCCAAGAATAAATGACACAATGAAGAGACAGTTAAATGATATTTTTCGTATTATGATAATGAGCTCAGTGGTTATGACTATTACTTTGATAATTTGCTATAGTATTATGTGTTATGTAGATGCAAAAGACCCCACCCATACGGAAGAAATATTACGCTTTCGCAGAGCTGTTTTTAATGACAACAGATATATTTCCTTTGCATGATTCTTTACTTGATAATTTGTGGTATGAAAACATGCATAATATTGGTACCAATACACAAAATTATAGTTGTTATGTATGTTCTCTTATTCGCCATGCCATAGAAACACCACCTTTAATGTAAAGAATTGCCTGTTAATAAAACAAACTGTTTATTGCATCTTTTCTTGTGTAGGATAAAAGCACAGTTACAGCCAACTCATATTAGTCCTGTGACTGCCCGAGTTAATACAAATAGATTTGATGCAACCCTTGAAAATTTTACAAATTCTGACAGATAAAACAGAGATAAAGAAAGAGATATCCAGAATGAAGGGAGCACGGCAGAATTATAGTTACATAAATTGGGAGAAAGCGGCATTGGAATGAGGTATTCTATGGAGATCTAATCCATCATCCACCTGTAGTAATTATTCTGCCAAACCATTGCTCCTAGATTGTGCTGCCAGGCCAGTATTAAGTATTGAAGGATTGTGTCCAATGATTCAGATATCTTGGACAGCCATCCTGGAGGACCTGTGTAGAATAACGAGGTGGAGAGTTGCCCTGGAGCTGCGTACTTGTATCCTTGGACTGATTCCACGGGATCCTAAACGTAAAATCAGCAGGAAGTTCTTGGTGTTGGGACTTGTGATTGCTAGGCGGAGAATAGCAATCCACTGGCTGCAACAGAGTGGGCCGCTGGTGGGGAAATGGAAGTCGGACTTGCAGGAATGGGCATTAGCGGAGGAGGGACATATACGCAGCACTAGGAAGGATGCCAAACTCCCGGAAGTATTGCAGGCATGGGGGCTGATGATCCAGGAGATAGGGAGGAGCTCCCCGACTTCGACACAGATAGTGGTGTCTGATACTAGTCAGGTGGGGATTGAATCCCCCAGGCGGGAGGAGAGACGGGAAGATACCCCTGGTTAAGATGTGGGTAGATAGACCTCTAGGTGGGTGGGCCCGGCGGGGGGGGGAAGGGGGGGGGCTGGGGAGGGAGGGTAGGTGGGGGAATGTTTAGTTGAAAGTTTGAACGTTGGTTATTGCTAATGTTTAAGCAGATTGCCGGTTCGGTACGCACCTCGAAGATCGCCATGAATGGATTCACAGTTGCTGGATAGGGACTGGGAGGATCCTTGTGCAGAACTGAGTGTAAATTGGAACTGTTTAACTGTGTGTTGTGAATCTCAAAACCGCAATAAAGAAATTTATAAAAAAAATTAAAATAAAAAAAAGTATTGAAGCATCAGTATTTGCCAATAATAAATGGTTTACTGGAGATAGGTTCACATGTAGGGCCATATCTTTATGGAATGGTACAGAAACTAATAGTCCTTTGAGATTTGATGATGTAAAAGGATCATGTCAGCAAGTATGGGATGAAATCATACAGAGATATACATTTACTAAAAGTCCTCCTAAACTGGCTGCAGAACGAGATTTTCTCTTTGCTTTCAGAGAAACAGAATAGTTAACGTGGGACGGAATGTCGATTTTACCTCAACTATATACAATGGCCGATATGCAGGGTGGTACCGCCAGCCTTATGGATATTTTCTGGCAGTATGGCGCTTAAATATACACTCATCTACCCCCTGACTGGAGTGGAATCTGCTCTTTCGTGACTCTACATACCCCATCTATGGCAATACCAACAAAATAAATAAAAGATTTGCATTTGCTTTCTATGAGTAAAGCATTAACTTTGCTCCATCATCACAGAAGAACAAGCATTAACAATGCAATGGTCTCGGCATTGTTAAAGTTAGAGCTGTTGGCATTGTTCATGACATTATTCTTGTTTGTTTTTGTTTTTAAAACATTAGAAGAAACTGCATTGTTATTTACAATGTCAATAGCTTAATCACTCTCCAATGCGAGACCTATTGCATTTGCACCCACACACAGAGCCACACACAAAGCCACCCACACACAGCCACCCACACATACAGAGCCACTCACATAGAGCAACCCACACACAAATAGAGCCACCCACAGAGCCACCCACACACACACACAGAGCCACCCACACACACACACAGAGCCACCCACACACACACAGAGCCACCCACACACACACAGAGCCACCCACACACACACACAGAGCAACACACACACACAGAGCAACACACACATACATACACAGAGCCACATACACACAGTGAAAGCTCCAAAGGTCCCACACACCCTCAGCATCATGCCCTTTCTGCCAAGGATTTTAAAATGCAATCATCACAACAAGTAGACAATGGGGGCCTGCACAGGCTACTAAACACTGAAGAGAGACCACACGAGCTAAGCAGTGTTTATCTCTTGTCTGGCTTTAAAAGCAGGAGGTTTCAACAGTCTGCTGCAATAGCCTGAGTCCGAATGCTCTAAGGCTGGTTGGGTCGAAACATGTTGGAAGGGCCGGGACTCCACGGGTGCTGCTGCAGCGTGAAAGATTGGCGTTTATGCTCTTGTCAGTACTCACCAGAGCTACTTTGTGTCGGTTGGGGTTACTGGAAGACCGTAGCCCGGCAAGTTGCTTTTTCGCAAAAATATGTGGAAAGAATTTGGCAGGAAAAGAGGACAGCTAAACATTTCCACCGATTAAGCCGAGCTGAATGACAGCAGCGTTTGAAGGCCGATGGGGGATTCTGAAAGCCTTTTTCCCCGTGATTCAGACAGGAAACCGGAGCCTGCGGTGACACACTGCATCGTCAAATCTAGACCCGCCCCTGGTTAGCAGGAACACCTCTACTAGAGCCCAGGCCTGGCTTTGTAGCCAACAGCAGTGTGTGTGCCGGGACTTGTCCTAACATACTGCTGGGCCTTGTCGGACCGCACTACTGGGACTTGGCCATAGTACTTCTAACATGGAAAACAACACATTGGCAAGTGGCGGAATGCTTGCGTCAAATACTAATCCTGGCCTTTCTATATAGGGTTTCATCGCACACCTCTGCCACTTATAAGCGCTGTACATAACGTTACTATTGTCCAAATAATGGCACTCCGTTTATTGACGTAGGTAGTATGAAAGGCCGAATCAGACATTTAGATAACTACAGTCATCAGTGACAGGTATTTACTTATAGAGCCGTCCTTTACACGTCATTTGCATTTTGTCCACCCGAGGATGCTTACTTACCAGACGCAGGCTGGCTTTTAGTCTATTTTGAATTCCCTGCAAACGCTCGGCGCCTCTGCAGTGCCAGTAGGGCTGGGCCAGAGTCAGACGTATGTCAGGCCCCTTCCCGCCACGAAATCTTTGCCCCCCGTCCCACCTCTGTCCTCCGAGGAGCCCGCTTACCAGGCTGGCCTCCATTGTACCCGGCTCTTGGAACCAGCCCCCATTTTGTGGCCTCTTGTGCCGTGGACAGGCCTTGTTATTTTGCTCGCAGATTCCCCACTGTAGAAATGCCCAGAGGAGACATTCTGCGTGCATCAGCCGCAGACGCCTTTGTTTAAGGCAACACTTTCAAAACAATAATATTTGCGTGTGTTATTATAAATACAGATTTCACTACCTCTGTGCACTAATAAAGATATTGCATGGAGACCCCGTTCCTCAGGCTGTCATCTAAAGAGGCAGCATGTGTTTCCTGGTTGGGGGGGGGGGTCGGCGGGTGGGCGCTCTGTCCTGACGACTCTGGCAGTGACACGGTGTGTTTGTAAACGGCGCAGGGTAGCTCGGTGGGTGCTGGCCCGGGATGGGTGGTGTCTCCTTCCTTCCTCATGGCCCCTGCCCACACAGGAGGATTGTTCACCCTTCTCTCGCTCTTGTATTTTCACTGCCCTACCCCCTACAGCGCCAGTTTAAGCATTTTGCCCCCTGGGAAGGCATATTTTATGGTACCTGTTTGGGAAACCTTTATTTTTATCATCTATTTTCTGCTAATTCAAGCCTGCAAGAAACCAAACAATACTGAAGTATATGTCAAAGTATCAGAAACGGGGGTCACACAAAAGCAGCCATGCTTTGCCTTGACTGGGGCCCCAGATCAAATGCAATAAAATGGTTCTGGGTAAAAGAGAGCCCTGGAGAGATAGAAAAATACAGCTGATGTGGAAAGAAAACTCACTTTTCTTGGGGGGATGGGGGGCTTTAAACATGGGGGTCCCGGGCGATTGCCTACTTTGTCTGCGACTTAATACGGCTCTGTCCTCGTACCGCTAAGCTGTTGCTTATTTACGAGCCCTGTGTGCCTCAGTTGGGTGGAGGGAGGAAGGATTCGGCCCCTCAGCCCCCCGGCATGAGGTGGAGGGCTCGGACGGCCCCTGCACTCACAACTGCTGCTTGTGCAGAGAGGGGCGCGTGAACGGGGAAGACGGGGGCAACGAGAGGCCCAGCTCTGAATTTAACATCACAAGCACCTCACAGAGAAAACCAAGAGCGAAATAATATACATGCACCTGTGGAAACTATACACAGACACAACACACACAGGCACAGAACACAACAAAACACACAGTACATTATATAATTCATAAGTTGATTTCGTCTAACGTTAGAAACACTACCCACGTCATGTAAAGGAAACTTACCAATATTTTATCTGCTTTTGAAAAGCTTGCTGTAGGCCTTCTCTTTTCAAATGTATGTTTCGCTTTTTTGGTGTAAACATTCTTTTTGTGGTGGAAACATTTTGGTGTTAAAAGTTGCTTCCCTGTACTCCCTTTTAATTAACGTTTTTGTAATACACATAAGTATACACTCTGATAGTTTTGTGTTGGGAACATCACATGCATCACACCAGGTGTGTTCACATAAGTCAGTTCTCGCGTGCGTTAATATAAAATAGAGTGCTATAAAGTAATTGCGGACAGACTGGTTAATGTAGCGCAGTGGGCTGAGCACCTGCTGAGACTCCCGCAGTCTGCGAGGTTCGTACCGACCCTGCCTTTCATCATTCCGAAGCTATTGTAGTTTATGGTGAGCGCGCTACAGGTGGAAGCTGTGATTGGGGTCTGGGTGGTGGCGGACCCACGAGAATAGTTAAGTCCCTCACCTTACGAGGAGCCGTAGAAGGGACACATAGGATCGGGTCGGAGCGGTCAATGAACGGGAGGGGTGTCCGGCAAGGAGCAGCTCCTTACTGCTCTGACGGGGCCAGTCGGGCAAAAGCTCAGCATCTCTGAAGTACTCTGTGTGCCTTGCTTCCTGGCCCTGCTGCAAAGCCGGGGCCTCAGCTCTGCGAGTTCGGGCCACTTTCAACTCTCTCGTCTCTGTTACTAACAGACAGTGAACCAAAGGAAGAGAGTGTGCAGCGAGTGACACTATCCCACACATCCTCCCGCCCTTTATCTTTCTCCCTTTCCCCTCCAGGGGTTTGCCGGGCCGTGCGGGCACCCTGCGGCTTGTGGCTGGTCCCTGTCCGCCGGCCACCCCTGCCGGTGTGCACACGCCCGGCCGTATATTAGCCGAAGGTGAGCAGGGGTGCGCGCTGTTTATTTGAGGTGATAAAGCGGCCCTCAGCAGTAATCTGCATCGATATGTGCCAGCAGCGGATCTTGGGTCATAGGAATCAGCGGGATAGAGAGGGAAAAAACTCAAGTGCGCCACAACCTATGTGAGGAGAATGGAAGCAGCGGCGCCAGCCCGGCAACAACAAACGGCCCGTGGATGCGACGCTCGCGGAGGTAAGCGGGAGACAGTGCAGCAGCCGAACACGGGAGCCGACAGCAGGGGGAGAGGACGCCATTAACACCACTGCCTTTCTCCGAGGTGAAGCGGAAATGCCTCGGAGAAACGCAGCGGCGTTTTCGGATTCGGGGCGTGTTTTCCTTTCTCTTCTCTTGCCATTGGCTGGAATGTTTACATTCCTGGGGAGAGAAAGAATCGAAAAAACACGCCCCCGAATCGCAAAAAGACGGGGCTTGTTTGGAGCGGCATAGCTCTTCTCCAATGGCTGACCAGCATTTAAGAGGCCAGCCAATGGAGAAGAGGGAAAAAAAGGGGCGGGTTAAAGCCCCACTCCTAAAACATTAAATCTCGCGAGCGAGACTGCGCAAGCGCAGCCTTCGCTAGCCGAGACCTAAAAAGGTTGACTGAGTACTTTGGAACCTTAGTGTGGCAGGATGTGCCCAAAGAGTATAGGCTGTTCAATGATGCCCAAGCATTTTTTGGGAGTCTGTTACCCGTGTTACAAGCAAAAGCAACTGCTTGCTGGGTTCAAATTACCTAGTGCGAGTTAATGAAGACCATTAATGTGACTGCAGATGACTTTAATGCCATTAAAGAGGAACTGCGTTCAATTAGACTTATGGTAATGGAACAAAGATATATATTTGACTTGATGACAGCAATCGAAGGAGGGGTATGTAAAAAGATTAATTCTGTATGCTGCACTTTTATACCAGCAAATGATGATGATGAAGGAAACCTGCCTCAGGCCATATTGGCTTTGCATAATGATAAAGAAAGAAGGGGATGCTCCAGACGAGTGGTTCCCTGATTGGTTGGACTGGGTGCCGTCCTGGATGTCGGGGTTGTTTAAGGCCGTGTTGCCTATAATTATTCTGTTGCTATTGATGTGCCTAGTAATTCAGATTATTCTAGTATGTTGCAAGAGGGTTACAGCTAAAGTAGGAGGTATGTTTCCTATAATAAGAAATAAAGAGATGCAAAATACACAACTGGGAGAAATGTACAGGGGTAGTGAAGAAGCAGTCTAAGAATCAACTAGAGAGCGAAATGAAAGGAATCAAAACCATAATTTAGCTTTAGGCCCTAATCATTCTGTTCATGATTCTGTTGTACCCGTCTCTCACCCAGAAACTGCAAAGCATTATTATCATGTAAAGAAGGAAATTTTGTATGAGGATGTTTAAATGTATGGTTAAAGTGCATGTATAAGCTGCACATTTTATCTGGTAATAATATACAGCCTGCTTTGAATAAAGGTCTAAATGCGTTCTGACTTTCAAGAGTTCTTTCCTCTTAGTGTGTGTTTCTGGGAACCTTCGTGACTTGAATATGTTGCAGGAAATTCAGAGCAGCAGAGGATGTTCCAAACTTAGATTTGTATAGGTAGCGTGACTGCTACAGTCATGAAAGCAGGAAAGCTGCACTAAGAGGAAATATGTGCAGACTGGGTGGGACAGAACGGAAAAGGAGGAAGATTTTTCTATTGTTAATATTGTATCGATGTTATGGCCGTTTGCCAAAAATAGTATTATAAGAATGGACTTGCAGCCTGTGTAATTTGAGACTGACTTGTGCTTCTCTTATGGTGCGGTCACTCGTCCAGCTGTCTTATTCTGTGCATATGCAATAAACTTGCCTGTCCTCCCTTTGTTGCAGATGTGGTAATTAATGATTTTAGATGCTTAAAGGATTTCCCCCTGACATATTTATTTAATTGTCTATCTTATCCTCCATTTCAAGATGGAGGTCTCCCATCCACCGCATAGACTCTGGATTAGGCTTGCACAATATCTCTTGGCCTTCCATAGCCCTTATGCGCTGCATATTCTTGCCTTCCAATTGCTATTAGGGACATATATTGAATATGCCACAGAACAAGGCCACTTCTCTTTCTTGCATTTATTTAATTTTGTATCTAATTCTCCATTTCAAGATTGCGGCCTCCCATCAGCCGCATGGACTGGAGATTAAGCCCACACAGTTTAGGATATTACTCGGCCTGGACTGACCTCTACTAACATATACAGTGTTAAACTAACATTTCCTGCTAAATTCTTACAAAAATTAAATAGGTACCACGGTTACGTGAACCCATGGGTGTTTTCACTTCTCCCAAAGTAAAAATGTAATCTGTCACATATTCTAATATGGCGGCCTCCCGTACCTCTTTTGCCTAGGGGTCCAGCACGTGTTACTGAAAAACTAAAAAGCGACTGCCATACACCCTAAAAGATGGTGCTAAAGCACCACGCCGTTGACATGCCAGCGAACTCATACTTTGTGTCTTAACCCAGGACGAGGTAAGAGAACTTTGTGCTCTATCAAGAACCAAATAACAGACCCGCTTTTGCCTCGATTTCCTGGATGTCCCTAAAGCGATCCTCTTCCCAACAGCATTCCTTTGAGTACCTATCGAAACTAATTTTGATCTATTTCTCCAATGTTTGATCACGTAGCTACAGACTAGGTGGGGAAAAAAACCTTTACCCAACTGTATTTGAATGTATGAAGCTGTACAATGGAACGGGAATACAGCATGTGCACCTCGCTTTCCATATTGCCTGACAGCAGCGACATACGTTATCCAATAAAAGACGGTAATGTGGCGGTCCTAAACCTGTCATGATTGCAGTACGATCTCAGGGACTGCCATTCTAGTGCAGTCTGATAAAACAGTGATGTGATTTGAAAAGACGGAGGGTCGCCTCTGGTCTTTACTTTTTATTTTTGGATGTAACTTACTCCAAGTTTCACTCTGCACGTTCCCTATACAGAACGTCACCCTGGTGTACTACCTTACGCAAATCCTCTAAATATTTACGTGTACCATAATACCAGACACTTAAGTTTATAGAACACCATACTATTGCTTTATTCTGCCTTTGATTCTAGAAACATCTGGTTAAGGTGTTTACGAGCGCTAACTATGGCAGATGCTTTGCCTTTCTATGACATGCCAAAATGTATATGTCATCTTGAATACCAGCATGCTAATTGTACTAACTGCCTAAATGCAATGTTTACTTGCTGCATAGAGTTACTTGTTTTATCTAGACAAAATGTATCAAGATGTTTTAGCCTGTTGGTTCATTTGATTACCACTGGATATAAACATGAACCATATGGAACTTAAACAGTTGATTTTGCACTTCTAATTATGAGCCTTGAGAAAGCCCCAGGCAATACGTGGCAAAACAACAATCAGCTGCTTTTATATTTGTGACCCTGTGGAACACTTCGATATTGATGGATGAATTGAAACATTCACCGTAAACAAAATGAACAACTGAAAGAACAAAGAAAGTAACTCATATCATTTTATCTGAATGGGAGGACGCACTTAACCTTTTTACAAAAGTACATAAACAGGTGCCAGGGATGGTTCACGGAGATCGCCCAGATAGTTGCTACTTCCTGAGTTGCATCCAAATGATAGAACTTGCGTGAAACCTGTAACGTAGGCACGTGGTCCTCACCTAGCAATTACATACGACATAGATAGAGTTAGGAGGATCTGGTTCAACAGCATTTGGAACATCCGTGTTCAAATCAGTTTTGGTTCATGACTGAATGATCAAGTTATGTAATCAGTTTCTGTATTCCCTGGTTCCCGTTTGTGTTTAACAACCTGGAGTAAAGCTGCTTCACTGCATGGGTAGCCACACAATATAGAAGAACGGCGAAAGGGAAGAAGGACGTAAAGGTAATGCCCAGTTACTTACTCGTAATCCTACTCTTTCCCGTCACAGCCCAGGTTTCCCAACCCTCCCACTCCTTTTGGTTCGTCTTCACTTTTTTGGTATTGCAGGATGTGAGGTAGTGCACCCAGCCCTTTTGAACATAGGATTTGTGCTGGGGCCATATTAGGAGGACGGGGAACTATTCTTTGGAGAGAGGATGTGGCCTTACGTCCAGAGCTACTTTGGCACTGGGGAACAAGGTTTAAGTCTCGGCGTTGGCTCACCATCCTGTGATTCTGAGCAAATCACTTAGTCTTCCCGTGCCTACCAAAAAAAAAAAAAAAACGAATGTGTCATTGTGTAACGTAACTGGTGCTCATGTAAAGTGCGCCAATGCCTCTGGGTCGGGTTTGCGCTATATCAATCTGCAATAAATAAATAAATATTCTTTGAAGCATGGTGGCTTGTCTGATGAGAGGAGCAGATGCTCAATATGCAAGGATTGTGACGGAGAAGAGTAGAACTCGGAGTAATGAAGATTAACAGTAAGTAACCGGTCATTATTTTGCAAATATTCTTCAATAAACCCGGTGGTGCTTATTTCTGTAGATGAAACTTGGCTTTAAACAGAAAAAACTAAAATAAAAAGGTAATATTTGCAAGAAATCTATTATCACAGCAAGAGATGCAGTCTCCCTTTGAAACAAAGAGACCATTACTCTAACTTTGGGGCACCTGATTCATCACTGGTGCTCCTGTAAAGCGACCCAATCGAGTACGCAGCACTAACCCGTAGCCCAATCCTGTACCTTGTTGCAGTTGCAGGAATCAGACGAGGAGCAGGAATCAGAGGAGGAGCACGGAGCGCGAGCCGGGAGCTTGCTTGCTCGCTCACCACTGCCTGCCTATTGCCCCCCCACATTGCTCCCCACCGGCATCAGCTGTACGCAACCGAGCAATGCCGCAAACCGAGCACAACCACGGCGGCTTGCGGCTCTGTGCGGCTCCCGCAGCCCGTTGCTCCACACCCTCACCATCAGCATGTAACTGCTGCATGGAACCGCGGCTCCCGCACCGCACCTCAGAGGCCTATGAGAAGATAGCGGCGGCGGCGAGCTGGCAAAAGAGCGGCAGAAAGCACTGGTCGCGTTGTGGTGCTCGGCAAGGAGCCCAGCAGAAATGTAAACAAACAAGAGTCTGGCAAGGAGCTCCCTCCCAGCGAGAAAGAGCGGGAAGGAGTACGTCAGCCGACAGCGACCGGTAGTGGAGGTGGCTGTAGCAGCAGGCTCGGGTGACAAAGGGTGAGGAGCTGGTACCAGGATGGATGAAAGAGGTTTCTGACTTTCTGTTTTTAACTCAGATTCTAACTGCCCCCCCCCCCTGCACTTTCCTGATGATCTCTGGTCGTCTGTAGCAGATCCGGTTCACGTTTCCACAACAGCGAAGCAAGGCGCCGAAAGAGCCGGGACCTAAGCTCAGAGCAAACTCTAGTGCAAGATAGCAGGCCAGGTAGCTGGGCACTCATCCGCTCTCCTAAACCCCCAAACCCCAGCTCTTCTCTTCAGCCCTTAGCTCTCTAGCTCTTCAGACCCTTGGTGCCTCTCTGGTTTCACTCCGCACGCTCGCTCACTCTGGAGTGTGAAAGCCAGCTGCTGAGGACTTGTTGGAGGGCTGAAAATTCATCTATAATCTCTGTGGTTTCAGGCAGCCTCATGAGGTCGGGAAGAACCAGGGAGACCCTTGCGCCTAAACCAAAGGGAAAAAAAGGAAAGAATTCAAACCCCAGTGCAAAAAACCTTGCCGAGCTAAAGCTCATCACAACTGAGCAGGATCCGGATGAGCCAACAGCACAATTGCAAGCTACCAACGCAACATATTCCTACCAACCAAAGATCTACACGAAGTTCAGTTTTTTAAAGGACGCAGGGTCAGCCATTTTTTCTAGCAACAAATCCCCGAAAGGCTTGCAATTGCCACTGCTACCAATATCATCACCACCACAAATGCAAGCACTTGTTTAAAGTTCTCTGCCCTCAGACAAACACGTGGCACCACTGTATCAAGGCCAGCCACCAAATCACAGACACCAATCGCCAACAGGGGCGAAGGTAGCAGGTACCAAACCCCCAGCTGTTTCTGGGGGAGCGCCTGGCACCTCGGGGTGCTCCCCAGCAAAAACAAGCTGCCAGGGCAGCATCCAGAGGAGCCTGATCAAAGGAGACAAGCCCAAAGAAATAGCAAATGCTCCGTCACAATTTGCTGACAGAGTGGAAGACTGGGCCACCAATAAAACCAAGGCAAAGAGCAAAGACAGCACAGACTCAATGAGAGAAGAAGGGGCACAAATCAGCGCCATTAACTCAGGATGCTTCCCTAAAAAATACAGTCGACAGGGCAGCAGCCAGAGGACTCCGCCTGCAGAACACAAACCGCAAAAAACAGCTAACACACCATCACAACCTGACGCCAGAGTTGAAAATTAGCCCACTGAAAAATTCAAAGCCGAGCGGGAACCCGGGGCAGAACTAATCAGAGAAGAAGAGGAACAAATTAGGGAATTACATTTCAGCCCCTCAACCAGCATATCGATCAGAAGTTACAGCACGCCTATCAAGACAACAGATCAAACGAACAAAATATTGTCACCAACTCCACATCCTCATGCCCAAGGAAGCGTGCCTACCCAACATGGAGGATCATGTGCAGGGACACAGAACCCAAGTCAGAAAGAAGAGGTCAGGGCATTTGTGTCCTGCCTAAACACACTAGAATGGGAAGACATGCTCGCAACTGACAACTCAGATCAGAGAGCGCACCCTCACCAACACACTCCACAGGAGTCCCCCCGGGACACCAACTTGGCAGAACATAACAATAATTAAAGCACGAACGAGAAAGAGCTCAGAAAAGAACAAAACACTGGCACTTGGACTTCTCTACTAAACACAATCCAACTAGCTGTCGAAGCATTGCAATACCAATCAGAAAAGATGGAGATACAACTAACTCTTTTGAACACACTGGCAGTTTTTACTGCAGGTATTGACGGGAAACTGGGAAACCTGAACGGCCTGATAACAAGAGCACAAACAAACACCTATCTTAGTTGTAATTGCAACCAGGTTGTTGACAAATTATCCACACTGCCCTCAATGATAACTGGCCTTATAAGCGATATCAAATACTTAACAGCAGAAAACGCAACAAAAGACCTGGGCACCGCCGACAGCACAGAGGGAACAACCAACAGAAAAAAACTTGCCAATGTGCTAAAAGACAACCCTGAGGTGCACACTGATAAGATGGTATGGTCTGGAGACGGAGAACTCCAAAAACTTAACGTCAAACAACGTCGTCAACAAAAAAGGAAAGGGCGCAATCAAAAGTCGCAAACAAACACAATGAAATACTTCTCTATTTTCTCAGGCCCTCAGAATAAACATGAAACCAACTACAGAGACGCAGGGCTAACACATCAGGCACAACTGCCCCCACCCATTTCCGAACAACAGCAAATCGCAAGTAGGACAAGTATGTAACCTGGAGAACCAAAGAGACAAGGATCGCCACTAAGGGACGAAACAGAACAAAAACAAGACCAAAAACTGACAGTGGCAAGAACCAACAGTCAATAAATAGTCAAGATCCAAGGGGAGAAATAAGTCTCACATCCAATGAACCTGCACTTGCAGAGCAGGCACGTGGACAGATGTGCAACTTAGCGGCAATAAGCTTGCTCGAAAGCAAGCAAAAAACCACCAACTCAAGCTTATAATAGGGGCTAGAAGAGAAATGCATGGATCAATAACTAGACCAAATCAAGAATTATCATCTAGAGAGATAGAAACGACTATCACATCAACCACAATCAGCCCTAGGTGGAAGCCACCAGAAAAAAGGGCGCAGGGCAGGGGGCAAGAATTAAAGCAAACTCCTCTAAAGCATATAAAATCAAAACTAAACACAAAGAACCCCATGGTAGAAGGAGCAAGCAACCAATTGTAAACACAGCTTGAAAAGCCAAACAACGAATCAACGGCTATAATACATCTACAATCAATGTCACAACAAATATCAGAAAATAGACAGTAGGAAACAGAGGTCTTGGTCTTCTTTCCTCAATACACCTCAAAGGGACAACAGGACTTGCTAAATCGAGGAAATATCCTCAGATTAACGAACTCCATCCCAAAGCAGGCTGGCATAAGCTCAAAGGATCTACTTTCTGTAGAATTCTTACCCGCTGTTAATCCCCAAAGCGAAGAGGCAACAAAGACAACTTGGTCCTCAAGCAAAATTGCAGACTCAATTTTAGCTGAGCTGGAGCTTTTCAAAAACTGGGGCATTAATATTGCACCCTTACAAAAACCAGGCTACCCTCTTCCATTTCTGAGCATGGCAAGCCCAGTAATAAAAAAACACCAGGCGCACTCAAACAGCGTACTCAGAGGTGCACGGGGAAGATCAACAAAAAGGAGCACCAGCAACCAATGGGATCGACCAGATCTATGGTCGAAGGCAGTCACTCACTTAAACCAAGGCCCAACAAGGGAAGTATTGTCTCGCACAATCACTATATGCTCCAAGGAGGATTGACGTTACCCACAAGATAGAGATTACAGCAGGGCAAAGGAACCAGCCCTAGGCCTATGCTCGTGGAATGTTAATGGTTTAGCCACAAAAATAGGAGATCCGGAGTTTCTGAACTACGTCACCCTCTTTGATATAATAATGCTGCAAGAAACTTGGCTCAAGGACCCACAGCACATCGAGGGTTACACATGCTTCGCCACACCAGCTACCAGGACCAGCAGGTTTGGCCATCACTCGGGAGGATTGGCTACCTATGTTTCCACAACAACAATAGCCTCAGCAACCCTCATGGACTCAATGACAAGTGCAACACTAGCAGCCAAAATTAGCATTGTCCTTGATGGAAAAGAAATGGAGGTCTGTATAATCAATTTGTTGTACATCCAAAAAACAAAGCGAAAGACTCGACCAAAATTACCAACCAACTGGCCGAGTACACTACTGAGATGGAAAATCCACTATTCATCCTGACAGGGGGCCTAATCCATTATCTCATTGGCTCGGCAGAAGGGGAGGAGGTACTGGCTTTAACTAGAATCTACAACATACCTACACAAAGTGTCCCACTAGACAGGATAAAAAATGCCGCAATAGTCGCTTCCTTGACAACTTAGAACATCAAAACCTTTGCGCATTAAACGGAAGATTTCCGACAGACTCTCCTCCAGTATATTCCTTTTATTCCACGACAACAAGTTCCATGCTGGATTACACCTTCGCAAGCCTCGCGCAGTTCCCATTTATTCTTGGGTTCAGAATGGGGGATATGTGCGACAGCGTTCATCGCCCCCAGGAATTTTATATAACAGCAACCGTGCCGAGCCTAATCAGGCCAGATACATCTATGGGGCCGATTCATACCTTGAATCAAAAAAGGATCAAATGCACGACAGACAATTCTAACCTCCGGCCGAAGTTGCAATACAATTTTTCAATATGCGAGCCTCGACCACAGAGGGCCATATTACTTACTGGGGTAATTTTATCGCCATACTGCTAAAAAAGCTTGCAGTTACTCCCCCCTCAAAAGACAACCTTCGGAAAGAGGGCAGTAACAACAACTTAAAGAAAGAGCAGAGTACAGCTAAAAAAACTCAAAAGATCAATACATTTGAGTTGAGAAGATCCCCAGGGAACACTAGCGCATGAGTATCCCTGAAACATCAAAGGGCAGCGCTTAAAAGATTAAAATGGAATATCAAGAGAGATGGCGAATACGAAGTCTGGGCAAAACTCTTATACGACATAAATAGCAACAACAGAGCCCGCTTCTGGAAAAGTTAACGGGATCATGCATCCACAAAACAAAGGTATAGGGTCTCACATTTCCGAAGCGATTTGGATAAAATATCTCTCCAGTCATTTCAACGACCATACAGAAAACGCAGGAGTCCAAATGGTCACCAGCTGGATTCCAGAGAGACAACCGGAAACAAGCGCTTCAGAGAAATGGGAGCAGGTCTATCTAGACACAAAAATCAATCCTATGGGGGCATCGAGATGCCAGCTGTCAGACTTAATTAAAAAACAGATCGCCAAAGGCAGGAAAGAAAGTGCCCCGGGACCGAATGGCCTTCCACCTCCCCTCTATAAAGCAAAGAGCAAAGAGTGGACGGACATCCTGCAACCTTTATTCCTGGAAATCAGGCTGATAAACAGAATACCAGAATCCTGGAGGGGCTCGACAATAGTCCCAATCTACAAAAAAGGAGACAAGGCTGACCCAAACAAATACAGCCTAGTAGCCCTAATTGACAACAAAGCTAAATATTTTGCAGGCATCATACTAGAGGAGCTTACACTTTGGGCTGAGTCAAACCAGGTAACACCACTGAACCAGACCGGCTTCCGTAAATCGACTGGAACATCAACAAATATCCTCGCAATCTCACTAATAACTGACGCAGCAAAATCTTCTAAGATTCCTCTACGTTTGTGTTACATTGACTTCAGCGCTGCTTTCGACAATGTAGACAGAGGCAGACTGTGGGGGAAACTGGCGCGATCGGGCATACAACAGACTATTCTAATTATGCTGATGCTCTTACACACGGATACATGGGTGCAGGTGAAACTAGGTGGTGGTACCCACCTGTCCTCAAAAGTGCCCACTACAAAAGGATTGAAACAGGGAGGTGTGCTTGCGCCAACCTTGTTCAATCTTTTCATGGCGGACCTCCCAAAAGTGCTTGATGCCTGCAACTCCCACTCACCAAGGGTAGGTGGGAAAACTTTAAACAATCTTATGTATGCAGATGACGTAGTGCTGCTCAGCCACACTTACATCGGCCTTCAACGACCATTGACTGAAATGCAGAAATACGCCACAGAAAACAACCTAAGAGTAAATCTTAGCAAGACACGGACAATGGCAATAAATAACAAAAAGAACCCACAGAAGATCTGGTTCCTCGGCGGCACAAAAATTGACTCAGCTTGTGAGTACAAATATTTGGGAGTAACATTCGACAAAGAAGGGTCCTTTGTGCGTCAGAAATAGGAAATAAGAAGGAGAGGCTTATTGATCGCCATGACGATGAAAAACCATGCAAATCAACTGACGGGCCTAACTTTGACCCTGTTACTGAAGGTACTTCAGGCCAAACTACTCCCCTCGATCACCTATGGTAGTGAGGCAATGCGGGGAAGAGACGCTTACGGGGAAGAGACGCTTACGGGGAAGAGACGCTAAAGACCTGGATAGCATGCAGGTTAAAGCCTATAGAACCATGTTCTCCCTCCCGCTTTACACATCACCGGCTCAAATAAGGCTAGAGTTTGGCCTGCAAAAATAAGCTTTAGCCAGGTACGGGGCATACATCATCTGTTGGCACAAGATAAGAAGCGCCACTACAAACATGCTAAACTATCTGCTGTGGCGCGACATAGAACACAGGGATTTCTCTGAGGCGAGAAACCATCTTCGGCTAGCCTTGGAAGCCACTAAACTCTCTAATCTTTGGGATGCACAATTTGGTCACCCCAACTTCAAAAAATTAGTCTGGAAAAATGTAAAATCACTCTCCTTACTGGAGGATAAGGCGATTTTCTCAAAAAGATCTCCCGCATGGATGACACTCAACTCCTACAAATCACTAGCTTCACAAACATACTTTAATCAGGGCTATCCCAAAGCCATAAAAATGAATTTCTTAAAGCACAGACTGGGGATTCTTCCATGCACTGGGCACCTATCACCATGGCTGAGGATAAATGGACAAGATACTTGCAGGCTGTGTAACTTCAACAATGGCGACATCCTTCCCGTAATCTGCCTACGTGAAGAGCTGCACCAAGCTCGGCAACAGTTCCTTAAAGAACAATTCAAGCAGAAAGGCATCTGCACCAGAAGGCAAGCAGTGCTGGTCTGCTTAAACCCGTCAAACACCAAACTAAGTTGCAGATTTGTAAAATTTCTGATGGTGGTCGAACGGAGAATGCCAAAAACAGGGAAAAACGCTCTAAAAAATCCGATGACCCAAGCTGACCAGCAGATGGGCAAAAGGACTTAGCGTAACCTTATCAAGGATGTCCACCAGCATCAGGGGGACAAACTGTGCAACAAGCAGAGTCCATGTGGAAAACACAACTAATGGTCAAGCTGGTCGAGAGCAAGCGAAAATTGAGATACGTACCTTCTAGCATCCAGTGCATAAATGCTTGTCTCTAATCAGCACCATTGAACTATCATTTTAAACTGTAATGAATTTTTCACTCTTCGACTTTTTTTGGTTTTAAACAGGGATGTTTTAAGAATTTTGGAATATTTTATTGCAATGGTTTTAATTAACTATGCAAAATAAAAGTAAAACTTATAAACAATCGAGTATGCGCCATATAAATACTGAAAACAATGCGCTGTTTGGCTACCACTGTGAACCTGCTGTCGAAAATACTAGCAGCTCGTGTTTAATTCAATATATTTACGTATGATTCAATATATTTACGTATGCTATGTCTTGGAGCAACTTGGGAGTATAGGTTCAAGACGGCTTTACTAAACAAAAGCGACATGACTGGGTGACAAAGCATCTTTTTAAGGCTAATCATACTCTTTGTGTCATCAGTCTGTGTCCTCGTACTTAAGACATCCATGGAGTTAATAACACCAACCTTCACTTACTTATACATATGCCTTTTGTTGATGTAAGATAAGGAGAAAATAAAAATAAAACTGAGGCTGACCTGTTTCGCACTGAAATTTGCAGCTTGGTTGAAGCTTCTAGGGGCCTTCTCAACACCTTAATATGCGTTAAATTCCGAAGCTTTGCAGCATCTTCGTGCACAACAGAATCTCAACGCATGCGTACTACCTACATGAGATAATGTGCTCGTGGGTTCTTCTACACAGCGCATGAGCAGAAAGACGACACTGTTCTTATTGGCAATGTGTATTCAAGTTTTGCACATACAGTTAAAACCCGCACGCAAGCGCAGTAAAAGCATTATTGTGATCCGTGCTCACTGCTCACAGCTCACAAAACCTCGGCCCTGTCTGTATCGGTTTCAGCAGGCAGAAGCAGTAGCGCTCCGAGCTGATCTGCTGCTAGAAATGCACCTAGTATTCTGCTTACACTAGGGACACTCAGAAGGAATTTTAATAAATGTAGTAACTGGTTTATCTATCCTGTCGTGACCTCTGACTATTTGCACTGAGTCTCGAAATATTAATATAAATGTGAAGCATAAGAGAAAAATAAACGGAAGATCTCGAATGCCAAATGAAACGTAAAGATTAGTTTAAAGAAATGGGACGAAATGATCACGAGGGAATGGAAAGGGGGGGCTCTTGGCCCCCCCGCCTGCATGGCAGTGCGGCGACCTCCCCCGGACTACTCGGTGGTGGGGCGCGTCACTGGGGGCGCGCCCTACCACCGATTGGCTGCCTGCGTGACCCGGATGTCGTTAATCGACATCCGTGTCGGAAGGGAGGGGGGGGGGCGGGCCACTGGGGGGGGGATAAAGCGGTGGGGAGCGCCCAGGTGACCCCTTGTTCCCTGGACGCTCCCCCACATAGGACGTGCCCCGGCGCTCGGGGCGGAAAACTTTTCTCTTTTTATCTTTCAGGTTGGCCGGATCACGACTCGTCGGCGCTGGGCTGCCGCATATCGAAGGAAGCTGCTTCGTGCCTTCGCTGCGGAGTCGTGTGATTAGGACAGAATCGCGGTGCGGGAGCCTTCCGAGGATCGTTCCGGCTCGGAGGGAATTGGCGAGGTCCGGTCCGGTGCGTCGTGCTGGGTCGAGTGCTGCGGTGCACGACAGAGGTACTGCGAGGGAGCGGGTGGGGTGCGGATTTGCCGCCCATTCTCGACTGGTGCCGCTTTAAGTTGCTGGCGTCACTCCGGGGTCCTTTTTCCTCGTTTTTCCGCCGGGGAAGTGAACGGACATTAGGCAGGGTTTGCTGGATTAGGGGAGTAAGGCGTCCAGTATAGGATCCTGTGTTTAATATTAAGGTAACAGGTTCAAATCCCTAACGTGTTAGCTGAGCATTCAATGCTACCGACGTTGTCGATACAATCACTGCTGTTGGGGTAATTTAAATCGGTTTTACAGAGCAAAGTAGAAAGTACTGTTGGTGCACCTTATCATTAAAACGATCGGTGGTTGCTAAGGTAGGGGCAACAGCTGAGGCCAGTGGACTGGGCAGTTAAAGGAAGTTGGTGCTGCTTATTTTTATGAGGAGTTGCAAGGGGGATACAGGCCTGACTGCTGGAACTGTGTGAGGCAGAAACACGCTCAAGGGGGTTTCAAGGCTTCCTTTAAGGAGCTCTACGGAGTAGGCTGTGCTCGAAACTGCTCAAAGGGTGGGAATAATAAGGGCGCCTGCATTGGCCTGGTGGCTAGTACACCTTCTCTGGTTGGTAGGATAGGGGCAACAGCCAAGGCCAGTGGACTGGGCAGTGAAAGAAGGTTAGAACTTGTACATACGTGTGTAACTTTGCATAACTCCCGGGATTTAATACATTTTCTATTTCAGGTGTTATTACTGCGTCCCTGCAATTTCTTGTGGTAAGCCCTGATTGGTGGCCAGCAGTGGTGGTCGCAGGTCACTTCAATTCCGGCTGGGAGTACGCAGGATTGGAACGTTAAGAGGAGAGCGGGGGGCTCGCATTACATTGCTTCTGGTAGCCGCCGGGTGGGTCTACGTTAGAGTTTACTCACCCCTGACAAACCGGATAAGCCGGGGCGTTGCGGTTACGGTTGCATGGTGCTTACAGCCCCCTGTAGATCCTCCATCTGGTGAAGGTAATAAGCGTACTGACGCCTGTATTAGGGTATTAGTGTAGGGCGGTGCACCCAAGTCATGGCGGGGCCAATGGGTGGTGAAGGGGGGTCCAGGATGGAGGCTATGTTGCAGGCCATGATGCAGGAGATGAATAGCATCAATAAGAGATTGAGTAAAGTGGATGAATTGGAAGCCCGCTTGAATGAAAGGTTTACTGACCCCCCAGCTTCTTCAGGCAGGCCCGCGCGGCAGCGGAAGGCACCCTTGTCCAGAGGGGATTTTGTTAGCCCGCCCAAGACGTCCAAG
The DNA here is from genome assembly GCF_964204655.1 of Triturus cristatus. NCBI lineage: Eukaryota > Metazoa > Chordata > Amphibia > Caudata > Salamandridae > Triturus > Triturus cristatus. The sequence continues at coordinate 266,777,079 of NC_140595.1, read as the reverse complement.
GCTAAGAAGCGAAGGCGCAGCGCCCCAGCCCCAGTGGTACCGGTTTCAATCACACCCGCGGTTTCTGTACCCCTGGTACCTGATTCCGTACCCTTGGTACCTGTCCCGGCACCTGTTACATTGGCTCCTGCCATGCCGCCGGCGCTACCTCCTGTGGGGCCTATTCCCCCGCCCGTGCTACCGATCCCAGTGCCGGGTCTGCCGGCACCGGTCTCTCCATTGCCTACCATGCCAGCGCCACCGGCTATGCCTCCCGGGGGGCCCGTAGTCCCAGCAGATAGCACGGACTCGGTCCCGCCTGAATTGGTATCTCAGATAGCGGCTTTATTACCTTGGCTAAAAAAGGGGGGGGTGTTACCAGCGTCGTCAGATCATGCAGCAGAAGCAGCACAGTTGGTAGAAAAGATTAAATCAGCAGCGGCAGCGGATAGGGCTGCGGTTCCCCCCTCTTCTTCACTTGCAGGTTCCAGCCCCGCCCAACCGAAGGCAGATGGTGGTCAACCGGTCGCGGCGCAGGAAAAGGGTAAGGAGGTGGCACTGCCCCTCTTGGGCGATGGGTCATTGCCCTCTAGGAGTGAGAATTTGGCACAACATGTGTCCCAGGCAACGAAGGAAGTGATTTGGGCGGGGAAATATGTTTACATTTTTTCATTGCTACTGGATCACAGGGAGATGGAACAGGCAAAGACACTAAAGGAGTGGATGCTTCCAAGTGAGTGGAGGGCACAGTGTGCTAGATTTAGGGTAGAGGAATCTTTGCTCAATTGGGTTAGGGCTTTCGCAGTGTTCACGACCATCATGGCTGAGCGGCCTCCTAATGTGCAGGCGTCATTGGCTTGCTACCAGAGTAGAATCGTGGGGTGGAGCGAGCAGTACCCGGGGGATGCTTGGAAGGAGTATGATGTCAATTTCAGGAAAGCTAAGGAATTTGACGCGTCATTGGCATGGGATAAGGTGGACTCTGTGTCATGGCATAGGCAGTTCTCGGGGAGCTCTGCCCCACTACAGTCCACCACTGCGGTCAGGGGGTACTTCACCAGACCTCAACACCCCTTTCGGGCGGCTCAGGGGAGTGAGGTCCCGGGTAGGGGTAGGGGGGGGGGGTTTGAGAGGAAAGGGGTGTGTTGGGACTTTAATAAGCGTACCTGCACGAGGGCCCCGGGCACCTGTAAGTTCAGACATGCATGTTCGATCTGCGGTCATCCCTCCCACCCCGAGTCATCTTGCAGGTCCAAGCAGGGCAACCACAGCCAGAGGGGGAGGGGGAAGCCAGTGTAGTGCAGATATTCGGGATATCCCAACCCCTATAGATGTTTTGGCAATGATCCCTTGGTTGAATAGGTACCCGAATCACACAGCGGCCACTCTACTGCAGGAAGGTTTTTCTCAAGGTTTTAGGATCCCGGCAGGGGGTTACACAGGTAGCACACATTGCAGGAACCAACTGTCGGTGCAACATAATCCCGCAGTGGTGGCCGCTAAGATTAGCAAGGAACTGTCCCTGGGTAGGATAGCTGGCCCTTTCAAGAAGGTGCCTGTCCCCGATTTTGTGTGTTCTCCACTAGGGGTAGTACCCAAAAAAGAGAAAGGGGAATTCAGACTGATCCACAACCTGTCGGCTCCGAGAGGTGCGTCACTGAATGATGCGATTGATGAGGGAATTTGTAGCGTCAAGTATGCATCATTTGACCAGGCAGTGGATTTATTGCGGGCACTGGGGCCAGGGGCATTGATGGCAAAATCTGACATAGAATCTGCCTTCCGCCTCCTCCCAGTTCATCCTCTGGACCATCATCTTTTAGGTTTCACTTTCGATGGCAAGTTCTATATGGATAAATGTATGCCCATGGGCTGTTCTATCTCATGTGCTTACTTTGAGGCGTTTAGCTCATTTTTGGAATGGGTCATGAGGGAGGTGACGGGCCACCGCCAGGTGATGCATTATCTGGACGACTTCCTTTTCCTGGGTGCGGCGGGATCTCAGGAGTGTGCTTGGGCGTTGCAGGAATTTTGCGTGCTCATGCGGGCTTTTGGGGTCCCGCTAGCGCCGGGGAAGACGGTGGGCCCGTCCACCTGTTTGGAATTCCTCGGTATCGAAATTGATTCCGTGGAGGGATGCTTCAGGTTACCCAGGGCTAAGGTATCTAGCTTTAGAGCAGCCCTACGGCAATGCCTACGCAAAGACAAGGTTACATTGCAACAGCTGCAGGAGGTGGTGGGGCAATTGAATTTTGCGCTTCGGGTTATCCCAATGGCACGCCCTTTTTCACGCTCTATTGCCCAAGCAATGAAAGGACTACGGGAGAAACACCACCACACGAGGTTGTCATCTGAGGTTCGCCAGGATATGCTCATTTGGATGGCATTTCTGGAGGATTTTAATGGCAGAGTAGTGTGGCCGGGTCCTCCCTCCACATCGGCGGAATTGGGCTTATGGACGGACGCTGCTGGGAGTACCGGCTTTGGCGCCATTCTGGGTACCAGGTGGGTCGCCCAGCGGTGGCCAGCGGAATGGAGGACACAGGGTCTGACTACCAATATTGGCTTTCTGGAGCTTTTTCCGATATGGGTAGCATTGATGGTCTGGCCGGAACACTTACGCAACCAATCCGTGGTGTTCTGGTCGGATAACATGACGGTTGTGGAATGCATAAACCAGCAGGGGGCACGTTGTCCATTCATACTCCGTTTACTGAAGGAAATTGTGTTGCAATGCTTAAAATGGAATGTGGTTTTCAGAGCCAAGCATGTCCCTGGCGTCCTCAATAATGCAGCTGACTCCCTTTCTCGCTTTAAAATGCAGGTTTTCAGGGAACATCTTCCGGCGGCAGATCCCCAGCCGGCGCAATTCCCGGCAGTACTTTGGCAGATTGGTGCCCCAGATTACAGGACCTCGTGGTCGCTAGCTTAGCCCCCAGGACCAAGACAGCTTACGAAGGGGCGTTTTTGTCTTACCGGGCTTTCTTGGGGCGGGAATGGGAGGCTAGGTGGGCCCAGGAGGACAGCTTTGCAGCTTACCTAGAATCAATGCACAGGGAAGGGCGCTCAGTGGCGACTGCGAACAGACATAGGGCGGCAATCTCCTTCTTTGCGCAGAGTAAGGGTATGCGAGATCCCACTAACACCTTTCTGGTGCGCAAGGCGTTGAGGGGTTGGCGCCGTGTACAGGGTTACCGGGGCGATAGGCGAAGGCCCATTGGATTGGCGCGGCTGACGGCCTTATTGGGGGCGCTGCACAGTGTTTGTAGCTCCCAGTGGGAGGTTAGCTTGTTCAAAGCGGCATTTTCCCTGGCCTTTTATGGGGCTTTGAGGGTTGGGGAGTTAGTTGCTGGGTCAAAAACTGATAGAGTGGGGGGACTACGGTGGGCCGGGGTTGAGATCAAGGAAGACGTTATGAGAATAACAATTCAGAAATCAAAAACCGATCAGGACTCTCGGGGTCACACCATAGTGCTCCATCGGGCGCGGGCCAACCCCTGCTGCCCGGTTTCTCACGTGGAGGCTTTCTGCAGGCAGCGGGAGGGCACGGCGGGGGACACACTGCTGTGTCACGCCGATGGTACACCATTGACTAGGTACCAGTTTAGGCGAGTCTTGGAGCTAACGGTCAGTCTGGCAGGGTTCGATCCAAGGGAATTCGGCACCCACTCATTTAGGATTGGGGCAGCAACTGAGGCAGTGGCGAGGGGTCTCTCAGTGGAGAGTGTGAAGACACTGGGGAGATGGTCGTCTGAACGTTACAAGAGTTATGTACGAATTGACATGTTGTGACAAGATGGTGCTCACGCCCGGTATGTTTCTTTTTGTTTGCAGTTTCTCAAACCTGTCACGCAGGGGAGGAACTCGTCACCGGGCGACAACAACCGACATCGGCACAGCACGAAGGACACAAGAAATTGGTGACTTGGATTGTGGGCCACTCTTATGTTAGGCGTGTGGAACATGTTTTTCTTTCAGGAGACCGTAGGACGAGTGCAGCGCAAAAGGGGTTGGATATATCATTTTTTGGGAGGGGTGGTTTATGCCTCAGCCAGTTTCGGAATTTTTTCCAGGGACTCTTAGCTCAGCAGCGGCCCCCCCCGTCAGTGGTGATACTTCACCTGGGGGAGAATGATTTGGCAAAATTGGGGAGGCGCGTGCTTATTGAGGAGATCATTTCCACTGCGGGGTGGGTGGCCAGGGCTTGCCCGGGTTCCACAGTAGTTTGGTCGCAACTTATTCCTCGGTGGCAGTGGCGAGGGGGGGTCTCGGTCAGGGCGTTGAATCACTCGGTACGGAGGGTCAACACACAGTTGGACAAATTATTTCGGACCCCCCAGTTGCAGACGATTCCACATGGGTGTATCTGGGGCGAGCAGTTTTACTTGAGGGACGGGGTGCACTTGACGGAGGCAGCGAACGTCTTGTGGTCTAATAATGTCTGGGCCTGGTTGGAGGGGTTTTTAAAAAATAAGCGCGCTCCTGGTTTAGGTCTGGGTAGAGGGGGAGGCCAGATCGTCGGTTAACAATGCTGGCCCGTGGCGGTAAGGTCATGACCGGTGAGCAACTATTTGAAGGTCTGAGGGGGCGTGCATCATCCTACGGAGGTGCCCGCCCAGGGGGAGGGGCCATTGGCCCCTCCTAGAACTTCAGGGGCAAGGTAACTGGTGCTTCAAAGGGGCGCGGGTTGGGGAGTCACGCTTTCCTTAGGCTGGTAGCCACCCCGCACGCGCATACTCATGACGTCACCGGATGGCGCAGAGTAAGGGCCCTCCTTTAGTGGGTAAATGAAGTTCACGGCGTGGACCGGGTAATTACCGGGCCCGGCTGCGCATGCGCACACCTGTAGGGGAGGCGCAGCTAGTAGGACCTGACACCGGTTAGCGACCTTGCCATATGGCCCAGAAATGTTAGTATACAAAAATGCAGAGGAGGATGTTAGATTCGGTTAGGAAACAATCTGTATTAGAGTCTTTGTTAAGGATAGACATTCACACCTGTTGACAATAATGTATCTAATGTCCTGCTGAATTTTTGTATAACCGTTTATCATGCAAATTTGAAATGTATTGTTTTTGTACTTAATAAATACGGCCGGGGGGTCTCGCGACCTCCCGCCTTCCAAAGATACCACGTCTGGGTGCTGTGTCCGGGGGTGGTGTGGTCATAGGGGGAGGGCGGTAGCCAGTCACTGACCATGTGAGAATAACAAGCATTGGCAAATCCAAAAGGTATCGTCTACGGTCTATGTGAGAGAGCTATCTGCTTTAGCAATGTGTTTTAGCCATGTTGTACACCAGTGTGGCTGCTGTTCATGGCTAAACGTTAGTGGTGTGGGATGGGGTGGGGTAGAGTGGAAAAGGGCAGATTGGAGTAGTGTGGAGTGGGTAGATTGGCTTAGCGTAGTAGCATGGATTGGGGTACCGTGAAGTGGGGTAGGTTGGAGTACAGTAGAGCAACATGGAGTGGGTTAGAATGGTTTAGTGAGGAGTGGGGTAGAATGGGTTACATTGTTGTGTGGTATATTGGGCTAGATAGAGTAAGTACACTAGAGTGTGGAATATTGTAGTTGAGTGGGGTAGCTTTAACTTTGGTAGATTGTGGTGAAGTGGGGTGGACTGGAGTTGAGGGGTAGATTGATGTGGAATGAATGGGGGATATTGAAGTGGAATGAGGAGTATTTGGGTGGATTGGGGTAGAAAGGAGTGAGGTAGATCAGGGTTAGTTGGGGCAGAGTGGAGTGAGGTGTATTAGGGTAGATTGGAGTGGAGTCGGGTAGACTCGGGAAGAGTAGAGTGGGTTGGGGTAGATTGGAGTGGAGTGGGGTGTGCTGACCCCTCCTTTACAACATTTTTCTCTGTAAACTTTTTACGGTCTTCTGACTTACAAATCTGTTAGTAACGACATAAAATCGCCACCATTGTCTGTTTCGCTAACCAAGAATAGTTAATGACCTTTCTCACAAGAATTCCGTCTTTGCAGAGAGCAGCGCTTACCTCTGCCCTACACCGGACCCGAGCACCGCCTGTACGCACCTTACCCCCTTCCTCCCCCACCACATGTACGCACCGTACCCCCTGCCCCTCACTGCATGTACGCACCGTACCCCAGCACCGCATGTACACACCGTACCCCAGCACCGCATGTACGCACCGAACCCCCTGCCCCCCCACCGCATGTACGCACCGTACCCCCTGTCCCTCACAGCATGTACGCACCGTACCCCAGCACCGCATGTACGCACCGTACCCCAGCACCGCATGTACGGACCGTACACCAGCACCGCATGTACGCACCGAACCCCCGCCCCCCCACCGCATGTATGCACCGTACCACCTGCTCCCCACCGCATGTACGCACCTACCCCAGCACCGCATGTACGCACCGTACCCCCTGCCCCCCCACCGCATGTACGCACCGTACCCCACAGCACCCCCCCATGTACGCGCGGCCCCCCCTCCTGTATGTGCAGTACCTCCGCATGCACGCGCCGTACCCCAGGTCCGCCCGTGTAGGCACCGTACCCCCACCGCATGTACGCGCCGTACTCCAACACCGTACCCCAGCACCCACACCCAGCATCGCATATGTACGGATCGCACCTACGCGAAAAAGACTCATACAGAACCAGGTCACTGTAAAACAGCACAAGGAGGGTCAATTCGACTCGCACAACATCACTAAACACATCCACACGACAAAATAAATCTCAATGACTGACCTGGTACATCCAAACAGAGGCCTAAATCACAACCACCTCTTATATCACACCCACCAAAATGGACCAATAAAAAGGGCCCACACACACAACCCATGAGCCTTTGCAACAGACCCACTGCTGCCAGACCTCACACACAAACAACTCCACATTATTCATACCTTCACTACACCTTCACTCACACACCTTCACACAACCTCCACCACAAACATCCCCCTCTTCACATTCACACACACACACACTCACATACACACCCACACACCCACAACCATCCACACCCACACCCACGCCCCACACCATGCCCACAGACAAGAATCCAAAGTTCACTACGGCGGAGCTGGAGTTTGAAGGATAAAAATCAATTGTTCTGTTTATTCGCACCATGTAAAGTTAGCGCAATGTATCTGTGACGGTAATTCTGATCAGATAAACACCTATTCATATGTTTTAGAAGAAGCGTTTCTTTCATTTCTTACTGCACGACAAAAAGGGCCGAAAACCATACTGTGGCCATCTTGGTTTGCGATAGACCACGTGTCAGATCACGTGGTTTCCTTTGCCTACCATCTTCATGATTTAGTTCGTACCAGCCCAGAGACAGGTTAATTGTATTTACGGCCGAGGCCCAAGGTCACATCTGCTGTAGGGAGTATTAAGCAAATTCCTTCAGGCCCTGGGACGAAAAGGGAGTCACCCTGCCGACCTCCTCTGTATAGATAGCAACCTTTTATGTGAGACTGAAACTGAACACTGTATGAGCTCATCTAGGAGCCCATGGACTAACTGGTATGTTTCCACTTGTAAGGCTTTGTATGCTGAATCTGTTATGTATATAAGTGTGGTTTTGTCAAGGGGCCAGTAGTCTTCCTCGGCGCACCTGATGGGTGAGGATCGACGAGGCTCCTCTATATAGAGTTTTGCTTTGGCCAATAAAACTTCTTAACCTTCTCTGTTGCCAACTGATTAATATTTGAAGGATATTGCGGGCCACTGGTAAGTGTGGCCCTTGGGATTTTTATTGAGTACTTCAAGCTCCTTGTCAACGAAGTCATCAGAGTCGAGCCACAGCTGTTTGGAACTTTGGTCAGACAGACCAGCATATCTGCAAAATCTGCCACGTGGCAGAGGATTGTCGACAAGGTGAATGCTGTTGCGCCCGTCCGAAGGACCAGGCATGAATGCCAAGCCAGGTGGTACGATCTGCGCCGGGCGGTCAAGAGGAAAATGAATGAAGAATATGCCCAGACTAACATCACTGGAGGTGGGCCGCCCCGCAGACCCGTACACTACCATCCCTGGGAGGAGAAGGTGATGGCCCTGCTACCGCCGGTGGGAGTACACAGAGTGGAAGGAGTCGCAGAGCCTGGTGAGTACACAAACAACTTACGTAACATGGGGGCAATGGGGTCCACACAACATATACACCAAATGCACGCAACTTCCCCCAAGCGCTCACCGCACACAACCACACTCACAAACCACGCTCATGCCACTAACGTCTCCATGCACCCTTCACAAATCAAGGCAAGGCCATGTCCAAGGCTACAACAACCACAAACACTAGACTGGATGTCCGGGAGGCTGAGAGGGTGGGCCCCACACAACACATTGTGGAAATGAGACGCAGACAACAATGCCCTCAGCCCATATGGCATATGTACATACCCATGCACAATGCACAGGGACTGGCAAACTACTGACAAGGTAGCTGACACTGGGCCCTGCTGTATGCAGCACAAGGCCCTCCTGGGACCACTGTACACTCAAACTCCAACTCCACAAGCACAGGTATCTAGCACAGGAACTCACACTCACTGTCATGCCAGCATGCACCATAAAGGGACAGACACATCACCTGGGAGACCCAATGACAACTCACACTACACACGACAGCACGCCCGGTCACACACCCCCCCCTAACACAAGCACACACCCCCGGGGCAGGCAACGGATTTACACACTCCCACAATGGACATGTGACACAACTACACCAATCCAGAGCCAAATAAGCATCAGAGCCACCAATCTACAGGTCAAACATTCAGGAGAACATCCCAATATGTCCCCCGCAACATACCCATACCCAAGTGGACATTGAGAGGGACAACCAACTACCTGGAGGAACTGTGTCAAATTGAATATGTATGAAACATAGATGTGGCAGGAAACACCATTGACATTGTCTCTCTCTCACACACAGGGCAACGTCATCGATCTCCCCCCAACACTGGGGGGGAAGAATCACTGTCCCAGGCTCCGTGTGAAGACGATCCCACCAGCAGCGACGGCTCTCACCACTCCGTGGATGACCCCGACCAACCTGGCCCCTCTGGTGCCCAAGCACCTGCAGCACCTGCATCAGGTACATCTGTGCCAACCACCACCCCCATTCCTGCCACATCCCAGGACACACCCAGGAGCCCTGCTCGCACTGAACAACACAGCCAGTCTGACCAGGAGGGACAAGGTTCTCCGGGCACCCAGGAGGAGGCAGGCAACCGTGCAGATGCCATCCCTCAGGGTTCCCGTAGACCCGATGTGCCCACAAGGGCAGGCCAGGCTCAAGTGGGCAGGGGTGGTGGGAGTGGAGACAGGCGGAGGCACGAACCTGACCAGCCAGCTCAGGACACCGGTATGTCACACATACGCAACATCCTGGACTCATACCGGCGTGACACCAGAGGCATCGACCAGGTCATGTCCAGACTTTCCGGGATGCAGGGGACCCTCAATGAGATTAAGAACCTGCATGTCGAGCATCATGCCAGTCATCAACAAGACCAAGGACGGATGGAGGCAAGACTGGCTGAGCTCCTGGCGGTGCACAGGGACGTGAGCCAATCACTCCGTCAGATCGCCCAAAGCCTGGCAAACCCTCCCTGTACCTCCAGGCGTAGACCAGCACCAGACACAGGGAGGGACGAGGAGGAGGAAGATTCGTCTGACGGAGCGTCCCTAACATCGTCAAGGCCTGCATCTGAGGGTCCCCGGAGGAAGGTGGGTCGTCCACGTAAAAGACCGTGAGAGTCAGCGGACCATCCCCATCTCCCAGGTCACCTGGCCTGGCACCTGGCACTCTGGCGCAACAGCAGCACCTCACCCAATGACATTCTCTGCCACATGGACTTGCTGGTCACAGTCTGACCAATGATGACCAACACTGTGGTCTGGACTCTGATGACTCCAACTGACGGATGCCATCTCCCCCTGTGAACTTTGGATTCTATTCCCCCGGTAGTGCACCTTAGCACATCTACCAAAAGACTCACCCCAACAAAAATAAAATCTTATTTTTCTGCACATGAGATGTTGCTGTCATTTGGCATTATTCAACGACATATGTGTGTGGAAATGTCTAACTATGCCTGAGTGTTGAACTAACTCCAGCCATTTATACCCTGAGATCAGAGTCTGGTACAGGACACACATGGGTCACAAGGTATCATACAATGTAGGCATGGAGCACAACATTCACCTGTGATGGCCTCTGGCTGCTGAGGGGATGCTTGCTAAACTGTGCGGAGAGACCTATTTGGGAGATTATCATCAAGGCATAGGGGTCATGGCTCATGTGGAGGTACCCGGGGAGGGAGTCCCAGGTATGTGTGGCCAGGTAGGAGAACAATGTCCTGTATGCTGGAGTACGGTGGATGTGAAGAACGGTGGCCAGGGCAAGGTTGGATGCACGGAGATGGCCCAACGGGATCTAGGATGACAGACGTACAAGGTTGGTGTGGGGTCGGGTTTGTGGACTGCCTCCTGAGTGTGGGTGGAGAGTGTGGAGGTCATCCTGCAGCAGACAGTGATTCATTGCAGCTATCTATGCTGAAAGGTGAGGTGGCTGGGGCGCAGGGTGTTGAAGCTGAGGTGTGCAGATGCCCCCTGGAAGTGGACCAGTTTCCAGGGAGTTTGGATGTACTTGCTCCGTAGAGGGCAGGGCAGTATTTGACACGGATGTTGCCATGGACCTGGGGGATGGTCTGTCTTTACTTGGAGTGGATCCATCTGTGGATCAAGTGCATAATGCAGAGGGCGTTGCAGCAAGAGGTACAGATGCTGTGGACTAGCATGGCATATGTGAGCCAGCCAAACATGATGCACACCATCTTGTGTGTGTGGCCACTGGGTGCTTGTGCAGGGCCCGCAGCAGCAGGCGCCATCTCCCTTCAATATGCCACATTTTGCACACAAAGACTAGGATGTCAGAAGGACAACTGCAACAGGCGCGGGTGTAAAGTAAGGAGTGTCCAGTGTCACATGGCACACCCAGCGACAATGCATGCACAATCACCAAAGAGCCATTACACCGGATCAGGAAACTGAAGGCCGACCTGTGCACAGGAGACACACCCTCAGCAGCTGTTGATGGCCCATTGTGTGGTCGACCTAGCAAAAAAACATACACGACCATGTACTACATGCCCAATCGGGAGCCTAATCCATGAGCAACTGCATGCATGTCGCTAAACTACACATGGACTCCTATGCATTATCTACAACAAGTATGCCAGATATGCCGCATGCTAAGTGGCAAGAGACCTGCATTGACAGAGATGAGGCACCTTGGAGTGTTACGAACACCTTTATTACTCAGCCTCACACTAATGGAAATGCAACCATTGGAACAGACTCACAGGTCATTTGGCTGAACATGTGTGACCTACACTGGACAACCCCTTCAACACACAGATGTGGTAAATCCTACAGAGCTGGCACACAAGTGAAGGGGTTGAGCCTAACACCCCTTGCTGCACACGGAGAGTGTGCAATTCCCCATTGAGGCTGTCATGGGGATGTCCCACACCATGTCCACCATTAGCATCCCGTATGTTCCTGAGGGACGTTATACACACATTGATGCCTTCATCAGAATCCACAATCCATGACAGATGACTGTCAGGAAGGGTGACTATCAAATCATGGGAGCCATGCAACACGTCATGTGGCCCATGGTGAGTCGACATGTATGCATGGTAACACAACATGCACAGGAGCAGTCCCCACAAATCACAAACACGTACCACCCACAAAACGCCTTGCTGCACTCCTTACCCCAAATGAATGTTCACCATGTCTGTGCATGTCACTCTGATCCAGCACACGTTGCAATACTCATGAGGAATAGCAGGATGGCAATGATGACATGAGCAGACGACAGCCGCAGGAACCTGGGGAGGACAGACACACAACAAGTCAGTTAAGAGCTAGTAATCCGCAGACATGTACATGTACTCTACAGGAATGATGCCGTCACCATGCTATTAATGATTTTTGTGTTCCCGCAAAAATGTGTGGATTGACTTCATCACTTGAATGACACATCAGAACACACCTCCAAGTCACTCAGCACACAGTCAGCTCGACACACACATTGCAACACATGCCACACAAGGTTCTAAGCGTGCACACTCAGACACAGGGACTCACCATCAAGAAGTTGCGGATAAGCTGACTCCGGATGTCCTCATACTCATCCTCCTCCTCATCCTCACTTGCCCCGTGCCCAAGCCCTTCATCCTCCACAGGTGGATGATCCTGCTCATCGGGATCCAGGATGAGTGGCACGGCCTTCTCCACTGCCATGTTGTGCAGCATGCAGCATACAAGGAAGATTTTGCAGACCTTCACCGGGGCATATGGGAGGGCGCCGCCGGTCTTGTGGAGGCACCGGAATCTGCTCTTCAGGAGGCCAAACGTCCTCTCAATAACGCGCCTCGTCTGCCCATGGGTGTCGTTGTACCGGTGTTCTGCGGCAGTTCTGGGGTTGTGGAGAGGCGTCATCAGACATGGCATGTTGGGATAGCCAGAGTCCCCTACATGGAAACATCATGGGCAGAAGTGGGTCAGGAGAAGCAATAAGATATTGAGATACCGCAAAACACTGGACTAACAGAGTATACCCACCAACAAGACATGCACGTTCGTTGCGCAGCTGCAGCATCATTCCAGGCACCCTGCTACGCCTCATGATGTAGGCATTGTGTGCTGATCCTGGAAAACGGGCACAGACATGGGATATCAGCATGTTAGCAAGACATACCACAAGGGCATTGATGGAGTGGTAATGCTTTCGGTTACGAAAGGCTACCTCCTGTGCCTGTGGTGGTACCAAAGCCACATGTGTCCCAGCAATGGCCCCAATGACATCGGGCATCCCTCCCAGGGCATAGAACTCACCCTTGACACCTGTCAACTGCTCACGAGTTGGAAAATGTATAAATTCATCCAGGTGTAACAACATGGCCTCTAACACATCATGCAGGACACGGCTGAACATGGTCTGGGACATGCCACCTACATCAGCTATGGTCAATTGAAACGTACCCGTGGCAATGAAATGTAGGGCAGCCATCACCTTCATCTTGGGTGTCAGTGCAGTAGGATACCTGTGTAGCGGTTGGAGGTGTGGTGCCAGCCTTGCGGTCAAGTTGTCAATCAACGGTTGTGAGAAGCGGTAGTGGCGTATACAGTCACGTTCCCTCATGGCAGCCAAGTCTGGCATTGGTCGGGGGAAAGGCGGTGCCCTGCAGAAATTTGGAAGGAATAACGAAGATTGAGTACATCACTACACAAATGTCAATGAACAGAGCACATGTCCAACAGCTAATACACATATGCTACATACAGAGTCTGTTCTGTGCAATGCATCCAGGCCACGTATGGCAGCCAGGTGATACTCCTACCAAGAGTCAGCTACACACGTGAGTGCTCAAGGTCAACACGACATGCCATGAAACTAGCTGTGGGCCAGTGTAAGTGAAAAGCCAGACGCATTACAGGAGTGACAGACATCCACATATCAGCATTTGAAGGATGTCATCTCATACAGACAGCTGGCGGGAGTCTAGACGCACAGGTCACATGTAATCTTGAAAAGGACAGACAACACACATTACCATGAAGGGGTACATGTCAAAAACTGATGACACAAACATTGAGAGAATGCAGATATTGCCCATGTCAGGGAGTCATCTTCGAACCATCATGACACATGTAACGTGTGAGTCCACATGTGGCATGGTGGGCGTATATGTGTGTCATGCACATATGCACACAGACACATGTTGGATGCTGCAACAGCAGATGGATTTGACGGAACACCAACGGAAAGCTCATGGGAACACATGACACACACTTGACATAGTCACATCGTGGCATGCTGGGAGTCACATGTGAGGTGTAATTATCCGTGTACCTGGCATCAGGTGACAGTTGCGGGTGTTGCTGACTGTGCCATACCAGTGATGCAGTGCTTGACACGTGTGTCCTACATGCACACATTTGCAAAGTGTGAATGGGAAGTGTGCCACGTAGTGCCCCATCACACATGACATGTGTAAACAGCTCATCACACATCTATTGTGCCACAACATGAGGAGACATGTGCCACATCACTGCCTGACACACCTAGGCCCTGCACATGAAGGACTGCACTGACAATGACTTGATGTACAGCCTTGTGCGATTCTGACACCTCCAGCTGTGAAAGGCAGTACACACGCTTGGAGGGCGTGTGTAAGGCCCATACTCACGCGTGTACGGGCCGTACACGCGTGAGTACGTGCCTACCACTAGGACCTACGGTACCCCCAACTATAGTGATACGGGCCGTACTCACACGTGTACGGGCCGTACACGCGTGAGTACGTGCCTATAACTAGGACCTACGGTACCCCCAACTATAGTGATACGGGCCGTACTCACACGTGTACGGGCCGTACACGCGTGAGTACGTGCCTATAACTAGGACCTACGGTACCCCCAACTATAGTGATACGGGCCGTACTCACGCGTGTACGGGCCGTACACGCGTGAGTACGTGCCTATCACTAGGACCTACGGTACCCCCAACTATAGTGATACGGGCCGTACTCACGCGTGTACATGCCTATAACTAGGACCTACGGTACCCCAACTATAGTGATACGGGCCGTACTCACGCGTGTACGGGCCGTACACGCGTGAGTACGTGCCTATCACTAGGACCTCTGGTACCCCAACTATAGTGATACGGGCCGTACTCACGCGTGTACGGGCCGTACACGCGTGAGTACGTGCCTATCACTAGGACCTACGGTACCCCCAACTATAGTGATACGGGCCGTACTCACGCGTGTACGGGGCCGTACACGCGTGAGTACGGCCCGTATCACTATAGTTGGGGGTACCGTAGGTCCTAGTGATAGGCACGTACTCACGTGTGTACGGGCCGAACACGCGTGAGTACGGCCCGTATCATTATAGTTGGGGGTACCGTAGGTCCTAGTTATAGGCACGTACTCACGCGTGTACGGCCCGTACATGCGTGAGTACGGCCCGTATCACTATAGTTGGGGGTATTGTAGGTCCTAGTGATAGGCACGTACTCATGCGTGTATGGCTCGTACACGCGTGAGTACGGCCCGTATCACTATAGTTGAGCGTACCGTAGGTCCTAGTTATAGGCACGTACTCACGCGTGTGCGGCCCGTACTCACGCGTGTACCGCCCGTACACGCGTGAGTACGGCCCGTTTCACTGTAGTGATGGTGCCCTAGGGGTACGTGTGAAACGCGCCGTACCTGTGTGGGGAGTTAAGAATTACAATGGGGACACATGAGGGACAAGTATTAGGGCCTAAATGCATGCAGGTTGTCATGGATACCGAGTTTCACGTTCAAAATTGAACATCATTTGGTCTGGAAAAATCAGTTGGCCACATTTAACAATGTTGCAAAGTGGTTGTTGACTTGACATCATGCTGCAAAGTCGAAAAATGCAAAGGCTGTCACTGGTGTCTGTTTAAAGGGATTGGAGGAAACGTAGGATGCAAATGAGTCTGACCAATCACTCTGTCCTCCTGTAAATGAAATAGGCCAGCAAGGCAGATATAAGGCAGCCAGAACCCATGAGAGGGCACTTGCCTGCACAACATATCAGTCGATACCACTGCTGCTGTATTGTCTCCCTCTGGCACCATGTCAAGGACTGTGGAGAGGGCCCAGCCTTTCACCCAGGAGGAGAACGAGGCCCTGTTGGATGTGATCCTCCCACAGTACCCCATGCTGTATGGTCGACCAGGGGAGCAGGTGAGTGCTGACTCCACTACCTTTGCCTGTGCACCTTTATTGTGTCTGTCACTTCTGGCATTGTGGCCAGGTGTGACAGACATGCAATGTTGGTTGGAGTGGGTCCTAGGGAGGGGGGGGGGGCTTATGTCTCTCATGCAGGGCTTGATGTAGTTCATGTGTGCACTCCTCACTTGCATTGTGCTTACTGTGACATTCACTGCATAGTGCATGGCACATTCCGCCAGCCTAATCCTCTTGGGCATTCTTGTTCTATTGTCCTGCGGTGATTCAGTGGTCACCCCGGTGTGACAGGTGACTGCACCCACAGATGTGTGTGAGAGTTGAGTGGAGCTGTGGTGAGAGTGGTGAGAGTGTCCAAATGATGTGTACGCCCCCTGGACATTGATGTGTGTGAATGTTCCTTGTCATGTGGGTGAGTGTCCATGTGGAGTGTTGCACCACAGCTGCATGGAGGAGGCAACTGCTCAATCCATATGATGTGTGAAGTAAGACGTGCTGTGTGTCTGACTTGCTGAGGTAGTCCCACACCTGTGACCCCCCTTGGCAAGTGGCACATGTGCAGAGTGAGGTGTGCATCCGCAGTTGGCAATGGCAGGTGATTGATGTGTGCCTGTGTGTGTCTGTGTACTCTGCTGAGATTTTGTCAGTGGCCTGGGGCATGTCACTGATTTTCGGTGCTGTCCATCAGCCTTCTGTTGCTTGGGATGCACCGTGTGTGCCATGATCAGGGATTGTTTCGCACCCCTCATGCCACCTGTGCACTTACTATGCCATGTTGTGCATTGGTGCGCCCACAGTGGAAAAAGTCCCTATGACTAAGGTGCTATTACTTGCCAGCATACTATGACCTGTTCAACAGATCAAAGATGTTCAAATGTGTGTCTCTGTGACATGGTGCAGGTGTAGTGATGTTGTCCCACTTTGTCATCCACACAGGTATCCACCTACCACAAGGGGAAGATCTGGAAGGATGCCGTCAAGGCCGTGCAATCAGTGGAGGGTCGCAGGCTGCACCTGCCATAAGTGAGGAAGAGATGGCAGGACATCCGGTGCTGGACTCGGAGGATCGCCCGGGTCATGCTGAAGGAGGAGGAGCCTCGCAAGCATGGCGGGCGCCGGCGCCTGACCCACCAGATACGGCGTGTCCTGGCGGTGGTCTTCCCTGACCTGGATAGGCGGATACGGGAGTTACAGCAGCAGGAAGGGGGTAGGTACATGTCTGTTTGTTGTGTGTCGCCAGCTTTTTGATCTGCTCAGTCGCCTGGATACACTGCCAGGCTATATATGTGCAGTGCATATCCAGTTCCCCAAAGTCAACCTGTGCTGTTCTTCCTCCCTTCCCCTCCTTGACATGTGTTACCTGGTCTGTGTGCCATCACTATTGCACATGGTCATCTAGGCTGCCAGTTTATCAAGGTGCACACTGCTTTCAGCATCATGTGTGGGGGTGGTCTGCCTGTGCCCTGTCCTGTTCAGTCATTTGGGGGTGCATATTTGTTGGCACTGATGCTGAGTCTCAACATAAGAGTGTGAGGGTTCAAATGAACAGACTTGCAGCATGCATTACCAATGTTGTGGCCTCAGACATGATGTGCATGAGTGGGGCATATGCTTAGTGCCGGGACGGTTGCTCCTGCGACAGTCAGCTCATTCCAGGACCATGGAGCAGTGTGCACACTACAGTCCCCTGACACAGCCTGCCCTCCTACTCATGTGTGTCATCCAACACTGTGCATATTCACTGTGGGTACATCATGGCTCTGCCTCTGTGGCATTGTTCCCTGGCCTAGGTTGTATTTTTCACATGTGTGATACATTTGTCCACTGGACAGGGATACACCAGTTTGCTTGTGCATACTCACACTGGGCAGTGCCTGTGTGGCTATTCACAACAATCTGTTGATGTTTGTTTCAGACCAATATGTTTTGCCAGCCCTACAAGGTGATGTCGTGTTAATGAAGCTAGTTTTCAAGCACAGTTATTGTGACCCTGACTCAGGTATGGGTGGGTGTGTGCAGGAGGGGCGTACATGTTCAACCCTGATGTTTCATTGCCAGTTCTCACTTGTGTGTGATGAGTCGTAGTACAGACAGTCATCGTGCAGTGCCCCCGTGATGTTGGCCAGTGCTTAATGTTCGTGCGTCATTGCCAGTGTCAGTTTTTGACAATCATGTATCCTGGTTGTACATTTTGCCACCTGTGTGTGGTTCAGATGCTACACAGTTGTGACTTTGTGTGCTGACATCTGTGGGTACATTCTGGCTTGCCATGAGGGGACACCCACAGTACAGCTAGGCTTTTTTACTACACAATTGCAGGCCCATTAGCTTATGCATTGTCCTGGGTGTGGACATGTGTGCCACTCCAGATGACAGTCAGTAGGTCATATGTGTAGCCAACTGTGTGATCAGGTGACGGATAGCCATGTGACAAATGACATGATTGAAGTTGTTACACAGAGAAAATGTCCATTGGCACTCACTACACCTGTCAACATGTCTCAATGTTTCATATGCGTGACCTTGTTGTTTTGTTGTGAAGGACAATGATGTGCCTGCATGCCAGATGTCTCCCAAGGAAGTGCACAAGACACCACCTTTACACTTTCCAGGGACACGCTGGCACATTTTAAAGTAAGGCACAGTTTGAACAAAACTTGTTTGGAGTTCATACATATACATCTTCCCACAGTGTGCTAGCAATTGGGTTCGTCCTTGGTTGTTGCTGATACCAACTTACGAGTGTCAAGTCATCCAGACCACCCTGGTGCCATGTATATGTACTTACTGATACGCCATTTCTGCCTAACAGTGGCTGATTTGAATGAGTCTGGCAGCTCAGACAATGACTGTGTACATGTAGTTTGGTGTGCACCTCATTGTGTGACTTCTGCTATACAGACACATGTGTGTTGTGTTCACAGAGTGCCACATTCACACATGCTAGACATGTCCATTATGTAAAGGGTTGTGAATCTCCAGGAGTCACAATGTATTGCTTTGGTGTGTCAAAAGTACTCACAGGTCTCTGAGTGTGGGGACACCTTCTGCATTGGCATGTGGTCTTTGGCCTTCGTTGCAACAATACTGTTTGTTTCACAGTGAACAAGAGGTGGCATGCCTTCATAGTCTCGCTGTGCTCAACTGATCCCAGACACTAGCTTCTCATGATCTTGTGATTTCAAGTTATTTGCTGTTGTGTCCTAATTTTATTTTTATCCAAGTGGCATGGTGGGTCAACCAACTGGGGAGTGCAGGGCTTACATATGTGGGGAGTATCCTAGATGTTACTCATGATGCCTTTCCTGATATGCAGCGTTGCCTATTTTGTTTGGACTCATGTGTCAGATGTATACAGGTGATTGATTTTTTCCTGTCTCTTCACCTTGCCCACAGCATCATCTGAGGACACCGAGGGAGACACCGGCACGGACGTCGAGGAGGGATCGAGCAGTGGTGCCACCACTGCTGAGGAGTCGGTGGAATCCAGTGGCACGGAGGGCTAGGGGAGTGAGGCGGAGGACCTGCCCAGTACCAACACAGACTACGAGGCAGACGGGTCCGAGGCTGAGCTCCCACAGCTGAAAGCAGCAGTACATCTCTCGCCGCCCCCTCCATTCCCATCACCGCCCTCCCACTTGCTCGGGTCCCTTCTGTCCGTGCTAGGCGCCCACATGTCTCCTTCGTGCCAGGCACCGCACCCCCTACCCCTGTCCCCCCTACTGCCCTCGCTGCCGAGTCTGTGGACATTCAGCGGCAGTTGCAAGTTGGGCAGACATCGATCCTGACTGTCCTCCATGGCCACACCAGACTGCTGACACAGATGGTGTCGTACATGGAGGGCATGTCATCAGCGATGTCTGACCAACGGAGGTTGCTAAGGTCCATGGACTCAACACTGACGGCAGTAGCAAATCACCTGCAGCGCTGCGTCCCCCCCCCACCCCTGCCCCATCCACAAGTCCCTCAACCATGCCTGTCCCAGTCACACCAAGACATCCACACACACACACCCCACCAGACAGTAGCAGCACACCACCACATAAGGGCAAGCGCACACCTCCTGACACGCACTCTCAGGGGGAAGCAGGCACACCCACTGGGTCTGGGGCACACAGGCAGGCACGCAGCCACATTCCTCGTCCACATGACTCACTCCCCAGTCCCTCCGATGTCACTCCCCTTGGCTCCCCTGCCCCAGATTCGGAGAAGGAGGCCTACTTTGCTGGGCTGGGCCTCAGCCCCACTAGTTCACCTGGGCGGAAACGGTCAAGGCACTCCACGGGTAGGGGAGTTAAGTCCCCCAGCCTGTCCACCACCTCCCCCAGTAGCGCTGCAACCCATCTCTCCGACCCCCCCCCTCCTTGGGGCATGTTGTTTCTCCGGGTGCAGGGGAGACGCTTGAAGAACTGGCAGAAGTGTGCAGCGCCGAGCTCGCCTCCACCTTTGGCGCTGCCCCACCCCCTGTGGTGGAGTCGTCCGTCCCTGCACCCACCACACCTACCCTTCCCCCTCCTGTCCCTGCGGTGCCTGGTCCTTCCCCACATGTTGGCCCCCCCCCAGTCGACGACACAGTCTTGTTATGTGCAGGCAAGCTAGGGGAGACACATGGCCATGTGCCCCCCCCCCCCCCCCCCAAGGACTGATGTAATGGACTGGCCATTGGCCTTTGTGAATAGTCTTGTTTACACATTATTATTTTGCTGCTGAATAAAGCATTTTCTTTTTCGTTTGGAAAGTCTTGCATTTCAGGTATTGATGTTGATGCTGATGCTACAGGAGTTGGGGTTGTGGGCATGTGTTATGTTTCAGGGACATGTTGTACTCTGCTGCTCATGGGGTGGAACCTGGTATCTGCGTGCCATCACAAGGTCTCTGCAAAGATTCTTTGTCGTGTCTGCTCTTTGTGTTTGGAGACATTGTCCCAAGGAGTGTTCTTTCCTCTGTGTCACCTGGCATCTCCCCTGCAGAGAGTTGCACAATTGTTGTGTTGCCCTGTGTCTACATATCCTTGGCTGGTGATGGATCCCTTCAACTCTGGCCATGCCTGCTCAGCAATGTGTCCGGCTGCATAGTCTGTGCCATCCTTGGTACTCACTGTACTTATGTATAGAGTGTTTTGCCATGCCTTCACGGAGACATTGTCCCTTTTCCGCACAATGCATGTGTGTAATCCCAGCCTAGTACACATATGGTACTTGTCCTGCTGGGTATTTGAACACCTGACTCACAATTGTGGCCTTTGTATCTGTGGGAACTCCACCCGATTCCTTCCGTGACAGACAACATCTTGGTGGCTAGGCCAGCACCTGAACATTCCTATCAGTCCTGGGATGTGCGTGTCAGTGTGTGTTCTCTTTGGCTCTCTTACTTTATTAGGCAGTGGCATGACTATACAGTCTTGTGGCATGATCTCAGTGTGTGTATTGTGCTGCATCTGCCAGGGGTGGTTATGCATGTGTTACTTGTCCTCACACCCACATGTGGTGTGTCATGCAGTGGGGGAATGACATCCATCCTCCTGGGAGTGGGACACTGCTGTCAGTGATGTGTTGCTATGGCACTATCATCATTGTCCTAAGTTATGGATACGTACATTGACCCATGGAGCTGTGGTCATCTGATAATGAGGTACACCCCCCCCCATATCTCTGTCCACTGCTGGGAGTCCTCTGCACCCACCCCCATGGCTCTGTCCACTGCTGGGAGTCCTCTGCACCCACCCCTCATATGTCTGGGCACTGCTGGGAGTGATAGGCACCTACCCCTCATATGTCTGGGCACTGCTGGGAGTCATAGCCACCCACCCCTCATATGTCTGGGCACTGCTGGGAGTGATAGGCACCCACCCCTCATATGTCTGGGCACTGCTGGGAGTGATATGCACCCACCCCTCATATGTCTGGGCACTGCTGGGAGTCATAGCCACCCACCCCTCATATGTCTGGGCACTGCTGGGAGTGATATGCACCCACCCCTCATATGTCTGGGCACTGCTGGGAGTGATAGGCACCCACCCCTCATATGCCTGGGCACTGCTGGAAGTGATATGCACCCACCCCTCATATGTCTGGGTACTGCTGGGAGTGATATGCACCCACCCCTCATATGTCTGGGCACTGCTGGGAGTCATAGGCACCCACCCCTCCTATGTCTGGGCACTGCTGGGAGTGATAGGCACCCACCCCTCATATGTCTGGGCACTGCTGGGAGTGATAGGCACCCACCCCTCATATGTCTGGGCACTGCTGGGAGTGATATGCACCCACCCCATATATGTCTGGGCACTGCTGGGAGTCATAGGCACCCACCCCTCCTATGTCTGGGCACTGCTGGGAGTGATAGGCACCCACCCCTCATATGTCTGGGCACTGCTGGGAGTGATAGGCACCCACCCACCCACTTGGCCCTTGCTGTGGTACACTGCTGTCCTGGCCATACACCACCCCCAATTTACAGCTGATGTGCTGCACCAAGCCGTACGCCTGCATCCGTGGCGTGTGTATGCCTTGTGCCCATCATGAAATGGGGCTGTAGGGGTATGCGTGTACGGACCGTACCCACGCTCTGGGGGCGTGGGTACGGTCCACACACGCGTACCCCTACATCACCACTACTATGGTGGTACGGACTGTACCCACGCTCTGGGGGCGTGGGTACGGTCCGTACCACCATAGTAGTGGTGATGTAGGGGTACGCGTGTACGGACCGTACCCACGCTCTGGGGGCGTGGGTACGGTCCGTACACGCGTACCTCTACATCACCACTACTATGGTGGTACGGACCGTACCCACGCTCTGGGGTGTGGGTACGGTCCGTACACGCGTACCCCTACATCACCACTACTATGGTGGTACGGACCGTACCCACGCTCTGGGGGCGTAGGTACGGTCCGCACACGCGTACCCCTATATCACCACTACTATGGTGGTACGGACCGTACCCACGCTCTGGGGGCGTGGGTACGGGCCATACCACCATTGTAGTGGTGATGTAGGGGTACGCGCGTACGGACCGTACCCACGCTCTGGGGGCGTGGGTACGTCCCGTAACACCATTATGGTGGTGACGGGTACGCGTCCACATCCACTTCCGTTGTGGCGGGACGTGGGATTGGTGGACACGCCCCCCGAAGTGACCAGACCGTGGAGGTAATTATTGTGCAGGTTGTATTTGTATTTTGTGGGGTGTGGGTTATGTTTCCTGCCCCTTGCACCCCACCCCCCCCCACTTTGCCCCTGGGGGTTGTTCTGACCTTCTGCGGCATCTGCGTCGGTTTCTGAACATGAGGTCGTAGGCTATGAGGGCCGGGATGACGCGTAGGTTGGGGTCCATCGCTGTCCGTCGCGTACCGGTGCTCCTTGTTCGCGTCGTCCTCAATTTCCCGGCAGTTTTTGGCTCCTGTAAAAAATGCTAAGTGCGGAGTGTCGTAGGCACGAATCGTACTTGCTGGTCCGTGAAACGCTGCCTGACTCCGTCCGGACGTCGCGTCTGCGCCGTCCAGACTCAGATTTGTATGTATTTTTTTGCCGGTCGGTGTTTTTTACGACTCGTACGGAAATGGTGTTTCTGTACGATTCGTACTTGCGAGTTTGTAAGGTGTTTTTCCCGGGTACGAGTCGGATGGAGAAAACGCTCCGTACGACCATTTGTACCCGGGTTTTACCAGATCGGAATCGGCACCAGAGTGTTAATACTTAAACCAATACTTTCCCACAATCAATAATCAATAAGCAATTTACAAGCAATAATCAAAAAACCAAAACAATAAAACCATCATCTTGCTACCAGAAAAACTGATGGAATGCAAACACAGGAGGGATGAGTGGTTCAAGCGCTAGACATGTGGGGGAACACCTTATAACCTATAGGGAGAGAAAAATTATTTTTATAAAATATACATTTACACCCTTCGCCTACAGATCCTTAATCCTAAACATCAAGGCACTCCTCCCACTTGGTCAATGGACCAATTTAGTTGGATTGGTTGATGGTGATTTAGAACCAGCTAAAACACATTTTAAGACTTAGATCTTACCCTTCTTAAAAAATCACAAACTCGTTTTCTTGTTAATCAATATCTTTTTATCTAAAACTTCATAATGAATTTGCATTTGTCTCATCAAGTTTAGAACGTTTATATCAAATTTTCAGTAAATCGCAGAACATCATATTTACCTAATCTGGCTATTTGGAGTCCTCTAATTCATTGGCTCTGCATAATCAAATTTGCAGTAAATCGTCCGGAAGCAGGCCAAAGCTCAAAGTTCTTTGCTCGGCACGCTACAGTCCCAAAGATCGGCAAAGGACCAGCGACGTGCAAGCGTCTATCATTGCCCGTAGATTCGGGAAAAGTTTGCAGTCATCAGGAAATCGGGCAGCGTCCAGACCCTCAAAGATTCAGGAATACGCAACGCGTAGCAAGGCAACGCAAAGCGACGTGAAAATATGAGATGAGATTGATTGATTTTGCTCTCTATTCTACCATTCTTTTATAATAAAATGAAGCAAAGATGATACAATTTAATATTTTAGAACAGTCGGGATTGGCTGGTTGAGATCGTCAGATGTAGGTTTTAGGGTAAGGTTGATTGTTCCCCTGTCTTGGCGGTCTTCCCACATGCCGTCCTTGTTCGGGTACATGGTGAACAAAGGTCGTGACGAGGCTTTAGAAGATTTCTCGCGCATGTGCAGCTCACTCCGCACCTCATGGGACAGTGGCCACTTTCGTCGTATGTTGTCAGAGGCCATCTTTGACTTAGGCCCAAATGCCAACTTAAGCGAAACAAACACAAAAGAGTAATTTATACATAGAAATAATGAATCTAATGTTAACCCTTTATTAATCCCTCTATGTGCTTGTATTTATCTAGCATATAGCGACATTTAAAGCAATTATATTCACCTTTTCGGTCCTACTCTCGGGCAACATCACAAAAGCAACATATATCATGCAGTATTCTATTACCACATATACCACTATTAATATGCGTACGGATTTTAGTTATAAAGGTTATTTAGCCATGCAAATTGCAAATCCCACGTATAGTTTTGAATTTTAAATTAAAAGAGAATTAATAATGTTGGTTAAACATACATGCATCACTCATTTAATAATATTATAGTTAATAGATTATATAATTAGTATTTTCATTCAAAATAGAGGAGGTATACAAAATGTTGTACTACCCGCTCCATCACCCGCACTCCCATGGCTTTGTAGCACCTCTTAGATAAATGTGTACATTTTATGGAGAATCTGGCGTTATTAATTAATATAAGCAAAACCTATGTTATGAAAGCTGGTCGAAAGTTATCTAAGGGGAGTAATATTTTAATAGGAAATGCAATTTTACCTCAAACACCCACCTTTTCGTACTTGGGAATTTTATTTGATGGCAATAGCAACTGGAGAAGTGCAGTAAAATCGAGAAGGATGCAATTTAACAGATCAATTATGTTCCTGTGCAACTTCTCAAGGAAATTGGGCCGTCAACACCCCAAAGAAATGTTGAATATTTATAATGCCAAATGTCGGTCAATTGCAATGTATGGTTCCGAGTTTTGGGGGCATGTAAATGTGGATGCACTGCAGCTGTTAGAAAATGGATTTTTCAAAAATCTCCTTGGGCTCCCAAGCAGCTCCTCTAATTGTGTGTGTCATGCGGAATTGGGAACAGCTTATCTAACAGATCAGATAAGGGTACAGCCAGTTCTTCTCTGGCATAAACTATTGCCTTCGGACCATATGGGCTTTAATCGTGAGATAGTACAAGACTGCTGTGGCTCTGAGTATGCCTTAAAAATCTCATGGCAAAAATACATTAAGAATTTTATGTCTGATATCTGCCACCCAGAATATTATGATGACCCTGAAACCCTGCGGTATAGCACGAGGAAATCATTAAAGAGAGAATGTCTAAATATCCTAGAGGAAGCGAGATTGATGTTGAAACTGGTCAAGCCCACGGATCACTGACGAAATATCGAGAAGAAGAATATCGAATTGCCAAAATATCGAAGGAAAAATATAGAATGCCAAAATATCGAAGCCCTATCTCCAAACAGGTAAGTACAAAAATAAAGAATCCTAAATATCGTTGTAAAAAATATAGTTAGTGACAATATCGAATTTTTTTAAATGTCTTAAAATGAATGTAAAATTAATTAAATAAAACATATAATTAACTGAAACATACTTAAAAATACTTAAATTACTTTAAAATTAATAAATAATTAATGTAAGTAAAAAAATTATAATAATACATATATATATTAACGTAATATTTATTTAAAAAATGCAATATTCTTTGCGTAGGATAGCGGGCGGGTAAAATTTACTATTACCACTCCAGTAAGTGCAATAGTAGGGAAAACGTTGGATAGCGGGAGGGTAAAAATTACTATTCCCACTCCAGAGAGTGCAACAGTAGGGAAAGCGTTGGATAGCGGGAGAGTAAAAATGAGTATTCCCACTCCAGACAGTGTAATAATAGGGAAAACATTGGATAGCGTAGGGGTAAAAATTAATATTCACACTCCAGAGAGTGCAACAGTAGGGAAAGCGTTGGATAGCGGGAGGGTAAAATTTACTATTCCCACTCCAGTGAGTTCAACAGTAGGGAAAGCATTGGATAGCGTAGGGGTAAAAATTACTATTCCCACTCCAAAGAGTGCAACAGTAGGGAAAGCGTTGGATAGAGTAGGGCTAAAAATTACTATTCCCACTCCAGAGAGTGCAACAGTAGGGAAAGCGTTGGATAGCGTAGGGGTAAAAATAACTATTCCCACTTCAGAGAGTGCAACAGTAGGGAAAGCGTTGGATAGCGGGAGGGCAAAATTTACTATTCCCACTCCAGTGAGTGCAACAGTAGGGAAAACGTCAGATGGCGTAGGGGTAAAAATTACTATTCCCACTCCAGTGAGTGCAACTGTAGGGTAAGCGTTGGATAGCGTAGGGGTAAAAATGACTATTCCCACTCCAGAGAGTGCAACAGTAGGGAAAGGATGTATGACGTTACAACGCATGCTGTTACAACGCATGCTGTTACAACGAAAGTTTTACAACGCGAGTGCATTGACAACGCAGGACATTACAACGCAAGTCTTTACATCGACTTGCACTAGATGGCGTGCTAACATTAAAAAAGTGTAATTTACTATTCCAACTCCAGTCCACGTAACAGTAGGGAAGGTGTTGGGATAGTAAACTACACTATTTTTAATGTTAGCACGCCATCTAGTGCAAGTCGATGTAAAGACTTGCGTTGTAATGTCCTGCGTTGTCAATGCACTCGCGTTGTAACAGTTTCGTTGTAATTGTAGTGCGTGGTAAAAGTTGCGTTGTAAAGGTTGTTCCCCGTAGGGAAAGCGTTGGATAGCGGAAGGGTAAAAATTACTATTCCCACTCCAAAGAGTGCAACAGTAGGGAAAGCGTTGGATAGCGTAGGGGTAAAAATTACTATTCCCACTCCAAAGAGTGCAACAGTAGGGAAAGCGTTGGATAGCGTAGGGGTAAAAATTACTATCCCACTCCAGAGAGTGCAACAGTAGGGAAAGCGTTGGATAGCGGGAGGGTAAAATTTACTATTCCCACTCCAGTGAGTGCAACCTAGGGTAAGCGTTGGATACCGTAGGGGTAAAAATTATTATTCCCACTCCAGTGAGTGCAATAGTAGGGAAAGGGTTGGATAGCGTAGGGGTAAAAATTACTATTCCCACTCCAGTGAGTGCAATAGTAGGGAAAATAATAATTTAATATTTCATTAAAAATAAATAAATTATTAATACCAAATACAAATATTAAAATTAATTACCAATCACACAATATTTAATAATTAATTTATTATACATACCAATGTTTTTTTATTAATAACCTGTTAATAATTAATTAACAACCAATTAATTTTCAATACCAAAAATTAATAAATAAAATGAATAACAATTAATAATTAATTAAGAATAAATTAATTAGCAATATACAAAAATTATTTCAATAATTAATTATTTACAAATAAATTAATTCCCACCATATTCCCCTATAAACCCACAACCCGCTACAAATAATAAATTAATACAATTAACATAATTATCAATTAAACAATTAATACTAATTATTTACCAATTAATACTAATTATTTACCAATTAATAATTAATCAACAACCAATTAATTTTCAATACCAATTAATAATGACCTAATAACAATTAAATCACTTCCCACCCTATTCCCCTATAAACCCACAACCAGCTACAGAAGTAAAACGCAAAATTAAATTAAAAATAATTAATAATTCCTAAAAATTATTATTTAATGTACAATAATTAAATTACTTCCCACCCTAATCCCCTATAAACCCACAACCCACTACGGAATTAAATTACACATAAATTAAATAACATACAATTCATTACTTTAAAAATATTCAAACATACATTCCAAAATGTATACATACTTTTAACACATATACTAACACTTAAAACACTATAAAAAAAATCGATATTTTTAACAACTATATTATGACTATCGATATTACTTACTTCTATATTATTTAAATCAATATTTTATTTCTTACCTGATTTTCGATATTCTTCACCACTATATTTTGGCAATTCGATATTCTGTCCATTCTATATTAAAAACTCGATATACTGTCCTATCGATATTTTGAATTCGATATTATGTCTGTTTACCCAAGCCCACTGTACAGCATTTTCAAATGGTTTTGACCAGTTTCTCGATGCAACCGTATTTAATCAGTGTTTTTAACGCCCAACACAGGTTTGTTCTGACACGCTTTAGGCTAGATATCTTTCACCGTCTGACTAGCTTCCCTAACACTAATAATTGGTCCCATCAATTAACATGTTGACGCTATGATAAGATGTCAAGTCAATCGACCATCCATGTACAGTTTTTTTTGCGTGAATTTTATACGGATTTAGGAATCATTTTTATTAAACCTTTATTGAAATCCTTAAATTTTAGACAATGTAGGCCGGCGTATTTATTTTTACAACTGCTTCCAAATTTGTTCATATGTGTGGTATTAGCAGGATTCTTGAGGGCTATCATTACCAGAAGGAAGATATACTTTTATGATTCTCCATTTGAATTGAATAAAGATGATTTGATTGATTGATACGCCAGAGCCTCGCATCCAAACGGCGCAGAAAACAGAACACGGCACATCTAATTCACTCCTTCAAGACAGGTTTATTCGAATTTTTTAGTGATAACTCCAAGTTCACCAGCAAACTTTATTTACAAAAGAGACATGACCATTTTATCCAATAACATTCAGGTGCCGATTCCGATCCGATAAAACCCGGGTACGAATGGTCGTACGGAGCGTTTTTTCCGTCCGACTCGTAACCGGGAAAAACAGCTTACAAACTCGCAAGTACGATTCGCACAGAACTACCATTTCTGTACGAGTTGTAAAAAACAACGACCGGCAAAAAAATACACACAAATCTGAATCTGGACGGCGCATACGCGACGTCCGGACGGAGTCAGGCAGCGTTCTACGGACCAGCAAGTACGATTCGTGCCGACGTCACTCCGCAAGCAGCATTTTTTACGGGAGCCAAAAGCTGCCGGGAAATTGAGGACGACGCGAACAAGGAGCGCCGGTACGCGACGGACAGCGATGGACCCCAACCTACGCGTCATCCCGGCCCTCATAGCCTACCACCTTGTGTAGAGAAACCGCCGCAGACGCCGCAGATGGTCAGAACAACCCCCAGGGGCAAAGGGGGGGGTGTGTGTGCAAGGGGCAGGAAACATAACCCACACCCCACAAATTACTAATACATCCTGCACATTAATTACCTCCATGGTCTGGTCACTTCGGGGAGCGTGTCCACCTATCCCACGTCCCGCCACAACAGAAGTGGACGTGGACGCGTACCCGTCAACACCACAATGGTGGTACGGGACGTACCCACGCCCCCCAGAGCGTGGGTACGGGCCGTACCACCATTGTAGTGGTGATGTAGGGGTACGCGTGTACGGACCGTACCCACGCTCCCCAGAGCATGGGTACGGGCCGTACCACGCGTACCCCTACGTCACCGCCACAATGGTGGTACGGCCTGTACCCACGCTCTCCAGAGCGTGGATACGGGCCGTACCACCATTGCAGTGGTGATGTAGGGGTACGCGTGTACGGACCGTACCCACGCCCCCAGAGTGTGGGTATGGGCCATACCACGCATACCCCTACGTCACCACAATGGTGGTATGGCCCGTACCCACGCTCTCCAGAGCGTGGGTACGGGCCGTACCACCATTGCAGTGGTGATGTAGGGGTAAGCATGTACGGACCATACCCACGGCCCCAGAGCGTGGGTACGGGCCATACACGCGTACCCCTACAGCCCCAATACATGATGGATACAAGGCGTACACACGCCACGGATGTAGGTGTACGGCTTGGTGCAGCACATCAGCTGTAAATTGGGGGTGGTGTATGGCCAGGACAGCAGTGTACCACAGCAAGGGTGCAGGTGGGTGAGTGGGTGCAGAGGACCCCCAGCAGTGCCCAGACATATGAGGGGTGGGTGCCTATCACTCCCAGCAGTGCCCAGACATATGAGGGGTGGGTGCCGAGGACCCCCAGCAGTGCCCAGACATATGAGGGTGGGTGCAGAGGACCCCCAGCAGTGCCCAGACATATGAGGGGTGGGTGCCTAACACTCCCAGCAGTGCCCAGACACATGAGGGGTGGGTGCAGAGGACCCCCAGCAGTGGACAGAGACATGGGGGTGTACATCATTATCAGATGACCACAGCTCCATGGGTGAATGTACGTATCCCTAACTAAGGACAATGAGGATAGTGCTATAACAACACATCACTGACAGCAGTGTCCCACTCCCAGGAGGAAGGAGGTCTTACACCCACTGCATGACACACCACATGTGGGTGTGAGGACAAATAACACATGCATACCCACCCCTGGCAGATGCAGCACAATACACCCACTGAGATCATGCCACAAGACTGTATAGTCATGTCACTGCCTAACAAACTAAGAGAGCTAAAGAGAACACACACTGTCACGCACATCCCAGGACTGATAGGAATGTTCAGGTGCTGGGCTAGCCACCAAGATGTTGTCTGTCATGGAAGGAATAGTGTGGAGTTCCCACAGATACAATGCCCACAATTGTGAGTCAGGTGTTCAAATACCCAGCAGAACAAGTACCATATGTGTACTAGGCTGGGATCACACACATGCATTGTGCGGAAAAGGGACCGTTTATCCTTGAAGGCATGGCAAAATACTCTATACACAAGTACAGTGAGTACCAAGGATGGCACAGACAATGCAGGCGGACACATTGCTGAGCAGGCATGCCCAGAGTTGAAGGGATCCATCACCAACAAAGGACATGTTGACACAGGGCAACAATTGTGCAACTCTGTGCAGGGGAGATGTCAGGTGCCACAGAGGAAGGAACACCCCTTGAGACAATGTCTCCAAACACAAAGAGCATACACGACAAAGAATCTTTGCAGAGATCGCGTGATGGCACGCAGATACCAGGTTCCACCTCATGAGCAGCAGACCACAACATTTCCCTGAAACATAACACATACCCACAACCCCAACTCCTGTAGCATCAGCATCAACATCAATACCTGAAATTCAAGACTTTTCCAAAGAAAAAGAAAATGCTTTATTCAGCATGAAAATAATAATGTGTAAACGAGACTATTCACAAAGGCCAATGGCCAGTCCATATCAGCAGTCCTTGGGGGGGGGGGGGGGACACATGGCCATGCGCCTCCCCTAGCTTGCCTGCACATCACAAGAGTGTTTCGTCGACAGGGGGGGGGCATCATGTGGGGAAGGACCAGGCACCGCAGGGACAGGAGGAGGAAGGGTAGATGTTGTGGGTGCAGGGACGGACGACTCCACCACAGGGGGTGGGGCAGCGCCAAAGGTGGAGGCGAGCTCAGCGCTGCACACTTCTGCCAGTTCTTCAAGCGTCTCCCCTGAACCCGGAGAAACAACAGGACCCAAGGAGGGGGGTGGGTCGGAGGGATGGGTTGCAGCGCTACTGGGGGAGTTGGTGGACGGGCTGGGGGACTTCACTCCCCTACCCGTGGAGTGCCGTGACCGTTTGCGTCCAGGTGAACTAGTGGGGCTGAGGCCCAGCCCAGCAAAGTAGGCCTCCTTCTCCGAATCTGGGGCAGGGGAGCCAAGGGAAGTGACATCGGAGGGACTGGGGAGTGAGTCATGTGGATGAGGACTGTGGCTGCGTGCCTGCCTGTGTGCCCCAGACCCAGTGGGTGTGCCTGCTACACCCTGAGTGTGCGTGTCAGGAGGTGTGCGCTTGCCCTTACGTGGTGGTGTGCTGCTTGTGTCTGGTGGGGTGCGTGTGTGTGGATGTCTGGGTGTGCTTGGGACAGGCATGGGTGTTGGACTTGTGGATGGGCCAGGGGTAGGGGGGGGAGGCAGCGCTGCAGGTGACTCACTACTGCCGTCAGTGACGAGTCCAGGGACCTCAGCAACATACGTTGGTCAGACATCGCTGATGACATGCCCTCCATGTACGACACCATCTGGGTCAGCAGTCTGGTGTGGCCATGGAGGACAGTCAGGATCGATGTCTGCCCAACCTGCAACTGCCGCTGAATGTCCACAGACTCGGCAGTGATGGCAGCAGGGGGGACAGGGGCAGGGGGTGCGGTGCCTGGCACGAAGGAGACACGGTGTGGCCTAGCACGGACAGAAGGTATCTGAGCAAGTGGGAGGGCGGTGATGGGAATGGAGGGGGCGGCGAGAGATGTACTGCTGCTTTCAGCTCTGGGAGCAGCCTCCGCCCCCCCTGGGAGCTCAGCCTCGGACCCGTCTGCCTCGTAGTCTGTGTTGGTACTGGGCAGGTCCTCCGCCTCACTCCCCTTGCCCTCCGTGCCACTAGATTCCACCGACTCCACAGCAGTGGTGGCACCACTGCTCGATCCCTCCTCCACGTCCGTGCCGGTGTCTCCCTCGGTGTCCTCCGATGATGCTGTGGGCAAGGTGAAGAGACAGGAAAAATCAGTCATCTGTATACATCTGACACATGAGTCCAAACAAAATAGGCAACAGTGCATATCAGGAAAGGCGTCAGGAGTAACAACTAGGATACTCCCCACATATGTAAGCCCTGCACTCCCCAGTTGGTTGACGCACCATGCCACTTGCAAACAATGAAAATTAGGACACAACAGCAAATAACTCGAAATCACAAGATCATGAGAAGCTAGTGTCTGGGATCAGTTGAGCACAGCAAGACTATGAAGGCATGCCAACTCTTGTTCACTGGGAAACAAACAGTATTGTCGCACCCAAGGCCAAATACCACATGCCAATGCAGAAGGTGTCCCTACACTCAGAGACCTGTGAGTACTTTTGACACTCCAAAGAAATACATTGTGACTCCTGGAGAATCACAACTCTTTACAAAATGGACTTGTCTAGCATGTGTGAATGTGGCACTCTGTGAACACAACACACATGTGTCTGTATAGCAGAAGTCACACAAGGAGGTGCACACCAAACTACATGTACACAGTTATTGTCTGAGCTGCCAGACTCATTCAAATCAGCCACTGTTAGGAAGAAATGGCGTAGCAGTAAGTACATATACATGGCACCAGGGTGGCTGGATGACTTGACACTCGTAATTTGGTACCAGCAACAACCAAGGACTAACCCAAATGCTAGCACACTGTGGGAAGATGTATATGTATGAACTCCAAACAAGTGTTGTCCAAACTGTGCATTACTGTAAAATGTGCCAGCGTGTCCCTGGAAAGTGTAAAGGTGGTGTCTTGTGCACTTCCTTGGGAGACATCTGTCATGCAGGCACATCATTGTCCTTCACAACCAAACAACAAGGTCAAGCATATGAAACATTGAGACATGTTGACAGGTGTAGTGAGTGCCAAGGGATATTTTCCCCGAGTAACAACTTGAATAATGTCATTTGTCACATGGCTATCCATCACCTGATCACACAGTTGGCTACACATATCACCTACTGACTGTCATCTGGAGTGGCACACATGTCCACACCCAGGACAATGCATAAGCTAATGGGCCTGCAATTGTTTAGCAAAAAAGCCTAGCTGTACTGTGGGTTCCCCCTCATGGCAAGCCAGAATGTACCCACAGATGTCAGCACACAAAGTCACAACTGTGTAGCATCTGAACCACACACAGGTGCCAAAAATGTCCAAGCAGGATTCATGATTGCCAATAACTGACACCGGCAATGAAGCACCAACAGCAAGCACTGGCCAACATCACGGGGGCACTGCACGATGACTTTCTGTACTTTGATTCATCACACACAAGTCAGAACTGGCAATGAAACATCAGGGTTGAACATGTACGCCCCTCCCGCGCACACCCACCCATACCTGAGTCAATGTGACTGATACCAATCAAGAAGTGAGTGCTCATATTCAGGGTTACAATAACTGTGCTTGAAAACTAGCTTCATTAACACGAGATCACCTTGTAGGGCTGTTAAAACATATTGGTCACAAACCATCATCAACAGATTGTTGTGAATAGCCACACAGGCACTGCTCAGTGTGAGTATGCACAAGCAAACTGGTGTATCACTGTCCAGTGGGCAAATGTATCACACATGTGAAAACTACTACCTAGGCCAGGGAACAATGCCACAGAGGCAGAGCCATTATGAACCCACAGTGAATGTGCACAGTGTTGGATGACACACATGAGTAGGAGGGCAGGCTGTGACAGGGGACTGTAGTGTGCACACTGCTCCATGGTCCTGGAATGAGCTGACTGTTACAGGAGCAACCGTCCCGGCACTATGCATATATCCCACTCATGCACATCATGTCTGAGGTCCCAACATTGGTAATGCATGTAGCAAGTCTGTTCATTTGAAACCTCACACTCCTATGTTGGGACTCAGCATCAGTGGCAACAAAGATGCACCCCCTAATGACTGTACAGGACAGGGCACAGGCAGACCACCCCCACACATGATGCTGAAAGCAGTGTGCACCTTGATAAACTGGCAGCCTAGATGACCATGTGCAATAGTGATCACACACAGACCAGGTAACACATGTCAAGGAGGGGAAGGGAGGAAGAACAGCACAGGTTGACTGTGGGGGAACAGGATATGCACTGCACATATATACCCTGGCAGTGTTCCAGGCGACTGAGCAGCAACAAAAGCTTGCGACACACAACGAACACACATGTACCTACCCCCTTCCTGCTGCTGTAACTCCTGTATCCGCCTATCCAGGTCAGGGAAGACCACCGCCAGGACACGCCGCATCTGGTGGGTCAGGCGCCGGCGCCCGCCATGCTTGCGAGGAGGTGAGTCCTTCAGCATGACCCGGGCGATCCTCCGGGTCCAGCACCGGATGTCCTGCCATCTCTTCCTTACTTGTGGCAGGCGCCGACTGCGACCCTCCGCCGATTGCACGGCCTTGACGGCGTCCTTCCAGATCTTCCCCTTGTGGTAGGGGGATACCTGTGTGGATGACAAAGTGGGACAACATCACTACACCTGCACCATGTCACAGAGACACACAGTTGACCATCTTAGATTTGTAGAACAGGGCATAGTATGCTGGCAAGTAATAGCACCTTAGTCATAGGGACTTTTTCACCTGGGGACGCAGCAATGCACTACATGGCATAGTAAGTACACAGGTGGCATGAGGGGTGCGAACCAATCCCTGATCATGGCACACACTGTGCATCCCAAGCAACACAAGGCTGATGGACAGCAACGCAAAGCAGTCACATGCGCCAGGCCACTGACGAAACATCAGCAGAGTACACAGACACACACAGGCACACCTCAATCACCTGCCATTGGCAACAGCAGATGCAAACCTCACTCTGCACATGTGCCACTTGCCAGGGGGGGTCACAGGTGTGGGGCTAGCTCTGCAAGTCAGACACACAGCACGGCTTACTTCACACATCAGATTGATTGAGCAGTTGCCTCCTCCATGCAGCTGTGTTGCTACACTCCACATAGACACTCATCCACATGACAAGAAACATTCACACACATCAATGTCCAGGGGGCGTACACATCATTTGGACACTCTCACCACTCTCACCACAGCTTCACTCAACTTTCACACACATATGTGGGTGCAGTCACCTGTCACACCGGTGTGACCACTGAATCACCGCAGGACAATAGAACAAGAATGCCCAAGAGGATTTGACTAGCGGAATGTGCCATGCACTATGCAGTGAATGTCACAGTAAGCACAATGCAAGTGAGGAGTGCACACATGAACTACATCAAGCCCTGCATGAGAGACATAAGCCATCCCCCCCCCGGGACACACTCCACCCCACATTGTAAGTCTGTCACACCTGGCCACAATGCCAGAAGTGACAGACACAATAACGATGCACAGGCAAAGGTACTGGAGTCAGCACTCACCTGCTCCCCTGGTCGACCATACAGCATGGGGTACTGTGGGAGGATCACATCCAGCACGGCCTCGTTCTCCTCCTGGGGGAAAGGCTGGGCCCTCTCCACAGTCCTTGACATGGTGCCAGAGGGAGACAATACAGCAGCAGTGGTATCGACTGACATGTTGTGCAGGCAAGTGCCCTCTCATGGGTTCTGCCTGCCTTATATCTGCCTTGGTGGCCTATTTCATATACAGGAGTGCAGAGTGATTGGTCAGACTCATTTGCATCCTACGTTTCCTCCAATCCCTTTAAACATACACCAGTGACAGCCGTTGCATCTTTCGATTTTGCAGCATCATGTCAAGTCAACAACCACTTCGCAACAATGTTAAATGTGGCCGACTGATTTTTCCAGATCACATGGTGTAAAAATTTGAACTTGAAACTCGGTATCCATGACAACCAGCATGCATTTAGGCCCTAATACTTGTCCCTCATGTGTCCCCATTGTAATTCTTAAATCCACACACAGGTACGGCGCTTTTCACACGTACCCCTAGGGCACCATCACTACAGTGATACGGGCCGTACTCATGCATATACGGCCCGTATCACTAGGCCCTACGGTACCCCCAACGATAGTGATACGGCACGTACTCACGCGTGTACGGGCCGTACACGCGTGAGTACGTGCCCATCACTATGGTTGGGGGTACCGTAGAGCCTAGTGATACGGCACGTACTCACGCGTGTACGGCCCGTACACGCGTGACTACGTGCCTATCACTATGGTTGGGGGTACCGTAGAGCCTAGTGATACGGCACGTACTCACGCATGTACGGGCCGTACACGCGTGAGTACGTGCCTATTACTATCGTTGGGGGTACCGTAGGGCCTAGTGATACGGCACGTACTCACGCGTGTATGGGCCGTACACGCGTGAGTACGTGCCTATCACTATGGTTGGGGGTACCGTAGGGCCTAGTGATACGGCACGTACTCACGCGTGTACGGGCCGTACACGCGTGAGTACGTGCCTATCAATTTGGTTGGGGGTACCGTAGGGCCTAGTGATACGGCACGTACTCACGCGTGTACGGCCCGTACACGCGTGAGTACGTGCCGTATCACTATGCCCTACGGTACCCCCAACCATAGTGATAGGCACGTACTCACGCGTGTACAGCCCGTACACGCGTGAGTACAGGCCCTACACACGCCCTCAGAGCGTTTCACTGCTTACACTGGTGATAGGAGGCGCACACGAAAGGAATGGAGGTGTCAGACTCGCACAAGGCTGTACATCAAGTCATTGTCAGTGCAGTCCTTCATTTGCAGGGCCTAGGTGTGTCAGGCAGTGATGTGGCACATGTCTCCTCATGTTGTGGCACAATAGATGTGTGATGAGCTGTTTACACATGTCATGTGTGATGGGGCACTACGTGGCACACTTCCCCTTCACACTTTGCACATGTGTGCATGTGCGACACACGTGTCAAGCACTGCATCACTGGTATGGCACAGTCAGCAACACCCGCAACTGTCCCCTGATGGCAGGTACACGGATAATTACACCTGACATGTGACTCCCAGTGTGCCACGATGTGACTATGTCATGTGTGTGTCATGTGTTCCCATGAGCTTTCCGCTGGTGTTCCGTCAACTCCATCTGCTGTTGCAGCATCCAACATGTGTATGTGTGCATTTGTGCATGACACACATATACGCACACCATGCCACATGTGGACTCACACGTTACATGCGTCATGATGGTTAGAAGATGACTTCCTGACATGAGGCAATGTCTGCGTTGTCTCAATGTCTGTGACATAAGTTTTCGACATGGACCCCTTAATGGAAATGTGTGTCATCTGTCCATTTACAGATAACATGTGACCTGTGCGTCTAGACTCCCGCCAGCTGTCTGTATGAGATGACATCCTTCTAATGCTGTTATGTTGATGTCTGTCACTCATGTAATGTGTCTGGCTTGTCACTTACACTGGCCAACAGCTATTTCATGGCATGTCATGTCAACACTGCCATGCAACTATTGTGGCTGGCTCTTCGTAGGAGTATCACCTGGCTGGCCCACGTCTCCTGGATGTATTGCACAGCACAGACTCTGTATTAAGCAGATGTGTATTAGCTGTTGACCATGTGCTCACCTCAGTGACATTGGTGTGGTAATGTACTCACTCTTCGTAATTCCTTCCAAATCTCTGCAGGGCACCGCCTCTCCCCAGATGAATGCCAGACCTGGATGCCATGCGTGAACATGACTGCATACGCAGATACAGATTCTCGCAAGAGTTGATAGAGGACTTGACCCGCCGGCTTGCACCACACCTCCAACCACAACACAGGTATCCTACGGCTCTGACCCCCAAGGTGAAGGTGATGGCAGCCCTATATTTTTTTGCAACCGGCACGTTTCAATTGACCCTAGCTGATGTCGGTGGCATGTCCCAGACTATGTTCAGCCGTGTCCTGCATGATGTTATAGAATCCATGTTGTTGCACCTGGATGAATTCATCCATTTTCCCACTTGTGAGCAGTTGACAGGTGTCAAGGGTGAGTTCTATGCCCTGGGAGGGATTCCTCATGTAATTGGGGCCATTGATGGGACACATGGTACCACCACAGGCACAGGAGGTAGCCTTCCGTAACCGTAAACATTACCACTCCATTAATGCCCTTGTGGTGTGTCTTGTTAACATGCTGATTTCCCGTGTCTGTGCACGTTTTCCAGGGTCCGCACACGATGCATACATCATAAGGCGTAGCAGAGTGCCAGAAATGATGCTGCAGCTGCACACGGAACGAGCATGTCTTGTTGGTGGGTATACTCTGTTAGTCCTGTGTTCATCGCTATCTTTGAATCTTACGGCATCTCCTGACCCACTTCTTCACATGATGTTTCCATGTAGGGGACTCTGGCTATCCCAACATGCCATGGCTTATGACGCCTCTCCGCAACCCCAGAACAGCCGCAGAACAGCGGTACAACGACACCCATGGGCAGACGAGGCGCGTGATTGAGAGGACGTTTGGACTCCTGAAGAGCAGATTCCGGTGCCTCCACAAGACCGGCGACGCCCTCCCATATGCCCCGGTGAAGGTCTGCAAAATCTTCATTGTGTGCTGCATGCTGCACAACATGGCAGTGGAGAAGGCTGTGCCACTCACCTTGATCCGGATGAGCAGGATCATCCACCCGTGGAGGATGAAGGGCTCGGGCACGGGGCAAGTGAGGATGAGGATGAGGACATCCGGAGTCAGCTTATCCGCAACTTCTTCTCATGATGGTGAGTCCCTGTGTCTGAGTGTGCGCGCTTTGAGCCTTGTGTCGCATGTGCTGCAATGTGTGTGTCGAGCTGACTGTGTGCTAAGTGACTTGGAGGTGTGTTCTGATGTGCCATTCAAGTGATGATGTCATTCCACACATATTAGCTGGGACACTAAATTTGTTAAGGGCATGGTGACAACATCATTCCTGTAAAGTACATAGACTTGTTGTGTGTCTGTCCTCCCCAGGTTCTTGCGGCTGTCGTCTGCTCATGTCATCATTGCCCTCCTGCTATTCCTCATGAGTATTGCAACGTGTGCTGGATCAGAGTTACATGCACAGACATGGTGACAAGTCATTTGGGGTAAGGAGTGCAGCAAGGCATTTTGGGGGTGGTACGTGTTTGTGATATATGGGGACTGCTCCTGTGCATGTTGTGTTACCATGCATACATGTCGACTCACCATGGCCCACATGACGTGTTGCATGGCTCCCATGAATTGATGGTCACCCTTCCTGGCAGTCATCTGTAATGGTGTGTGGATTCTGATGGAGGCATCAATGTGTGTATAATGGCTCCAAGGAACATACGGGATGCTAATGGTGGACATAGTGTGGGACATCCCCATATGAGGCTCAATGGGGAATTGTAGACTCTCCGTGTGCAGCAAGGGGTGTTAGGCTCAACCCCTTCACTTGTGTGCCAGCTCAGTAGGATTTCCACATCTGTGTGTTGAAGGGGGTGTCCAGTGTAGGTCACACATGGTCAGCCAAATGACCTGTGAGTCTGTTCCAATTGATGCATTTCCCTTAGTGTGCGGCTGAGTAATAAAGGTGTTTGTCACACTCCAAGGTGCCTCATCTCTGTCAATGCAGGTCTCTTGCCACTTTGCATGCGGCATATCTGGCATAGTTGTGGAAGATTATGCATAGGAGTTCATGTGTAGTTTAGCAACATGCATGCAGTTGCTCATGGGTTAGGCTCCCTATTGGGCATGAAGTACATGGTCGTGTATGTTTTTTGGCATGTTGGTCCGCACAATGGGCCACCTACAGCTGCTGAGGGTGTGTCTCCTGTGCGCAGGTCGGCCTTCAGCTTCCTGATCCGGAGTCATGCTTCTTTGGTGATTGTGCATGCATTGTCTCTGGGTGTGCCATGTGACACTGGACACTCCTTACTTTACACACGCGCCTGTTGCAGTTGTCCTTCTGACATCCTAGTCTATGTGTGCAAATTCTGTCATTTTGCGAGGAGATGCCGCCTGCTGCTGCAGCCCCTGCAGCAAGGGCCAACAGAGTATCCAGATTTGGCAACACACACGCCTCCAGGACGCTCCTCACTTCCTCCCTCCACCCATTCATTTTGCTGTCCTCAGCTTGTCTATGCCACTGTTGCCGCCACGCGGTGCCAAAGGCTGGACCATCAGCACATGCAAGGTGCACATTGCACCACCATCCTGTCCTTGCATTACCCACATCACACTACAGTCTGATGTATCAGCCACACTCCGAGCTATGTCCATCCGCACATCTAACGCCTGCTGTCAGACATTCCCTGGGCACACACACGACACCTTTGCATGCTGAGTGTGCAACTCCAACTGCCTACACTGCGCTGCCCCGCCTTCCAGGCCCTGTCACACCAACCAGGCCACGTCCCTAATACTCCCCACCGGCTCTGTAGCCCAGCAAGGGCATGGGAGTGGGACTCAAGGCTTCAGCATGTAGTATGGTGTCATCGTCTGGGACATGGCACAGGTATCATCTCTCAGCATGTCAATCTACAGAGTGTCCAGGACCCCGCTCTCCACCATCAGATGTGCACAGCACCTCATGATCAGCTCGTATGCCATTGACAGCCAGGTGCTCCTCACCCTCAACAAAGACACAGACATTGGCAGTTCCGTCATTCAAGTATGCATGAGATCTATTGATGGATGGCTGCACACAAGCACCCTGAGGCTGGACTTGTACAGGACTGAGGTGAACATCTGAGGATTGACCCCTTCCAGCTGGGTCAAGTGCCTGTGTCCCACCCGCAAGAGCCCTGCACAAGCACCCAGTACCAAACACACAAGATGGTGGGCATCATGTTTGGCTCGCTCACATATGCCATGCTAGTCCACACCATCTGTACCTCATGCTGCAACGCCCTCTGCATTATACACATGATACACAGATAGATCCACTCCAAGAAAAGACAGACCATCCCCCTGGTCCATGACAACATCTGTGTCAAATACTGCCCTGCCCTCTACGGAGCAAGTACATCCAAACTCCCAGGAAACTGGTCCACTTCCAGGGGGCATCTGCACACCTCAGATTCAACACCCTGCGCCCCAGCCACCTCACCGTCCACCATGGAGAGCTGCAATGGATCACTGTCTGCTGCAGGGTGACCTCCACACTCCCCACCCACACTCAGGAGGCAGTCCACAACCCCGGCCCCAACCAACCTGGTACGTCTGTCATCCTAGATCCCGTTGGGCCATCTCCGTGCATCC
The DNA here is from genome assembly GCF_964204655.1 of Triturus cristatus. Taxonomy (NCBI): domain Eukaryota; kingdom Metazoa; phylum Chordata; class Amphibia; order Caudata; family Salamandridae; genus Triturus; species Triturus cristatus. Next base: position 266,735,082 of record NC_140595.1, on the reverse strand, counting down.
AACCTTGCCCTGGCCACCGTTCTTCACATCCACCATACTCCAGCATACAGGACATTGTTCTCCCACCTGGCCACACATACCTGGGACTCCCTCCCCGGGAACCTCCACATGAGCCATGACCTCTACACCTTGATGATGATCTCCCAAATAGGTCTCTCCGCACAGTTTAGCAAGCCCCCCCTCAGCAGCCAGAGGCCATCACAGGTGAGTGTTGTGCTCCATGCCTACATTGAATGATACCTTGTGACCCATGTGTGTCCTGTACCAGACTCTGATCCCAGGGTATGGATGGCTGGAGTTGGTTCAACACTCAGGCATAGTTTGACATTTCCACACACATATGTCGTTGAATGATGCAAAATGACAGGAACATCTCATGTCCAAAGAGTAATATTTATTTACGGTGGGGTAAGTGGTTTGGTAGATGCAATTGGGTGCTGTACCGGGGGAATAGAATCCAAAGTTCACAGGGGGAGATGGTATCCTTGGCATTGGAAGTCATCAGAGTCCAGACCACAGTGTTGGTCATCATTGGTCAGACTGTGACCAGCAAGTCCATGTGGCAGAGAATGTCATTGGATGAGGTGCTGCTGTTGCGCCGGAGGGCCAGGTGCCAGGCCAGGTGACCTGGGAGATGGGGATGGTCCGCTGACTCTCACGGTCTTTTCCGTGGACGACCCACCTTCATCCGGGGACCCTCATATGCAGGCCTTGACGATGCTGGGGACACTCCGTCAGATGAATCCTCCTCCTCCTCCCTCCCTGTGTCTGGTGCTGGTCTACGCCTGGTGGCACAGGGAGGGTTTGCCAGGCTTTGGGCGATCTGACGGAGTGATTGGCTCACGTCCCTGTGCACCGCCAGGAGCTCAGCCAGTCTTGCCTCCATCCGTCCTTGGTGTAGTTGATGACTGGCATGATGCTCGACCTGCAGATTCTTAATGTCATCGAGGGTCCCCTGCATCTCGGAGAGTCTTGACACGACCTGGTTGATGCCTCTGGTGTCATGCCGGTATGAGTCCAGGATGTTGCGTATGTGTGACATACCAGGGTCCTGAGCTGGCTGGTCAGGTTCGCGCCTCCACCTGCCTCCACTCCCACCACCCCTGCCCACTTGAGCCTGGCCTGCCCTTGTGGGCACATCGGGTCTACGGGACCCCTGAGGGATGGCATTTGCAGGGTTGCCTGCCTCCTCCTGGGTGCCCGGAGAACCTTGTCCCTCCTGGTCAGACTGGCTCTGTTGTTCAGTGTGAGCAGGGCTCCTGGGTGTGTCCTGGGATGTGGCAGGAATGGGGGTGGTGGTTGGCACAGATGTAGCTGACGCAGGTGCTGCAGGGGCTTGGGCACCAGGGGGTCCAGGTTGGTCGGGGTCATCCACGGAGTGGTGAGAGTCGTCGCTGCCAGTGGGATCGTCTTCACGCGGTGCCTGGGACTGTGATTCTTCCCCCCCCAGTGTTGGGGGGAGATCGACGACATTGCCCTGTGTGTGAGAGAGAGACAATGTTAATGGTGTTTCATGCGACATCTATGTTTCATACATATTCAAGTTGACACATTTCCTCCAGGTAGTTGGATGTGCCTAGCATTCCTCTCAATGTCCACTTGGGGATGGGTATGTTGCGGGGGACAGATTGGGATGTTCTCCTGAGTGTTTGACCTGTAGATTGATTGCTCTGATGCTTATTTGGCTCTGGATCGGTCTTGTTGTGTCACATGTCCATTGTGGGAGTGTGTAAATCCGTTGCCTGTGTCGGGGGGGGGGGGGTTGTGACCGGGCCTGCTGTTGTGTGTAGTGTGATTTGTCATTGGGTCTCCCAGGTGATGTGTCTGTCCCCTCATGGTGCATGCTGGCATGATAGTGAGTGTGAGTTCCTGTGCTAGATACCTGTGCTTGTGGAGTTGGTGTTTGAGTGTACAGTGGTCCCAGGAGGGCCTTGTGCTGCATACAGCAGGGCCAAGTGTCATCTACCTTGTCAGTACATTGCCAGTCCCTGTGCATTGTGCATGGTTATGTACCTATGCCATATGGGCTGAGGGCATTGGTGTCTGCGTCTCATTTCCACAATGTGTTGTGTGGGGCCCACACTCCCAGCCTCCCAAACATCCAGTCTTGTGTTTGTGGTTGTTGTAGGCTTGGACATGGCCTTGCCTTGATTTGTGAAGGGTGCATGGTGACGTTAGTGGCATCAGCGTGGTTTTTGAGTGTGGTTGTTTGCGGTGAGTGCTTGGGGGTAGTTGGGTGCATTTGGTGTGTATGTGGTGTGGACCCCATTGCCCCCATGTTACGTAAGTTGTTTGTGTACTCACCAGGCTCTGCGACTCCTTCGACTCCGTGTACTCCCACCAGGGGTAGCAGGGCCATCACCTTCTCCTCCCAGGGATGGGAGTGTACGGGTCTGCGGGGCGGCCCACCTCCAGTGATGTTAGTCTGGGCATATTCTTCATTCATTTTCCTCTTGACCGCCCTGCGCAGATCGTACCACCTGGCTTGGCATTCATGCCTGGTCCTTCGGATGGGCGCAACAGCATTCACCTTGTCGACAATCCTCTGCCACATGGCAGATTTTGCAGATATGCTGGTCTGTCTGACCAATGTTCCAAACAGCTGTGGCTCGACTCTGATGACTTCGTTGACAAGGAGGTCCAGCTCCGCCCTTGTGAACTTTGGATTCTTGTCTGTGGGCATGGTGTGGGGTGTGGGTGTGGGAGTGGATGGTTGTGGGTGTGTGGGTGTGAATGTGACAGTGTGTGTGAATGTGAAGAGGGGGATGTTTGTGGAGGAGGTTGTGTGAAGGTGTGTGAGTGAAGGTGTAGTGGAGGTATGAGTGATGTGGAGTAGTTTCTATGTGGAGTTGTTTGTCAGTGGGGTCTGGCAGCAGTGGGTCTGTTGCAAAGGCTCATTGGTTGTGTGTGTGGGCCCTTTTTATTGGTCCATTTTTGGGTGTGGCTGTGTTTGAATTTTGGTGGGTGTGTTATAAGTGGTGGTTGTGATTTGGGGCCTCTGTTTGCCTGTTTGGATGTGCTAGGTCAGTCATTGAGATGTATTTTGTCATGTAGACGTGTTTTGTGGTGTTGTGCGAGTCGAATTGACCCTCCTTGTGCTGTTTTACAGTGTTCTGGTTCTGTAAGAGTCATTTTCGCGTAGGTACGATCCGTACATACGCGATGCTGGGTAAGGATGCTGGGGTACGGTGTTGGAGTGCGGCGCGTACATGCGGTGGGGGTTCGGTGCGTACACGTGCGGCCCTGGGGTATGGCGCGTACATGCGGAGGTACGGCACGTACATGGGGGGAAGGCGCGTACATGGGGGGAGGGGGGCGCGTACATGGGGGGGTGGGCGCGTACATGCGGTGGGGGTACGGTGCGTACAGGTGCGGCCCTGGGGTACGGCGCGTACATGCGGCGGTGCGGCGCGTACATGGGGGGTAAGGCACGTACATGCGGTGGGGGTACGGTGCGTACAGGTGCGGCCCTGGGGTACGGCGCATACATGCGGGGGTGCGGCGCTTACATGGGGGGGTGAGGCGCGTACATGCGGTGGGGGTACGGTGCATACACGTGCTGCCCTGGGGTACGGCACGTACATGCGGAGGTACGGCGCGTACATGTGGAGGTACGGCGCGTACATGCGGGGGTGATGCGCCTACAGGGGGGGTACGGCGCGTACATGGGGGGTACGGCGCGTACATGGGGGGTACGGCGCGTACAGTTGCGGGGCTGGGGTACAGTGCGGACAGGGTGGTGTACGGTGCTGACATATTTGGGGGTGGGGGGGCTGTACGACTCGTACACGGGCATGAGTTTACCTGTGTACATGTGTGCTCCAGCGTTGGCTCCGTACGGGCCTTTTTACGTGCGATTGTGTATTCGGACGGACGGTCGGGATCGTACTTGCGCGCTCGGACTTGTGTTTTACGATTTGCACGTAAAAATGTCCGGATCACTTTCGTACACTTTACCTGACGATATTCGGACGTGAACACTTTCCGACGCACTCTCGTAGACTTTTCCCGACGCTATTCGTAGTTTTTTTTCACGGACGAATCGTACTTGGTAGTTTGTACGGTACTTGGACGACTCATACGTAAAAAAATACGGATACGGGTCGTACGCAAATTATTTTTTCCGGATCGGAATCTGCACCTCAATGTTTAAGCCACTTTTTTAGGTTGAGCCCCCCAGCTAAAACGTTTTAGACGTCGGGCCCCCACCCCATCCCCCCCACCTGACGAAAAATTCTGGAACGTGGTACACTACATAATCGACCCGCCATCCGCATATCCCAGGCCATATCTGGCAAAAAATGTTAAACACAGTAAGATTGTTTAACAAACTGCAGGTTTGTGAATGGGTGTGGATAAATGACAGAGGCTTATTACACTTTTTTCAATTTTATACATAGTTGCGTAGGACCCAGCAACTGCTCTCTCGAGATTAAAGCAATATCACCCTCCCATTCACTTAGAACGGCAAAAAGGAACCAACACCTGACTTGAAGGTCAGAAGTTGGTGATTGATTGGCATGTGATATTGGATACTTCCATGTGTCATATGTAGGTTAATGACTTGATACTGATAATTTTGTATATAGTAACATAACAAAACGACCAAGAAGTGTGTTTCACACTGTCTATGATGCATGGCTGTTTTGATAGAAATAAACTAGATTACGTGTGGTACATGCATTTAACAAAAGTAAGCAACTCACTTTAATAAACAAGGGCACATGACAATGGTGACCTGAACATCTTAGAAAAACACTAGTGATTTTTCAGTGCCAACATATAACACAACATTAAAATATATAGATATATATTTTAATATAATTAACACATATTTACATTAAATACATTCCTCAACTGCACATTTTACAGGACAACATATAATACAGGCAACATGGACATAAAAAACGAATAAAACATGAGAAGGGGCACTACAAACCTTTCAATCTACGGATACAAAATTCTTTATGTGTTAAGACTTACCACCTTTCTGTTACTCATGAGCTGCCATCTGTGTATAGATGTCCTACCAATCTGTTCTCAGGATCCGTCTGTGCAAGTTTCAGAACCTGGGGTACTGTCAATGAGACTGGAAGAATATCCACAGCCCTTCCTGTACATTCAGTTATGTCCAGTGCAGAGATACCCCTGTGCTTTCTGCACTCCCTTGCTCTATGAGCATGAATACCCACTGCACTGCAACTGGTGGCAATATCCAGCCAGATTCAATCTGTGCTGAAATATTTAGCTTGGTTTCTAGTCTCTCATAGAACTCTTTTCACCATCCTCAGTAATTTGCTCGATTTGCAGGACAAAAAGGTCAGAAGTCTAGAGGAGGATTGTGCAGGTGTTCTGGAATGGCTCAGGAATGGCCAACATCCTGTTCCCGTTTTTCATTTTGTCACAATTACATCAAAGTCGGTTGTAGCAAGGAAGCGGTTATGTCCAGTTGCCTCCTCTATTAATGTTTAATTGTGGTGGCTGGCTTCCATGAAATCACTGAGTGGACTGCCCCAGACATCAACATAGGAATTTCAGGTATTGCCATGAATGCGTATATTGTTATAATTGTGAAAAAGTAGCAATGATTGTTTGGAATTTTACATAGACTAACATTCGGCCCATTGCAATCCATTATACAATATTGCCCGCGATTTTAAAATCTTGGTGGCCGTTTTAAAGGTAGAGGCTATATAATCTAAGCCAGTGTTACCTAATCTGTGGGTGGTGATGCACTGGTAGGCCGAAAGTCCAAGCAATAAATAAAGTTGCCTTAAAAAAACTGTATTTATCTTGTCTCATCTGCTGTACTTCAAAGACAGAGACCAAGGTGCCGATTCTGATCCGTTAAAAATAATTTGAGTACGACCCGTATCCGTATTTTTTTACGTACAAGTCGTACAAGTACCGTACAAACTGCCAAGTACGATTCGTCCGTGAAAAATAACTACGAATAGTGTCGGGAAAAGTCTACGAGAGTGCGTCGGAAAGTTTTTACGTCCGAATATCGTCGGGAAAAGTGTACGAGAGTGAGCCGGACATTTTTACGTGCAAATCGTAAAACACAAGTCCGAGCGCGCAAGTACGATCCCGACCGTCCATCCTAATACACAATCGCACGTAAAATGGCCCGTACGGAGCCAACGCAGTAGCACACATGTACACGGGTAAACTTATGCCCGTGTACGAGCCGTACAGCCACCCCACCCCCAAATATGTCAGCACCGTACACCACCCTGTCCGCACTGTACCCCAGCCCCGCAACTGTACGTGCCGTACCCCCCATGTACGCGCCGTACCCCCCCATGTACGCACCTTACCCCCCCTGTCCGCACTGTACCCCAGCCCGCACCCGTATGCGCCGTACCCCCTCATGTACGCACTTTCCCCCACCCATGTACATGCCTTACCCCCGCATGTACGCGCCGTACCTCCGCATGTACGTGCCGTACCCCAGGGCCACACCTGTACGCACCGTACCCCCACCGCATGTACGCGCCCTCCCCCATGTACGCGCCCCCCATGTACGTGCCTTACCCCCCCATGTACGCGCCGTACCTCCGCATGTACGTGCCGTACCCCAGGCCCGCACGTGTACGCACCGTACCCCCACCGCATGTACGCGCCTTACCCCCCCATGTACGCGCCGTACCTCCGCATGTACGCGCCGTACCCCAGGGCCGCATGTGTACGCACCGTACCCCCACCGCATGTACGCGCCGCACTCCAACACCGTACCCCAGCACCCTCACCCAGCATCGCGTATGTACGGATCGTACCTACGCGAAAAAGACTCTTACAGAACCAGGACACTGTAAAACAGCACAAGGAGGGTCAATTCGACTCGCACAACACCACAAAACACGTCTACATGACAAAATACATCTCAATGACTGACCTGGCACATCCAAACAGGCAAACAGAGGCCCCAAATCACAACCACCTCTTATAACACACCCACCAAAATTCAAACACAGCCACACCCAAAAATGGACCAATAAAAAGGGCCCACACACACAACCCATGAGCCTTTGCAACAGACCCACTGCTGCCAGACCCCACTGAGAAACAACTCCACATTACTCATACCTTCACTACACCTTCACTCACACACCTTCACACAACCTCCTCCACAAACATCCCCCTCTTCACATTCACACACACACCGTCACATTCACACCCATACACCCACAACCATCCACACCCACACCCACACCCCACACCATGCCCTCAGACAAGAATCCAAAGTTCACAACGGCGGAGCTGGACCTCCTTGTCAACGAAGTCACCAGAGTCGAGCCACAGCTGTTTGGAACATTGGTCAGACAGACCAGCATAGCTGAAAAATCTGCCATGTGGCAGAGGATTGTCGATAAGGTGAATGCTGTTGCGCCCATCCGAAGGACCAGGCATGAATGCCAAGCCAGGTGGTACGATCTGCGCAGGGGGGTCAAGAGGAAAATGAACGAAGAGTATGCCCAGAGTAACATCACTGGAGGTGGGCCGCCCCGCAGACCCGTACACTACCATCCCTGGGAGGAGAAGGTGATGGCCCTGCTACCGCCGGTGGGAGTACACGGAGTCGAAGGAGTCGCAGAGCCTGGTGAGTACACAAACAACTTACGTAACATGGGGGCAATGGGGTCCACACCACATATACACCAAATGCACGCAACTTCCCCCAAGCACTCACCGCACACAACCACACTCAAAAACCACGCTCATGCCACTCACGTTTCCATGCACCCTTCACAAATCAAGGCAAGGCCATGTCCAAGGCTACAACAAACACAAACACAAGACTGGATATCCGGGAGGCTGGGAGGGTGGGCCCCACACAACACATTGTGAAAATGAGACGCAGACACCAATGCCCTCAGCCCATATGGCATAGGTACATACCCATGCACAATGCCCAGGGACTGGCAAAGTACTGACAAGGTAGCTGACACTTGGCCCTGCTGTATGCAGCACAAGGCCCTCCTGGGACCACTGTACACTCAAACACCAACTCCACAAGCACAGGTATCTAGCACAGGAACTCACACTCACTGTCATGCCAGCATGCACCATGAGGGGACAGACACATCACCTTGGAGACCCAATGACAACTCACACTACACACAACAGCAGGCCCGGTCACAACCCCCCCCAACACAAGCACACACCCCCGACACAGGCAACGGATTTACACACTCCCACAATGGACATGTGACACAACAAGACCAATCCATAGCCAAATAAGCATCATAGCCAACAATCTACAGGTCAAACACTCAGGAGGACATCCCAATCTGTCCCCCGCAACATACCCATCCCCAAGTGGACATTGAGAGGAATGCTAGGCACATACAACTTCCTGGAGGAATTGTGTCAACTTGAATATGTATGAAACATAGATGTCGCATGAAACACCATTAACATTGTCTCTCTCTCACACACAGGGCAACGTCGACGATCTCCCCCCAACACTGGGGGGGAAGAATCACAGTCCCAGGCTCCGCGTGAAGATGATCCCACCGGCAGCGACGACTCTCACAACTCCGTGGATGACCCCGACCAACCTGGACCCTCTGGTGCCCAAGCCCCTGCAGCACCTGCGTCAGGTACATCTGTGCCAACCCCCATTCCTGCCACATCCCAGGACACACCCAGGAGCCCTGCTCGCACTGAACAACAGAGCCAGTCTGACCAGGAGGGACAAGGTTCTCCGGGCACCCAGGAGGAGGCAGGCAACCCTGCAAATGCCATCCCTCAGAGGTCCCGTAGACCCGATGTGCCCACAAGGGGAGGCCAGGCTCAAGTGGGCTGGGGTGGTGGGAGTGGAGGCAGGCGGAGGCGCGAACCTGACCAGCCAGCTCAGGACACCGGTATGTCACACATATGCAACATCCTAGACTCATACCGGCGTGACACCAGAGGCTTCAACCAGATCGTGTCCAGACTCTCCGAGACGTTCCTGTCATTTTGCATTATTCAACGACATATGTGTGTGGAAATGTCAAACTATGCCTGAGTGTTGAACTAACTCCAGCCATCCATACCCTGGGATCAGAGTCTGGTACAGGACACACATGGGTCACAAGGTATCATCAAATGTAGGCATGGAGCACAACACTCACCTGTGATGGCCTCTGGCTGCTGAGGGGGTGCTTGCTAAACTGTGCGGAGAGACCTAATTGGGAGATTATCATCAAGGCGTAGAGGTCATGGCTCATGTGGAGGTTCCCGGGGAGGGAGTCCCAGGTATGTGTGGCCAGGTGGGAGAACAATGTCCTGTATGCTGGAGTACGGTGGATGTGAAGAACGGTGGCCAGGGCAAGGTTGGATGCACGGAGATGGCCCAACGGGATCTAGGATGACAGACGTACAAGGTTGGTTGGGGTCGGGGTAGTGGACTGCCTCCTGAGTGTGGGTGGGGAGTGTGGAGGTCATCCTGCAGCAGACAGTGATCCATTGCAGCTATCTATGGTGGACGGTGAGGTGGCTGGGGCGCAGGGTGTTGAATCTGAGGTGTGCAGATGCACCCTTGTAATGGACCAGTTTCCTGGGAGTTTGGATGTACTTGCTCCGTAGAGGGCAGGCCAGTATTTGACACGGATGTTGTCATGGACCTGGGGGATGGTCTGTCTTTTCTTGGAGTGGATCTATCTGTGGATCATGTGCATAATGCAGAGGGCGTTGCAGCATGAGGTACAGATGGTGTGGACTAGCATGGCATATGTGAGCGAGCCAAACATGATGCACACCATCTTGTGTGTATGGCCACTGGGTGCTTGTGCAGGGCTCTTGCGGGTGGGACACAGGCACTTGACCCAGCTGGAAGGGGACAATCCTCAGATGATCACCTCAGTCCTGTACAAGTCCAGCCTCAGGTGGCTCGTGTTCAGCCATTCATCAATGGATCTCATGCATACTTGAATGATGGAACTGCCAATGTCTGTGTTTTTGTTGAGGGTGAGGAGCACCTGGCTGTCAATGGCATACGAGCTGATGATGAGGTGCTGTGCGCATGTGATGGTGGAGAGGGGGGTCCTGGACACTCTGTAGATTGACATGCTGAGAGATGATACCTGTGCCATGTCCCAGACGATGACACCATACTACATGCTGAAGCCTTGAGTCCCACTCCCATGCCCTTGCTGGGCTACAGAGCCTGTGGGGAGTATTAGGGACGTGACCTGGTTGGTGTGACAGGGCCTGGAAGGCGGGGCAGCGCAGTGTAGGCAGTTGGAGTTGCACACTCAGCATGCAAAGGTGTCGTGTGTGTGCCCAGGGTATGTCTGACAGCAGGCGTTAGATATGCGGATGGACATAGCTTGGAGTGTGGCTGATACATCAGACTGTAGTGTGATGTGGGTTATGCAAGGACAGGATGGTGATGCAATGTGCACCTTGCATGTGCTGATGGTCCAGCCTTTGGCACCGCGTGGCGGCAACAGTGGCATAGACAAGCTGAGGACAGCCAAATGAATGGGTGGAGGGAGGAAGATCGCCCAAAGCATGGGCAACCCTCCCTGTGCCACCAGGCGTAGACCAGCACCAGACACAGGGAGGGAGGAGGAGGAGGAGGATTCATCTGACGGAGTATCCCCAGCATCGTCAAGGCCTGCATCTGAGGGTCCCCGGAGGAAGGTGGGTCGTCCACGGAAAAGACCGTGAGAGTCAGCGGACCATCCACATCTCCCAGGTCACCTGGCCTGGCACCTGGCCCTCTGGCGCAACAGCAGCACCTCATCCAATGACATTCTCTGCCACATGGACTTGCTGGTTACAGTCTGACCAATGATGACCAACACTGTGCCCTGGACTCTGATGACTTCCAATGCCAAGGATACCATCTCCCCCTGTGAACTTTGGATTCTATTCCCCCGGTAGAGCACCTAATTGCATCTATCAAAACACGTACCCCACCGCAAATAAATATATCACTTTGGACATGAGACGTTCCTGTCATTTTGCATTATTCAACGACATATGTGTGTGGAAATGTCAAACTATGCCTGAGTGTTGAACTAACTCCAGCCATCCATACCCTGGGATCAGAGTCTGGTACAGGACACACATGGGTCACAAGGTATCATTCAATGTAGGCATGGAGCACAACACTCACCTGTGATGGCCTCTGGCTGCTGAGGGGGTGCTTGCTAAACTGTGCGGAGAGACCTAATTGGGAGATTATCATCAAGGCGTAGAGGTCATGGCTCATGTGGAGGTTCCCGGGGAGGGAGTCCCAGGTATGTGTGGCCAGGTGGGAGAACAATGTCCTGTATGCTGGAGTACGGTGGATGTGAAGAACGGTGGCCAGGGCAAGGTTGGATGCACGGAGATGGCCCAACGGGATCTAGGATGACAGACGTACAAGGTTGGTTGGGGTCGGGGTAGTGGACTGCCTCCTGAGTGTGGGTGGGGAGTGTGGAGGTCATCCTGCAGCAGACAGTGATCCATTGCAGCTATCTATGGTGGACGGTGAGGTGGCTGGGGCGCAGGGTGTTGAATCTGAGGTGTGCAGATGCCCCCTGGAAGTGGACCAGTTTCCTGGGAGTTTGGATGTACTTGCTCCGTAGAGGGCAGGGCAGTATTTGACACAGATGTTGTCATGGACCAGGGGGATGGTCTGTCTTTTCTTGGAGTGGATCTATCTGTGTATCATGTGTATAATGCAGAGGGCGTTGCAGCATGAGGTACAGATGGTGTGGACTAGCATGGCATATGTGAGCGAGCCAAACATGATGCCCACCATCTTGTGTGTTTGGTACTGGGTGCTTGTGCAGGGCTCTTGCGGGTGGGACACAGGCACTTGACCCAGCTGGAAGGGGTCAATCCTCAGATGTTCACCTCAGTCCTGTACAAGTCCAGCCTCAGGGTGCTTGTGTGCAGCCATCCATCAATAGATCTCATGCATACTTGAATGACGGAACTGCCAATGTCTGTGTCTTTGTTGAGGGTGAGGAGCACCTGGCTGTCAATGGCATACGAGCTGATGATGAGGTGCTGTGCGCATGTGATGGTGGAGAGGGGGGTCCTGGACACTCTGTAGATTGACATGCTGAGAGATGATACCTGTGCCATGTCCCAGACGATGACACCATACTACATGCTGAAGCCTTGAGTCCCACTCCCATGCCCTTGCTGGGCTACAGAGCCTGTGGGGAGTATTAGGGACGTGACCTGGTTGGTGTGACAGGGCCTGGAAGGCGGGGCAGCGCAGTGTAGGCAGTTGGAGTTGCACACTCAGCATGCAAAGGTGTCGTGTGTGTGCCCAGGGTATGTCTGACAGCAGGCGTTAGATATGCGGATGGACATAGCTCGGAGTGTGGCTGATACATCAGACTGTAGTGTGATGTGGGTTATGCAAGGACAGGATGGTGATGCAATGTGCACCTTGCATGTGCTGATGGTCCAGCCTTTGGCACCGCGTGGCGGCAACAGTGGCATAGACAAGCTGAGGACAGCCAAATGAATGGGTGGAGGGAGGAAGTGAAGAGCATCTTGGAGGCGTGTGTGTTGCCAAATCTGGATACTCTGTGGGCCCTTGCTGCAGGGGCCGCAGCAGCAGGCGGCATCTCCTTGCAAAATGACAGAATTTGCACACATAGACTAGGATGTCAGAAGGACAACTGCAACAGGCGCGTGTGTAAAGTAAGGAATGTCCAGTGTCACATGGCACACCCAGAGACAATGCATGCACAATCACCAAAGAAGCATGACACCGGATCAGGAAACTGAAGGCCGACCTGCGCACAGGAGACACACTCTCAGCAGCTGTTGATGGCCCATTGTGTGGACCAACATGCCAAAAAACATACACAACCATGTACTTCATGCCCAATAGGGAGCCTAATCCATGAGCAACTGCATGCATGTTGCTAAACTACACATGGACTCCTATGCATAATCTTCCACAACTATGCCAGATATGCCGCATGCAAAGTGGCAAGAGACCTGCATTGACAGAGATGAGGCACCTTGGAGTGTGACGAATACCTTTATTACTCAGCCTCACACTAAGGGAAATGCATCAATTGGAACAGACTCACAGGTCATTTGGCTGACCATGTGTGACCTACACTGGACACCCCCTTCAACACACAGATGTGGTGAATCCTACTGAGCTGGCACACAAGTGAAGGGGTTGAGCCTAACACCCCTTGCTGCACACGGAGAGTCTACAATTCCCCATTGAGCCTCATATGGGGATGTCCCACACTATGTCCACCATTAGCATCCCGTATGTTCCTGAGGGACGTTATACACACATTGATGCCTTCATCAGAATCCACAAACCATTACAGATGACAGGAAGGGTGACTATCAATTCATGGGAGCCATGCAACACGTCATGTGGCCCATGGTGAGTCGACATGTATGCATGGTAACACAACATGCACAGGAGCAGTCCCCACATATCACAAACACGTACCACCCACAAAATGCCTTGCTGCACTCCTTACCCCAAATGACTTTTCACCATGTCTGTGCATGTAACTCTGATCCAGCACACGTTGCAATACTCATGAGGGATAGCAGGAGGGCAATGATGACATGAGCAGACGACAGCCGCATGAACCTGGGGAGGCCAGACACACAACAAGTCAGCGAAGAGCTAGTAATCCTCAGACATGTACATGTACTCTACAGGAATGATGTTGTCACCATGCCCTTAATAAATTTAGTGTCCCAGCTAATATGTGTGGAATGACATAATCACTTGAATGACACATCAGAACACACCTCCAAGTCACTTAGAACACAGTCAGCTCGACACACACATTGCAACACATGCCACACAAGGCTCAAAGCGTGCACACTCAGACACAGGGACTCACCATCATGAGAAGAAGTTGCGGATAAGCTGACTCTGGATGTTCTCATCCTCATCCTCACTTGCCCTGTGCCCGAGCCCTTCATCCTCCACGGGTGGATGATCCTGCTCATCCGGATCAAGGATGAGTGGCACGGCCTTCTCCACTGCCATGTTGTGCAGCATGCAGCACACAATAAAGATTTTGCAGACCTTCACCGGGGCATATGGGAGGGCGCCTCCGGTCTTGTGGAGGCACCGGAATCTGCTCTTCAGGAGTCCAAACGTCCTCTCAATCACGCGCCTCGTCTGCCCATGGGTGTCGTTGTACCGGTGTTCTGCGGCTGTTCTGGGGTTGCGGAGAGGCGTCATCAGCCATGGCATGTTGGGATAGCCAGAGTCCCCTACATGGAAAAATCATGTGAAGAAGTGCGTCAGGAGATGCCGTAAGATACAAAGATAGCAATGAACACAGGACTAACAGAGTATACCCACCAACAAGACATGCTCGTTCCGCGTGCAGCTGCAGCATCATTTCTGGCACCCTGCTACGCCTCATGATGTCTGCATCGTGTGCGGACCCTGGAAAACGGGAACAGACATGGGAAATCAGCATGTTAGCAAGACACACCACAAGGGCATTAACGGAGTGGTAATGTTTTCTGTTTCTATAGGCTACCTCCTGTGCCTGTGGTGGTACCAAAGCCACATGTGTCCCATCAATGGCCCCAATTACATGAGGCATCCCTCCCAGGGCATAGAACTCACCCTTGACACCTATCAACTGCTCACGAGTGGGAGAATGGATGAATTCATCCAGGTGCACCAACATGGCTTCCATAACATCATGCAGGACACGGCTGAACATTGTCTGGGACATGCCACCGACATCAGTAATTGGTCAAATGAAACGTGTCGGTGGCAAAAAAATGTAGGGTTGCCATCACCTTCATCTTGGGGGTCAGAGCTGTAGGATACCTGTGTTGTGGTTTGAGGTGTGGTGCAAGCCGGCGGGTCAAGTCCTCTATCAACTCTTGCGAGAAGCGGTATCTGTGTATGCAGTCATGTTCACGCATGGTATCCAGGTCTGGCATTCGTGTAGGGAGAGGCGGTGCCCTGAAGAGATTTGGAAGGAATAACGAAGAGTGAGTACATTACCACACCAATGTCACTGAGGTGAGCACATGTTCAACAGCTAATACACATCTGCTTAATACAGAGTCTGTACTGTGCAATACATCCAGGACACGTAGGCCAGCCAGGTGATACTCCTACGAAGAGCCAACCACAATAGTTGCATGGCAATGTTGACGTGACATGCCATTAAAATAGCTGTGGGCCAGTGTAAGTGACAAGACAGACACATTACATGAGTGACAGACATCCACATATCAGCATTTGAAGGATGTCATCTCATACAGACAGCTGGCGGGAGTCTAGACGCACAGGTCACATGTCATCTGGAAAAGGACAGATAACATACATTTCCATGAAGGGGTACATGTCAAAAACTGATGACACAGACATTGAGAGAACGCAGATATTGCCTCATGTCAGGAAGTCATCTTCGAACCATCATGACACATGTAACATGTGAGTCCACATGTGGCATGGTGTGCGTATATGTGTGTCATGCACATATGCACACAGACACATGTTGGATGCTGCAACAGCAGATGGAGTTGACGGAACACCAACGGAAAGCTCATGGGAACACATGACACACACATGACATAGTCACATCGTGGCACGCTGGGAGTCACATGTCAGGTGTAATTATCCGTGTACCTGGCATCAGGGGACAGTTGCGGGTGTTGCTGACTGTGCCATACCAGTGATGCAGTGCTTGACACGTGTGTCGTACATGCACACATGTGCAAAGTGTGAAGGGGAAGTGTGCCACGTAGTGCCCCATCACACATGACATGTGTAAACAGCTCATCACACATCTATTGTGCCACAACTTGAGGAGACATGTGCCACATCACTGCCTGACACACCTAGGCCCTGCACATGAAGGACTGCACTGACAATGACTTGATGTACAGCCTTGTGTGAGTCTGACACCTCCATTCCTTTCGTGTGCGCCTCCTATCACCAGTGTAAGCTGTGAAAGGCAGTACACACGCTCTGAGGGCATGTGTAGGGCCCGTACTCACGCGTGAGTACCTGCCGTACAAGCGTGAGTACGTGCCTATCACTATAGCTGTGTTACTGTAGGTCCAAGTGATACGGCACGTACTCACGTGTGTACGGGCCGTACACGCGTGAGTACGTGCCTATCACTATAGTTGGGGGTACCGTAGGGCCTAGTGATACGGCACGTACTCACGCGTGTACGTGCCGTATCACTAGGCTCTACGGTACCCCCAACTATAGTGATAGGCTCGTACTCACGCGTGTACGGTCCGTACAAGCGTGAGTACGTGCCGTATCACTAGGCCCTACGGTACCCCCAACTATAGTGATAGGCAGGTACTCACGCGTGTACGGCTCGTACACTCGTGAGTACGTGCCGTATCACTAGGCCCTACGGTACCCCCAACTATAGTTATAGACACGTACTCACCCGTGTACGGCCCGTACACGCGTGAGTACATGTCGTATCACTGTCCCTACGGTACCCCCAACTATAGTGATAGGCACGTACTCACGCGTGTATGGCACGTACATGCGTGAGTACGGCCTGTATCACTAGGCCCTACGGTACCCCCAACTATAGTGATAGGCAGGTACTCACGCGTGTACGGCACGTACACGCGTGAGTACGGCCCGTATCACTGTAGTGATGGTGCCCTAGGGGTACGTGTGAAACGCGCCGTACCTATGTGGGGATTTAAGAATTACATTGGGGACACATGAGGGACAAGTATTAGGGCCTAAATGCATGCAGGTTGTCATGGATACCGAGTTTCAAGTTCAAAATTTAACATCATGTGGTCTGGAAAAAGCAGTTGGCCACATTATACATTGTTGCAAAGTGGTTGTTGACTTGACATGATGCTGCAAAATCGAAAGATGCAAAGGCTTTCACTGGTGTATGTTTAAAGGGATTGGAGGAAACGTAGGATGCAAATGAGTCTGACCAATCACTCTGTACTCCTGTAAATGAAATAGGCCAGCAAGGCAGATATAAGGCAGGCAGAACCCATGAGAGGGCACTTGCCTGCACAACATGTCAGTCGATACCACTGCTGCTGTATTGTCTCCCTCTGGCACCATGTCAAGGACTGTGGAGAGGGCCCAGCCTTTCACCCAGGAGGAGAACGAGGCCCTGCTGGATGTGATCCTCCCACGGTACCCCATGCTGTATGGTCGACCAGGGGAGCAGGTGAGTGCTGACTCCACTACCTTTGCCTGTGCACCTTTATTGTGTCTGTCACTTCTGGCATTGTGGCCAGGTGTGACAGACATGCAATGTGGGTTGGAGTGGGTCCCAGGGGGGGGGTGGCTTATGTCTCTCATGCAGGGCTTGATGTAGTTCATGTGTGCACTCCTCACTTGCATTGTGCTTACTGTGACATTCACTGCATAGTGCATGGCACATTCCGCCAGCCTAATCCTCTTGGGCATTCTTGTTCTATTGTCCTATTGATGTGTGTGAATGTTTCTTGTCATGTGGGTGAGTGTCTATTTGGAGTGTTGCACCACAGTTGCATGGAGGAGGCAACGGCTCAATCCATCTGATGTGTGAAGTAAGCCGTGCTGCGTGTCTGACTTGCTGAGCTAGCCCCACACCTGTGACATCCCCCTGGCAAGTGGCACATGTGCAGAGTGAGGTTTGCATCCGCTGTTGCCAATGGCAGGTGATTGATGTGTGCCTGTGTGTGTCTGTGTACTCTGCTGAGGTTTCGTCAGTGGCCTGGGGCATGTGACTGCTTTGAGGTGCTGTCCATCAGCCTTGTGTTGCTTGGGATGCACAGTGTGTGCCATGATCAGGGATTGTTTCGCACCCCTCATGCCACCTGTGTACTTACTATGCCATGTAGTGCATTGGTGCGTCCACAGTGGAATAAGTCCCTATGACTAAGGTGCTATTACTTGCCAGCATACTATACCCTGTTCAACAAATGTAAGATGTTCAAATGTGTGTCTCTGTGACATGGTGCAGGTGTAGTGATGTTGTCCCACTTTGTCATCCACACAGGTATCCCCCTACCACAAGGGGAAGATCTGGAAGGATGCCATCAAGGCCGTGCAATCGGTGGAGGGTCGCAGTCGGCGCCTGCCACAAGTGAGGAAGAGATGGCAGGACATCCGGTGCTGGACCCGGAGGATCGCCCGGGTCATGCTGAAGGAGGAGGCTCCTCGCAAGCATGGCGGGAGCCGGCGCCTGACCCACCAGATGCGGCGTGTCCTGGCGGTGGTCTTCCCTGACCTGGATAGGCAGATACAGGAGTTACAGCAGCAGGAAGGGGGTAGGTACCTGTGTGTTTGTTGTGTGTCGCCAGCTTTTGGAGCTGCTCAGTCGCCTGGATACACTGCCAGGCTATATATGTGCAGTGCATATCCTGTTCCCCAAAGTCAACCTGTGCTGTTCTTCCTCCCTTCCCCTCCTTGACATGTGTTACCTGGTCTGTGTGTTATCACTATTGCACATGGTCATCTAGGCTGCCAGTTTATCAAGGTGCACACTGCTTTCAGCATCATGTGTGGGGGTGGTCTGCCTGTGCCCTGTCCTGTTCAGTCATTTGGGGGTGCATATTTGTTGGCACTGATGCTGAGTCTCAACATAAGAGTGTGAGGGTTCAAATGAACAGACTTGCAGCATGCATTACCAATGTTGTGGCCTCCGACATGATGTGCATGAGTGGGATATATGCATAGTGCCGGGACGGTTGCTCCTGTAACAGTCAGCTCATTCCAGGACCATGGAGCAGTGTGTACACTACAGTCCCATGACACAGCCTGCCCTCCTACTCATGTGTTTCATCCAACACTGTGCACATTCACTGTGGGTTTATCATGGCACTGCCTCTGTGGCATTGTTCCCTGGCCTAGGTAGTAGTTTTCACATGTGTGATACATTTGCCCACTGGACAGGGATACACCAGTTTGCTTGTGCATACTCACACTGGGCAGTGCCTGTGTGGCTATTCACAACAATCTGTTGATGTTTGTTTGTGACCAATATGTTTTGGCAGCCCTACAAGGTGATGTCTTGTTAATGAAGCTAGTTTTCAAGCACAGTTATTGTAACCCTGAATAAGAGGTGTCACTTCTTGATCGGTATCAGTCACATTGACTCAGGTATGGGTGGGTGTGTGCAGTAGGGGCGTACATGTTCAACCCTGATGTTTCATTGCCAGTTCTGACTTGTGTGTGATGATTCGCAGTACAGAAAGTCATCGTGCAGTACCCCCGTGATGTTGGCCAATGCTTAATGATCGTGCTTCATTGCCTGTGTCAGTTTTTGACAATCATGTATCCTGCTTGTACATTTTTGCCACCTGTGTGTGGTTCAGATGCTACACAGTTGTGACTTTGTGTGCTGACATCTGTGGGTACATTCTGACTTGCCATGAGGGGGAACCCACAGTACAGCTAGGATTTTTTGCTAAACAATTGCAGTCCCATTAGCTTATGCATTGTCCTGGGTGTGGACATGTGTGCCACTCTAGATGACAGTCAGTAGGTCAGATGTGTAGCCAACTGTGTGATGAGATGACGGATAGCCATGTGACAAATGACATTATTCAAGTTGTTACTCAGAGAAAATGTCCATTGGCACTCACTACACCTGTCAACATGTCTCAATGTTTCATATGCTTGACCTTGTTGTTTTGTTGTGAAGGACAATGATGTGCCTGCATGACAGATGTCTCCCAAGGAATTGCACAAGACACCACCTTTACACTTTCCAGGGACACGCTGGCACATTTTAAAGTAAGGCACAGTTTGAACGAAACTTGTTTGGAGTTCATACATATACATGTTCCAACAGTGTGCTAGCATTTGGGTTAGTCCTTGGTTGTTGCTGATACCAACTTACGAGTATCAAGTCATCCAGACCACAGTGGTGCCATGTATATGTACTTACTGATACGCCATTTCTGCCTAACAGTGGCTGATTTGAATGAGTCTGGCAGCTCAGACAATGACTGTGTACATGTAGTTTGGTGTGCACCTCATTGTGTGACTTCTGCTATACAGACACATGTGTGTTGTGTTCACAGAGTGACACATTCACACATGCTAAACATGTCCATTGTGTAAAGGGTTGTGATTCTCCAGGAGACACAATGTATTTCTTTGGGGTGTCAAAAGTACTCACAGGTCTCTGAGTGTGGGGACACCTTCTGCATTGGCATGTGGTATTTGGCCTTGGGTGCGACAATACTGTTTGGTTCACAGTGAACAAGAGGTGGCATGCCTTCATAGTCTTGCTGTGCTCAACTGATCCCAGGCACTAGCTTCTCATGATCTTGTGATTTCAAGTTATTTGCTGTTGTGTCCTAATTTTCATTGTTTCCAAGTGGCATGGTGGGTCAACCAACTGGAGAGTGCAGGGCTTACATATGTGGGGAGTATCCTAGATGTTACTCATGATTCCTTTCCTGATATGCACTGTTGCCTATTTTGTTTGGACTCATGTGTCAGATGTATACAGGTGACTGATTTTTCCTGTCTCTTCACCTTGCCCACAGCATCATCGGAGGACACCGAGGGAGACACCGGCACGGACGTGGAGGAGGGATCGAGCAGTGGTGCCACCACTCCTGAGGAGTCGGTGGCATCTAGTGGCACGGAGGGCGAGGGGAGTGAGGCGGAGGACCTGCCCAGTCCCAACACTGACTACGAGGCATACGGGTCTGAGGCTGAGCTCCCAGAGGGGGCGGAGGCTGCTCCCAGAGCTGAAAGCAGCAGTACATCTCTCGCCGCCCCCTCCATTCCCATCACCGCCCTCCCACTTGCTCGGGGCCCTTCTGTCCGTGCTAGGCCACACCGTGTCTCCTTCGTGCCAGGCACCGCACCCCTTGCCCCTGTCCCCCCTGCTGCCCTCACTGCCGAGTCTGTGGACATTCAGTGGCAGTTGCAAGTTGGGCAGACATCGATTCTGACTGTCCTCCATGGCCACACCAGACTGCTGACCCGGATGGTGTCGTACATGGAGGGCATGTCATCAGCGATGTCTGACCAACGGATGTTGCTGAGGTCCCTGGACTCGTCACTGACGGCAGTAGTGAGTCACTTGCAGTGCTGCGTCCCCCCTACCCCTGCCCCATCCACAAGTCCCACACCCATGCCTGTCCCAAGCACACCAAGACATCCACACACACGCACCCCACCAGACAGAAGCAGCACACCACCACGTAAGGGCAAGCGCACACCTCCTGACACGCACACTCAGAGGGAAGCAGGCACACCCACTGGGTCTGGGGCACACAGGCAGGCACGCAGCCACAGTCCTCGTCCACATGACTCACTCCCCAGTCCCTCCGATGTCACTCCCCTTGGCTCCCCTGCCCCAGATTCGGAGAAGGAGGCCTACTTTGCTGGGCTGGGCCTCAGCCCCACTAGTTCACCTGGACGCAAACGGTCAAGGCACTCCACGGGTAGGGGAGTTAAGTCCCCCAGCCCGTCCACCACCTCCCCCAGTAGCACTGCAACCCATCCCTCCGACCCCCCCCCCTTCTTGGGGCCTGTTGTTTCTCCGGGTGCAGGGGAGACGCTTGAAGAACTGGCAGAAGTGTGCAGCGCCGAGCTCGCCTCCACCTTTGGCGCTGCCCCACCCCCTGTGGTGGAGTCGTCCGTCCCTGCACCCACCACACCTACCCTTCCCCCTCCTGTCCCTGCGGTACCTGGTCCTTCCCCACATGATGGCCCCCCCCCCAGTCGACGACACAGTCTTGTGATGTGCAGGCAAGCTAGGGGAGACGCATGGCCATGTGTCCCCCCAAGGACTGATGATATGGACTGGCCATTGGCCTTTGTGAATAGTCTCATTTACACATTTTTATTTTCATGCTGAATAAAGCATTTTCTTTTTCGTTTGAAAAGTCTTGCTTTCAGGTATTGATGTTGATGCTGATGCTACAGCAGTTGGGGTTGTGGGCATGTGTTATGTTTCAGGGAAATGTTGTAGTCTGCTGCTCATGGGGTGGAACCTGGTATCTGCGTGCCATCACAAGGTCTCTGCAAAGATTCTTTGTCGTGTATGCTCTTTGTGTTTGGAGACATTGTCCCAAGGAGTGTTCCTTCCTCTGTGGCACCTGACATCTCCCCTGCAGAGAGTTGCACAATTGTTGTGTTGCCCTGTGTCTACATTTCCTTTGTTGGTGATGGATCCCTTCAACTCGGGCTCTGCGAAACGCCGTGAGGGGAACGGCTTACCTTGTGCATCGTTTCTGCTCCTGTGAACGCCGTGAGGGAAACGGCCAGCACTTCATCGCCCTCGATCTTACTAAAAGCTGTGAGGGAAACGGCCAGCATTCTTTCCTGGACTACTAGTCCCAGCAGCCCTCCAGCCCTCCAGCGGTGACGCGGCGAAGCGCCACTTAAGCCGCGCATGCCTCCCGCAGCGCGGAACGTGCGCGGGCGTGCCCGGGCAATGCCCGGGCCAAGGGCGGGCCCGTCCGTGCCCGTCAGAGGCCGGAGTAGGCTGGGCTGGGCAATTCCTCTAAGTAGTGAGGTGAGTGTACAAGTTATACATGGGAAAACGTACTGTGATTCCATCTGCCCAGGGCTCTAGAAGTTCCTCCATCATTTCGTCTTCCTTTGAAAGCATGCTCGAAAATGCTTTCATGTTGGTTACATCTGAAATTGAAAGTACTGAACGGAGATTGTCCCTGGGCCAACCAGTATTGTCCCAACATATACCTGGTGGCCTCGAGAACGATGACCTTATAGTCCCTGTGCCGTTATCGCCAAGTATAACAATTGTTAATCCCACCTTTCATGATAATCCATCTGTGGCCTTGGTGATCGATAAGAACCTCATTGATACTGTCGATACTGTTGATACTGCAGACTCCCAGCAGGTTACTGAAGCTAACCCTAGCACCACTAACTCGGCCCAAAATGTAAAGATTGCGGGGGGGAAAAGGAAGAATGGTAACACCCAGACGCCTATTAGTAAGAGAAAACAACCCCTTCGCATTAATAAAACCCAACCAACCCCTCAGAGCATGTGGTTACGAGGAAAAACCATAGTAAGCGGGATATCAGCTAGTATGAGCACACAAACAGACGACTTACCGAATAGTATTGTTGATCTGACTATAACTACAGCAGAACCTAATTCTATGTGCACACAAACTGAGGCAATATTTGTAAATGGCACACAAGGAAGGACAAATGAGAATCTAATTGACACTATAGTGGATTCCACTTTTAAGCATTTGAAAAGTCTAATGGATAAACAGTTTAATTACATTTTTAAACGTTTGGATAGACTGGAAAGCCTGGTGAAGAAAGAAGATACTAAAAGAAAAGGAACCATCATTATTGATCAAAGTAGAGGTGAACGACTATTGAAAGATATGGAGATGTGAGAAGTTGGCCTGGTATATGATGTTCACTAGTTAAAGTGACCACCTTGTACCATGCCAAGCAACCCTTATGGTGTGGTTGTAAGTCAACCTTTTCGGACTAGCTGCCCTAGTGGTAGCGTAGGCTAAGCAGTCTTTGAGGCTAAACTCGTGAAACGTGTTAAGCAGGCTGTTTTACCAAATGTAACCCCCTTTTATACCAATGAAAGGACACCACACAGATATATATTCAAAATATATATGTATTTATTTCTCAAAGTAACCCCTAGTCTCTTTATGAGCACAGGAGCACAAATCGTCAAACAAGATTACAGTAGAATACACAGAAGTTGCACTTTATATGGAAAGGCCCTGGTGGCCGCTCGAACCATATACTAAAATAGTGGTATAAGTACCACGAACAGAAAAGGGAAAAGGCCTAGGGCCTCTAGAATCGCTGGGCCTACAAGGAGCTAACTTCAGTTAGTGACCAGGAGGTCCACGGGTTGCGTGTGCAGAGCAAATAGTCAGACGCGTGCTCCCATAGGTTTCAATGGGTGCGTAAAAAGTACAAAGTTACTGCAAAGAGGATCTTCCGGATGACCTAGGAACTTAAGATTGGAAACACAGACACTAGAGATGATTCTCTACACTTGGGCACCGGAGTGCCAGCTTTACCTCACCCACATGAAGCGGGTGCATAGGCGTCGAAGTGCGTCGGGTTTCTTCTATCTGTTCCGTGGAGCCTGTGGATAAAGATGCTGCAGGCGGTCGGTCTGGAAGAGATGCGGTGGATCCAAGAGTGGATCGGAGATGTTGAAGACCTGTAAGCAGAGGGGACAGTGTTCACAGTCACTAGCCAGTGACCAGCGTGGCACCAGGTGGGTACCAGGCGATGTCGGGTGCAAACAGGAAGAAAGGTGTAGCTTGTCTCTGCAGCCACGTGGTCCCTGAAGGTCGACGACGTCCAGGAGTCGGGTCACGAGCTGTCCCACGCAGGCTCTCGCTGTCGGCGGTATCGGCGACTTGATTGAAGCAAACAAGCCTTGGCAAAAGCAATTGTTGTAGGAAAGGAAATAAGCTGATGGTTCTGACCAGCAAGGTCAGAGGGACTGCTCCTTTGGAGGGGAGCAAGGGCCAGTCTGGAGCAACCAGACCAGCGGTGTATTTTGTGTAGTTCATCGCCAAGATGGCCACTAGCCAGCGAGCCAGCAACCGGTTAGGCGCGTCGAGTGGCAAAATGCAGAAGGGCCCCATGCAGATCATGGAGATGCTGGAGGGCTCACCTTTTGTGCAGATGCTGCTCGGATGTTGGGCTTCTCTGATCCCAAAGCACAACTTGGAGGGAGCCTCGGTTGTTGCACTTGTCAGCTTGTCGTAGTCGTTCCAAGATGGCTGGCTCCATGGGTCTCGGTGCCTCCACGGGTCTCCTCTTTTCAGGGACTGTGGATCGGGCGGTGAGAGGTCTGGAGGTCCAGGTCTTGTCAGTCTCTGGGCTCGGGCTCCGGCGGAAGGCGGCGGCAAAGCAGACGTTGATTCGCTGGATGGTGCTTGCGTTAGCAAGGTGGTCACTCCCTGACCACAGGGGAGATTTTCTTCAGTCTTCTGTGCAGCAGAATGTCGAAGTTCCCGTCTTCTTCTTAGTTTCAAGTTGATTCCAGGATGTCTGAAGTCTTAGGACACAGCTCCTACCTTTAAGCGGATTATAGGGGCCGGACTACCTGCTAGGTCCCTCCCTAAGGGTGGGACCAGGAAGGGGGGTGGTTACACCCCCAATCCTTTGTCCAGCTCGCCCCAGGCCCGGGACTGGTGTGCCCCAGGACCGGATTGAACTGGCATATGCACCGAGGCTCCTTGTGAGCCTCAGGCATGTCTGGTTTCTTTCAAGCCCTACCTGACCAATACACAAAATCCTGTCTGGGGTGGTGCACGCACCTCCCCTGGCAGGAAACCCTTTGTCCACACCTCCCAAGCTGGAAGGACTCCCAGCAGCAGGAGGGCAGACTTGTGTCTGTGGTGGCAGCATCCATTTTGTGGAGCTGAGGCTATGTCTGATTTTACCCGGGTTTCAGGTACTGTACATGTCGTGTCCCTCTAGAAGGGTGGAATGCTAACCCCGTCGCCAGAATTGGTGACGGGTTAGTATTCCAATTCGTATGACACCTTACTCGACATGTTTTGATAAAGCCAAACCAAAGATAGCATTTAACCGCGAGGTTCATAATGCACTTAAGAGTATATGGTATGACGATATCTGGAAACAGTAGAAGGAAGTTGTTCCGACCACTGCAGACAGGCTCAGCTCATGCCAGAGCACCATCTCACATGGAACCAAGCACTCTGCCTTCAGGATTGTTAAGGCCTGCCATAGGAGTGACTTATAGGTTAACATGTGTCCATTTAAGGTTAGGTATAGGTATACTACACCTAAGTAAGAGGTGGTTACACCAACTTACCCCCCAGCTGAGTGATCAGCCAGTTGTGTCAAATTTGTTAGGCCAAGCCTGGGGTGGCATAATACATGCTTCAGCCCCTGGCAGGCCTTAGATACACCAATGCCCTGGGTACCTAGTGTACACTGGTACAGGGGCTCACAGGGTGATCCACTTCCAATTGGTTATGCACCTAGGGTGCATAGTGTAAATTTAGTAGAGAGAACAGCAGGCTGGGGGTCTGATTGGCAGGCCCACAGCCTCAATATGTCAAAAACCAGTGAAGCAAAAAGCAAAAATTTGGGGTGACCATAGGATAGCAGACCCTACTCTCCTACACTACCCCCCCCAAACGCTGGGACATTAAACTAGCCTTGACCAGTCTCGTCTTCATGTCCTAAGTGGAAGTACCTGGAGAGACCATCTGCATTCCCATGGTCAGTACCTGGCCGGTGCTCCACTGTAAAGTCCATCCCCTGTAGGGAAATGGACCACCTAAGCAGTTTGGGGTTTTCACCCTTCATCTGATTTAGCCACAAGAGGGGCTTATGGTCGGTCTGAATCTTGAAGTGAGTGCCAAACAAGTATGGCCTCAGCTTCTTCAGGGCCCACACCACAGCAAAGGCCTCCCTCTCAATAGCTGACCAATTCTTCTCTCTGGGGGTCAACCTTCTGCTAATAAAAGCAATGGGTTGGTCTTGACCATCTACATTAAGTTGTGACAGCACAGCTCCCACACCCAACTCAGAAGCATCTGTTTGGACAATAAACTCTTTGGAGTAGTCAGGACTTTTCAGGATAGGTGCAGAGCACATGGCCTCCTTCAGGTCATCAAATGCCTTTTGACAGCTTACTGTCCACTGAACCTTTTTGGGCATCTTCTTGGATGTCAGATCATTAAGAGGAGTCACAATGGACCCATAGTTCTTAACAAACTTCCTGTAGTACCCAGTCAAGCCCAAGAAAGCTCGAACTTGAGTCTGGGTGGTTGGAGGGGACCCATCCTTGATGGATTGTATCTTACTCTCCAGTGGTTGAACTTGGCCTCCACCTACAAGGTGGCCCAAATATACAACCTTACTCTGCCCTATCTGGCACTTAGTAGCCTTGATAGTGAGGCCTGCCCTTTGCAGAGCCTCAAGAGCCTTCTTCAGGTGGATCAGGTGATCCTCCCAGGTGGTGCTAAAGACAGCAATGTCATCAAGATATGCTGCGCAAAAGTCATCCAACCCAGTAAGGACTTGGTTCACCAGCCTTTGGAAGGTGGCAGGTGCATTCTTCAGACCAAAGGCCATCACCACAAACTGATAATGCCCACCTGGGGTTGAGAATGCTGTTTTGGCCTTAGACTCCTCAGCTAATCTGATTTGCCAATAGCCAGCTGTTAAGTCAAATGTGCTCAAAAACTTTGCAGAAGCTAGTTTGTCTATGAGCTCATCTGCCCTTGGAATAGGGTGTGCATCTGTCCTGGTGACAGCATTGAGACCCCTGTAGTCCACATAGAACCTCATTTCTCTCTTGCCATCTTTGGTGTGAGGTTTGGGGACCAGAACCACTGGGCTAGCCCAGGGGCTCTCTGAGGGTTCAATGACACCTAATTCCAGCATTTTGTGTACCTCAGCCTTTATACAGTCCCTGACGTGGTCAGGTTGTCTGTAGAGCTTGTTCTTTACAGGCAGACTGTCACCAGTGTCCACCACATGGGTACACCAGTTAGTTTGGCTAGGTATTAGGGAAAACAGATGTTGAAATGATTGTAGAACTTGTCTACATTCAGTCTGCTGATGGGCAGTGAGGTTGCCTCCAAGGGTCACTCCTTCAACTGAGCCATCTTCAGGGTTCTGAGACAACAGGTCTGGGAGAGGGTCACTCTCTTCCTCCTGTCCCTCATCTGTAGCCATGAGCAAGCCCATGTCTGCCCTGTCAACATATGCTTTTAACCTGTTAACATGGAGTACCCTGTGGGGACTCCTGGGAGTTCCTAGGTCCACCAAGTAGGTGACCTCTCCCTTCTTTTCCAGGATTGTATGGGGTCCAGACCATTTGTCTTGGAGTGCTGCTGGGGCCACTGGCTCCAAAACCCATACCTTCTGTCCTGGCTGAAACTCAACCAAGACAGCCTTTTGGTCATGCCAAGCTTTCTGTAAGGCCTGGCTTGCCTCAAGGTTTTTGGATGCCTTCTCCATATACTCAGCCATCCTGGAGCGGAGACCAAGTACATAGTCCACTATGTCTTGTTTAGGCTTTTTGAGAGGTAACTCCCATCCTTCCTTCACCAAACACAGTGGGCCTCTCACAGGGTGCCCAAACAACAATTCAAAGGGGCTGTAGCCAACCCCCTTTTGTGGGACCTCTCTGTAAGCAAACAGAAGGCAGGGTAGAAGGATGTCCCATCTTCGCCTGAGCTTTTCAGGTAATCCTTTGATCATACCCTTTAGGGTCTTGTTGAATCTCTCAACAAGCCCATTGCATTGTGGGTGATAAGGGGTGGTGAACTTGTAGTTGACACCACATTCCTTCCACATAGCTGTCAAGTATCCTGACATAAAGTTGGTACCTCTGTCAGATACTACCTCCTTAGGAAACCCCACTCTGGAGAATACTCCCAGCAGGGCCCTGGCCACAACAGGTGCTGTAGTGGTCCTAAGGGGAATTGCCTCTGGATACCTGGTGGCATGATCCACTACCACCAGTATAAATCTGTGCCCAGATGCAGTGGGAGGATCCATGGGACCCACTATATCTATTCCCACTCTTTCAAAGGGGGCCCCCACCACAGGTAGTGGTATTAGGGGGGCCTTTGTTGTGCCACCTGATTTGCCACTGGCTTGGCAGGTCACACAGGAGCGACAAAACTCCTTTGTATCTTCATTCATGTGAGGCCAGTGAAAGTGAGGGACAAGTCTGTCCCAGGTCTTGTTCTGGCCTAGGTGTCCTGCTAAAGGAATATCATGGGCCAAGGTAAGAAGGAAGCCCCTAAATTGCAGAGGTATGACCAACCTCCTGGTGGAACCAGGCTTGGGGTCTCTATCCTCTGAATAAAGGAGCCCTTCATCCCAATACACTTTATGGGTACCTTGAGCATTCCCAGCAGCCTCAGCAGCAGCCAGCTGTCTGAGGGGTTCAAGAGAGGGACAGGATAACTGAGCCTGCCTCAAGTCAGCCCTTGAAGGTCCCCCTGTCCCCAGAAACTCAACCTGATCAGGTTCAAGCTCTTCAGGGACAGTTCCTTCAGGGTCCTCTAGATCAGCTTCCTGGGAAGGTTGATCATCACTCTGAGGCAGGGGGGAAGGCACAGCCTTGACCCTCCTGTTCTTCTTCTTGGTAGGTGCTTGGTCCCTTGTTCCAGGATCCAAGACCTGAGGTTCAGTAAGGCACTTTTTGGCCTGTGACCTGGTCACAGCAAGGACATGTGGTGATATACCTAACATCTCTGCATGTGTCCTGTACTCCACTTCAGACCATAGAGAACTCTCTAGGTCATTGCCCAACAAACATTCTACTGGGAGGTCTGCACTAACCACAACCCTTTTGAGGCCAGTTACCCCTCCCCATGAGAAGTTAACAACTGCCACACTATGTGAAGTAGTGGCATTGCTGGCATTGGTCACCAGGTAGTTCTCACCTGGTATGTACTGTCCAGGGTCCACAAAGCCTGGTGTCACCATAGTGACACTGGCACATGTGTCCCTGTAGGCTTGAGCCACTTTTTCATTAATTAAAGGAGTCTGTCTGTACTTGCCCAGGTTACTGGGGCTCACAGTCAGGGACAAATCAATGTCCCCATCACAGATCAAGACTGCCTGTGTCAGGGTTCTGTCTAAGTCAGAATCTCCTTCAGTTCCCATAGTGATTCCCACTACACCCTTTGTCTGGGGACCAACACTGCTAACAGTAGTACTGGGAGCAGGTGCCTTAGGGGCAACAGTGTTGGGGGCTCCACCCTTCTTACAATCACTAGTCCAGTGAGTTGTATTCTTGCAATGATTGCACCAGGGTTTCTTTTGACCTTCTTTCTTCTTCCCTTTAGGCTGGTGTGGAAATTTAGCTTGCAAACTGAACATTATCTGCGCCATCTTGCCTCTCCCCAGCGCCACGCACAGCGAATGCACGGCCGCCATTTTAGGCACCCCACTCTCTCCCCGCTCATTATCAATCGCCAGCGCGTTCCCCTTGGCGCTGCGAGCATCCCCCGCGCGCTGGCCACCCCCGCTCTCTCATACAGGCCATAAACCCTCTCTTTCTGCGCGACCCTGCTACGGAACCACATCCGACCGACATCCCATACATGGTCATGCCTCTCCTTTGATAACCCCCTTCCTCTGCGCCCCATTGTCTGAATTGGTCCCAGGCCATCACCTAGCCCTGCGGATGCAGTTTATTGCCCCTACTGTAAGGGAAACACCCCACATCAAAGGGATTACAGTAGATCAAAGCCCCTACCCCCTGAGACCCGACCGGTCACACACACCCCCCAGGAATTGGCGGAATACCCTGCTGCGCAATAGCCATCTCCTACTGTGGGTGGGGTGGGAACTTCTACTGTATCTATGTGTGGGATCGGATCTGAACCGGGGCTTCAGGGGATATTCCCCCATACATCAAGGGAATCTCAAGAATGTACTATGTGTAATAAAGCAATAAACCAGTGTATAAGAGACCAGGTCTCAGAGATGCAGTTAGAGCACCTCGTGACGATACCTTGCTGTCTGATCTGATGTGTTCTGCTCCGACGGAATAAAACTTTGTTTCCTGCCTTCCAGTCTCCGGCGCCTGCCTCTTTCATTGGTAAATTATCGAGTGGTATGAGAGGCGATTACCGCCGGGCAAATACTTGAAAGGTTATCGACTGAAACTGCCGCTACCATTTAACAATTGGCGTCCCAAACGTGGGGCCCATCAGCGACACGTGGATCCAGTGGGAGAGGTCACGACGACAGAGTGAACGACTGCAACGATCGGGAGAGCTCCTGCCCAATAGACCCTCGTCTGGCAGCCGATCATCCGAACTTCACTGGTTCCGAGCAGACCTCTCTCGAGTGATCTACGGTCCTGACTGGGAACCATCAGGAGTGCCGCGGTAAATACGGAGAGTAGAGGACGATCGGGCGCTGGAGGCGGGAGACGAGAAACTGTCCACGCGGTCCGGGTAAGGTCGTGATACATGACAAATTGCGAACTAATTGATTGATTGTTTGAAGCTTTGGAAATACTAGTGTTGCTCATTGATTGTTCTCTTTGAGATATTCGCTGTCTACAAACGGGGAGGAGTAGAAATGCTCTCTCTCTCTCTCCCTTTGCAGATAGTGAAGAGTAGGTAACGCAGACTTTTGTCCCCGTTGAAACCCGTCGTGCCTATCTTTATCTCCCCATTGATTGATTGTCCGAACATTGATTGTTTTGAAGAATAGTGCTTTTTGAGATATTCTCTGTTTGCAAATAACGTAGAATAGGAATATTCTGTCTAGTCTTTGCAAATAGTGAAGGGTAGGTAACGCAGACTTTTGTCCCCGTTGAAACCCGTCGTGCCTATCTTTATCTCCCCATTGATTGATTGTCCGAACACTAGTTGTTCGATATTGGTTCTTTGGAGGTATTCTCTGCTTACAAATAACGAGGAATAGAGATATTCTGTCTAGTCTTTGCAAGCAGTGAAAAGATAGGTAGTGCTGACTTTTGTCCCCGTTGAAACCCGTCATGCCTGTCTTCTCCCCA
The DNA here is from genome assembly GCF_964204655.1 of Triturus cristatus. Taxonomy (NCBI): domain Eukaryota; kingdom Metazoa; phylum Chordata; class Amphibia; order Caudata; family Salamandridae; genus Triturus; species Triturus cristatus. Next base: position 266,703,661 of record NC_140595.1, on the reverse strand, counting down.
CTGATTGGTAGTTGGTTCTGCCCGGACCGCTTATTAGAGGTGAACCATCCGGCTCCACTGGAAGGCACCCCTAATAAGGACATGTTCACTAAATATGGACTAGTCGCCGTAGCTTATAGCAAACTGTGGCATAAATATACCAAGAAGGACCCCGAGAGTCAGTGGCCACTGATGGGATCCTTCGACGACCATAAGATAGAAGCGCTAGAAATAGCTCTGCGTAGCAATAAGACGACGCCTACTATGCTTGACAGTATCGGCATGTGGCGCAAAGAAGCAACGCAACGGAAAAAGAGGGAAGAAGTAAAAGCAGAAAAGGAATTACGAAAGGCAGCTCACCTTGCCGCTAGAAAGTTAGAAGAAGACATAAAGGAGAGAAGGGAAACTAAACTAAGACAGTAGCCCGAAACCTCAGGCCAGTACGCTGTTAGGACCCCTTCTTTGCTCTACCCTGAGTTGTCCTCCAAGCAGCGAACGAATGACGAATTACTGTTAGGTCCCCCGATCATTTACATGCCCCCTCCGTATGCACCCTCCCAATCAGTAGTGCAACACCCACAACCCCCTAACACGAGCGAAAGCAGTACAGGGGCCTCGGCCCTCACGGCCTCCGCGCCGGCTGAGCCTCTTGTGCCGAACCCAACGTCGGCTATAACGCTAGATGACCATGAGATGAGAAAGAACGATTCCACCAGAATGAATCGATTAACTAAGGATGAACGAGCAGGAATTGATAAGATAGTAGGGACGCTGGTGGAGCGAAAAGAAAGTGAGGAGTATATAACAGACGTGTATAACTCGTATGCCGACAGCCGCAGACGACACTTCGTCGTACGGCTCTGTTATCACGCCCTGAATGCATATGAGGACAGATACCACGATAAAGGTCCCGAGGGCTTAGCGGCCCTATATAGGAAGGTAGACATTGGGGAAGAAAGAGAGAGCGATGTAACGAACCTCTTCACTCGTACACTCGAGGTCTACCGACACCTTAAAGAACATGGACAGACCACCAAAACAGAAACCCCCATAGCAGCTAAACCCCAGGGAGGAAGGGCTGATGCCATGATGCCCATCAAAGAAGCTGCCCCCTACTGGGTCCCCCCACGGGGTCAGGGAACACACGACGACATCAACCACCAAGATGCGAAGGGAAGGGTTGTATATAACTGGGTCTATCAGCCGTGGGACCGGCAAGATATTTTGACTTTTAGAAAGACTCTACCCGACTTAAGAAAGAACCCGACTGCCTTCTACACGGAATTGGGTACAGCCTTAGGCTCAACGATAATGACGTTAGCAGATATCGACTTGTTCTTCGGGCTATGCCTGCCGGCTGATGTGTGGAAACAAATCCGGAAAGTTGACCACGCTGAGCCGTTCGGATATACCTGGGTACAACTCGATACCATAGATAAACAGCGAGAACCAGGACAGAAACCCCCGAAAGCCATCTTAGAGCTCCCAGACAAGATTGTACAAAAGCTGAAGACTCTAATCCCAGAAAGAAAGGTAGACTGGTCGATAGTGACGGCTTGCCGCCAGAAACCCCAGGAAGATGTGTCTGAATACTTCTCCCGATTCGAGGCTGTGTTTTCCGATTACAGTGGCCAAGACATGACCACCGCAACCGGACACCACCTCTTTGTCCAAAATTATGTAAAGGGTCTGTCACAAGAAGTTTCCCAGAAGCTACAGACCAGCGAGAGTAGTTGGGCAGCCTCCAAACCCGCAGCAATTCTCCAGATGGCCCAATACTACGAAAACCAGAAGAACGAGAACGATAGGGCGTCAGAGAAGAAGAAAAAGGAATTAAAGGAGAGGGTGATGATAGCACAGTTGCAAGGGGTGACCATAGGAAGGGAACCCCCAAAAGAGAATTACCAACCAACCGCCCCTAGAAAGCTACCCCCTAGAGACCATACACCTACACCCTACAACGGACGGAGAGACTTAGATGGGAATCAATGTGCGTTCTGTAGAGGGTTCGGACACTGGAAATCCCAGTGCCCGGTCCTTTTGGAACTGAACAAAAATAGGGACCCCAATAGACACGACCGGAAGTTTGTTGATACCCACCATCAACGTCACCAAACTTGATTAGGATCACATGCAATCGAACAACGCCATCTTTTTTCTTCAAATACACTGACCAGATCACTGATACGCACAACGCTTCAACAAAATAGTATGGTCAAACATTTTTAATAACTTATAGGTATAACAACATTCCAACAAGATGAACAGGTTAAAACATGTTTTAAAACAACTATTTACATGACAGTCTGCTGCGACCTGCATCCCAAAGCATTTACGTCCACGTGACACCGTCCTCGCCTCTCCTTCCTCGAAGTTGCAACATTGGCCTGTTTTGGGCGGTCCCTTTTAGTTGACTTTGGGCTATAAAAGCCATGCAAAAATCCCTTGACATCAGTGGCGGGCGACTGTGCGAATAGGCCGGAGGCTATACGAAGCGCCGAAGTTCTGGCAAACACCAAGGCGGAGCCCGCCACGCTGTACGGACCTTCCCGTCTTCTTTCTTCTTTCTTCAATAAGGGCTGATGCCCTGGCGGGGGGAGGCGACGCGGACGGGCCTCCCCCACCTCCCCAGGTGGAGGCTCGCCAGGCACCCCAGCCATCTTTTTCATCGGTCTGCTGAATTGCTCCCTGGCACGCTGTGCGGACCTTCCCATTCTCTTCTTCTTTCCTCAATAAGGGCTGATGCCCTGGCGGGGGGAGGCGACGCGGACGGGTCTCCCCCACCTCCCCAGGTGGAGGCTCACCAGCAGATGAGGGCACCCCAACCACATCTTTCACACGTCAGCCAGCTGAGTTGCGCCCTGCCACTTCATTCGCCGTTCGGCTGAGCCGGCGCCCCTGCACTCGGCCGCCAGGCAACCACCCAAGCACAGGGTTCACCAGGACTGCCGCTAGCACCCGACGCGAGGAGTGGGCCCCCGCAGCCAAGCAATCGGGGACCCACCCCGGTGGTGATACCATCCAAACTGCTGTCGTCGCTGCTACTGGAACCACTCCGGTGGCAATACCATCTGAACTGCCGCTGTAGCTGCTGTTGGCCCCTCTCCGATAGCCGTACCGAAGAGCTGCTGCTACTGCTGCCCTTGGACTCCGGCAGTTGACCCCTCCGGTTCCAGGCCTGGCCCACCGTGAGACAATTCTGGACTCGAAAGCTTGTTTGCTTAGGGCATGGGCCCCACCCTTGACAGAACGCTCCCCTCAGCCTTGCAGAATCGGTTGGAGTCATTTGACTCTCGACTCCCGTGGACTTCCGGTAAGAACAAAAGCACCGCCATTGCTCTTTGCCCCGGGCGGCAGCCACCTTGCCTCCGCTTGGTGCAGTGAGAAAGTAAAGCGTCGGCGGAAGAACCCGCCTGCCGCCCCGCCCCAAGAACGAACCATGGCATTTCTACAAGGTTGCAGTGACGCCATGCTGACGCAAAGTTGACGCTAACGAAAGTTCTCGAACTACCGAAAGGAATTCTGGTTCAACAGCTAATTCATGGAAAGACTTAGACTGTACACTGGCCCGACCCCACCCCAAAATGGCGCCGACGAAGGAAAGGCCTACCACTCCTTGTGGCGTTCCAGTCACGTGACATTTGTGTTAAAAAGAAATATACATATATATATGCGATGCCTGCACACATGATGGGGGGGGACCGATTTTTATGCTAATATAGTGTTGCTCATGTTGCTCGACGCCTCTCACACCGTGGCCGGTCTATGGCGGCTGTAGGCCCGTATTTCTATACTGACATTGTTTTAAATAAAGGGCTTCTTAAAGGGAATTACTGAATCGGTGTCATGACTAATCATCTGGGTTGTTGAAGGTTTTTCTTTTGAATAAATGATTGTTACTCCTAAGCGAAAGCATACAGATAATACAGACTCAATTTGCCTAAAATATTTTTGTTTCCCATCACGCCTGTCCTTTTTCCAAGAATTGTCAACTCAATAATCAACTATAACTTAAGGTATATGCCGCACGCAAGGTGTGGTATCTTGCACCATAATACACGACCGATTGAGAAATACATATACGACCAGGGAACCCGAATTTAGGAGATGAATGAACTAGAGCATCTTTGCCTCGAACAAAAAGAATAATAGGTCTGTGGTATTACCCACTCCTGCGGCTAGCCTGGTACATGGTAGGTAGAACCTTTTCGTGTCTGCAACGCGCCAGGGTATTTTGAATACTGCACCTCCCCTCCCCTCTTTTTCCCCTCTATAGGTCACGACGAAGTTCCGACCGAAGAGTGGAGTGGACATGGACCGCACCGGGTTCAATATCAGGGAAAACATAGACAAGCGTTGTGAGATAGTGCGTAAAATTACAGACCACCATTGGGAACATGAAAAACTGTATGATATGATTGTGCGTGTGTACTACGATTATACGGCATGAATGTGTATGCATTTCATGTTTGGGTCACTTGAAGAGAGCGTCACTGTATGATTGAAGTGCTCGTCCACCGATCAAAGGGAGGAGAATAAAGGGTCAGACACCCCCTAAGATAAACTACAAAATACTAAAAGTACGCAGCATGCATAGGAATAGAGGACAGGAAAGGAGAGGTCCCCATGCTCAACGCAGCCCTGAGTCTCCGTCTTAAGTCTCCATCTTGATGCATGTACTGTCACACCCTATCCGGCACTTGTGTATACGTGATCACCGAATTTATGCCTTTCTCCCCGCTTGTGTTTTCCTACATGGAACAAACCCATGCTACTCCATGTTGTGTGTGCACCAAGTGGCCTATTATCTAACCCATGTCTCTCTCTCTCTCTCGTTTTGTGTCGTATGTATGCCAAATAGCCTACTTGATGCACACGTCTCTCTCTCTCTCTCTCTCTCTCTCTCTCTCTCTCTCTCTCTCTCTCTCTCTCTCCCTCTCCCTCTCCCTCACAAAAGGGCTCTTTCTTGCCCTCTTTCTTCTTGAATAAATTAACGACACATACCTCTTCGGTAAGTGTATAATTGGCCTGAACACGGTGGTGTTCGAACAAATTGACAGAAACAAAACGACCATACTTTACCACGTTACTACCTCTCCTTTTTTTGCAAACGTTAAGCCTAATCGGCTAAGAAGGAAAGGACAGGTAAGACGACTGATGTCTCCCAATCTGACCCTCAACACGGGGACTATATGTCAGTGGTTTTTGTTTTTAAAGGACACCATCTCCACCACCCAGAATTACCCCTGACCAATTAGCCCGAAATAGAATGTCTAAAGCACCCTGTTCTCCCAAAGATAACCCCAGCCCTATACTAGCCGTCTCAGAGTATTTCGAACGAAACAGCTGATGGCCCTGTTTTCTAATAAATCCATCGCCTAAACTGATAAAGGGTCACCTACTGTCCCCAGCAAAAATAATGCTTAGCTTATGAAAAGGATACTCGTGAACGCATAACAGTAGCACCTCGCACTTACTTTTTCTCAAACTTAGTAGTCCTCGGAGGAAGATGTGTGTTACCAAACCTTGTGTTGAGATGAATGAGTCTCTACCGGAGAAGCCGGTTCGAATTTTTAATAGACCAGAAAGTGACAGATGTCCGGCTTCCTGCAACGATTATAGGGCGCAGAAATCGACATCTAGAAGGCCAGACGATGGACAGGGGCACCCACAGAAACCTGCACCACAGCAATGATTAATAGATTAGTAACACGCCCATTAACATCAGAGTTAATAGACACCAATCATACAGTAACAGATAAGAGCAATTCCGCAACTACTCGGTGGTTGGGAGAGAGGATGAAGTATGTAAATGTCTTCCCTGCCAAAATCTCAAAAACTTTCGTTTCTTATAACCCATTCAAAGATAACCTGCAGCCATCGGAAGAGAGGGGTCGGACGTGACGCACAGCCTGGCTGCGGACCATAAAGCATCTATGACATCGACAAAGGGGGGAGCTACGAAGCAAAAAGGGCGTGAGACGAGACACCATTATCAGAATGATAGGCGCGAGGGGCTGCATCGAGGCCCCTGCTCACTGACCAGCGTGCCTGAAGTCTCAACCCGTCGGGCCCAATTGATGGGCCCAGTGCTGAAAGATTCTGCTCTCCTTGGTCCGCATTTTTGATCCGATCCCACGCCACCCCTCTCCCTTCGACATCCCGAAGCACGCCACCCCCCTTCTCTCTTCCTCTTTTCATTTGGATTATGGCTTTGACCTACTACCGAAGAACGAAAGGCAGGTACCCTGTCTCAAAGTACCTATGGTGAACTGTGTTAAGGAACAGGACTGTGATCAGAGAACAGTGAGTGGTCACACCCTGCCACGTGAGAAATCAGATTTGAGCTGGACCTTAGCTCCACCGCCGGTGCTCAACAGTGCCAACGAAAGAAGAACAACAACAAGAGCTTACCAGTGATGGCTCTGTATAATAGGACACTGGAAAGAAGAACCTATGTTAAAGTTGAAAATCCTCTCCCAACCACCCCCTTTTTATTAACTATCTTCCTATTGAGTTTTCGTGATGTTGCATCAATCACTTCCGGCTATACACTGGACAGTATCCTATTCATACTCGAACACACTCACCTGGGCCTGACATGCGGCACAGCTGATGTAATTTTTTTTTTTTTTTTTTGAAAACCTTTATTTCGAAATTCAGGACACAGCTATTCAGCCGACAGCCCGAAGGTTCGGCAGCATTGCAAGTTAGATACAGTAATGCGTCCCGGATACAGTACGAAGTGTAATGCAAAGGTCCAATTTTAAATAAACACAGAAAAAACACACAACAAACCCCAGCAAGGCAGAACATTGAAAACCCATGGCGAAAGCCCCCAGGGGAGGCAGGACCCCACTCATCTACTAAGTATAAGACTGTGTGCGGAGGAAGAAGGGGAACCGCAGAGGCCCAGAACGGGTACCTAAACCAAACTGTGCTGGACGGTAGGTCCGGGGGAAAGCTGTTCCTCGGGAGGTTCCAGATCCGGGGCAAGACATATTCCCCCCCTATATTGGTTCCACCGCCCCCAGATGGCGTGCCACTTCCGGGGGCGACCTCTAGAGCAGTAGACCGTCTTCTCCCTAAACATGCTCCAATCCATGTTCTCCTTCCACGCGGTCAGTGTAGGGGGACCCGAGGAGCCCCATAATCGCGCGATATCCCTCTTAGCCACCATGTTACCCAGAGTCACCCATTGGGTCTGTGCCTCATCGAGATCAGTGGGCCCCCAAACGTTCAGGAGGCAACACCGCGCCTCCGGCTGTACCACAATGCCCGTCACCTCCCCCATAACTGCATGGACTCTCCTCCAGAACTCCACGATGACCCCACATTCCCAAATGATGTGCAGGAAAGTACCCACCATACCACATCCCCTTCTACACAGGCCGTCCTCCGAGAATCCCATGTGGACCAGCCGTGGCCCCGTAACATACACCCGGTGCAGTATTTTGAGCTGCACCAGCCTCAGACGCGACGGGATCGCAACCTCCTTAGGCGAAGAAACCGCTGACTGCCAGTCCTCATTATCCAACTCGAGGCCATCCCTGGTCCACTGTTCTCTCAGCCCCAATAGCAAGTCCGCCCGGACGTTTATCAACTTCTTATATATGAGCGAAATCGTGCTCTCGGGCATATGACCATCAAGGACTCGGTCCTCAAGGGGAGAGGACTCCGGCACCTTCTCACCCTCCACTAGGACTGACCGGAGGGCGTGGCGCAGCTGGATATACCTAAAATACTCTGAAGGCCCTAGCTCAAACTCAGTCTGCAACTCCTCGAAAGACTTCACCCTCCCCTTATGCAGCACATCCCCCACCTTGGATATCCCTATCAGATCCCACTTATCAAAGCCCTTCGTATGCCAAAGTCTTCCCAACCGTTCCGATTCAAACAATGGGGTAGCGAGGGTTAGCCTGTCCTTCCAGCCCAGCGAGTCGGTCGCCATCTTCCACACGCGCACCGCCACACCTGTGGGCCCCGTGAGGGACGAGTCTAGGGACCGCGAATACAACGCCCTGTAGTAGTTGCCGCCGCGCAGCAGCCACCTATCCATGGCATACCCAGGGCTGAGGGCAGGGCCGTAAAACCCATGGTTGATCGCGCTCAACTGCGTGGCCCAGTAGTACCGTCGGATGTCTGGGAGCGCAATGCCCCCATCGTACCATGGGAGCGTCAACTTTGAAATAGCTATTCGCGGCCGCCCATCCCACAGCAACGTCCGTTGGAGGCCTTCGACCTCCCGAAAATATTTAGCCGGTACCCAGTCCAAGGTGTTCTGGAGGGCGTAGAGGAAGCGGGGAAGAGACATCATTTTGAACAGGGCCGCACGCCCAACAAGGGAGAGCGGCAGCCTCCGCCAACCCTCAACATCTCGCCTCAAGCGTGCCAAGGGGGGGAGCAGGTTCCTCTCATAGCGCACAGCAGGATCCATGGATATAAAAATCCCCAAATACACAAAACCTTGCTGGGCAACCTGTATCGAACATGTTCTAGGGATCGGTGGGACCTCGCCACTAAGAACGTACAAGTACGATTTGCCCCAATTAATCACAAGCCCCGAGTTCCTACCGAACGATGCGAGTACGTCACAGACCACTATAAGTGACTTCTTAGGTGAGGCAAGATAAAGCAGGATATCATCGGCATAAAGTGAAATACGGTCCTCATGATCAGGCGACCACCGAAGGCCCCGTATATCCGGGTGCCAACGTATCCACGCAGCCAACGGTTCAAGGGCGAAGGCGAACAACAGAGGCGACAGGGGGCAGCCCTGCCGAGTACCCCTTCCAAGCTGAAACGGAGCAGATGCCCGACCATTCACCACAACCTTCGCTAGTGGCCCCTCGTACAGCAACCGGACCCAACTCACAAACCCGCGACCGAAACCAAACTTGGCCGGCACGGCCCATAAGTATGCCCACTCCACCGTGTCAAAGGCCATCGTGGCATCGAGAGATGCCACAACAGCCGGTTCACGCAGCGTGCCCGCCCTGGCGATGATGCCATGAAGACGCCTAAGGTTCAATGCTGTGTTTCGGTGCGGGATAAAGCCAGATTGATCCGGGTGGACCAGATCGCCAAGTACTCTAATCAGACGGGTTGCCAGGAGTTTGGCCAGAATTTTCGGCTCAGCGTTGAGGAGTGAGATGGGCCGATAGGAGGCGCATCTATCTCGGGGCTTACCCTCTTTGTGTATGACCACGATCGACGCCAGCCGCTGATCCAACGGAAGGATCCCATCTCCCCGCGCCTCCAAGAACATGGCGCGCAGGTGAGGGGCGACCCTATCCGGGAACAGTTTGTACAGATCGATCGGCAGTCCGTTCGGTCCAGAGGCCTTACCCGAATTCAACGCGCGAATCGCCCCCGCCACCTCGTCAACCGTGATGTCGCCATCCAAATCGTCCCTATCTATGTCAGAGAGGCAGGGCAACTCGATATCACGAAGGAGATCAGACGAGTCCTCGGGCGGCCTGTCCGACACAGAGGAATAAACCCTATGAAAGTACTCCGCGAAACACTCCACAATCCCTTCAGGTTCCACAATCACCTCTCCCCCCTCTCCAATCAACTCTGGCACCACTCTATTGACCCGTTCCTTCCTGTCCAGCCACGCCAGGAGTTTCCCTGCCTTATCTCCAACATCATACAGACGGCCCTGTTGTTCCCTGCTGAGGGTCTTGGCGGCGTCCGTCACCAGGTCCCTATACTCCGCCTGCTTCAAGCAAAGCTCATGCAATGAGGACTCTGTGACCTCCTCCTCCATATCCCCTTCAAGGGCCGCAATCTCCTCCTCTACTTGCCGCACTTCGCAATCCCTCCGATTCTTGGCAGTCACCACCAGGGAGAGGGCCTCCCCCCGAAGCACGGTCTTAAAAGCTTCCCACAGCGAGATCGCCGAGTCCACAGATCCCAGATTGTCCTTAAAGTAATTATCTACCTTCTTTACCAGGGCGCTATGCATCTTGGGATCTCGGAAATACCAAGGGTTAATGGGGGCCACCCTCCCTCCTCCCTCCCGACCAAGATCCAGCCGGATCCACACTGGCGAGTGATCAGAGATACCACGTGCCATGTGCCTCGCCTCGGATATCAACGAGGCATGTGTGGCCAAAGTGAGCAGGTAGTCAATCCTGGAGAGGCTACCATGCGCCCCGGAGTGAAACGTGTATTGACTCTGTGTGGGGTGCCGGAGCCTCCAGCAGTCTATCAGGCCAAACGTGTCTAGGAGGTCTGGAAGCCATTTCTGAGCCCCCCCTGTGTCCCTGGGCGGGTATCTATCCAGCAGGCCGGAACCCACAGCGTTGAAATCCCCTCCCACTACCAGCATGCCCCCCGGGAGATTCAGCAAAGCCCTGCCCAACTCAGCAAATGTGGCGGCCTGCAGGGCCGGCGGGACATAAACCGAAACCAAAACCAAAGTCCTTCCTTCCCACCGCCCCGCCACCGCCACAAACCTCCCCCTATCGTCAACAATGGTGGAGTCCACCTCAAAAGGCAGCGAGGCTCTAACGAGGATGCCCACCCCCCTGGACCCAGAAGAGAATCCCGAGTGTGCAATGAATTTATACCCCTTCCTATTCAGGGCATAGCACGTATTGCCTATGAGGTGCGTCTCCTGCAGCAGTACAACGTCTGGCATTGAGCGTTTCAGAAATTGCAAAACAATCCCCCTCTTAATGCGATCCCCCAAACCATTAACATTCCAGCTTATAACACTTAGGCCTCTACCCCCCATCCTCAAACGGAAAGAGGCCCACCCCACACCCGAGGCGCCACCATGGAACAGCCCTGAGGATAATCATCATGCCTTGCAGAAATAAACCCCCCAACAACAAACTCAAACTCCCCATAACTCCCCCCACCCTGCACCCCTGCTGCTGCTTAAAAAGCCCCCCCAACTTGCAGTGTGCCTGTCGCCCTACAAAAACAAAAATCTACAAAAAGTACCCCAAGGGAGGAAAAGAGCACCCCTCGTCCTCCCGCAACCCTCCACAGTTACTGCACTCTATTCAAATCTACAAATATGGTCAAATCAAGTCAGGCCGGCTTTGAGTTATCAGCCCTGGCCATCCCGGCCACTGTCTCCATGCTCAGCTGTGTCGTCCCCGGTCCGTCGCCGGGGCAAGGCGTCCAGCCATTCATCGGCCATAACAGGAGAGTCAAAAAAGAATGTCCGATCTTCATGCACCACCCGTAGTCTGGCGGGGAAAAGCATGGCATACTTTAGGTCCCGCTCCCGAAGCCTTCGCTTCACCCCCAGGAAGCTCTGTCGCTGTCTCTGCACCTGCTGGGTAAAGTCCGGGTAAAAATTCACCGACGCATTCTGGAAGGGGACTGGGCCCGTCACCCTCGAAGCTTGCAGGATAGCGTCCCGATCTCGGAAATGAAAGAGCCGGGCGACAATCGGCCGCGGCGGGGCACCCGCCTTGGGCCGTCCGCCTGGCACCCTATGGGCTCTTTCCACCGCAAAAAACTTCCCAAGGCCCTTAGGCTTCAGATGGTTGAGGACCAAATCTCCCACAAGCAGGTCCGCCGAAGCCTCATCTGAGGACTCCGGGACCCCGATTACGCGCACGTTGTTGCGCCTGGACCGGCTCTCGAAGTCCTCCAGCCGGCGGGCGGCGAGGTCACTCTCGGCCCTCAGCTTCCGGACCTCGTTCTGCAGTTCCGCGACCTCATCAGTGAGGCCCGTGGTCTTGTGGTCCAGGTCCTTAACGCGCTCGTTTGTCTTGCCCAGGTCCGAGCGGATCAAGTTGACATCCACCAGGATGGCATCCACCTTATGCGCCAGGGCCTCGAATTGCCTCCCCATCGAGGTCTGCATCCCATCAAGCGCGCCCATGACATCCTGCAGGGAGAGCTCCGGGGTCCCAGGCGAGTCCTCCTTCTGGGCATCCGGCGCCTGGCTCGATCCACTCGGCGATGTCTTCAGGAGGGCGTAACGGTCCATACTATTGACTTGGGAGTACGTTCCCCGCCTGGTGGACTTAGTCTTCAACCTATCTCCTTCTGCCTTGCCCGACATAATGGACTCCAAGCAGTCCAATGCAGAGAGGACCGTCCCCTCTCAGAGAGAGGTATAAAGAGTGAGCAGGTCCGCCTTGTTCTTCCAAAATAGCCCACCGAGCGTCCCTGGGGTTATAGAACCACCCAGAGCACTACAGTATCCAGGCAGACAAAGTGAACGAAACCGAAAGTGAAAGAGCGAGGGCCTCCGTCCGGTAGTTCACACCTCACCAGGCCGTTGTTGATCAACTAGGAGTCGGGCATCCTGCCAACTCTAGCCCCTGGCATCTCCGGGAGTTAGGCCGCAATCTTTCGCCAGTCATAAGTCCGGTTCCCGGTGGGCGATCCGGTCGCGGGTAGCATCAATCGCCTCCCTGACAACTCAGCAACACGGTGCCATGCATACCATCAGGATTTGAGTCAGGATAGTCGACGGAGGGCGCGAGGGTCTCGGGAGCTCTAAGCTCACGCGGCCATCTTGGTCAAGCGCTAGGCTCCTCCCCTCGCTGATGTAATTTTTGAATGTACCTCCTCCTCGCCTACTTTATCAAACTGTATGAGACAATGTACAAAAGTGTCAGATTACTCCTGCCTGCCCTAAAGACTCTGTATCTTTAAGAAATGTATGACGAACATTGACGATACTGTAACTGAAAGGCTAACAAAGGTGAATATTGGCCAGACAAGCTGGCGAGATATGTTAAAAGGGAGGACTGTGGAAATTTAGCTTGCAAACTGAACATTATCCGCGCCATCTTGCCTCTCCCCAGCGCCACGCACAGCGAATGCACGGCCGCCATTTTAGGCACCCCACTCTCTCCCCGCTCATTATCAATCGCCAGCGCGTTCCCCTTGGCGCTGCGAGCATCCCCCGCGCGCTGGCCACCCCCGCTCTCTCATACAGGCCATAAACCCTCTCTTTCTGCGCGACCCTGCTACGGAACCACATCCGACCGACATCCCATACATGGTCATGCCTCTCCTTTGATAACCCCCTTCCTCTGCGCCCCATTGTCTGAATTGGTCCCAGGCCATCACCTAGCCCTGCGGATGCAGTTTATTGCCCCTACTGTAAGGGAAACACCCCACATCAAAGGGATTACAGTAGATCAAAGCCCCTACCCCCTGAGACCCGACCGGTCACACACACCCCCCAGGAATTGGCGGAATACCCTGCTGCGCAATAGCCATCTCCTACTGTGGGTGGGGTGGGAACTTCTACTGTATCTATGTGTGGGATCGGATCTGAACCGGGGCTTCAGGGGATATTCCCCCATACATCAAGGGAATCTCAAGAATGTACTATGTGTAATAAAGCAATAAACCAGTGTATAAGAGACCAGGTCTCAGAGATGCAGTTAGAGCACCTCGTGACGATACCTTGCTGTCTGATCTGATGTGTTCTGCTCCGACGGAATAAAACTTTGTTTCCTGCCTTCCAGTCTCCGGCGCCTGCCTCTTTCATTGGTAAATTATCGAGTGGTATGAGAGGCGATTACCGCCGGGCAAATACTTGAAAGGTTATCGACTGAAACTGCCGCTACCATTTAACACTGGGACCCACCCTCCTTAGCAGTAGTTTGGGGCCCTGTTGAAGACTTCTGGTCTTTAGATTTCTGATCTCCACCCTTTTGGTCTGTTTTCTTCTGATCACCCCCTTGGCCCTGGTTCTGGTTCTTTTGCTTAACCCTGGTTCTGACCCATTTGTCTGCCTTCTTTCCCAATTCTTGGGGAGAGGTCAGATCAGAGTCAACCAAGTGTTGATGCAGTTGCTGGTTTTGACAGTTATTTAAAATCTGTTCTCTCATCATCAAATTGTACAATCCTGTATAATCAGATACCTTACTTCCCAGCAACCAACCCTCCAAAGCCTTAGTGGCACATTCAATGTATTCAGACCAGTCCTGAGTCTGTGTCTTCTGGGTGTCTCTGAACATTAACCTGTACTGTTCAGTGGTTAAGCCTAACCCATCAATTAGGACACTCTTCAGGACTCTGTAATTTCTGACATCCTCTTCTCTAGTAGTGAGGAGTCTGTCTCTGCCTCTTCCTTCAAAGGAGAGCCAGAGGATTGCTGCCCACTGGTCTTCAGGAACCTGCTGCACTTTGCAGGCTCTCTCAAGAGCAGTCATCCATTTGTGGATGTCATCCCCACTTTTGTAGGGGGGCACAACCTTAGACAGGTTCCTATTGTCAAAGACCCTATCTTTGTCCTTAGGGACAATGCTGCCACCAGTGGGTATAGACCCACTCTCTCTAGGTTGCCTAGCCTTGTTCAGTTTTTCTTCCATCAGGGCTACTTCTAGCTCCTGCTTCCTGATCCTCAGCTGGGCTTCCTGCATTCTGGCCTCATGTTCCCTCCTCTGAGGGGTGGTCAGTCTCCTTCTGGAGTGACCTTGAGAGCCTCTAGAGCCATGAGAAGCATTGGAGTCACCTGAGCGATTCCTTCGCCTCCCAAGCCCTGGGTTAAGTCCACTGGGGAGATCCAATGGGAGGATCCCATTCTCAGTCCCCAATAGCCTTAAGTTAGCTGGGCCAAGTATAACACTTGGCACTGGGCTAGTTCTCCCTTCATCCTCACTACTTTCTGTATCCTCACCACTTTCCTCCTCTGTAGCATGATTCTCATCTAAGGGATGGCTATTGGAAAGGGGTACTTCAGTAGCATCTTCAGAAGGGGGGCCTCCTGTTCCTGTCCCTGAGGGGGCTAACTGGGAAGCTTTCTCGAGCTCTTTCTGATTTTCATCATTCTGTAAGAGTTCTCTGAGCTCAGCAGAGGTAGGGTTCTTGGGCTGTTTAAGGCCTCTAAGAGTTGCCAAATGCCTGAGCTCATTCTGATTTAGGGTAGCAAAGATGGATGGTGCCCTCTGGGGGTCACTCTCAACAGAGATGGGTACCTTGGACCCCTCTGCCCCAGCCATTGCTCTTAAGTGTGGGTGGATATGTTGCAATCTACCTACACTCGGGTTTACCTACTAAACCTATCTAGTAGTTGTAGTCAGGGTGTGCTACTCCCTTTGCTCTACAACAACTAAGTTCAGTAGAACTTATGTATATCTAATCTTGTTTTATATGTACCTACAGGTACCTATGTGATCTTTCAATTGGTAACCAAGAGATTACAATGGTAAAACACAGCAAGCTCAAATCCAACCGCTGCTCACCAATGTGAGAAGTTGGCCTGGTATATGATGTTCACTAGTTAAAGTGACCACCTTGTACCATGCCAAGCAACCCTTATGGTGTGGTTGTAAGTCAACCTTTTCGGACTAGCTGCCCTAGTGGTAGCGTAGGCTAAGCAGTCTTTGAGGCTAAACTCGTGAAACGTGTTAAGCAGGCTGTTTTACCAAATGTAACCCCCTTTTATACCAATGAAAGGACACCACACAGATATATATTCAAAATATATATGTATTTATTTCTCAAAGTAACCCCTAGTCTCTTTATGAGCACAGGAGCACAAATCGTCAAACAAGATTACAGTAGAATACACAGAAGTTGCACTTTATATGGATAGGCCCTGGTGGCCGCTCGAACCATATACTAAAATAGTGGTATAAGTACCACGAACAGAAAAGGGAAAAGGCCTAGGGCCTCTAGAATCGCTGGGCCTACAAGGAGCTAACTTCAGTTAGTGACCAGGAGGTCCACGGGTTGCGTGTGCAGAGCAAATAGTCACACGCGTGCTCCCATAGGTTTCAATGGGTGCGTAAAAAGTACAAAGTTACTGCAAAGAGGATCTTCCGGATGACCTAGGAACTTAAGATTGGAAACACAGACACTAGAGATGATTCTCTACACTTGGGCACCGGAGTGCCAGCTTTACCTCACCCACAGGAAGCGGGTGCATAGGCGTCGAAGTGCGTCGGGTTTCTTCTATCTGTTCCGTGGAGCCTGTGGATAAAGATGCTGCAGGCGGTCGGTCTGGAAGAGATGCGGTGGATCCAAGAGTGGATCGGAGATGTTGAAGACCTGTAAGCAGAGGGGACAGTGTTCACAGTCACTAGCCAGTGACCAGCGTGGCACCAGGTGGGTACCAGGCGATGTCGGGTGCAAACAGGAAGAAAGGTGTAGCTTGTCTCTGCAGCCACGTGGTCCCTGAAGGTCGACGACGTCCAGGAGTCGGGTCACGAGCTGTCCCACGCAGGCTCTCGCTGTCGGCGGTGTCGGCGACTTGATTGAAGCAAACAAGCCTTGGCAAAAGCAATTGTTGTAGGAAAGGAAATAAGCTGATGGTTCTGACCAGCAAGGTCAGAGGGACTGCTCCTTTGGAGGGGAGCAAGGGCCAGTCTGGAGCAACCAGACCAGCGGTGTATTTTGTGTAGTTCGTCGCCAAGATGGCCACTAGCCAGCGGGCCAGCAACCGGTTAGGCGCATCGAGTGGCAAAATGCAGAAGGGCCCCACGCAGATTGTGGAGATGCTGGAGGGCTCACCTTTTGTGCAAATGCTGCTCGGATGTTGGGCTTCTCAGATCCCAAAGCACAACTTGGAGGGAGCCTCGGTTGTTGCACTTGTCAGCTTGTCGTAGTCGTTCCAAGATGGCTGGCTCCACGGGTCTCGGTGCCTCCATGGGTCTCCTCTTTTCAGGGACTGTGGATCGGGCGGTGAGAGGTCTGGAGGTCCAGGTCTTGTCAGTCTCTGGGCTCGGGCTCCGGCGGGAGGCGGCGGCAAAGCAGACGTTGATTCGCTGGATGGTGCTTGCGTTAGCAAGGTGGTCACTCCCTGACCACAGGGGAGATTTTCTTCAGTCTTCTGTGCAGCAGAATGTCGAAGTTCCCGTCTTCTTCTTAGTTTCAAGTTGATTCCAGGATGTCTGAAGTCTTAGGACACAGCTCCTACCTTTAAGCGGATTCTAGGGGCTGGACTACCTGCTAGGTCCCTCCCTAAGGGTGGGACCAGGAAGGGGGGTGGTTACACCCCCAATCCTTTGTCCAGCTCTCCCCAGGCCCGGGACTGGTGTGCCCCAGGACCGGATTGAACTGGCATATGCACCGAGGCTCCTTGTGAGCCTCAGGCATGTCTGGTTTCTTTCAAGCCCTACCTGACCAATACACAAAATCCTGTCTGGGGTGGTGCACGCACCTCCCCTGGCAGGAAACCCTTTGTCCACACCTCCCAAGCTGGAAGGACTCCCAGCAGCAGGAGGGCAGACTTGTGTCTGTGGTGGCAGCATCCATTTTGTGGAGCTGAGGCTATGTCTGATTTTACCCGGGTTTCAGGTACTGTACATGTCGTGTCCCTCTAGAAGGGTGGAATGCTAACCCCGTCGCCAGAATTGGCGAGGGGTTAGTATTCCAATTCGTATGACACCTTACTCGACATGTTTTGATAAAGCCAAACCAAAGATAGCATTTAACCGCGAGGTTCATAATGCACTTAAGAGTATATGGTATGACGATATCTGGAAACAGTAGAAGGAAGTTGTTCCGACCACTGCAGACAGGCTCAGCTCATGCCAGAGCACCATCTCACATGGAACCAAGCACTCTGCCTTCAGGATTGTTAAGGCCTGCCATAGGAGTGACTTATAGGTTAACATGTGTCCCATTTAAGGTTAGGTATAGGTATACTACACCTAAGTAAGAGGTGGTTACACCAACTTACCCCAGCTGAGTGATCAGCCAGTTGTGTCAAATTTGTTAGGCCAAGCCTGTGGTGGCATAATACATGCTTCAGCCCCTGGCAGGCCTTAGATACACCAATGCCCTGGGTACCTAGTGTACACTGGTACAGTGGCTCACAGGGTGATCCACTTCCAATTGGTTATGCACCTAGGGTGCATAGTGTAAATTTAGTAGAGAGAACAGCAGGCTGGGGGTCTGATTGGCAGGCCCACAGCCTCAATATGTCAAAAACCAGTGAAGCAAAAAGCAAAAATTTGGGGTGACCATAGGATAGCAGGCCCTACTCTCCTACACAGAGACAATTAACAAAGGCACTGCAGGGGGAAGCGGTAATTGTACTACACCTGGCGTAGACAACATATGTGAAAAGTGTAATGGTAACAAGAAGAGTTTGCCCTGTAACCCCATGCTTAGCACTTCGGTTAGTACATTGCCATTGCCAAACGCACCTCTGGCAACTAAACCTTCTTGTCACACTTCATCACCAATAGCAGTTCTTCCTACCCCACCTGTGGCAGCACCCATAAAATTAATGTCATACCCAAATAATGAGCCTATTCTTGCTACTCGGACAAAAAACACATGCCGATACTGTACTTAATTTGCCGCCAGAAGCATGTCCTTATGTTCTAGTTTTAGCTGGAGTACCTCCCCTGCATGAAGACCAAAGTTAGTCTTGGGATCAACTCAAGAATAAGTGTATTGATTGGCTATTCAAGTTTAAGGGGATGGGTATGGAGACTGTTAACGAAATCCTGATGGTGCGACGGGTGGGATGGGTAAGACCTTCAACTAAAAATATTATGGGTGATTGTATAGTTGTGAATTTTAGACATCCTTCTTTGGTGAAGGGTATATTAAAATGCAACACTAACTACTTTAGTACCCCAACGGCCATAACTTCATTACCACTCGGCTTTTTTTATAGACCACCTCAAAGAACCCACTACTCAAACACTTCGATATATCCTGTACATAACCGGTTCGCCGCCCTGTCTGATTTAGAGGGACAGGACTGACTACCGAGCGAACCCTCGAACACTGTAGCACAATCTCGGGATATACAAATGGGCAATCAGGTCATGATCAGACCCAGCTCTATCGGGAACTTTCAAACGGTCTGCCCGGTAGAACTGTTGCCTTTCTGCCCTGTTACTAGTGAACCCATGTCTACTGATCAACACCTAAAAATATTGAGTTGGAATCTTGCTGGCCTAAAATCCAAAATGAACATAATAGAGTGGACCAACATGGTTAGCAGTTTTGATGTTTTGATGTTTCAGGAGACATGGAGTACTAGTAGTTTGTTTCTTGAGGGTTTTGTTTGTTATAACAGTACTGTTCTTAGCCCTGAAGCCGGTCGACCTAGTGAGGGGTTATCCACATGGATAAAGATCACTGCAGGAAGTAATACTAAACCCTTGGAAACAAATGATAGTCACTTTCAGGCCACACTCTATCCGAATGGGATTACGATATGTTTCATACATTTTTATAACAATGATTTTAGATCACTGCCCAATAGGAATTTTATTATCTTATTTGATTTTATTGAAAATATGTTAGAAGAAAAAAGGTTTGGTAAATTGGACGGAATTTGTTTGGGAGGTGATTTTAATGCGCATTTGCACAAAATAATGGACAATACCTTAGTTATACCTGTCCCGTTAATTCCGTGTAAAAGAGGGGAAGAATTGTATAATTATCTATTGACCAGGGATCTAACTAATGTCATGGAGAAAGTTGGTCGTATGTCTGATAAAGTTCCTTTGCCCACCTTTAGAGGTCGTGGCTGTTCATCGACCATTGATTATGTCTTTATATCCTCATCCCTTGAGAACTGTCTAGTTAAGGCTGAAGTTTTATGCACTAGCTATAGTGACCACAACCCAATTCTGACAACTATTAGTTTTGTTAGTAAATTTATTAAACGAAAAGAAATAGGGGCAAAGAATCTGGTGGCATCCACTGACAAACTTAAAGTAATCTGGAAGGGCATAGATAATAAGGCCCTACTTGCACAAATCATAAAATCCTATCCCTTACTTGTGGAGACATGTTTGTCTAGTGGATGCCCTGATACAGAGATCATTCAGACCTTTACTGGGTTATGTGATGGCATTAAACAGGAAATCTCTAAACCTGTCAGGAAACAAAGTAAGAACCCCAGATGGCTTAATGGCATCTGTTCACGAGCAAACCGTGATCTTCGTGAGGCATTAGCCGAAAAACCCAGGGATATGACCCTGGTTAAAACCCTGAGAGGACGATATAAAAAAGCAACTAAATTACGTACTGAGGAGATATTGAAGGAGAGGTGGGACTCCCTTGCATGTACTGCTGCAATTAAAGATGTAACTGGGTTTTGGGGTGAGGTGAAAGCTATGAGATCTATGGGATCTAATATAACCCCCATAAATTGTAACATACCTAGTAAGTCTTGGGAGGAGCATTTTGCAAGAATATATACAGCTCCAGCAATAACTATTGACTCTCACTATCTAGCTAATAAGGTTGTTATATCTATAACTGAATTTGAAGATGCCATAAATCAAAGCGCAGGGAACAAAGCCCCAGGCCCTGATGGGTTATCAATCGACCTTATTAAATCCGAACCCGATTTCTGGTCCCCTTTACTTTGTAATGTTTTTAATAATCTGTCCAACACCACAATTCCGAAAACCTGGTCAACAAGTATCATCGTGCCCATCTTCAAGAAGGACGATAGATCCAATCCTTGTTGCTACCGTCCTATATCTTTAATCGACAACACACTGAAGATTTTGGGCAGAGTGATTTTTAATAAAATTAGGAATTGGGCAGAGGATAATCAAATTTTAAACTCTTGTCAGTTGGGATTCAGAAGTAATGTGGGAACTGTAGAACAGTGTCTGAATTTAAATCTTATATTAGGCAAATACACTATCGCCAAAAAAGTCCCTTTGTATCTGGGTTTTATGTACTTAATCTTCAGCCTTTGATTTTGTTAACCGATCACGATTATGGGAGATTTTAATAAATTATGGGCTGGATAAGTCACTTGTTCCACAAAGCTCAGGTAAGGATAAATAATGAAGGAGAGGTCTCCGGGGATATTTCAATTGGTAGGGGGGTCAGACAAGGTTGTGTCTTGGCCCCCCTACTTTTTATCCTTTATATAAATGAATTAAATAAATCCCTGTCTAAATCAACATGCGATGAACCAAAAATTACCAAAAATTAATGGTAAATTACTCCCCGTACTCTTATATGCAGATGATGCGGTCCTGATGGGCCGCACACCCAAAGCACTCCGCGTTTTAATCATGGGTTTTGTTTCTTTTATGGCAGATTTGGACTTGTGTACTAATTGAAAAAAATCATACATCATGTCTTGTGGGCCTAAAAAACATCGTATTAATCACATAGTGTCAGGAGATAATGTTCTCAAAAGCACTGGCACTTTTCCGTACCTGGGTTTAGTTTTTTCAGACTCCGGATCATGGTCAGCACACATGGCTCATGGTAGAAACAAACTCGGGAAGGCAGTTAATTCAATTATTAGTTTACGACAGCCAAAGCGGGCCGAGGTAGTGATACCTTTATTACAGATCTATAAATCACAATGTCGACCAACTGCAACTTATGGTGCCGAGGTGTGGGGGTACACAAACTGCAGTGGTATCCAAACTGAAGAAAATAGATTCTGTAGAAAGGTGCTAGGGACCCAAATTTCTTCACCCACTTACATATGCCACGAAGAATTAAATGTGTATTATGTCGAGGATTTGATCAAATCTCGGCCAGCATTGTTTTGGATAAAGATTTGGCGAAACCCAGCAGCAATTTTAACTCAGGAAATAATTAACGACTGCCTTAAATGTGATAGGGGCAGTTTTATACCTTGGCTTAGTGCTGTTAAGAAATGTTTATCTAGTGTGAGATTGGAACATATTTTCTTCCATCCTTTAAACATAGACGGCAAGAATATAAAAATCGTGAGGGAGGCATTGTATGATTCATTCCGAAGGGAAAGAAGATACACGGAGCTCTATAAACCATCAATAATTAGATATATTTCCTGTTGGACCCGGCCTCGTGGCGTGGCCCCTCCAGACCCGTAGCGACACCAGACTGACCTCTACACCCCACACGGCCCGGATTAATGCAGCCTACCCGACTCAGTCCACACCTGGTCCCCCACAGAACCCGGGTCTACCCACGACCTTCCCTCCATCTTCCCGACACCGGGCACCCTCCCCCCTCCATCGGCCTCGCGGCCTCCAGTGACCAGACCCCGCACCCCAGATGGCCGCCCTCGACCCAAGCGCAACCCAGGCCTAGTGGCGCCATGCCGGCTGGGGGGAGAGAGAGCTCCTGGTGAGCAGGAGAGGGAGGAGTAGTTTCACTCACACCTGGCCTCCTCTCAAGAGATAGTTTCGATCGCCCCTCCGGCCACCCTGAGGGCTGGCTCCACGCCTGCTGCGTGTCTGGGATCCCTCCCGACCCCGCCTTGAAAGGATCAAAGGGCCGCGTGGCCGGAACCCCCAACAAACGACCCCCAGGCGCTAAGACCCCTGCCCATGAGGACTCCGGACATCAAAGAGGAGTCGACCTATAACAAGGGGCGCTCTGGGACTCACGGCAGTTGAATCCTGGAACGGAAAGAGCCCTGCTGACGTGGTCGCGGCTGAAAGAACATCCTCCCAAGGTCCGACGGAACTCTTGGAACCTCGGTGAGCCCTGCAGACAGCGTCGCGGCTCCACCTGGCAGAGGCGGACTTCTGCCTAAAAACAACTGAGCCCTGCTGACGTGGTCGCGGCTCCCCTTGCAACCTTGAGAACTCGAGCCCTGCAGACTTGGTCGCACTCAAGAGACATTCTGGTCCGGCTGGACCCCAAAGATCGTATCGTATCCCCCGGCTCGAGGATTGAGAGCCCTGCGCCGGATACGCACCTGCATTGATCCAGATCCTAAGACTGTCCCGCTACCCCTACCCCAACCGAGACTTTGTGAGCCCTTGCTCTACTTGTACAGACGCCTCTGCGGATCATAAAGGTCCTGATATTTCTAGATAAAGAATACGTACTTCAGAATTTACGGTGTGGTGTCTCTGTGTTGCATGGTGCTAAATCAGCATGTACGATCTTAGGTACGGGTCCCAGCCCTGAGGGGGTCTCCTGCCAGTGCTCGGCTACCTCTCCCGGGAAAGGTGGGTCGCAGGGTGATCAGGAACATAATCTGTCCTTCCCTGAGGCTGGCCCTTCTAACCTTTCCATTTCGACACTCCCAGGCAATAAAAATGACACGCCACAGGACTATCTTAAGAAAAACATTGGAAGATGGAATAGGAGTTTGCTCTTTCGCCTCACGGATGGGAGTATAAAATATTCACTTTGCTTCCCACTCGGTTTTAATAAAAATTTAGAGAACCTGCTCTGCCCATGTGGAACTGATCATAAACAAACAACTTTACACTTCCTGTTCTTCTGCAACTTTTATATCAGATACTCTAAACAGTATTTGATTTCCTATTTTAAGTCACATGCTATTATTGATTATAAATTGGCATTTGATGAAACATTGCGGCTAGGAAGTGATGATATGATTTTCAGAGTAAGCTCATTTTTGCAATCTGCGGTACGATCGCGAAACACAATGAATATTTTATAGATCGCATTTTGTTTGAGGCCCTTTTTCATTCAGTTTAACATTTATGCACGGCTAATTTGTACATTGACATAGCTAGGTTTGTTGTTTATACAGTGTATATTTCGAACCTGCTAGCACTTTATTGCTATTTTTGCACAATTGTTTTGTGATACTTAACGATTTTTATTAATCCTACTAGCTCTCTAATTTGGCGGTGATGATTTGCATTTATCGACATCTTAAATCTAATGTTTTGGACTGCTAATCTGCACAAATGTATAGCTGGTCTGATGTTTACATGCTGCACTCATTGAATTTATTTGCACTTTACTGCCATCGTTGCACATATGCCCATGCTATTAGATATTGTTGACTTGATACCTAACTTATTTTAATATGTGTTTTATGTTATTGTATATTTGTATCCTATTGGTGGTGATGATTTGTACTTTTATGGATATTTTATATCCGAATAAAGACCATTGACTGACTGACTGACTGACCTTCAACTCTGGCCATGCCTGCTCAGCAATGTCTCCGGCTGCATCATCTGTGCCATCCTTGGTACTCACTGTACTTGTGTTTAGAGTATTTTGCCATGCCTTCATGGAGAAATTGTCCCTTTTCCGCACAATGCATGTGTGTAATCCCAGCCTAGTACACATATGGTACTTGTTCTGCTGGGTATTTGTACACCTGACTCACAATTGTGGCCATTGTATCTGTGGGAACTCCACCCTATTCCTTCCATGACAGACAACATCTTGGTGGCTGTCCCAGTACCTGAACATTCCTATCAGTCCTGGGATGTGCGTGACAGTGTGTGTTCTCTTTGGCTCTCTTAGTTTATTAGGCAGTGTGTCGCCTATGCGCTGTCTTCCCCTGCTTAGACCAATAACGCCACTAGACTGAAGTACAGGATTGAGGCTTTATTCCAGTGTAATACAAGCGTTATCTCGTTCTTTATGGGGATAAAGATGGTCTGCCGGCTTGTTATACTCCCGGATAGGGATAGGTCGGATTCCTCGTGGTCCTCCTTCTCCTCGGCACGTTCCTGGGTAGGGGAATGCCTCCGATGGGGTCCGAAAAGGAAGGAAAGAAGTAGGGATTAATATAGGACCCTCCACGACCGAAAGTTGAGGGGGAAAGGGGTGTGAGGGGTCACCGGGGTTCCAGCACCAAAAGAACACTCGTGTTTGAATAAGGATGTAAGTGCGTGAGGGATTCTCGAAACACAAGACAACGTCCTCAGCCCGGGTGCCCTCCCGACAGCGAACTCCCTCCCCTAGCGCCCTCCCGGTGATTTAAGAAGCCCAGGATACGACCCTGTACCTTTCCCAGCCACACTCCTCCTGGGGTGTGGCGGGGCGAGAAGTGGTTCCGTTGGCCTCCTGGCTCACCGTCTCTCCCCGCTCCTCTCTGCTCCTGCGAACCTCGTTCTCCTCTCTTCTCCTCGGTCTCCCTCCTCGCCTCGCTCTCCTCCGCGTCTCCGATTTCTCCTCCTCGGGCTTTCGCGCCGTCAGGTCTCCAAGCTTCCGCTTTACGGAACTCGCGACCGTCTGATTGGTCCTCTCCCGATGTCGTCATCCGAGCCGCACCTCCTTCCGCAGCGATCCAGTCCACGTTAAAGGGGCCATCAGCGCCCTGCAGGGGAGGTGTAAAAGTCCCGTCAGTTGTGTCCTGTACGTGGGTCTCCTCAGGTCCCTCGACCAGGCGACACAGTGACATGACTATACAGTCTTGTGGCATGATCTCAGTGTGTGTATTGTGCTGCATCTGCCAGGGGTGGGTATGCATGTGTTATTTGTCCTCACACCCACATTTGGTGTGTCATGCAGTGGGGGAAAGACATCCATCCTCCTGGGAGTGGAACACTGCTGTCAGTGATGTGTTGTTATGGCACTATCATCATTGTCCAAAGTT
This sequence comes from Triturus cristatus, assembly GCF_964204655.1. Classification (NCBI taxonomy): domain Eukaryota; kingdom Metazoa; phylum Chordata; class Amphibia; order Caudata; family Salamandridae; genus Triturus; species Triturus cristatus. The sequence goes on along the minus strand of NC_140595.1, from coordinate 266,678,487 downwards.
AGGGATACGTACATTCACCCATGGAGTTGTGGTCATCTGATAATGATGTACACCCCCCCATGTCTCTGTCCACTGCTGGGAGTCCTCTGCACCCACCCCCATGTCTCTGTCCACTGCTGGGAGTGATGGGCACCCACCCCTCACATGTCCCTGTCCACTGGTGGTATTCCTCTGCACCCACCCCCATGTCTCTGTCCACTGCTGGGAGTCCTCTGCACCCACCCCCATGTCTCTGTCCACTGCTGGGAGTCCTCTGCACCCACCCCATGTCTCTGTCCACTGCTGGGAGTGATGGGCACCCACCCCTCACATGTCCCTGTCCACTGGTGGTATTCCTCTGCACCCACCCCCATGTCTCTGTCCACTGCTGGGAGTCCTCTGCACCCACCCCCATGTCTCTGTCCACTGCTGGGAGTCCTCTGCACCCACCCCCATGTATCTGTCCACTTCTGGGAGTCCTCTGCACCCACCCCCATGTCTCTGTCCACTGCTGGGAGTCCTCTGCACCCACCCCCATGTCTCTGTCCACTGCTGGGAGTGATGGGCACCCACCCCTCACATGTTCCTGTCCACTGGTGGTATTCCTCTGCACCCACCCCCATGTCTCTGGCCACTGCTGGGAGTCCTCTGCACCCACCCCCATGTCTCTGTCCACTGCTGGGAGTCCTCTGCACCCCCCCATGTCTCTGTCCACTGCTGGGAGTCCTCTGCACCCACCCCATGTCTCTGTCCACTGCTGGGAGTGATGGGCACCCACCCCTCACATGTCCCTGTCCACTGGTGGTATTCCTCTGCACCCACCCCCATGTCTCTGTCCACTGCTGGGTGTCCTCTGCACCCACCCCCATGTCTCTGTCCACTGCTGGGAGTCCTCTGCACCCACCCCCATGTCTCTGTCCACTGCTGGGAGTGATGGGCACCCACCCCTCACATGTCTCCGTCCACTGCTGAGAGTCCTCTGCACCCACCCCCATGTCTCTGTCCACTGCTGGGAGTCCTCTGCACCCACCCCCATGTCTCTGTCCATTGCTGGGAGTGATGGGCACCCACCCCTCACATGTCCCTGTCCACTAGTGGTATTCATCTGCACCCACCCCCATGTCTCTGTCCACTGCTGGGAGTCCTCTGCACCCACCCCCATATGTCTGTCCACTGCTGGGAGTGATGGGCACCCACCCCTCACATGTCCCTGTCCACTGGTGGTATTCCTCTGCACCCACCCCCATGTCTCTGTCCACTGCTGGGAGTCCTCTGCACCCACCCCCATGTCTCTGTCCACTGCTGGGAGTGATGGGCACCCACCCCTCACATGTCCCTGTCCACTGGTGGTGTTCCTCTGCACCCACCCCCATGTCTCTGTCCACTGCTGGGAGTCCTCTGCACCCACCCCCATGTCTCTGTCCACTGCTGGGAGTGATGGGCACCCACCCCTCACATGTCCCTGTCCACTGGTGGTATTCCTCTGCACCCACCCCCATGTCTCTGTCCACTGCTGGGAGTCCTCTGCACCCACCCCCATGTCTCTGTCCACTGCTGGGAGTGATGGGTACCCACCCCTCACATGTCCCTGTCCACTGCTGGTATTCCTCTGCACCCACCCACCCACCCACCCACTTGCGCCCTTGCTGTGGTACACTGCTGTCCTGGGCATACACCACCCCCAATTTACAGCTGATGTGCTGCACCAAGCCGTACACCTACATCTGTGGCGTGTGTATGCCTTGTATCCATCATGTAATGGGGCTGTAGGGGTACGCGTGGTACGGCCCGTACCCATGCTCTGGGGGCGTGGGTACGGGCCGTACCAACATAGTGGCGGTGACGTAGGGGGTCGTGTGGTACGGCCCGTACCCACACCCCCCAGAGCATGGGTACGGGCCGTACCACCATTGTGGCGGTGACGTAGGGGTACGTGTGGTACGGCCCATACCCATGCTCTGGGGAGCATGGGTATGGGCCGTACCACCATTGTGGCGGTGACGTAGGGGTACGCGTGGTACGGCCCGTACCCATGCTCTGGGGGCGTGGGTACGGGCCGTACCACCATAGTGGCGGTGACGTAGGGGTATGCGTGGTACGGCCCGTACCCACGCTCGGGGGAGCGTGGGTACGGGCCGTACCACCATTGTGGCGGTGACGTAGGGGTACGCGTGGTACGGCCTGTACCCATGCTCTGGGGGCGTGGGTACGGGCCGTACCACCATTGTGGCGGTGACGTAGGGGTACGTGTGGTACGGCCCGTACCCATGCTCTGGGGGCGTGGGTACGGGCCGTACCACCATAGTGGCGGTGACGTAGGGGTACGCGTGGTACGGCCCGTACCCACGTTCTGGTGGGCGTGGGTACAGTCCGTACCACCATTGTAGTGGTGATGTAGGGGTACGCGTGTACGGACCGTACCCACGCTCTGGGGGCGATGGTACGGGCCGTATACGCGTACCCCTACATCACCACTGCAATGGTGGTACGGACCGTACCCACGCTCTGAGGGGTGTGGGTACGTCCCGTACCACCATTGTGGTGGTGACGGGTACGCGTCCACGTCCACTTCCGTTGTGGCGGGACGTGGGATTGGTGGACACGCCCCCTGAAGTGACCAGACCATGGAGCATGAAGCATTTGTTTTGTAATTCTGAAGCCAAGGCATGCGGAAAGACAGCAGTTGTGCGACTGGAAAAGCACTGGGTATACAGACATGCAACCAGCGATCAGTACAAGTTTGGTCTCTTGTGTGTTGTTTTCTAAATCTCCTTACACTACCACCGAGCAGACTTAACTGGAGAGTGGAAGACGCTTTTTCGGATTCAGGGCAAGCAGCAGGAAGACATACACAGTGGGTTTCCAGATTGGGGAAGAGCCAGGAAAGGGAATGCAATACTTGATGCTGACGCAGAGGCATTTGAACCTTCAATTCCTAAGGATGAGAGAACTCAAAGTTTCCACATTATTAAAGAAAATCCAGAGGAAAACAGATTTCTAGCAGGTCAGCAGGCAGCTATAGTAGTCGTCTTCACACTGCTTGGCTGTATAAAAAATGAAAGTATGGAAAGACAAGACACGAAGTATAGTGCAGCAGCTGTCCTCAACAGCCTGTACCACCCAAGAGCTTGGGGAGCTTCCCTCGGCTCTTTACACACAACTTCAGGAGTGCAGCGCCTGCCCTCAATAGCCCACACTAGCTCTGTGCACACAACTCCGGGTGTGCAGCTCCTGTCCTCAACAGCCTGCGTCACCCGAGAGCAGCCCTCGGCTCTCCGCACACCGCTCAGAACCCGTAAGAGTTCCCCTTTGTACTGTACCCCATCTGAGAGCTGTTTTCAGTAGTGCATTTATTGTACATTATTGTTAGGTCCAATTAACTTTTACGACTATCGGGGCCATTCCTTAAAACAAATAGTGGGGAGGCTAAATAGAATCAGCAAAACCCCATGATTTCAAAGGACGTGATGTTGATTCGTGGGCAATGTACACATGCAAAAAGCAGTTCAAGTGAGATACTCACAGGTGATTTTTAATAAAATCTATTGTATTGGCTATACTCCCCCCGAAAGGCCTCAGCTGCAGTGGAGGCACAGAGTCTCCTGTGCTGAGTAACTGAAAGTGAACAGACTTCTTTTAGGCAAGCAGATGCCCTGGGAAGAAGGACTGTCTGTTAGCTCTCAGTTACCTCTTGGTGATGTAAAATGTTCCGAGGCGAGATCCTTCACAGCGAGGTGGCAGGCAAAGGACAGCAACCAAAAAAGAAAAGGTAGCAAGCACGAGGCAAACTGCAGAAGGGAAGAAGCGCCATAGAACCAAACGGTAGTAGTATGCAAGAGCTTTATGAATGCAAAACTTTGCGGCACCTCCTGCCATCTATAATGCTGTTCCCCTCATTGGTGGAACGTCAGTGGTGACGTCCCTATGTGCTGATTGGCTGCTGTTCTCCAATCCAAAAGCCCCATTTGAAAAGGGTGAAGAAATACCGGAAGCGAATGTACTTGCAACGTTGGACAGTGGTAAACAAAGGTCTGATTTTATGGTGGAGTGCGTGTGCTCCAGCGCTGAACTCCACAAATCCCCTCGCTACTGGCCAGACCACATTTCACTCAATCATTCACTGTTGGGGCCCATAACACCAATCAATCATTCTTTCCATTATCAGTATCAATGGTCCGCAAGAGAGGGGAGTTTCTTTCTTCACTTCATGCGCTGGAAATGGGAGGAAGAGTGCACCAATCACCTGATGAGTATTGACAAGTTTACCTATACCTCCCTACCTCACCAGGATCTCAAATACATTATAACCTAGCAGTTCCTCCCATACTATTGGCCATGGATCAGCCAGTTGCTGGGAATAGCAACCCCTAACTCCTAATAGACAATATACATTGAAATACTTCAAATAATAATAACCCGACACAGTTCTTTAAATGCAAACAATATGTTTATCTAATTAAAGTATAAAGAAATCATATAGCATTCAATATTTTTGGTTCGCATATTTACCTAATCTGGCTAAATGTCGTCCTCTATGTCAATTTCAGATCTTTCGTCTCTATGCCCATATATCAAGGAATCCGTTCGTAAATTAATTGGGCATCTGATCAGTCCATCAGAGTCTCTGGCAGCAGCTGTCCAGCAGTGTCTCCGTCAGCATTACGTCAGGCTATTTGGTAAAGTGATGGGGTGCAAAGAAGTAAGCTCTCTCTAGAGTCGACTAAAAGACCTACCCTCTCTAGTCTACTTTTATAATAAATTTTTATCGGCAAATGTTTCAATACATGTTACAAAACAATTTTAATTGGTTAACCAGGACCATTCGTCCTGCTTCTCATACATCAAATGTTGCATTAGATGCAGCTTCTCAATTTGTAACAGTTTCAAGTCCATTCAGGGCATGTTTTATTCCCATGCAGGGTCGTGTCCTTTGTGTCATCAAGTATAATAGTTCATAGTTTAAGTAAATCCTTTGTTTGGTGCTTGGCGCTCCTCCCAGGATGAACTTCACGGATACAGTCTGCCTGGTGTCAGGACGAGGTTATTGTTGCTCATCTTTTAGCGCAGGCACACTTCACTCAGTGACTTCTATGTCTTGTCGGGGCGCCAGAATAGGGATGGCAGCCATTTTGTGGCCACTCCAGAAATGTCAACATAAGCAAAGAAACATAAAACGTAATTAATACATGGAAATGACTATCAAAATTTTATTCCCTCACTAAACCCACTATGTGTGTGTATTTATCTAGCAAAAGCAACACGCATTGCAGTTTATACTCACAATTTAAAGCACGATTCACAAATCACATCACAAAAGCAACATTAAACATGCAAATTCAAAATATCTGATATTAGTATGCGTACGAAATTAGTTTACGTATCAATCAAGCCATGCAAATGTGATTCCCACGTGTATTTTCTAATTAGTAATGTTGATTAATTAAACACACTGCAAACAATTAATACTATTAATGTTAATCAGTTATTCATGTTAATTCAAAATGATGAAATGGAGGAGGTATACGTTTCTTAAGGAAAACCTCGCTCCAGCAATCCCCCCTTTGGTGATTTATCACCACAAAACACCCAATTTTAGTACCCTTTTACGAAGATTTGAAATGACTTCTTACTCATAGCTCAAAATTCAGTTTCTTCATATTCATCTCTTTTTACCTTCTTATATATTTTGTCTTTCCACTCATCTAAGGCTATCTCTTCAAAATCCTTTTCTGGATCTTTTCCTTTTCTCTTAAGTTTATTTATTTTATTATTTGTTTTCTTTTTCCTGCAACACATACACCCTAATCTTATCACTAATACTGCAACTATCACACATGTTAATGGAAACAGAATTTTACCTATAACAGTACTACCTATTTTAGCTAAGAAATTTTTAATAGCAGCTATTTTGTTTCCCATTCTTGTCCATACATCTTCAACCTCCAGTGGTACAAGTTAATTGTGCAATTCAGTAATATTTTTTATGTAAACCTTTAGATCTTTACTTTCGTCTGGAATGTAAGTGCAACAATGTTGAACTTTCAGCATTCCACAGACTCCACCCTCTTTTGCAAAAAGAATGTCAAGGGCAAGTCGATTTTGCATCACCATAGCACGCATGGCAACCATTTCAGTATTAACCAATAAGAATCCATGAGCAGTACTTGTTGACAAGTGATCCACTACTGTAGATAATCTTCTAGTTTTATTTGCATTCAGAGTTATTCCCACTGCCGGTATCAATGCACAAAAGATGTCACCCACAATTTCTGCCCAAGATTCTCTCTTTCTTCGCGCTTGACTATTTAAACTATTTACACCTTCTTCTCTATCCATGTGAAAGATTTTTGGAAATACCAGGCCTACATAACATGTGCCATACCAATGGTCTGGCAAACGATAATATGCCCTATTCCCACAGATAAAATATATTCCAGGAAATACTGGATCTCTTCCACATTTGAATCCCCATCCACCCATGATTCGGTATGTATCATGGCACTCACTATTACCTACAAAAAGATGATCATATGCAGTTTGATTCCTTCTTATACAAAGTTTTCCTTTCTGAGGCCTATCTAAAGCTATTGTTGGTGTTGACCCTCCTTTTGTCAGGTGTTTCTCCATTTCTATGTCCCAAGCTGTTTTCTCAACTTTTCCTTCTGTTGCCTTTTTGTGCATTTTATGCCTTCTTTCCTCAACCATATTCAAAAATTTCTTTTCTTCTTTCTGCAAACTGCATGTCAAATTATATTTAAACACAGCTTCTAATGTTAGTTCACTAGTCTAGGAAAAATTCACTTAAAACCTTTGCAGGTCTTACCTTATTCAACTTATTTTTAGCAGGCACTAATGCAAAAATGTTATCTACGTCTGAAAAATAGTACTCTAATTTCCCAATCTCATAAAACAAACTAGCTATTACACTACATGTTATTCCATAAGTAGCTGGAAGGTGATGATAAGTCACTCCCTCTGCCACAGAAGCAAGTAACTGCATGCAGACGTAGCAGTCCCTTACGTCCATAGACTTTACATATTCATACAATAATTTTGAAAATACATTATTAGAAAAATCATTAATAGACCTATCTTTATGCAAATGAATGTTTGTTGCTACAGTCGGTACTACCTTTGAAATTTTACCTATGTTAGTTTTGTTTTGACCATTTCCTTCTATTGTATCTATTGTGACTTTAAATGATATTACAAGAGCTAGGATGCTCCATAAAAGCATTAATAATCCTGTACAACAGCAACATGTTTTAGACCATCTCTTCATGAATGTACATCTACTTTTACTACCATCTGTGTTAGCCATTTTCTAAAATAGACCGTGTCTTTTGACTTAGCCTCTTCTACTTTGTGACCAGTTTCTACCCCAAAGCTTCTAAACTTCTACTTGGTTCTATTGGTTTTCTACTTCTTTTCTTTTATTATCGTTTTCCACATCAACAGCTTCTTTGATTAATCAGTTTGGCATCTCATCGTCCTTTGCCTCTTTCACCCAATCAGGATACAGAATTTCCTGAATCTTCGCTTCTTCTTCTCCAATGTCGGATAAGAGAACTCTCAGGATTTCTGATTCTTCTTCTTCTTTAACCACTTTCAGTAAAGCCTCCTCTGGATTTCCTTGACTATCTGCCTCTTGAGATTCTTCAGGCAGGGTCACATACGTCCATTCCAGCGACTTATACTTCTGGTTAGGTTTTCTTGTTCTTCCAGATTCTTTTGTTACAACTGTTTCTTTCTCCTTTGATTTTTCCTGACTTGTGACTTCATTCAACCTGTTCAGCTCTGGGTGATTTCACTCGAGACAGTCGATATCTTAGTCTTTTTATTTTGTTCGGCCAAACTTCTGGTTTTACAGTTTTTCTCACTTTACTGTCTTTAACATTCTTTTCCTCTCTCCAAGCTCTCTTTCTCAGAACTCGACCTTCAGGTATTTCGTTCCCACTGTCTTCTGATTCTGTCCCAACTTGCTTTTCCTTTTCACCAGTTTCTTTATCCACCACTTGTTCTGGTTTCCCTACTTCTTTTCCTCCTCGAATCTCCGGCACGCAATCTTCCTGCTGACTACTTGTCCCTTCACCTAGCTGGGTGTTGCAGTTCCCTACACCTCCTCGGGGGTCTTCCGCAATCTATCCCTCTCTCTCTGTAACTGTCCCTTCTTCATTCAAGTCTAGTAATTCAGGTGGAATTTCTCTCAAGATTTCATCTGGGATCTGTTCTCTTTGACCTTCTTTTACTGCTTCCTCTTTGTCTTTTCCTTCTTTCTTTTTAGGTTCTTTATTAGGACCTTTCTTTCTCTGCTCGTCTTCAGAATCTGAGCTTTCAGAGATCTGCAATCTTCTTCTCAGAGAGACACTTCTGGGGACCAGAATCTGCTTTGGTTCGTTTTCACCCCTTTCAGGATTTTCACGTGTCTTTGGTTCTTCGTGATCTGATTCAGAACTTGACTCTGATTCGTCATAGTACTCTTTCTCCTTGCAATCCACTGGATTTGGTATTCTCAATCTTTGGCTGGCATGAATCCAGTTTTTCAGTCCCGCACACTTCACAGCTGTCGTCGTGGTCAGAATGACCTGTCTTGGCTTTCCCCACCTGGGAACCAAACAGTTTCTTCTTCTGTGGACCTTTATCCTCACCCAATCTCCTGGGCTTAAATCATGGGCTTGCTTCTTTTCAAGGGTGGTGGCATCCGCTCCAACCGGATGAAACACAGAATGAACTGCGTCAGCCAGGCCTTTACAGTACTCCAACACCATGTCATCAGAAATTGTCATCAGCTTGTTGACTGGTATGTATGCATGCCTCATCGCACGTCCCATGATTATTTCATGAGGAATTAGCCCTGTAGTTCTATCTGGGGTTGCACGTATGGTCATCAAAACTAGAGGCAAGACATCAGGCCATTTCATTCCTGTGGCTAAACACATTTTCCCAATTCTGTTCTTGATTGTACCATTCATTTGCTCAACCACACCAGAAGCCTCTGGTTGGTAGGCACAGTGCAGTTTCTGTTGTACATTCAATGCTTCACTGACCAATTTTACAATCTCATTATAGAAATGCCCTCCTCTGTCTGATTCAAGAGTCACTGGGAACCCGAACCTGGGGATGAATTCCCTCAAAAGCAGCTTTCCTACTGTCAATCCATAATTTCTCCTTTTTGGGTATGCTTCTACCCACCTGGAAAATAGGCAGACTATGACCAGAACGTACCTCAATCTGTTACATGTTGGCATCTCAATGAAATCTATTTGCATTCTGGTAAAAGGCCCTCCTTCTCGGCCTATAGTTCCCAGACTCACCACTGTCTTTCTCCCAGGATTGTACTGCTGATAAATTAAGCATCTCTGACATAGACTTTCTGATATGATTCTGAATTTTGGGTTGGACCAGGTTGATCATAGCATCTTTCCCTATGTGTCCCTGGCCATGATACATCCGTGCCATGGTAGACAACATGCTATCAGGCATGACTGGTCTTCCATCTCGATAGACCCACACATGATCCTTTTCCCTAGGTGCACATCCTGCTTTTACCCACTGCCTTGTTTCCTCATCTCCTGCTTCCTCCTGCAATTGTCTTACTTCTTCCCATGTTCCTACAACGTTGGTAAACATTAAGGAATAGGAAGTCATTTCTTTCTCCTTAGCCCGATTGACCGAATAATGGTTTCTAACACAATACTGTGCCATGTCATTGTCATAACGATTGCCGACAGTAACATAATCTTCCCCTTGGTTATGAGCAGCACATTTCACCACAGCCAATTGTTTAGGCAGCTGTATCGCCTCAATCAACTTTCCAACCACTTCAGCATTCTTTATAGGAGTTCCACTTGAGGTCAAGAAACCTCTTTGCAGCCATAACTGGCCAAAATCGTGGACAACTCCGAAGCCATACTGGCTGTCAGTTATCACAGTCACTCTCACACCTTTCCCAATTTTGTATGCTCGAGTCAGAGTCACTAACTCTGCTACTTGGGCAGATTTTACTCCTTTCAGATAGGATGCTTCCATCACTGTGGAAACCGTACATACTGCATATGCTGCACTCAACACTCCTTCTTCTGTTCTCAAACATGACCCATCAACAAACAATACATACTCATTTTCGGCCAAAGGTACATCTTTTATGTCTGGTCGTGGTTTCGTACAATACTCAAGCACATCCAAACAGTCATGATCTGCTTCATCTCTCACTTCCACATTCTCACCATCAGGTAACAATGTTGCTAGATTCACATTCACACATCTTGCAAGGCTCACATTAGTTGCACCTAATATGACTTTCTCATACTTAGTCAGCCGACTATGTGTCATATACTGCGTACGACTCCTGGTTAAAAGAATCGCCACATCATGAGGTGCAAACACTTTCAAAGGATATCCCATCACGATTCCTTCACTCTGCTCCAAACTTCGACATGTTGCAGCTACTGCTTTCAGACATCCAGGTAAACCTACAGCTACTGGGTCAAGCATTGATGAGTAATATGCAATCGGTCTCCTCAATCTTCCATGCTTCTGGATCAACACAGAAAGTGCACATCCATTTCTTTCACTGCAATATAACTCAAATTCCTTTTCATAATCAGGCATACCCAATGCTGGGGCTTCACACAATCCATCTTTCAATCGTTTGAATGCTGCCAATTCTTCCTTGTTCAATTCAAGGGGATCCTTTACATCACTCCTTGTTAGCCGTACCAGAGGTTTCGCAATCAGCGAAAAGTTGCTGATCCACTGGCGGCAGTACCCTACCATTCCTAGAAACATCCACACCTCTCTTTGAGTCATGGGGGCTCTCATTCCTTTTATGATTCTGATTCTGTCTATTGTTATTTTCCTCAATCCTTTTTCAATGTTATGTCCCAAATACTGTACTTCCTTTTTACAATACTGCAGTTTGGCTGGGGACACTTTTAATCCTCCATCTGCCAGGTGATTTAGTAAGGCTATAGTGTCTACTTCTCAAGCTTCACGAGTTTTCGACGCCACAAGCAGGTCGTCGATATACTGCACTAGTACTGAACTCTCAGGCATTTGCAGACTCTCCAATGACCTTTTCAACAACTGATTAAATATTGAGGGGCTTTCTGTATACCCCTGTGGAATTCGGCACCATGCCAAAATACGGTCTCCAAACCGAAATGCAAAAATTTGCTGACTGTCGTGATGCAATGGAATGGAAAAGAACGCATGGCACAAATCAATTACTGTATACCATTCTGCATCATGGGGATTCTGATACAAAATCACTGATGGATTTGGCACAATGGGACAGCATGGTACAACGATCTTGTTTACCTTTCTCAGGTCTTGCACTATTCTGAATTTCCCATTTGGCTTTTTCAGGCCCATTATGGGTGAATTACATGGACTGCTCAATATTTCCCTCAGAATTCCTTGCTTGATCATTTTCTCAATTATTGGAGTTACTCCTTCAATTATTTCAGGTGTCAATCTGTACTGAGGAATGTTGGGATAACTAACTCCATCTTTGACAGTAATTTTTACTGGGTCTACATTTCTCATTATCATATCATATTCAACTTTATTTCGGCAAAAGCCATAAAAGCCATATATACATAAACATCTCCAACGATTAAGTACAATTAAATACATATGCACAGACCAATATTCAAATAATACATAGAATGGGACGGACAAGCAATTAATCTATCACAATAATTATGCAACTACAGCATAAAATCGAATAGGACATTATAAATTAATTTAAAACGCCAGGTTTAAAACTTTCGTCTAAAACATTTAAAAAGAAGAGATCAGTATTTATCTAGTCAATTTATCAGGACTAAGGGAATAGGACCCGCAACAATTCATTACAACTTACAGCCGATCTGTTTCCTAATAAAATACACACTAAATAAAAACCTACTTATACAAAACACCACCAATTGGGTGGTGTTTGACTTAAGTATACGTTCTGCCTCTTTGTAAGACCTAACCCCCAAGTTTTTACATAAGGGTTTGATCCAACGGTCTCTTGGTTTTTTGTAGACTGGGCAGAAAAACAATAAGTGGGCATCATTTTCTTTTGCATTTTGAAAACAGAGGGTACACAGACCGCTATCATTTTTGCCCCCCCACCTACAAGTATTAGCGGTGGTTTGTAAAACCCCATATCTAAGTTGCAGGTATAGAGTTTTGGCTAAGGGTGGTTCTATCTCATCCATAAATTGTTCAAATTCATGAATATCCTTTAAAATCAAAAATTTCTGGGACAATGTGCCAATCGTTGAGCTATGAATTAATTCATCACTAACGTATGACCAAAAGGTAGATTTTACAAGCTTTTTAAGAGAGGGTGTCATGTTCTGGGGTTCTTCCCATAGATGGGAGAGTCCCAGCTTGTTAAACCACTGAAAAATGTGCTTTAACCATGCTGTTCTATTAAACCCAACATTCTGAGTTATTTCTATCAGCCCGCTCTTATAATCGCTCAGCTCCGGGGTTGTCCATAGTCTGACCCAATACAATAGTGGCCTTAGTATTGCATGGTAATCTGTCCTTTTGAGGTTAATGTCCAAAAACACTGGTACTAAGGGAGTTCTCGTTGGTATCTTAAGCAACCTGCGTATAAAACAGTTTTCTTCTTTCTCAAAAGTTCTTTTGCAGGAATGCCCCCATAATTCCGCTCCATAGAGTGCGGCTGATTGTGCCTTTGCCTTAAATACTTCCAATGCCGGAGTAATAGCTTTAGAGTAGCTACTACCATGCATTTTTAAAATGGGCATTGAATTTTGTTTTAAAGATAATTTACTTTTTTCCAGCTGCCCCTTCCAAGAAAGCGTACTATCCAAAGTAATTCCTAAATAGTTAAAGCTCCTAATGTACTCCAGTTTTTGGTCATTTAATATCAAGTTTTTCCTAAAGGACTTCTGTGGGTTTATGGACATATATTTTGTTTTGGATGAATTTATTTCTAACCCCTTCCCTGCACAGTAATTACTAAAGGAATTCACTAAATTTTGTAAGCCCTTAGGTGTTTGTGAGATGAGAATCGTATCATCGGCAAAAAGTAATGATGTGATCGCCTCACCTCCTAACTTCGGGGAGTCATGATCACAATTACTTAAATAGGTGGGTATATCGTTGACATATAATGAAAAGAGTGTGGGCGCCAGCACACAGCCTTGGCGCACACCCCGACCTATAGGTATGGCCTTTGAAACTTCACCACCCTTCCCCCATCTGACTTTGGCATAGTTCCCTGTGTGTAATCTAATAAATTCTTTGAGCAACTCACCAGGGACTGCCATGTTTTTAAGATTAATCCACAACAAATTACGTGGAACGAGGTCAAAAGCGGCCCTCAAGTCAATAAATGCCACGTACAAACTGCCCTTCCTTATATTAATATACTTCCAGCAGATGCATGTGAATCTGAATACTTGGTCGACCGTGCTGGTTTTGGATCTGAACCCTGCCTGGTATTTGGTTAATATTGAAGTCTCCTCTATCCATTCTAAAAGACGGTTTAAAATGTGTCTGGCAAAATTTTTTGTAAAAGGTCGGGCGGTAGTTGCTCGGGTCATAACGATCCCCTTTCTTAAAAATTGCTACAATTTCAGCCCCTATCCAGGTTTCGGGAACTGGTGTTCCTGCCACAATAGAATTACATAAAAAATGTAAATAAGGCCCCCAGACTTCGTTGTCGTGCTTAAATAAATCTCCAGGAATCTTGTCCGGACCAGGAGCTTTGCCCATTTTAACGGCCTGTATTATTTCAGTGGTTTCCTTTAGGCTAAACCACAAGGGAGCAGTATTCAGTACTGAGATAATCTCTTGGTCCCCCGTAGGTAGCCCCTCATCATTAGTAGCATACAGTTTCGAAAAATGGTCGCACCATGTTTTTTCATCTAAGTAGATATCCCTGGAAGATCTACCCTTTTTGTTCCCCTTTGAAATTATATTCCAAAAGGTACTCTGGTCTCTCATTTTGGCCGCATTTAAGAGATCGGCCCATAAGGCATCATCCCAATCTTTTTTTGCTTGGGTCAAGGTTTTATTATATGCCTGTCTTCTATCTCTTATATCCTTAGGGTTCTTTAGTTTAACTGCCTGAATCAGAAGTGACTTAGCTGTACGACAATCCTTATTATACCATTGATTGACTGATTCTACATGGTTATCTTTATTATTATTATCCTTTTTTTTTACTCAGATGAGGGTTTAGAGCGTCTACTAATTTATAATGCATATCTAAAACGCCCTGTGTGCCTATTAGGGGCATCTGACATGCTTCCACAGTATCAGCGAATGCATTATAGATTTTTAGCAACGTCTCTTCTTTAGCCAAAATATATGGCCATTTTAATGCACGCCTATTATTTGTTATTTGAGGTTCCCCAAATGAGCAACTTAATGTAGGTTCTCCAATTAGGTTAGGTATGAATGGCTCGGAGTCCAGCCATAAATGAAGCGGAAAATGATCACTCTCTGTTCTGTGATCGATATTAAAATCGATTAATAAATGGGGATGAGGACAGACATGCCGAGATTCGAACCTGTGAGTCAGTGAATGGGAGAAATCTGAACTGTGTGTCAAGCCAATCAGACCCCTCTGTGTGAGGAGCAGAGCAGAACGGCAGTGAGCGGCTGCGAGCTGTAAGCGAGAACGCTGCAAGAAAGGCTGCTAAACGCTGAACAGCTGACGGAGCCGCCGAAGCAGCAGATGGTGAATCGAGCCCCCAACCTGGCCCCCAGAGGTGAGGCGACCGGACTTTTGTGACTCGAGGGGGGCATCCGGAGCCGCGATAGACTGCGGTGGTGACAAGAGCTTAACCACGGCGGCAGGAGCCCAGCAGTGGGAGTAGCAAAAGTTTGTTTAACGAGGCAGGCGCCGCATATCAGAAGGCATAGCTGAAGGCTCACTTAACACGGACGGAATCACACACCAGAGTGGCAGCAGTGGGAGCAGCAAAAGTTTGTTTAACGAGGCAGGAGCCGCATATTAGAAGGCATTGCTGAATGCTCACTTAACACGGACGGAATCACACACCAGAGGGTTGTCTGTGCCGAGGTAGTACTGCCTGGTGTGGGGGAATCCGCGAAAGTTGGTTCATCACAGCAGGAGCCGCTTGTTGTTTTTTTCCTTTCACGGAAGGTTTCTGTGCACGCAGACTCTGCGTGTGTTCCCCTAACATCATGATTTAGCCAGTCAGCGTGTTTGACTAAGCCTGCGCAAACTACTTGCCTTCCCTATCAAGAAGAACACACCTTCAGCTAAGTGCCTTTTATTTCTTGCTCTATGGTAATCTGTTTTGATTACCTGGCATAGTGGGAGAGTAATAAAAAGAAAAAAAAATAAAGGGCGGAAATCATACGTATTGAGTATACTTCAGGGAGCAGGTGCGAATCGCGGTTATGGCGCCAAGAAAGGCAAAGCAGAAGGAAACACGCACAGGGTCATTGGATAATGCTGATGAGTCCGAAGCATCTTTTTCTGTAGAAGGGCCCAAAGAGTCCACCGTGAAGCCACGCATTACAAATGATAAAAATGATAAAAATGGAAAGAAAAAGACTACTAAGAAGACTATTACTGAGAATACACTAATAAGTAGTGAGAATGATGGAGGTTTGGTGTCTAAATCGATAAAGGACTTTGTGGGGAAGCACTTTAAAAGAACACTAACCCCAGGTAAAAGCCAAACTCAAACCATAGTCCAAATCCATGAGTCTAACAAAGAAATACCAAGTGCTGAAGTAGAGGATGGCGTGGAGATTATGGATACCTCCTTTTCACAGAATGATTTAAGCCAAAGGATACCGCTCCCTGAACCAAGACTGTCATCCTCCCCACTCATTTTCTCTTCGCCAAGAGTAGTGGATGTAGGTTTGGCAGGTTTGGGGCCCATTGATGTGGGGGATTGTTCCTATTTGTTAAATTCTTCGGCAAGAACTATGTTGGACAAAAGCCTGGATCAAGTCGGGTTTCAATGTCCGAAACCTTTGGACTCCTTAAATGAAATATTACGGAATGGTACATTGGGTATGGACATTACAACTTCATCCTCAGCCTCGATGTTGGACATTATGCTAATGCTCCAAAAAATGTTGCAAGGCTTGCTGGAGGTTTCGGTGTTAAATAATACTCTGTTAAATAATCACGAACTGCAGTTTAAAAAAATGATAGAAGAACTGCAGGGGATAAGGGGATTGATGCCTACAAAGGTAAGAACTGTACAAGCTCCAGGGTTAGACGACCAAAGGGAAGAGAAAGTAGAGCCAGTAGTGGAAGGTGGTTCCCAGAGTAATGTCTACATCTCTAAGTGGCCTATGTTGGTAAAGAGGCGGGGAGAGCTCTTGAGGCATCAGACCATAAGGTACCCACGTAAAAGACCCTCTCATGTCCAGGGCAAGTTGATGGCCCAAAAAAAAGAGAAGAGCAAAAAAATGCAGTCCAGGACAAAACCAAAAGAAAATGCTCAGCAGAAAAATCAGATAAGAGAAAAAAGGGTAATTGGGAGACAACTAGACTCGGTAGGTGCTGTCACTGAAGTTGAAAGGGATAGGAAAAAGGTACCATGGTTAAACACGTATAACCCCTCGCCAAAAAAATCCTGTAACAAGCGAGGAGGGAAGGTACAAATAAGAAGTGTAGATGTTGGAGGCAGTAGCGTTGACATGCGCCTAAGAACGAATACACAGGTGGGAAGAGGTGGCAGTGATCTAGTAACCCCAGATAAAAGCAATAGTAATAAAATGTGGATTTACTTTAAACATAATGAACAGGGAACAGGAGGGAAAAAACAAAGAAAGTTAGGCCCGCTGAACCGTTCCCATCTCTTATTTTCGTTCGCAAAATGCCCTTCTTTAAAAGAAATTGGGTCAAAGGATCTGAGACAGATAGGGTTTTGCTGTGATAATAATGGCGCAGAGTACACAAAGGTGCTAGTTTATTCAGGACTTGTTAAAGCGGCAATCCTGAAAGCAGGGAAAGAAATCCTAAAAGAGGGTATAAGGATAATTTCAGAAGAAGAAGTACATGTAGGGAAACAGCGTAAGGGAGGCTTCCTGAGATTTCATGCGGGTCTGGGGGAAAGGCAGGTGAGGTGGTTAACCGGGGGGTGGGGTGAGACGGCCAACATCACCATAGCTGTAGAAAATTCCAAACCCAGTAGGGAAGAGGAATGTAGGGATTGGGACAGTAGTATCTGTTCATGGGGTTTGAATGAATCAGGATGCCTCAGCGACATCGACTAGGTCACTGAGTTGCCGCATAGCCTGAAATTGATTTCATGGAACATAAACGGGTTGGGAGGAACATCAAAGGCGGATAGTTTAAACCAGCTCGCAAAGTGTGTTGATGTCATTTGCTTACAGGAGACTTGGCTATGCGGCAACACTCAGGTAGTAGAAGGGTTTGTTCATGTGTATAAACCAGCTAGTAAAAATACAAAATTTGGACGCCCCTCAGGGGGACTGTTGACCCTTGCTTCAACCAAGTTCGTAAAAGAGTCAAAATTAATCAGTTCATTATGCAAATGGCTGTTGGTTTGTAATGTATGTTACAAAGGTATTGAAGGCAAGGACGTACATCTCATCATTATAAATGTATATATTCAATGGGGGTCTCAAAAAGAATATGAGAAAGAATTAAGCCTCTTTAAAAAGGAGATAATTGATCTGACAGAAAAGTATGGGAGGAATACTCTGGTGCTAATGGGTGATTTTAACCATAAATTAAATTTTGAAAAGTTAGATCATTGGTTTGAAGATATGATGAGTGCCTATAGCATTGGACCAGCAGTTTTTCCATTGTGTCTAGCCACCAGACAGGATGAAGCTCTTGGGAAGTTCCTGGGTTCAAAGGGCTTGATATGTTTGAATGGCAGGAAGGATACAGATCGGCCAGCCTCCCAGACCTTTAGAATGGGAAATCAACAATGTCCTATAGACTATATTTTTACCCTGGCATGGAGCTATGCATTGGTAAAAAAAATCCATGTAATCAAGCGCAGGGATAGCGATCACAATGCGTTATTCTGTGAAATTGTAGGTGAGTCATTAGGTAAATGTGAAAGGGTGCTTCCTCAAAATGTGGAATATCCCAAGCGTATGACCACAAAATTGACGGAAGAGTACATTGAGAAATTAGCTTGCTTCCAACAAAATTTATCGAAGGAAAGGATTGAAGGGCAGCAGGTAGCATGGTATGAGGATGTAATAGCACAGGCGGTGCAATGTATAAGGGTGTACCTGAAAGATAAGAAACAGGGCAAGGTAAATACCCAAACCATGAAATGTAAGTCAAAGTGGTTTAATCTGGAATGTCAAAGCAAAAAAAGCGTGATACGGAAATTAGAGCGACGTCAGAGGATCAGTTATGATCCTGGGAATGTGGAACGGTTGTGTGGGTTGAAAAAAGAGTATAGATCCCTAATAAAGAGACAGAAAGGGATTTTCAAAGAAGAATGTTGGGCAAACCTCTTACAGACAATTGAAAATAAAAATATAAAAGGGTTTTGGAGGCTGATACAGGAGGCTGCAGGTAGAACTCCGGGTACTATGAGCAGTGTTGTGGAGGAGGCAGCATGGGGAAACTATTTAAGCAACCTTTACAATGCCAAAAGGCCCCCGGAAATCGAGAATAATCGATCAACCTGGATAAGGGGAGTAGAAGGTTTAATACCAGACTTCTCTGTAGAGAAAGTAAAAGATACCATTAAAAAATTGAACTTATCACGTGCAGCTGGACCAGATAACCTCCCTGCTATCTTAATTAAAACTCAGATAGACTGGTGGGCAGGTTTCTTTTCCCAGATGTTTGTGGCAATTCTGGTGTCAGGCAAATTCCCCAAGACCTGGAAAGGCGCCATAATTAGACCCTTGCACAAAAAAGGGGAAAAAAAGGACCCCAAGAACTATAGGTTAATTAACCTATTAGGTATTGGGGTTAAGGTCTTTTCGAAAATAATCCTGGGCAAGTTGAAGGAATGGGTAGAGCAGCGGTCAATAGTTCCAATTGAGCAGGGTGGCTTTAAGGAGGGGCACTCAACTGTTGATCACTGTTTTGCACTGTGGGCGGTGGCGAGGAAGTCCATGGAGCAGCAGGGCAAATTGTTTTGCTGCTTCGTGGACTTTCGCGCAGCCTTTGACTTGGTGGATAGGGATTGTCTGTGGGAAGCATTAAGGAAGTATGAGGTGCCTGCTGATCTCTTGTTGGTAATTCAAGAACTGCATAGCCATAACTGGGCATGTGTAATCAAAGATACTTCTGGCGGGCTCACAAGGGAAATTCCTATAAACAATGGGTTGAGGCAGGGCTGTGTATTGGCCCCATTACTCTTTGCCATATTTTTAGCAGACTTGCCCCTTCTCCTGGGTACAGCCAGAGGTGCAAGCCCGAAAATAAATGGTAAGCATCTGCCCTGCCTGCTGTATGCTGATGACCTTGTAATAATGGACCAAACAGAGGTAGGGCTGCAGAGAAAGTTGAATGTATTTAACGAATACATCACTGCAAAGCGTTTTACAGTAAATATGGATAAAACAAAAATCTTGTGTTTTGGGAAGAAGAGTACGAAGTTTAGTTGGTACTTGGGCCAAACCAAGTTAGATACTGTAAATGAATATAAATACCTCGGAATATGGTTTACAAGGTCTTTGAAGTGGGATACCCATCTGGAAGCACAGAAACTAAAAGCGCATCTTGCGGTATGTGGGTTGAAAACATTTGACTATAGCTATGGCGATATGTCACATAAACCTCTATTGACCGCCTTTAAGGCTATGGTTCCGCCACAATTCCAATATGGGGCAGAGGTTCTATGCATTGATGGGAAAAGCTCATGGGACAAAGAGGAGGGTAAATGTCTAAAATCCCTGCTGTCCCTTCCAGGGTCGGCGATGATTCAGGCAATTAGATTGGAATTGGACCTACCTTCATGGAATGTCCAGGTCCAGTCAAGTTTGCTTAGATTCTGGAACCACCTGGGTATGGGGGAAGTCACCAAGGTATCACAATGGTGTATGAAGGAAATTCAATCCAGTGAGTTAAAGTGGGAGAAGGCAACAAGAAGGAAACTCCTGACCATTTGCGATTACCTAATGGTGGACATTGACCCCATGACACTCCAAATTAATGTGATAAAGAATGTGCTTAAAGTGCAGGGTAAGGTATGCTCGAGGGCAATAGATCTAAAGTATTTGAGAGAAAAAGACTCTGTAAAGTGTATGAGCGCTGGATGGGAGAAAGACTCCAGCTTTCCATATATGGATTTGCTACCTAACCGTTGGCTAAGGAAAGAAGTCTTTAAGTTAAGAATAGGAATCAATCCGCTATTTATAAATAGCGGAATAAAAGCTGCCCTTTCACATCCGGATGGTAAATGCGTGTGTAAAATAGGAATGAAGTGTGATATTTTGCACCTTTTATTGGATTGTTATCTGTTTTTAAATCTACATAAAGTGTTTCTTCACCCGATATTTTTAAAATATGATGTCAATGAGCGCTCGCAAGCACGTCATCTTTTAGTGGAAATGGAAAATCTTGACATTGCGATAGCCATTGGGAAATTTATGCAGGGGGTTTATAAATTTATAAACTGAGTAGAGACCCATGAAAAGGCCAATGCTTTTTAATTCTAATGAATTTTGGTTTAATTGTGTAAATGCAGTTTTATGACAGTAGAATTTTTATAGTAAATGGAAAGAATTTGTGTTATGACGATTTTAGATGATAAAATATGTATTGTGGTTTATAGATCAATTGGTCTAAATAAACTTTACTTTTGACTTGACTTGATTAATAAATGCCATAAGTTCAGGGACACCAATATAAAATCTAGATGTGACCTACAGTTGCCTTTACAAAATGTAGGGGCAGGAGGTCTGTCGGACTGAAAACGGCCATTACATGCCCTTAAGTCGTGGGTCACAGACAGCTGTAGGATCTGAATAGCAGCTATAGAACTCTTAACCGATCCAGTAGAATCCAGGGGCGGGACATTATTTGCAGAATCCTGGTCATCAAATAAATTTTCCAGGCCCAACACTGGTTCGTATTTACGGTTAAAGTCCCCACCAACCACTACCTGTGCATCCGGGCTTAGTTTGTCCAAAACGGAATCCAAAAGCTCTATCACCTTGGATTCCTTGTTACATGAATGTGGTCTATTGTATATCTTTATTAAATGTATGATACCTTTGCCACTTGTATCCATTTTTAGTATCAATAAATCAGGAGAAGAAATCGATAATTGGGCAACATCTATATCTAAAGTAACCCTTACCCAGATCACCAATCCCCCTGATGCTCTCCCTCTTACTGATGGGATCGCGCCACAACAAAATGTCTTATACCCTAGTCTATGGGGAGTTTCAACATCCCAAGTCTCCTGGAGAAAAATTATATCGAACTTCGATATAGGAACACCAAACAGCGTCCCGTAAATTCCTGCTTATACCTGCTATATTCCATGATATTAATCTAACAGATGAATTCCCTTCTGGGCAGGGTGAATTTGCCTTCACCGATCTGTCATGCTCAACTACTCCAGATACAGAGCTAGCTGCAGTGTTTATTTTATCTGTTGTAAGTTTTATAGTATTGTTAGCCGCAATCTCAGTGGTCCCAATACTACACTGTCCACCCTCACTCAAATCAAAATTACTAGCTTCCATAGTGTTTAAAATCTCATCTACTATCACAGATTTAGGAGTCAAGACGGATGTAAGTTCAGCATCATTAGGTAGTGGGGAAACCTCCAACCGTGATTGGTCGGACTCTATAATGCTCATACTCTGCTCCCCTGCCTGTGTATCGACAGATATCTCTAGATCAGAAGTACCACCCAACGAGAGTCAGTCATTCTGGTCCAGGGAACTCAATGCCAGATATCTGTTATTAGTAGGAATCTGAAAAGTAGGGCATCTGTTAGAATTTTGGAGTCTACTTGGAATAACAGCATGAGGGACCCTAGCTAGATGACTATAAAAATACCCCAAGGGATGCACACCCACACTATTTTCCCCCAATACCAGCGACGCTGCTCTGAGTAGCACAGTCGCAACGTGTTGGGGGTGTCTAAAGTTTATGATTATGCAATCACCTCTGCAAGTTTTTCTAGCATTGCCGATCCAAGGAACCCGCCTAGTTAATAATATCTGGTCCGCAAAGTTTATTGGGAACCCTCAGTTTTTATTCAACCAGGAGACTGTTTTGCGTTTGAGTGAGTCATGGGATTCATTCCGTGAATTGGGTAGGGAAGAGTCCAGGGGTGGGACATTCGAAAGAACAGCAACATATGGCTCACACTCTGGGGGTAAGTTAATTGAATGGGTTTTCCTTAATGAGCCTGAAGGCACCGCCAGCCAAGTTGGAGCCTCTACAGTCGGGAGATTATTAACTCTCGACTGACTTAACTTAATAGGTTGAGGACTCTTTACTCTCTCCATCGACGACAACCGTGCTGCTGCTTTTGCGTGTTGATCCCCCATCTCCCTTAATAGTGTACTATGGTCATTAGATATTTTTAATAAAAGACCACTCAATCTAATCACTTCAGCTGATAATAAATCAATCTTATCTACAAGTGGCTGCACAAACGTTTCGAGTTTATCTTCAAATATCTTTGTTATTTGGGCCAAAAGGTCTGTATTCATGTCTATGCTAGTATCACAATTACTAGTCATAGTTCCCTTATGGATAAGCCCATTACTCTGAATCGGGGCAGATAAGGACTTGTGTATTAAAGTCCCCCGCTTAGGCTGCGTTTTCCTGCATTTTCTTACAACTCTCTTAACAGGAGAGTGTGCAATTGGAACTCGCGTGGAAGCATCTAGTAAGTTCTGTTGTAATACATCCTGGTCTACAACCAATGGTACAGAAGTCTCTCCCAACAAAATGTCATTAGTGGGGGATACAACATTTTCACTACAGTTATCATTAGGTGTGGGAGAAGGTGGGGGTGGGAAGCACTCCCGACCCAGTGATTTCCTTCTTTCATTATTAATCTTACTCACCACCTTTGCTAAATAATTATCTATAGTCAATTTATTTTTAGACATTAATATACTGAAAACAACTCAAATGCTACACGGAATATTCAGTCTTACGGGCACTTATTGAGAGTAAAAAATAACCACCGGTTGCACAACAACAATCTATACTCTACGACCAGCACACTTGTGTAATAAAGAGGTTGAAAAAGTGGACAAGGTCACCCAAGCTCCCCCAAACAAGGTGAGAAGCAACTTAACCCCTAACGTATCTAAGTGGGCAGTATATAAATTGAAAATTAAATGCCCACAAGTTTGTCAATGTGTGCTTCACATGAATCTCACGAACAGGGCAGGAGAGCAAATATAATCGTCCACAATAGCCCCTTCTAGTGCGACCCAGTCAATGTCCACAAGTCACGACAGTAGGAACAGTCTCACATCAGACAACCAGCAGAGGTATCAAGCAGGTCGGCGCTGAATGCGGAAATACGGCCGGGAACTCCGAGCTCCTCTTACCTCGACATAAGGGGGGTGGCCCTCATTAGCCCTATATCTTCTCCGGTAAAATCCCAAACCTCTGCTTTTACAGACAGTTTCAATTCTCTGGGCAATTCATCTGGATTAAATACTGCATATGTTCCAATAGTTTCACATTCTCTGTTAGCTATGGTCATTTTGTACAATACATCCTCATCTGGTGTTTCAAAAGCTATTCCATCTGGAGTACAAAATATAGTGCAGTTCATCTTGCACAGCAGGTCCCTACCTAGCAAACTCACAGGACTGGTGTCACACACCACAAATCGGTGTATGTCAGAAAATTTCCCTATACTAACTTTCACTGGTTCTGTAAGGAATGTTTTCAACTGTTGGTTAGATACGCCAACTACTTGGATTGTTTCATCCGAAAGAGGAAGGTTCTTAACATCTGCTGATCTAACAGTAGATCGAGTAGCGCCAGTGTCCACTAGGAAAATAATGTTATCATCATTAATCTTCCCATCTACAAATGGTCCTGTCTGGTCTACTTCTAGAGTTGCGCCAAGTACGCACTCTTCTTCCTCCCTTCGGCACCGTCAATAATCCATTTCCGAATCACTCTCATCATGTTGCAGCCAATACTGCGAAACAGTGCGAGCACGTGATGGTTTATTTACCTGTTCTTCATTGTAGAATCCCGATTCTTTACTATACTTCTGTGACTTTCTGTTCTGAGGTAAAGGTGGTTTTGGCACCTGGTTCTGGGAAGTAACCACCTGCTGCTGTTGCTGCAGTTGACCACCCGCCTCTTTCCGCACCTGTGGATTCAACGATCGATTTTCAATATTAGTATTTGGAGGATCTTACACTCGGATTTCCAATGCCCTAACTCACCGCAATTGTGACATGGGAATTTCTTTTTGGCTTCCTCTATATTACCTTTCCCTTTCCCTGTACCAAATCGGGGTCTCACTCCTGGATTGTTTGCTTGTTCTACCAATTGAGCTTCCTGTCGTTCGGCTACCTTTACCTGTGCCCACATTGCCTTTTCTTTCAGCTTTCGTTGTTTTGCCTCAATCTCATCACTGAAATATTTTGCATGTCTTAAAACTTCATCTATTTTCTTATTTTGCCAATCAACTGTATGCTGCTTTATCATATCACCAATTTCTGGGCGTAAACCATATACAAACCTGTATACGAAATGGCTCAAGTCTTTATCACTCAGGTTCTCGTCTCCACTGAACTGTTTAAAAGCCTGAATTAGTCTCTCATAATATGCATGTACTGACTCCTTGCTTTCCTGTTGGGTCCTGTCAATTTTTACCCAATCAGTTTCTTTAGGGGGTACCTTATTTTTCAGGAATGCCATAACTTGCTCATATTTCTTCATTACCTCTGGATCGGGAGCTCTTGTCTTAGGGTCCCTAAGATACTCTTGTGTAGGCCAATTTATCATCAGCTTGCATTCTGTCCACAAATCTGCTGGTACTATTATATCAAATAGACTATTTAAATCGATCCATAATACCTTTGCCAATTTTACAAATCTGTCTACCTGCCGGTACCACTCGACGGGCTTTTCGCTTAGTCGAGGGAAATCATTTGTGAAAGACAAAATGTCCTGCCTTGTCCATGGAACATGAACATACCCTCCCCCTGGAATCTCTCTCATCGGGTATTCTGTCGTCACCTTTTCTTTCTCTCTAACAATGCTGAAAATGTCTTTTCTGTGATATTATCACGTTTTTTACACCACTTGCTTCTCCATCTGTCAACATCTCCCCATTTTCTCAACAAACCAATTATGTCCTTAATTTGCCCTATCCTACCTGCGGTATTCAGATTCTCTATATCCTTTTCAGTGAAATCAACTCGATAGGATTTTTGCAGTGCTTTTACTCTTTCGAAATCTATTCCCATTTCATTCGCAATTTCCTCTAATCTCTAATGCAAGTTTTTCGCTCTCCAGGTTGCACTCTTGCAAAGAAGCAACAATTCCTCATCCTGGTAATTTTTCAATTTTTCAGTAGGGATAGTTCCTAATATTAATTTTTTCAATACCATTCGTAAATTTGCCACATCTATTGACTGGGATTCTTGATCCTTTTTCTGTAACTCTCTGATCCATTCATCTAACTCATCTACGGAAAGTCCCACTGAATTATTTACATTATTTTGTTCTGGGGTCTTTTGTGGTTCTAATAATGTTTCCATTGTCATTCTGCTCTTTTCAGCGTAAATCTGATTTACAAATGGATTAGTTGAAACATTCGGTTCAAACATATTCATTGTCGGTCCCCACGGATTGTCAGTTTGACTCCGTTCAGTATTCTCAATTGTATTTTGGCTTCTGTATGGCACTGTCAAGCAATGTTCAGTATCTCTTTGTTTCTCAAATATGGGCATTACTGGACCTATCGTTACTGGAACTGTCACAGCTTCTAGATTCTTGGTCAATTCTCTTATTTTCTGTTAATTCTAGAGTAGTTTTGGCCAGTTCCACTGAATTCTCATCATTTACCCTACTTCCTGTCTGTTTTTCTATCTCTCTTGCAGAGTTACTTTTCCCTAATTCTGGTGACATGGTCTCTGTTTTAATTATTCGTAAGGTTTCTCTCATTGGGGCACTTGGTGTCAATGCCTCTGGTTCTGGTCGATACGGTGGTGGGTTTTTGTAAAACACTTCATCACGAACATCATCTTCTGATTCATTCACTTCATACCCACTTAAATCCGTTTTCCGCCTTTTCTCAGTACATTTTCTCCATTCATTTTCTCCTATCATTCTCACGGGATACAGACCATCAGTCATACTTGCATTCCGCCACCTTTTCATCCTGTCGTCATGTGTCTCATGTCCGTATGATCTACAGAACATATATCTGTAACCTCTACCACTTCTCTGTTTCTCTGGTTCATGCATTTTGTCTTCCCATTCCGTCAATGCCTCAAACTGCGTCGGTCTAGGTCTTGGTTCTAAGTTTATCATCTTGTCTCGGAGGTTTCTCAAGACAGCCAAATTAAAGGAAGCATGTTCTGGAAACGCCAGGACTCCATCGTCCTTGCTGTATTTTACCCAATTGTCTAACCAAATACAAGTATGGTACCCATATTTCGCAATCATTGCAGATGCGGTGGTTTTCGGTGGAAGAAGTAACTGTCCTTCCCTAGTCTCAACTACTTTATTTTTCTTGAACCATCTTTTAATTTTCCCAAACCACGATTTCTTCTTTTGTGGTGGTTGGTAAAACATTTTCTCGGTTTACGTATACTGTTTAGTCTTCTTACAATGGTACCGCTATTCTGTCCACTCACAGCGCGACTCTTACTAACGCACCAATCAGGAGTATCTACGTCACTATCCCAATCCTCCAGTCTTAGCGCGACTCACACTAACGCACCAATCAGGGAGCGTTTACGTCACACTGTATTCCTTCCACTCCTAGCGCGGCTTTACACTAACGCACCAATCTGGAGCATTTTACGCCTCTAACCCACTATCCAATCCCAGCGCGGTCGTTTTGACATCAGCAGCCGCTGCGGCAGCTCGCTCTGTTCTGCTCTCGTCTACCCCTCCTTTACAAGACCGTTCCGTGAACTCTTACTGTAACTTTTTACGATTCGATTAGTAACAACACTAAAACATCTCCATTGTCTGCTTCACTAACCGAAGAACAGTGGAAAGACCTTTCTCACAGAATTTCGTCTGTCCCGAGAGCAGCGCTTACCTCTGCCCTACTACGGAATCGTTACTTTCGTTGATAAAGTAGCACATCCCTCTACTTCACCCTTCTAGCAAGCATTAGCTAATTGTTCCTCTGGTATTTTAGAAATAACCTAGAGTTTCGCAATCAACCCAAATGCCTTTTCATTCACACTCGTTCATACATGAAAATGTAGTACATACGCACAGAATCCTGTCTTTCCCGAGAACAGCGAACAGTCTGTCCTACTACAGAATTATGACACTCGTTAACAAAGCAGCGCTTCCCTCTACTTTGTCCTTCTAACAAGCTCAGAGAACACCTGCTACCTTTTCAGTGATAAGCGTTATCGGTATGCCAATTGGTTTCCTGGTACTTAAAGACCAAAATTTCACAGGTAACCTTCGCTATCATACACACTTTTCTCACACAGAAAATATCTCTATTGGCAACACACGACGATGTCACCGAATCGAACCCAGACAATGCGCCGTGCAACTTCACTTGTCACACGTTTTCCCTGTGTACCTACAGGGCTTACAACAATCCCATCTTTCCCGAGAGCAGCATCTACCTCTGCTCTACTACGGAACTGTTACAAACTTCTGAGTTCCTACATCCCAGAAGCCGTGCAAACAACATATAACTCAACGCGACTCAACATAGAGTGTTAGTACACAAATCAATACTAATCAATAATCAAAAAGCTATTTACAAGCAATCGTCGCTAAACCCGAAACAATGGCTAACCATCATTCTGCTACCAAGAAAACTGCTCCAGCGCTGAACTCCACAAATCCCCTCGCTACTGTCCAGACCACATTTCACTCAATCATTCACGGGTGGGGCCCATAACACCAATCAATCATTCATTCCATTATCAGTATCAATGGTCCGCAAGAGAAGGGAGTTTCTTTCTTTACTTCATGCGCTGGAAATGGGAGGAAGAGTGCATCAATCACCTGATGAGTATTGACAAGTTTACCTATACCTCCCTACCTCACCAGGATCTCAAATACATTATAACCTAGCAGTTCCTCCCATACTATTGGCCATGGATCAGCCAGTTGCTGGGAATAGCAACCCCTAACTCCTAATAGACAATATACATTGAAATACTTCAAATAATAATAACCCGACACAGTTCTTTAAATGCAAACAATATGTTTATCTATGTATGGTGCGCACCCCCACCCCCGTAGGTACGGGGCGTACCACCACCCCCCGTATGTACGGGGCGTACCCCCCGTATGTACGGTGCGCACCCCCACCCCCGTAGGTATGGGGCGTACCACCACCCCCGTATGTACGGGGCGTACCCCCCGTATGTATGGTGCGCACCCCCACCCCCGTAGGTACGGGGCGTACCACCACCCCCCGTATGTACGGGGCGTACCCCCCGAATGTACGGTGCGCACCCCCACCCTGTAGGTATGGGGCAAACCACCACCCCCCCGTATGTATGGGGCATACCCCCCGTATGTACGGTGCGCACCCCCACCCCCGTAGGTACAGGGCGTACCACCACCCACCGTATGCACGGGGCGTACCCCCGTATGTACGGTGCGTACCCCCAGTGCGTAGCGCTGGGGGTACGCACCGTACATACGGGGGGTACGCCCCATACATACGGGGGTGGGTGGTGGTACCTACAGGGGTGGGGGTGCGCACCGTACATACGGGGGGTGGTGGTACGCACCGTACATATGGGGTGGGGGTTCGCCCCGTACCTAAGGGGGTGGGGGTACGCCCCATACATACAGGGGTGGGGGTATGCACCTACCCTATCGGGGTGGGGGTATGGCACAGACATGGGGGGGCTGGGGGTACGGTGCGGACATGGGGGGGCTGGGGGTACAGTGCGGACATGGGGTGGGCTGGGGGTACGGTGCAGACATGGGGGGGGCTGGGGGTACGGTGCGGACATGGGGGGAAGCTGGGGTACGGTGCGGACATGTAGGGATGGGGGTACGGTGCGTACCGGGACCCCTTTTCGTCGTGCATCGCGGCGTACTTAGCTTTTCCGGCACTTTTTGGGTCCTGTAAAAATGTTGCCGTGCGAAGTGCTGTGGGTACGAATTGTACTTGCTGATCCGTAAAACGCTGCCTGACTCCGTGCGAATGTCCCGTACGCGGTGTCCCGGATCCGATTTGTATGTGTTTTTTTGCCGGTCGGTGTTTTTTACGATTCGTACGGAAATGGTGTTTCTGTACGAATCGTACTTGCGGGTTTGTAAGGTGTTTTTCCCGGGTACGAGTCGGCCGGAGAAAACGCTCCGTTCGACGGTTCGTACCCGGTTTTTCCAGGATCGGAATCGGCACCCAAATGTTGCATTAGATGCAGCTTCTCAATTTGTAACAGTTTCTAGTCCATTCAGGGCATGTTTTATTCCCATGCAGGGTCGTGTCCTTTGTGTCATCAAGTATAATAGTTCATAGTTTAAGTAAATCCTTTGTTTGGTGCTTGGAGCTCCTCCCAGGATGACTTTCACGGATAGTCTGCCTGAGGTCAGGACGAGGTTATTGTTGCTCATCTTTTAGCGCAGGCGCACTTCACTCAGTGACTTCTATGTCTTGTCGGGGCGTCAGAATAGGGATGGCAGCCATTTTGTGGCCACTCCAGAAAGGTCAACTTAAGCAAAGAAACATAAAATGTAATTAGTACATGGAAATGACTATCAAAATGTTATTCCCTCACTAAACCCACTATGTGTGTGTATTTATCTAGCAAAAGCAACACGCATTGCAGTTTATACTCACAATTTAAAGCATGATTCACAAATCACATCACAAAAGCAACATTAAACATGCAAATTCTAAATATCTGATATTAGTATGCGTACGAAATTAGGTTACGTATCAATCAAGCCATGCAAATGCGATTCCCACGTGTATTTTCTAATTAGTAATGTTGATTAATTAAACACACTGCAAACAATTAATACTATTAATGTTAATCAGTTATTCATGTTAATTCAAAATGATGAAATGGAGGAGGTATACATTTCTTAGGGAAAACCTCGCTCCAGCACGTGCCCCCACCTGAGATGGCGTGGCACCCCCCTGGTGGGCGCGCCCCACAGATTGAAGAACACTGGCTTAGAGGTTGAGTTGAAATTAAATAAAACAACGCAAAATAGAGTAAAACAAGACATGACAAAACAAGATACGACAACAGTAGCAGTAAAGTACCAAATTAATTTTTCAATTCAACACCCATCAGTGCAATTTCTAAAGTAGTTTCAGACCATTGTTCCTTTTGACACCACGTTACAATTATAATGTTCCAGAATTCTCACAAATTAATGCTTTTCAATACATTTTAGTCCCCTCAGAATATCATTATGAAAGTTTTATTGCTAGTAGATTAAACCTGTCTAGTTATACACTCATATCTGACCTACTATGGTATTTAGTAATTGCATTAGATCTATCAATTGATCATTATCGCACATAAATAACACATTTTGAATTTTCGAACATTGGATTTTAATATGCATTGTGCTGATTATCAAAGCATTGCTCCAAGAAATCTAGTTTGTTGTTTGTTTTCTACACTCAAATCTAGCTATGTGTAGTACTTGGTAATTTTTTACCCTTGCATCTGACCTTGTAGGGTACCAGATGATTGCACTGTAAACGTTAACCAGTCATTATAGTACAAGATAGCAGGTTTTAAAGTGCATCATACTAGCTTTAGGATGTTGTATTACGAAGGTATCTAAATGGTGCTTATAATCTTAAAATATATGTATTATGTATAATCTCAACATAATCATTTTAAAGTGCACCGTGCCTACCTATAAGATGCAGTGCCCTGTGTTCTTTCAAGGCGTGGCCTCTATTTGCTACCCATGAGATACTAACTTTGTACAGTACTTGGTGATTTCATACACTTAAATCTGACCATAGAAGATGATAGATGATTGCACTACAAACGATAACCATTCATTGCTGCACAAGAACATTTTACATTTAAAAGTGCATCATGCAGACTTTAAGACATTGTTGCAATAAGGTATCTATACGGTGCTTGAAGTTTATTTTTTTAAGTATATATTATGTATAATCTCAATATAACAATTTTAAAGTGCACAGTGCCTACCTGTATGATAAAGTACGATATGCTCTCTCAAGATGTCATCTCCTTTGGGTCCATATGAAATGCTGACCATGTGCAATACTTGGTAATTTCATATAATTTCGTCTGACCTTATAAAGTACTGAATGATTGCACTGCACACGTCAGACATTCATTGATGTAACGGTCTAGTTGTTGGAAGCGCTTCGCCAATACCGGAAGGACATCTACACAATGTATCACTCTCGGGCCAGGCGTGGCCAGAGAGCTTAAATAATGGGGCCGGGGTCGCTCGTGACCTTCCGGCCCATACCACTGCAATAGCGTGTGTCGCAATCTTTATTTGCTGCCTGCATGATGCGTGTATATGCTTGTCTTATATAATGGTACCGGCGCACCTTACCGGTGCCGTAACACTGGGGACGAGCGTGGGATGAATTATGCCCACGAACCGCTGATGAAGGAGCCGGTGAGCGAGGGTGCCTCCCAGTCGACAGAGACCGATTCTGCTGCAGCCCCGAAGATCAGGCGCATCGGTCGATGCGAAGGAAGCCCCTCGGCCGATGACAAGCGGAAGGTTTTTGGCCCCGTGAGAGTCGACGCTGCCCCCAGTGCGCGCTCAATAAATCACAGCGCTAATAACAGAAGAGACGCGAGGCGCGTCTGAAGGTCCTGGTTGAGCGCGTCGGGCGGAATGAGGAGCGCATGCGCATTGTCACAACCGACCAGCGCTGCCTTCAAACAGTGAAGCCGGCGAGAATCACAGCGGACGCGAATCCGTTGAGTCAGGCGTTCTGCCAGCAGCATATGGGCAGCATCAATCATCCTATCAAAAGGAAAAAAGAAAAAAAACAAGCATTGAGCAATACAATTGCTACGTGGGAAGCAAGCACAGAGCAACACCAGCACGAGGGGCAGAACCAGGCCATCAAGCAAACATGCATTGGCCCACACAAGCTGACAACTAGAAAAGAGCACTTTTCAAGAACAAGTGAGCCCCAACACATTCACTCTAATAAAGAGGAACAGCATCTCTTACTGGCTATAAGCTTCCAAGTTGCAACTGCACCACAGTATAGCCATATAAACTCTGAACATGTTCGACCAGGCAGCAGCGCCACCTCCACAACAGGTTGCACCGGTGGCCCCACCAGCTCACATACACTCGCAAGTCAGTGCGTTACCCCCTTTTAGCGAGCTGATTGACCCCCCAACAGCATCGCCCAGATGGAAAGTGTGGATAGGCTGTCTCGGCAACTATTTTATAGCCACCCGAGAAACGGACGGTGCAGTAACGAGATCACTCCTACTGCATTTCGCAGGAGACGAAATATATAAGCTGTTTGCGCATCTACCTAACACAGGGCCATCGACGGACTACGATGCGGCAGTCAGAGCATTGAACGCTCATTTTGACCCCCAGCTAAATCCAGATTGCGAACGCTTCAAACTGCGACAGGCTCGGCAAAAAGAGGGAGAATCATTGGACGTGCTCCACGCCTGCCTACGAGAACTAGCTAGCACGTGCACAGAGGATGACCCAATAAAAGAAGTGCGTGCACAGCTAATCCAAGGGTGTCGGAACAAAACACTGCGGCCGCTCATCCTTCGGCAACCTCGCATACTGCTAGAAGATATACTAATCCTAGCTCAATCGCATGAGTTTTCGGATGCCCGGGCATCCGCGATGGAGGCTGCCCTCAACGCGACGACCGAACAAATGGTGACAATCAAAACCGAACAAGTAGACACTGTACGCACAACGTATCGGGGAGCACGAGGAAGATGGCCGAACAGGAGCCCACGACAAGTACACTGTGGATACTGCGGGAAGGAGGAACACCCACAAGACAGTTGCCCCGCAAGAGGGAAGACGTGCACGAAATGCGGCATTCCCAACCACTTTGCGAGGGTGTGTCGTGGAGGTGCGAGGCCCATAGGGACTCCAGGGCGCAAGCCACCATACAGACAAGTCAAGCAGCTATCACTGGACGAACCCACACACTCGAAGTCAACAAGCACAGGCACCCAACGCCGCCAATACCTAGAAGATTCGTCGTCGGAAGATGAGGAGGAATGCCATTTTGTGTCCTTCGTGAACGACCTTAAGCGCCGCCGCCGCCCGCAGCCCACATGTGCCATTAGGATAGCCGGGACTCCGGTCACAGCCCTCATTGACACAGGAGCGTCAGTGAACGTCATGGGGTACCAACATTATCAAACGCTGACGCCAAGACCAGCACTAATGCCATCCAAAGTGAAAATTCTCACGTATGGAAGCCAGACACCACTCCCACTGAGAGGAAAAATGTAGGTACCCGTTCGATCAGACGGACCAAGAAGTAACCACAACTTTTCATTTCTTAGATAGGGAAGCAGATATATTACTTGGAAGCCACACTGCCGAAGACCTAAGTCTGATCACTTTCGCCAATGCTGTGAGATCCGTTCAGACCGAAGACATCTTAGAATCCTTCCCACAGCTGTTCAAAGGATTAGGAAACATAAAGAGGCCTTCCATAAAGCTACACATTGACCCCGCAGTGAAACCGGTTGCTCTGCGACACAGACGGATCCCATTCCATCTGAGGCCGTCGGTAGAACAAGAACTAGCAAAGCTCGAACAACAAGGTGTCATAGAAAAGGTGACAGGCCCGACCCCGTGGGTATCTCCCATGGTAATAGCAGAGAAGCCCCGTCAACCAGGGAAGATCAGAATCTGCATAGACATGAGAATGCCCAACCAAGCCATTAAAAGAGAACAGCATCTAACACCAACGGTCGATGATATACTGGCAGACCTAAATGGGTCGCAATGGTTTCCCAAGTTGGACTTAAACGCTGGTTACCACCAGCTGAAGCTACATAAAGAAAGCAGGTACATTACGACGTTTTCAACACACTTGGGCCTGCGAAGATACAAAAGACTAAATTTTGGGATATCCTCTACGGCAGAAATATTCCAAAACGCAGTAAAGGAGGTACTGTCAGGATTGCAAGGGGTCATCAACGTCAGTGATGACATTCTAATACACTCTGCCACCCTTGATGATCACCATCGGCGACTCAAAGCAACCCTGATACGGCTCGCAGAACACAGAGTGACACTCCACAAGGAAAAATGCCAATTCTTCCAGCGTTCAATTGAATTTTTTGGGTATGTCTTCAGTCACGACGGAGTCAAAGTAGACCCCAAGAAGTCGGCGGCAATTCAGCTAGCTCCAGCACCTACCACCGCCTCGGAAGTTAGAAGCTTCATGGGAATGGCGACCTACTGCGGGAGGTTCATCCCGAACCTTGCCACAATTGCAGAACCTCTACGCAACCTGACAAAGAAAGACTCCATGTGGCGCTGGACTCGCGTGGAAGAAGAAGCTTTTCAGAAAGTGAAATCAGTTCTGCTAGTCAGCACGACCATGGCATATTTCGACACCAACCAACAGACGGAGCTCATAGTAGATGCCAGCCCAGTCGGGTTAGGCGCATGCTAACCCAAGAGACAGAGCCAGGGACCTGGGTGCCACTAGCATTCACCAGCAAAGCGCTGACAGCGATGGAAGCTCGATACTCCCAGATAGAACGGGAAGCGCTCGCCATAAAATGGGCGTGCAACCATTTTCACCTATATGTCAGTGGCCACCCGTTCAAAGTGGTGACTGACCACCAACCACTAGTGCCGCTCTTCAGAGGGACAGCGCCCCATCCCCCTCCCAGGATTGAGCGGTGGGCTATACAACTCCAGCACTATCACATGGAGCTAGTATATCGACCTGGAGCCAAAAATCCAGCGGATTTCCTGTCGCGCCATCCAACACTGTCAGCAGAGACAGACTCTGGTCAAGAGCGGAAGACTGAAGAATTCATCAATATGATCTCTCAATGGGCATGCCCACAAACTATCTCGAAAGATGAGATCAAATCCCACATGGAGTCTGACATGGTCATCAAAAGAGTGTTAGATGCGATTCGAAAAGGCTCCTGGGATGGATTTCTGCAAGGTGTCCAAGGATGGGACGAGACAGAGAGGTCCCGATTAGGGAAGATGTGGAGGATCCGGGATGAATTGAGTACCGCAGAATGCGGCCACCTGCTGAGAGGGTCACGCATCGTCATCCCTAAAAGCCTGCAAGAACGCACGACCACACTAGTGCATGAGGGACACCAAGGCACAGGAAGGATGAAATCTCGAATGAGAGAAAAACTATGGTTCCCAGGGCTCGAAGCAGCGGTGGACGATGTAGTCAGGAACTGTCGAGCATGCCAACTTACTGGAAATGCGGAATTGCCAGCACCAATAATAACTGAAGATCCTGCCCCGGCACCATGGTTGTGGGTAAGTCTGGACTTTGGGAGCTTCCCCGATGGGAGGGTCACAGCAGTACTAGTGGACAGCTACACCAAATACCCCTGCGTGGAAGTCCTACCATTCACTGCCTTTAACCATCTTGAGCCAGTGCTCACAAAGATATTTGCGCTATTTGTGTTGCCCCACGTGATCAAGACTGACAACGGACCTCCGTTTCAAGTCCACGAATTCAAAGAGTTCTTATCTCGGCTAGGGATAAGACACCACCGCATCACACCCCAGTCGCCACAAGCTAATGGGGAAGCTGAGCGCTTCATGAGAACTATCAATAAGATCTTACGCATAGCCGTAGCAGAGCACACTGACCCGGAAGTGGTGCTACAACAATTCTTACAAGAATATCGAAGCACACCTCACTGCACAACTCAGAGATCCCCGTGGTCGCTGATGCTAGCAGGACCCCGGAGAGATAACTTCCCAGTGGCTGACAACTGGGAACCCGAACCTTACAACCCGAAGACGAGCAAAAGCCCGAACACTCATGCCAGGGTGCATGGTACTAACACGGAATCGAAGGAGTGGAGGAAAGTTCCACACCCCCTATGAGAAAGGGCCGTGGACTGTGCAAAAGGTCCAAGGAACAGCCGTAACAGTACAACGAGATGGTGAAGTAATAACCAGAAATATCTCATGGTTCAAAGAAGTACCGAGACCGGATACGAACGACCGGTCCCTGAGCAATTATCAGGGAGCGACGTCACAATCAGAGGCATGGAACCTAACAGCTCTGATGAACACCCTCATGGACAAACTCCATCGACACCAGAGGCAGAGCGCGATCCCCAAGTGCTGAACAATGAGGAGGAAGCGGCTACACCTACCAGAGGGTTTAGTAACGAACATCATCGCTACAACCTAAGGCCGAACCCCAGACCGAATCGCCAGTTGGCTGAGTTTGCGTGGGGACGCAACCTCGACGCAAAAGAAAAGAACTGATTTGGAAGGGGATGTAACGGTCTAGTTGTTGGAGGCGCTTCGCCAGTACCGGAAGGACATCTATACAATGTATCACTCTCTGGCAAGGCGTGGACTGAGAGCTTAAATAAAGGGGCCGGGGTCGCTCATGACCTTCCGGCCCATACCACTGCAATAGCGTGTGTCGCAATCTTTATTTGCTGCCTGCATGATGCGTGTATATGCTTGTCTTATATAATGGTACCGGCGCACCTTACTGGTGCCGTAACAATTACTACACAAAATAGCGAATTTGTAAGTGCATCGTTCTGGCTTTAAGACGTTGTCTCACGAAGGTACCAATAAGATGCTTACAATTTTTTATTATATGTTATGTATAGTCTCAACATACCTAACTTAAAGTGCACCATGCCTACCTGTATGATAAAGTGCCATATGCTATCTCAAGATGTTCAGCCCATTGGGTCCCTATGAAGTACTAACGTTTTCTTGGATCATAAAATATGGTACAAGACAAAACAACAGACCTAAAGGGCATCACCCACAAGAGGCTATTTGTAAAGATATAAGATTCACACTATATATTGTCTCTTATAGTACAGAGGGGCTACATTTCCCCCTAGGCCTAGACTCACATGAAAAGGTGACCACAGCTTCCTCAGTAATACCCAATCCGCACCGGCAGCACCTAGAGATAAAAGGCGAACGGGGAGATGAGACAGATACGGGGCTGATGACATCAACCCAACTGCAGAAGGTAACAAAGGACTCTATGTTACAGGAGCAGGAGGGCAGAGCAGGGTAAATAAAGGCACTGACAGACCAAAGGAAGGTGGTTTCCTGAGGACGAGAGGAACGAGAGGGACGAGAGGAACGCAGACACAGGAGGTGATGTATATGGACTTATTCAGTGCTTTAAATGGAAACAAATAAGTGCAGGTACTCACCAAAAAAAAGTTGTGGATTGGCGGCGGAATTTGGGGCGGGGCAAGGGGGCGGGGCTATGTTTCCCAATAAACGCACACTGATGAATCAGTACTAGTGCTGCAGTTTTTATTTTAAAAGCATGAATGTATTGATGTAATCTAGAGGGCCGGGATTTTGTTTCATGCAAATCCCTCTCATTTAAATTGTTGATGGGCCAAGATTTGCGCGTGATTAAAACAATGGGCATACTAACAAGCTGTGTCCCTGAACAATGTAGCCCACGCTAGCGCCAATCAGTTTTTTTGTCACCTTCAGACCCCCTCTGAAAAGGGAGCCTGCAGCGATACTCGACCTTTCACTCCAGAGATGCACACGCAGCTCTGTGTTCTACTGAAGGCGAGCTGCTCTGCTGGCGCTTTGGTACTCTCCTGTTGGACCCGGCCTCGCAGAACGGCCCTCCGTGCACCCGCACCACCGAAACCTGGTACCTGCAGCCCCAACCACCCGGCCCAGCCGGTCCTTCCTACCAGAACACCCGCACCCGGCCCGGACATCCTCGTCCATGGCCTCTCTCCTTTCGGCCACCCCGGGCCCGCATGCCCACTTCATGCGTCAAGATGGCCGCCCGGCCCCAGCGCGACCCTGGCCTAGCGGCGCCACTCCGGCTGGAGGACATCACACTTCCAGGGGGATGAGAGAGGGAGGAGCAGTTTCTATCGCACCTCTGGACTCCCCTGGGACGATGGGTTTCGATCGGCCCTCCGGCCTCCCTGAGAGCTGGCTCCACGCCTGCTGGGTGTCTGGGACTCCTCCCGCCCCGGCCCTGAACGAGATCAAAAGACAATAGCAGGAAACCCCGACAAGCGGCCCCCAGGTGACAAGACCCCTGCCTCCACCGACCCCGGACATCAAAGAGGGGGCGACCTATAACAAGGGGTGCTCTGGGTCGGTCCGGCAGATTCGACGCTGGAACAACGTAAGCCTGCTGAGTGACTCGCGGCTCCTGGAAGATCGTAACACCTCTGAACCTGTGTCTAAGCCTGCTGAGTGACTCGCGGCTCCTGGAAGATCGTAAACACCTCTGAACCTGTGTCTAAGCCTGCTGAGTGACTCGCGGCTCCTGGAAGATCGTAACACCTCTGAACCTGTGCCTAAGCCTGCTGAGTGACTCGCGGCTCCTGGAAGATCGTAACACCTCTGAACCTGTGTCTAAGCCTGCTGAGTGACTCGCGGCTCCTGGAAGAACGTAACATCTCCGAACTTGTGCCTAAGCCTGCTGAGTGACTCGCGGCTCCTGGAAGATCGTAACATCTCCGAACTTGTGCCTAAGCCTGCTGAGTGACTCGCGGCTCCTTGAAGATCGGACACCTCTGAACCTGTACCGGAGCCCGCTGAGTGACTCGCGGCTCCCCCAGACTCTCACGGTCCCGCCGGACCCCGACTACGACCCCGTATCCCCCGGCTCGAGGATTGTGAGCTGCGCGCCGGATACGTCCCTGCTTGAACTTTTGCCAAAGACTGTCCCGCTACCCCCCCTACCTTTCCGAGACTCTTGAGCCTGTGCACATCTTGTACATATTTGCCGTGATAACCTACTTGATAAAGATTGGTTCTGAGAATAACCGGTGTGGTTACTCTGTGTCGTGTGGTGCCAGAAGTACGATCCTAGCTACGAGATTCCTCCCCTTGGGGAGTCTCCCGCCAGTGCCCGGCTACGATACTTTGAGGGTGGGTCTCAGGGTAGTCAGGACCCCTTCCGGGCTCTCCTGAGATCGCCGTCTAACATTGGTGGCAAGCGACGGGATTCGGGCCCATCACCTAGAGATCGTACCGTGAACAACAGACGCACTACCGACAGGGATGGCAGAAGGAAGCACCATGAGCCCCGCAGAAACCAACGCCAACAGGGTGTTCCAGGTGGAGCATCTAGAAGAATATACACACAAGGAGCTGAAGCAATTTTGCAAAGAACTTAAAATCGCTACCACTGGTCTCAACACGAAGGAAGATTTGCAGAAAGCGCTGAAAACTTGGGTGGAGACCGGGGCCTCCCGCCCGGAAGGCACGGGGGAGCGCCCCGACGAAACCGAACCCCCCCAAAGTGAAAGCAGCAGCAATCAGGTACGAGGAGGCGTACCAGACGGGGGCTTCTCCCCAGAAGAACTCGCGGACCGAGAGAGAAGCCGCAATCATGAACTAGAGCTGGCCAAACTCAAAATTGAGGGCGAATTGAAGTTAGCGGAAAAAAAGCTAGCGGTAGAACAAATGCGTGTACAAGGTG
This sequence comes from Triturus cristatus, assembly GCF_964204655.1. Taxonomy (NCBI): domain Eukaryota; kingdom Metazoa; phylum Chordata; class Amphibia; order Caudata; family Salamandridae; genus Triturus; species Triturus cristatus. Next base: position 266,638,768 of record NC_140595.1, on the reverse strand, counting down.
AACTGGAGGAGAAAAAGCTCCAACGGGAGCACGAAGGAAGAAAGCTCCAGCTGGAGCACGAACGCAGCTTAAAGGAACTCGAGCTCAAGGCCCGAAACGAGGAAGGGAGGCCCCCAAGTAACCAAGAGACGGCCTCCCCAGCGGAACAGAAGGTCCACATCCCGAAGGATGTGGTCAAGGAATATTATAAAAACGATGACATTCAGCAATGGTTTCGGGCCTACGAGGTCGCCATGACCTCCCATCGGATCCCGCAGAAGGACTGGGGGGCGGGGCTGTGGGGGCGGTTTCTGAGCGAAGGAAGGGACACCCTGCTCGACCTACCCCTCTCCCTGCAGACCTCCTACAGCCACATGAAAGAGGCTCTACTCACAAGATACGGCCTCACCCCAGAAATGTACCGTCAACGGTTCCGGGACTGCAGGAAGATCCCGGGCACCACCTGGGTGGAATATGTAAACTTTTTCAGTCGGGCCTTCGATGGGTGGACCAAGGGCAGCAAGGTCACCACCCTGGCCGAACTCACTGACCTCATGTTGTGGGAACATCTAGCTGCGAACTGCTTCGTAGAACTACGTCAGCATCTGCTGGACAGTAAGCTCACAGATCCCCGGAAGCTGGCTGTGGAGGCCGACCGCTGGACCAACACCCGGGTCTCCCGGGGCATGGTAGGAGAGTACCCCCGAACCAGTCAGGGACCACCCCGCCAGAGAGGAGGAGGGAACCAGGGAGGGCCGAGAGAGTCCCAGCCTAGCCCCCCGAAGACACCACCTCCACCTTTCCCGGCGCCCCCTCCACCAGTAACCGGGCCCCCTGGGAAACGGGGACACCGGGTGACCGTCACATGTTTTCGCTGCCAGAAACCCGGGCACTACGCCAATGACCCAGAGTGCCCCATGGCCACCCAAGTCCCCCCGACGAGACAGATAGCCAACGTAGCCCTGGGAGAGGGGGTGGAGGAAGCTGAAGAGTGGGAACCCGCAGCAATGGCCCTAGTATCCCTGGGAGATAGGGAGATGATCCCTGGTAGCCTCCTCCCCTCCAACACCCAGAAGTATGGGCAGCTTGTCAAAATCAATGGCCACCAGGTAGAGGCCCTGCGAGACACCGGGGCCAGTATCACCGGTGTCCTCAGGCACCTAGTCCCCGAAGAGCAGATCCTCCCCAACGTCTTTTGCCCTGTAATATCCGCAGACAATAGAGAGAGCATGTGCCAGGTAGCCCTGGTGCCATTCGAGTGGGGAGGGGTGATAGGCAAACTCAAGGTGGCCGTAAGAACCTCCCAGCCGGTCGACTGCCTTTTAGGGAACGACCTAGAGAGTTCCCCATGGAAGCACGTAGAGCGTAAGGCCCACCTGGGAATGATGGGGCTCCCCGAGTGGGTGTGCGCCACCACCCGATCTATGTCCGCCCGACTCACTCCCCAGAGAGAAGTCGAGAGCACCCCGATCGAAGAGATCGGAACAGTCCCCGCCGAGGGTCCTTCCGTCCCCCCATCAGAAGGGTCCGTCGCTAGCGAGGAACCCACCCCATCCGACCCTGACCCGGTCCCTGAGTTAGGCGATCTACCCGGGTTGGCCCAATGGCGCCACGAGGGCGGACCCACTCGGGAGGAGTTTTGCAGGGAGCAAGCCACTTGTCCTTCCCTGGTCGGGCTGCGGCGCCAAGCCGAGGGCCAAGCCGCAGGTGACCAGACCGGGACGCACCGAATCTATTGGGAGAATAGCATCCTGTACAGTGAGCAGAGGTCGGTGGAGCTGGGATCTGGGCGAGTACTGGTGGTACCCCTCCGCTTCCGAGATTTCCTCCTGGGTTTAGCCCACGACGTCCCCCTCGCCGGTCACCTGGGACAGGACAAGACTTACAACCGACTTGTGACCCATTTTTACTGGCCTAAGATGAGAGCAGCGGTAGAGGCCCATTGCAAGTCCTGCCCCACGTGCCAGGCTAGTGGAAAGAGTGGAGGGAAACTCAAGGCTCCCCTCCAACCCTTCCCGGTCGTCAGTACCCCCTTCGAACGGGTCGGGATCGACATCGTGGGACCACTGGACCCCCCCACCTCCCAAGGCCACCGTTTTATCTTGGTCCTAGTGGACCACGCCACCCGCTATCCGGAGGCTATCCCCCTGCGCACCATTACGGCCCCTGTGGTGGGCCGGGCCCTGATGGGGATCTTTTCCAGGGTGGGGTTTCCCCGCGAGGTCGTGAGCGATCGCGGCACTAATTTTATCTCAAGGTATATGACGTCCCTGTGGCAACAATGTGGGGTGTCCTATAAGTTCACCACCCCGTACCATCCCCAAGGAAACGGCCTAGTAGAAAGGTTTAATAGGACTTTGAAAGGGATGATCGCTGGCCTAGAAGAGCCCCTCCGGCGGAAGTGGGACGTCCTGCTCCCTTGCCTATTGTTCGCGTATAGAGAGGTCCCCCAGAAGTCCCTAGGATTCAGCCCGTTTGAGTTACTCTATGGGCACCCCGTCCGAGGTCCCCTCAGTTTGGTAAAGGAAGAGTGGGAGGCGGCACCCCAGACCACCCCCCGAGATGTGTTCCAATATGTCTTGGCCCTCCGGAACCAGACCAGGAAGTTCCGAGAACTGGCCGAGGCCAACCTGGAGGCGAGTCAAGAAGAGATGAAACGCTGGTACGACCAGAATGCCACTCTGGTTGAGTTCCAGCCGGGCCAGCGGGTGTGGGTCATGGCCCCCGTGAAGCCTGGCGCCCTCCAGGACCGATGGACTGGGCCTTACAAGGTGGTTGAGCGGAAGAGTCCAGTTACGTACTTGGTGGACGTCCAGTCGCCCCGGGACCCCCTCCGGGTCCTGCATGTGAACCGACTCAAGCCTCACTTCGTGCGGACAGAACTGAGCCTCCTGCTGGCCACCGATGACGGGGCCGAAGATGAGTCGGATCCCCTCCCGGACCTCCTGTGTGTCAAGGAGCGGGATGGCTCCGTAGAGGGAGTGAACCTTTCCCCAGCCCTCACTGCCCAGCAACAAGCGGACTGCCGCCAGCTCCTAAGACAATTTGCCGACCTCTTCTCTCTGACCCCCCGGGTCACCAACTGGTGTGTTCATGACGTGGACACCGGGGACAGCCCGCCGGTGAGACACCGAGCCTACCGGGTTCCTGACCGGGTCCGGTCCTGCATTCAAGATGAAGTTTCGAAGATGCTGACCCTGGGGGTGATTGAGCCCTCTGACAGTCCCTGGGCCAGCCCCGTGGTCCTGGTCCCGAAAGCAGCGGCCCCCGGTGTCGCCCCCGAGCTCCGATTCTGCGTGGATTACCGGGGGCTCAATGACGTTACCCGAGCCGATGCCCACCCCATTCCACGAGCCGACGAACTCATTGACCGACTAGGGGCAGCCCGGTTCCTCAGCACATTCGACCTCACCTGCGGATACTGGCAGATTGCGCTCACCGAAGGGGCCAAGGAGCGGTCTGCTTTCTCCACCCCCGACGGGCACTACCGCTTCCGCGTGATGCCCTTCGGGATGAAAAATGCCCCGGCCACTTTCCAGCGACTGGTGAATAAGGTCCTGGCCGGGTTGGAACCGTTCAGCGCGGCATATCTAGACGATATCGCCGTCTTCAGTTCAGAGTGGAGTGAGCACCTCCAGCACCTCCGGAGGGTGCTAACCGCCCTGCGCCAGGCAGGCCTCACAGTAAAAGCTAGCAAGTGCCAGATCGGGCAAGGCTCCGTAGTCTACCTGGGGCACCGGGTCGGAAGCGGCCAGGTAGCCCCTCTACAGCCAAAGATCGATGCCATCCTGGCCTGGGAACCACCCATCACCCAGACGGAGGTCCGAGCCTTCCTGGGACTCACAGGATACTACCGACGCTTCATCCGGGGATATGGCAGCCTGGTCGGCCCTCTCACCGAACTCACATCTAAAAAACAGCCAAAGAAGGTGCAGTGGACGGCTGCCTGCCAGGAGGCTTTCGATGCTCTAAAAAAGGCCATGTGCACTGCTCCCGTCCTCCAGGCTCCCGACTATGCCAAGGAGTTCCTAGTCCAGACCGATGCCTCCGAACATGGCATTGGGGCCGTCCTGTCCCAAGTGAATGACCAAGGCCTAGACCAGCCCGTCGCCTTCCTCAGTCGGCGGCTGCTGCCCCGAGAGCAGAGGTGGAGCACCATAGAGCGCGAAGCCTTTGCCGTGGTCTGGGCACTCAAAAAGCTACGACCCTACCTGTTCGGCACGCATTTCAGAGTCCAAACTGACCATCGGCCATTGCGGTGGCTCATGCAGATGCGAGGGAAAAACCCCAAGCTACTGCGGTGGTCAATCTCCCTCCAGGGGATGGATTTCACCGTAGAACACCGCCCTGGTACGGACCACGCCAACGCTGACGGCCTCTCCCGGTTCTTCCGCCTCAGCGAAGAGAACCCCCCAAGATGATGGGCAGTTCTCTCCGGCTTTCAGCTGGGGGGGACGCGTGTTGGACCCGGCCTCGCAGAACGGCCCTCCGTGCACCCGCACCACCGAAACCTGGTACCTGCAGCCCCAACCACCCGGCCCAGCCGGTCCTTCCTACCAGAACACCCGCACCCGGCCCGGACATCCTCGTCCATGGCCTCTCTCCTTTCGGCCACCCCGGGCCCGCATGCCCACTTCATGCGTCAAGATGGCCGCCCGGCCCCAGCGCGACCCTGGCCTAGCGGCGCCACTCCGGCTGGAGGACATCACACTTCCAGGGGGATGAGAGAGGGAGGAGCAGTTTCTATCGCACCTCTGGACTCCCCTGGGACGATGGGTTTCGATCGGCCCTCCGGCCTCCCTGAGAGCTGGCTCCACGCCTGCTGGGTGTCTGGGACTCCTCCCGCCCCGGCCCTGAACGAGATCAAAAGACAATAGCAGGAAACCCCGACAAGCGGCCCCCAGGTGACAAGACCCCTGCCTCCACCGACCCCGGACATCAAAGAGGGGGCGACCTATAACAAGGGGTGCTCTGGGTCGGTCCGGCAGATTCGACGCTGGAACAACGTAAGCCTGCTGAGTGACTCGCGGCTCCTGGAAGATCGTAACACCTCTGAACCTGTGTCTAAGCCTGCTGAGTGACTCGCGGCTCCTGGAAGATCGTAAACACCTCTGAACCTGTGTCTAAGCCTGCTGAGTGACTCGCGGCTCCTGGAAGATCGTAACACCTCTGAACCTGTGCCTAAGCCTGCTGAGTGACTCGCGGCTCCTGGAAGATCGTAACACCTCTGAACCTGTGTCTAAGCCTGCTGAGTGACTCGCGGCTCCTGGAAGAACGTAACATCTCCGAACTTGTGCCTAAGCCTGCTGAGTGACTCGCGGCTCCTGGAAGATCGTAACATCTCCGAACTTGTGCCTAAGCCTGCTGAGTGACTCGCGGCTCCTTGAAGATCGGACACCTCTGAACCTGTACCAGAGCCCGCTGAGTGACTCGCGGCTCCCCCAGACTCTCACGGTCCCGCCGGACCCCGACTACGACCCCGTATCCCCCGGCTCGAGGATTGTGAGCTGCGCGCCGGATACGTCCCTGCTTGAACTTTTGCCAAAGACTGTCCCGCTACCCCCCCTACCTTTCCGAGACTCTTGAGCCTGTGCACATCTTGTACATATTTGCCGTGATAACCTACTTGATAAAGATTGGTTCTGAGAATAACCGGTGTGGTTACTCTGTGTCGTGTGGTGCCAGAAGTACGATCCTAGCTACGAGATTCCTCCCCTTGGGGAGTCTCCCGCCAGTGCCCGGCTACGATACTTTGAGGGTGGGTCTCAGGGTAGTCAGGACCCCTTCCGGGCTCTCCTGAGATCGCCGTCTAACATCTCCTTTCCCGAGGAAAGGTCCCGGTACTCAAGGGGAGAAAATATAAATGTGCCGGTACTCCGTACTGGTGAGTACCGGCCCATTTAAAGCACTGGACTTATTGAGCGCTCGGCTACTCAGAAGAGTGTTCCAGCGAGAGAGAGAGAGTAAAACGGGACAGACAGGAGGAACCTGTGACAATAAAGCGGGGCGTCACGAGACAGAGAACTTTTTAGAGGAGCCAGGCAAGGCGACAATCAAGAGGGAAGAAGCGTAAAAGTAGAGCAAGGAGTGTTGGACACCACCAGTGTTTGCATACAAGTCCACCACAACTCAGGAGAGTTGTGGCTACTTGCGTGAGTGCCTCGGGAATTCGCTCAAAGGTGGAAATTAATTGCTTTATCTAACAGTGTTTTACTAGCGCTAGAGTTCTTAAGAAGATATTTTGGATTAAGAAAAGGGGGATATATAAGTTTACCTGTGTTAAGAGTGAAACTAATTGGTTTTCACAGGTATAATCTCCCAGGTACGGAGTTTCTTTACATTTCCAATTGTCTGTCCTCCCCGAATACTCAAGAAAAGCGACACCTGGCCTAAACATCACAGGATCCCAAGTATAAACACTTATTCTAATCTATTTGGATTTTCTTTTCCTCTCCCTCTTCTCCTCCTGTGTATTACAGAGACTGGAGACAGACTTCCTAACCTAGCTGTTTAAATTACTTGCACATATAATTGAGCCCAGGAATCTAGGAAAGATGAGAAGATGCAGGCTCGTGGGGAAGAACTTGAATCCAGGATTCATGCCCATCTTCAACTCCAACCCTCATCATCGATGGCTGATGACCTCACTACACACTTTAACTCAAAAATGACAGAGGTTCTAGACCAAGTAGCTCCTCTCAAACTCAAACAATTGAGGCGAACCAAATCTAAACCCTGGTTTAACGTGGATCTGAATGAGGAAAGGCGTCAACTCAGACAAACGGAAAGGTCTTGGAGACTAAACCCCTCGACCTTACACCTAGCGCAACTTAGATCTGCTCGGCAAGCATACTAAAAACACATTTTCAGTGAAAAGGCGTCTTTCTTCCGCAGCCAACTTGATCTGGTGAAAAGCAGACCGTGAGAACTCTTCAACATTGTCAAAAGCCAAACTAACTGCACTCCCTCTCAAGAAATCAAAGCCACCAATGAGTGTTTTGAAGAAATTGCCACCTTCTTCACTAATAAAGTCTCGAAAATTGATCAATCCTTCATCTAAACCTCTAACCCTCCTTCCCTCTTAACCTGCCCCACTCTAACCACCCCTGATCATTCAGAAAGAGTTCTTACCAAGGACAATCAGGTCTGCCTCCAGCTAAAAAACAATGCGCATTGGTCCGACTTTGAGCTAATGTCGGAAAATGAGGTTTTCAGTATGATTTCTAACCTAAAACCTTCCTCCCACACTATGGACCCCATCCCATCCACAATCATAAAAGAACTTAACCACACCATTTCCCCTTTCTGGACAAAAATCATCAACGCCTCTCTCACCTCAGGCTGTGTCTCAGACTCCCTTCAACTTAGACAAATCACACCCATTCTCAAAAAACCAGGGGCCGACCCATATGATCTCAACAACCTCAGACCTATCTCCAACCTCCCATTCCTTGCAAAAACATTGGAGAAATGCGTTCTTCACCAACTCAACAAACACATTGATGAGTTCGACCTCCTCGACACCTTTCAATCAGGATTCAGGAAAGGCTGTAGCACGGAAACAGCTATGCTCAACGTCTCTGACGATATTCACAAGGCTTTAGATGAAGGTGATGCCTGCCTACTCATCCTTATTGACCTATCTGCGGCATTCAACACAGTAAATCATCCAGCGCTTCTGGAGACCTTGTCGAAGCGCTCCAGCATCAATGGCACAGTACTAGAATGGTTCACCTCCTTCCTTCAACACCGCTCGCAACAAATTTAAATTAACTCCTGTCTCTCGAAGCCAACAAAAGTCACACTTGGGGTCCCGCAAGGCTCGATCCTCTCCCCGGCCCTCTTCAATCTTTTCATGGAGCCTCTCACAATCATCTTGAAAAAAGCTGGAGTGAATTACCACCTCTACGCTGATGACACCCAAATCTATTTCAAAAACAAGTCTCCCAGCGACATCCAACACCTCAATGCCACTCTAACCGAGATCCAAACTTGGGTCAACGCTAACCACTTAAAGCTCAAACCAGATAAAACAGAACTAATACTATTCTCTCCAAAAAGCAACCATCGTCCAATCCAAGAGTGGCTCAAGAATCTGGTCGCCCTAAACTACCCCATTGTCCTATCCGACTCAGTGAAGTCTCTAGGCATCACCCTTGACAAGAACTTATCTATGGAGGCCCACATCAAAAACTCTGCAAAAAGTGCTCTTTTCTCTCTAAAATACCTCAAGAAACTGAAACCTTTTCTTCGCCATGATGACCTCAAGACAGTAGTCCAATCCCTAGTTCTCTCTAAAATCGACTACGGGAACACCATCCTAACAGGGACTCCAAAAGCTCACCTAGCCCCTCTAAGGGCAGTGTTGAACATGGCCGCTCGACTCGTTTCTGGAGTAAAAAGATTTGAACACATCACTCCAGCTCTCAACTCCCTCAACTGGCTCCCCATGGAAGGGAGGTGTATTTACAAACTGGCCTGCATCACACACAAAACCCTTCACTCGCCGGCCCCTAACGACCTGAACAACAAACTGGTATGAGCAGGTCAATCCAGAACGCTGAGAAGCTCCAACTCACTCCTTCTTATTCCTACGAAACTGAAAAAGAAAACCACACAATACCAATCGTTCTCTGGCAATGCTCCCAGGATGTGGAACGCTCTCCCTAGAGTCCTCAGATGCAACCCCTCTTTCTCCTGTTTCAAAAGGGACCTGAAAATCCATCTCCTTAACAAATACTTTCATGACCAACGTCAACTAACCTAGACTTCAATATCCGAGTTTACTCCTCTCTCTTGACATTCAAGGAAAGTTGGTGACCGGACTGTGTTAACCACCTTATCTTCCATGCTGTATTTTTTCTATCCCTGGTTTTCCTTCCTTACTGCCTACCTACTTTGTAATGCAGTTTCCGTCTGTTTTTCTTTACAGTATGTATGCAAAGCGCTCTGATATCTACGGGTCAAGCTAGCGCTATATAAAACTTTTAAAATAAATAAATTAAAAAAAATAAAAGTGTCCCTGACAAACCTCATAAGTCAGGGGTACACCGGAAGATCAATACCATCACTTTCCCCCCAGGAGCTGGCATTGGCATAAGTGGACCATAGCACTTCAACGGCGGAGGATTCTGACACATGGCCAGACTTTATTTTCAATAGGTGGAACCCATGGAAATAGGGACGACTAAGCCCTCATTATCTGTAAGCTCAGGTTTCCAATCACCATTTTTTTATTTAATTTTTAAAGATTTATAAAGCGCTAAGCTACCCAACAGGTTTTCCCGGCTCTGACAGCAGAGTAAGCAGGAGAGAAATTCAGTTGGCATTAGACTTGGTTAAAAAAAAAAGCCTTGAGCTTTTTGCGAAGGCAAAGAGGGATTGACAGTTCCTGAGTTCTAGTGGGAGAGAGTGCCACAATTTAGGTCCCAGGAAGGAAAACGAACTGCAACCAACACGGGCCAGCCGTACTCTAGGGACTGAAAAAAGGGAAATATTAGCAGATCGTAGATTACGAGGAGGTCGCTAGGGCTTGACAAGATTGAGTATGTATGCGGGGGCCAGGTCGTGCAGAGCTCTAAACATGTAGCAGAGAGCCTTAAATTCGAGGGAGCAAAGGGAAGACAGAGGTGTGGCATGGCAACCTAAAAAGAAGGTGGGCAGCTGCATTCTGAATGAGCTGGAGACGCAGAACTGAGGTTTTGTCCGCACCCTGATACAATACGTTACCATAATCAAGACTGGAGATCACCAAAGCCTGCAGGACAGTCCTCTGAGTAGCAGGTGGAATTAACCATAGAATTTTCTCTAACCACTTGAGGACGGCAAAGCAGGCAAAGGTGACTCCAGAGATCTGAGCAGCAAGAGAAAGATTGTTATCAATGGAAAAACCCAGGTTCTTGATCTTGGGAACTGGGGTGGGTAAAGGTCCCTGAGAAACAGGCCAGTGGTTGGCTCCCCAGAGCTCTGGATTGTTCCCCAGGATGAGGGACCATATCACTGTGTCATGAGGGTAAATGGTCACCCAGTACCAGCGCTGTTAGATACAGGGTGTAAACAAAGTGCAATGAGACCCCCATCATATTCAAGGCATATCACCCAAACAAACAGGGGTAGTAAATATTCAGTGTGTTCATGGGGATAAGAAAACTTACCCTGCAGTGAAAGTAGACCTCCAACATAAGGGAGGGATGGCAGTTCTTCTCCAGGTAGGATTAGTCCCGAAGTTACCTGAATTAGGCTCCTTGGTTAGAGAGTCAGGAAAGAATCAGAATTCCTGGTGGGAGGATGCACAAGGGATCAGCATGATGAATGGCCCCCGCCCAAACCCAAGAAAAGCAAGAGACAAAGAATAGAGAAAAAACATGGAGGGCCGATGGTCTTTTCTACATATACTGAAGAGAAAATATGGGAATCTGATAGGAGCATTAAAGTGGCACAAAGAGAAGATACCCTTTTTCATGAGCTTGGGCTGAAGCCAAAGACGAGGAGGATCTCCAAACAGCAGGTCCCCAGTTTTTCAAAAGTATGAGGTTAATATATAGAAAGATAGGGAAAACCCAGACTACACAGTTTCTTGTTACTGAACCTGTCAGAAACAAAGTTCTGTACCTAGCTCATAATCACTTGCTGGTGGGTCACTTTGGGTTTGAAAAAACAGTGAAGGCTATTCTCGAGAGGCTTTATTGGCCAAATATCTATAGTCAAGTAAAAAATATTGTTGTGAATGTTCAGGCTGTTAAAAGAATAGCAAGCATTGACCTTCAAAAGCTCATTTACATCCCATACCTATCATATATGAGTCCTTCTCCAGTGTGGGGATGGATATAATAGGACCTTTAGTTCTGTCCCGAAGTGGGTACTGATATCTTTTAGTTATACCAGATTATGCAACCAGGAATCTAGAAACCATCTCTCTTAGACAACCCAAAACTACTCAAATAGCTATGACTATAATAGAAATCTTCGCTTAGGTTGGCTTCCCTCAGGAGATTTTGACAGATTAAGGTACACCTTTTATGACAAAGGTTATGAAACACGTATGCGAACAGCTAGGGGTCAAACAGCTAAGGACAGCTTATCAACCTCAAACTGATGGTTTGGGCCAAAATTATAATTTCACTTCAAAGATAATATTTTTAAAAAATCCTTAGAATTAGACGTCAGAAAATGGAGCAAATGCTACCATTAGCCCTGTTTGCCATATTCTGGGGTGCGGTTAGGTGCTGCACTTTCATAAAAAGATGAAAAGGGAATAGAGAGACCTATACCTTATATCAGTCAGAAACTTTTTTAGTGAGAAAGGAATTATGCAGTAGTAGAGGAAGAGGGGCTAGCTGTCAAATGGGCTACCGAGACCCTCAGGTATTATTTTGAAGGACGGGAGTTTGATTTATACACCAATCATGCTCCCTTAGAATGGATGTCTCAAAATAAATGCACACATATTGAGGTGGCCTTCGGCCCTTGAACCCTTCAGGTTTAATGCCTATCACAGAAAAGAGGGTGAACAGACTAATGCAGATATCATATCCCGCTATCCTCAAAGATCATTTCTTCCAAGGAAGAAAACAAGGGAGGAGAGATGTAAAGCGGTGGCAACTTTCTTACTACACTCACCTGAAAGGGAGACCACAGCTCCCTCAGCAAATCCCCAATCTGCACCGGCAGCACCTGAAGAGAAAAGGCAAACAGAGCATTTGGACTGTGGTGGGTCTGACAATATCAACCCGACTGCAGAAAGTAAGGAAGTACTCTATGTTGCAGGAGGGCAGAGCAGGAGGGTGGAGCAGGGGAAATGAAGGCGACAACGGACCAAACGGGAGCATTTCCTGTGCATGAGAGAAATGCTGACAAAGGAGGAGAGAGTAACCAGGACCAACAGAAGGAATCAGTGACAATAAAGGGGTCGATTCCGATCCGGGTCGGACAGCTCTCCGAGAGCTGTCCGTACCCTTACCGTGCGACCGACATGTACCCAAAGCCGATCCGTCCTGTAGATGAAGTACAATGGCCATAACTGCCAAAAACCCGACCGACACGTAGGCTGTGATTCAAGCTTCATTCTCCGTCCGAGCCGTAACCCCGAACGCCGAACCGAGTCGCCCAGAAGCAGTATCCATAGCAGTTTCCGCCCTGACAATTACGATGCGTACTTCCTACGTGCCGGACGGGTCTCCAGGTACGGCACGTCACAGCATCCGGAAAACAAGCATATCAGCTACGATTCGCGCCACAACTCAATCCACGGCTACGAGACGGACCAGCTTGCAACGGGTACGAGACGGAGCAACAAGCAGCGTGTACGACACGATCACATCATGAATCCCATCGCGCAGGTCATACAAGTACTCTACATCTATGACCGGATCAGGAACCGATGCCGACGGCGCAGACGGTAAGTCAGACACCTACCACACAAACAAACGACATGTACCCGCAAAATGGCACACACACACAGGGGATCCACATCCTGGCCACTAATAACAGGCCACCATAGGGATTGTATGGCCAGCACCACTACCACCACACTCATAGGGGACCTGTTGCCCAGCACTACTGCCACCCCCACCCCTAGGGGACCTGTTGCCCATCACCCCTGCCACCCCCACCCCTAGGGGACCTGTTGCCCAGCACTACTGCCACCCCCACCCCTAGGGGAGCTGTTGCCCATCACCCCTGCCTTCCCCATTCATAGGGGACCTGTTGCCCATCACCCCTGCCACCCCCACTCATAGGGGACCTGTTACCCATCACTACTGCCACCCCCACCCCTAGGGCTTATGTTGCCCATCACCTCTGCCACCTCCACTCAAAGGGGACCTGTTGCCCAGCACTACTGCCACCCCCACCCCTAGGGCTTATGTTGCCCAGCACTACTGCCACCCCCACCCATAGGATGGGTGATGCGCCACACATCCATCATACTCCAACATTATGTATGTCAGCAAAATACATCCCCCCTAACATCATGACAACAGTGTGTAGTCTGTGACAAATGCCCACAACAGTGATTATGACTTCAAACATACAATGTAACTAACAGCACATGTGTGACCATCAAATAAGTGTGGCCTACACAAGGCAAGCATCACTATAGCACTGGACTGTGTCAATGTAAAAATAACACCCCCTCACTGTGTAGAACAAAAGTTAAGTGTGGGGTCCAAACTGCAGCAGATGTTGAGCATTGTGGTGATGGGGTCTAAACCCCCCCTCATCACAGTGACCAAAAGGTAAGTGTCATCATGGTCAAAGCTGCAAATAACAAACAACATGTATGATCCCTGCTCCCAACACATTAAACACTTCTGGGGCAAACCAGTGGTTGTGCCCCATACCCACAGAGATGTGGTGAGGCTAACAGTGCAGTGAAAACAAAACATACTTGTTGCCATGTGCAAACAAGCACCACACATGGGGGCTGACAATGCATACAGTGTACAATGACACAAGAGCAGAAGTGACCATCACAAAGCATACACACATCTCGAAAACAGACACACCAATTAAAACAACCTGTGTAGACTGTAGGTGTCAGCTCACAAACTCCCATTCCATGTCAGCAATGGCACCTAACAACCAGGATGAATGTGCACAATGATGTGATATGACTCACAGGGACTGCAGGGAAAATCACAGTAACAGCATCCAGACAATGCCCCACAACAGCAATAACAATGCACTGATGCAGATGCACAAACACAAACAGGCAACCTCACACTGCACATCTGACACTACATGTGTGTGTGTGTCTCAGTATCCCCAGGCAAATACACAACACATGATGGGGGCTGAACCACAGTGACACAGATGTCGACACAGTGCCATACAAAAGTAAACCATCATTGGGATACCCTTAGTGGGCAATCAGGCATTGTGAGATTAGAGGGAGCACAACAGACAAATGTGACACAAGCTGGAATGAACACCAACTGGTCACAACAGCCTGGGTACGTGAGTCTCCCCTAAGTCATCTGCACATACTCAACACATATGTACAGCAATTTGCACAAAGGACCAAGTTGCTCCTATGCCAATGATGCCCACACCTGTAGGTCCAGTGGAGATGCGCCCAAAGTCAGGGAAATAGACAAATTGAACAATGGGAAGCACATCACATGTGCATGGATGGAAGCCACAGATGCGACCATGCAAATGAAATGTTCACAGAGATGTTCTCAAATTGTTAATCATGACACACCCAGTTAGCTGCAAAGGATGACATGGATACTGACCAGAATAGGATACATATCTCATGGACCACATGGAGTACCTCACATCAACACCTCAGTATTCAACATTGGAAACCAAGCATTACAGGTATGCCAAACATCATCAACCTAAAGTACAGCTAAATCAAGTTCGCATGGATAAAGAAAAAAGCTTTATTCAGCAGATGAACATTGAAACGTCCGTTCAAACAAAAGGCCAATGGCCAGTCAATCATCAAATTACAAGGAGTGACCTTGAGTGACAACTGTCACACGTTGCTTGCCTGCACTGCTAAGGACAGGGGACATCCACTCGGAGGGGCATACATGGGGACAGGCCAGGCACCGCAGGGACAGGATCAGGGCACAGCAGAAGGAGGCAGTGAAGGGGGTGGTGGATGCAGGAGAGTCACTTGCAACTGCAGTGGAGCTGACTGAAGTGGTGGCTGCAGTCACAACTGTGGGGCACAAGTCAGATGGGGTGGGTGCCGGCACAACTTCAGTGGGCAGGTCAGATGGAGTGGATTGGGTCCCCACTGCAGTGCCCAAGTCAGACGAGGTGGTCGTGGACTCCACTGCAGTACCTAAATCCATGTGAGTGGAATGGGGTGCAGGTGAAGTTGGCAGGACAAAGGGGGGGACATGGTCCCCACATCAGTGGCACTAACCGTCTGACTGGGTGTGGAGGAGCAACTGGTATGGGGGGAGGGCCTCAGCATTTTGGGGAGGGTGTATCTGTGGGTGGGGGAACCTCTGGAGTGGTGGCCTGGGGGATGGAGAAAGGAGACTTTGCCTTGGAGCTGCGTGGCGGCAATGGGGCCTTGCTCTTCGGGGGGACTTGCGGGTGGGGGTCTCAGTCTGACTGCGCCGAGGGGAGGGTGTCCGGGTGTGAGGGGCACTCCCCTCTGTGTGTGGGGACTTCCTCTCCCCCTTGTAATCTAGATCTGCTGGGTCGGTGGGGAAGAAGCCAAGGTCACAGAGGAAGAGCATCTGGGGAGATGGGGTTGCAGGTGAGGGCAGGGAAGGGGGCTGGGAGGGAGAGGTTTTGGAGGACTGCGGAGTGATTGTGGATGACTGTGTGTGTGTCTGCAAACCATCCCCTGTGAGTGTGGTATCAGTCCCCTGCACTTGCTTGTGTGCACGTCTAGCCCTTGGTTTGGGTGTTTGTGTGCTGCCCGTGTCTGTGGCTTTGTGAGAATGTGCAGGTGTGTGTGTGCTTGGGATAGGTAGGCTGCTAGGAATCATGGATGGTGCAGGGGTAGGAGGGGTGTGGGACTGTTGGAGGAGGGACACTACTGCCGTCAGGGAGGAGGCCACGGACTGATTGGTCCTCTGTAGGGCAGACATGCCCGATTAAATGCCCTCCACTACACCAGTTGCATCAACAGAGTGGTGTGTGCATGGAGGACACTCAGCATCGATGTCTGCCCTACATGGATCTGTCTAAGTAAGTCCACAGACTCCTCACTCAGGGCAGCAGGGGACACAGGGGCAGGGGGTACGGTGCCTGGCACAAAGGAGACATGCTCCCGAACACGGGAGCCTCCACGGACCTCTGTGATGGGAGCCGATGGGAGAGTGGTGATAGTGGTGGTGGGGCGGTGGCGGGGCGGTGGCGAGTACAGCCTCACTAGCTGGGTTTTGGTGGCTGCTGACACCCGCCTCCACAAGGGAGTCATCCTCAGAGCTGCTGTGGCCCTGAGCTGGGGGGATGGGGCTCATGACTCCTCGGTGTGGCTCCACTCGCCCTCCGTGCTACTGGGTCCCCCAACTCCTCTCCTTCTGTCCCTGTCATGTTCTGTGGCTCCTCCTGATCCGTGGAGCTGTACCCTCCTGTGGCTGTGGATGTATCTGGATAGGAATAGGAAGAAAGAGAACAACATCACTCACCTGCACTGACTGCACACACCACAGTGAGTACATCACAACACAGGGCAAGCCCTGGCATCATCAGCTGAACACTGCTCAAAGTGCCAACACTGTTTAGAATAAGTCAATTGTCATTCTCAACATCAACCATGGCACACATATCCCTCCTTGACGTGCACCCATATGTCTGTTGCATGTTGGATGCTAATACCCCAATGTCCCGACATGCACCACCCACACATCAGTTGGACATGCAAGTGAACATGTAGGAGTATGTCACTATACACACAGCACGTCTCTTGCCACTGACTCAGTACAGGTGTCCAGATGAAGGGATAGGCAGAGACTCATTTCACATGCTTGTGATGCCTGCCAGCAACACACACTATGATGTTCTCATGTCCTGATAGTCAATGCCACAATGGGGTGCATGGTGCACACTTGAACACAATGCAGGATCACTCATAGCAAATTAAATGCCATGGCACTGGCATGCCTGGAAAGTCAGTCAACACTGTCTCCTGTCACAGGGGCAGAGCATCCAGACAACAACACTGTGTCACAATCATAGCTCAGGGGTAAAGCAAACTCTGCAGCTGACAAGTGCACTTGCCCATCCCCTGCAAACAACATATCCAGGACCCAGAAGACCCCACATCATGCAAATCAGACATATGAGTCTCTGCAAACACAACTCCATGTACATTAGCACATCACAGTCTGCCGTGCATGTAACCCAGCTGCCTGAAGTACACAGTTGCATACACCATTGTGCGCTGTCAGATGATCACACACCTATATGTCACACAGGTCTTGTCTCGCACAGTCACATCTCAGATGTCCTGCTGACCCTCAAAATCATGGACACCCCAGTTGTACGTAACAGGAAGCCACACCATAATGACACAGAGGCAGACACCTGAAGGCACATGTCACGAAGCACAACCTGTAAATTGATACACAGGAGTGGGATTACAGAGTGTTTCTAAATGCCCTTGATGAGGCATGACTGCCCAGGTCTACGTGAAACAGTGTTTGGCCCTGGACAGTAGTCAGGTGGCTAAACAAGTGTGACATACTTAATATACATACTCCTGAGGCCCACAAATTGGAGTCCCCGCTGCATGCTTTTGTTTGAAATACCCCAGCCACATGTGGCGAGTCAGACCAGCAATTGAAACACATATCAAGGGCTCACACAGATCACATGTCAGATAACAGGCATTGGGCAAACAATTGAACCACCCATAAAACACACAACAGAGTCACGGGGACAGATGCTGTCCGGTAGCTGAAGCATAGCTGACTGCAGGGACACAGTGCCCTAGTGAGACAAGCAACAGACTGTAGGGGCCACACCTGTGGAACAGATGAGGAGGGTGCATCACACAATTGAGGGACCTGAGTATTGGACTACAAGACCTATGTAATGTGGAAGTGTGACCAGGCCAAAAGACTGCAATTCTCATGTCAGACATAGTACACAGATTAGGCATGGACTTACCCCCTTCTTGCTGCTGACTGGCCTTCAGCTGCCTATCCAGGTCCGGGAAGACCACCACCAGGATCCTGAGCATGTGGGGGGTCATGGTCCGGTGTCCGCCCCTCCTGCATGGAGGTGACAGCTTCAGCTGGACTCTAGCTATCCTCCGGGTCCAGCCCCGAAGGTCCTGCCACCTCTTCTGGCAGTTGCAGATCAGGCACTTGTAGACCCCCACCGAACGAACTGCCCGGGCGATGGTCAGCCATATCTCCTGCTTCTGGTGGGCATCAACCTGTGAGGATGACAAAGTTAAAAGTCCATTAACACACATGCCCCATATTTGTGCTGCACACATTTGGATATACATGTCATCATCACAAAGGGAAATGAGTTACACAGGTAGTGCAACCATGTGGAAGGACGAATCACCTGCATGTCTGACATGTTAACAATGCCTGGGAAGTTTAAGCTTACACTAATGCACTTTAGCAGCAGAACACCTGTTCATTACATGTCCCTACACACTTTGGGGATGAAAGTAGTCAGTGAGAATGCTTGCCACTGGTGTACACACTGCTAGTACTGCTAGTCAGACAACATGCACAATTAGGAAGGCAGTGGATTGCACACTCACCTGCTCTCCTGGTTTCCCATACAGCTTGCTGTGCTGTGGAAGGAGCCCGTCCAGCAGGCCCTGGTTCTCCTCCTCAGTGAAGGCTGGGGCCCTCTCCAGAGTACGTGCCATAGCAGGAGCCAGAGGATGAAGAGACAGTAGCAGTGGTAGCAGGGATGTGGTCCAGGAGCACGTAGTGCAGGTAAGTGCGCTCCCTGGGGGCCAGCCAGCCTTATATCTGTGCTTCAGAGGCAGAATCTGTGCCATGTGTCCCAAGTCATAGTTCCAACACGGTTGCATTCTATGAATCTGGCCAATCCATGGAAATGTACGACTCGTACACGCCTTCCGCATCGTTCAAATCTTCACATTCATGACACACTAATAATTGCAACATTGTTGTAGGCATCCAACTGAATTTCCAGCGCACAACTTGCACAAGTTTTGAATCCGCTTCCGTCTCAATGACAGTCCAGAGCCAATGGGTGCGCCCGGCTCGGTCAACTGACAGTACAATGCGTATTTTGAAAATACACATGCACCCGTCTCCATACGATTCAATGTCCAAGGCGTACGCCTGTCTCGGACCATGCCTGCCCGACACGAATGCATGATAGTCACCCGTGTCGGACCTCATTGCAGTCAATGGCAAAGCGTACGCACGGCTCGATCATGAACCGTGCAATGCATACGCATTGTCCCCCGCGTCGGACCTCATTACAGTCAATGGCAAAGCATATGCATGGCTCGGTCATGAACCGCGCAATGCGTACGCATTGTCACCCGCGTATGACCTCATTGCAGTCAATGGCAAAGCGTACGCATGGCTCGGTCATGAACCGTGCAATGCGTACGCATTGTCACTCGCGTCGGACCTCATTGGTGTGACTATTCGACGGATTCAACACACAATTACTTGCCAGGGACACCTGTGCACACCTACCACACTACAGCATTGGCCACACAGTGTCCCATGGCATGTAAGGCTGCATTCCCTGTGTGTTGGGGGGGCACATTTGGTTTGTTGGGTGGTACTTTTGTTCAGCCACTCCCAGGCTGTGCACGTGTACATGGGGGCAGAATCCTTTGTGTGTCATGCACATTACCACTGTGATGTGCAAATGTACAGTAATGGGCATGAGTCACGGACACAGTTTCATGTTGGATCTGTTTAGGACATGTCACATACACCCTGAGTCCTGGGGGTGATGGCATGTACGTCACAGTGAGACCTGTAGCCACAATTCTGATGTGCACCCACAGTCTGTGTGAATGTTGTGTCTCAGATGTGGCTGATCAAATGTGCCCAATGGGAGACAGTCTCCACATCCATGTGGTATATACATTTACCTTGATGGTGTGTGTGTGTGTGTCTAAGAGACGTACATGTAGGGCCTGCAGGGACAACAGTGGCCACTACCTGTGGGGCTCACGCTTGCCTTGTGGTGTGTACGTTATACGCCATGTCCATGGCATTGTCGATGTGGCAATACAGGGAACCTGGGTATCTGCATGGCAAAGATCTATGATGCCTGGGAGACATCAGGCCTCACTTGTCACTGTGGTGTGTGTTTGTAACACCACAGCAGTACATAGGTCGGGTGACACAGCCAGATGATTGGCCATTGCACTACATGGGACTCATGTGGACATGTGGAATTGAGGTGTGAGGTGATGGTCATGTAGGTGATATATGTGTCCATGCCCAACAGCACACACCTCAGTATATTGTGTAATGTCATGATCTATCATGTGATATTGAGCCTGGTCATGGCCACATGGGTGGATGAACCAACAATCTTCCTTTGTTCATCTCTGTTCTGCAGGGCACCAGCTGTGCATCGACCGTTCCCAGACCTTGCAACCATGCAGGAACGCGACTGCATCCGACGGTACCGCTTCACCTGGCCACTGATTGAGGAGTTGGCAGAGCAGTTGACGCCACATCCGCTACGTGGCCGGACATACCCTACAGCACTGACCCCAGAGGTGAAGGTGATGGTAGCCCTGCACTTCTTTGCTACTGGTACCTTCCAGTACACTGTGGCTACAGCAGGTGGTATGTCGCAAACTATGTTTAGTCGGGTGCTATGCGATGTCTTGGAGGGGGATGTTGCATTTCCTTGACCTGTACATCAAGTTCCCTAGCCCAGCTGAACTCCCTGAAATAAAGGATGCCTTTTATACACTGGGGAGGATGCCGAACGTCATTGGATCTATTGATGGAACACATGTGGCCCTGATACCACCTCAGGCACATGAGCAGGCATACCGTCACAGGAAACATTTCCACTCGATCAATGCTCTGGTGGTATGTTTTGCAGACATGTCTATCACACATGTGTGTGCACGGTTCCCTGGTTGTGCGCACGATGCCTACATAACGAGGAGTAGTTGCATTGCAACGCTGATGTCACAGATGCCAGCTCAGCATACCTGGCTTGTCGGTGTGTACTGACTGTTTATCATTGTGTGTGTTTGTCAATGTTGTATTCCGCACTCCTACAAAACTCAGCTACTTGTTCATTTTTGTGTGTGTAGGTGACTCCGGATACCCCAACATGCCGTGGTTGCTGAAACTCCTCAGGAACCCTGTGACACCAGCTGAGATGCGCTACAATGAGGCAGATGGTCGGAGCAGGAGGGTGATTGAGCGGACATTCGGCCTCCTGAAAAGCCGCTTTTGCTGCCTGGACAAGACCGGAGGGGCCCTCCCATCTGAACCTGCAAAGGTGTGCAAAATAATCCTTGTATGCTGCATGCTACACAACATGGCAGTGCAGAAGAAGGTGTCTCTCATCCAGGATGACGATGACGATGACCAACCTCCGGCACCTGTGGAGGATCCCAGCCTGGGCCAAGATGGCAGTGATGATGAGGATGAGGGTGACGTCCGCTCACAACTCATCAACAACTTCTTCACCTGAATGTGAGTTTCCAGGGTTGTTATGTCAATGTATGGAGTTAGCCTGGAATGTGTTGTGGCTGCTCTGTTGCTGTCTGAGTGTGTCTGTGTGCCACTTGACTGTATGCGTGCAGTGATGTGTCCATTCAGGTGGTGTGTACTCCACAATAGGGTAGTACTGCTAACTTGTTTTTGTGTAGGTTTATTGTGACATGTTTGGTGCATGTGTATTGCATTTCTCTCCTGTTTTGCTGTGCTTTTGACTTGATCTTGTGACTGTCCTTCCAGGGTAATTTGCCTGTTGTTTGTTCAACACTGACCCCCAACACCCAGAATCCAACACCAGTGTGGGAGTAGTCAATAGACATCAAGTGATGTGCCACACACCCCTGGACTACAATTCTCAGACACTCTGTGACTGTGTGTCCACCGTAACGTACAATTGCCTTGCAACTATTTTTGAATAAACATGTTGCTGATGTATAATGAACCTGTGCTATGCTTTTTTAGGTGCTTTGTCTGTCTTCCCACATGAAATGAAATGAAAAATTATATTTATATAGCGCGTAACTACCCGGAGGCCTCAAAGCGCTTTAATTGATCACTGTGGCGGGCCGCAGGGTGGGACTAACACGCTTTTGTGAACAGGTGGGTTTTCAAAGCCTTCCTAAATGCCAACCTGTTATTATTTTCTCTGAGAGCTAAGGGGAGGGAATTCCAGAGTCTCGCGGCGGTATGGGAGAAGGAACGGCCACCCCATCGGGCTTTGTTGATTTTTGTTGTAGTTGCTAGGTGCAGTGAACCAGAGCGAAAGGCTCTAGATGGAGCGTAAGGCATAACTAAGGGGAACAGAATGGCAGGGCCTGTACGATGGAAGGATTTGTGCACAATGCACATAGCCTTAAACTGAGCTCTGGAGGCCATTGGGAGCCAGTGCAGTTCTTTTAGAGCTTTCTTAGCTGACTGCCAACGGGGGATGTTAAATAGTAATCGAACGGCATTGAATGATTTGAAGCCTATTGGTCACTGATGCCAGAGCACCTAGGTATAGAGCATTTCCATAGTCCAGGCGGGAGAGTATCAGGGCCTGAACCATGATTCTCCTCGCCTGGAAAGGAAGCAGAGGGAGGACTTTACGGAGCATTTTCATTAGACCGACGCACGTAGAGGCCGTTTTGGTAGCCTGGATCGAAAAGTCCAGCGCTTTATCGAGCCAGATTCCAAGGCTCTTTATCTGAGGTTTAGGAGGAGGAGGAGCACCGAGGCAAGTGGGCCAAATGGAAGCCAGCGTGGACGGGGGAGAGTTGCCCAATAACATAATCTCCGTCTTCTCCCCATTAAGTTTGAGGCAGGAGGACTGCATCCACTTAGCAACGGCCTCTAGACAGAGGCCCAGGGTGTTGGACGACTCCTCGGTGTGGTCCAGAGAGACCACCAGTTGGGTGTCGTCCGCGTAGGTGACAATACGCACACCAAAAGACTAGACTATCTCCGCTAGAGGTCGCATATAGACATTAAAAAGGGTGGGGCTCAGGGACGAGCCCTGGGGAACCCCACAGCTAAGTGGTTGCTTAGGGGAGACAACCTCACCCTCAAACACCTGGAAGAAACGCTCGTCCAGGAAGGAGGTCAGCCATTCCAGGGCCGCGCCCTACACACCCACGCCTTTCAAACGATGTAGTAGTGTGGCATGGTTAACAGTGTCGAACGCGGCACTGAGGTCGAGTAATATGATGGCTGCTTTTCCTCCCCGATCCAGCACCGATCTAGTTTCTTCCGTCACCGCTAGGAGAGCAGTTTCAGTTCCATGCTGAGGGCGGAAACCTGTCTGAGAGGCACATAGCAGATTACTTGATTCTAAGTAGTCTACTAAGATATTATTGATGTGCCTTTCAAGCAGTTTGCTCATCCAGGGCAGTAAGGAGATAGGGCGAAAGTTGGCCAAGTTGTTCTGGTCCAAGGTGGGCTTTTTCAAAAGGGCCCAAACCATCGCACACTTCCAGGGTACTGGGACAGATTTAGAGGAGATGGAGGCATTAAGGACATCCAAGATGACTGGGCGGATGACATCCATCACCTTATTGAGAGTCTGCGGAGGTGCTGGGTCATTAGGAGATCCCGAGGTGACATTAAGAAGCATTCTATCTAAAGTGACGGGATCTAGGAGGGGGAATTTGTCCAGTGAACTGGGAACGAAGAGGTCAGAATCTGTAGTGGTGGTGCACATCGTGTCACCATTGCCAGTAGAGAATGAAGAATAAATGGCCTGGATCTTCTGAGAGAAGAAGGTGGCTAAATTATTACAACGGGTTTGCGCGCCGTCGGATGACAGACGCTCAGGAGGAGGGGGGGGAGATTAAAGATTTGGCTATTTTAAAGATTTCTTTAGGGGAGTTTGCAGCTAGGTTTATTTTGGCTTCATAGAAATGGGCTTGTGCAGATTTTATTTGGTTTTTGTAGAGCTTTATTGCGGCTCTGTACTCAGCTTTCTTTGATTGTGAGTATTCTTGTCTCCAGGCTCTCTCTAATTTGCGACAGGATTGTTTCGTAGTCCTAAGAACCGGGGAGTACCAGGGAGCAACTTTAGCTCTGTTTATTAAGTGCAGGGGTTCCTTTGGCAGGACTAGGTCAAGGGAACTGGAAATCCAGTTATCAAAATTGACAGTGGCTCTATTGGGATTGGCCACCTTCGGGGGTAGATGTTCTGTGATTGCTAGTTTCCACTTGGGAAGTGGGAGAGAGGCCCATTTTCTTCCCCAATGCTTATTGTGAATTCGTAAAGTGGGGGGAGTGCATGTGGACCATGTAAAGGGTACTAAAAAGTGATCGGTCCAAGGTAGTGGTACAGGAGCCTCGACGGTTAGGCTATCTAGATTACTATAAATGTGATCTAGAAGATGCCCCTTGATGTGCGTTGATTGAAAACCTTTCTGGGACAGGTCAATGGACTGAAGGTTAGTTCGAAAACTGTTGGCTATTGAGTCAAGCGGATCGTCTAGGTGTAAATTCAGATTACCCAGCAGGGTGAAATTTGCCGAGGTGAGCACTAGGCTGGCAACTATATCCATCATGTTAGTGATGAAGTTGTTAAGGGTGCCAGGTGGTCGATAGACTAAAATACCAGAGAAAGTGGTGGAAGGGGAGAACTCAAGAGTGAAATGTAAGTTCTCGCACGCTGGCGTGGAGGAGGGAGTGACCCGGCATCTAAAGTTGTCCCTATAGATAATGGCCAACCCTCCACCTCTGCCAGTCTTGCGATCCAATCGTTTAAGAGTATAACCTGGGGGATGGCCCAAACTGTTGCAGGATCGGTTTCTAGCTGAAGCCATGTCTCTGTTAAGAAGAGGACATCAGGATTGAGCTCCTCTATCAACATGGCCAGCTCAGCATAGTGTTTCGGCAGGGATCGGCAATTGAGGAGGAACATCCTCCATTTCTGCTTGAAGGAATGTTTCCCTGTATTTGGGGTAAGAATGCCCCAATCACATGTTTTACAGTGGGCCTTCGAATTTGTAGGAAGGACTGAGTGTATGCATAATGGGTTGCAGGTAGGGCGCAGTGCGTACAGTGAGGAGGTACTATATGAAAGGAAGTTTCCTACCATGTTAACGGCTAGGACCGGAAGCTGGAAGCGTCTGGACGCGGACTGGCACAGACTGGCTTCTCTTTGGCGCCTCTTCGGCGCGTCTAGGGCGCTACCACTGCGCGTGCCGCTGCGCGGTACAATGGGAGTTGATATAGATTAGGCTCAAGGAACACTAGAGCGTCACCCCACTAAGATGGCTGCCGAATAATGGCAATACCAGGAAGTAGGATCGCCCTGTTCTCCCTCCACATCAATCAGCCCGAATAGCTGCGGTGGACGGGGGAGTCAGTGCACAAATCAGGTCTCACTAGCAACAGCAAATTTGCAAGTATAAAAACGATTTTCCTTCTTTTTTTTAAAACACATACAGCAGAACACAAATGGTGCTATCACCGAGAGCGCTAGCGCAGGAGTGATCAATTTCAGGATTAACTCGAGCGTGTCGGCGCTGGGAGCCTAAATAGTCAGGGCTCAAGGAACACTAGAGCGTCACCCCACTAAGATGGCCGCCGAATAATGGCAATACCAGGAAGTAGGATCGCCCTGTTCTCCCTCCACATCAATCAGCCCGAATAGCTGCGGTGGACCGGGGAGTCAGTGCACAAATCAGGTCTCACTAGCAACAGCAAATTTGCAAGTATAAAAACGATTTTCCTTCTTTTTTTTAAAACACATACAGCAGAACACAAATGGTGCTATCACCGAGAGCGCTAGCGCAGGAGTGATCAATTTCAGGATTAACTCGAGCGTGTCGGCGCTGGGAGCCTAAGTAGTCAGGGCTCAAGGAACACTAGAGCGTTACCCCACTAAGATGGCTGCCGAATAATGGCAATACCAGGAAGTAGGATCGCCCTGTTCTCCCTCCACATCAATCAGCCCGAATAGCTGCGGTGGACGGGGGAGTCAGTGCACAAATCAGGTCTCACTAGCAACAGCAAATTTGCAAGTATAAAAACGATTTTCCTTCTTTTTTTTAAAACACATACAGCAGAACACAAATGGTGCTATCACCGAGAGCGCTAGCGCAGGAGTGATCAATTTCAGGATTAACTCGAGCGTGTCGGCGCTGGGAGCCTAAATAGTCAGGGCTCAAGGAACACTAGAGCGTCACCCCACTAAGATGGCCGCCGAATAATGGCAATACCAGGAAGTAGGATCGCCCTGTTCTCCCTCCACATCAATCAGCCCGAATAGCTGCGGTGGACCGGGGAGTCAGTGCACAAATCAGGTCTCACTAGCAACAGCAAATTTGCAAGTATAAAAACGATTTTCCTTCTTTTTTTTAAAACACATACAGCAGAACACAAATGGTGCTATCACCGAGAGCGCTAGCGCAGGAGTGATCAATTTCAGGATTAACTCGAGCGTGTCGGCGCTGGGAGCCTAAATAGTCAGGGCTCAAGGAACACTAGAGCGTCACCCCACTAAGATGGCCGCCGAATAATGGCAATACCAGCAAGTAGGATCGCCCTGTTCTCCCTCCACATCAATCAGCCCGAATAGCTGCGGTGGACCGGGGAGTCAGTGCACAAATCAGGTCTCACTAGCAACAGCAAATTTGCAAGTATAAAAACGATTTTCCTTCTTTTTTTTAAAACACATACAGCAGAACACAAATGGTGCTATCACCGAGAGCGCTAGCGCAGGAGTGATTAATTTCAGGATTAACTCGAGCGTGTCGGCGCTGGGAGCCTAAATAGTCAGGGCTCAAGGAACACTAGAGCGTCACCCCACTAAGATGGCCGCCGAATAATGGCAATACCAGCAAGTAGGATCGCCCTGTTCTCCCTCCACATCAATCAGCCCGAATAGCTGCGGTGGACCGGGGAGTCAATGCACAAATCAGGTCTCACTAGCAACAGCAAATTTGCAAGTATAAAAACGATTTTCCTTTTTTTTAAAACACATACAGCAGAACACAAATGGTGCTATCACCGAGAGCGCTAGCGCAGGAGTGATCAATTTCATCTGAGTGATATTTGCTTATCTCACCTGTGGACTTGTTACCACTGACTGTGGATAGGTGTTGTGGTCGTGCATACCTATGTGTTTCAGGTCAACATCATTGTGTGTGATGAGCATTGTGTGTGATGAGTAACATGGCCATGGTGAGTATGTGTTGTGTTGCCATAGTGGTGTGTCTCCCCCACATGTGTACGTCACCATGACTCACCTGACGTTGGTCACATTGTTGCAGTATTTGGCATGCACTGTGTTGTGTAGCAGATCGACATCTCCATGACACATGACAATTTGGAATCACAACAGAGGCACGTATGGTGTACTGGTGAGTTTATTTTTGAACATGTGTGAGGAAAGTGCACAGGATGGTGGGTGCTGTACATTGGTTTTGGAATCCAAAGTTCACATTAGAGTTGCAAGTGCTGTTAGAGGAAATGTCCAGAGTGAAGTCCACAGTCAACTGCTACATTGGCCCAACATGAACCCTCCATGTCATGTGGGCGAGTTGTGTGCAATTAGACAAGGTGAACGGGTTGCACACAAAGAACATTGTCCAGAATAGGTTTAGAGGTCCTGGGGGATGTGCTGGGACATCTGCCTCTCACATGTCCTTCTTCGGACGACCCCTCTTCTTACTGGGGGGGGGGGGGATCCTCAGGTGCAGGCCTCTGCGGTGCAGGGGACTCTCCGCCAGAGTCCTCCTCCCTCCCTGTGGCGCTGGCAGATGGTGTTGCAACATATATTGTGGCCATACAGGGAGGTGTGGACAGGTTTGTGTTGATCTGGCGGAGGCATTGGAGTATGTCCTGATGCACCGCAGTAAGGGCATATCACTTGGCCTCCATGCGGGCATGGTGGGCAGCCTGCTTCTGATGCATGTCCTTGAGGATCCCCACTATCAGGCCAAATCCTCCGGTGCTATCCTGGTACGCATCTATGATGCATGCCAGTTGGGGGTCATCATGCAGTCCAGACCCCTCTGCAAGGCACGCCCTCTGCCTCCCACCCCTCCCAGCACCTCTATCCACACGGGCAGGACCAGCAGCGGGACACACAGGTGACACTGGGACCCCTTGGGTGGTGTTGCTGGTGGTGTTTGCTGTAGCTTCCAGGGGGTCCTGTGTCCCTGTGCTGTGGGTGTTCAGTGGCCTTGGTCTGTCCGTGTTGGCGGGGGTGCCCTGTCGGTGTCCAGATGCTGGAGGCATGGGTACAGGGGGTGCAGATGTTGATGCTGCTGGTGCTGCATGATGACTCACACCGGAGGGGCCAGGTTGGTCGTCGTCATCCGAAAAGGACAGAGACAGAGTCAAACCAGAGAGCTTAGTGTCCACCAGAGTCTGGGCCTGGGAATCCTCTTCATTTAGTGCTGGGGCCCCAGCACCACCTGTGTTTGGAAGAGACACACAAAGTGAGTTATGTTTCTACAGGCATCAATGGTTCACTAACATGACATTTTCTACTGTATGAACAGATGCCTCCCTGTACACTGCTTTTTTCCAGCTTGTCACGGACAGAGTTTGAGATTGTTGTTGCCCATTTCCCAGCAGGGCCTTGTGCTCCCTACAACAGAGCCCAGTGTCAGACATCTTGTCATCCCTTCCCACTCCCTGTGAGGCGAGCATGGTTCAGTTAATGCTTGCTGGGCCATGTGGGTGGGTGTAGATTGTCTGTGACTGCGACTCCCATCATGCTCTGGCTACACCCTCCTTCCCAGCATGCCCATACTTCCTCCCTCTTGACTCTGCTTTCCTGTGATGGGGTGTGACAGCAATGGCAAGATGGCTGACTGTGACGTCCTGGTGTTTGTTGTTGCCCATTTCCCAGCGGGGCCTTGTGCTCCCCACAACAGAGCCCAGTGTCAGACATCTTGTCAGTCCCTTCCCACTCCCTGTGAGGCGAGCATGGTTTAGTGTATGTTTGCTGGGCCATGTGGGTGGGTGTAGATTGTCTGTGACTGCGACTCCCATCATGCTCCTGGCTACTCCCCCCTTCCCAGCATGTCCATACTTCCTCCCTCTTGACTCTGATTTCCTGTGATGGGGTGTGACAGCAATGGCAAGATGGCTGACTGTGAAGTCCTGGTGTTTGTTGTTGCCCATTTCCCAGCAGGGCCTTGTGCTCCCCACAATGGAGCCCAGTGTCAGACATCTTGTCAGTCCCTTCCCACTCCCTGTGAGGTGAGCGTGGTACAGTGTATGCTTGCTGGGCCATCTGGGTGGGTGTAGATTGTCTGTGACTGTGACTCCCATCATGCTCTTGGCTACACCCCCCTTCCCAGCATGCCCATACTTCCTCCCTCTTGACTCTGCTTTCCTGTGAGGGGGTGTGACAGCAATGGCAAGATGACTGACTGTGCAATCCTGGTGTTTGTGTGGCTACAAGTCCAAAGAGAGCCCCTGTGCTTCACACAGCAGCACCCAGTACAGGGTATCTTTTGCTGATATTTCACTGAGGTGTGGGTCAGTGCATTCTACCCGGTGAGTTGTGTGGAGTTTGTGTTGAGGGGGGTGTCTCCACATGCTGGTAAGTATGGTCAGAGCTGTCAGTCCTCCTTTCCACCCGGCCAGACTTCCCATCATGAAACGTGCTTCCATTGGAGGGCGTGCAAGTTATCTTTCAGGATGTCAGTCAGTGGTGTCCTGCTTCTGATTTGCGCACATGCCCTACCAGGGCCTTGTGCTCCCCACAGCAGGACCCAGTGTCAGCCATCTTGTCAGTCATTTTCCACTCCCTGTGATGTGGGCATGTTTCAGAGAGGTCTTGATGGGCCAAGCAGGAGGGGGAGCATTATCTGTGACTACAGACCCCATCATGCTTTTGGATACACTGACTTCACCTGCATCCCCACTATTCCTTCCTGTGAGTCAGCTGCACTGTGAGGTAGTGTGTTTGTGGTGGCAAACTGTCTGGTAGTGTCGATTTAGCTTTGTGCCACTGCCTTGCTCTATTTGTTTGTAGGTTGGTGCATGTCATGACACAGTTCCAAGTTACTTTGAGATAGCAGGTATTGTGTTTGTCTGACTGGCATACACATCTTGGGATGATTATCTATTGGTTACTGTGGCTTTGTTTGTAGTGCATGGTTTCACTGTCTCCTTGCCACATAATATTGGGTATGTTGTTTGTGTACTCACCAGGCTCTGGTATGTCTGTTAGCCCATGGACGCTCTCTGGTGGTAGGATGTCCCGCACCATCTCCTCCCAGGTCCTGAAGTAGACTGGTTTGGCAGGAGGGCCACCACCGGTGCACTGACTCAGGGTGTGATCGTTTTCGATGAGTTTCTTGACCCTCCTGCACACGTCAAACCACCTGTTCTGGATATCGTCCTTTATGCGCCTTGCTGGTGCTTGAGTATTCACCTTGTCCACAATCCTCGCCCACATCTTGGTTTTCTGTGACATGGGGGTCCTTTGGACCAATGTACCAAACAAATGTGGCTCTACTCTGATGATCTAGTCTACCAGCACTTCTAACTCACTATCTGTGAACTTTGGATTCTTCTTTGGGGGCATGGTGATGGGTGGTGGTGGTGAGGGATGTGTGTGTGTGAGGGTGTAAGTGAGGGTGGGTTGGTGTTGGTTCTGCTGGCTGTATGTGTGTGTGCTTTTGGATGAGGTGCTGATGGTGTGTGAGTTGTGTGATGGGTGAGTTGTGAGTGTGTCTGTGGTTGCTGTGTAATGGTGTTTGCTGCTGGCTGTGTCTCCTGTTTGCAAGGGATGATGATAGTGATTGTAGTCCTTTGTATAGTTGGAGTTGTGGGTATGTCTTTGTCCCTTTTTTTTTTATTTGATATTTATTGGCTTTGTCATTGCTTGTTTGGTCCTTTTTTTGACTTTTTTCCTTTGGGTTTTGTAGGCATGAAGGAGACGTTCATCTGACGGAAACGGACGCTGCGGTTGTCTCGTGCAGGCTTCTCCGCCTCGTTCACGCTGCCTATCTTCTGTGTTTCATACGCGTCGGTCGCAGAGATCTCTATTACTTGTGGGCCCGGTTTTCTGTGCGTGTCGGTCGTGCGGCTTGTTCTCCGTGCGAGTCGGTCTGGTTTTACACGCATTGCATCGTACTGCGTGGGTCGACATCGCAGGTACGGGTCGGTCGGGTTCATTCCGGGTTCGGAATGAACCCGGAATGAATACGGCTTGCATTCCGTACGTGTCGGTTGTAATTCACACGCGATGCATCGTACTGCACGGATCATACGGCGCCGGTCCGTTTCGGTCGGTCTCCGGTCCGGGTCCGCGTCGGTCGGTACGTTTTGCGGCCAGAATCGGCCCCAGAATGGGGTGCCAGGAGACATACAGATTTTGAGAAGAGACAGATAAGGTGGTAACAGAGAGTTAAGAACCGGAAGAGTGGTGGACACTGTCAGCTTTTGCATACAAGCTTTCCACAACTCAGAAGAGCTGTGGCTACTCGGGTGAGTGACTCAAGAAAGAAAGTTAATTCCTTTATCTAAGAGTGTTTTACTAGTGCTACTTTCTTTTAATTTTTTTTGCCTTTCTCTTTTTTCTTCACTATTTTTCAGTTAGTTCCAGAGTTCTTAAGAAGATATTTTGGATTAAGAAAAGGGGGAAATATAAGTTTGTCTGTGTTATGAGCAGAAACAAATTAATTTGCACAGGCATAATTTCCCAGATCAACTAGATATCAAACAATTAAAGACATCTGTTTTCCATCCTCAGAGGGATGGGCTAGTGGATAGATATAATGAAGCTCTTAAACTCATCCTGAATTTTTTTTTTTTAATTAGTCGAAGGAAGACATTGGGCTCAATTATTGCCTTTAGCCTTATTTGTGATTTGAGGTCAAACTCAAAGTAGACTGGGTTGCTCTCACTTTGAATTGCTCTTGGGGAGAAAACCTCATACTTTATTTGAATTCACTAAAGAAGCCTGGGGAAATGAATGATGTCTGGGTGTCTGCAAGATAAACAAAGGAAATGGCATTGACAAATGGGCGGGAATGCAAATACTTTCAAAGAAGATTACTTCCTATTAGTCTAAGAGCGTGCTCATCATGCTTCATAGATGTGTGTGGAATAGAGCCACAAAAGTCATACACTCTAGAGAAGGATATGAAACATCATCCAACTCATATAGAACCCATTGGTGTTATGAGGGTGAGGTTTGAAAAGAAATAGGTGCCATAGTGAAACTCCAGATGTGGGGTGCCAGAGAAATACATGCAATCCCACAGGGGATACATCTTATGGTAGCTACCTTCTAGGTCATCAGGCAAAAGGCATGAGACCCGCTGTAAAAGACGTCTCTGTCATGCAGTGCAACGATAAAAAATTTCTGGAAGAGAAATGGTTCAAGTTAAGAATGTAGTAAGAACCCTTAAGCAAAATTGGCCTGTAATTTAACTAGAAGCAGTGCGGACAATGGTGAAAGGATCTAAAGACAGCCGGATTAGTTCTTCAGAGGAACAAGTTAGTGCATACCTCTTTTCCGCCGTGGAGCTTCTTTACCAAGCAGTCGAAAAGCGGGATTGGAAACTTGGCGTGCTTAAACGCACTGATAGGCTCGCGAGATTACGGACCTGTGCATGATAGTTGGAATGGATCTGCATCTGTTAGGAGGCGCCATCTTGTAAAGGAGTTATGACTTACTGTGCTCTATGGTAGTTGACAAGAGGGGGTCTGTCAGCAGTGCTATTTAACTGTTAAGAGATGCGCAATTAGTGTAGATCTTGTATATGCGGAGAACATGGTTACCGCATAAAAATATTTAGCACACAAAGGCAGAGCGCCCTAGAGGATAGTGTTTAGTGATTCTCGTGTAGAATCTGATGTGCTAAATTTGACCTTGCAGCTTTATTAATTGAGCTAAAAAAGTATGTCGCAAGATTAATATTGTGAGATGGAAAAATGAAAATTGCCGTGGTTTTATAATACAGGGTGTCTATGGCAAGATCAGCGCCATATTGGAATGGTGTGTAAGTCTCTAAATGTTATCATATAGGATCAATCAGGAACCAGATTTCAAATCACAAGGACCCATATGGTGGTAAAAAGAGAGTCTTTGCACTGGATTTAACTAAAATTCTATAGTCAGCCATGTTGTGGAGATAGTCTAAGTATGTTATATATTACTTGACTAATGTGGAAGTAAAGGAACAAGCAAGTAGTTAAGGCTGCAGCTAGATGTCATTATGTGATAATCCAAGTTATCTCCTCATTGAGGCCCCTACGGACTGTGTCGCAATGGAAAATCCAGAAGGTCTCTCTATTATTCCGCAACTTATTTGTGTCTTGTCCTAGTCTTGGATTTACTTTTTCTAGGATCAACCATTTTAGATCATGTTCTCCATGGTTATGTTCAAGAAAATGTTTGACCATAGGTGCGTGTTCCTTTCGAGTTCTGATGGCCGATTTGTGCTCTGAGAGTCTGATACGGAATTCCCGGCCAGTTTCACCTATATAGCCTAAGCCGCATGGGCAGAGGATGAGATAGATGACATTGTGGCTTCTGCAGTTTGTGTGGCTTTTAAGTCTGCCACCTCTGGTTCCGTATGTCCAAGTCTCTGTTGTGATAGCTGTTGTGCATGCATGGCATGTGCCACATCTATGGTTGCCTAGAATTTGAGGCAGTCCATCGATGGTTCTTTGTTCAACTGAGATGTTAGTGTGTCGCATTCTACTATGGACTAGCTTGTCCCGTAAGTTGGCATTTCTTCTGAAAGCCACTATAGGTTTTGCAACATTTTCTCTTTCTTTCTACAGAGATATGCCGGGACCGGATGTATCTACCCAAACTAAATGAACAGTATTTATTACATATATACAGAGAGGCACGTAATCAAGACCTTTGCCTGGCCTCACTTGTTAGAACTAACTCTTGTCCTGAAAAGGTATTCAAACACCCGGCACCCAGTGACCCCTTTAAATCTACTAACTGGGTAGGGCTTGATAAAAAGTCTATTTGTTCTTGCAGGATTGCCGCAGTCGATTTTGCAATATACTTGGAGATAATATAACTAACTTCGGACTGAAAACGCATCTCCATATTTTAACTTGCCAAGGTACTGTGGGACTCATATTAGTTACAGCCACTTCCAACTCCATACCAGATCAGGATGCATAACTTGAACCATTTCTCTTCCAGAAAATTTTTATCGTTGCACTGCATGACAGAGACGTCTTTTACAGCGGGTCTCATGCCTTTTGCCTGATGACCTAGAAGGTAGCTACCATAAGATGTATCCCCTGTGGGATTGCATGTCTTTCTCTGGCACCCCACATCTGGAGTTTCCCTATGGCACCTATTTCTTTTCAATCCTCACCCTCATAACACCAATGGGTTCTATATGAGTTGGATGATGTTTCATATCCTTCTCTAGAGTGTATGACTTTTGTGGCTCTATTCCACACACATCTATGAAGCATGATGAGCACGCTCTTAGACTAATAGGAAGTAATCTCCTTTGAAAGTATTTGCATTCCCGCCCATTTGTCAATGCCATTTCCTTTGTTTATCTTGCAGACACCCAGACATCATTCACGTGTACCTCATCCTCTAACACTTTGCAGTTGGTCCTGAAGAAGGTGGTCTTTCCACTGAAACGCGCGTTGACCGCGACATTACTTCCAATACAGAGATATTGAAAACTGACAATCTTTTCACTCTGTCTATATGAGAAATCTGATCAATCCAAGAGTTCTATTTCTTTTTCTCTCTCACATTTTCCTTTCTACCCCTTACTGTATGAATGCAAGTATGAGTGACCAGTAAATGTTTTTTTTGTATATTACAGATGTCTAGGATGTTTCTTTCTTATATAAAATATGTAATTTGTTTGTATCAAAAACCATAAGTGTAAAACTAAAAAAATGTTTTTTTCTGTTTCAAGTTATGTGTAAATTATAAAACACAACAAAAGAAATAATAAAAATTGTCTTTTGTCTAAAAACCAAAATGGATTGACAGTGTTTTGGTGAAAACGAAATGTAATTTATTTTTGACATTTTGATCGGGTAATGCAGAATCTGAATAGATCAATATAAAAAGTGTATAGGCCGGTTTAGAGGTTTCTACTTTATTTCACAAAGGGGAACTTACATGTTTGTGTACGTGTACTATTTTTTTGCTATTCATGAATTACAAGTTAATAGCAAGTATATAACTGTGGAGACTCTGCTGTCGGGTCTGAGAAATCAACACCTAAGAAGATAGGCATGTCCTGTTTGTGCACTATGCAGTTTCATTAGTAAAACTGCTTGGGAGCGTGAATTTTGTGAGTATTTCAATGGAAAAGTTTTTTGTCTGTAAACTACCACACCTTGCTTTAATAATATATTTGTGGTAGTTTGCTCTAGAATACACCACTGGCTACATACCCTTACTACTCTCCTGCTAAATGGGTTTGCTGATTTGCTGTACTTCTTTGTATGACGCTTGGACTTTTTAAAGTTTCTTTTTTTTTTTTTTTAAATATCTTTATTTGATTTTTCCAACGATTTAACACACCCCCAAGCCCACCCCCACCCTCCCAGGTCAGACAATTGAAAATACAGTAACAAAATGATATATTCTCATAATTTCCTAATTTCATAGTCATGTTACATTATCCCCAGCAGTAAATCATTTTCTAACATACCATACAGTTGAATATACCTCACGATATACTAGGTATTGCTTTGGGATTGACACCATTCTATTAAAGGGGAACAGATTCTCAAACCCCTTTTGTGCCGTTTCCTACCTTTCCGTTTATAAATAGCAGCCTCCAAATTGGAGATTGCAAGTAGCCTAGCCAGCCACTGATGAAAGGACGGTGCAATGGGATCCAGCCAAGCCGAGGCTATACACATTCTTAATACCGCCATAGCAATAAAAATGAGTTCATGACCCGACCTGGGATTGCTAGGATCTGTCGCTCCCAATAGGATAACTTAACTAGACAGAACTATATCGCTTTGCAATATGGCTGACAGGAATTTCTCAATGTTTTGTTTTAAAGAAGTTAGTCCATCACAAGTAGAGAAGATATGTACATAATCAGCGTTGAATAACATACATCTAGTGCAGCATGTCCCTTTACGACTCCCCCATTTGGTGATTTTGTCTGGGGTATAGTATAAAAAGAAGCATGTTTTATAAAACTGTGCTTGGAGTTTTGTGGACATAAGAATTGTTTGAGACATTGAATAGGCATAATTAAATTTATCCATAGTTGTACCAATTTTCCCCTGCCACTTCTGAGATGTTTTCTCCAGATCATCTGGAAACAGCGCATTTATGAGGGAATATATTCCCCCGATTGTGCTTTTTTTTATGTGAATTAATGTTTCCACTAAAGTTATTTTTTCAGGCAGAGCCCTTCCCCCCACCCTTTGTACCAAAAAGTCTCTGATTTGAAGATATTTAAAAAAGTCCCGCCAGTCCAGTTGAAAATGTTCTCTTAGTTCTTCAAAGGATTGTATCCCTGCAGGGGAGAGGAGGCACCCTACTTGCAATTATCTTTAAAGATCTCCGGCAGAACAGGGTTATCCCTTAGGGGGGGTATAAAATGATATTCGCCCTATACCCAGCATTCTTCTCACAGCCTTCCATACCTTAAACCCACTAATCAGTGTTTTAAATTTCACTTTTTTATGGTAGCTGTCGTGTAAGTGTCGCCAGAGATATCCGTTACTTTTACTGCCCAAAATTGGCTGAAAGATAGATGGTGAGTCGCCCCCTGGTAACATCTCTATCCCGGTATTCTGTAATAGCTCACAACTATAAAGCAACACAGATGCCCAATAGTATGCTTTTAAGTTTGGGAGAGCCAATCCTCCTCTTTCCTTTGGCAGGGTCAATAGTTTATATGCTCGCCGGGGTTGCGCATATGCCCAGATGAAGCTTGAGAAGGTGCGTTCCATAGATTTGAACCATTGATCTGAAAATTCTAAACATATAGCTCTGAATAGATATACAATTTTAGTGAAAAACACAATTTTCAAGGCATTAGCCCTACCAATTAGAGATAGATGTAGATTGTCTAGGCGACGGAGATCTTTCTGCATTGCGCCCTTCATTGGATTCATGTTTAGGTCCACCATATTCTCGAGTTTAGATGTAATGCAGATTCCTAAGTATATAGCCTTATCTACCACTCGAGGGTCGTGCATCTCGCTTTTATTCAGCACGATCTGTGTTTTCCCCTGATTGAGTGCGTATCCAGATATAAGCGCAAATTTATTAACCTTACTTTCAATAACAGACATAGCTGTGTTAGGGTCAGCTGTTACAACAGCAATGTCATCAGCGTATGCCAAGGTCTTGGTCGGATAATCCTGTGATAAAATCGGTGCTATTTCTCTGTTTCCCTCTAGTCTACGAATAAAGGGGTCAATATAGATCGCAAAGAGCAATGGCAAACATGGGCACCCCTATCGAGTTCCACGAGATATGATCAACTCTTTAGTAAGGCTACCGTTCACCATTACCATGGCCCTGGGGTTCACATATAGTTTCTGTACAGCCTGGATAAACCCCATCTTGATTCCGACCCTAGACATAGCGGCCCACAAAAATTGCCAGGAGACCCTATGAAAGGCCTTCTCGGCATCAAGAAGAACCAATGCCATAGGTTCTCCTGTACCTTCCATACTATCAAATAAGGTGATCACTCTCTGGATGTGATTAGTAGTTGATCTCCCTGGAACGAAACTGTGTTGGTATTTAGCAATTACTTTCTGAATGATCGGGGCAATTCGATTTGCCAAAACCTTTGAATATAATTTAGAATCTGCATTTATAAGATTGATAGGGCGATATGAGCCTAGCTAATCTGGAGGCTTGTTTTTTTAGGGAAAATGACTACCTTTGCCCTAGACCAGGAATTTGGAGGCTGCCCCCCTTTGAAAATGTGTACTATTAAGTCAAATAAAATGCCTTTAATCTGATCTACAAACACTAAATAAAATTCCAAAGGTATATTATCCAAACCGGTTGCTTTCCCTTTCGGTAAGTTTTGGATTGTAGTTACAATGTCTTCATTGTTAGGGATTTCATCGAAGGTAAACTGATCTTCCTCGTCAAACCTGTCAGTACCTCCTCTATCTAAATATCTCTCGATTTTTTCTGGGTCCCTCCCCCCCTCCTCAGCATACAGAGTACTATAAAATCGCCAAAATGCCTCTCTAATTCGTTCTGGGTCAAATATTTGGCCTTCCACTGGGTCCTGTATTTCCTGTTTCAAGTTTACTGAGGCCTGTTGCCTCTTACGAATAGCCAGCTGGTGGCCAACTTGCTCATTAACCTCATACAACATCTCTTTATGAGCGGCAGGATTTAAAATCTGCCATCCGTCTACAAGCCCATGTGTACAGCACATATGTTTCATTGCCTTAAACACTTTAGGTTTTCGGCCCTTGTACTGCCAGTCGTCCTTCAAAGACCAGTCACTCGGGAGATTGATGTTGACATCCCCGCAGGACAGTAAGGGTAGAGGCCAGTGTGTGAGTTAATTAGAAATCTCATGGAAGACTGACGGATCATCACTATTGCTCCCATATATAGCACAAAGAGTTATCTTTTGCCCCTGTCCATCTTGACACTCTGTAACTGCCCAGCGGCCAAATATATCAGCTATAGAGCGGTTAAAAGTGTACCCTGAGCCCCAGGCTAATATAGCAAACCCCATACCCGTGCCCCCTGTGAAGTTGCACAAACCAGTTTATACCCCAGTGTTTTTAAAATATGTGTTTGTGCGCCCTCTATGTGAGTTTCCTGTAAACAGACAACATTCGTGCCCATGGTTTGTAATCCTATCGCAACGATTTGTCTCTTTTTAATATCGTTCAAGCCACAAATATTTAAGGATATCACTTTTAGCACCCCCATCTATCTAGTTCATGTGGTCCGAGTGTGTGCTCTGGATTTTGCGTTGCCCCTTTACTACACCATAACCTGATATTTCCAGCATACCAGTTTGCCCTGTTGAGGTTCCCCTTACACTTACTCGAAATAGCAACCTGTCTGACCTTTCCACCCTACCCACCCTCTCCCACCCGCCTCCCACCACCATTTCTGGAGGTTACCTGGCCATCACCGGGCAAAGGGTGTGACATCCGTCAAGCAAAACCCCTGTGTGCCCGCTAAGACTCCCCCACTGTAGAATAAACTTCAGGTAAGAATACCAACAAAACCGACACACAGACACTGACACAGGGCCTAATGCCAAGCAATTCACCAGGGGGAAAGGAGTGAAAAATTGATTAATGAAGGCGATAACGAAAAAGCAAAAAAAATACTGTACGTCCCCCACACTTAAGTTATAGCCTCTACTTCCTATATTCCATATCATATTTTTGTACAAGGTGTCAAGTCAGGTCATTTCTATTACAAGATTACATAATTTACTTATGTCCCGAAATTTCCTCTAGATACTTTTTAGCCTGTACTTCGGAAATAAAACTAAAAGTAGTCCCTTGGTGAACAACTTTTAGTCTGGCTGGATTTTGGAGATACACCATTGCCCCAAGCTTCTGAAAGGGATCCAAGAGCTGCCTCATTTTCCACCTGCGCTCAACTGTAGCGTGTGCAAAATCAGGCCTGGTAAAAAAAGTTATTCCATCAAACGACCGCTTGCTTATGGGTCTAGCCAGGTCATAGAGAGCTTGCCAGAGCAAAACAATTCCCAAAAATAAAAGCGTAGCGCAAGGATGTTGTTGGGATGCTGAGTTGCGTTTCCCGGGAGACAGAGGAAACCGGTGGGCTCTTTGAATTTCCTTGGCTCAATCCCAGGATTGTAGTTTGGGGAATGAGCCTTTAAGAAGCGTGATCATGAACTTCCTGGGATCATCTTTTTCGACCCCCTCTGGAATTCCTAGGAAGCGGAGGTTATTACGTCTCTGCCGGTTTTCCTGCTCCTCCAGCTTCCACATGAGGTCCTTAAGTACCCCCTCATGCTCATCAGTCTTAGTTTTGAGCGAGGTAACATCCTTCTCTAGTTGTTCCGCTCTTTCTTCCACTGAGGCCATTCGATCTACGATTTCGGCGCAAGTTTTTCCCACTTTCCTGACTGCCCCTTGCAACATCTTTGCTACCAGGCGGGATCTGCGACTATCGGCTTTGGCTTCTGCCTGAAAGCTCTTGATAGACTGCAAAATGTCTGTTAAGGCTGGTTCATTTCTTTGAACCCCATGTTTCCTCATTTGATCAGTGTCGGTGCCAGTAATTGTTTGATTACCCCAGAGGCAGCCGTGGTGTTACAGCAAATAGTGAGCGATGTGTCATTGTAATCCCACTTCAACTCTATGGCGTTCGCTTTGTCAGATAAGTCATACTTCTTGTAGCGATCTCTGCTTTTCTTATTTTGTAATTTTTTAGAGACCAGTTTAGTTTTCTGCAGGTCGGTATTAGAGCTACTATACCACTTGCCCTGTTCCTCTCCGCTTGACAAGGAAATGCAAATGTCAGACATCCCAGAGTCCACTGTGAGAGAGTAAAATTGATCCTGATTGTCAGGTGTTTTCAGCATGTAATCTTGCCGTGTGCTACGAATGACTTGTGGTGATAATACAGCGTTCGAGCACTCCTCCTCTGGAATATTTGACCTGCCCTTAGGGATAGTACTAGAGAACGTACTATTGTAATTGTGACTGTAATTGTGACTGTCGATGCTGTCGGCGGGAATGCTTTCCAGCTGAGTAGAATATACCAGATCAACTGTTTTCTTGCCTTGAATTGCGGGGAAGGGGGTATCTGGGAGCTGCGGATCGCTCAATACTTCTCCTATCTGTAGAGGCACCTTTATCGTTACTCCAGGGAATTCAGCCGGCTGCATAGAAGCGCCTCCCCCCACTCGCAGCACCAAAGCTACAGTCAGTTTCTTTATTTGAGCGAGCGGGGGCTTTCTATTTTGTAATAGCGATATTTGCTATGTCGTTTTCCCCGGGACTCTTATCCGCGCACTCTCCCTTTTCTCCTTTCTCTCCTCCACTCTTGCCTTTCATCGCCAAAGTGTCCCGTTTTTTCTGCCGTGACGCTGCCAAAGTTGCGCTGCCCTGCGAGGGTATCATGACATTTTTGTTTTTCGCTACGCGTGCCCCTTTACCAGCCATTCTTACTTGTCTCTCCTGGGTATTGATGTAGAGCTGTACCACAGATGAGCTGGCTCTCGAAGAATTTTCGTAGCGGCCACAGCACGGTTGTAGAAGCTGACAGTTATTCTTTGTCTGATGTGCGTCCCAGCGCCTGGCCGTGCTCCTGTGATTTCGCCGATCCGCTAGAGGCTCACGCAGGCCAAAGTGAATCTGAGATGTCAGAGCCCGTCGGACGCCTTCGAGGCAGGAACGATGCGTGCATTCGAGCCACAGCAAACAGGTAAATGAGATGAAAAAGCGTTTTTGCTGCTGCATTTCCTAATCATATTTTGCTGGTGGTCATAAAAAATCTGCTTTGTCACGAAGGTTTTTTCCAAAAGGAAGTTTAGATAGATTTTCGGGGGATGCTCAGCGGAGCATCACAACGGTGATGTTAGCCAGACGCCATCTTGCCTCGCGGATTTTTTTACAGTTTCTATGACTTCAGTGATGTAACATTTATGACATCACATCCATTCCGAAAATTGTCTCACCACTACTGTGTGTGTATGTATGTAGGTAGGTGTTCAACAGTATGTAAAATCGAGACCTATTTGCTTTATCTGTGCTCACTGTACAATGGCATCCAATTGAGCTAGCTTTTGTATTCTAAATATAAACAAAAAAGAGGATGTCTCTTCCCTAAATGTTCATGATTTCAATTTCACTGATGAAATCCTCATTTTTTGAACCAGATCTAGTCTTGCTCTCTCATGCAGGTTGGTAACCTTCCCCACACTTTATACCCAGTCGTTGTCTTTGAAAAGTTCAATTTTTCTCATAGTTTTCAATGTGATGAATGCTAATTTTTCTTTACATTTTAACATTGTTTTAATCACTGAATACAATACATGTGCACTCTTTTGGTAACCCTTCCAATTTAGTCTTCAAACTTTACTTTCTACTCTTAACCCCTAAAATATATACCCTCCCCGAGCATACTAAACACAAAATTATATTTGAATGTCCATTGGTTTATTCATCTTCTTTTCAAATCAAGTTTCCTTCAATCGGTACAGCACTCTTGTCCGTGCGTCCAAAACATTCAATGTAGTAAATTTCATCCAACTTAAATCATATCATTGGCAGCCAACACGTGTTTCGTCATGCTATATCAAGCATCATTGACTTCTTCAGGGCTGAAATGTAGTTGCCAAGTTCACAACTTGTGCCTTGATCTGTAATATTAAAACAACATGCAACTCTTACACCATTTTTCATTCCGGTGTATCTCCACAGATTAAACAGTATAAAAGTCAAGGAACGCGTCCGTATAATTGAAAGTTTCAGTTTCCCGTTTCCTCCGAATTTAAGTCCACGTAATCTTGTATCTAGTGCAATTTTTCAATCCATCAACTTTGGGATTGAAAAATTGCACTAGATACAAGATTACGTAGACTTAAATTCGGAGGAAACGGGAAACTGAAACTTTCAATTATACGGACGCGTTCCTTGACGATTATACTGTTTAATCCGTGGAGATACATCGGAATGATAAAAGGTGTAAGAGTTGCATGTTGTTTTAATATTACGGATCAAGGCACAAGTTGTGAACTTGGCAACTGCATTTCAGCCCTGAAGAAGTCAATGATGCTTGATATAGCATGACGAAACACGTGTTGGCTGCCAATGATATGATTTAAGTTGGATGAAATTTACTACATTGAATGTTTTGGACGCACGGACAAGAGTGCTGTTCCGATTGAAGGAAACTTGATTTGAAAAGAAGATGAATAAACCAATGGACATTCAAATATA
Organism: Triturus cristatus; assembly: GCF_964204655.1. Lineage (NCBI taxonomy): Eukaryota > Metazoa > Chordata > Amphibia > Caudata > Salamandridae > Triturus > Triturus cristatus. The sequence continues at coordinate 266,596,325 of NC_140595.1, read as the reverse complement.
ATTTTGTGTTCAGTGTGCTCGGAAAGGGTATATATTGTAATTGTTATCTGCTTTTGCAGGTTTAGGTAGGGTTGTTAGGTAACCAACTCTTCTTCCCCTAAGAGCACCGATATAGATTAATTATCATTTTCATATTGTGACCTAGATTTACAGTAGAGCGCCCTTTTGCTTACCTGGCTACCTAATAATTATAGTGTACTCTTAACCCCTGTTGTGTGTTTTGGGCATTTGGGTAAAGCGTTTGATTTTCATGATTTCAGTCATATACCCATCGCTTTCTATTTTACCAACAATATATTTTGCCTCTTTGTAATTGTTCAGCACCAGCTCACAGTGTTTTTATTATTTTTTTCTCACTTTGGCGTACACATACCTTAGGTTTCTGCTCACATTGTGTCATGCCCCTTTCCTCTTTTGAACTATATTTGCACTGTTACTGTGTGCTGGGTTGTATGTCCTTGGGATTACATGCCGTTCAATACTCCTATTTTGTCCACTGCTTAATATTGTGCTACAGCTTTTAAAATAGGAGAGGGGGAGGCTTTGTCCTCGAGTGGGGAACAAGTTCCTTTGTCCAGCGGCGCCGGTGAAGCCTTCGAGGCTCACTGCCATGATGGTTCCATTTCCTAGCCATCCTGTGTGGATGGAGTAGTCACCTTCTGCATACACAGGTCTTTGTTTCTGACTTCTGGGAGTGGCACACACTCCCCAGCTTGGCGAAAAACCCTCGAAAAAGCCTGCCAAGGCATGAGAACACTGGTTTAACATGGTGGGCAGTGTTTAAAGTGCCACCTAGGTACATGCTGGTTAAACCTCAACACCACCATTGTGTCAGGGGTTAAAACGCAGTGTTTGGCAGCAACCATGAATGAAATCGACCGTTCAATAATGGAGCTGGACATCTGGGGATGTCCAGTGTCCAGCCCATGTTTTCCTATGGAGGGTCAGTCACTTGTGGTACAATTACTTTTAGAATGCTACCACAGGGCAATATATATGCTTGCACAAATATTCACACACATTCAACATAATGCACCCTGCCTCCTGGGCTATAGAAGGCCTACTATAGGGGTGACTGACTTATATTAAATGCAGTGATATGACCCTGTGTGCAGGGTCAAACTCGAGCAGGCAAGCTGCTCGTGCAAGTCTGAAATGGTAGACCTGCAGCCTTTGGTTTCACTACGGTAATTCAGGGTGGCACAATATGTGCTGCAGCCCTGGTGCCCCTTTTACATCCCTGTCCTGTGTACCATTGGTATCAAATACTGGCTCGAGGGCTGAATCATTTTATAACCTGTCACTCTGTTCATTGACTTCCGTTCCTACGCTGCTAAAGTCTGTAATTTTTGTGTTTTGCCTCATTTTAAAACGAACTTTTATATTGCTTATTTGCACAACTTTGGGGAATTATTGAATCGGGGGCATTCTTAACTCTTCGCTACTTGTAAGGAGAGCTTTCCCCTCACTTCCGGCGGCACAGAGCTAGGCGCCATTTTGCTTTGCAGGCGCTCTAGTCTCCTGGCCCACCGGCAGTATTTAAATGCACGCTGCGCGTTCGCAGGTGCTCGAGGGCTGAATCATTTTATAACCTGTCACTCTGTTCATTGACTTCCGTTCCTACGCTGTTAAAATCTGTAATTTTTGTGTTTTGCCTCATTTTAAAACAAACTTTTATATTGCTTATTTGCACAACTTTGGGGAATTATTGAATCGGGGGCATTCTTAACTCTTCGCTACTTGTAAGGAGAGCTTTCCCCTCACTTCCGGCGGCACAGAGCTAGGCGCCATTTTGTTTTGCAGGCGCTCTAGTCTCCTGGCCCACCGGCAGTATTTAAATGCACGCTGCGCGTTCGCAGGTGCTCGAGGTCTGAATCATTTTATAACCTGTCACTCTGTTCATTGACTTCCGTTCCTACGCTGCTAAAGTCTGTAATTTTTGTGTTTTGCCTCATTTTAAAACAAACTTTTATATTGCTTATTTGCACAACTTTGGGGAATTATTGAATCGGGGGCATTCTTAACTCTTCGCTACTTGTAAGGAGAGCTTTCCCCTCACTTCCGGCGGCACAGAGCTAGGCGCCATTTTGTTTTGCAGGCGCTCTAGTCTCCTGGTCCACCGGCAGTATTTAAATGCACGCTGCGCGTTCGCAGGTGCTCGAGGGCTGAATCATTTTATAACCTGTCACTCTGTTCATTGACTTCCGTTCCTACGCTGCTAAAGTCTGTAATTTTTGTGTTTTGCCTCATTTTAAAACGAACTTTTATATTGCTTATTTGCACAACTTTGGGGAATTATTGAATCGGGGGCATTCTTAACTCTTCGCTACTTGTAAGGAGAGCTTTCCCCTCACTTCCGGCGGCACAGAGCTAGGCGCCATTTTGTTTTGCAGGCGCTCTAGTCTCCTGGCCCACCGGCAGTATTTAAATGCACGCTGCGCGTTCGCGCAGCGGGCTCGCCGCTGGCACGCCGAAGGCGCGCCTAAGGCAAGCCTGTCAGCAGCTCGTCGGGAGCCGGGGCCAGTCATGCTGCCCTACTTAGGGTCGCGGATCTTTGGACCTTTTCTTTGTCACAGAAACTTGGCTCGACAACACCTCTGATCCTATTGTATCTTTGGCCATCCCGTTGGGGTATAAAATCTATAGGTTAGATCGGACTACAGGGAGAGGCGGAGGGCTGGCGGTCATCTTTAAAGAGATGTGGGAGTTGGTTGAGTGCTCTCTCAGCACATGGGACGGGTGCGAAGTCTTGGACTTCAGTATCCGCTGCTCTGCCCATTTTTCTCTGGGAGGTTCTCTGATTTATTGCCAGGCAGGTGTGGCTCATGCATTCCTTCAGGCCTGTGTGGAGGCGATCTCTATGAGAGCCCTGCATTTTTCCCACTATATGATCCTAGGTGACCTCAACATCCATTTTGATCTTAAGAACTTAAGGGACACATGTGAGTTTCTCGATATCTGCCAATCCGCACAGCTTTCACAATGGATCGATCAGACTACCCATCTTGGGGGCCATATTCTCGATCCTATCCTCTCTAACTTTCCTATTTCAATCAAAGCCCCGCTTCCACTCTCTTGGTCCGACCATTATTTAATAGGCTTCTTATGGGCAGTATCCTCGCCCAGTAATAGACCTAGTGTCGGTTTAAAACCAGCGTTTAAGAAGGCTGACCCAATTCTCTTTGCCAGGGCGCTGGAGGACAATAGACCAGTCCTGCCACAAGACCTAGATCGGTGTCTTACTGCCTTTTCTAACTGGCTCCTGGGCTCTTTGGCGGCAATTGCCATACCAACTTCTGCTAGACAGTCACGGGAATCACCATCCAAACCGTGGTTCTCGGAGGATCTGCGCCATCTTAAGCAGGGAAGCAAGAAATTGGAGCGCTCCTGGCCTCTTAGCAACTACTGCCTGGCAGCCAAGGTGCAGCTCAGGCAGGCTCAGAAGATTTACTATAAAGCTATTTCCTCTGCCAAAGGGGCATTCTTTGCCTCCCGGATTGACCAGGCCCAGAACAATTCTAAGGAGATCTTCTCTATTGTCCAAAGTTTCATGTCCCCTGTAGCGCAGAGCAGCATCTTGCCGGCGACAGTGGATTGGAGCGAGACTCTCTCTGCATTCTTTCGGGATAAGATTTTTAAGATACAAAGTTGCTTTTCCCGATCGGTTGGGGCTGATGGGCCCACCATTTATTTGGACTCATCGGTTGTGGCTCCGGTAGTTCTGCCCCCTATCCACTCCCTGTCTAAATTTTCCCCGGTGGATTCGTCTTGCACTCTGAGAATCCTTCAATGTCTTAAATCCGGTTCCCCAGACGACCCGTGCTCGGCAAGACTTTTGGCCTCTGTGGCTGAGACGGTGAATGCGGAGGTTAATTACATCATTAACCTGTCCTTGCAGGAAGCCAGGGTTCCCAGCTGTTGGAAGCAGGCCAAAATTCTCCCTCTATTGAAGAAACCTACCCTTGACCCTTCCACCCCAGGCAACTACAGACCTATCTCTCTCCTCCCTGGCTTGTCTAAGGTCTGTGAGAAAATAGTAAATAGAGAGCTGTCGGAGTTTGTCGAGTGTGGAGGTCTTCTTCACCCTGCTCAATCTGGCTTCCGCCCTTCCTTTAGTACGGAAGGTGCTCTTGTGGAGGTCTCAGAATCTATTCGAGAGTGTCTTGCCGGCGGGAAGGCAGCCCTAGTGCTCCTTGACCTGTCGGTGGCCTTTGACACTGTCCCCTGCTGCTGGACAGACTTACGGAGATTGGGGTGTCTGGCCTGGCCTGGGGCTGGATTAAATCCTTTTTGGATGGCCGGCTCCATCAAGTCTGGATACCACCGGTGGCCTCATCTCCTAGTCAAGTAGGCACGGGGGTCCCTCAGGGTTCCTCCCTTAGCCCCCTTCTGTTTAATATCTATCTCACTCCTCTGGTTTACCTAGCGGAAGGGTTGGGGGCTAAGGTCATTGCTTATGCCGATGACACTCAACTTCTGTTCACTTGGGATAAGCAGGGGTCCTCGGGGGCCCTCGTGCAGAGATGCCTCTCCTCGGTTTTTGCGTGGATGGCGTTGGCCCATCTAAAATGCAACGAGGACAAATCTGAGGTTCTGATGTTCGGCAATTTCCCCTCAGGGTTTAGAGAGTCAATCTGGCCCCCTGAGTTCCCACTGCCTGCTTCCAATAGCCAGACCGTGAAGAATTTGGGAGTCTACTTCGATTGCAATCTCTCTTTCTCTAGTCAGGTCAAGCGTCTGTCGGGCTGCTGTTTTGGTCTTCTCAGAGCTCTGAGAAGATTTTTGCCGCTTCTCCCTACAAGCGGCCAGGGAATCGGTGGTTCGGGCGCTTATTCTGTCCCGTTTGGATTACGCAAATGCTCTCTATGCTGGGATCCCAGCTTATGCTCTCAACAAGCTTCAAGTGACCCAGAATGCGGCTGTCCGCTTGCTGGATGGGCTGGGTCCCAGGCAGAACGTTCATGGCTACCATCGCTCCCTTCATTGGCTTCCGGTCAAGGCTCGGGTGGCCTTTAAATCCCTCATCATAGCCCATCGTGCTCTGCATGGGCAAGGCCCCGGTTACCTGCAGAAACGCTTTTCGTTCTACGTGCCGGGCCGATCTCCGAGGTCGTCTTTTCTTAAGCTAATGAAGATTCCTGGCTTTCAGCGTCACCGGTTAGGCGGCGCCTCTCTGGTCGTGGCTGCGGGCCGCGCTTGGAATGCGCTCCCCCTCTCACTACGCTCTGTTGAAGATCTGGAGGTCTTTAAAAAACTGTTAAAAACGCACCTTTTCTCTTAAAGTTCACTTATAATTTGGTTCTTTCTTTGACCGCGCCGGGACACTCCTTGAGTATCTGCGCGCGTAATAAATGTACTTAACATAACAAGGGCCTTACAGGGGTGTAAAAGTACTGACCAATTGGGAGTACCAATTCACATTTACTGCTTAAGGGAAAGAAAACTGGTGCTTGGGCCTGGTTAGCAGGGCCCAGCACACTTTCAAATCAATTACCACTGCATCTAGCAGCAAAGCATGGGGGATCAGCATCTAAAAAGAGCACTTTACAACATGACCCTGCCCCCAGATGAAAGGCGATATGCACTAACCTCCCTCTTGGTAGTTCTCATTGTCTAAGTGGAAGAACCTGGAAAGGCCATCTGCATTGGCATGGCCAGTCCCTGGTCTGTGTTCCACTACAAAGTCCGTCCCCTGTAGGGAAATAGACCTCCTCAACAATTTGGGGTCCTCTCCTCTCATCTGCATCAACCACCTGAGAGGCCTGTAGTCAGTTGAACCAGGACGTGAGTCCCAAACAAGTTGGGCCACAGCAAAAGCTTCCTTCTCAGTGGCACTACAATGCTGCTCTCTGGGGAGAAGTCACCTGCTGATGTAGGTTACTGGCTGATCTTGGCCTTCATTGTTGGTCTGTGCTGCAGTCCCATATTCAGAAGCATCTGTTTGAACAATTAACTGTTTCCCATAGTTTAGTGCTTTTAAGACCGGTGCCGAGCACATGGCTGCTTTAAGGGGGTCAAAGGCATTTTAAAAGCCTGTGGTCCAAATTACCTTCTTGTGATGCTTCTTAGAGGCTAACTCTGTGAGAGGGGCCACAATGGTACTATACTTCTCCACTAACCTCCTATTGTATTCATTCAGGCCAAGGAATGCCCTGACCTCAGTCTGTTTCTTGGGAGGCTCCCAGTCCAGCATGGTCTGGACCTTGGATTGCAGAGGTCCAACTTGGCCTCCACGTACAAGGTGGTCCAAGTAGACAACAGAGCTCTGCCCTATCTAGCACTTACCTTGATAGTAAGGCCTGCCTGTTGCAGGACCTGCAAAACCTCTCATGTGCACCAGGTGTTTCTCACAGGTGGAGCTAAAGACAGCTATATCTTCCAGGTATGCTGCACTAAAGTCATGAAAGAACTCTATTCACCAACCATTGAAAATGGTCAGGTGCATTATTTAACCCAAAAGGCATCACTTTGAACTGAAAGTGGCTCTCTGGGGTGGAGAATGCAGATCTCTCCCTGGTCTTTGGGTCAGTCCTATCTGCCAGTATCCTGATGTTCAATCAAAGGTACTGAGAAACCTGGCATCCCCTATCTTATCAAAAAGCTAATCTGCTCTTGGTATGGTGTGTGCATCAGTCTTGGTCAGTGCATTCAACCCTCTAGAGTCCACACAAAATCTCATCTTGCCCTTGCTACCCTTTGAGTGAGGTTTGGGGACCAGTGCCACTGGGCAAGCCCAGGGACTGCCAGAGAGTTCGATTACCCCAAGATACAGCATATTATTGACTTCAGTTTTAATGCATCCTTTTACTTGAGCAGACAGTCTATAAATCCTGTTTTTGACAGGTAGGCTGTCACCAGTGTCCCCATCATCGGAACACTATGTTGTCTGACCAGGCGTCAAAGAAAGGAGCTCTGCAAACTGGCTGAGAACTTGTCTACAATCAGCATGCAGCTATATCGTCAAAATGTCAGATAGTTCAACACCCTCCACTGTACTATCTTGTGGATTTGTGGACAATAAATCAGCAGGTCACTCTCTTCCTCCTGATCTTCACCATTAACCATGAGCATGGTCATGTCAGCTCTTTCCTGGTGTGGTTTCAGGTGGTTTACATGAAATACTCTGCAAGGACTTCTAGCGGGGCCTAAGTCAACAGAGTAGGTGACTTCCTCTTTCGTTTCCACAATTGGATAGTAGGGCCCAGTCCACTTGTCCTGGAGGGCCTTGGGAGCCACAGGCTTGAACACCCACATCAACTGTCCTGGTTGGCACTCAACCAAGGCTGTCTTCTTTTCATACCAGTGCTTCACAAGTTCCTAGCTAGCCTGAAGATTCTTATTTGCTTTCTTCATGTACTCAGCCATGTGTGAGCGTAGGCCAAGCACATAGTCCACTGTGTCTTGTTTGGATTGCTTGAGGGGTTTCGCCCAATCTTACCTTACCAGACTCGGAGGGCCCCTTACACGGTGTCCAAACAGAAGTTCAAAGGAATTAAATCCAAACCCCTTCTGAGGATCCTTCCTGTATGCAAACCGGAGGCAAAGCAGTAAGACATCCCATCCCAAGTTTGTATGGGAGTTCCATAATCATGCCTGTAGGAGAGTAGGGTCTGCTATCCTATGGTCACCCCAAATTTTTGCTTTTTGCTTCACTGGTTTTTGACATATTGAGGCTGTGGGCCTGCTGATCAGACCCCCAGCCTGCTGTTCTCTCTACTAAATTAACACTATGCACTCTAGGTGCATAACCAATTGGAACTAGATCACCCTGTGAGCCCCTTGTACCAGTGTACACTAGGTACCCAGGGCATTGGTGTATCTAAGGCCTACCAGGGGCTGAAGCATGTATTATGCCACCCCTGGCCTGGCCTAACAATTTGACACAACTGGCTGATCACTCAGCTGGGGTAAGTTGGTGTAATCACCTCTTACTTAGGTGTAGTATACCTATACCTAACCTTAAATGGGACACATGTTAACCTATAAGTCACTCCTATGGCAGGCCTTAACAATCCTGAAGGCAGAGTGCTTGGTTCCATGTGAGATGGTGCTCTGGCATGAGCTGAGCCTGTCTGCAGTGGTCGGAACAACTTCCTTCTACTGTTTCCAGATATCGTCATACCATATACTCTTAAGTGCATTATGAACCTCGCGGTTAAATGCTATCTTTGGTTTGGCTTTATCAAAACATGTCGAGTAAGGTGTCATACGAATTGGAATACTAACCCCTCGCCAATTCTGGCGACGGGGTTAGTATTCCACCCTTCTAGAGGGACACGACATGTACAGTACCTGAAACCCGGGTAAAATCAGACATAGCCTCAGCTCCACAAAATGGATGCTGCCACCACAGACACAAGTCTGCCCTCCTGCTGCTGGGAGTCCTTCCAGCTTGGGAGACGTGGACAAAGGGTTTCCTGCCAGGGGCGGTGCATGCACCACCCCAGACAGGATTTTGTGTATTGGTCAGGTAGGGCTTGAATAGAATCAGACATGCCTGAGGCTCACAAGGAGCCTCGGTGCATATGCCAGTTCAAACCGGTCCTGGGGCACACCAGCCCCGGACCTGGGGCGAGCTGGACAAAGGATTGGGGGTGTAACCACCCCCCTTCCTGGTCCCACCCATAGGGAGGGACCTAGCAGGTAGTCCGGCCCCTAGAATCCGCTTAAAGGTAGGAGCTGTGTCCTAAGACTTCAGACATCCTGGAATCAACTTAACCACAAGAAGAAGACGGGAACTTCGACGCTCTGCTGCACAGAGGACTGAAGGAAATCTCCCCTATGGTCAGGGAGTGACCATCTTGCTAACGCAAGCACCAACCAGCTATCCAACGTCTGCTTTGCTGCCGCCTCCTGCCGGAGCCCGAGCCCAGAGCCCGACAAGAACTGGACCTCCAGACCTCTCACCGCCCGATCCACAGTCCCTGCAAAGAAGGAACCCGTGGAGGCACCGAGACACGTGGAGCCAGCCATCTTGGAAGACCGACGACAAGCTGCAAGCGCAACGACAGAGGCTCCCTCCAGGTTGTGCTTTGGGTCCTGAGAAGCCCAACACCCGAGCAGCATCTGCACCAAAGGTGAGCCCTCCAGCATCTCCACGATCTGCGTGGGGCCCCTCTGCACTTTGCATCTCGACGCGCCTGCCCGGTCCCTGGCCCGTTGGCTAGTGGCCATTTTGGCAACCTATTTGAAAATCAACGACACTGGTCTGGTTGCTCCAGACTGGCCCTAGCTGCTCTCCAAAAGAGCAGCCCCTCTGACCTTGCTGGTCAGAGCAATCAGCTTTCCTCTCTTTCCACGACTCCTGCCTTTGCCAAGGCTTGTTTGCTTCTTTCGAGTCGCCGACACCGCCGACAGCGAGAGCCTGCGTGGGACAGCTCGTGAACCGACTCCTGGACGTCGTCGACCTTCAGGGACCACGTGGCTGCGGAGACAAGCTACCCCTCATCACCTGTTTGCACCCGACATCGCCTGGTACCTACCTGGTGCCACGCCGGTCACTGGCTAGTGACTGTGAACACTGTCCCCTCTGCTTTCAGGTCTTCTACAACTCCGATCCACCCTTGGATCCAACGCATCTCTTCTGGACCGACCGCCTGCAGCATCTTTGTCATCAGGCTCCATTGAATCGATAGAAGAAACCCGACGCACTTCGAGACCTATGCACCCGCTTCCTGTGGGTGAGGTAACGCTGGCACTCCGGTGCCCAAGTGTAGAGAATCATCTCTAGTGTCTGTGTTTCAAATCTTAAGATCGTAGTCCAACCAGAAGATCCTTTCTGCAGTAACTTTCTAACTTTTACGCACCCATTGAAAACCTATGGGAGCACGCGTGTGACTTTACTCACTGCACACGCGACCCGTGGACCTCCTGGTCACTAACTGAAGTTAGCTCCTTGTAGGCCCAGCGATTCTAGAGGCCCTAGGCCTTTTCCCTTTCCTGTTCGTGGTACTTATACCACTATTTTAGTATATGGTTTGAGTGGCCACCAGGGCCCATCCATATAAAGTGCAACTCCTGTATATTATAACATTGTCTTGTTTAACGATTTGTGCTCCTGTGCTCATAAAGAGTCTGGGGGATACTTTGAGAAATAAATACATATATATTTTGAATATATATCTGTGTGGTGTCCTTTCATTGGTATAAAGGGGGTTACATTTGGTAAAACAGCCTGCTTAACACGCTTTAACGAGTTTAGCCTCAAAGACTGCTTAGCCTACGCTACCACTAGGGCAGCTAGTCCGAAAAGGTTGACTTACAACCACACCATAAGGGTTGCTTGGCATGGTACAAGGTGGTCACTTTAAGTAGTGAACATCATATACCAGGCCAACTTCTCACATTGGTGGCAGCGGTGGGATTTGAGCTTGCTGTGTTTTACCATTGTAATCTCTTGGTTACCAATTGAAAGATCACATAGGTACCTGTAGGTACATATAAAACAAGATAGATATACTTAAGTTCTACTGAACTTAGTTGTTGTAGAGCAAAGGGAGTAGCACACCCTGACTACAACTACTAGAGAGGTTTAGTAGGTAAACCCAAGTGTAGGTAGATTGCAACACATCCACCCACACTTAAGAGCAATGGAGGGGGCAGAGGGGTCCAAGGTACCCATCTCTGTCGAGAGTGACCCCCAGAGGGCACCAACTCTCTTTGCTACCCTAAATCAAAATGAGCTCAGGCAGTTGGCAAATATCAGGGGCCTTAAACAGCCCAAGAACCCTACTTCTGCTGAACTCAGAGAGCTTTTACAAGCTGATGAAGATCAGAGAGCTCTCAAGAAAGCCTCCCAGTTAGGCCCCTTAGGGACTGGAACAGGAGCCCCCCCTTCTGAAGATGCTACTGAGGTACCCCTTTCCAAGAGTCACCCCTTAGATGAGATTCATACTACAGAGGATGAAAGTGATAGGGATACAGATGGTAGTGAGGATGAAGGGAGAAATAGCCCAGTGCCAAGTGTTATACTTGGCCCAGCTAAACTAAGGCTATTGGGGACTGACAATGGGATCACCCCATTGGATCTCCCCAGTGGACTTAACCAGGGGCTTGGGAGGCAAAGGAATCACTCAGGTGACTCTAATGCTTCTCATGCCTCTAGAGGCTCTCAAGGTCACTCCAGGAGAAGGATGACCACCCCTCAGAGGAGGGAGCATGAGGCCAGAATGCAGGAAGCCCAGCTGAGGATCAGGAAGCAGGAGCTAGAGGTAGCCCTGATGGAAGAGAAACTGAACAAGGCTAGGCAACCTAGAGAGAGTGGGTCTATACCCACTGGTGGCAGCATTGTCCCTAAGGACAAAGATAGGGTCTTTGACAATAGGAACCTGTCCAAGGTTGTGCCCCCCTACAAAAGTGGGGATGACATCCACAAATGGATGACTGCTCTTAAGAGAGCCTGCAAAGTGCAGCAGGTTCCTGAAGACCAGTGGGCAGCAATCTTATGGCTCTCCTTTGAAGGAAGAGGCAGAGATAGACTCCTCACTGTTAGGGAGGAGGATGTCAGAAACTACAGAGTCCTGAAGAGTGTCCTAGTTGATGGGTTAGGCTTAACCACTGAACAGTACAGGTTAATGTTCAGAGACACCCAGAAGACACAGACTCAGGACTGGTCTGAATACATTGAATGTGCCACTAAGGCTTTGGAGGGTTGGTTGCTGGGAAGTAAGGTATCTGATTATACAGGATTGTACAATTTGATGGTGAGAGAACAGATTTTAAATAACTGTCAGAACCAGCAACTGCATCAACACTTGGTTGACTCAGATCTGACCTCTCCCCAAGAATTGGGAAAGAAGGCATACAAATGGGTCAGAACCATGGTTAAGCAAAAGAACCAGAACCAGGGCCAAGGGGGTGATCAGAAGAAAACAGACCAGAAGGGTGGAGATCAGAAATCTAAAGACCAGAAGTCTTCAACAGGGCCCCAAACTACTGCTAAGGAGGGTGGGTCCCAACAACAATCCAAGGGAAAGAAGAAAGAAGGTCAAAAGAAACCCTGGTGCAATCATTGCAAGAATACAACTCACTGGACTAGTGATTGTAAGAAGGGTGGAGCCCCCAACACTGTTGCCCCTAAGGCACCTGCTCCCAGTACTACTGTTAGCAGTGTTGGTCCCCAGACAAAGGGTGTAGTGGGAATCACTATGGGAACTGAAGGAGATTCTGACTTAGACAGAACCCTTACACAGGCAGTCTTGATCTGTGATGGGGACATAGATTTGTCCCTGACTGTGAGCCCCAGTAACCTGGGCAAGTACAGACAGACTCCTTTAATTAATGAAAAAGTGGCTCAAGCCTACAGGGACACATGTGCCAGTGTCACTATGGTGACACTAGGCTTTGTGGACCCTGGACAGTACATACCAGGTGAGAATTACCTGGTGACCAATGCCATCAATGCCACTACTTCACATAGTGTGGCAGTTGTTAACTTCTCATAGGGAGGGGTAACTGGCCTCAAAAGGGTTGTGGTTAGTGCAGACCTCCCAGTAGAATGTTTGTTGGGCAATGACCTAGAGAGTTCTCTATGGTCAGAAGTGGAGTACAGGACTCATGCAGAGATGTTAGGTATATCATCACATGTCCTTGCTGTGACCAGGTCACAGGCCAAAAAGTGCCTCACTGAACCTCAGGTCTTGGATCCTGGAACAATGGACCAAGCACCTTCCAAGAAGAAGAACAGGAGGGTCAAGGCTGTGCCTTCCCCCCTGCCTACAAGTGTGGATCAGACTTCCCAGGAAGATGATCTCGAGACCCTTGAAGGAACTGTCCCTGAAGAGCTTGAACCTGACCAGGTTGAGTTTCTGGGGACAGGGGGACCTTCTAGGGCTGACTTGGGGCAGGCTCAGTTATCCTGTCCCTCTCTTGAACCCCTCAGACAGCTGGCTGCTGCTGAGGCTGCTGGGAATGCTCAAGGTACCCATAAAGTGTATTGGGATGAAGGGCTCCTTTATTCAGAGGCTAGAGACCCCAAGCCTGGTGCAACCAGGAGGTTGGTTATACCTCTGCAATTTAGGGGCTTCCTTCTTACCTTGGCCCATGATATTCCTCTAGCAGGACACTTAGGCCAGAACAAGACTTGGGACAGGCTTGTCCCTCACTTTCACTGGCCTCACATGAATGAAGATACAAAGGAGTTTTGTCGCTCCTGTGTGACCTGCCAAGCCAGTGGCAAATCAGGTGGCACAACAAAGGCCCCCCTGATACCACTACCTGTGGTGGGGGTCCCCTTTGAAAGAGTGGGAATAGATATAGTGGGTCCCATGGATCCTCCCACTGCATCTGGGCACAGATTTATACTGGTGGTAGTGGATCATGCCACCAGGTATCCAGAGGCAATTCCCCTTAGGACCACTACAGCTCCTGTTGTGGCCAGGGCCCTGCTGGGAGTATTCTCCAGAGTGGGGTTTCCTAAGGAGGTGGTTTCTGACAGAGGTACCAACTTCATGTCAGGATACTTGAGAGCTATGTGGAAGGAATGTGGTGTCAACTACAAGTTCACCACTCCTTATCACCCACAATGCAATGGGCTTGTTGAGAGATTCAACAAGACCCTAAAGGGTATGATCAAAGGATTACCTGAAAAGCTCAGGCGAAGATGGGACATCCTTCTACCCTGCCTTCTGTTTGCTTACAGAGAGGTCCCACAAAAAGGAGTTGGCTACAGCCCCTTTGAATTGTTGTTTGGGCACCCTGTAAGAGGCCCACTGTGTTTGGTGAAGGAAGGATGGGAGTTACCTCTCAAAAAGCCTAAACAATACATAGTGGACTATGTACTTGGTCTCCGCTCCAGGATGGCTGATTATATGGAGAAGGCATCCAAAAACCTTGAGGCAAGCCAGGCCTTACAGAAAGCTTGGCATGACTAAAAGGCTGTCTTGGTTGAGTTTCAGCCAGGACAGAAGGTATGGGTGTTGGAGCCAGTGGCCCCAGCAGCACTCCAAGACAAATGGTCTGGACCCCATACAATCCTGGAAAAGAAGGGAGAGGTCACCTACTTGGTGGACCTAGGAACTCCCAGGAGTCCCCACAGGGTACTCCATGTTAACAGGTTAAAAGCATATGTTGACAGGGCAGACATGGGCTTGCTCATGGCTACAGATGAGGGACAGGAGGAGGAGAGTGACCCTCTCCCAGACCTGTTGTCTCAGAACCCTGAAGATGGTTCAGTTGAAGGAGTGACCCTGGGAGGCAACCTCACTGAGCATCAGCAGAATGAATGTAGACAGGTTCTACACTCATTTCAACATATGTTCTCCTTGATACCTAGTCAAACTGACTGGTGCACCCATGTGGTGGACACTGGTGACAGTCTGCCTGTAAAGAACAAACTTTACAGACAACCTGACCACGTCAGGGACTGTATAAAGGCTGAGGAACAAAAAATGCTGGAACTGGGTGTCATTGAACCCTCAGAGAGCCCCTGGGCTAGCCCAGTGGTTCTGGTCCCCAAACCTCACACCAAAGATGGCAAGAGAGAGATGAGGTTCTGTGTGGATTACAGAGGACTCAATGCTGTCACTAGGACAGATGCACATCCTATTCCAAGGGCAGATGAGCTCATAGACAAACTAGCTTCTGCTAAGTTTTTGAGCACATTTGACTTGACAGCTGGCTATTGGCAAATCAGATTAGCTGAGGAGTCCAAGGCCAAAACAGCATTCTCAACCCCAGGTGGGCATTATCAATTTTTGGTGATGCCCTTTGGTCTGAAGAATGCACCTGCCACCTTCCAAAGGTTGGTGATTCAAGTCCTTACTGGGTTGGATGACTTTTGTGCAGCATATCTTGATGACATTGCTGTCTTTAGCTCCACCTGGGAGGATCACCTGATCCACCTGAAGAAGGTACTTGAGGCTCTGCAAAAGGCAGGCCTCACTATCAAGGCTACTAGGTGCCAGATAGGGCAGAGTAAGGTTGTGTATTTGGGCCACCTTGTAGGTGGAGGCCAAGTTCAACCACTGGAGAGTAAGATACAATCCATCAAGGACTGGTCTCCTCCAACCACCCAGACTCAAGTTCGAGCTTTCTTGGGCTTGACTGGGTACTACAGGAAGTTTGTTAAGAACTATGGGTCCATTGTGACTCCTCTTAATGATCTGACATCCAAGAAGATTCCCAAAAAGGTTCAGTGGACAGTAAGCTGTCAAAAGGCATTTGATGACCTGAAGAAGGTCATGTGCTCTGCACCTATCCTGAAAAGTCCTGACTACTCCAAAGAGTTTATTGTCCAAGCAGATGCTTCTGAGTTGGGTGTGGGAGCTGTGCTGTCACAACTTAATGTAGATGGTCAAGACCAACCCATTGCTTTTATTAGCAGAAGGTTGACCCCCAGAGAGAAGAATTGGTCAGCTATTGAGAGGGAGGCCTTTGCTGTGGTGTGGGCCCTGAAGAAGCTGAGGCCATACTTGTTTGGCACTCACTTCAAGATTCAGACCGACCATAAGCCCCTCTTGTGGCTAAATCAGATGAAGGGTGAAAACCTCAAACTGCTTAGGTGGTCCATTTCCCTACAGGGGATGGACTTTACAGTGGAGCACCGGCAGGTTACAGACCATGGGAATGCAGATGGTCTCTCCAGGTACTTCCACTTAGGACATGAAGACGAGACTGGTCAAGGCTAGTTTAATGTCCCTGCGTTTGGGGGTGGGGTTGTGTAGGAGAGTAGGGTCTGCTATCCTGTGGTCACCCCAAATTTTTGCTTTTTGCTTCACTGGTTTTTGACATATTGAGGCTGTGGGCCTGCTGATCAGATCCCCAGCCTGCTGTTCTCTCTACTAAATTAACACTATGCACTCTAGGTGCATAACCAATTGGAACTAGATCACCCTGTGAGCCCCTTGTACCAGTGTACACTAGGTACCCAGGGCATTGGTGTATCTAAGGCCTACCAGGGGCTGAAGCATGTATTATGCCACCCCTGGCCTGGCCTAACAATTTGACACAACTGGCTGATCACTCAGCTGGGGTAAGTTGGTGTAATCACCTCTTACTTGGGTGTAGTATACCTATACCTAACCTTAAATGGGACACATATTAACCTATAAGTCACTCCTATGGCAGGCCTTAACAATCCTGAAGGCAGAGTGCTTGGTTTCATATGAGATGGTGCTCTGGCATGAGCTGAGCCTGTCTGCAGTGATAGGAACCACTTCCTTTTACTGTTTCCAGATATCGCCATACCATATACTCTTAAGTGCATTATGAACCTCGCGGTTAAATGCTATCTTTGGTTTGGCTTTATCAAAACATGTCGAATAAGGTGTCATACGAATTGGAATACTAACCCCTCGCCAATTCTGGCGACGGGGTTAGCATTCCACCCTTCTAGAGGGACACGACATGTACAGTACCTGAAACCCGGGTAAAATCAGACATAGCCTCAGCTCCACAAAATGGATGCTGCCACCACAGACACAAGTCTGCCCTCCTGCTGCTGGGAGTCCTTCCAGCTTGGGAGACGTGGACAAAGGGTTTCCTGCCAGGGGCGGTGCATGCACCACCCCAGACAGGATTTTGTGTATTGGTCAGGTAGGGCTTGAATAGAATCAGACATGCCTGAGGCTCACAAGGAGCCTCGGTGCATATGCCAGTTCAAACCGGTCCTGGGGCACACCAGCCCCGGACCTGGGGCGAGCTGGACAAAGGATTTGGGGTGTAACCACCCCCCTTCCTGGTCCCACCCATAGGGAGGGACCTAGCAGGTAGTCCGGCCCCTAGAATCCGCTTAAAGGTAGGAGCTGTGTCCTAAGACTTCAGACATCCTGGAATCAACTTAACCACAAGAAGAAGACGGGAACTTCGACGCTCTGCTGCACAGAGGACTGAAGGAAATCTCCCCTATGGTCAGGGAGTGACCATCTTGCTAACGCAAGCACCAACCAGCTATCCAACGTCTGCTTTGCCGCCGCCTCCTGCCGGAGCCCGAGCCCAGAGCCCGACAAGAACTGGACCTCCAGACCTCTCACCGCCCGATCCACAGTCCCTGCAAAGAAGGAACCCGTGGAGGCACCGAGACACGTGGAGCCAGCCATCTTGGAAGACCGACGACAAGCTGCAAGCGCAACGACAGAGGCTCCCTCCAAGTTGTGCTTTGGGTCCTGAGAAGCCCAACACCCGAGCAGCATCTGCACCAAAGGTGAGCCCTCCAGCATCTCCACGATCTGCGTGGGGCCCCTCTGCACTTTGCATCTCGACGCGCCTGCCCGGTCCCTGGCCCGTTGGCTAGTGGCCATTTTGGCGACCTATTTGAAAATCAACGACGCTGGTCTGGTTGCTCCAGACTGGCCCTAGCTGCTCTCGAAAATAGCAGCCCCTCTGACCTTGCTGGTCAGAGCAATCAGCTTTCCTCTCTTTCCACGACTCCTGCCTTTGCCAAGGCTTGTTTGCTTCTTTCGAGTCGCCGACACCGCCGACAGCGAGAGCCTGCGTGGGACAGCTCGTGAACCGACTCCTGGACGTCGTCGACCTTCAGGGACCACGTGGCTGCGGAGACAAGCTACCCCTCTTCACCTGTTTGCACCCGACATCGCCTGGTACCTACCTGGTGCCACGCCGGTCACTGGCTAGTGACTGTGAACACTGTCCCCTCTGCTTTCAGGTCTTCTACAACTCCGATCCACCCTTGGATCCAACGCATCTCTTCTGGACCGACCGCCTGCAGCATCTTTGTCATCAGGCTCCATTGAATCGATAGAAGAAACCCGACGCACTTCGAGACCTATGCACCCGCTTCCTGTGGGTGAGGTAACGCTGGCACTCCGGTGCCCAAGTGTAGAGAATCATCTCTAGTGTCTGTGTTTCAAATCTTAAGATCGTAGTCCAACCAGAAGATCCTTTCTGCAGTAACTTTCTAACTTTTACGCACCCATTGAAAACCTATGGGGGCACGCGTGTGACTTTACTCACTGCACACGCGACCAGTGGACCTCCTGGTCACTAACTGAAGTTAGCTCCTTGTAGGCCCAGCGATTCTAGAGGCCCTAGGCCTTTTCCCTTTCCTGTTCGTGGTACTTATACCACTATTTTAGTATATGGTTTGAGTGGCCACCAGGGCCCATCCATATAAAGTGCAACTCCTGTATATTATAACATTGTCTTGTTTAACGATTTGTGCTCCTGTGCTCATAAAGAGTCTAGGGGATACTTTGAGAAATAAATACATATATATTTTGAATACATATCTGTGTGGTGTCCTTTCATTGGTATAAAAGGGGGTTACATTTGGTAAAACAGCCTGCTTAACACGCTTTAACGAGTTTAGCCTCAAAGACTGCTTAGCCTACGCTACCACTAGGGCAGCTAGTCCGAAAAGGTTGACTTACAACCACACCATAAGGGTTGCTTGGCATGGTACAAGGTGGTCACTTTAAGTAGTGAACATCATATACCAGGCCAACTTCTCACAATGCCATTAATTGTCTTGTTGAATCTCTCCACCAAGCCATTAATCTAGGTGTGATGGGGTAGTAAATTTGTAACTCACACCACATTCATCCCACACAGCTTTTAGGTACGCAGACATGAAATTGGTTGCTCAATACGAGACCACTTCCTTAGGGAACCCAAACCTTGTGAAGATACCAAGGAGGACATTTGCCACTGCAGAAGTAGATGCAGTCCTAAGCGGCATTGCCGTTGGATACCTAATAGCAGGGCCCACTACTACTAGAATAAATCTGTTTCCAGATACAGTAGGTGGTTCAAGGGGACAAACCATGTTGATCCCTATCCTCTCAATGGGAGTCCCAATGGGAGTCCTAACCACAGGTAGTTCAAGGAGCCTTTGGTGGTGCACTTCTCTTGCCACTGACCTGACAGGTTGCACAGGAGTGACAAACCCCTTTACTTTCTCAGACATCTGGGGCCAATAGAAGTGGGCATCTAAACGGTCCCAAGTCCTTGACTGACCAGGGGCTATCATGAGCTAAAGTGACAATTAATTATCTGTATGCTTGGGGAACCACCACTCTCCTGGTTGTGCCTGGCTTGGGGTCCCTGGCTTCAACATACAGCAATTCATCCTCCCAATTAACCCTGTGAGTGCCCCTGGCATCTCCCTCTTCTTGCCTGGCAGCATGCTGCCTGAGGCTCTCTAGTGTTGGGCTTGTCCTTTCTCCGGGCAAAGTTCCTCTCTTTTTGTTTAAAAAAAAATCTTTTTATTGAATATTGTGGAAAACACCCATACAATCTTATGCATCACTTCAGATCTAAGATAGGAGTTTACAATACGATACTGAACTTCCCTTCAATTATCTCCTTTCCCACCCACATTCAGGATTATGTCGGCGTGAGTCTGGTCCATTTCTGTGCTCTGCTGGGGAGGTGCAAATATCACCACAATATACATTCCATTTCCCTCATATCTTATCCCACTTTTTGGGGCAACCTCTGTTTGTATAGACTGCTAGCATACACCAGTCCACATCTTGTTACCATTCTACAACTGTTGGTAGGTCTGGAACTCCCCATTGGCCACCCACAGTTGATCCATTCGGTTAAAATCAGTTGCCTCCCAGAAGTTGAGGAGACATGTCTTGGGGGATAGTGCTAAGTCAATTCCACTCACCTCACTCACTACTTGGTTGACTGTTGCCCCATAACTGTTTCAAGGGACATTCCCAGAGTATGTGGTAATATGTACCAGTCTCCCCACACTCCCTCCTACAGTTCGTTGAACTACTGCGGCCCATCTTGACCAATGTCATGCATGCAATGTGTGTGCGGATGTTAGAAATGGTATTTCTGGTTGGCTAGGGCAAGCGCCTAAGCCAGGCAGAAACCACCACTCTAATCAGGGTAAGGGAGGTACACACTGAAGATAAACCTGCTCACTCCCTTGGTAGCTTGGCACCAGCAGTCAGGCTTATCCCAGAGGCAATGTGTAAAGCATTTGTGCAATACACACACACAGCAGAGACACACTAGGCACACCACAAAAGAAACTCCACACAAGTTTATAAAAAAAATAGCCTTTGTATTACTCATAAACCACCTTAGAATGCAATCACATATATACACTGTGCCACCGGGCACTAGGTATTACTTTACAGGGGACTATATACATTACAGGGCCAGTCGGGCCACTGTCAGAACTCTTAGAACGCACAAGTAGGGAAAATAAAATCAAGCAGTACCTACTGGCAATATTGCACTTCGCACATTGTGATGCAAACCATACTCAGCAACAGTGCACCGTAGTGAACATTAGTCATGGTACACATCTCATGAGGCATGAACATAGAGCCCCCTAACAGTAACCAGCACCATCAGCAGTGGTGCACACATTAGGGCCATTATACCTGTCCCCTGCCCCTCTCGGGCATTAATCTCAATAAACTGAGCATAGACATAATAGGCATACATCTTAGCATGCATAAATCATATTAGCAATGCACCTCATTAACACTCCCCAGGTGCACATATCACCTTAGGGCCTTGCGCCCTACCAGCCCACCAGGTGCTCACAGGCCAACTGGCCTTCCTAGGGGGCCCATCTGGGACTTCCCCACAATGCCCTATGTCCATCAAAAGTCAGGGCTCTATGAGCACTGGCCTCCACCAGCCCATGCTCTCATGGGGCGAGGGTGCAACTCACCCTAGTTTCTAATATGACCGAAAAGAAATGCCCCCGTCGGTGGAGAGACTTCCCTCAGTCCCTTTTTCACCCAAAAATAACAATGGCCAAAAGGCGGCTGCCCGCTACTCTGCAGTGCGGCTGCCTCCGTGTAGGCGAGGGGTGGATTCCCCCCCTCCGGTCAGCCCCTCTGGACTCACCCTCACTCCGGGGAGCCTGGCAAGCTTCTCCACGCGTCCTTCACTCGCCGGCTGCGGTTTCATCACGCTTCCGCACTCCGGCAGCCCACGAGGCTCAGCTTCTCCTCAATGTCCGGTGATCTCTGGAGACCCGCCTCTCCCTCTACCAGACGGGGGGAAGGCGGGAATGCGGAAAATGGAACCCGCGAGGCTTCGACACCTCTCACTGCCACACAGACTCGGCAACGCGCTGGGCTCTCCTCGGACACGAGAGCCCCGCCTGCCAACAGGCAATGACTTCGCCTGACTTCTGCTCCTGCTGCCTTTCTTTTGGCCGGCTCCCAATCCGGCCGTAATCGCCTGACTTCTCCTTTGAGGGCCCTTGACGATTCTCAGAGCGAAGTCTCCGTTGCTCCTGCTGCCTTCTCTGCCACACAATGTGGAGCGGAGCCTCCGCAACTTCCTGGTTTGAAGGCGGCTGCCCCATGCCCACAGCATGGCCACACGCTGTCACGGCACAGACCGAGACCAGGTGACCTCTTCATGGCGTGAACGCACACTGCGTCCGCCGCATACAGGTATGTTGAGCCCACTTCTAAGGCTCCAAGGCAAGGAGCAAAAGCGCTCAGCATACGCTTTCTGCAGACAACCCCCTCAAGCCTGGACAGTGCCCTCCTCGTGCCGAGTGCACTCTTCAGGGCAATGGTCACCAGCTCCCCAGCAGCAGGGGGAACAGTCCAGTGCTCACAACGCCCTAAGTCCCATGACACCAGGGGCAGTTCTGGGCACAGGCAGGCCAGCAGATAGTTTCAGGTCAGCACACAGCCCATTTTCCGGGGTTCACAGCCCCAATACTTATACCCCCAATGTCTTTGTTCTCGCCCTGGCCAAGGGCTCTGCGCCTGGTCCAACACAGTTCTGGGGGCACTCACACCTTTCTCTAAAGGTGCTCCAACACCTCCTTTGTCAGTGTAGGCTCTGGCCCTAGACACATCACAAGGGCGCAGAGCCAGCATTGTGGAAGGCAGGCACAGTCCCATTCAGTCCCAGGTGCGACTCCTTCCACCACTCCAAATGCAGATGGGCCTATTCAGCCTAGCGCTAACTCACCCAGTCCCTGTCACTCCAGAGCCAGACATGCAATACACATCAGGCAGGCACAAAGACACATAGCACACAGAAATTCCCAGTCCTAAAAGTGGCATTTCTAAAATAGTGATAATAAATTTGTGAACACCAATGCACAGCATTTATTACCACCATTCCAAACTTACCAAACTTGGCCACTCAACTCCTCTCAGATCAGGAATTACCACTGAAGCACATATCAGGGAATCCCCAATGCATTCCTATGAGAGGGCAACCTCACAGTAATGAGAAATCAAAATGGCTGTTTGTCACTACCAGGACATGCCACACAGTTAAAGCACATGTCCTACCTTTTACCTACAATGCACCCTGCCCATAGGGCTATCTAGGGCCTACCTTAGGGGTGACTGATAAGTAGTAAAAGGGGAATCATAGACGTGGCACCCATTTTATGTGCCACGTCACAGCGGCAGTAAACTGCGCGCGCAGGCCCTGCAATGGCAGAGGCCTGAGACGGGTTTGAAAGGCTACTTTGGTGGGTGGCGCAATCAGTGCTGCAAGCCCATCAGTAGCATTTCACTTACTGGACATGGGTATCTGGGATACCGCTTTACAAGGGACTCACAAGTGAATTAAATTAGCCAAACAGGTGTAGACCAATCTTACCATGTTTTACCATAGAAAGCACATGCACTTCACACTTGACAGCGGTGATAAAGTGCCCAGAGTCCTAAAACCACCAGCACCAGGCCAGAACAAATACTAGGAGGAAGGCAAAAAGTTCAGGGATGACTCTGCAAAAAGGGCCAAGTCCAACATCGGTGTAGAACTTTCAATTGTACCAGTCGCAGCCTTGATGGTATGGCTACCTCACAGGGGAGGAAAGTGCATCGCGCCAGTCTTTGTCCTCTAGGTCTCCTACGTCAGATTGCCAGCACGTATATTGGGGGGACGTCGGGTCAGGTAAATTAATTATTTTCCGGTATGTGAGGGAGATTGCTTTACTCTGAATGGGATCTGCCAATAGTCTGTCTTCCAGTGGAGTGACCACCAGGATCCCCTCTACCTCTTTAGTTTCTAATAGGGCATGGCGTATTTGTAAGTATCAGAAGGTTTCTCCAACGAATAGTTTATACTCTGTAGTTCTGTAAAGGTCAATATTTTACCTTTCTTTGCTAAGTCGCTGACTTGAGATAATCCAATGGTGTCCCATTTATCTAACCCTTTAGATATACTTAAATTACCCAATAGGGGTGTCGTTAATGTCAATGTATTCCTCCAGCCAAGTCTTGTAGTGGTAGTGTGCCATATGGCAACTGTTAGAGCCGTGGGCCCAGTGAGCCGTTGGAACCATAATTTTGTGTATAGTGCCTTTCCATACCCTCCATGGTCCATCAGCCATCTATCCATCCGACACGCTGGATCCCATTTATTTATAATTGACAGGTGGGCAGCCCAATAATAACGCCAGATATCCGGTAGGGCGATACCCCCATCAAAGTTCCTCTCTTAAGGGTCCCCCTGCATTGAGAAGCTCTGCCAGATCAGGCTAGGCTTCCTCAGTTGAAGTTCCCTTCTCAGGCATCAGGGCTTCCTCCTGGTAAGAGAGTTCTCCTCCTGATCCTGTGTATCCTTAGAAGCTGGGTTAGCAGTCTTCTTTCCTTTTCGTCTTGTTCTTAAAGTGCTTGGTCATTTTTACAGGCTCTAGCTCTTTACGTTTACCTTGATGTGCAGTCTGTGCCCTAGTTGTCACACACACCCACTCAGGCAGAGCCAGCATTTCTACATGAACCATCTTTTCTACTTCCACCCATGCAGAAGTCTCTAGATCGTTACCTAACAGACACTCTACTAGTATGGTAGGAGACTCAACCGCCTTCTTTTTGCCAGTAACTCTTGCCTATTTAAAGTTCACCACTGTCATTGGTTGAAGCTTAGTCTCATTAGCAGCATTGGTAATTTGATGACTAACACCAGGGATCATTTGGTCTGGGGAAATCAGTCTTGCTGCTACCATGGTAACAAGGGCACCTGTATCTCTCAGAGCCTCTACTTCAGTCCCATTGATTCTTGGCCATTGTCTGTACGTCTCCAGGCTTGAAGGTAAGACGACCAAGGCTTTAATGTCCACCCCTCATAGGGAAACCAAAGTTGCCTCAGTGTGACCTCTGGCCCCTCCAGAGCACACTTCTACTCTCATCTCAACACTAACAATACCCTTTCATTGTCCACCAGTTGGGGACTTCTTGGTTCATATTGCATCACCTCTCTTGTGCCCTGCCTTCTGCCAGTCAAAGCACGCCTTCTTGGGATATCATTTTTTTTACTTTGATACCGCTTTGCTTTGTACTGGCAAGAGTCTCTGGGCACACTCTCCCTGGAAATCTTTTGGGGGCCTGAAGAGAACTGTCTTTTTGCCCTTGTCAGTGCTTACCTCCTTCCCCTGTTGGGAAGTATGAGCACCCTTCTTGGAGTCCCCTCCAATTTGGGTCTTGTTCTGGGTAGCCCTGGATCTGACCCATTTATCTGCAATCTTTCCCAGCTCTCTGGGAGAAAATAACTCAGAATCTGCAAGATGCTGTTGTAATTCTTCTGTGGAATAATTTGTTAGCATGCACCTTTTCATCACTGGATTATACAGCAGCAAATCCAACCTTCCAGTACCCTCACTGAAGAGTCAATAAAATCTACCCAAGTTAAGTTTTATCCTTTATGGTTATCCCTAAATCTGGGTCTGTACTCCTCTGTAGTGAGACCAAACCCCTTCCATCAGGGTGTCCTTCATGTGATAATAGGACATAGCAATTTCTTCATCTAGGGTCAGACTTCTATCTCTGCCCTTAACTGGTATTAATTCCCACAGTAGTAAGCCACAGTGTTGGCGACCTACTCTTCTGATGGTGCAGTCTCTCTCAAAAGCTGCAAACCATTTTGAAATGTTATCTCCATCATTGTAACTGGGGACTATGCCCTTTGGAATTTTAGGGTCACAGTATTTCTCATTGACTCTATTAATTTTGCTGTCACCATCTTTGGGCTATAGGCCCAGATCACCCCTTCTGCCTTCTAGAGCTAGTCTCCTCTCCTCATGTTCACGCTTTCTCTTCTCCAGGGAGATTTTGACAAGCTTGTCCTCAAGGTGTCTTACCACCCTACCCACAAGTTTACCACTAGCGTGACATCTGCCAATACCTGCAGGTGAGGATGGTCTTTGGAAGTTCATGAGATCTTGGCTTTCATCTTCTTCACTTGCTGAGCCACGATATCTTTCTCCGCATCTGACTCACCTGATGAGAGGTTCCCAGTTTGATCTGGCTCATCCTCATACTCTTGGAGGGCCTGTACTACATCCTCCTTTCCTGCAGTGGCTTTGTAGCCAATGCCTATGCCTAAGTGTGCACAAAGCTCTATAATCCTGGATCCTGATAACTGGGTAAGTGATCACTTTGAGATCGGGTGCACTCTGCATTGTGCCTATTTTATCTAGAAAGCGGGTAACCTTTTAAAAATGATAAAACTTTTAAAATACTTTGGCCTACTTTCTAAAACACCTTTAAACTTTGTACTCTTTAATTTACTCATAAATAGGGATGTAATAACAGGGCCCTGTCAATTTAAATTAAAACTCAGTAGTCAAATTAGGTTTTCTCGTGCACAAAAAATATGCTTATGTCTAAGTGGTGTAGAAAAATTACAAGTTCAGGAATCCCACTGCTAAAATAACAATGTTGCAAGGTGAAAGTATTACTTACCACATAGTACACAAAGATGGACCCTGGGTACTCTCATGTACCCCTTCTCTCAGTCCTGGTAGAGTGTCAAAGGGCAGGCAGGCTACTTAGAAGAACATGCGTTAAACATTTCACATCACCAACATGGATGATAATTGACAGGACTCGAGAGAAATCCGACACCAATTTATACGTATAGAGCTGATTTTTATATATTTTAGACATCAAAACAAAGTCGATATATAAAGGATAACCAAAGTTATCAAATTTCAAGCATTAAATAACTCTGTACTTGGCAGTGTAAAACATTAACGTTGCAGTCAATGGGAAAAACAGATATATTAAATCGGTTACTTAGGGAGTGAGCTCAACAGAACCCACTCTGGGGTCAAGATCCTCTGAGTCCAAAGACCAGTTCACAACAGCTAGCACAATTGAACCTGGATCAGGGTAGCGGGGTGCAGAGGTGCACTTTAGCTGTCAACCCGAGCTGTCAATCAGGCTTTCGGTCTTTAAATGGCTACCTTAGTAAAAGGTACTTGCGGGGCCAGTGGAGCAAAACCCTTTGGAACATAAGGAAGGAGCTAGCCTGGCACAGAGGAGGTGGGTGCAGAGGTGCTTCTAGCTATCCTTGGTGCTGAACAGGACCCGCAGCAACTAATGCTGACAGGTGTGCCAAGAGAGGGTGAAAACAAATCCAGGATCCTTACGATGCAAGTGCATCTCTTCTCTTGAAGCGTTGAATAAAGCAGGTAGTAGTTGGCCTGACCACCAATTAGCCTTAGTGCCTGCAAGAACTGCGATTGAGGAAATCTTCCAGAGGACCAGGGGAATGTTGTAGAAAGCTGAGCCTCGGACAGTACTTCAAGGTCATGGATTTAGCAGTTTGTGCCTGCCGACTACAGGGGACTAGTTCTTCCACCCCAAGGGAGTTCTTGTGAAGTCTGGAGTTTGCAGAGAGGTTCACTTTCCTTTTGGAAGCGGTCTCTTGCCTTGGTCGAGTCGAAATCCAGCGGGTTCAGGATGGCTGCCACAGTTGCAGAGCATAGCGCCTCTCTTCTTGGAGTCTTTTCTTGATATCACGTAGAATCTAAGGTGCTGGTGTGCCCCTTAAAACCTGGATTTAGGGGGTGTTGGTGGGCATGAGGACTAGTAGCCAATGGGCATCTAGTCCTGCAGCTAATTTGCCCCAGTAGTAACCACATCCAGTGGTTGTACGTCACTGAACCAGTCAGAACCTACTTTTTAGACTACATTCAAGATGGCCCAAACCATCCGCAACTGTGCACTTCAGTTACAGCACCCTAGATGTGTGGCCAGCCTTGTGGAAGTGTACACCTCCTGAATAGCTAATTGTCCTGCCTGCCTGCGAAAAACAGTGTCTGGGGTAGGGGGAGGCTTTGTCCTCGGGTGGGGTGCAAGTTCCTTTGTCCTGCAGTGCTGGTGAAGCCTTTAAGGCTCACCGCCATGATGGTTCCTTTCACTAGCCATCCTGTGTGGGCAGAAGTGTCACCTCCTGCACACACAGGACTTTCTTTCTGACCTCTGAGAGTGGCACACACTTCCCAATATGAGATCTGATCTCTGTCTTGGCGGCAAACCCTCGAAAAAGCCCACCAAGGCACGAGAACACTGGTTTAACGCACTGTCTAAAGTGCCACCTAGGTACATGCTGGTTGAACTTTAAAATCACCATTGTATTAGTGGTTAAAAGGCACAGTGTTTGACACCAAACACGAAGGAAATTAACCGTTCCCTAAAGGAGCTTGACATCTGGGGATGTGCGGTGTTCATCCCATGTTATCCTATGGAGGGTCAGTCACTACATTGTTGCAAATATATTCCAACACATATACCATGATGCACCCTGCCTTCTGGGCTATAGGAGGCCTACCATAGGGTGACTGACATAGTCAAGTCAAAAAAGCTTTATTTCGATAAAAATTGTATCATAAAAGCATTGACAACAAACATAAAAGGTACAATTTATCGAAAAAGGAGCATATAAAACAAGTATTAATATCTGGGGATGGACTAACCATCTGATTACTTTACACCAGCCTAAAATAAGTTACAGTATTAGGGACTTCCATAAGTTATAGATTTAAAATGTGATCATTATAAATAATTTCTTATACAATAACATTAAACAGGATCATGTAATGAGACAGAGGAGTTTACTTCTGATGTTCCATGACCACCTCAGAAATTTAGCCACACCACAGACCAGCACTAGGCTGGTATCAGATCGTAATATTCTTAGTGCCACACGGTAGTTTGATGTGCCCAGCATTCGGCAAACGGGGCCTAGCCATCTACTTCTTGGATTTTTGTATGCTGGGCATTCAAACATAATGTGTACCGTGCTTTCGACCTTCCCCCTGCAACTCGGGCAAGTATCCGGGGTCTGGTGGGGAGGCTTCCATTTGCTAGTAAACTCTCGAGTTGGAAGTGTCTCAAGTCTAAATTGAAGATACAATGACCTGTCCCTTGGTTTCTGCACAAAGTCAAGGTAGAACTCGAAACTAACGGCTTGTTTGTGAGTGTAAAAAGCTTCGGTTAACCTGCCTGTGTTGGTGTTACTAAGCTCCTGACGGTCGATCCATGCCCAATAGGCTCTTTTGAGGTCTACCTTACTCAGGGGTTCCCCGTGCTCCCAAGCTTCTCTGAAACCTAGCAGATTAAGAGACTTCTTGATGTTACAGAGCCAACTTACTCTATGTGAGCCCAGAGAGTTCATTACTTCTCTTAGGCCCTCGGCATATTTTGCTAGCTCCGGAGTGCGCCAAAGGCGAGTCCAAAATAGCAAAGGGCGTAGCCTTGCCATGTCCTTAATCGAGCGCCTACCCAGGTCGCTTAAAAGGGGTTTTAGTGGAGTACCCCATGGAAGAGAAACCAGTTCTCTCCGAAATTTGTTCACGGACCTGGAAATTTCATCGAGATTATCATAACCCCAAAGTTCGGCTCCATACAGCGCCGAACCAACTGCTTTGGCCTGGTAGATCACTAGCACGGGAGCGATTGGCTTGCTCTGCGAGGAGCGATGTTCTTTTGCGATAGCCCCCGTGGCCCGTTTATGGTTTAGCAGCATCTTATCAATGTGGGGTCTCCAGCTTAAACTGTCGGAAATTCTGATACCGAGATAATCAAATAATTTTACGTGCTCCAAAGGGGCTCCATCGAACGTGATGGTGACGCTAGATGATCTACGCGATTTCAAGGAGAGAAGCTTGGTCTTTAGGGTGTTAATGGTCAATCCTCTCAGTTTGCAGAACAAGTGGAATCTATCCAGAAGCTTTTGTAGCCCTACTGGTGTTTTGGATATTAATAGGGTATCATCTGCAAAGAGGAGGGTGGGGACTCTTTCGCCCGCCAGGGCAGGGGCATCAGCTGGAATATCTTGCAAAAACTTCACCACCCCATTCACAAATAAGGAGAAGAGGGTGGGTGCTAATACACAGCCCTGGCGAACTCCTCTGTTAACTGGGATCTTTGCTGTTTTCACCTCACCTGTGCATAATTGCCCTCGTGGAGACGGACCAGAAGGTCGAGGACAGGGGGAGGTACACCCATGTCCTTCAAGACCAACCAAAGGCGATCACGAGGGACCAGGTCAAAGGCAGTCTTCAGATCTATAAAAGCCAAGTGAAGACTGCCCCTGCCAATCAGGACCACCTTCCAGTATAGTAGAAGCAGCCTAAAGACCTGGTCGATCGTGCTCGTGTTTGGTCTGAATCCAGCCTGGTAGTGGGACAAGATGTTATTCTCATTGGCCCACAATAGGATACGCTCCAGCAGGACCCTGCCAACCACCTTCTGGCTAACGTCAATAAGACTTATTGGTCGGTAGTTGGCAGGGTCCTCCCTAGAACCCTTTTTAAATATTGGGATCACCTCTGCGCCTTTCCATGACTCAGGGATGGGCGATCCCTTAAGAAATGCATTGAGCAGAATGGTAAAATATACTGCCCAGTGTTTGGGGTCTGATCGAAACAGATCACCAGGAAGGCCATCGGGGCCAGGGGCCTTGGCTGGGACTATTTTGTTAATAGCAATCGTGACCTCCTCCTCCAAAAAACGTCATATCTCTCAGAAGTAAGATCAGCCAAAGCGGTGTAAGAAAAAGCCCGAGAGCTTTGAGTATCCTCACCAGAATAAAGTTTTGAGAAATGGACAAACCATTCCTGGTTTGTAATGTGATTTAAAATTATATCAGGGTCAGGACCTTTTGAATTTCTACAGAGATTCCAAAATGCAGTCCCGTCTCTAGCTAAGCTAGCAGCTTTCAGGGCCAACCAGTGGGTTTCCTCCCAGGCACACTTGGCTTTAGCCACAGTCTTTCTATAGTCTGATCTGGCAATTTGTACTTGGTGACAATCCCTGTTTTTAACAGCGGTTATAAGCTTTTTCTTTCTAACCCTGCATTCCGAACTATAGCAGGAGCCAGAAGCTTTGTGCCTATTGGGTTTACAAGTGAGAGAGGATGCCAAAAAAAGTGACCCTATCGAATCAACTGTGGCTGTGTGGATGATCCCAGCCCTTAAACTCCCGTCTGGTTCATCAAAAGCTCTCTTGAGTTCGACAGTTTTTGTCAACAAAATCTCTTTTATTGTTATAAGTTTTTGCTCGTCACAGGAGATTGTTGGCCATTTAAGATATCTTTTACAATTCGATGGGGTTACTTCTTTGGTGATCATGATAGGGCTAGGGCCAGAACTTGGTAGATCGGAAGACCATGGTCTCTTCATATTCAAACACAGGGGATTATGGTCACTGTCGATGGTTGGGACTATGACCAAATCCACTGCGTTTCGCCATAGTCTGCGATCGATCAAAATGTAGTCGATACGAGATGGGCTGGAAATTCTGTTGAAAGTAAATGCACCATGGGCATCGGAGGCGAGCCGACCATTGGCAGCTCTCAACCCAAATTCCAATGTTAAAGCATTCAGTTGGATTGCCACTTGCGTCCACTTCTTGACTGGAGGAATTACTAGGGGAGGTATACCCCACCTGGCGTCTTCCTCTTCAACCTCTAGTAAATCTTCAGAGGCAAGTGGCTCATAGGTGCAATTCATTTCTCCGGCCACCAAAATTAATGAGTTTGAGGGACAGGAGGAAAGCTCCTCTCCCAAGGTAGAGACAATCGATGACTTGGTACCACCTTTAGTGCCTCTAATATATACATTAAAGAGCTCAATAGTGGGCCCCCCTTTTGGCCCTCTCATTGTTATGCGCATCACATCTGGTGATGCGCTTTGTGTGTGATAGACTCTACAAGCAAGAGCGATGTTCACCCATATCATGAGGCCTCCTGAGGGGCGCCCTCGGCCGTTGGATACTGCTGGGACACAGTAGCAGGTATAACCAGACTTGTACAATGGTGTCAAGCTCCAGGTCTCTTGAAAAATACAAATATCATGGGTTGCGATATAATCATTCCAGTCCGGCAATGCAAGCTTGTCTCTCAAACCGGCAATGTTCCATGAGATAATTTTGACGTCAGTATTTAGTGCGTGGGGCAATGGAATAACAGTGCCCATAATATGCAAATCGGGAGCTGGAAGATCAATCCCACCTTCCCCCTTTTTCTCACTAGGGATGTAGGAGATGGCTGTTGGAGGGAACGATTCACTAACAATATTAGAGGCAACGCAGGAAAATGTGCTAGATTTGGTAGATGAGTTCACAGCAGGTGTTAGTCAGTCAATGTGTTCCAAGGTGGATTGGTCCTCTTTCTGTAAATCAGGTGGCACACCCCTCGTCCTAGTTGGCTCGGGGAAGGTAAGGGGAATACATCTAAATTGGATGGAGGATGAATCTGGGGAAGATGATCTATATTCAAGAGCTAGAAGACCATCGGTTAATAAATAGTTAGCCAAGGTAAGCTCAATGGTGTCCGTAGGGTTGCCGTCCGTTCTTCGTCTATGGGCCCTAATTAGGTCATCTCTAATAAGAGATCGGCAACCTCTAACATGGCGGGTCCAGTGAGTAACCTTGTTTTTTAAAGAATCTTCGTCCTCATACCCATCGACCTTAGGGACACCAACCATAAAAACTGTGGGCTTATTGGTAATCGAGGGAGTTTGGGCTTTGTGGGATGGAAAAAGTGAGGAGGGGACAGGGGTTCTATGGAGAAAATTAGGCTGCCTAATATTGGTATGGGAGCTTGAAGTTGCACAGGGCTTCTTAGCGGTGTTGCCGGGAATACTCCCAGCTCCAGACATTGAGTTTGGGTTCATCCTACCATGTGAAGGTAGGGTTGCCAATGGAATCAAGTTGGCAGTATGGGTTCGATTGAGTAGTTGAGTTGGGATAAGAGGTGTTTGTGGGAAAGGAATACCAAGCGGAGAGTTTGATAAGTGCGTGTTCGGCTTTTGGACAATCGACAACAACTCCAGTACCAATTTCTTTAAATCACTGATTTCTTGTCTTAAGGCCTTAATGGTTTCCGTTATTTGCCCTGCACCTAATGGTGCCCCTCCTGACTGCTCTTGATGCACCCCAGCCCCCTCTATCACAACCCTATTTAGATTGTCTGGACCAATACATAGATCTGATGTTACAGAAATATCAATAATATCAGTATTAACATCATTATCAGCCAATACCTCAAATCGATTATTACAAACAATAGCAACTGGGTCGAGAGGTACAGGATTGACGAGAGTAACAGTAAAGCCTTGTTCATCTGTATTTAGCATGGAATTATCTCTGCCAATCATCCCTTTCAGTTAGTTGATTAAGGGAAGACTTTTTACTAAACATTTGGGGGATGGTGACAGCACCGGATCGGATTTTACTTGAAGACACATTCTCTGAAGGGGATGTGGACATGACATTTGGGGCTGAGACATGAATGGTTGCACAGTCTTCGACCAGTGTCTCTATACGATCCAGGGTGGCAGGTGGAGTAGATTTCTTAGAGATCTTCCTGGCCTTTTTCCTTTTGGCCGCCCCACCGGTATTACTTACAACCCCCCCATTGGCGTCCAACAGTTTCCTTTTGCCCATCGTGGACCACACACTAGGTAATGTTTAAGATGGCAACAAAAAGAGCTGAGATAAACTGGTAAATGCTATAGCCCTCAAAAATGATAACACAGTACCTTAATCTGGTTCCAGCAAAGTTGTAAGCATCGGCTATAATATGTGGACGGAAGAGAGTTGGCCCAGCCTGGCCCCTGACGGCCACAGATGGCCCGCCCTTTGCCCGGGCTTAGCCCGGCGCCGCCCGCGCGCGTCCTGCGACGCAGAGGGAGCCTCTCCTTTTTCTGCACCTCCGGGCGCGATGGTGGGCGGAAGTGAGGTGATACCGCTAGGCAACCTGGGAGCTGTAGTCTCCCCCAGCTGCGGCCAGTGGTCTCAATCGGCGGCAGAGGAGATCTACAGCGTTGCCGTCCCAGTTGCGACTGTCGGAGCCCAGGTAGGTGCGCGCTCCCAGTCAGACCTCGCTGAGTGTGGAAAATGCCCCTGCTCCACCGAGGGAGCCTCTCCTTTTTCTGCGCCTCCGGGCGCGATGGTGGGCGGAAGTGAGGTGATACCGCTAGGCAACCTGGGAGCTGTAGTCTCCCCCAGCTGCGGCCAGTGGTCTCAATCGGCGGCAGAGGAGATCTACAGCGTTGCCGTCCCAGTTGCGACTGTCGGAGCTCAGGTAGGTGCGCGCTCCCAGTCAGACCTCGCTGAGTGTGGAAAATGCCCCTGCTCCACCGAGGGAGCCCCTCCTTTTTCTGCGCCTCCGGGCGCGATGGTGGGCGGAAGTGAGATGATACCGCTAGGCAACCTGGGAGCTGTAGTCTCCCCCAGCTGCGGCCAGTGGTCTCAATCGGCGGCAGAGGAGATCTACAGCGTTGCCGTCCCAGTTGCGACTGTCGGAGCCCAGGTAGGTGCGCGCTCCCAGTCAAACCTCGCTGAGTGTGGAAAATTCCCCCGCTCCACCGAGGGAGCCTCTCCTTTTTCTGCGCCTCCGGGCGCGATGGTGGGCGGAAGTGAGGTGGTACCGCTAGGCAACCTGGGAGCTGTAGTCTCCCCCAGCTGTGGCCAGTGGTCTCAATCGGCGGCAGAGGAGATCTACAGCGTTGCCGTCCCAGTTGCGACTGTCGGAGCCCAGGTAGGTGCGCGCTCCCAGTCAGACCTCGCTGAGTGTGGAAAATGCCCCCGCTCCACCGAGGGAGCCTCTCCTTTTTCTGCGCCTCCGGGCGCGATGGTGGGCGGAAGTGAGGTGATACCGCTAGGCAACCTGGGAGCTGTAGTCTCCCCCAGCTGCGGCCAGTGGTCTCGATCGGCAGCAGAGGAGATCTACAGCGTTGCCGTCCCAGTTGCGACTGTCGGAGCCCAGGTAGGTGCGCGCTCCCAGTCAGACCTCGCTGAGTGTGGAAAATGCCAAGTATTGCGTAGGAGAGCAGCTCTTGACTGCTGGGAAGGGGGGATTTACAACTGTTGGAAGAAGGAGGGAGCTTAGGGTACAGAGGTGAGCAGGATGTCACATGATGCCAATACTGACATATATTAAATGGATTAAGGTGACCATGTCACACTTGGTGTGAGCAGGGTCAAACTCGAGCAGGCAGGCTGCTCGTATAGGGCTGACATGGTATGGTGCCCATTTTACATCCCTGCCCTGGGTACCACTGGTACCATATGCTAGGGTCTTACAGGGGTGTAAAAGTACTTGCCAATTGGGTGTACCAATTCACATTTACAGTTTAACGGAAAGAGCACTGGTGCTGGGGCCTGGTTAGCAGGGCCCAGCACACTTTCAGATCAATTACCACAGCATCTAGCAGCAAAAAGTGGGAGGATGACCATCCAAAAACGGCACTTTACAACAAGATAGCATTTTTGTGTTTGAAACGACTCTTTGGGTGATATAAATACTGTGCAGTAGTATAGATCATTTCCATAGAGCACACTACAAACCAATTACTGGATACATATTATTTGTGAACGTGCCTTGTTATCCTAAAGCTCACAGTATGGATTTAATCTTCATTGTGTTACCATTTGCAAGCGAGGGACCATATCACCTGTTCTCCTTTTTGATAGTCAGAACCTGCTAATTAATGTTTGTAGTGACGCAGAACAGGGAGCACATATGTTTGCCACCATTTTCCCATTTGCACAATAAGGAATGGCCCATAATACATAAAGCATTTTGTACCAGATCAGGAAGACGCGAGCACGCATAATTTGTCCTATTTTTGTTTTGTTTGCAATACAGCAAATAAATGTTTCCTTTCTTGAGTCAAAATTATTTAGCTCATTTTCCTAATATGAAATTGGAAGAAATAGTACAACATTATTTTTCCATTTCTTACAAATGCTATTTCCCTAGCTGCCTGAGCTTGATTTTTTTGGTCACAAACATGACACTAAAATGCTTTTAAATTGTGTTAGATAACTAGATATTGTGTTTTTCTCTAGCAGAAGCACATATGGAAAGAGTGTAGTCAATAGCCTACATGGATTTTAATGTCTGGCTTAACAGTTCAACTGTCACCAGACCTTCTGTGATCAACACAAAAGACCTTTCAGAGACCAACCGAGAGAGTCGCTTAGGCTACACTCGCATGTTGGTCCCCCGGAGTACAGGGTTTGATTGGACTGAATTTTTGTGCTGCCACCAAAAAGACTGCATGTATTGCAACCTTCACTTGTGGCAAAGTTTCTACTGTATGCAGCAGCCCTGAGTTAGTTACGTTGACAAGCCAATAATTATGGCAACAGGCCTGAATTTATACAAATTGTTATAGTAAAGGTTCTCGGCCTCATGTAATTATTGTGAAAAGCATATGTTAAAGTCGATCTGCATTTAGGTGTGAATTTTACTCTGTGTAATAATTAGGTATTTTGTTGCATAGAAACTCACAGATTACCGTAGTAGGCAAGGGTTTCGACATTGGTCATCATCTGACAAATCCTAGTGCATTTCACCGTGATGATTCTTGTAAGGCCCTGTTAAGAGGTATTTTATATTGTTTTGCAAGGGGTATTTTTCTACATATTTGTAATTCCTTAGCTATGTGCATGATGGGTGCCAGTTTATGTGCACTTGAATAGGTTGGTGTTGGAAAAAGTGTAAAGCCAATGTTAAAGGGTAAAGGCTTCATCAGATTATTGGAAAAGAATGCCAGATTGCATAGGTTTGATCTGTTTATTGTGAATCGTTATGACAAAGCCAGTAAGTTATTTATTGTGAAATGCATGTGTTAAAGACAATAGGGTTTTAAGGATGGTTTGTTATTACACTGTGGTAAAGCCTCTAGGCAGGCACTTTGTTATATAAGCTTTCCCAGATTACTGTAGTAGGCAAGATTTGTGGTGCTTGTGATCTACCTGAACAAACTGTAGGAATAGAAGAAATGCTTTGCAATAATCCTTATTAGGCTGTTTTAGGAGAGATAGTATTTTGGATTGCCAACCGTAATCTTGTATACTATTATGATTGTATACCTGATTGCCCTGTGGAAAGCTTTTGCTCACTTCAATGTGCTCCCGTTGGTTAGGATAACAACCAATTATGAAGGCTATATGCCTGATTGTTTATTATGAAAAGATATGATTAAATTAGTGGGCCTGTCGTATTGATTGTACAAAGCATATGTTAAAGTAAATAGACATTCAAGGGAGGATTGTTATTACTCAGAATTCAAGCCTACATGGAATTTCCTAGATGCCCATAGTAGGCAAGGGTTTTGGTGTTGGTTGCCCCCCCCCCCCGACAAACCGGGAGTTTAGAAGATTTACACCGTGAGAATCATTATTGAGTGTGTTAGGAGAGATACTATTTTGCTTTGCCAAGTCAAATTTTTATAAACTTGCAATTTTATGACTGTGTGCCTGAAGGTTGCTTTGTGGGAAAGCTTACAGTCAGTACAATAGGCCTGAGTTGGTTATGGTGACAAGCCAATGTTAACAGCTATAGGTTTGATTGGTACCCATGGAAATGTTATGCCCTATACCATAGGTCTGGCCTGTTTATTATGAAAAATAATTGCAAAGGCAGTAGGCCTGGCTTATTTATTGTGAAAAAACATACGGTAAAGTTAGAAGACCTCAAACATTGGATTTTTGACACATTATGTTAGAGTCCATAGAAAGGTATTTGGCTACTTGTAATCCCACAGATTACCACCATTGGCAAGACTTATAGGGGGATATTCTCAAGAACGTGTGATAACCATCGCAAATTTAGCTTGTCGCAACTTTGCATATCGCAGTCTATCGTGGGAAAACAACGCCGTGTCAACGTAGCATTCTCAACCTGGCAGCACCATGCGATAGTCGCACGATAACGCATCAAATGACCGCATTAAACACAATGCAATGCCGCAAAAATGCGAAACACCAACGCAAAAAAAGTAGCGATGAGGCCAACCGCGATACAAAAATCAGCGATAACCAGCAACAGGCATGCAATACCCACGCGTCATGCAGGAAAATGCACCATAAAAGCAACTAGAAAAAAAGAAACTGCGTAGCACCATGGATGCTCCCAGACCGAGTGCAGAGGCCAATGCGAATCCCACAAGCCCTACAGAACACCACCAAGGAACCTCGGGGTTGGGGAAGGGCAAGGAGAAGAGGAAGAAGGGGTGCAGTTCGCAGGAAAACCAGATCAGCATCACGGAGGGGACAGAACACCACCATCCACTGAACGTTAGCATGACAAACGTGAATGCAGTCATAGTGTCGAGGAGGCCTATGGAGGAGGACAAGATGCGCTGGCACGATGTGAAAAGCCAAACCAAGTACAAACCCGCTGCCAACAGGAAGGCAGCAAAGGCCACAGGAGGTGGGGGTCCTGCTCCACAGGAGGAGCTGGAGGAAATGGAGGCCACAGTCATCAGGGTGGAGACGGGCAAGGAGTTGGGAGTCTGGACACAGCTCGATAGGAACGCACACAACATCCACCGGGTGAGTAACAGCGAAGGAATGGGGGGACGGGGGGAGATGGGCACAATGGCACACAAACGTGCAGCACACTGCACAACCACAATGACCCTGGAACATGTCCCAGATCACCGTGGCACACTGCAGCACACACACATAGCAATAACAGCACATCCAACGACAATGTGGTACAAAGTGCAACACCGACACTGCAGAACAGAGAACACAACTGGGTACGCAAATGCGCAGGAACAGGCCAATCACATGTAACGTAGCAGGAAACTGCGAGATGGGGAAACACGTGTACATCCTCACCTACGTCATGAACTCCAAATGTTCACTGTCCCGCATCAAACATACAGCACCTCTCAAACAGTCACAATGTACATCGTCATAAAATCTGCATGTTAACCAGAATAATGCGCCAACACACATGTCAACACAATGTCAACATGCATCTTCCCTTCACATTGCAGAGGGGCAAACAACACCTCCAGCAGAGCAGACCAGACAACTCATTAGTGATACTGGAGAGGACCACCACATCTTCGATACCAACGCCCTACAACAGCCCATGGACATCTTAGGCGACCCACCTCCAGGAGCAGTGCAGCTAAGCCACATAGAGGAGACACCAACCCCTGCACAGACCACACAGCAGGAAGCACCCTCTGCACACATCGCATTCCAATGCCAGGAGTCAGAATGCCAAAAGGAGGTGGCCGAACAGGTGCGGGTGGGATCAGAGCGCACGGAACCCTAACAAGATCACACACATGGGTTTTCAAGTCCCACCAGGGACCACCTACACCCCACAATGGAGACCCACACCTCGACAGAGACACATGCATACTTCCTGCAATGAACCATGCCCAGAGCTCAGGAATCATCATGCACACCCCCATCTGGACCTCCGTACGACGGCCCAGTCCACTCCTCCCACGCATTGAGCAGGTGACGACGAAGCTGCATGTCCAAGGTCTTACCCAGTGCCAAAGGTAACATGGTTGCGCACGCTGCACACAGCCCAATGTAATGTTGTAGGCCCAGTGACCCTCATGCATACATCATGACCACACGGACACACTGAGATAGTTCGTGGAACTGGCAACGGGCATGAGCGCCCGGCTCCTTTATTGGCAGGGACACATGTACAGTGACACCTGTTCTGGATGTGTGTGGGGTAAGTGTAAGCCAGCCAGCACAGAGTTGCTGGTGCTGGCAACAACTTGAACAGTGAACACTATGGAAACGAAAACAGTAAACACCAGCATTACAAAGACTACTGTGGAGCATCATGTTGGTATCCGGAGCAAGTACAGAGGTCAACCAACATGCAAACAGATGTGTCCATGAGTTACAGTGGACCGATGTTGGGGCACTAGAGCTGAGCTCGCGCATGTGAAGAAAATGTCTAGGATTGTGTCCCTTTGGGAAAAACCTGATGTAGCTGCAGTGGGGTGTGTTACACCTGCATCGTCTTCCTCATCATCATCCCAGGTCTCCCACACTGCCTGAGGTGACATTGCTGCGTGAGCTCCCCACAGCACACAACCAATCAGAAATGGTCCATGAGTCGTGGTGCTCTGAGTCATTGGCACCTCGAGTGCTGACCAGGGTATCAGGCTGATGATGGCATCCACGACAGGTGAGACTAACTCTGATAGTCTGGCACTTACGACTTTGGCTGTTGTCGTCTGGAGGTGTTCCTGACAGTGGTGGCATGTGCCTCCTGCGGTGATGAGACGTCCGGGCCGGTCAGGACTCGAATTGATGTGTGAGCCCTGGTGGACCGCTGCTGAGGCCGGAGGCAGCGGAGAGTGCAGGGCCACAGACACATCGCGTTGAGGACCCAAGGCCACCGTCTCATAGGACAGCCAATATCCCAGCAGACAGGGTCCCTGACTTGAGCTGCACAGAGTTAGTGGCCCCGGACACACTGCGGCCTGCACAGGCACACCC
The DNA here is from genome assembly GCF_964204655.1 of Triturus cristatus. Classification (NCBI taxonomy): domain Eukaryota; kingdom Metazoa; phylum Chordata; class Amphibia; order Caudata; family Salamandridae; genus Triturus; species Triturus cristatus. The sequence goes on along the minus strand of NC_140595.1, from coordinate 266,556,894 downwards.
GCAAGGGATGGTGACTTATGGTGCACTGAGATCGGGCCATGCGAGCTGAGCAGGTCCTCATCGATGTCCAAGGTGAACGAGGCATAGGGTTGCGGGAGACAGTGGAAGGTGTCCTCCAGGGCATGATGCAGAGGGTACAAGCCGTCCGGTAGCAGCAAATGGAGGAGTAGAATACTACTGCCTCATTTTCGCCACAAAGTCAGTATCACAGACATGATGAGGACGACCATTCCAATGCCATAGACCCATTCGCCACCACAGTTCACCCGGAAAGTGTCCATGGATGTTGTGGAACAGACTTAGTGGCACCAGAGCTGAGCGGGTGTTCAGTCAGAGGCGATGCCATGTCCTGCCTGCTACGGACTGGATTGTATTGGTGTGAGGCCTGCCGGACCGCAGTGTAGGCCCAAGGCAGCGGTCAGCAGGGGCACACAGCCACGTGTTATTTACCCGCAATGCACAGAGTCAGTGACACCAGAGCAGTTGTCGGCAGTGTTCGATCACCTCCGTATCGAGGATCCTTTTCTCCTCCGGACTGGACCGCGTCATCCTCTTACACCTCTCCCTGCGTGCAATGATATGAACTCTGGCATACATGAATCAAGACTCAGTTCCAAGTGTGTGACCTACTCTGACTCAGTGTAGGCCGAAGGCAGTAGTCAGCAAGGGACCACAGACAGCTGTCGTTCGAATGCTATGCACAGAGTTGGTGGCCCCACATAGAAGGGAGAACATAGATATGACTTAGCCATGACTTGTGTACTCTGCCATTGCATAATCAAGACTCAGTTCCAAATGTGTGACCTACTTGACTGTAGTGTAGGCCCGAGGTAGCAGTAGAGTACCGCAACAACAAAAAAAAGGAATAAAGCGGGCCTGTGTCGCGGAGGCAGTGATGGTCTGAGGAGGCTGCCCAGGTTGCGGGCCTTGGGCTTGGAGCTGGCGCCGGCACATGGTGGGCCCTCTTTGACACATGCCGGTGTCGGCAGGTGAGCAATGTGGCCTGGCGGGTTTGGGGTCAGGCGGCCCGGAGTACAGCATGCGTACAGGATCGCAGGCAACTCTGCTCACGAGGACGGCGTCGGTCTTGTGGCAGGGTGAGAGGCGCCTCCCTGGCAGAGACATTGGGCATTCAGGAAGAGAACCACGCCCAGGGCCACATGCTTCTTATTCACACCCCTACGCTGGCCTGGTGTATGCCGGGCCAGCCAACCCCGCACACGCTTACGGAGGGGATGTAACAGGCTACATTTCTGCGAACTCCCCCACTGGCTGGGGTGACGTGGTTGTGTCCACTGTCCACTACACTCCATACACCAGCGGTGTATGTCGTCATGGATATGGGTGTGTTCTGCATACTGCAGTCTGTCCAGCACATCTCCCCCACACTTGGCATTGTGTACTTTCTCATTCATGGGTCACTTGCCTCCTTCACCCATGCCTGGTTCCCACCTCTCCCCACATTCCACTATTGTGTGGCTGGGGTGCCATGACGTTGATGGCTCATGTTCACGGCTAGCCCAGGTTACCATGGTAGGTTACGCTATCGTGTCTGGTGGGTGGGCATATTGTTTGACATGTTGTATGTGAATTTGTGATGAATGCATTGCCAGAGTTGTGAGTTGCATGGTTGTGGAGTTGATGTGTGTGGAGTGTTCATTTGGTACTTGCAAATGTGCTGTGCATTTTCATTGATGTCATCCTGGAAGCTCTGGTTGATGTAGGACTGTCGGTAGTTGTAGGTCTCATGCACACTGCCTGGGTAGTTAGCGACGACGTTGGTGGCGATTCAATGGTGTTAGGATGTTGTCTGCACATTGATGAGAGGCGTGTGCTTTCTGTTGCGGTACTTGTGTGCTGTGTCGGCAGGGGGCACAAGTGGGACATGTGTGCTGTCAATTGCCCCCAATACGTGCGTGCATCCAGCTATGGCGTATGCTCCTTGCTTGGTCTCCAGCTGTTCCTGTGCATTGTGGTGGACATATAGGTACTGGGGTACCTGGCTGCTGATGGCATCCAGGACAGGTGCAAGGGACTTGGATGTGGGTGGCTGTGAGACTCCGACGACTCTGGCGGGTGTTGGTTGGGAGGTACCAGTGGCGAACAGGTGCAGCACAGCCAGCAGCTTTGTCTGAGGTGGGATGTTGGTTGTCCGCTGTGTTGGTGCCGTCAGCCTGTTGGGTGATGATGGTCAGGATGCGTGGATGGTTGTCCTTTTGAGCCTGTAGTGAGCAATGTCATTGTCAGGTGTTGGGTCTGTGAGGCTGGTGCGTTTCCTGGGGGTCCGCTGTCTTTTTCCGTGCTGCCTCAATGGTGGTCCGGGGGGTGGGGGGGGGGGGGGGTCCGAGGGGGTGGTTGTCCTGTGTGTGGTGGCGGGGGGTGTTGTGGCCCTGTTGGAGCTCCGAGCTGCATGATCCGTGGCTCCATGGAATCTGTTGTTCTTCAGATGTGGCTGTGGTCTGGGCTCCCTTTTCTGTTGCCGGTTGTCGCCCGACTTTGCACCTGTTCGGAGCAGGTGTTAGTTTCCTGCTGCTATCGCGCCTTATTGCATGTTTTGTGATCTTATCGCCAATCTGGCTGGTCGTTGAGAATGAGAATGTTGTGGAGTGGTGTAGTCGCGGCTTTTTGCTCGGGTACACCTACTCTGCATCTCATTCGCGATAGTTGTCGGGGGCATCCGTGGTGATGTTTTTTGAGGATGCTATCGCAGGGAAACTGGTGGTATCGGCAGTTTGCACCGGCTTGTGAATGGGGCGATAGATTTATCGTGACTTTGGCTGCGCTAAAGTGCCATTAACTCAGCGATAGCTCCTTGAGAATATGCCCCAGAGTGTTGGTCACCCACTCTAACAATCCAGGGAAGTAGAATTTCACTGTGATGATTATTGTTAGGCCAGGCTGGTTGTGTATTTTCTTAGCAACTGTAAACTATTTTCATATTCTATATTTTATAAATGTATGCCTGATTGTTGCCAGCTTCTGTGCGCTTCTGTAGGCCTGTGTTGCATATAGTGGCAAGCCATTTTTAAAGGGCTGGTGCCTTATCAGTGCACTGGGAAAAGTTGTCAGATATGTTCATAATCAAAATGCATAACAAAGAAAGTTGGTCTTATGTGCTAACGGCAAACTGCTTTTAAGGGTAGATTGTTATTACACTGTGCTAAACTCTTTAGACAGGTATGTTGTTACATGGAATCTCACAGACTATACTGTAGTAGGCAACGGTTTTACATCTTACACCTAGACATCTCTCTTCTGGTTCAGTGCAACCTTAACCTCACCTTGCCCCTTTGACTCGTGTTGGTGTTTGTCTCCTGCCGTTTTCCTGTTAGCTGCTCATTCTGTCCCCGACTCAGTACGTACTCTTTCTTTGTTTATGCCATCTGCTCTGTCTGGCCCCTATCTCTGTTTAAGTGCTCCTTTTTGCATCATTTGTTCCTCTTAACTGCTCCTTTTTGCATCTTATGATTCTCTTACTGCTCTGTTCTGCATCCAGGGCCCTTCCGTCAGTTTTTAACCCCCCCCAACTTGCTTTACCAATTGCGTTTTTCCTGCCTTGTTGCTCCTGTCGGACTTTCTTGCTGAACCTAGCCACGCCCCCGTTCTCCGCCCACTATCCGAGGCCTGACCTAATGGAGACCGTAGGGCGCCATACCACCGGCGTTCCAAAGTCAAACATGTCTGCATACATCCGTGCACAGTGGGAATACAAGGGCCAACACTCAAATTGATAGCTTCCTTCCTCTCCAGAAGAACATGACAAGTTGGTCTCACACCATTCACATCAGAGCCCGGGGACCTCATCCGGGGAGTCCCAGAGGGATCCCCACTCAGCCTTAAACATTTTAACATGACCATGACTTCTCTGGCTAACATCGATCCCATGGAATTAACATCATCGCCTATTCTGATGACACCCAGCTCATTGTTTCCCTTTCAGACGACATAGTCACCACCAAGACAAACTTCAAACTATGCATGACCAGTGTGGCCTGTTGGATGAAAGAAAACTGCCTCAAGCTCAGCACCAACAAAACTGAAGTGCTGATCTTTGGGAACAGGAGCTCACCTTGGGACTCCACCTGGTGGCCCATCAAACTCAGACCCACACCCATCCCAACTGACCACGATAGGCACCTAGGCCTCATCCTGGACACGGCCCACATCATGAAGTCCCAGGTCAAAGCTGTAACCTCCACATGCTTCCACATCCTGAGTAATTTGCGTAAAATATTCAGAAGCCTTTCACTGGACACCAGGCATACCATCACGCAGGCCTTCATCACAAGCAGATTGTACTTGGCAATGCACTCCACGCCGGCATCCCAAACCAACTTCTTCACAGACTTCAAACCATTCAAAATGTCTATCACTGCACCCTATGCACAAGACTCTACTGGTGCCGCCATCCGCGACAAAGCCCTGGAATGGATCCGCTCCTTCCTCGCTGGCCGAACACAGAGTCAGACTACCTTTGTTCTTCTTGGAACCCAGACAGATCAGCTGTGGAGTACCTCAGGGCTCCTCCCTCAGCCCCATGCTTTTCAACATCTATATGGCCCCACTCGCAGCCATCCTCAGGAACCACGCGCTCAACATCCTCTCTTAGGCTGATGACACCCTACTGATTCTCTCCCTCACCAACAAACCCAAAGTCGCCAAGAACACCTTTCACGACAGGATGAAGGCTTTTGCTGCCTGGATGAGGAAAAGCTGCCTCAAGCTCAACTCAGAGAAGACAGAAGTCCTCATCATGGACTCCACTCCTTCCACCTGGGAGGACTCCTGGTGGCCCACAGCACTTAGAACTCAGCCCACACTGACAGACCACGCACAGAAACTCAGTATCATCCTGGACTCCTCGCTCACAATGAACTGACAGATCAACGTTGTCTCATCATCCTGCTTGAATGTATGACGTTACATCACATACATTCACTACTCATGGCATTACAACGCGGTCGTTACAACGACCGCATTGTTACACGCATGCCATACATCGCAAGTCATTTCAACGACTTGTTGTAGGGGGCGCGCTGGACTTAGGAATAGTATTAATTACTATTCCTACTCCAGTTTGCGCAACAGCTGAGAAGGTGTTAAATTTAAAATGCAACACATTTCCTAGTGTTGCACGCCCCCTACAGCAAGTCGTTGGTACGACTTGCAGTGTAATGGCATGCGTTCTAACAACTGCATTGTAAGTTACCGCGTTGTGTTTACAGCATTGTAAACAGTGTTTCCCTGCTTCTTCTACACGCTACGCTTGCTCTGAAAAATCTTCAAATGGACTCTCACTGAGTCCTGAAAGACGGTCATCCACACACTCGTCAGCAGCAGAATCGACTATGGCAACGCACTCTACGCCAGCATCACCCAGAAACTACTCAAGAAACTTCAAAACATCCAAAACACCTCCGCCAGACTCATTCTCAACATCCCTGTGAGACGTTGGCCTGGTATATGCTGTCCACTAATTAAAGTGGGCACCTTGTACCAGTCCAAACAACCCTTATGGTGATTAGGTTAAAGATAACCTTTATGAAAGCTATCCTAGTGGTAGCTATGGAGAGCAGCCTTCAGGCTTAATCTTGAAGGAATGTAAAGCAGCTTGTTTTACCAGATCAGGGCCTTCTAAGTGACCAAAGGAAAGGAGAACCACACAAGTGTTATATAAAATATATGTATTGATTACTAAACACTCTACTAATCTCTATACGAGATTAGAGTACAAAGCACACAATACTTAATTAATAGAACGACAGTAAATAGCACAATACACTGCGGGCTCCAGGGGGAGACCGAACCATATACTAAAAAGATGGTGTAACAACAACGACTTCACTAGACACAGTGCCTAGAGCAGGTAGAGTCGCTGGGACCCCAAGGAACCACCCAAAGGAGTGACACAGGGAGCCCATGTCGGACGGGTGCAGTGTGTGAACACAGACACAAGCTCAGTACAACTCTATGGGAAAGTCGCGGTTGGAAAATGACAGTTTAAGGACACTTCAGAGAGGACTTCAAGCAAACCCTTTGGAACATAGAAGGTTGTATGGCCAGCACCCTTGTGAGTACCGAGGTACCCGTGTTACCTATCCCAGAGGAGCCAGGTGCATAGGGGTCAAGTGGTTTCGGAAACCCTCGTCGTTTTAAATGGCGTGGTGCGAAGAAGTGCTGCTGCCGGGAAGATGATAAGTGTCCGGTGGAATCCAGGCCTAAATCCGAGGTGAGAAGAACCTGAAAGCAGAGGGGACAGAGTCTGGGTCACTTTGGGGTGGCCAGGGGCTCGATAGACGAATGCCCACCGATGTCGGATGCTTCAGGTGTGAAGATAGGATGCTTGAATCTGCAGCCACGGGGACCAGGAGATGTCGACGATGACCAAAGTCCGGAGGTGAGCTGCCCCATGAAGGATGTCGAGTACTGAGGGGTCAGTGTCCGGATCAAACACCAACAAGCCTTGGCAAAGGCAACCCATGCGGGCAGAGAAAACAAGTTACGGTGAGGACCAGCACGGTCCTGGGGACTCTCCAAGCTATGGGGAGTCAGGCACTTCTGGAGCAACCAGGGAAGCCCAAGGAAATTCAAAGTGACCCTCGCTAGGACTCTCAGGCCAACGGACCAGAGATTGCAAAGGGACCTCGAGCTGAATCACAAAGCACCAGCCCACAGAGCACTTGTGGAGTGGAGGCTGGAGATCTTCAGTGGAAATACTGCTCGGGTCGGGACTACACGCAGTCCAAAGCACAGCCTCAGGGATCACCAAAAAGCATATGCTGCTGCAAAAGTACACGGTGCACAGGGGTTCCGGTTGCACGGTCCCCACGAGGGATACTGGTCTCAGGATTGCTGAGAGAGCAGATCAACCTCAGAGACGCTTGGGAACCCACCTCCTGTCTTGCAGAAATCTTCGGAGTCCTCAGGAGCTCGGGAGATGCAAACCGGTCAGATGCATTTAGGTGCCTGAGACTGCAGGGGAGTAACTCCTTTACTCCAAGGGAGATTCTTCTGTCGTCTAGTGAAGTGTAGACCGTCGAAGTACTTGGTTTCTGCTTGCAGAGTTTTGTCCAGGTAACATCCAAAGTCCTGTAGTCAGGTTTCCTACTTTATACCCAAGGAAGGGGTGGGGCTAACTCTTGGGACTCACCTAGGGGAGGGTCAGGACAGAGGGGTGGCTACACCCATGTCCTTTGTCCAGTTTCGCACCAGAGCAGGAGCAAATGGCTCCTACAACTGGTTTGAGATTGATTATGCACAGGGACACCAAATGTGCCCCCAGTGCAGACTTTCGGGCACTCTATGTCAGTTAATGCAAGGCGGTGAAGTGTCTCACCTGTGTTTCTGCAGAGACGCCCAGGAACTGATGACAATATCCACAACTTCCCCCAATCACCACGCAAGCATATCAGACTCTATACTGTAGAGGTGACTAGGGGAAGAAGGGAAACAAAACAAGGATAGAGAAAAGGGGATGACTGTCGTGTTCAATCTCTGCCTTCAGTTGCTTCACTGTGGGTCGCTACAAGACAAGAAGGAGGGGTTAGCTAACAGATGAGACGATGTGTCTTGTCTAACCCTCCCAAACTGGTGCTATAACTTAATTCTCCCTTCTTCTTCTTGGGCATGGAAACTTATAAAATGCAACACCACCCAGGAGGCTGTAAGAACAAGTATAGTGCACTTAATATATATATGTATATACTGTAAACACAGAGAGTGTAAGTATGAGATTCAGGCTCACCTATAGTTCATCCCTGCTAACCTATAAGGTAATCATGCTGCACTCTTATCGCCAGAATATCAGGATTCTTTAGACCATTCAGAGGAATTGCAGCAGTTAGAACAGTAACGATACAAAAAGGAAAAGGAAAGAATGACCTTCAATTGTTACCAGAGTTCAGGTGTACTTGGCGTGGTCATCTGTAGTCCGGTGTATTCACAGTTGGGTCGCAGTGACGGTTCGAGGATAATGGGGTGGAGCAACCACGTTCGGGAGACAAAGGAAAAGCGGGAGCAAAGAGCAGGGGATAACCTTGCCGAGAGATAGCACGGAATGCCTACAGTCTGGCCGCCCGTCGGGACACTGGTTCAGCAACCGAGCTAAACCCAGGCCCTGCAGGTAGACCAAACTTAAAGCTCGCGTCACTACTCCACAGCGGAACCCCTCTCAATGCCCTCCTGACGTCAGGGCTGCGCCGCCTAGAAATCGCCAACACAGGATATTAAGGAACGGGATGGAGGTTCCAAGGCGCGATGAGGCGTAAGGTACCAACGGGACTGAGTTCAACGGGACTGAGTTCAGAAGGACAACGGGATCGGGGTTTTTGGAAACGGGTTTCTTCTAGAGATCAGATGAGCTTCGGATATCTGGGGCTTCAGTAATCAGTACGCAAAGCGCTTCTTCCGGGGGAAGCCAGGCTTTTATTCCTGCCTGACTCCTCCGCGCATGCGTGTTCTCTAGGCGCCATCTTTGGGTTGGCGCGGCGCGTGGCGACAGTCCTGACACTCTAAGAGTGCATCCACCCATCCCCAATACACTAAAGCCTGTCTGGGAGGTGGTCACACCTCTGTGACAGGAAACCTATTGTCAGGCCTTCCTCTGCTCGGGCTTGGCTCAGCAGCAGGAGGGCAGACTCTTGTCTGTGGCTGGCAGCATCCATTTGGTGATGCCCAGGTCGAGAAAGCTGGTACCGGGTGTACCGGTGTTTCACATAAGTCCCTCTAGAAGGGTGGAATCATAACTCCCCCGCCAGCTACTGGCAAGGAGGTATGATTCCAAGGTGTTTGACATCAAACACAACATGTTTCTAACCAGCCGTTTTAAAGTTAGCATTTACTGCGAGGTTATACTGCACTTAAATATATAGGATTGGCTGCATCACAGACAACCCTGAAAAATAGGTTCCGAAAGCTGCAGAGGGGCATGCAGGGGCACCCTCTCACATAAAACCCATCTCCCTGCCTTCAGGATTGATAAGGCCTGCCGTAGGGGTGACTGATAGGTTTATATATGCAGTGATTTAGAATAGATATATGTAACCTATATCTAAGTAAGGGGTGCATGCACCACCTTAAACAGGCTGCAGTAGAAGACCTGTGGTGTCATTTTGAATGGCCTCTCAGGGGTGGCACAATACATGCTTCAGCCCCTGGGAGGCCTCTGGGATACCTATGCCCTGGGTACATTGTGTACCATATACTAGGGACTGATAAGGGTACCCCAGAATCCAATCTGGAGTGTGCCTAAAGTACATGCAATCAATTTAGAGGAGAAAGCAGATAGACTGGGGCCTGAATAGCAGGATCCCAGTCAGTCTAAGTCGAAAACAGTGATACATCAGCAAAAAGTGGAGGTAGCTATAAGAAGCAGATCCTACTCTCCTACAATCCCCGCCGCAGCCACATCTCCAGCCAACTAAGAGACCTCCATTGGCTCTCAGTCAACAAAAGAATCACCTTCAAGCTCCTCACACACACACCTACAAAGCCCTACACAACACCTGCATACCTAAATGACCGGCTCACATTCCACGCCCCCACCAGAGACCATCACTCCCCCTAACTGGCCCCGGCTGCCATCCCACATAACCGCAAGACCACAGCCGGAGGAAAATCCTTCTCCTCCCTCACAGCAAAGACCTGGAACACCCTGCCCCTCCACCTCAGGGAATCTCCGTCAGTGCGTCAATTCAGGAAGAACCTCTAGACCTGGCTTTTTTGACTGAACCACCGTGCCCTCGACGGATCAGCAGCTCGTTCCCCCAGCTCCTTGAGACCCTTACAGGTGAGCAGTTGCACTATACAAGCCATAATTGACTGAATTATGAAAATATAGTGTGGTATTTTAATGACATTAATATTATTTTTTTGAATCTATATTTATTAAATATTGTAATAACTATGTAATTCGTATTTTTTACATAGATATATAATTTTTATATTAACATTTATATATTTTTTTATTTAATACGGTTCTTAAAATATTTTGTGTGTTTGAAGTGATCTATTCTCTCTCTACTGTTGCAGAGACTAGAGTGGGAATAGTACATTTTGACCCCTGCTGAGCACAACCTTTTCCCTACTGTTACACACACTGGAGTGGGAATAGTAAATTTTACCCCTCTGCAATCCAACACTTTCCCCACTGTTGCACTGACTGGAGTGGAAATAGTACATTTTACCCCTGCTAAGATCAACGCTTTCCCTACTGTTGCACAGATTGGAGTGGGAATAGTAAATTTTACCCCTCCTGAGTCCAGCGTTTTCTCTACTGTTGCACAGACTGGAGTGGAAATAGTAAATTTTACACCTCCGCATTCCAGCACTTTCCCTACTGTTGCACCGACTGGAGTGGGAATAGTAATTGTCATTCATATTATAAGTTTAAAGAAACAATATTTTTGTGTTAGATATTTTTGACTCAATATTTATATACCATGATATTTATGGTTTTTATATTTTGTCAGTGAACCACTATTTGCTATACCTTTTCAAAATGAATGACTGCTGCTAGGTTTTGTTTCGTTACAGTAAACATATGCCCGCCATGTTTAGAAGGCAACATAATTTCTTTTTTCTACTTATATTCTTTTAATTCATCTTGCATGTGTTGTTGAGTTTGTATGTGTTTTATTGCATTTGTCAGAGGGTGAATGGAAGGATGCGTCAGTAGACTGATGAATGGACATATGAGTGCAAAGGTTAGTGACCAATTGCATGTTTGGTGACTTATTGAGTTGAGACCATCAGTGACATTAGAGGCACTTTCATTCATAAGCCAGACATATTGGCTTTGCCAATGCTTGTCTACTATGGATTTGCACAATCACTATTGCACTGACTATAAGTAAACTACCTGTTAGGGCAGGTGGTCAAGCAAAGGGAGTAGTTTTCTTTCTTGCTTTATTTCTCGGACAAAGGACTCGTTTTGGACTGCTGCTGAACGTGTTCCCATGGATCCCAGTAGCTTGCAGAAGGAACATAATCCAAGCTTTGATCCTGAGTAGAATTGACTATGGAAATGCATTATATGTTGGCATGGCCGATGGTTTGTTCTCAAGGCTTCAAACCGTCCAAAATACAGCTGCCAAACTTATTTCCAATGTAGGTAACTGGAGCTCAGCATCTTCTTGCTTAGACCAGCTTCAAAGGCTACCAGTCCTCAAATGAGCCATCTTTGAGTTACTGTGCAACACACACAGAGCACTTTATGGTAACAGCCCAAGGCTGTTGCTAAATAAAATTAATTTTTACCAACCTACTCGGAATCTCAGATCAGCCAGTAAGGCATTAATATCCTGTAAAAGAATTATGAAATCCCGGCCTGGTGGATGCTCTTTTAATATTTTTGCCACCACTCATTGGCATAGGCTCCCTCAGGATCTATGCACTGTGTTGGATTTGCTGACTTTCAGAAAAAAGTTGAAGACATGGCTGTATCCACTTTAGGCTGTTGATCTGAACCAGTCATTGACTCAGTCTAGCACCGGAATATTCTTCTTGGGGTGAGTTGTGTGCTTTACAAATACTAAATACAAATTACAAGTATTGTCTGTCATGAAGTAATGTTATCATGATGCAACAGAATATCATGATGTTTGGCAATGTTCCTAATAATAACCAACATTTTGTTCTTAGATATGAAGATGCCAACCTGGAACCACCTGTGGAGTTTTCTTATAAACTCCAAGCTTTAACATACAGAGTCCCTCAGTTGTGTCCCACTCTGAATAATATGACACAAAAAATTAAAGGTAAAGCTGAATGTGTGCATGTGGTGATGATGCTATATTTATCTAGAATTAGTAGTGCAGGGAAGCAAAGAAAGTACACTGTGTGAACACTAAGGACTCACTGTGATATAGACATATTTTTTTAATAAGTATTTTTATTGGTTTCAAACTTCAAATCACATACATTGGTAGTCATATATCGCAGCCTTGTTACATCAGGTACACAAATACAGTCATTCTTTTCAAGAGAATACGCACTGTGCCTTGACATTTCCATTTCCTTAGTCGGGGAAACACACAATTCTCCTCGGTATGCGTTCCACTTGCTCCATTTTTTTATCCCACTTCTTGGAACACCCTCTAGATTTAAACACCTCTTTTTCTGCAATCATACATTTATCTAAGTCGCGTGCCCAGGTCCCTGCTGATGGTCCCTCTGCCACTCCCCACTTCATTGCTATTGCCGTTTCACCAAGATATACCCCAGTGTGGCCAGTTGCTGTTCCACTTCCGTAATGTCAGTAGCCTCCCAGATGTTGAGACGCTCCAGTGGCGGTGTAAGGGTTAGCTCTTTCCCTAGTGCACTCTGCTTATGTTTGGTCGCCCTTTCCCATATGGGTCTTATTAGTGGACAGTCACACATGGTATGGTAAAAGGTTGCCTCTTGGTGACAGCCTCGTAGACATAGTGTATCCTGCCTGGCACCCATCTTCACTAAAGTTACCCCAGTGAGATATGTCCTGTGTAGGGTTTTTAACTGGATCAGATGGAGGTGCAAAGTGATAGCTGCCTCTCTTGGGGACATGAGCGCTGTTTGCCAATCATTATCTTCGATGTGCCCTACGTCCACCTGCCACCTGTTTCAGAGAGTGTGGAACGAGTCCGGCAGATTATTGCATAGTTTACGGTATGTTAATGACATAGCTTTGTTTAAAATCGGTTCAGAAAGTAATCTGTCTTCTAAGGGGGATGCTTCCGGTACGTTTTTTAAGTCTGGGAGTGCTGTTGTAAGTGCATGACAGCCCTGCAGATAGCGAAAAACCTCCCCTTGGGCTAATTCATACTTCTCCCGTAGCTCCTTAAAAGTGAGGATTTTGCCCTTTTTTTACTAGATGCTAGATGACCTATAGTGGAGATTCCAATTGTGTCCCATTGATCAAATCCTGGTTGATGACACAAGAGTCCTAGCTTTTGAGTAGACCACAATGGCGTGGTCTGAGTCAGCACTTCTGTCCAGCCAAGACGTCTAGGTGCCAATCACCCGATTTCATCCGTGTGTGCCATCGGGCCCAGGTACCTCCCTTTCCTGGCTTTCGTATACAAAGCTCCCACGTACCCCTCCCTACCCATCTGATATCTATCTAGCATGTATGCAGGGTCTATCGGAGAGCGGCATATCCAGTGATTCACTACCACCAACTGCAAGGCCCAATAGTAAAGTCGGATATCGGGGAGGGCAATCCCTCCATCGTTCCACCCCTTGGTTAGTTTATTTAGCGCTATACGAGGCGCTCCTCCATGCCACAGTAATGTTCTAATGTCACTCTCCACCCTCCTGAAGGAGGAATCGGAACCTTTGTAGGATGAATAAGAAACGTGGGAGAACCAGCATCTTAAATAGGGCCGCCCGACCCAGCAAAGAAAGGGGCAGGGATCTCCAATGTTTAACATCACTACGCAGCCTGTCCAAGGTAACAGCAAGGTTTTTGTCATGGAAGACCTGGGGATCTGTGGTTATAAAAACCCCCAGGTAGTGGAATCCGTCACAGGCTATCTCCACCTCACTACCTGGCGGAAGTTTAGGAACTGGACCCTGAAGGAAAAAAAGTATTTGCCAAAATTCGTACAAATATTTAAAATTCTATGCACTGATTTATAGGGGGACTCTAAGTATAACAGGATATCGTCCGCATATAACGATATCCTGTCTTCATGGCCGTCTTTCCATTTCAGCCCTCTAAGCAGTATGTCACCTCTTACCAAATGTGCGCAACCTTGTCTGGCGCCTCATCCTAACGTAAAAGTTCTGGACGTGTGGTTGTTAACCCTGACTTGGCCTCACAGTTCGGTATAAAGCAGCCTAATCCAGCCCAAGAATTTGGGGCCGAACCCCAAATGTCTTAGCGCTTCAAAGAGATATGGCCAAATGTCTTAGTGCTTCAAAGAGATATGGCCATTCTATAGTCGAATGCCATTGAGGCATCCAGGGACAACACTACTGCATCTTCTGCTATGTATTTCTGTTGCCCCAGGACATTGTGAAGGCGGCGGATATTCAATGCCGTGTTCCTCCCTGGGACAAAGACAGATTGGTCTGGTGGACCAAAGATTGGAGTATGGAGATCAAGCGGGAGGCCAGGATTTTTGCTTCAACGTTAATTAAAGAAATTGGCCTATAAGAAGAGCAGCTATCGGCTGGTTTCCCCGGCTTCCAAATGACAACGATAGAAGCCAGACGTTAGTCTCCTGGCAGGATTCCTTTTTCGAAACTTTCATTGTACATGTCTTAAGTGGGGCGCAACGTGTAAGGCCACCGTTTTCAGAAATTCGATAGGGACCCCGTTGGGTCCAATTGCCATCCCTGGTTGCACACTACAAATTACCTTTCGGATTTCATCATCTATAAAGGTCCTCTTCGATTGCGTCCCTGACAGGGTGCTAGCAGTTGACGGGAGTCCTCTGCCGTGTATGCAGTCGAGGAGGTATAAACCTTCTCCAAGTGTGTAGTATAGTTGCTATTTCCTTTATAGGCTCTGCGCATTGGAATAATATATGCTATAGTTGTGGCATAGGACTGAGGTCAGTATGCCTCTATCAAGTACATTACTTTGTGTGCCAGCTAACTCAGAGGCCACTAGAAACTCCTTGAATAAACAAGAAGGGAGTAGTTGCTGGCAACCACATAAACATGACAACTTTGCTTCCCTTTAGAATCGGAACAGGTCTCAGAATTGTGAAAACAACAGATAACAGTTTCACTCAGTCAATCGTGCATGCTTAGTTTCTTCAGAGTTACACAGAAATAGATTGACGGGCGTTTCAATAAAAAGGATTTATGGAACAGTCTTGTTTCTCATGTAAGAGATATGAGCTGTTACAATCGCAAGACAGTATGCGAGATATAATATGTACAGTGTAAGCAGTAAAAATAAATAATACTGCAATAGCATTGTCTTCTAGCTATGACATATATTCATATACACATACATAAATAACATCTAAATAGTTCTACCCCAGTGTACCTAACCTAAGTGTACAAGGTAAGAAGTAGGTGCTGTATTCTATAGTATGGTAAGCTATAGTTTTGCAAATGCAAAGAGTCCCTCTAGGTTCTAGTCCGCTCCATACCTTAGAATGAGAGAGATGGGAATCTCTTTCCTGGTCTCAAACTCTAACACCCCACAAAGGGAGTCAGAACACTGGAAGCTGGAATCTCTGCGAGCAGGGATGACAGTGTCTGATCAGTGTGTCAGGCGGGGACTCAAATTCCTTCCAAACTTGCTGTGGCGAGCCTTATCGAGCTATGCAGCCGAGCCGTGGTTTGCCATGGTAAGGGAAGGTATATTTATACCTGGAAAGTGCTTAGGAATGTTAGCATTGACGTAAAGTCGAGCAGAGGAAGACGTCATGAATGAACCCCTAAGCTATCATATGGTCTGGGAATTCCCTGCACTCAGATCACTGTGGGAGGGGGCAGCGACTAAGCTTCATACCGCGCTGGGGAAAACATTGACCCTCACACCTCAGTTAGGCCTACTTAATATATGGGAAGCCACAGACCTCACCGAGATCGAGCAGCAGATGGTAACGTTGGGCTTCACTTTGGTCAAGCGAGAGATAGCACACCACTGGGGGGCTGCTGAGGCACCATCCATACGAGTGTGGGTACAGGAGCTCGACAGATGCATGATAGCTGAAAAAGAAGTGTTCATCATTAGAGGGTGCCCCAGAAAGTGGGAGAATCAATGGAAGGCGTGGAATAGCTATAGAGGGTCCCTATGCACATCCCCGTTGGTGGACCTGACGTTAAGGCGGAAGGAACTTAGAAAAGTGTTAGCATTGTGAATGTACTATTACATATGTTATTCATTTTGGTGTGCTATGGTGCTGCGGACATAAAAGTGAATCTATCTGTGTGCCTGACAAAATTTATTAAAATATTATTCCAAAAAAAAAAAAAAATGAATGAACCCCTAAGGAATAGTACTTCATGCATAATAGATGAGTTTTTGGAGAAATCAATAATCCTAGCTAGGGAAAGTCCCAAAGGCTTAAGGGTCTGGTTTTTAAGAACTCAATGTGCCGTTGGGATGGACGGATGTAGGTGACCATGCCTGTATTTGGATAGCATGGCTAATGCCTAAATAAGGACTGGGATTCTATGCCTAAATAAGGGCAATGAGAGTTGTGCCTATATAAAGACATGATTTAGGAAAACGTATATACGGACATCTAAATCGAAACACAACACCCACTCCACTAACGAATCATCAATAGTACTAAATGCTAAACATTAAAATGCTAAACAGAGAAAATTGAGTACCACATGTTGCTAAAAACATTTGTAAAAGTATACTAACAAACTTTTTATGGACATGAAACGCAAAGGTGCTGTACATATTAAGCAATGTTTCATTCTAAGCATATATTTACAGTGGAAGCTAAATGAATGAACAGAAATATATACACATATGATGAAATGGTTCACAATTACATAAGAAAAGATCAAAAGCCATTTCATGTCAGGTTACATAAATGAAATTGTTGTGAATAAAAGGTGATAAGGTATCCCTGGAAGTGTTCAAAGAAGTCTGTTCTCTATGAATAGTTCTACTTTAAGCATATTACTTTGCCATAAAAAGAAAATTCAAATTTAGAGAGAAAAAAAAATTGTATGAAAAAAAGTTCCAAGGTTTGTCTTTGTTTTGAAAAATGAAGGCCAAATTCATAGCTTTCCCAGTACACTGTGAGCAGAATCAAAAGACAGTGTAAGGGGCTGGTGAAAACATGAAATCCTCTATTCCAGTAGACAAAAGATCGTCTACCGATGTCAGTGATAGTTGGAATATCTTGTTTAGAAGATTAACTGCACATAGATGTGCAGCATCGCCAGTAGCAATGTTCCTTTCCAATGTTACCTGTGTGCCTGTTGATACATCTCGTACCTCAGCAGTAGCATGTTGCGTCTGTGAGATCTCAACGAATGCCGTTATCAGGATTGGTAGCTTCTGGGAAAACACAGAGCATGGGCCGTTATCGGGTCCAGCAGAGTATCAATATCCATTGGCATAACTGATGGGAGTGTTAGACAGACGTCTAGCACGCATTCTTCACCGCATATCAGGCAGCGTAGAACAGGTAAGATGCAATCTTGCCATATTGGTCTGAATGACAGAAACCATGTGGTATTAAATCTCGTAGATGAGGTAAGCCCAAAAGTTGTACTATGCGCTCACGACACTTCCTTTCCAGGAGAGCTTTGTCCAAGGTGCTGGGAGTGACGCTGGTGGATTGCCTTGCCATAGCGTAGTAGTAGGAATAAAAACAGGATTCTTGCAACGAGTTCTAGAATTAGCGGCAGACCACCAAACACCGAGTGCACGAAGTTTGGAAGGATTCCGAGGACTGCTTGAAAAGGTGTTAACTGTCCTGAACATATGGTCTTAAATACATGCACAATACAGCTCGTATCAGACATGTTTAAGATATGTCCCAACATTTCTGTGAAATGTGTTGGGCAGTTTGTACGTAACAGAGCTTGTATCTCAGCCGAAGTCCTTGCAATTTGTAGATCATAGGTTTCTTTGGCCGAGGTCAAAGGAACGGTTTGTTGTAAAAGAATGGCTTTCATTCTGCTTAAAGTATCAATTTGTATAGAGGAGATGTTCAGTGAAGGCCATAAAGGCGACTTCCTGACTGTGTCTATTTGGGGGAACAAAACTTGCATACAGCAAGTGACCCTGGAGCCAACCGTTACCAGATATGGGATGCCTGGCAACATGCCACAACAGCTCAGATCATTCAACATGAGGCGACTCCCATTTGAAAGTTAGCCAAAGATTGGATTAATCACAGCGGCTGGTGAACCTTGCAGGTGGCAGGATAAATTTGCAGTAGAACCGCTACTGGCCCCGTGTAAACTAATATTCCGACATATGAGTGAACCTCTCAGTGCATTTTCACAGTGTGTACTCCTAAGAAACACTTCACGCCCCCCCACTCCAACATCTGTGTGTGTAAGGTAAATCCCAGGATGTCTTCATGTATTCTTTACCCAACCTTTCATATTTGCCTGCTTGCATTCGTTTGAGGCAATACTGAAAATGGAAAGTTGTAACAGGCAGAGTTATTTTGCCATGAATGATCCATTCTGTAGCTGGTTTTTCTGCTACCGTTAATGGCAATTTTTCCAGTTTTTCAATGCTCAGCATTGTATACTTTGCTCCCCTTTGTGCCAGTTCGATCTGTTTATCCGTGAGAATGTATTCTGAAAACCGAGACGACGTGTTGATGAAACGCCAAGGCACATAGCCTGCACGCATGTTTTGTAGAGTCCAGCCTAATAACAGAATAGAACGTAATTGAGACTGGCCTTGTCGCAGCAGGACCAAAGCTAGTTCCACTGTGTCTATAGCAGAGGATAAACTGTTTTCCAGTGAATATATCCTAGATGACAGTCGTTAACCCATTGTCGACCACAGCGAGAGATTTCTCTAAACGAATACGATCAATTTCTCGTATTCTTTCTGCGGCGTCTGCTTGGGTAAACTTCCATATTTCATTATAAGCAGCATAAACGCCGGCATATATGAAACGTTTTTGACGCGGTTTTCTTGGACCTAGCAAGAAATCCCTAAGGTCTGCGTCTTCTTTAAGGAAAGATAAGTGTTGTTTCACATCCTCTAGTGTAGATTTCTGTAGCCAATCAAACATAATTTTCCTACACTGTATGTTGTTACTACCCCTGGATGCTGTCTTTGAACATAACATGGGTCTGGCCTATTGATTGTAAAACCCTGTATTCTGTTCAGGAATCTTTCTTGACAGATGTTTGTGTCTGTGGGCCAGAGCAACCATTTTTCCCATTCAGGATCTGATCTGTTTTGTAAAATAGTATGTACGTCGACTTCCCCCTGTGTAGTGCTATTACTTGCAGGTGTAGGTATGGACGGTGTGTTCATGTCTTTGATCTTGGCTAACCCAAGGCAAGACATTTGTTGGACAGTGTCATTCAAAAACATTATTTGCTGTGGGATGATGCAGGTTCTAAACAAAGCTTCTATCCCCCGCACTTGCCAATCTTTTGTACCCCAGACAGATTTTGTGTCAATTGTGTCTTTCCAAAAGTCAAAACCCTGTCTAGACAGTTGGGCAATAAAGGCTGCAGAATAAATCTGTTTTGTATTAGTTAACATATTTTTCGTTCCTGTTTTGTTCATATTTTTTAAGTAAAATGTTTCCGGATTGGATATATTGTACCCTGAAAAATATGTAAACTTCATTGACAATGTTTCCATTGGTTATACATAAATACATTTCTAGGTGTTGCAGATCTATGCAAGAAATTATGACCATAGTAGTTGTAACAATAAAGCTGTTCATAGTCTGTTGAAACGTATTCATGGTTAGAGAATGCAGCAGACCTTTCAAGATCAGACATCATGTTATTAACAGTCTCAAAGTCCCAATCATCAGAATAGGTACTGGAGGTAATAAAGTCACTTCATGAAATTTTAAGTAAGTGTGGAATCTTCAAAAGTTCAGACGGGCCGAATATATCATAATCCGTTTTTCCCCAAACTATACCATCTTGTATAGAAACGGCTGTGATGTTCACTGCAAACAAGTCTCTTGCTTCACGATGGGATGATTTATGTGGTTTCAAAAGTAAGTTCAAATTTTTACTTTGTGTCCAAGTGAATATATCTTCTATTTATCAGCATGCTCAGAGTCATTACTAAAGCTAGCCAAAGCAGAAAGAAAAGTATTCCAGAAATAATCCAAAATTCAATCCATGGTGAAACCAGATAAGTCTTTTTCAGGAGATGAAAAAAGTCTTGTGCTCGTTCTTTAGAAAGTTCTTTTAGTTGGCATTGTTTCCGGTTCGCTTGGATCCTCAGAAAACGTATCAAAGTTAATGAAATAGCCAGAGGCAGTTCTGTCAATGGTTGAAATTGCATCAGGATTCGTTGAAATTGCTGGCACCAGTTGATCACGTGTTACGTTGGTATAAACAGGTATATCAGGATGAACTGTTATTTGGGTTTCAAGAGGAATGAGTTCCATAGCATTGTTGCTTAGTCCTTCATTTCTTACTGCTGAATTCTCGATGGTGAGGAGTCTTTCAGTTTGAACCTCTTGGATAGTAGCTAGAGGAGTGAGTCTGCTACTTTATTTATTTTTTATTTTCGGAGTTTTATATAGAGCTTACAAGACCCGGGGGTATCAGAGCGCTTTACAACATAAATGAATAGAAAACATAAACAAAATAGTACAGTGAGTATCATTTGTGATATGGTGGCCAAAAAGATCGAGGTCATTGGCCAGATGTACAGAGATGGTAGTTGAGGAGAAGTTCTTTTAGTTGTCTACTTGGTCGAAGTCCACAAGGCCTACTGCTTAGTATTGGCAACATAGTGTGGTTTGATGAGGTCGATTGACACAAATCTTTTCTCCTTTTTTCCAGCAAGGGGCAGCAGAAGTACTGTTCTTGTTCCGTGGATGGCTAGGACAGGTACTGGTTGTCTGTAAGAATGTCCAAATTCCTTCTTGTCCGCGATCTTCTCTCTGACTAGATCCCCAAGCTTTGGGATCCAGACAGGCCTTGCTGGGACGGCTGGGATTTCCCCAGTGGTGGCTGGCTTCAGGAACACGTTGCTTTGTTTCGATCTTAGTTCATTTAAGTCCTGTAAAACAGCCAAACGATCTTTGATATCAAATGTTTTTTTTCCACCACTGTGCCTCCACATTCAAGATCTGGAACCCACATTCTTGTCCCAAATAAGATTTCATATGGAGTGACCACCCACCCCCCCCCTCCAAGAACTTTTTGGCAAATTATTTAATGAGCGTTGGACCCCATAAAGATGTGTGACCCACCCATCACCCGAACCTAATACCCTAGCTGTTATAGACTGCTTTATGTCCCGGTTTTTCCTTTCCACAACAGAATTTCCCTCAGGATGAAACAGAGAGGAGTACCGCAATGCAACGCCCAAACTGGCCATGGCTTGTTTGTAAGCTCGAGAGCTAAACGCAGGGCCCTGGTCAGAATGTAGCGTGCAAATTGCGCATGTGCCGATAAAGACTTACAAAACATTTAGAACAGTTTGAGCGTCAGCTGAGCGCTGAGGCCACATCCATAGGAACCTTGAACACTAATCCACTGCGACCATGATATATTTATAGTTTCCATCCCTTTGCAAGGGACCACAGTGATCCAGGTAAACACAAGCTAATGGTTTATCTGGAATTAACAGGAGTGTCTGCGCAGGACGTTTCACTGTAGAGACTTTCATCTGTTGGCATATTTCACATTCCAAAACATAATTTTCGGTCTGTTTCCTAATCCCGGGCCACCAATATCTTTGTTTTAATAACGATACTGAGGCAGAAACACCTGCCTGGGCAGAGGCTATCCCTTCATGTGCTGCTAGGATTAGTCCTAATCTACGTTCCATGTTTGGAATTACCCTGTTCCCCACTCCAGGGATTCGAGCAAACGGAACGTTGTTCACATCAATTATATACGAGTGGAAATTTTTTAGGTAACGCTGCACCACTGCCTTTGCTTTATGCATTGACAGCCAACAATATCACACTGTCTATTCTCATTTTTGAACGTGTGATCGCAGCAACGGAAGCCATTTGCAGAGCCCTCTTTGCAGCTTTGTTGGCCATTGAATTCCCTGCAACGGGAACGTCATCACGTTGATGACTCAGCGTGTGTAGCAAGTGAGTGTTTTGTAGTCCGTTTCGCAACTGAACTACTTGTTCCCAAAGTGTTTTATGCTTGATTGTGCCACCTTTTGCATCTTTGAAACCATTTTGAAGCCAATTCTGTAAATATTCATTATATGATTGAACACAGTAAAAAAAATCGCACACTATAAGTGTGAGGAATTCACGAGCCGTATTTTCAAGTGCCAATTTGAATGCTTGTAGCTCAGCTCACTGAGCTGTACAATCTCCTAGAGATTGTGTTTTAGTGACCATTGGTCGGAGTTTACCATTGCGCATGCGACATTTAACGATTGCGCACGCTGCACTGTAAGCTTGCTTACTCTCCGTAGTGGATTGTGCTGATCCGTCAGTATAAATTATCAATTCGTATTGATCAAGAGGAAGAATCTCAATAGGCAGAGTACATTCATGTTCCTATTGCAGGAATGCTTGTGTTTTTAAATAAGCATCAAAAACGTATTCAACATCCGTTGCAGCAAGAGAATTAACCCATTGTATCCATCTTGGATGTAAAGCTTTTGCATGTGGAATGCTCGCTTTTGTAACTGCCTCTAAGGCTGGTACCGGAGTCACGACAATAATGCGTTTCACCTGAGCTGGAGCTCTTTCTTTTGCTACAGCGGTTTGAACTGCTGTCAGAATATTTTTCTGTCGAAGTGAAGCGCATTTCCGCTTGTGTATACAAATGTGATTTGTATGCAATTGGTACTTTTTCACCTCCATTAAAAGTTAAGTAGGTGAATCCGCATTGACCCGAAATTATTCGGATCACTAAATTGCGTGTATTTACGCGTGTTTGTAAGTGATTTATTGCTAACATGTCAGCTTGAAGTGATCAGAGGATATCTGTGTGTTCCTGTGTCCAATTTTTGATTTTGTAATCAGGTTTGATTAATTTGTAGAGAGGTTTAACCCTTTCTGCGTAATTTAGAATGTAAGTTCTTCCAAAATTCAGGAAACCTAGAATCGACTAAGTTTTTCAGCGTTTTTGGAGGTTGGAGCAGCGCACACCTTTCCAAAAAGTTAGCTGCCAGGCTTTTGCCTTCACTTTAAAGTTGAATTTATAGCCCTCAGAGGCAAAGCCCAGTATAATGGTATTCACCCTGTTCAAGTGCCTATCCAGGTCATCGTCTGTCAGATAGATTTCATCGACATATGACAATGCCTCGTCATCATAAATTTGTAGTAACTCTGTTACTCCTGTTGAGAACAACCCTGGGCTGTTCTTGAACCCTTGAAGGAGTCAACAAAAGTGACGCTGGGTCCCCATTATTGAGAAAGCTGTCAAGTACCTACTTTCAGGTGCTATGTTTTGACAAAAGAAACCATTTGAAATGTCTAATGTGGTTTTATATTTTTTACACACAATGTTATTCATTAATGCTGTACTGTGTGCATTTTGCACTGCAAATGTCTTAGAACAAGTGTTCAAGTGTCTGTAATCTAAAACTAGATGATATGTATTGTCTGGTTTGGAAACAGGAAACAAAGGATTGTTCCGTGATGAGGTGCATGTTTCAATCACCCCCTGATATTCAAGTTGATCTAAGATCTCCCTGACCTTTTTTTTTAGCTTCTTGCTTAATTGGGTACTGCCTTTGTGCAGTAGGTTGATTTTTTAACTGTATCTTGTGGTGAGGTGAGTCCTCATCCCATCCTACATGATTTTTGTATAATGCTGGGGCCTGGGCAACTGCCCATTTCCTGGCATATGTATATTTTAGGTGTATTGGAACATGGTTGGAGAAGGCTGTCATTATGATGTTTTCGCCATGTAGGCACTCTCTGACAAATTCTGGTGGCCAGTCCTGTTCTGCTAGAAGTATATCATAACCCCTTCAAAGTTTTTCCCAAAAGAGTGCTCTCACGTTTCTTGATATGTCTCCCTCCATCTGGAGTGTTATTTCGTATAACCTTTTTGGAGTACTAACCCTGGTGTCTACAGTCTCAACTGTGATGTACTCATTCAAGTCCACTATCTCCAGAAGTTAGCTATTGTTACTTCTGCTGCACTGTCCAGCATTGTCTGAGCCCATTCTCTGTTCTTGAGTTTTGTTCTCAGAATTCTCGGCATGTCTGATCTTCAGACCTGCTACCTTTTTCTTAGTGAATTGAGGTTTTGGTTTGTTTTTCTGAACGTGTTGATCGTCTTTGGACTTCACGTGTTCTTTTTTGTGATCTGACCGTCCTCTTCTTTCGGATGTCTGTGACGATATCTGAAAAGTACGAGAGGAGCGTGTATCAGTATCCTGATATCTGTCAGGTTTTCTCAAATTATCCCTATTCCTGAGGTTATACCGCCTTTCAGAGGGCTCCTTTTGAGGAGACCTACCTCAGGATTGAGAACGTTTCTCTTTTAAATGTGGTTTGTTATTTTCCCACTTCTTTTTAGAAGATGTAGGATTGTGTTTAATAGAGTCCTTCTCAGGACCTTCAGACAGTTGTGGTTTCACTGTGTAATTCTATTAATTCTTGTATTTGATTAAGTAATTTCTCGTCTGACATTGCTTCAATATCAGGATGAGGTGTGTAGCCGGCTAAAATCGGCCATGTTGCTCCTGGTCTACCTAGTGGACCGAGCCTGGTAATGTGATTGTAATGTTTTAGGGTGTCTTTAAACCAGAGAACCTCGAAGGGAATATATTCCTCAGGTGGTTCATCTTCTTTATAGAAGTGAAACACTTTTGTTACTGGATTTGATCCTGGGAATACTATCCATGAATAGAATACCTCTGTCTGAAAAGATTCATGCGCCTCTATCACGAAAACTGCTCTATCACCTCTTGGAGTTAGGCCATGTTTAATAAGTTAGAGTGATGGCTCTCCTTAAATTTGGATGGATGTTTATAACACCCTCATCGGTTTCATTTAAACCTGTAAGATTAAAAGCTGTTACTACTTGGTCAGTCGCAGTCTCACTGGTCACGGTATTATTATCCCCGTTTTGGGACATTGTTTTTTAAAAATGTAGAGGAAACAAAGATAAGGTGCACAATATTTTGGAACACTGTATCCTTCAACGTTGAACAAACAAAACAGCTAATACATAGGATTTCTGTCCTACTCAGCTATGGCGTATATTAACCCTACCCACTCCAGACATCTTATATAGTATGTGAGTTGGGGTCTCTGAGAAAAGCACGACTGAGCTACTTCAGTATCTGGCGTTAAATTACTGCCTTACCAAACACGTTGGGCACCTTGTAGTGTAGTTCCTATTTCCCTGATAGGCTCTGCTCATTGGAATAATGTACACTATAGTTGTGGCATAGGACTGAGGTCAGTATGCCTCTATCGAGTACATTAAACTTAATTACTTTGTGTGCCAGCTAACTCAGAGGCCACTAGAAACTCCTTGAATAAACTAGAAAGAAGTAGTTTCTGGCAACCGCATAAACATGATAACTTTGTTTCCCTTTAGAATCGGAACATGTCTCAGAATCGTGGAAAGAACACAACAGTTTCACTCACTCAATCGTGCATGCTTAGTTTCTTCAGAGTTACACAGAAATAGATAGGCGGGCGTTTCAATAAAAAGGATTTATTGAACAGTCTTGTTTCTCGTGTAAGAGATATGAGCTGTTACAGTCGCAAGACAGTATGGGAGATATACGTACAGCGTAAGCAGTAAGAAGAAATAATACTGCAATAGCATTGTCTTCTAGTTATGACATATATTCATATACATACATAAATAACATAGGCTAAAAAGTGGATACTCGTCTGATGCTTCTAAATAGTTCTACCGGGGGGGCGTGGCCAAGATGGCGGCTTCAGCAGACGTGTTGCTCTGAAGCTCCAGCTGATGGCCCGCTAAAGCACCGGCTTTTGGCCGTTTTAGCTGTTGCTGGCTTAAGCACCGGGGCTGGCCTGGCTGCGGGGCGCTTTTCCGGTGCCGTTGAGGAGCCCAGGAGAACGCAGTTCTGGCGGTGCGAGATTAGCGGCTGAGGGCGCGACCTACCCACGGGGCCTCGATGTGAGGCCCTGAGATAACCGGCGGTGCGGAGGTTTGCCCGGACGGCGGAGAGGCGGGCTCCATGGGCCCCCGACCGGAGCAGCGGCCAGCGGTGGTGATTCCGGGCCATCAAGAGAGTGACAACTGACGGCGGAATCAGAGTGGCGCATCAGCTGAGGTCCTGCTGCGGAAGGGGGAGGAGACGGGCGCTCCCGCCCGCCATCTTGTGAGTGTCTTTGCAGGGCTCAGCCACGCATGAGAATGGTTGAGGGCCCAGTGGCGATACCGGTGCCCTCCCGTTGCGGCGCCGCCGAGGGAACGGTCAGCGACATTGCCCACAGCTCAGCGTAGGGAGGAGGAAAGATGTGGGGTCGGGCGGCCACCGACCGCCGAAATGAAGATACCGGGGCACTGGGAAGTAGAGGTGGCCCCGGCCTGAACATACTCCCAGGGCCCCAGCCGGCGATACGCCTGACAGCAGAAGACTCCCTACTTTGTCGAGAGTGGGGAAGTGGAACCCTGCCGACAGCACAACAAAAAATAAAGAAGTGGCCGCCATTTTGCAGTGTGTGGGGGCGAGGCTGTGGCATGTTGGAAATCCTGCGGCCTGGTCCAGGCCTCCTTGCCGGGTGCTTCCCTGAGTGGAGTTGGAGAGCGGACCGATTCAACAGGCCCACCACGGGGTTTGACGTCGGAGATCCCAGCTGAGACACAGGGGGAACACCATCCGCCTGACACAGGGGAGCGCACCAGAGGGACGTGGGCGAGCCCGACGCTGGTCGAGGGCCCTGGGGACCTAGTGGAACATTCCCACGCCGGAGTCAGCAGTTGATGGGCCCCAGCTGAAGGAGGATCAGCCTCACTACACGGAGCTGAGGCGACAAAAGACTTTCTCAGGCAAGTGACACTTTTCAAATGCGCCTAGGTAGCAGGGAGGAGCGGCGGGGGAGACCACCACTGACAGTCGTGGGCTGCTCACGAACCGGGGTGATCCCAATAGCACGAGGCCGAGGTGCTGAACCTCCTTAAAGCCGTCTGCGGGGGGGACGTGCCGAGCCCCCTGCTGTGGACCACATGGTTACTGCATCACCCTGACCAACTTGCCTCTGTGCCACGAAGTTTGATAGCGCCGTGTGCTGCGGGGAGGCCGGACACCGCAGAGCCCCGCGTTCCCAGAGGAAGTAGATTCGGTGCCTTGGAAGGGTCACTGTCGGGGCCCAGGCATCCAGTGGCAGGGGGAAGGGAGACGCCCAGCTACTGCGCACCACCACATGTGTTGAAGGGAGGCCCGGTCAGAGACGGGAATCGTTCCAGCCAGCTCGGGGGTTTCATCTGGACTTAGTTCTTGGCACGACATGTCCACCTCTCGGGGGTGCAGAGACAAGACCCTGAAGGACTTGTTTGCAAAAACATAGGCTGGTCAACAGGCTACCGACATGGCAACAGGCGCTGACCGCCCACGTCCGAGCGGGAGGACGGTGCGGAGCCGATCACTAAGGCATTTCTAGATTCCATGTTTGTTGCACTGAGGAAGGATATCCATACACTCAAACGGGAATTCACTGCAGAGATTAAGGATGTCCGCAGAGACATGGATGGCATCGGCAAAAGAGTCGCCAAACTGGAAGTCAAGAGTGACGGGAGGGATACAGAGCTTGCGGCATTGCAGCTGGAGGTTCTCAGGATTCATGATCAGCAGGTAGACCTTCAGACGCACCTCGAGGACCTAGAAAACCGCTCCCGGCGCCACAATATCCGGATTCGAGGTGTGGAGATGGACGACAACACGAAAGACATTTTCAGTTACACGAGGGAGCTCTTCAATCACATTCTGGGTAGACCTCTCGAGACGGAACTACGCCTAGACTGAGCGCACAGAGTGGGCCCTCTGCGGGCCCCATCGGCTCCGACGTCAGACATCCTGGTCTGCGTTCAGGACTACCGCACCAAAGAAGATATCCTCCAAAAAGCACGCCAAATGCACCCCCTGATGTTTCGCGACCAGACGCCGGTCCTGTACCAGGACTTGTCAGCACTCACTCTACAAAAACGTAGAATCTTCAAGCCCATTACTGCACATCTTCGCAACGCAATATCCCTTACAGCTGGGGTCATCCATTTCGCCTGGTGTTCCGCATGGACAACAAACTATACCAGTTACGCTCCTTGTCAGAAGCTTGTCGATTGCTGGGTGTGGAGCCCCCCGCGGAGGAGAGCGGCGAAGAGAGCCCTAAAGCGGACGTGGATGACTCTAAGCCCCGATCGCGCCAGCAGGGCCGAAAACGTTGCCCCAAGAAGCCTCCTCTTGCAGAAATAACGAAGGGTCAGCAGTCATCTCTTGAGACTGTCTCCGCGGAACTGTCCAAATACCAACCTGGCTGAACTTTGTAGCTATAAATGGCCGGCTAACAGACTTAATTCATGCCCTGGGCTGTTGGCGGGAGGGGGGCTTTTTGATTCTTTGCAGAGTACCCAAATTGCCTCATTTCCATTCACCAACGGATGATGGACAATATGTTACTACTCTCTTTTTCCAATCGTTGTTCTTTTTGGGATTTTTCGGGGGGGTTCCAGTGTTCCTTGTCCAATTTCTTATCAGAGATAGCGTAGACCCATACAACAATGGTGCTCTGAGACAAACGACCGCTCCTCGCTCTGTAGTACCAGCAACAGCACTTTACCTAGGCCTTTGGTTACTCTGCCACCATGAATGCCTGCCAACACGCTTAAAATACTTACCTTAAATGTGAGGGGTCTTAATAATCCGGTGAAGTGCAAAGCGGTTCTGTCGTGTCTGGTAAATGCACAAGCAGATATCTGTCTATTACAGGAGACACACCTCTTAACCAGGGACTGTCATCGCCTCCGGTCCCGGAAATTTCCAACTCAATTTTTTTCCTCAGGCCCAACTAAATCAGCTGGGGTGGCTATCTTGGTGGCTCAGCAGTTTAGAGGGGAGGTCTTATATAAGGAGGCCGAAATAAGGGGTAGACTACTGGCTTATAGATTTGCCTTAGGTAACTTAACATTCACCATTGGCTCCCTATACGCCCCGAATGATGGCCAAGAACAATTCTTGCACTCCGCCCTTACTAAAGCAACGGCCACGACAGACCGCAACATCCTCCTGGGGGGAGACTTAAACCTAGTTTTTGATAACGCTATGGACAGATCTTGCAAACGCACACATCAAACAGGCGCACACTCCACAGAGGGACTAGCCCGTCTGCACGACCTGGGTCTCAGGGACTTGTGGCGTAGTTTCCACCCCCAAAGTCTAGAATATTCTTATTACTCCAGCGCACACAAAACCTACGCTAGGCTACACTACCTCTTGGCATCCACACCCGTACACGCGCTAGCGACGGTGGTCGAAATAGGAGTAGCCTCCCTCTCAGATCAAGCGCCGGTAACTGCCACTCTCACTCTCCCGCGAGGAAGTGGTTAAACGTATACAGCGCTCCATCACCGACTACCTCTCTCACAATGCTAATACCAACACAACTCTTGCAACACAATGGGCAGCACTAAATGCGGCATACGGGGGGAGTTGATAGCCATTTCAGCAGCAGATGATATAGAGCGCAGACGCAAGCGGGAAGAACTCACTCAACAAACTAGAGAGCTGGAACAGATGCACCAAAGGACGGGGCCCCTCGAGTGTGGCGTCAACTAAAAGCCGTGCGCCAACAACTCGCGGCGTTCGACCAGGATAGGCCAGAATTTGCAGCATTGCGGCTGCGACATGCCTACTATACAGGGGGAGATAGGTGCGGGCGCCTTCTCGCCCATAAACTACGAGAGACCCGACAGAAACAGGAGGTTCAGGAGATTTGTCGAGAGGATGGTAGGCGTTTCGCGATTTTTATGCCAGTCTTTATGCCTGTTCTCCACTGGAGAGCTCAGATGGGACCGCCTTCCTTGACTCCGTCACCCTGCCAGCTCTGACTAAAGCTCAGGCGGACTATCTCGACAGAGACATCCAAACAGAAGAGGTCATTGCAGCCATTGCGTGCCTCAAACTGGCTAAAGCCCCTGGGCCGGATGGCTTCTCGGCTGTTTTTTATAAGACTTTCTGTGCCCTGATTGCCTCTCTCCTCACTCAGCTTTTTAATTCCTTTGCTGCCCCTGGAGCCCTCCTAGAGGCCTCCATAGCGGTGATCCCCAAACCAGGGAAAGACAAGACCAAGTGTGGAGCGTATCGCCCTATCTCCCTTCTTAATGTAGATCTCAAATTGTATACAGGGATCCTCGCTGTCCGTCTTGCACCCCATATGCCTGGCCTTATTGACCCGGACCAAGCAGGTTTCATTCCCGAACGGCAAACCTCTGATAATACGAAACGTGCCCTACACCTCATCGAGAAAGCCTCGCGTACACAGGGAGAATATATGATGCTCGCTATTGACGCCGAAAAGGCTTTCAATAGAGTCCACTGACCTTATTTGGAGCAGGTTCTGGAGTGAGCGGGGATAGGAGAGAAATTCCGCGTGTACATATTGAATTGTTATAAATTTCCGACAGCTACAGTCCGTGTGAATGGACATACGTCCTCCCGATTCCCAATTGAGAGAGGCACAAGACAGGGGTGCCCTCTGTTGCCTCTTCTTTTTGCCTTCTATATGGAGCCTCTGGCCCAGAGGATGCGGCATAACCCAGCGATCACTGGGATTACATTTGGCGGCTATGTTCATACGATCAGTCTATACGCCGACGATGTTTTGATATCATTGTCTAACCCTAGTCGAGCGCTACCAGCGTGCCTAGCAGATCTGGAAATCTTTGCACAAGTTGCAGGATTTAAGGTGAATATGGATAAGTCGATAGCCCTGGATCTCTACCTGACGTGACCCACCCGGGAATGTCTTCAGGGCATGCTCCCCATCCAATATGCGACCGACACGATCCCATATTTGGGGATCCAATTGGCTTCCTCTCTCCCGAAAGTAGTTGCCACCAACTACACACACCTGGGACAGAAAATTAGTCGGGAGCTTGTCAGTGCAAACACTATCCTCTCTCGTGGCCAGGCAAAATAGCGGTCAAAATGACCAGCTTACCCCAGATCCTCTATATGTTCCGTACTATCCCTCTCTGACCGCCTCCAGGTTGGATACAGCAGACGCAATCAGATCTTGCTCAGTTCATCTGGAACAGTGGTAAGCCACGACTGAAAGAGATGCTAGCGACGCTTCCTCTGGAAAGGGGGGGTCTCGGGATCCCTGATCTCCAGCTCTACTTCAATGCGGCCCAGCTGCGCCATCTGGTTGAGTGGAGCCGCTGGGAGTCGGAGAAACACTGGTTGTTTCAAGACCAGGCAGTAGCTGCCAGACCCCTGCAAACAATCCCTTTTCTCGGCAAGCGCCATAGACCCCCCCAATTTATATGCCTCATATATTACAGAAGTTCCCCTAGAGGTATGGTACTATACTAATATCAAGCACGATCTCACCACCTTCTCGTCCCCGCTCACCCCTTTGATGGACAACCCCGACTTCGCCCCGGGTATGGACATGATAGCCTTTGCAAGGTGGAGACCCTCTGGCTGCTGATTTCTGTACCATGTGTATGATGCGGATGGAGTTATTCTGTTCCATCAATTTAAACAGGAATATGGGCTACCTGAAACGGAGAGACGCCGCTATCTACAAGCACGGCATTGGGCACTCCATGATCAGGTCCGCTCTGAGGCCGATAGACATCTTTCCACCTATCACTCGCACATCAGATAAAAAGCTAATCTCCGATCTGTACAAGATGCTACAGGCCAGATATGCTGACGCTTACAATTCCGGCCGGGCGAACTGGGAGAGAGAACTAGGCAGAACACTTAGCCACAAAGAGTGGGAAGGGATATACTATAGGGCCCGCCATTCAACATATCACATGGGGCTAACTGAAACCCTCACAAAGGAAGCAACCTACTGGTATTATACCCCAGAGCGTCTTCACTCAATAGATCCCAAACGGGGAGGCGACGTGTTGGCAGGGCTGTGAACACGTAGGCACTCTGGTGCACCTATTATGGGAGTGCGAACATATCCAGCCTTATTGGAAACAGGTGATAGACGAAGTGGATAAACACTTCAATACAGAAATCCCACATTTCCCATAGCATATGTCATTTTGGGCCTCCCAAACCCTCTGACCTATCCACTACGATCCCGTTGAGGTCGCCAGATGGCAATTGCGCTAGGCAATACAAAATATACTCACACACTGGCGCACTTCCCACATCTCAACCTTCACAGGCTGGCTACATCGCCTGTAGCATGTTCTCGGTATGGAGAAGCTGACATTGACAACGACAGGAGTCTAAATATGTTGAACTGTGGCAACCCTTTCTGCCCCTCTTCGCCTCTGAGGTCCGATAGGTCACCTGCCCCCGATATCTCCGCCTATTGCGCTTCTCAGATACACAACAGACAGAGTTGTGATTAGAGCCGAGTACAGTTTCAGGCAGGTTAGTTAGTGAACATGGAACACGGGTGGGAGGTGGTGAGGGAGGGTGGGATATGGGGGGGTTTACAACGTTTTTTGTGTGGTTTTTTTCTCTTCCTTTTTTTTTTTTTTACATTTTCATTGCATGTAAGGTTTTCCTGTTTTGGTACAAGCCCAATGTTAAACTTGCGGACCTGGCTTGGCCTTTTAAGCCATATGCTACGCAATGTTGATGATATGACAGCTAAACCCGCATGATTATATTCGTATTCAATAAAAAGATTTAAACCATAAATAGTTCTACCCCAGTGTATCTAACCTAAGTGTAGTACAAGGTAAGAAGTAGGTGCTGTATTCTATAGTATGGTAAGTTATAGTTTTGCTTATGCCAAGAGTCCCTCTAGGTTCTAGTCAGCTCCATACCTTAGATTGAGAGCGGTGGGAATCTCTTTCCAGGTCTCAAACTCTAACACACCACGAAGGGAGTCAGAACACTGGAAGCTGGATTCTCTGCGAGCAGGGATGACAACGTCTGGTCGTGCGTCAGGCGGGGACTCAAATTCCTTCCGAACTTGCCGTGGCGAGCTGTATCGAGCTGTGCAGCCAAGCCATGGTTTGCCATGGTAAGGGAAGGTATATTTATACCTGGAAAGTGCTCAGGAATGTTAGCATTGACGTAAAGTCGAGCAGAGGAAGACGTCATGAATGAACCCCTAAGGAATAGTACTTCATGCATAATAGATGAGTTCTTGAAGAAATCAATAATCCTAGCTAGGGAAAGTCCCAAAGGCTTATGGGTCTGATTTCTAAGAACTCCTTGTGACGTTGGGATGGACGGATGTAGGTGACCATGCCTGTATTTGGATGGCATGGCTCATGCCTAAATAAGGACTGGGATTCTATGCCTAAATAAGGGCAATGAGAATTGTGCCTATATAAGGACATGATTTAGGAAAACTTACATACGTACCTCTAAATCGAAACACAACAGGTGGTCTGCAAAGGCCTCTGCAATTTCTTGTGGGTCTGAAATCTGCGTTGTTGCCTCCAGGGTTCATCTAGGTACCCATCGCTCTCCCTGCTCCCTTTTCTCCAACCAGGCCAACATTTTCCCCGCCCTGTCCCTCATTTCGTACAACCTGTTTTGTGTTCACAGTACTCTGGTCCTCATCTGCTCCCCGGCCAAAGCTCTGTATTCTAATTGCTTGATAGTTAATTGGTGTGTGGTGTGGTAGCTTCGCTCGGTGGCCTGGCACATTCTGTTTACAGCTGTCTAAGTTAACTCTCTAACTGTAGTATTTGCTGTTGTTGTTTTTTTTTATTATAACCCACTTTGAGCGCTTGTGCCTGCTCCTTCAGCACTGCCTTGAAGGCCTCCTACAGTATCTGCGCTGAGTCCACCGAGCCGACATTTTCGTTGAAATAATTTTTGGTCTGAGGTGCTACGCTGTCGCCGAGTATAGTATGTAAGCTCAACCCATACCGGGGAATGTTTTACAAATTCCAAAACTGCGGCTGACCCTTGGTCAAGCACCTCAATCCCTGTTAGACCGGTATAAGAGTCCCGTGCAAAACACTTCCAGAGTCCGCCGCAGTAGGGCTCCACTGGAATCCAGACAAGAATTTTTGAATTAATGGAAGGTGCACTGGGAAAGGAGTCCAAACGTTAAGCAAGAAGTCCTTAAAGTTTCTTTTAGATTTATAGTAAAAAAGCAGTTCAGACATCAGCCAATGCGTTTCGTTCTTTACAAAAGAACTTCTTCAGGGCATTGAAAGTCAGTCATAGGTAATGACGGTGTCTAATCACGAGAATAAATTAGCCAAGTCTCTACTGAGAGCTCCTTAATTTGAGTTCCAGTACATGAGTAACATTCACAACGATCTT
The DNA here is from genome assembly GCF_964204655.1 of Triturus cristatus. Taxonomy (NCBI): domain Eukaryota; kingdom Metazoa; phylum Chordata; class Amphibia; order Caudata; family Salamandridae; genus Triturus; species Triturus cristatus. Next base: position 266,522,915 of record NC_140595.1, on the reverse strand, counting down.
ACTCAGTAGTATAAGCAATTCATTTGCAGGGTGTAGTTTAAAGCATGTAGATATAAAGTCAAAAGGAATCCCATCTAGAGGCTCCACAATAGGAGTTTCAATGTATCACTCCAGCCCCAAGTGTCAAATTAAAGTAATCGGTGATAAGCAAGTGAGCTTGAACTCGTTCTGCTTCTGAAGACAGGCAACGTCCATGGAAGGAGGAGCCCTGGGAGAGAGAGGGGACATTTCCGGGGAATGGTCTGAGGTGCCTGGCGCTAGGCCACGCGGATTACAAAAATTTCCGATATCCACTAAGTGTGTCAGAAAATAATCTATATATGGGACATGCTCTTGTGTGCATATTAATAATAACTATAATAAATCATGACTGGCCGTAAAGCGCGCCATATATCTGTTAAGCCCATGGCCTTCGTGAACTCCTTCATTTGGGTACTGGGTCTTGTCCGGGGACGCTGTGGTTGTCTGTCTTTTTGGTCATCCATGGTCATGTTGAAGTCCCCCCCCCCCCAGAGGAAGGGTGCCTATAGGGAGATCGAATATTACTTTCTCTAGGTCTATACGCGCCTCCTTACCGAACGCTGGTGGAAGGTACACCAAAATACATTAAGCACTCTCCCTTCCCAGTTTGCCTCTAAAACTGCATACCTACCCTGGGGGTCCACCCACGTATGTGTTGGGGTGAATGCATGGCTTTTCCTAACTAGGATGCCCGTGCCCCTCGATCCTGAGGTGTATCCCGCAGGAACCAACAGTTTATATCCCCATCGCGTGGGTGCCTTACACTTATTTCCCACTAGGTGCGTCTCCTGCAACAAAACTAGATCAGGGCATGCCTCTTGAGATATTGTAGTACAGTGCCTCGTTTTATTTTATCCCCCATCCCGTTTACATTCCAGGTCAAAATGGAAAGCGATGTTTGTACCCTAGTCCCCGCCATGGTACTTGTAAGCAGATAACATAGGATCTATGGGGCATAGTGTGAGTGGCAACAACTTCATCATTCAACATCGCGTTCAAATTTATAGACATTAATTGACGGTCGGGCATATACTTCTTAAAAACCAACGTGGCTACAATTCCTGCATATGTAGTGAGAATACCTAGGGCTGAATATAACTTTCCATCCTTCGTGATTTGAGAACACACATAAAACATTATGCCCTCACCCTGGTCCCTCAACTCCCCCCTCCCTGCCCCCCTGCCAGTGGATTTTAAACTACCCACTCCCCAACAAGGCAGAGTGCCTTTCGCCCTTCCCCTTACATGAAAGGTGCCTGGTTTACAGCCCTACCCCCCCGCATAAACCCAAAAGTTACATTATGTGAACATAATGTTTGGGGCAGATCCTGGCCCCCTAACTTATTTAACTGCTGGCACATAGTTTAGCAATGCCCCCTGCACTGGGTAAACATATCAAGATCCCATATGTAGAAACATGTTTTGGAGGAGTACCCCACAGTTATCCACTTATTTGTCTGTCCTACATGAAAGTCACTGCTCTGTAGCAAATGTGCTCATATCAGAATTAGGAGCATTGCTATTTCAGCGGCCTGATGTCGAGTCTGACTTTCTCACGACAAGATCGCCTCGTTGTCCGGTGCTGTGCTCCAATCTGTTGTTCCGGGGTCCTCCATTTCTCTCCTTGTGCGATTTCTCCTCTCGGTGCCAGCCCTCTAGCCACTCCCACGTATCTTCAGGAAAGGAGAAGAACCATGCCTGGCCGTCTGCTTTTACTTGGAGTTTTGCTGGGAAAAGCATGGCATATTGCACCTCCTTTTATCGCAGCGCCCGATTGACCGCCAGGAAGCTGCGACGCTGGTTTTGGATCTTCATGGTAAAGTCTGGGAAATATGTGACCACATTATTTTCAGATTTGAGCGGTGGATTGGCACGTGCAGGATAACGTCCCGATCTGTGAAATTAAAGACTCGAGCTATGATCGGCCGTGGGGTGCCCCTGGTTTAGGCCTCCCTCCTAGGACTCGGTGGGCGTGTTCAATAGAGAAGTAGCTCGAGAGTCACTTTGGTTGCAGTTGCTTCAAAGTTAAGTCCTCAATAAATATATCCATCGCAGCTCCTTCGGCGCGCTCCGGGACCCCTAGGATATGTATATTATTCCTGCGTGGCCTCCCTTCATACTCATCAAGCTGCCCTTCCATTTTGGTTTGCTGCTCTTGCAGTTGACTCACTTGTTGTTTGAGAAGGGCAGTGTCTTTATTCAGTTCCGTTGTGGCGTCTTCTACCTCCTTCACTCTTGTGTCCATCTTTCTAAGGACCGCTCTGATGAGGGAGACCTCAATGTTTACTGTGTCAAGGCGTGATTCCAGGGATGTTCGCACTCCCGTAATTGCTGCCATTATATCTTGGAGCATCAGGTCTTGCTGCGTTGAGGGTTTTTGCCCTACGTCTGGGTCCTCCAGATGCGTTCTGTTTGTTTCCGGCCTTAGTCCGGGAAAATTTGGCCAGTTTATTTTGCGCCACTGTTTTGAACCCCCTTCCCGCTGGCCATTATCAGTCGTCGAGATCAGGATGAGGTCCAAGTGTTCGGAGATCTGTTCCAGTATTCTCCGCTGCCTGCCCTGGGGAGGTATTAGCCTCCAGCGGGCTATCGGGTTTCCTGGTCTGCTATCCCCCTAGTAGTAGTGGAGAAAGTTAGAGTAATGTGCAACTCAGATTGATAAGTTCTTCTCTGGATGAGTTCTCCGAGCTCAATATGGCAGCTCAAACTACCTCCTCACTTCCTCCACAGCCCACCATAAGGGAAGGGAGTAGATTCTGGCGGACTTGAGTTCGTGGCGTAGCTACCGTCTCTGCCGCACGGTCTCAAAAGCGATCCTCGCTGTCTGCCGTGGGAGTGTCCCCTAATTTCTCCGCTGCTATGTCCAAGACCGAGGGACTCAAAGCTGCGCCGAGGACCAGATATATAGGGATGCCGCCTTGACTGTATCTCTCACTTCGACCTTAGATTATTCCCTCCGCAGGCCTGGGACTACGCTATGGCGGTGGTCAGCATTCCGCCGTGCAGAGGTATTATGCCGCTGTTAGTGCGTCTGGCTGGCTAACTCACTTCAGAAGGTAGTCTCCGCAGTGGTGTCTCTGCCGGTCACTCTCTAGCCGCCCTGTCGCTGTATGTGATTCGGGCCCGCTACACTGTTTCCCCTCTGGGCGTTATGTCAGCTGCTCACAGCCCCCTGGTTCTTCAGGGACCGTGCCTGGGGCAGTGGGCTTGTTGGCAGTTCTGACCGCTGTGTCTGTTTACCACTGTCTCACCGCACCCAGGCCGTCAGTGACGATGGCCGCTAGGCCCTGCACGCCGGGGCCTCCCTTACGGCCACAGCCGGCCCACCTCCTGCATCTCCGACGATAAGAGACCGCCTCTCCCGCTCCGGAGTATCAGGATATCGCTGACCGGTGTACACGCTTGCACGCCAGCGGCGTCCAGGCTTCTCCAACTGCCTCAGCTGGCTCCTTCGAGGATTTTGTGCGTTTCAGCACACCGCCGGTCCCACGTCCTTAGTTTATCGAGCGAGTGGTCACAGCCATGGTCTCTCGAGCTCCGGTAACACCGGTGTTTCTCCTCCGCCTGTCTGCTTTCTTAGCCGAGAATTGCCACAAAGCTTCGCTTCTGGAATCGGGGGCTGGGGTCCCCGTTTTTCCGGGTGATTTACAGGAGTAACGTCAGGATTATTGTAGGATAATCGGCAAGGGCTCCGGAGCTGTATTAGTGTGCGGCCATTCTCGCTGGCTGCTAGCCACGCCCCCCAACATTAGCATATTGATATAATTTTTTTCTCACCTTCAGTCTTCCTAACATTCTTGAGGAGGTTTAGCCGTTATATCTTTTGTGGCAGGTACCCTTTCAATTCACACGGTACTCATTGCGTATGATGATACTGCGGTGAACTTCCATCTTCTTGGATTAACCTTGCTAGTATTCTAGTGGCATTCCTGTCTCTTATATTATCCTATCTAAAGAGTTTTAGGGGGAACTACACCTTTCCTCTTCTCTAGAACTTATTTTATCATGGAAAGATGCATAACGATTTTGAATGTCTGATTTAAATATACAGAATTAAGATGCGTAGTTGTCAATAATGGGGTTGATTTCCACAGAGCGCTTCCAAGTCATATCAAATTCAAAACAAGGCAAAGCTTGAGTTGTCTATGATGTTACATAAAGCATCATAGAAAACTCCACATTATTGACAGCTACACCCCTATAGTTTTATATTGTGTATGTCCCAGCTCTCTCTCTCTGCTCATTTCAGCTGTTCAGTAGTAGAGGCCCCACCTTCCTCATTCCCTGTACGTTAGACAATCCTTTGTGCTGTTCCAAGCACCCCCCATATACTTGCCATCACTCTTGTCTCCCACTAAAATACATTAAACAAATTCTGTCATCATACCAAACTTGACAGTATACCCCATTTACCTATTAAACAAAATGCCTAAAATCCTACCACCGTCACTCACCCTCTCCGCATCATCATCTCCTTCAATATTACAATATTAAAAAACCCTGTCCTGCCACCATCCCTCGCCAACCCCATCCACTGTGGCAAGTCTTACTCTCCCTTTGCCACCCAAGCCATACTCTCTGCGTTTGTTACTAGAGCAGACATTAAACGTCATGCTGACATCAGCTCTCATGCTGTAAGGAGAGACTGTATTTCCCTGTCAGTTGTGAATCTGCAGACCGGCAGCTGGTATCAGAGGTAGCAGTTGGTCCAACATTCATTAGCTTTCCACTGGTCTTCAGAGATCTTAGAGAGGAGGCCCATCCTCCTTCATTTCACCTCCTACCTTGGGTCCATGGTAAGATCCAGTTTTAAAAATATTCAGACAGTATTTCTGATTAAAGTTGGATAATTCAGGAATATAGGCATCACTATTCCCTTCTGTGCTTGAAAGAATCACAGACATGTTGTATATCTTCCACTCAGAGAAAACAAGTACACATTCTGTCCTCGTTTTGAAACTTTTATCCCAGCCCAACCTTGTACCTGATATTTGATATTTGAGGGGGTATTTATAAAGCGCAGCGTTCGCTCCGGAGGGAGCATCATGGCGCTGAAAAAACCTGGATGCCCGGTCAAAGGTAGGTGCGAGGGAGGCTAGATGGCGGCTTTAGACCAGTTGTCGGGGAGATTAAAGATCCAAGTTTTGAGAAGTTTTCTGAAAGGCTTCTCTAAGGTCTGTTGTCTCAGGTGTTTAGGCATGCTATTCCAAGCTTTGATGGCCAGGGAGCTTAACGTTTTTTCACCTTTTGATTTCAAGTTGTACCTGGCGGAGGACATGAAATTGCCATGGGCAGAACGAAGGGAGCGGCTCGGGTTGTAGTGTGGAAAGCGTCTAGTTAAGTATATAGGACCAATGTTGTTGAAAGCCCGAAAGGCAACAGTAAGAATTTTGAAAAGTATTCTTTTATGGAGGGGTAGCCAATGCAATGTTTTTAGGGCTGCAGAGATTGAGGATTTGCGGGGTAATTTTAGGACCAGGCGGGCAGCAGTATGGAGGACGCTTTGGAGTTTGGTAAGCGTGGATTTTTTGGTCCCAGCCAGGAGGCCGTTACAGTAGTCAATGTGCGAGATTACGAGGGCCACTGTTACAGTTTTCCTGGCCTCAAGAGGGAGAAAGTCGAAGAACTTTCTGAGAGATTTAATTATGCCGAAGCATCTGCCGGCGACCGTCCTGGCGTGTTGGTCGAAAGATAGATCTGCGTCGAATACTACACCTAGGTTTCTAGCTGTTGTAACAGTTTGAGGAGGGGCAACAGAGTTGTCCGGCCACCAGAGGGCTGGGCAGAAGGAGGTGTTCCTTCCGATGGGGAGGATCTCTGTTTTACCAGAGTTACATCGGAGGTGGTTAGAGTCCATCCATTGGAAGACCGCAGTTAAGCAGTTTTTAAGATTGAGCTCAGCTATATTTGAGTTGTCCTCAAGGGGTACGATCAACTGAGTATCGTCGGCATACGAGGTGACGGGTATGCCGAAAGATTCAATCAGAGTAATGAGGGGGATGAGGTAGATATTGAAAAGGAGGGGACTCAGGATGGACCCTTGGGGTACTCCAGAGGAGACCTTTTTCTCCTTAGATTGAAAAGGACCAAGGGCGACGGTTTGGGACCTATCGCTGAGGAATGATCCTATCCATGATAGGGCTGTGTCTGAGATCCCTATAGCCATCAGTCTGTTGATCAGGATAGAGTGTGATATGGTATCGAACGCTGCCGTGAGGTCGAGAAGTATCAGAATGGCTTTCTTTCTCTGATCTTGCAGCGTTTTAATAGTGTCAGTCAGTTCGAGCAGAGCTGTTTCAGTTGAGTGTTTAGGGCGGAAACCAGATTGTTGAGGATGAAGTATATTATGGGTTTCCAGGTAGATTTTAAGTTCCTTATAAACTAACTGTTCAGTGATTTTTCCCAAGGCAGGGAGAAGGGTGATTGGACGGAGATTGGTCAAGTCCACTGGGGATTTGTTAGTCTTCTTCATGAGTGGTTTGACAACACCCTTTTTCCACATGCGAGGGACAGATCCGGAGCTGAGTGACAAGTTGACTATGTCATTGATGGTAGGGTTCACCACATCTATGATTTGGTGGAGAATCTTGGGGGGGCAGGGGTCAGAAGGGGAGCCAGATTTGCAAGATAGGATGGCTTCTCTGGTCTGGGCCAGGGTGACCAGTGTAAAATGTTTGAGACTGCCAACTGATGAATCGAGTAGGTCTTGACTAGGAGGCCCTTGAGGGGTTTGCGGAGGGGGAAAATTTCTATGGATAGAAGCGATTTTTTCGTCGAAGTATTCTGAAATCTTGTCACATAGATCTTGGGATGGGGGGATTTCGGGTTGAAGGGCCTTGGGCTGAGTAAAAGATTTTACTATAGAGAACAGAGTTTTTTGTTTCTGACTGGCTTCCTTGATGGCTTTAACGTAAAAGGTTCTCTTGGCCGATTTAATGTTGGAGTGATAATTTTTCCTCTGTAGGATATAGGTAAGGTGGTCGTCATTATCGTAAGTTCGGCGCCATTTGCGCTCCGCTTTCCTGCATAGTAGGTGAGCGTTGGCTAAATCAGGGGTAAACCAGGGGGCGTTGTTTTTTGTTTTATTATGAGTTTTACCCGATCGATTGGTGGGATTCCGACTTTTAATTTCTTGTGTCATCCAGTTGTGAAAGAGATCAGCATCCCTCTCTATGTTACCCGATAGAGCGGGGGACTGGGAATGAAGGATAGGATTAAGAATAAAGTTTTCCTGGACAATTTTCCAGTTGACAGAATTGTCACAGTGGGGATTTGTTTTATTGATAGTTTGAGAGTGGCTATTTGTGATGTGGAATGGGATCAGGCTATGATCTGTCCATATCTGGGGGAGAGGGGGCAGGGTAGTGAGAGAAGGGAAATTAGTGCAGATACCATCGAGAGTATGTCCTAATAAATGGGTGGGAGAAGTGACACTTTGTTGGAGATGAAAAATTTCAAGTGTCTGTAGAAGGTTGTTAGTTTGTGAGTCAAATGAAGATCCTAGGAGAGTGAAATGTGGATAACGAAGTAGGAAGTGTCCCAGAGAGTCGCCGAGGGAGTGAAGAAATTTGGAAGCATTACCGGGTGGGCGATAGATCAAGCCGCCTGAAAAGGAAAAAGATTGGCTGAGTTTGATGGAGAAGCCCATACCTTCTGTGTCAGTTAGGGGGTCTAAACTGAACGTATGACAGTTGAAGGTATTTTTCAGAATAATTGCAACGCCTCCGCCCCTTCCTTTCGGTCTATCTTGTCTATGAAAGGAATAGCCATGGGGGAGTGCAGTGGCTATATCTGGGTTGCTGTCTTCAGTGAGCCAGGTTTCTGTAATCAGGAGACAGTCCAGGTCGAGGTCTACGATGAGGTCGTGAATGTCTTGGCTATGTTTACACATGGACCGAGCATTTATCAAACCACCTTTGAAGGGTGGCTGGGAGTCCTTGGTGCAGGGAGGGGGGGGGGGAAGACTGGGCTGGAACGATGGGGAGTGACCAGCGGCATTGGGTACAGCAAGCCGAGCCGGATACCTTCGATAGGTCAAGTTTATAAGAGCAGTCCAGGTTACCTCGTAGAAGGTGGAGATCGTTAGGGAGGTACCTGATAAGTGGGGTGTTTAGGGCAGAGTTTCCTGCGCCTGTCGCGGTCTTGGCGCGGACGGGCGCAGACGGGCTTGCCTTAAGCGCGCCTTCGGCGCGCAAACGGCGCTCCCGCTGCGCTCGTCCGCTGAGCGTCCTATGTATGCACATATCTAGCTAGGAAGAGGGGCGTGGCCTCACAGGGGGCGGAGTCAGCGCGCTCGCCTGGACTGATGGCGGCCGCTGAGTGCGAGCGAGGGGAGGCGAGGCAGCTATTCAAGTCAGCTGTGCGCTGCAAGCGGGTACAGTTGCAAGGGGTAAGTGGTTTTCCTTAAAAACACAGTAAAGTGACACCACACAGAATTTCAATTTTAAAACAAAATGCGCGTACCACCAGCTCCCGGCTTCCGCCTCAGGACTGGGACAGGATTTAGTTGTCCCAGTCCTGGGACATTAACCAGTCTGCGTGTGAGTAGGCCGTAGCACATTTTAGGATCTATGATGACGATGACTGGTGCTAAGGTAATTTCTATACCTTGACTTCACCTTCAACTTCTGCATCAGGCTTCATGGTTTCATCGCAGAAATATTTCTTCTCAGAAATATAATCCAGGCTGTTTCACATTACACAATACACCGGCCCTCATGAGGCCTGATACTAACATCTATTGATCGGAAACTTGCGATTTCCTTTTGTGCAGGATGCTTGACATCTGCCAACTTCATTTGCTTGTAGATAATTCACCCTAACATATCGGTATCACCTCCCCACCATCTCTCTTCCTTATAAAAAAAAATAGCATAAACTCTTTATGCCATCCTAGTAGCCCAATCACAATGCTGTTGCTCAATGTTCTAGGAGATAGAATGCTAGCGTCATGAAAGACATTAACACTACCAATATACTTCAACCTTATAAACATGATTTCGTAACATTTTTCACGGGCAAAAATGTAAATCCTCATTTTTTAAACGTTAATTAGATTAATATCATTACATTTATTTAGTAAGCAGTGGTCTTGCGCTGCAGACTTACTAATAAATTATCCTTTCGACTCAAAGTCATCATCTTAAATGAGGGTCCCGGTCTATTTTTGACCAACTGCAAGTTGAAGGGTGCCAAACTGAAGATGAGGAGAGCAAGTCCACAGCCGCCAAGCTTATAGCCAGTTCTGTCCCTTTGATTATGTTCCTATTCCTGTGTGCTTTTTCACTGCACACCGAGCTGCCCCCGGATACAATTAGCACTTGCCCAGGAGCCTAAAAAGCAACTATATAACTGTTCTACCATGCAAACTGTCTTGCAGGCCAAATACTAAAGAGAAAAGCATTGAGGAATAGTTCTTTTTCTTCCCTTAAAACATTCTGATTCCATGGAATTATCATATTCTCGGTAACCTTAGGAATTCAGGCACCGTTGGTGCAGATCGGAGTTTCCGAATCCCCTCTACTTCCACGGACGGAGTGATCTCACAGTCACACACTCACACACACATCACATGCTGGTGGGGCCCATTACACCAACATTCATCCTACCACTCTTATCCGTGCCATGTATAAGGGGAAACACTTTCTGATACCTAACCAATCTGCATGTACTATAAGGTCAATGGCATCAACTAGTTGCTTATAAATCTAGCGAAATCATTTCAAAGAATATGCAAATAAATTCAATAAACATGACAAGAAAATAACCACCCGACACAGAGATTCAAACAGAATATTCTTTTATCTAAAATTGTAGGAAAAGCCAATTAAATGGAAATTCATTTCTCTCATATTTACCTATTCTGTCTAAATGTCAGATCCTAAGTCAGAACCGGTCCTCACTAGAAGAAACAGAGTTTCTTGCCGTCGTGTAGAGTCACCGTCCTCTCCGTCAGCATAGGGACCGCGGATCATCAGTTCGGGAAGAAGTGGCGCTAGACCTCTCTAGTCTACTAATATTTATACCAAGATTACATTACAAAATGTTACAATCCTCATCCGTTTAGCAGGAAAAGATGTCGTCTTGATACATTAAGAAATTTTCTCATGTACTGATAACTTCAAATTCTGAATAGAAATTATAAGTCCATAGCTAATTCGCTACTTCTACGGATGTCTCTTTTGGATACATTTGGATCCAGTTGTGGGATCATTACAAGTTCACAAATTCAATATTTCGGGATTGCAACAAACTCCATGTCCAGGGGCACTTGGCAGACTTCCTGGGCTTGTCGTCATGATCATGGCTTTTCAGTTCATCAGAAGTGCAAGCCTTTTTGCAAAATTTCCATCTACTCAAATGCAGGCTGCGGGTGGTAGTCATCTTGTGGTAGGCCACATTGGTCAACTTAAGTAAAAATAGATATAAAACAGAATTACTGCACGGAAATGATTATACAGTGTTATTCCCCTGCTAATACCCTTATGTGTGTGTATTTATCTAGCCATTTGCGACATCAAAAGCCATTAATGCATATTAATTATAAGCGCAAAACACAATAATGTCACATAAGCAACTTCTAATTCGTCAGTTGCTCACCAACTTAATTCACTTATTATTTTAGCCATGCAATAGCGTTCCCACGTGTGATTCTTCTGTTAATAAGGTTGGTTAGACATGACTTTAACATCTCTTTAGTAGTTAATAATTAATCAGTAGTACTTTTAATTATAACATGCAAAAATGAAACAGATATTCGGTTTTAAAGAAAAACCCTGCTCCATCAATCCCCCCTTTGGTGATATCTTATCACCACAAAAATCAAAACCCCAAAAATCAATTTCATGTCCCCTTTTGGAAGAAATTCAAAATATCTTCTTGTTCATTTTTCAAACCCTTGTTTCCAACTCATCTTCTTTCTAGTTTCTATATACATGCTTTCTCTTAGCTCTTCTAATTCTATTTCTTGTTGATCTCTTTCTGGTTTCTTTTGTCTCCGTTTAACATTTTCTTTAGTGATTTTCTTTTTATTTTTTCTATATCTACAACACATACACCCTAATCTAAGGATCAATAATGCAACAATTACACATGTTAATGGAAATAATATCTTACCAAAAATGGTACTGCCTATTTTAGCTATAACATTCTTAATAGCAATCATCTTATTAGCCATTCTAGTCCAGATACTTTCAGCTTCTAGTGGTACTAATTCTTCATGCAAATCAGTAATATTTTTGATATAATCTTTTAGATCTTTACTTGCGTCAGGAATGTAAGTGCAACAATGTTGAACTTTCAGCATTCCACAGACTCCACCCTCTTTTGCCAAAAGAATGTCAAGGGCAAGTTGATTTTGCATCGCCATAGCACGCAAAGCAACCATTTCTGTATTAATCAAAAGAAAGCCTCCAGCGGTGCTTGTTGACAAGCGATCCACCACTGTTGACAGCTTCCGAATGCCAAATGCATTCAAAGAAATTCCCACTGCTGGAATTAAAGCTCCAAAAATATCTCCTACAATTTCTGTCCATGTAGCGTGTTAATGTATTAGTATGTTCAGCATCATCTACTCTATCCATGTGGAAAATCTTTGGACCAGGCCAACATAACATGTACCAAACCAATGGTCAGGCAAACGGTAATAAGCCTTGTTCCCACAAATATAATACACTCCCGGGAAAACTGGATCTTCTCCTCCTCTAAATCCCCATCCGGTTGCAATAAAGTATGTATCATGGCACTCACTAGTCCCTATGAAATAATAATCATACTGGGATCTCTTCCTGGTAATGCACAGTTTGCCTTTCTGTGGGGCATCTATAGCCATAGTTGGACTGGCTCCATTTTTCAACTCCTTTTCTTTCTCAATATCCCACATTGTGTCACTCATTTTATGCCCTTCTGCTTTCTTGTGCATGTTCAACCTTCTTCTCTCAACCATGTCTAGAAAATTCTTCTCTTCTCCCTTCAAACTGCAAGTTAAATTATTTCTAAAAACATATTCTAAGGTTAATTCTTTGGTTTCTAAAAAAAATCTCACCTAAAGTGTTAGCTTCTTTTGCAGGATTCAGTGCTTTATTCATAGGCAGTTGCCCAAGAATATTATCTACATTAGACATATTATAATCTAATTTCCCCAACTGGTAAAATATACTAATCAGCACACTACAGGAAATTCCATACGTAGCCGGAAGATGATGATAAGTCACTCCTTCCGAAACAGAGGCAGGTAATTGCATGCAAACATAGCAATCCCTTACTTCCATTGTTTTTACGTATTCATACAACAATTTGGAAAAAACATTGCTAGAAAAATCATTAATTGACCTATCCTTATGTATATGTACATTACTAGTTCTAGTTGGCACTATCTTCTGTGAACTCTTCCCTATATTAGTTCTGTTCTCAGTATGACCTTCTAAAGTGTCTATAGTGACTCTAAATGAAATCAAAAGACCTAGTACGCTCCAAAGCAGCATTAATAAATCTGTACAGCAGTAGCACATTTTGCACCATCTTTTCAGAAAGGTACATCTACTTTTATTATTCTCAGTGTTAGCCATTTTGTTAATTTGACCGTGTCTTTTGACTTAGCCTCTTCTACTCCTCTACCGAACCTATTAGGGCAGCAAGTACCCACCAGATTATTACAACCTATTAGTTCTTAATTTTACTTCTTCACTTTCTTCTTCAAGTGACTTCCTTGGATTTTACTCAATTTTTTTTTTTCATTTTTCACTGTTTCTTCATCATCATCAAACTGTATCAGGTCCTGAACATCCGTCTCTTCTCCAATGTCGGATAAGATAACTCAGGATTCCCACAGCTTCTTCTTCAGCAACCTCTTTCAGTAAAGCCTCCTCTGGACTTCCTTGACTGACTGCCTCTTCTCCTTGTTCAGGCAGTGCCACATACGTCTATTCCGGTGACTTGTACCTCTGGTTTGGTTTTCTTATTCTTTTAGTTCTCTCAGGTATCTTTGTTTCTTCTTCTTTAGTTGGATTTTGACATGACACTTCGTTCACTTGTTCAGCTTTCGAAGAGTTAACTCGTGTCAGTCTATACCTCAGTCTCTTTATTTTATTCGGCCAAAGATCTCCTTTAGCATTTTTCTTTTGTTTTCCTTCTTTATTGTTTCTTTCTCCAAGCCAAGTTCTCTTTCTCAGAACTCGTCCTCCATGTATCTCATTGTCACTTTCATCAGACTCTGTTTCAGTTGCCTCTTGTTCATCAATAGCTTTCTTTTCTCCAACAACTTCCTTTTCTCCAACAGTCCCTTTTTCCACCAATTGAGATTTCCCTACTTCTGTCCCTCCTCGGGTCTCCGACACGCAATCTTCTTGCTGTCTACTTGTCCCTTCACCTAGCTTGTTGTTGATGTTCCCTACACCTCCTCGGGGTTTTTCCGCAATCTGTCCCTCTCTGTCTTTGTCTGTCCCTTCTTTTTTTATATTTATCTCAGGCGGAACTTGTCCAATTTCCTCATTTGATTCAGGTGTCACTTCTGTTGGAATGTTCTTTTCTTTCCTTCCCTTCTTTTTGTGTTGGTCACTGTTAATTGGAACCTCAGGTACTTCTTCAGAATCTGAACTTGCCTCTGCGGTTTGTACTGTTCTTTTCAGAACCTCTTCTGGTGGGATGAAAATTTCCCTTGACTCACTTTCCCCACTTTCAGGATTCTTTTTCCTTCTTACTGTCTCGCTGTCTGCATCATCACTGGAATCTGATTCTTCAAAGTATTTTTTTCCAGTACCATCTCTTGGATTTGGAACTCTGTGTGTGACTTGCATGTATCCAATTTTTCACTCCAGCACACTTCACAGCAGTCGTTGTGGTCAAGATGACTTGTCTTGGCCTTCCCCATCTTGGAACCAGGCAATTCCTTCTTCTGTGGACTTTTATCCTTACCCAGTCCCTTCTTTTCAGATCATGGGCTGGTTTCTTTTCAAGTGTGGTGGCGTCTTCTCCAACCTGGTGAAACACAGAATGAACTGCGTCAGCCAGGCCCTTACAGTAATCCAAAATCATGTCATCAGTTATAGTCATCAACTTGTTGACTGGTACAAATGCATGTCTCATTGCACGTCACATGATAATTTCATGTGGACTCAAACCTGTAGTTCTGTCCGGAGTAGACCTAATGGTCATCAGGACTAGAGGCAAGACATCGGGCCATTTCATTCCTGTGGCTAGGCACATTTTGCCAATTCTATTTTTGATGGTACCATTCATTTGTTCAACCACACCAGAAGCCTCTGGTCGGTAAGCACAATGTAGCTTCTGCTGTACACTCAATGCTTCACAGATTAGACCCATGATTACATTATAAAAATGTCCTCCTCTGTCTGATTCAATGGTTACTGGGAACCCGTACCTTGGGATGAACTCTCTTAACAGTAATTTGGCCACTGTTATCCCATCATTTCTTCTTGTTGGATATGCCTCCACCCACCTGGAGAACAAACAGACCACCACCAGGGCATACCTCAATCTGTTGACTGGGGGCATTTCAAGGAAGTCTATCTGCATTCTTGTGAAGAGTCCTCCCTCCCTGCCTATTGTTCCTAGGCTCACCACTGTTTTCTTTCCAGGGTTGAATTGCTGACATATCAGACATCTCTGACAGAGACTTTCTGCTATCAGCCTGAACTTTGGACTGTACCAGGTTTGCTTAAAGGCTCTTATCATAGCATCCCTCCCCAGGTGTCCTTGGCCATGATACATCCTTGCCATCGTTGATAGCATGCTATTTGGCATGACTGGTCTTCCATCCCTATAGACCCATACATGATCTTTTTCTCTAGGTGCACAACCTGCTTTCACCCAATCTTTCATTTCCTCGTCTCCTGCCTCATCCTGCAATTGTTTCACCTCCTCCCATGTTCCCACCTCATTAGTAAACATCAAGGAACAAGAAGATATTTCTCTCTCTTTACTCCTGTTAATGGAATGATTGTTTCTTGCACAGTATTGTGCTATGTCATTGGCGAATTTATTTCCCACAGTAACAAAATCATCACCTTGACCATGAGCAGCACATTTTACAACTGCTAGTTCTTTTGGCAGCTGTATCGCCTCTAGCAATTTTCCAACCACTTCAGCATTCTTTATGGGAGTTCCACTTGAGGTCAGGAAACCTCTTTGTAGCCATAGCTGGCCAAAATCATGGACAACTCCGAAGCCATACTGGCTATCAGTCATCACAGTCACTCTCACACTCCTCCCAATCTTGCAGGCTTTTGTCAGTGCCACCAATTCTGCCACCTGAGCGGATTTAACTCCTTTCGAAGGTGATGCTTCCACAACTCCTGAAACTGTACACACAGCATAAGCAGCACTCAGTGTTCCTTCATCCGTTCTCAAGCAAGATCCATCCACAAACAACACATGATCACTTTCAGGCAGTGGCAGATCTCTTATATCTGGTTTTGTACAGTAATCAAGCACATCCAGGCAGTCATGATCAACTTCATTTCTTATTCCCACACATTCAGCATCAGGCAACAGTGTCGCTGGATTCACATTCACACATCTCTCCAGGCTCACATTGGTTGCACCAAGAATGACTTTCTCATATTTAGTCAGCCGACTATGAGACATGAACTGTGTCCGGCTCCTTGTTAAAGGGATTGCCACATCATGAGGTACAAATACCCGTACAGGATATCCCATTATGATTCCCTCACTTTGTTCCAGACTTTTGCAGGTAGCAGCTACTGCTTTCAGGCAACCTGGTAAACCCACAGCTACTGGGTCAAGAGTTGCTGAGAAATAGGCAATTGGCCTCCTCAGGCGTCCATGTTTCTGGATTAACACTGAAAGTGCACATCCATTTCTCTCACTACAATACAGCTCAAATTCCTTTTCATAATCTGGCATTCCTAGGGCAGGAGCTTCACATAGTCTGTCTTTTAACTCTCTGAATGCAGCCATTTCTTCTGGGTTTAGTTCTAATGGGTCTTTCACCTCACTTTTGGTCAATTTAATCAATGGCTTGGCAATCAGGGAAAAGTTACTTATCCACTGACGACAGTAACCCACCATTCCCAGGAACATTCTCACTTCCCTCTGTGTCATTGGGGCTCTCATCCCTCTAATGATTTTAATCCTGTCAATGGTCACTTTTCTCAGACCTTTCTCAATGTTATGTCCCAAGTACTGGACTTCTTTCTTGCAGAATTGCAATTTGGCTGGAGATACTTTTAATCCTCCATCTGCCAAGTGACTCAGTAAAGCTATGGTGTCTACTTCACAGGCTTCACGGGTTTTTGATGCCACAAGCAGGTCATCAATATACTGGACCAAGACTGAATTTTCAGGCATTGTTAGACTTTCCAGAGATTTCTTCAGCAATTGATTAAATATTGAAGGGCTCTCTGTATACCCCTGTGGAATTCGGCACCATGCCAAAATCCGCTCTCCAAATCTAAAAGAAAATATTGGCTGGCTGTCATGATGCAATGGAATTGAAAAGAAAGCATGACACAAATCAATTACAGTATACCATTCTGCATCATGGGGAATTTGATACAAAATCACTGATGGATTTGGCACAATGGGACAACATGACACAACAATCTTGTTAATTTTCCTCAAATCCTGTACTATTCTGAACTTTCCATTAGGTTTCTTCAGTCCCATTATTGGTGAATTACATGGGCTGCTCAATATTTCTCTTAACACCCCCTGCTGAATCATCTTCTCAATTATGGGTGTTATTCCTTCAATTATTTCAGGTGTCAGTCTGTATTGCGGTATGTTTGGGTAAACCACTCCCTCTTTTACAGTGATCTTTACTGGATCTACATTTCTCATCAAACCCACGTCTTCTCCAGTAAAATCCCAAACTGCTGCTTTCACTGTCTGTTTCAATTCTGGGGGTAATGCATCTGGATTAAATATAGCATATGTTCCCAAAGCCTCACATTCCCTGTTATCCATATAGAACATCCTCATCTGGTGTTTCAAAGGTTATTCCATCTGGAGTACAGAAAATAGTGCAATGCATCTTGCACAGCAGGTCCCTACCTAGTAAGTTCACAGGACTAGTGTCACACACCACAAATCAGTGCATGTCTGAGAATTTCCCTATTTTAACCCTTACTGGTTCAGTAAGTAGAGTTTTAATCTGTGTGTTGGACACACCAACTACTTGGATTGCTTCGTCCGAGAGAGGAAGATTCTTTATATCAGCTGACCTGACAGTTGATCTCGTGGCTCCTGTGTCAACTAGGAAAGTAACACTTTCACCATTAATTTTCCCATCTACAAAAGGCCCTGCCTGGTCTGTTTCTAGAGTTGCGCCAAGTACGCACTCCTCCTCCTCTCTTCGGCACCGTGAGAAGTCTCCCTCAGAGTCGCTTCCCTCATTTTTCAGCCAGTACTGAGAAACAGCGCTTGCGCGTTTTGGTTTGATTACCTGCTCTTCATCGTAGAACCCCGACTCTTGGCTGTACTTCTGGGATCCTCTTCTCTGCGGCAAGGGTGGTTTTGGCACCTGATTCTGTTGTTTGGCAGCCTTCTGCTGTTGCTGATGCTGACCACTCCCCTCACTCTGCACCTGTGAATTCAATGATGGATTGTCATCATTAGTAGACGGTGGATTCTTACACTCGGATTTCCAGTGCCCTAATTTTCCACAGTTGTGGCATGGGAACTTCTTCTTCGCTTCTTCAATGTTTCCTTTCCCTTTTCCTGAACCAAACCTGGGTTTATTTCCTGGGTTATTTGCTTGTTCAACCAACTGAGCTTCCTGTCTTTCTGCAACTTTCACCTGTGCCCACATTGCCTTTTCTTTTAGCTTCCTCTGCTTTGCCTCAATCTCATCACTGAAGTATTTTGCATGTCTCAGAATCTCATCAATCTTCTTGCTCTGCCAGTCTACGGTATGCTGCTTTATCATTTCACTGATTTCCGGCCGCAAACCATACACAAATCTATATACAAAATGGCTCAAGTCCTTGTCACCCAGATGTTCATCTCCACTGAACTGTTTGAAAGCTAATATTAGTCTTTCATAATATGCATGGACTGATTCTTTCAATTCTTGATGTGTTCGATCTATTTTAACCCAATCTGTTTCCTTGGGGGGTACCTTATTTTTCAAAAAGGCCATAACCTGCTCGTACTTCTTCATCACCTCCGGATCTGGAGCTCCTGTCTTTGGATCTCTCGGGTATTCCTTGGCGGGCCAGTCTATAACTATTTTACATTCTGCCCACAGGTCTGCTGGTACAATTATATCAAACAGACTATTCAGGTCAATCCACAGCACTTTTGACAATTTCACAAATCTGTCGACCTGTCTATACCACACGACGGGCTTTTCCCTTAGTCGAGGAAAATCATTTGTAAATGACAAAATATCCTGTCTGGTCCATGGAACATGTACATACCCACCTCCTGGAATTTCCCTCATAGGGTAGGCTGTTACTGCTTTCTCCTTTTCTTTCAGGGGGAATGCCGAGTAAGTTCTATCTGTCCCATCCTCTCGCTTTCTGTACCACCTGTCTTTCCATCTTTCTACATCTCCCCATTTTCTCAACAAAGCAATCATCTCCTTGATCTGCCCTGTTCGGCCTGCAGTGTTCAGATTCTCAATGTCTTTATCTGTAAAATCCACCCGGTAAGGCTTTTGTAAAGCTTTTACCTTATCCATGTCAATTCCCAATTCACTAGCTATTCCTTTCAACCTATCATGTATGTTCTTTGCTCTCCATGTGATGCACTTACACAGGAAGAGAATCTCCCCTTCCTGATAGTTTTTCAGCGTTTCCGTAGGGATTGTTCCTACAATCATCTCTTCCATATCCATACGTAGCCTAGCTACATCAATTCCCTGGGATTCTTTTTCTTTTCTCTGCAAAGTCTTCAGCCAATCATTCAAATCTTCAGCAGTTATTCCCACAGATTTTTCTGCACCCCCTGGTTCTGCCACTCTTTGTGGTTCTAAGATTGATCCTCTGTTCCCTTCCAAACATCCAGAATTCAAACTTGAGTTAGTCTGCACACTCAATTCTCCTCCACATATGGTATGTCTCCACTGATTTTCTCCTGTTCTCCACTGTGTTTCTCCTGTTCTCATTTCTGCCTGCTCCGGAGGAACAATCAATCTATTGCCCACATATGGTACTGTCAAACCACTTTCGCCCGTCCTCTGCTTGTCAAAAATCGGCATAACCGGGCCTATTGTCACAGGCACTGTAACTAAAAAGAAAAGAGTAACAAACCTCTAGATCGGCCTATATCATTAAGTAATTGATCTATTCAGATTTCACATTGCCAAAACAGCATGCCAAATGTCACTTCAAATTGTATCATTGTCTTTGCAAAAACAAAGTTAGTCCTTTGTGCTTTATAAGTCAAAAAGATTTATTTATTTTTAGTTGAGATTAAGTAAGAAATATTTTTTCAGTTTTTTTGAAATACATTTACATTTTTAATGAAAGCATGTCACACAGTTGATATGGTAAACAATGTTAATAATAATATCCTAAACATCAAAGACATCAATTTCTATAACATCCTAGACAGAAAAACATAAAGGAAAAACTCTTACTGATCATTCATACTACCATTCATTCAGAAGAAGACATAGATTTCTTGGTTACTAATAAAAATCATGGGAAAGGGAGAACACCGGACCCTTGGATTGGTCAATTTTGATCAGATTGGTAGGCTGGAAAATAGCAATCTTCAATGTCACTGTGATGAAAACAAAATCGCGGTCAACGCGCGTTTCAGTGGGAGACCACCTTCTTCAGGACCGACTGTTTTTAATTAAAATTTGAAATATATACAAGGGAGGTCAGGATGTCTGCGAAGAAAACAAATGAAATGGCATTGGCATGGTTTATGGGGAATGCATTTAATTTCACAAGGCGATTACTTCCTAAGTTTAGTTGTGGTGCTCAAAAAGTCTTAAATTCCTAGAGTGCCATCAAAGATCTGCAAAGTTGTTCAAATAAGGTTGCATAATATATGCAGAAAAAGGGTGATAGAGTATAGTCCGACTAATTTAGAACCCCTTAGTGTTGTTATGGTGAAAATTGAAAAGGTATATTAGTAAAAGGATAAGAGGTGTGTAGAGATTTGTTGTGACCTACACCATGGAGATACAGAATATTAGCGGCTAACCTTAGGATCAGAGAAAAGAAACGCATATAATGCGCTATAAGGCCCTTCTGTTCAAATGTGGTACACTAGTATCCGTTTCTAAAAGGAAAAATGAATATGAAGGTTACTGACATTATTTGTTGTAGCGCTTTCCTAGATGCCAATGTGGTGTGCGGGCTATAGTACCTGAGAGCGGCTACCATTCAGGCAAAAAAGTCACAAGGGACGATTTAATATTTATATGTCCAAATCCCAGTCGCATGTGAATAAACTGAAAAGACAAATGAGACTTTTGAGGCTTTTCTTTTTCGTTACATAATTTTCTTTTTGTTCTTTATTGGTCAGGCTATCCAGTCACAAAATGTCTATAGAAAAAAGCGGAGATGTGATTGTCATAACGATGGGGAATTGCCTGATATCATATATATTACAAATGTAAGGGTTGACGAGAATATGTCTGTTATGAAAATCGTACGTTGAGCGTTTGCCAAGGTTTTGGGGGCCTTGTGGGGTCGAGCAGTACAAAGAAAATTACTCCTTGAGCACATTATATAAAAGATATTTATGTATAATTGCTCAGGTAGATATCGAGAAGTTTGTTCGAGATAAGTGCTATCAGGCGCGCCTAAAATACTATGGCAAAAAAGGGGGGCTATGTTTAGGCTTTGAGATTATCTGAGGCCAGGTAAGCAGCGGTGTATACCGGATAGTTTAAGCATATAATAGGCTGGTATTTTGGACTGACACGAGCCAGGGAAATCCCCCGTTATAAGGTGGTGAAACATACCTCTTTCAACAGGCGTCTCGTCGGGAAACAGGGCAGGAAGGCAGCCGCGAGATCGGAGTGTGATTCAAACACATTATATCCTGGTCGTATTCTCGCGAGATTTCCGAAACGCCATGTATTGGTTGTGGTATGTGTTCGTGTGTATAGGCGCCATCTTTGAAGGGGGTTGGATCTGATGCTATTCCATGTATGGCACTGTTTAAACTGGGATAGGATGCATATTCATATTAAAAATCGTCGTCTTCAAAGGGGGCTATGTGTCGTTTCTAGTCTAAACTGGGGAGTGTTTTAAGAAAGATCCTGTGTAAGAGAGTCCATATCCTAGCTGTGATGCATAATCATATGCGCCATCTTTGAGGGGAGTGGAAACTAATACCATTAAAACGATTGAAAACAGGAGCTTTACTGGAGTACTATTCGATATTTTCAAAAACGGGTGCTAGTTCAGCAGTCTCGAAGGCAGTAAGCACACCTGCATAGAGTTAGAGCCAGGTTTGGTGCTAAAAAGATTTGAAAAGTATAATCATGTAATTGCGCGCGCGATGTACTAAACAACTTAACCGAATAAATTGGGGATAGATGGAAGTATCTAACTTATGCCATCTGGGATCGGAAGGGGCACTGAAGTGAGGGTGTCACAGTGAATGTAGTTGTAGGTCTGTCTACAGATTTATTACGTTTATTAAATTGCTATGTCTTAGATATGCTAAGAGATGAATATAGTTGCTATAGACATAGTGGAGGAGCATATCAGACACTGATCTATCTTGGCGGTCAGAGAGGCATAAGTGGAGAAAGAACTGTTGCCTGTGTACTAGGGGTCATAAATCCCACAAATTACTCCTGGACATCCTTGATGTAATTGTTATCTATTCGCCCATTGCTAGATAGAGGTGTAAAATAATGAAATTGATCCAAATGGATGTAGTTAAGTGATGATCCAAGTTATTTCTTCATTAAGGCCCTTGCGAACTGTGTCACAGTGAAAAATCCAAAAAGTTTCTCTGTTTTTCCGTACCTTGCTGATTTCTTGTCCTGGTTTCGGAATTATTTTTTCAAGGATTAGCCATTTCAGATCCTGTTCTGTATGGTTGTGATCTAGGAAGTGTTTTACCATTGGGGCTTGTTCCTTTCGGGTTCTTATGGCCGATTTGTGTTCACATAACCTGATTCGAAATTCCCGGCCAGTTTCGCCTATGTAGCCCAGGTCACAGGGGCAAATGATCATGTAGATTATGTTGTTACTCCTACAATTGGTGTGGCTTTTCAGCCGACCACTTTTTGTGCCATATGTCCATGTTTCCGTTGTGATTGCTGAGGGGCATGCATGGCATGTGCCACATCTGTGATTTCCTAAGATCTGTGGTAGGCTATCAATGGTGTTCTGTACTGCAAAGGTGTTTTTTTGCTTCATTCTGCTATGGACAAGTTTGTCTCGCAGGTTGGCATTCCTTCTGAAGGCCAAAATGGGTTTCTCCAGAGTTTTACAGTTTTCATTGATGTTAAGGATTTTCCAGTTTTTGTTAAGTATTTGTTGCAGTTTCTGATTATAGCATGTGTGGTTGACTACACAAACTAGTCGTTCGATGGGCTTTTTTTTCGCTGCCAGAAATGAGGGTGTCTCGATTGTAATATTTTGCTCTTCTCATAGATTGTTTAATGAGGCGTTTGGGATAGCCTCTGAGTAGGAGTCTTTTTTTCAAATCTTCCGCATGTATATTGTAATCTTGGGTGTTCGTACAATTACGCCTAATTCTGAGAAACTCTCCAAAGGGGATGGAGTTCTTTTGACAGGAGGCGTGGAAGCTAGTATGTTGCAATATTGTATTTTTTTCAGTAGGTTTGCGATAGAGGCTTACCTCAATGTTTTCATTGCCACCCTTAATCCAGATATCCAAAAATTCCACTTTTTCCGATGAGTATTTTGCAGTGAATTTCAAATTGTATTCACTGTAATTGAGCCAATCAATTAACTGGTTTAGGTCTTCTTCAGTTCCTGTCCAAACAAAAAAGATATCATCTATGAATCTATGCCAGGTGTTAACGTTTTCATAGAAAGGAGCCATTTCGTTGTAGATGTGCTTGAGCTCAAACTCCCCCATGTATGTATTGGCCACACTCGGTGCACATGAAGCACCCATACTGGTACCTTGTACTTGTTTATATAGGTTTTCCTTAAATTCAAAAAAGTTATAATGTAGAACTATATCTAAACATTCCAAGATAAAAGTGTTGGGTCTCTCACCCGCACTGTAACTGCCTCAAGATTTTTAGTCAGTTCTCTGATTTTCTCTGTCAGTTCAAAAGTAGTTCTTGCTAGTTCTCTGGTCTTTTCATCCTCAAGTTCATTCTCCCTTTCTATCTCCCTTTCTCTCTCTCTCTCTCTCTCTCTCTCTCTCTCTCTCTCTCTTTCTCTCTCTCTCTCTCTCTCTCTATCTCTCTCTCTCTCTCTCTCTTTCTATCTCTATCTCTCTCTCGCCCTCTCTATCTCTCTCTCTTTCTCTTTCCGCCAGAGAACAACTGCTTTTCAACCCAGGGGTGGTACCCTCTGTCTTAATAATCCGCAGGGTGTCTCTCATCGGGGTCACTGCTGTTCCTACCTCTGGTTCTCGTCTATACGGGGGTGGTCTTTTATAGAGCATGTCCTCTAAGACATCATCATCAGACTCATTTGCCCCATATCTCCTGGCTTCTACATTATGTTCTTTCTCTGTACATTTTCTCCCTTCTGATTCCTCTGCCGTTCTTACAGGATATAATCCCTCGGTCATACTGGCGTCACGCCATCGTCTCATCCGGTCATGATGGGTTTCACGATCATACTTTCGCCCAAACATGTACCTGTAACTACCCCCACCCCTCTGCTTTTCTCGTTCATGCATTTCATCTTCCCATTCAGTCAATGCCTCAAACTGCGTCGGCTTAGGCCGAGGCTCTAGACTCATCATCCGTTCCCGTAAATTCCTCAATATGGCCAGATTAAAGGAGCCATGTTCCGGGAAAGCTAAAACTACATCTTCTTTTGTATATTTCACCCAGTTATCTAACCAAATACAGGTATGATACCCATACTTCGCAACCATCAAGGATGCCGGGGTTCTTATCGGGGGCAGTAACTGTCCTTCCCTAGTCACAATATCCTTATCCTTGTCAAACCAGGTCTTAACCTTACTAAACAAGGATTTCTTTTTCTTTTCCTCAGCGTGGTAATACATTTTCTTATTTTCCACAAGCTGTTTGCTCTTTCTACAACTGTACGATCTCCTGTCCAATTGCAGCGTGACTCACACCAACGCACCAATCCTGGAGCGTCTGCGTCACTGACTCAGTCCACGAATCCCAACGCGACTCACACCAACGCACCAATCACCGTGCTTCCACTGTTCTAACCCACTGTCCAATCACAGCGCGGTCTCCCTGACGTCAGCAGTCGCTGCAGTCGCTTCTGCTCCTGTCTACTGTCTCTCGCGTCTACCCCTCCTTTACAAGACTACTTGGTAGACTTTGTTTCAATTTCTACGAGTCTGTTAGTTACAACATACAAACATCTCCATTGTCTGCTTCGCTAGCCACAGAACAGCAAAAGACCTTTCCCACGAGAATTCTGCCTTTCCCGAGAGCAGTGCTTACCTCTGCCCTACTACAGAATCGTTACTTCCGTTGATAAAGTAGCACATCCCTCTACTCTACCCTTCTAACAAGCACCAATTAACTGTTTTCTCCGGAATGCTCCTAAGAGTTTCACAATTAACCAGAATGCCTTCTCATTCACGCACTTTCACACCAGAAAATGTAGTTCATTCACACAGAATTCTGTCTTTCCTGAGAACAGCGAACAGTCTGTCCTACTATAGAATTATATCACACGTTAACAAAGCAGCGCTTACCTCTGCCCTGTCCTTCTAACAAGCTCAGAGAATACCTATTACCTTTCTAGTGATAAGCTGTAACGGAATGCCATACGGATCCCTGAGACCTAAGACCAGAACTTCACAGATAACCTTCGCTATCATATACACTTCTCTCACCCAGAAAATAAGTTTCTAATGGCAACACACGGCGATGCTACCTCATCGAACCCAGACAATGCGACGCGCAACTTCAATTGTCACACGTTTTCCCCTGTCTGCATACAGGGCCAACAATCCCGCCTTTTTCCGAGAGCAGCACTCCCTCTGCCCTACTACGGAACTGTCACCGACTCCCTACGTCCCAGAAGCCGTTCACAATACATAAAACTCAACACAACTTCAACATACAGTGTTAGTACAAATATCAATCAATATTCAACAAGCCTATATACACGCAATTTCGCCAGACCAAGACAATAGTTAACCATCATTCTGCTACCAAGAAACTGGTGCAGATCGCAGCTTCTGAATCCCCTCTACTTCCACGGACGGAGTGATCTCACAGTCACACACTCACACACACATCACACGCTGGTGGGGCCCATTACACCAACATTCATCCTACCACTCTTATCCGTGCCATGTATAAGGGGAAACACTTTCTGATACCTAACCAATCTGCATGTACTATAAGGTCAATGGCATCAACTAGTTGCTTATAAATCTAGCGAAAACATTTCAAAGAAAATGCAAATAAATTCAATAAACATGACAAGAAAATAACCACCCGACACAGAGATTCAAACAGAATATTCGTTTATCTAAAATTGTAGGAAAAGCCAATTAAATGCAAATTCATTTCTCTCATATTTACCTATTCTGTCTAAATGTCAGATCCTAAGTCAGAACCGGTCCTCAGTAGAAGAAACAGAGTTTCTTGCCGTCGTGTAGAGTCACCGTCCTCTCCGTCAGCATAGGGACCTCGGATCATCAGTTCGGGAAGAAGTGGCGCTAGACCTCTCTAGTCTACTAATATTTATACCAAGATTACATTACAAAATGTTACAATCCTCATCCGTTTAGCAGGAAAAGATGTCGTCTTGATACATTAAGAAATTTTCTCATGTATTGATAACTTCAAATTCTGAATAGAAATTATAAGTCCATAGCTAATTCGCTACTTCTACGGATGTCTCTTTTGGATAAATTTGTATCCAGTTGTGGGATCATTACAAGTTCACAAATTCAATATTTCGGGATTGCAACAAACTCCATGTCCAGGGGCACTTGGCAGACTTCCTGGGCTTGTCGTCATGATCATGGCTTTTCAGTTCATCAGAAGTGCAAAGTCACAGGCAGCGCGAAGCCTTTTTGCAAAATTTCCATCTACTCAAATGCAGGCTGCGGGTGGTAGCCATCTTGTGGTAGGCCACATTGGTCAACTTAAGTAAAAATAGATATAAAACAGACTTACTGCACGGAAATGATTATACAGTGTTATTCCCCTGCTAATACCCTTATGTGTGTGTATTTAGCTAGCCATTTGCGACATCAAAATCCATTAATGCATATTAATTATAAGCGCAAAACACAATAATGTCACATAAGCAACTTCTAATTCGTCAATTGCTCACCAACTTAATTCACTTATTATTTTAGCCATGCAATAGCGTTCCCACGTGTGATTCTTCTGTTAATAAGGTTGGTTAGACATGACTTTAACATCTCTTTAGTAGTTAATAATTAATCAGTAGTACTTTTAATTATAACATGCAAAAATGAAACAGGTTTTCGGTTTTAAAGAAAAACCCTGCTCCATCACCGTAAGGCCACCTTAGCAAAGCTCTTGCCTACACAGTCCATTAAGGATATTATCATTAATGCATATGGAATGCTTGTGCTCCCATTTTACATTTGTCCTCTTCCAGGTTTTCGGCCATTCTTCAAGCCCGTAAAAATTATAATTATCTTTTGCCTGACTATCACCACCCTCCTTTGTACATCTCTCCATTTCCTGGCAACTTTTTTTTTTTTTACACTTTTTCATCCAATTAAGATTTTTTACTGAGGTTTCCCTGTTTTACACTCAATACGTTTTACATCCTCTAGTATCTTTGAAAACTTTCTTAACTTCATAATAATCAATTCTTTACCAGACCGACACTGCGAGTCATAACACCAAATGTTTGAGCAAAAGAGGCATATTAGTCCCTTCAACATTTTACGAGAGAAGAGAGGTAGAATACATTGTTGTCATTTACACATAACTGCCCATAACTCGTTTGCATTCAGACTTTTTCATTAAGCTAAAGTGCTTGTAGGACACCCTTAGTGGTAGAATTATATTGCAAATACATTTTCGTAATGTTTTCTTAAACTTTAACACCAACTTCAGGAATATTACATTCTACTTCTAGTAATGAATGCCTTGACTGGAAGGTTTTCCCTACCACTCTGATTAGTTACTCTGAATAGTAACGCTCAGTGTATGGGTTATTGATAGGATAGGTGGTCAGACCCAAAATAAACGGTCTTTGTGCTGGTTGGTCCTCACACGATGGATTATTCAGTGCATGTTTAAGTTCCATTCCCTTTAACTGTTTATTTCCTCAATGTGTTGAATTTTGACAAGTTGTGTGGCCATGTTCTCACTTTGATACTCTCCTTCTCTGATTCCTGTGTGTCAATTTTGATTCCCTGATGTGCCACTCTAATTCCTTTGGCCTCATTCTGGCTCTGATCCTCACACACCACCAACTCTCTAAAAGAGAACAGATTCTCATACATGCTCCAAACTTCCACCCAGGCACAAAGATGTGCCTCCACCGATGTTTTTTTCAATCAATTGGCACACTACACGCTCAGGGTTTACACATCACAATCCTAACAATCTTATCCACATTCAACATACTCCCATTCTTCCCGGCCTTAAACCACATACATGCTCCATGCCTCCTGTATGGGTAATTCTTGCTGTGCCAATATCTCTGATCTCTTACTGATAAATTGAACTCCTATGCATTAGAGAAAACTGCCTCATTGCACATTCACAGTCCTTTATGGTGTATTTAATTCCAGAGTCCTACTCCTTAATTTGCAAAGACAACTAAATTAAATATGGTGTGAATTTGCTAGAAAGCATGCTGACTCAATCATGTGCTTACAAATTCCCACAATCACATATTTGTCTTTCGAATGTCTCAAAACTGCTGTTATCGTCTCATCATTCAATAACGCCCCCTTAGCTGCATATTTCTGACTGCTTCATTATGGGCTACATGCCATAGTTAAACATATTCCTTAATGACTTTAGTACTCATTGAAGAAATTTAAAATGGTAAACCTCATCTTAATGCCTACATCTCTACCCAAACACAAAAGGTAGGATTTTTGGTTGCTGACTCTACCGCGATCAAAAGTTTCTCCCATTGTGCATTGAGTTGTTTGACCATTTTTCTTACCCCTTCCATTTACAACAAATGTTCTCTTCTACACCACCCACTTTAATACCAGTCATTTAACCACACCCCTACGTGGCATTTCAGCTCACAAATGGTATACATTTCTATCCTTCAGAGACAAACGTTCATATTTTTGGGAATGTATAAATCAATCTAATATTTTTATTTGAATGTAATTATTTCACATTCAATTAATTCTAAACATCACGCTTAATAGTTGTTAAAAACATGTAATAATTTTTTAAATAGGAATTCTTTTTTCCAATTTACACCTCTGCAAAATAATTTTAATATATGTCAGGACTGTCCAGGGCTCTGTCTGGCGCACAGTCTCAGGGACGTGGGCCAGGACTGGTGGCTGGGTAGAAAAAGTAAGCCGAGAGGGGAGTACAGCACTGCCCAGGATCACCCAGAAAGTCAGAGAAGAAAATGACTGAGTGGGGAAGCCTGCACTTGGGATCAAGACGGATAAGACTCAGAAAGGACAGACAAGGCAGTAACAGCAAGGGTGAAGAATTAAATACACAGCTACAATAGACAAGGAGCTAGCAAGGAGGAGTGCTTAACAGGAAAGAAGGGAAAACAAAGGGCACTCTTGGCAAAAGGTACAAAACAAAGCCCACAAAGATACTCAAAGTTAAGTCGAAAGGAACATGAAGACAGCAAAGTAGAAACTGGAACAAAAGGTAAATGGAAAAAAGGTGGGGACTGGGAAAGGGTAAATACAGAAGGAGATAGACTACAAGGGTGCACTAAATAGTACTGGTTCAAGAAACAAGGTAGCACTGAAGGTAGTGCTGGTTCAAGGAACAACTAATTTAGCTACAGCTCAGAAATCAAGGACTAATTTAGGCACAGCTCAGGAACTGGAACAAGGAATAATTGTACCTCAGGAACTCAGGAAAAGGGAATAGCAAAAGGTCAGGAAACAAGGGTCGGCATCATAGGAGCAGAGTTACAACCCTGAACAAAATGGAGCTGGGGCTTTAAAGAGCTCACAGTGATCACATGCATCAGGTGTGAGCAGGCAATCAGCTGCTAGCCACAAGTGTGCTGAATTCTTCCACCTAATCTTGGCCCGTAGGGGTAGAGATGAAGAAGTGAGCAGGGGATTATAGGTAATGGAGTTTCACGCATGAGCAAACTGGCTTCCATAAAACCCGGCATGGATTGGTAATGGATTCGATACTTTTTGAACAACCAGTAGTGTGAGCTGTGCAGCCACTGAGCAAACATTCTTGTATTACCTGAGCAAGGCAGAAGCTGAAACGTTTTATGGCAATAGATTTTTGTTCATTCTCAAGCTCTTAAAGAAATCGAGGAGGATTACAGTTGCTGGCATTTCAAGATGCTTGTATTTTTTGCCAGGATTTCTTAGTGTAACAACGTCTTCTCATCCAGGGGATACTCATCAATAGTCATAATCTATGAATAATCCCCGCCCATGTGCGGGATCCCGGAGCATATAGAAAATACATATATATAAATATATATATATATACATATGTGAAAACATATAAATGCAGCCTAATAATGTTCAAAACATGGCAATGCTGTAAATTACATATTTTTGCATAGTAGTGCCCCCGTAACCCGTAAGGAAAAAAGGAAGCATCAGGCAAATTATAACACAGCACTGCTTTATTGCCATAAAGCAACATGTAATTGTAGGCATTCGCCAGTAGGCTGCAGTAGAGTATCAAGAATCCAAGAAAACTGACACCTTGCCTTTAAGGCATTAGAGTAGGGGGACCGTGCCTTTAAGGCCTGCCCGTGACCCCCTGCTCCCATGATGCACTACAGGTGACAGTTGGGCCAGTTCTTTTTTCCGGCTCCTTCTGTGAGGATCCTGGAGCTTGAGCTCTTCAGTTTTTTGACTGAAATTTTGAATTACAGCTTTTTCTAGTTTTTTTCGACGTTTTCTGGCTTATAAGGGCTAATTCTGCTGGTTCCAGTGAATTTTCCAATTTTTTTCCAGTCAGAATGTCTCCTTTATTTAGGAAATGCCCTTCTTGTGGTAATAAAATGGCACTGGTGGATCCACACTCGGTGTGTATTGTGTGTTTACCATCAAAACACGATCCTGACCAGTGTCCCCACTGCCAGAAGTTCTCAAAGCGCACTCTGAGGGACAGAGAGCGCATTAAACTGCATGCAAGACTGGAGAAGGAACGAAGCCGTCGTGAAGGCGAGCATTCCTCATCAAGACCACCTTCTTCAGCTACGCAAGTACAGAAACGGCGACATACCAGCTCCCCGGGCTCCAAGAAGACCAGGAGTCCAAGAGGTTCGCCGTCGACGTCGAGGATGCCGGCGAAGAGGCAGAGAACTTCGGCGTCAAGGGATTCATCCCACCATCAAGAGTCTCCGCCGCGCAAAAGTAAGTCGGCGTCGAGAGGCGGCCCTTCGGGCTCGAAGGCTGCTAGTCTGGTGACATCTGAACTGTCTCCGTCGACGTCGAGGCTTCCGTCGACGTCGAGACACTCTCCGCCACCCTCGAGGGGGTCGACGTCGAGAGATGCGGCGACGTACATTCCGCCGCGAGTGGGCCGGTCGCCGTCGATGGTTACCCCCACTCGGCGACATAGAAGGTCGACGTCGAGAGGAAGATCGACGTCAAGAAGTCGACGTCGAGAGAGGTCGCCGTCAAGATCACCACGTCGACGTCGAGAGAGGTCGACGTCGAAGTCGCCCAGTCGACGTCGAGAGAGGTCGACGTCGAAGAGTCGACGTCGAGAGAGGTCGACGTCGAAGTCGCCCAGTCGACGTCGAGAGAGGTCGACGTCGAAGTCGCCCAGTCGACGGCGAGAGAGGTCGACGTCGAAGACACGGCCGACGTCGAGGTCATCTAGCCGACGTCAGGTGCCAGAGAAGAGGAGATCGACATCGAGGTCTCCACGACCGGCGTCGAGACCAGAACGGCATACCTCACACTTGCCGATGGTGACGCAGACGTCGTCGACGTCAAGGGATTCGACGTCGAGGGCGAAGACTGGACCGCCCGCGGAGAGGTCCCCAGGAGAACAGTCATCATCTCCGGGACTGCACATCGTGCAAATATCTCCAGAAAGATCACCCGAGGCTCCAGAGCGGTTTGGACTGTCACCGCGCTGGTTACGAGATGTGGGCGCTGCCGCATGTCGGAGTCCGGGATCGGACTACTCCCGCATGTATTCCCCACCGCGCAGGAGTAAATCGCCTCCGAGGGATCCACGGCCAATTTCACCACGCCGGTCTCGTTCCAGGGACCGTCGCACCGCGCCAAAACGTCCAAGATCTCCGTCCAAGCGCAGATCAGGATCAAGGGCTCACCAAAGCGAACGCTCCCACAAGAGGCGACGCACCAGGTCGTCCACTGGGACATCGAGGAGGATTACAGTTGCTGGCATTTCAAGATGCTTGTATTTTTTGCCAGGATTTCTTAGTGTAACAACGTCTTCCACACGCATGTAGGTGGAATCACTTAGGTTTATTTCTGTACACCTCGGCCATAGTCAGCTAGGCAGTAACTGACTCAGAATGCTCCCTGCTTTACAGTTATGGAATCTTATAGTACAAGGTTCCTAATTCTACTATGCTGCACATGATTCCATATATCTGAGGTCCTTTAATGAGCAGGAGCATAGTCAAATTCCTGTGAGACCAGATCATATAGGAAAACTGGGTCGTGCTTTTCTGGTGAATTATATCGGGTCTCGTCCTTCTCAGGGTTTTTCAAGCTCTGTATGTTCTCTGTACCATGATTCTCTAAGAAAGTGATGTGAGCTAGAGGAGCCGTGTTAGGATATGGTCCAATATTGTGTGATTGTTGGTCAGGATAAGGATTTCCCACAAAGAGAGTGCCTTGGCAAGAATGTTGCCAGAGATCTCACGTGTAGCCCTACAGGCCAGCTCCCTCTTCCATGGCCAGCCTGTGGATATTCATTTACTAACTCTGTGCCTCTCATTTCTCTTTCATTAGTCCAATTCAACTTAGAATTGATTTAGAGGTGGTGCATGCTGAAGTCAATGTTTGCTTTAAGTTTTTGCAAAACCTTAGTGGTCCAGCTGGGCTTAAGCCAGCAGCTGCAAGAATGTTGGCACTCAGACCACAGCCATCATGATGAAAGGCTAGCCAACCCTATGTTTTAAAGTTCTTAGTAATCATTGCAACTTGAAACACAATAATGATGCTATAGCATAGTCATACCTTATGTTTGTTTGACTTTTCAAGTTTTGCCACATGAATTCTCTGGTTCAAAGTATCAGCCTTTACTTGAGTCTTGACTGCAGAAAGTGTCCATGTATCTGTAAAATGTTATTGCTTTGATACTCTATGGCCTCCAGCTGTTACACTATGGAAGAGAGAGACCATGTGAGTACTGAGTGGACCCGATGCCGGTCAAACAGTAGAGCCATCTAATGTCAATTAGTTTCAATGAGAGTAGAATTGATTTACCTTTGCTAGCATCCAAATGGCTGGAAGTCAGTATACACATACAGAGGAAGGACCGGAAGCTTATTAGAACACCGGAGAGTCCCACAATTCAGCCCCCTGATGGTGGGCACGAGAGCGCAGGGAGCGAGTTGTGACAATATATTTAATTTAAAGATTTACCACAAAATATAATCTAATGGTGCTGTAGCATTTTTTATTTAGTTCTACATTTACAATAAATACATAAAATTAATTGCCACCAATATGTAACATAAAGATATTTTGTACTACATTTGTTGAGGTTAATGCACTTTTTCATTTTTCCCTATGCTTTACCATAGATGGACTCTACAGTCAGGGTGGAACTCTGCTGCCTTTAGGCAGCAGACACTCAAACACACTTTTTGCATGCTTCATTAAAATATTGGAAAAGTTATGCTAAAGCGTTGCGGAGGGCTCCTCTTCCCTTAAAGCATCAGCTACCTTTCCTCCATGAATATCTCCTCATCCCTGCATGAACCATTCCACTACCCCAATGCGTCGCTCCTCTTCCGTTAATATGCCAATAAGATTCCCTCCATGCATCCATGCCACTTCCCTGATCTCCTTAGGGTATTAGTGAAGTGTAATAGCCTTGAGAATTTGCAACAGCTCTTATGTTTCTCTAATTATTGATGACTGGGTTTACCCATCTGTGGTTTTGTAGAGAAGACTGCGATGCTCACCCTTAACACGTTCAGAGACTAGTCTTCATAACTGAAACTGATATGGGGCTGAAAGCCCAACCTTGATTCCACCATGTGTTAGTTTCCTGTAAGTTGGGGTGAAGTCATTTGACACTACTTCACTTTGTAATCAGCTAGGACTGTGAATGTTCAGAGTCAGTGAGAAAGGCTACATTGTCCTCAGAAAGATGAGCAGAGGTTAGGAGCTGTGGCGGGAAGCAGTGAGTCCATCAGCGTCTACCTCCATTTGGAGTCTGTTGGGTGCCTTCATCCTCTCAACCTTTAGCACAGAATGCGGTTAAATGTCATCCAACATTTTGACAAATAAGAGGCAGTGCAGGAACAGGATTGAAGGTAAGTCTCAACTAGCATCTACAGAGGTCCTAGTCCAAAAACCTAACAAACCCAAACCTTGTTTATTGAACATGCCTAGATTCTTTTGCACATCAGCACGCCTACCTGCTCATGGAGTCTGAATTCCCTTTAACTGGAACCAATTTAGTTTTGGAAGCGCAAAAGGAGCAACAGATAATTACCTACCTGTCTTCCAAATGGATCCCAACTCCACATAAAAGGCTGGAAAAAAGATTAACCCACATGCAGGGTTAAAAAACTGAACATCAAAACAGCTAGCGGACAGCACTGTAGTGGCACCTGTGACTTCAATTCCTTACTTTTGACACAGGTCTTGATGCAGCTACTACTGGCCGAGCAGGCCAGCTAACATCCATTCCAACATATTGACCTAGAGGTGCTTACGGCCCAGTATGTTAAAATGTAAAAACCATACTTAGACCACTATTTTCATTTCAATTCTAGACTTTACTTTATCCTACACTGACTATAATTTTATCGAGAGATTCCTATCCTTCTTGATTAATAAAAGAGCAGCTTCTAGCTTTTCACATATTTGTTTCCTACCCCAGCTGTTGGTGGGGGCGGGGCATCTGCTTTCTCATTTTACTTGCTCTCACAACAGCTTTCTCCACAATTGAAATCTGAACTCTACCATAGAAAGCAGCATGAGGCTTAACGGCAAAGTACTGAGTTGTATTTTTCTTTTTTCTGAACACCCGTTCTCCATTGGTGAAGATTGTAAGGTACTCCTAAGGATGCGCCGCATTGACCTGTGGTGTAGTACATGTCCCAGCTGAGCACCGGTTTTGTTCAGTTTGTATCATGAGCTACTAAGTATGTTATTTGTATTGGTCGGGGTCTATGTACATCACAATAAGGGTGTCACTGAAATCTACATAAAACACTCTCCTTAAATGTCTTATGTTCTGAGCTCCCCAATCTCCAATCGTTTAGGGCTGACAACCTATAAATGTAATAAACCACGACAGCGGTGAGGTTTGAAAATGTCACCAGAATTCCGAGATAGCAATATTGGGCCATATAACACATTTCAGCTGTATATATTTTTCACGTTTATTTTGGTGTAGTTAACTTGAAAAAGTTACTTTATTCAGGTACCTCTAACAATAGACATCGCTTGGAATTAGAATGTTTAGGATTTGTTTATCTTTCATGAATAAATTGTTCATAAAACAATGGACAGTGATTAGCGCTACTAGATGTATGTGAATCTGTGGATGCTATGTTTACTTCATAACCATGGATTTAGCGCATAATTTGCAGATTTCCCAAAAAATGCTAATGATGTTTTTAGCTCAAATTGCTAAAAATAATAAAGCCAGAAAGTTATTTGCGTTTTTTGCAAGTGTGTATATACCAAATAGTGAATGACCTCCGTAATCGATTCAGGAATCACAAATCATTGCTAATTAATAAGAAACTTGACCAGCCTGGAACCAATCATTTTACGTTTGTGAACCATTGCTATTACATTTGAAGATGTTCCCTGTGGAACATGCCTTAAGGGAAGAACTACTGGACTCCAGGGGAAACTTCTGGATGTACCATTTTAAATTATTGCCTTCAGATGGACTGGCCATCATTGACAATACCACTTGATCACTGCATATCACACGACTGCGTCGATTCCACATTCCAAGTGGAATCTTCACTCATGATACTTTTTGAACAACCAGTAGTGTGAGCTGTGCAGCCACTGAGCAAACATTCTTTTATTACCTGAGCAAGGCAGAAGCTGAAACGTTTTATGGCAATAGATTTTTGTTCATTCTCAAGCTCTTTAAGAAATCGAGGAGGATTACAGTTGCTGGCATTTCAAGATGCTTGTATTTTTTGCCAGGATTTCTTAGTGTAACAACGTCTTCCACACGCATGTAGGTGGAATCACTTAGGTTTATTTCTGTACACCTCGGCCATAGTCAGCTAGGCAGTTACTGACTCAGAATGCTCCCTGCTTTACAGTTATGGAATCTTATAGTACAAGGTTCCTAATTCTACTATGCTGCACATGATTCCATATATCTGAGGTCCTTTAATGAGCAGGAGCATAGTCAAATTCCTGTGAGACCAGATCATATAGGAAAACTGGGTCGTGCTTTTCTGGTGAATTATATCGGGTCTCGTCCTTCTCAGGGTTTTTCAAGCTCTGTATGTTCTCTGTACCATGATTCTCTAAGAAAGTGATGTGAGCTAGAGGAGCCGTGTTAGGATATGGTCCAATATTGTGTGATTGTTGGTCAGGATAAGGATTTCCCACAAAGAGAGTGCCTTGGCAAGAATGTTGCCAGAGATCTCACGTGTAGCCCTACAGGCCAGCTCCCTCTTCCATGGCCAGCCTGTGGATATTCATTTACTAACTCTGTGCCTCTCATTTCTCTTTCATTAGTCCAATTCAACTTAGAATTGATTTAGAGGTGGTGCATGCTGAAGTCAATGTTTGCTTTAAGTTTTTGCCAAACCTTAGTGGTCCAGCTGGGCTTAAGCCAGCAGCTGCAAGAATGTTGGCACTCAGACCACAGCCATCATGATGAAAGGCTAGCCAACCCTATGTTTTAAAGTTCTTAGTAATCATTGCAACTTGAAACACAATAATGATGCTATAGCATAGTCATAACTTATGTTTGTTTGACTTTTCAAGTTTTGCCACATGAAGTCTCTGGTTCAAAGTATCAGCCTTTACTTGAGTCTTGACTGCAGAAAGTGTCCATGTATCTGTAAAATGTTATTGCTTTGATACTCTATGGCCTCCAGCTGTTACACTATGGAAGAGAGAGACCATGTGAGTACTGAGTGGACCCGATGCCGGTCAAACAGTAGAGCCATCTAATGTCAATTAGTTTCAATGAGAGTAGAATTGATTTACCTTTGCTAGCTTGGCCTAAATTTACAGAATTTTCCACAGAGTAAAGCAAAACTCAAGTGCGTATAAATCCTCCCCTTGACTATTTCCACATTAAACAAACCAGTAGTCCAAGAGAACATTCCTGACTTTGAAACCGACAGGCAGCTACTCTCACAGAACAATGAATACAGGGTGGCTCAGAGACCCATCTGAGTGAAAAAAACTAAGCAACTTTCATATGCACAGGTTCCCTGCAGAAGCAAAGTAATTATTAACAGTCCTTCCCCTTATCTTGCTCTTAATATGCAAAAGGCTCTGTACTCTCGTTCTGACAAAACTTAAGCTAAGTTAATAGCATCAGCCAATTAGAGTTTTCTGTAGCCCTGGAGATGCACTTATCCAAGTCCTTAATCTCAGTCTGAGAAAAATATTAAAACTTCTGACTCCCACGCTTCAAAAAATACATGTAATATTCCGAATCTAGTTTTTGTTTTGTGTGATTCAGTCAAACTTATCTGTGCACTTAAACTGTTAATTGCCATCACCAAAGTCTATTGATCAGTTTAGACATTGTGTTGAGGCTGAAAAGTCTCTTACTTTGTGATCGAAATGCATTCCTGTCAGGAGTGCCCCATCTGGGTGGGACACAAACTGGAGTAAATGAGAGCAAGGCTTTCCTGTGTACTTCAAAAGTGTTCTTTGATTCTGAAAAGGTCAAATGTTCGTGGGTCCTGGGGACATGGCAGGAATGAGGTGTGGCTGATAAGGGAATCATAAAGAGTAGGGCTGTGGGCATTTGTAGCCTTTTGTCAGGCATATATCAATGAGGCTGATGTTCAGATGTGGTCCACAAGTAACTCTCTTGGCCTGTTTTGTAGGGCTATCTGGGCTGGAATCGCTCTTGCTTTGACAGACTACTTCCTGGGCAAAGGACAGGACAGAGGAGTGGGCACTTCAGAGGAGGCATCACATGCAACACAAACTGTAAAGCATGAAACACGATTTTTTTCTTCTTCTGGGAATGGATTATAAAAAGGGAGCCAGAAGCTCCCAAATGGTCAATTGCAGAGCAGCCGGCGTGGGCTGTATTTCGAAGTGGAAAAGCTAAGCAAGAGTTCTGCTTTGTGTGACAATGACTGGGGATTAATGTCTGCCAATCTCCTAGCTGGGTGAGTGGACATCGCCCAGAGTAATCAAGATCATCTGCACTGGTGTCTGGAGCACCAGCGCCAACCTGCCTGCCGAGACCAGAGGACTCTATTAGAAGAGCAGAGGACCTGGAGGGAGCAAAGGAAATCCTGTCAAGTGGATCTTTGTAGCGAATAGTGAGAAAGTGCGGTTTCATCGATCGTGCCGTTGCCTGTGTTCAGACCAAAAGATCACAACCCCATAAGCCAGAGCGGGCTACCATGAAGTCAACTGCTGTCCTATAGATCAGGCTATTGCCCAGGTGCAGACTAAAGTGTGCGAACCTGTATTCTTGAAGAGCCTGCCGTGAAGAAAAGTGCTGTTGCACAGTTTGGGCCTTTGCCCATGTGCAGACTAAAGTTGGTGAATCTGTGTGACAGAGGAGGCTGTAGTTGCATCGAATGGGCCATTGTCTGTTTGTAGACTAAAAGACGGCAATCCCATTGGCCAGAGAGGGTCGCTGTGAAGAGAGTTACTGTTTCTCCAATCGGGCCATTGTCCATATGCAGTCTAAAGTTGGGAACACTGTATGCCAGATGGGGCATTGTGAAGACATCTGCTGTGGCAACCAGTTGGGCCATTGCTCATGTGCGGACTAAAGTTGGTGATCTGCTATGCTAGAGGAGACCACTGTGAAGTGCAAGGGCTTTTTCCGGGTGTATTGTGTGACCAAGAGGAAACAGCGAGTCTGGATACGTGTGCCCAGAGCCACGACTGAAGCATCGGAAGCCGATTCACTGCACCAGACCTGCCAGCGGTATTGTCGGAACTTGCTGCATCATCCCAAGGAGTCCAGTGGATGACCAGTAACCTCACCTGCAGCGAAGAGACTGTTGCTCTACACTGTCAGCCATTTAAGTCCACTGCGACGGTGAAGTATTGAACTGCCCTGAGGTCTTCCATAATGCAACACCAGATAGAGTGGGTAAGACTGATCACAGGGTCGTAGAGCCAGCCCAGGGGAACTTGCTCTGCCTCATATTGCTATAGTGCCGAAATACTTTGATTTTAAAAAGTCATGATGAGAATTCTAGGACTTAGACTTGTAGTTGGACTTAACCTGTATGTTGTCTAGTGCAAATGGGTAATAACCACTGCCATTGAACTGAGAAGTGGGACTCAGGGCTCTGCCCAGACAACGCTAGAAAGCTGGCCTTAGGGGGTCTGTGTATATTGTTTGTGCATGTTGTAGTTCATTTTGCATCCGTATATAAATACTAAGTTTTTCATAAAAGCTAGCATCTGGCTGGGCATTCGTTTATTGGGGTTGCTGAATGTATTTTTTGTATTGAGTCTGTGTTCCCCTCACACCTACCTCCCCACGGAGAAGCCTTGGACTGCTCGACCCGCACTACCACTGAGGGTCAAATGCCAAAGGGGTACTTGGCCCAGTTGCTCAGGAACCATAGTAGGTCAAGCCCAGGGACATCAGGAGTAAAAGGCTGCAACCACTCTGTTTGGGCCCAGTAGTTCTTACATGCTTCGTGGCCCTCTGAAAGGGGTCTGTCACATTTGGTATGGCTTATATTGGAGAACATTATCCCAGGCTAAAAGCCTGCATTGTGACGCTACATGTGAGATAGACATACTTCGGGTTTGTGTATAGTATATATTTTGTTTACAGTTGATGAACTAGACTATATATGCAACAGGAATCAGAAATATGTGTATTTGTACAAGTCTTTAGATTCTGTATAGTTATTATCACTATTTTACACTTCCCACTGTCAGACTTATGTTCTGACCTTAGGATGGAAACAAGAGCTGCATTTGAAGAGGTTAGAAGTGCCATTTGTACAGGGCATACAGATGACGAGTCTTACTAGGCATAAGGCAACAGCAAATTCAGAACGTAGCAGTCCAAAAAGGAAAAAAACAGGACAGATGACTTTTCTACAATTGAAAAATCCTTGTGAAAAAATAAAACAAGATTTGCTGTTCAATTTCGGCAACTTAAGCCTCAATATTTTTATGCCGCACTTTTTTATTACATTGTTGTACCACATGTGTACGTAGTTTTGCTTTTTGTTATCAGAGAATATTATGGGACTGCTTATGGAGTCCCTTAAATGCTTTTCCAAGTACTAATGTGCACAAGAAATCAACTAAACATTGTTGTCAGTTTCTGCTATTCCCTATCAATTGAGCACCGTCAATTGGATTCATTCTGATGAATTTCAAGTTGCATTATCCTTTTCTCTGTTTTATTATATTTCTCATTCTTTCATGGGAGTATGTTCCAAACGTAATCCATTCATTCTGTTTTTTCCTAGTCTCGCTAGTGGATTTGACGTTAAACCCTAAAACAGCAAATCCATCGCTTGTCATATCCCAAGACCAGCAATCTGTTCGGCATGGGGGCTCTTGTCAACATCTATCAAATCCAGAGAGATTCCTGACATCCTGGTGCGTCCTTGCAACCCAAGGCTTCTCATCAGGAAGATGCTGCTGGTTGGTCAAAGTGAATGATTCTGAACGCTGGGCAGTGGGCGTGAGTAATCAATCTACAAGGCGGAAGGGAGCAATCAGACTAGACCCAGAGGAGGGGTTCTGGGCAATTGGTCTTCTAGATGGTCAAAACTATGCCCACACCTTTCCAGAGATGACAACACTATCAAAGGAGAAACTCAACAGAATTAAAATATATCTGGACTATGAAGGAGGATGGCTCGCATTTTTCAATGCTGACACAATGGCTCGCCTGTACACTTTCACGGCCTCATTTCATGAGAAAATATATCCTTTCTTTTGGCTCAGGCACTTGGGAACAGAAATAACACTGAACTCATAACATATTAATTATATAAATGATTCCATATATCAATTGCCATTGAACAACATGCCAAATACATATTATCACTAAAAAAAGTCTCTCAGTTGCAGAAAATATTCAGTTTAACT
Organism: Triturus cristatus; assembly: GCF_964204655.1. Taxonomy (NCBI): domain Eukaryota; kingdom Metazoa; phylum Chordata; class Amphibia; order Caudata; family Salamandridae; genus Triturus; species Triturus cristatus. Next base: position 266,482,226 of record NC_140595.1, on the reverse strand, counting down.
ATGCAGTGTTTGCATGTATGCTCATGAGGCTCTAATGTCTTTCATTAAGATATTGTGCATTTTAATGTCTCATATATTCTTTGATTTACAGTTTTTATATTTTGCCATGCTTTTTGCACTGACATTGTTTGTGATTTTACACCTGCACAACCGAATTTGATTATTCATAGCTGTGTTAATGACATCATGTAACATAATTCCATCATGGCTTGCTTTCAGTTGCGATGGGGATCGTCTGTTAATCCTAAAACTTTGCCCCTAAGTTACTGAATCACTGTAGAGGCAAACGTGGCATGAGCGCTCCACGTCTCACTGTGCTTTTGGTTTGGGCTAGTGCATTTATCAGCCCTCCTCTGTTGGTCTACACGGTGATCTCACCATTAATCCCAAATAGTGATCTCAACAGTTCAGCAGAAGTCAGTGGCAGCTCTCAGCTTTGATTTAGAGCAGGCATGATTCTGGCTTAGAGAAGTGGAGGCACACTTGGCGGTGGACAGGTGCTGCACAAGCCGCACCGGTCACTTAACTGGCCGCTACGGTGCACCCATAGCACTTACTGCACCACAGCATGGCACACTGGAGCTACCTGCAAGACCCCCTCCGCACCTGCCGCTCTCTTCTGCCAAATCTGCTGTTACACTGCCTGGAATGGGCCCAAAATACGCCGCCCAATCAGTCAGAGCATTGGCGCCATATTAAGCAGTGAAGCCATGGTGATGAGTGATGGCAATAGCTGGGTGTTGGTGTATGCAACAGTGGTGGTGGGTGCAGCAGTTGATATCCGAGGTGTTGGCAGCAGACGGCTAACATTTTTTCCAGTAGACTTGTAGGGCCGGTAGGAGCGATCCCTCAATCCTCTCTCGTCTTGAGAGGAGTCACGACCACTAGAGATCCTGGGATTCCTGTGATCACTGCTGCAGTGCTGCCTCGCTTCCTCGGTGCTCCTCCAAATCATGTTCCCTTCAAGTAGCTGGTGTCCTCATTAGTCTTGGTCCCTTGATATAACGCCTTAAAAAAATTGTTGTGCGGAGATTTTCATTTTTGATTTGTACTTTTGTATCATTAGAGAAGTAATTTAGCTTGGGGAGACATTGCAAATCAGGGCCGCATTTTTCTGGATGCCATTTTTCCAGCCCAAGTTGCTAGGCCAGGTCACCCCTGGACTGGAAACAAACATGCTGGGACCGGTTTCAGGGTTTTACCCCTCATCAGCCAGGCTAGCTTGACTCCAGTGGCATGGTGAGCATGGGACCCACGTCTGGGCATCACCCTTCCCACTTAGGGCGATAAATGCAAGAAGAACAATTGATGGACAGACTGCTGAAATAATGTCAAATATTCACCCCCATACAGAGATTTGGGCCTAAATCTGGGTCCCTTGCTCTCCATGCCACTGGAGTCAAGCTAGCCTGGCTGATAAGGAGTGATACCCCGAAACCGGTTCTAGGATGCTTGTTTCCGGTCCAGGGAGGACCTGGCTTGGCAGTTGGGGCTGGACTCCTCCCATGGGAAGCAGGGACAAGACTGATTTGCATATGGCAGGGATTAAATTGGAATGGCATGGGGAGCAAACAATGATAGATTTAGGCCCAGATCTCTGTACTGTGAATGTTTGACATTGTTCAGCATTCTGTCCATCAATTGTTCTTTTTGCATTTGTCACCTCGAGTGGGACAGGTATGCCCAGACGTGGGTTCCGTGCTCTCCATGCCAATGAAGTCAAGCTAGCCTACTGATGAGGGGTGATACCCCGAAACTGGTCCCTGGATGCTTGTTTCCGGTTCAGGGAGGACCTGGCCTGGCAGTTTGTGCTGGACTGTCCCATAGGGAGCAGGGTCAAGACTGATTTGCATATGGCTGGGTTTAAACTGGAATGGCATGGGGAGAAAAACAACTATGGATTTAAGCCCAGATCTTCGTTTTGGAGTGAATGTTTGACATTATTCAGCATTCTGTCCATCAATTGTTCTTTTTGCATTTGACAAGGTGCACAGCAGAATGTGGATACCCTTTGGGGGGGGGGGGCAGTGTAGAGTCTGTGAAGATATTGAGCTGGCAGTTCCTTTTATCCACATGCTGATGCCTCATTTAAGTTTTCTGTGTGGATGTAAAAGAAGCTCTGGAGTCATTGGGGTGCCACTAGAAAGAAACGACAAACCAACTAGGTGACCTGAAGAATTCACTAGACATATAATCATTATATGATCAGAAGTTGAAGATGACCCCCCAAAATGTGAAACTCATAGAAATCGTGTACCTGTTATTTTGGATGGCTGTGAAAGAAGGGATTAAAAACATGCAATGTTTGCTGTATAAAAAACAGGAAGAATTTCCAGGTGCGGAGAAACTTCACATGAGACTACAATATTAATTTGATGAGAAATGACAGCGGGATCAAAATTGCAAGAAGTTGATCTAGATTTATCAGCATATTCTTTCACCTTTATTATAGAATGATGTAAGCTTTTCTACACCAAATGCCTTTGTTTTTGTAGATGATTCATATAATCGGTAGCCATTAAACCATAGGAATAATATGACGTAAGGAAGGAAAAACTCTTGAATGAATACCTTGAAAGCAGAAAAATTGTGAAACTGTGGTAGCACTCTGAGTTGTTTTATTTTAAGGAAATTCTGCGAGTGATAAATAAGTTGCTCATTCATCATCAGTAACTGTACAGTAATATCAGAGATACTGTAACAGACTTTAATTAGTTTGTTCCGTTTGCCCATTAGGCTAGGGATGTTACCTAAAGATAGAGGACCCGATTCACAAAGTAATCTGAGACAAAAGTCTAACTTTACAACTTTTGGTATTTACAGAGGTCATTTATGAGTCATATCGTGAAGTATGCAGTAGGGCCGGAATCTCCGCACCCAAGCTGTACTCTCTGCACCCGGGCCATACTCTCCGGTTGGGACCGTGCTCTCCGGCTGCGGCCGTACTCTCCGGTTCAGGCCAGATGAAGTGTAGTCAATGGGCTAGAATACATTTTTTTATGAAAAGAAATATCAGGAACGTGCAATAAATGGTAGAGGAGGTCATGAAAATCAGTTTGGGCAGGGAAAAGGGTGTGGCCAGACACTACATCATATTCCAGAAAAGTTTGCTCCTTTGCATCATGGTATATGCAGTCCACAATTTGCACTCCCCTCAGTGTACATGGTACATGCTGTACACGATTTGTGCCTCTCTCTGTGTTTTCTGAGGGGAGCGCAAATCGTGGCCTGCATGTACCATGATGCAAAGGAGCATACTTTTTGGGGATATGATGTAGTGTCCGGCCACCCTTTTCCCTGCTCAAACTGATTTTCATGACCTCCTCTACCATTTATCACACATTCCTAATGGTCCTTTTTGTAAAAAAAATTGTATTTTGGCCAATTGATTACACTTCATCTGGCACGAGCCGGAGTGTACGGCCCCAGCCAGGGAGTACTGTCCAGGTGCGGAGAGTATAGTCCAGGTGCGAAGATTCCGGCCCGACTGCGGACGTAAAGTAACGACTTGTAAATGACCTCTGTGAATACCAAAAGTCATATAGTTAGACTTTTGTCTTAGAATGCCTTTGTAAAGCGGCTCCAGATATTGTTCAGTTCCCAATGCCTTACAAAAACGTGAACAATATGGAGTTCCTCTGTTAGAAATGATTGTAGTAAACCATGAAAATGAAAAATATTTGCCAGAAAAGATTGATCCATTTTTTCTGCTATTGGTGACTTAGGCAAATTAGCAATCATTTATAAAGTATACGGATAGCCCTTATTACTCAAAGCCCCTAAGAGTGTGGAAGATCTATTATAAAGTCAGAAATTAAATGCTACGGTTCAGGAGCCACTGGTAAAAGTTTCAAATGTCCAAAAGGTTTGCAATGGAATTACTTTTTTTTAGCACAAGTAGGAGGCACATGTATTCCTGATGATCTGAATGAACTGCAGGTCACCATAAACTGTTCAGAATTAGATTTGAAGTGCTCAATACTGCTCTTTGGACAGAAATAGCTGAATCCAGCCACATCACATCAATCAGTAGTTTATTATTAGGAATGAAAATACCTTTTCGGCTGGAATGCAATCCATTCTTTTGTGTAAGTGTGACCTAAAATGAAGATTTGACCCCATAGATATATATTTATTCTTGATTTTATTTAACTCATTCCAAAAGAGACTGAACAGTTCCAATACCATCATGAGAAGGAATTAAAGGTTGATCATATGTGGATGCAGACTTGATGGGATAATTCATCTGCTAGAAGATTCTTTGACCCGGGATATAGGTTGTTGTTGAATAACTATGAACAAACAACATTTGCACCTGCCATGATGACGGTTTCTGCATTGAAACTTTTTTAGACATTGTAAATTCTGATGACCAATTTGAATTTCAAAGGTTTCCCCTTGCGCCACTTTTGCGTCACTTTTAACATGGGAAAAGTGACGCAAATGTGGCACAAGGTGCTTGTAAATCTGCCCCTATGTTTCTATCACTTACTTGCAACTGTAACAGAACAGCCCCATTGATCTCTTGGAAGCGTCAGGGTCTATTATGAATTTTGTAGAAGTACGTGGATGACACAATAATGGGTCTTACAATAAACACTCTATTGATTACGGACAATAAAACACCATTGGAGCATCAACACACAAATAGTTTACGGTCTTTTCATGTATTCATTTATTTTATTGGTTATATCTGTAAAATCTTTGCTAGATCCACAGTAAAACCTTGCAATCCAAGGAAACGTTGAGTTTCTTTATCACTGATGGATGAACACCATTAAAATATTCTGATATTTTCTGTGGCTGTCACAGTTCCTGATCGTTTCTATAGACATGTCATGTGCTAAGATGAAATATGGACCTCAAAAAACCCTGAATGCATTAGTTTACTGTAGAAAAACTCATAGATCAGACTCTTGAGGAAAAAGGGGACGAGGAAAAGAAAAGAGAACTTCTCAGTAAAGGCAGAGGGTTCTGGTGAAGGATGGAAGCTCGACCAGACAAAACATATGAAAGGTAACTCTAATAGATGGTAGCTCTTTACATTAAACTAATTCTTCCATATCTCAAACATTTCTTTATATTACTTGATAGTCTGTTTTCTCTGTAACATAAATCTGCTGGGCTAAAACGAAATAACAAAACTAAACACAAGTGTTTCTAGATTTCTGTTCTCTTTTAGTGACTATTATTTTAAAAAAAAGTCTCATTATCACTACTTAAGTGGTCTTTAAATGTAAAGATACTGATTATATAAATTCACATTCTGAATTATTCCGCAACTTTTCCTTCACCACTGGGGATCATGTTTGAGAAATTATGGGCCAGATGTACTAAGTAGTTCTATAGCTGCAAACACACCAATTTGGCAGTTGTGACCACTAAAGTGCTTTTTCCCATGTTCTTATCTCATTTTAAGAATCAAAAACGTTTTGCTGACTCCTACAATGTGATTCAGAGTGGATAACCATTCAATGCCTGTTAGGGGTGTGCTGCAGGCATCCTTTCCAAACAATTAATGGGTATGCTATACTTTTTTACCAGAATTTGCTCACAAAACAATAACATTATAGAGACACCTCAAAGGAGGTGGTAATGCATTCACAAAAGGGAATGTACAGCTTGGGACATGGTGGTCTACTGACCCATCAGGTCACCATCACTGAGATGGCCTCCAGTTGAAGTGAGTCTCATTGTGCAACTTACCACATTAATATTAATGAGATTGTTCAAATTGCAACCCACTACGATTTGAAACTTTAAGGACTGACCGATCAGTACATAGGTCAGTTCTGAAAAATCTTTACTGGTCTCAAAAATACCAGAACATTTCAACCAATATTTTGTGTGACCTGTAAATATTACTTTTGGCCCTATATCTTTTAAAAACCAACAGAGTCTGAATCATAAATTATTCAAGCAACTCTGTGGGGCTAATAGCTTTCTTATCTCCAGTAGAAAAAACAAGATAAAAAGGGATAGAGTTCTTCATATTAATTGCTGGTATCAAACATTCTTAATCGTTGCACTCAATTTCAACGGATGGGTACAAACCAGTCTCTTTTTCAGTCTGCCCTCAAAATATTTGTCTTAAGTAAAAATAAATAACCAGAAGATTGCAATACCTTTAACGAAAATAGCTGTATCAGAAACTACTAAAAATGTCTCTGAAACAGTATTTGAGAAGGTCTGCCTGGCTTCTTCCAGCTTCTGATATACGTCAGCACATGCGAAAATTAGGGGCACTCAGGAGATACATGTGTTATACTTCCAACATGGCTTCTTCTCCAGAGATGAGCACTTTCGCCTAAAATATTTCTTCAGACCAATTAACCAATTTAATCATTCTCTGTACAGCTCATTACTGATTGACCTTGACCTTCCTTGAGTGGAATCCACTGAAGAATGTGCTGCAGTTTTCAGATTACACAGAGGAGAGATCCCACTGTGATCAGAGTGTGGTGGCGTCAGCTGAATTTTATGTTAACAAACAATCCTTGCACTACAAACTGCCATTCTCTTAACACATGGATAGTTACTATTGCTTCTTAAAGACAGAAAATTCCTTCTAAATCTAAGATACTCAACAGCCTGCTTCTCAGATTCATATTTCTCAGGCTTACAAGTTAAATGATGTTACTGAAGACTGGACAACATTAAGTTCATGTCCTCAACCTTCAATACAGGATTTAGAAATAAAACTAAATGTTATTCACATAAAGTAGAAAAAGAAATGACTCAAGATATCAGAAAAACGGAATCCATAAAATGTTGAATAAAGGCAGGGGCATTGTATGAACACATGCATTACACAATATTCCTTATTCTGTAACAGGCTAGTTAAAACCTGATTTCCACCTATCACCCTCTTGTTTACACAAATGATGGTAAGCACCTTGCAAATTAAATTCGATAAACGTTTGTTCTCCATGAAACAGATTAAAGAATATTTTTAATGAGCGGAAAAGGCTATTGACCTTTGATTGTAATTTGATGTACTTCTCTGTGAACAATGCAGGGTCTAATATCATCATCTTTCTTCAGAGGAAATAATAGGGGTGGTCCTTTTAGAGAAGAGTGTACAATTAATCCATTCTGCAAGTTCTCCTATCAATATGCTTCAATTGCCTCTTTCTAATGCTCCTGCAGAGAAAGGATGCACCCAAAAAGGACAACAGCATAAGTGATTAATTATCTGCCTTGGCAAAGAATTCATAGCTTGCATTATACTGGGTTGGCACAGAAGAGAGATTAGTCAAAATTGATACATCTCCTAAACCCTAAGAGGATTTGTACATAGCTCACCCTCTTCGTAAAAGAGGAGACTGATCAGTGTTTCTAACGCCACACTATAATAAGTTATGCTCATTCAGTGATTATCTATATATGTATATATAATACAGAGGGGTTGAAGCCGCTCTATAGTTACAAATTGGGTTACCAGTGAGACTTTTGCTCCTTAATAACTTTGTACTCATTTGACAAATCTCTCTTTTTTTATATCTTTATTATTTTATCCCAGGTAATACAGCGATTACTAGACAATTCTTCAAGAGACAAAATTTAGTGATAATTATATAACAGTAGAGACAGTAAAGAGATATAAGAAGGATATAAAATAAACAAGGTGGTCCAAAAGGGTAATGCAATACAATATATTCAGAATAATAAAAGGATATTTGTAATCCAAATTTCCTAGTGCGGCCACCATCATTAAGCCATAAGATCACAGAGGTCAGCTGAACCTGGCTGAAAACAAAGTCAAGGTTAGCTATTTCATATTTATACCTAGGCTAAAAAAAAAGGTAAGAGGGGATATATATATATATATATATTTGTTATACAAAGATTAAAAATAGTGGCCACAAAGGGTCCAAAAAATGCTATAATATATACAGGCTTTACTACATGTGTAGCCCTTAGTTACTTTTCAAAGGGTTAGTTGCCGGGGGACACAGGCACAAACGGATCTCTGCAATTCAGTGAAGGTCCAGATTTGGCATAGGTCCCCAGATCTTACTACCTTGTTTCATAGACCACCTCCCCTTACAGTTATATAGAGCTCTTTCCTGGTTATAAATATGGAATAGCCGGGCAAGCCAAGCGGAGTAGGTAAGGGGGTCTGAATCTTCTCACTTTGTAGCGATCAGCAAGTGGACTACTGCTACCAAAATAAAAATAAAATACATCTGGGTCTGTGCTATTTGGGTTTTCTCATCATACCCTAGAAGCATCATGGGTAGGGAGATGCTCACTCCCTGCCCCAATACCTTATGCAGAAAGACTTCCAACTCCTCTTTTTAAAGGGTCTAGTTTTTCACAGTCATAAAACATATGGACCATGTCTGCTGGGCCCTGCCCGCATCTTGGACAGTGGTCGTTTTTCTTTCCCCCACCCAAATAACTTGGCCAGGGTGAAATACAGGTTGAAGACTGTTTTGTATGCTTGCGCCTCCAAGTTGGCTGTAAGAAAGATCTTCTTGGCTAGAGCAATAGACATGCATAAATCCGTATCGTTTTCCCCTAGCTTCCTGGCCCAATTAGATTCTACTTTCACTAGATCGTCCAGGGTAGCTTCTAAAAGAATTTTATATATTTGCTTTATCCGGCAATCTCTATGAATAACAACTTCTAAAAGAGGACTCTTGTCTGTAGAAAACACTTCAGACTTGAACTGTTTAATAGTTTCTTTAACTTGAATATACGTGAAATAAGACCCGGCATTTATCCCATAGTGCTCCTGTAGCTCGCCAAAAGAAGCCAATCAATCTGTACGAAAGATATCCCCTATTTTACTTGTGCCAGCTTACTCCCATTGTTTTCCCATCCCATCATAAAAAGTATCCGTAAAAACTGGTGATCGCCACAAGAGTGTATATCTATGGTACTGTCATGCTCACCAGAGTTGCGGACGACGGCAGGGCGCGCGGCGAGCACAGTGTCAGCGTTCGCCCGCGTCCTAGGACAGAACTACATTTCCTAGGTTCCGCTTCCGGGTAGGCGCGCGCGCATTCCGATGACGCGCCTACCCAGAATTCACTTAGGCTGGGCGGTGGCAGCGATCAGTGCTGCGAATTCTGTTCGGCTGGGAAACTCGAAGGGAGGAAGAACCACGCTCTGGGATTCTGACCCATTTGGACGCTGTCTAGAAGGGCGGTAAGGGTCACCGCTCTGGGGGCATAACTTTAAAAAACCTCACACGGATGTGTATCAGAACGCTGTGCTCAATTGCATAACATCTGCCCTTATACTAGAGGTGGGAAGCTATACCTCCAATGTGTGCTGTGTACCGAAGTGTTGTGTCTTCACCTGATATACGCCTTATTTTTATGGAACTGTGATTCAAGTTATTAGCTGTGCTGAAACAGCAGAGGAGTGCTTGGCGTTGTGATTCATGTTATTAACTGTGCTGAAACAACAGAGGAGTGCTTGTCATGAGGTTAAGGCCAGTTCCGCATATTTCGTTTATGATGATGAGTATCTCTAAAATACATTATATGCTCTTGTGATCTTTCTCCTAGCAGGGGCTTTGGTGTGAGTTAGGCTCAACCCCCTCTGTGATGCACGTATCAACATTCATTGTGGTGGGTACAGCAAGTGTGTGTGTTGTGTTAGTGCTTAGCATATCAATACTTAACATAGAGTATTTTTCTCCTTTGTGTTGCATATAAAGAGCCTTCATATATACGATATCCTCATCAAGAACTTGGTTACAAGAACGCATGTTTTGTTTTTCCTTTACAGGTAGTTATTGCTCCGTATAGTGATATGAGTTTTTGGTCAAGTATTAATGGAAGTAGAATAGGCCTTTAATTGTGTTTTATCTTATTTTGTAGGTCTCCCTCCCCGCTGACCCCATCCTTTCCTTCCCTCGCTTAATCATTCTACCCTCTGCACTGTTATAGCATCAAAGGGTGGAGCAATTGAGAGGTGGACCCATTTGAGCAACGCACCGATCCTGGGAGTTTGGAATAAAACCTTGACAGATACCTTGGTAGCTTCAGCAGATTTCCTACTTTATGCCATACATTCCAGGCTGCTTTAAGGGACTTGAAGCATATTTTCTTGTGATAACTAGTCTCCAGCTGTCGTAATAGCACCCCCGTGCTGCTCTTCCGATACCCAGCTCATATATAAAGGGGGAAGCATCAGCTTCCTGTATTTCTGTATGTCCCTTGTCTGGTAAAAAACGGATTCCCATCTGTTGGAGCATTGTGGCCCAATAGTAGTTGACTAAATTCGGAACTGCCCAAACCCCTCGTTCCTGAGAGAGGGTTAAAAATTGTAATGACCGTCTGATTTTCTTATATTGCCATATGAAATTTGAGAACAATGCATCAAGTTTTTTTGATAAAAATAGCTTCGTCCTCAAGAGGGATAGAGCGGAATAAATAGAGTATCTTTGAGAACCCAACCATTTTAAGGATGTTACACCTCCCGATTCTTGAGAGGTGCAGCTTGTCAATTTGTTTGAAATCTTTACTTATTTTAGCTATCAGAGGGTCATTTTCCAGATTGCCAGATTGAATCCACATTTGAGGTTATCCTGATCCCAAGATATGTAGCCACTTCAGTCCTATGAGGATCCTGAAGGGTGATGTTCTTGGTACAATCAATCTGTAGATGGGTTTGTCTCCAGCTATGCTGCCATCACTCTACTCCCATCTCTCCTGACTTGGTCAGACCATTGGGTGGTTAAGTGGCAGATAAAGACCGAGAAATCTATCATATACAGAAACACTACCCAGCAAATTTCACGTCAAGCCATCTATAAAATACGGCCAGTCGAATTGGGAGATGCCATTACTCCTAGTCCATAGCAACCAGGGGTTAACTTGGAGCAAAGTGTTGACACTTTTGCACTCTGGCCAATCATTCAAAAAACTACAGTTAAGAAAGTAATGATTGTCTTAGACAAGAACGAAAATGTAGGAAAAATTATGAGGTGGAGGAGAAAAATAACTATAAAAGTAAACTAGCCAAGCATTAAAAATGTATCTTAGCAGCAAATACCTCATACTACGTGGATCATATAAAAGCTGCTTGCAATGCAAACAAAACCCTTTTCTCAGTAATAAAAAAGTGGTAACACCATCCAGTCCATATCATGCAGTAATAAGCCAAAACCTTTGTGATGCACTGGCAAACTTCGTTCAAGAAAGTGTTGCTAATATTTTGATCAAATTCACTGCGAAGAGAGTAGCCAATCATCAGGATGGGCATGTCTTAACTGACCCTCCAAGTAAAATTAGTTTCTCTACCTTTAAGGCCCCTTCAGAAGGTCAACTCATAGAGTTAATCCCACTAATCAAATCTGGTGCGCCACAAGACCCCTGTCCCCCTAGTATAATGCATGTGATTCCTGTTCAAGTGTCACAATACCTGGGGCAAATGTTTGATAACATGTTGCAGGAGGGATCTTCCCCTCTCACTGGAAACTTGCCTCAATTCTCCCCCTATTAAAAAAAGACAATCTGAATGCCCTGGACCTGAATAACTATCGTCCTATATCAAGACTTCCCTTCGCTGCCAAGTTGGCAGAGAAAGTAAGGAATCAACAGCTCTCAGAGTACTTAGAGAAAAACTCTCTGCTGGTACGAAATACAACACGGGTTCAGAAACAAAACGATTGTACAGAGTCTGCCCTGGTGATAGTGACAGAGGATATACGAGAATTGCTTGACAGGGGGGCGGCGGCTTTGATTCTGCTGGATCTCTCCACAGCCTTTGATATGGTCAGCCATGAGATCTTGGTTGACCGTATGCGTGGCCTTGGGATAGAGGGAACAGTGTTGGATCTCCTGCAATCATTCTTGGCAAAAAGACAACATAATGTGACAATGGGTAAGTTTGTTTCTAGGCTTTTCTCCCTACCCTGCGGAGTTCCCCAGGGCTCAGCACTGAGCCCAACACTGTTTAGCCTCTATGTTATGCCACTTGTGTCAATTATTAAATAATCTGGTTTCTCCTTAGCGTCTTACACTGATAACACCCAAATTGTAGTGTCACTAACAAATCCTGAAAACAATTTGGGTCTAGCATTCAGCACATGCATGAGTAAGGTAAGCAACTGGATGGACTGCAACTGTCTTAAACTGAATGCAGCAAAAACTGAGGTCATCATCTTTTGGCAATAACCCCTCTTTCTTCACAACAGACTGGTGGCCACTAGAGTTGGACTTATTGCCTGCACCCTCAAAGTAAAAAACTAAGGCTTCCTGGTAGATAGAGAACTGAAGTTCAAAGCCCTAGTAAACAAAACTATATCTGCCTCATTCTGCTCTGTAACGCTTAAAAAAAGATCCCAAAAATGTGGCCGCCCGAACTTTTGAAAACGTAACCATGGTATTGTTTTTTACAAGGATTGATTATTGCAACAGTCTCTACCTTACTCTTGCATCGGGTCTCCTGAAGAGGCTTCAGACATTTCAAAATGCTGCTGCTCGTTTCCTTTTTAAAAGTCCTAAATCGGCTAGAGGAGCCATCAGGAAGTTACACTGGTTGCCAGTCAGGCAACACTGTAGATTCAAGGCTCTCTGTCTGGCTTATAAATCTTTGCACGGACTTAGGCCAGACCACTTTAAGAAGAAACTCAAATGGTATGTCCCTGCAAGGACGCTTCGCTTAGGCTCTGCTAAGAACCTGATTGTCCCCCCATTCAGGAGGGCTACCTGGGATGGAAAGAGTGTTTTCAGGACGACTGCTGTGCTTTAGAACAGTCTGCCATTGACACTAAAAACGATCCCCTCCTTACTTACCTCCAGAAACGCCTTAAAGACTTGGCTTTTCACACCTGCATGATCCGTCGCTGACATTGCTGTGGCCAAAATGAGATTTCTGTAGCGCCAAGACGCCCTTGGGCATGAGTTTGTGCTTTACAGATTACATTTACATTACATTACATAAGGGAGATGGCACGGTACAACGCTGGGTCCTCTGGGGATTTCCCTTTCTTTAAAAAGACAATTATATCAGGGCCTAGCCAAGACTGCGGGGGCTGCTCCTTATGTTGAACAGCTAGAAACAGATCTAGTAATAAAGGAGCCAGTTCTAATTGAAGCATCTTACAGACTTCCATGGGAATTCTATCCGGGCCTGCGGCCTTTCCTGAGGCCCTCATTTGGATTACCTCTGTGACTTTCTCTAATGTAATATTAGCCTCCAGTTTTGCAGTACAGGAACAGTAACCCCTACTATCCCACTGGCAGCTCTTACCCTTCCTGTATCTAGGGCCATATCCTGTGCTTCTGCCCAGTGTAGCTCTGTGAATCCTCTTTAACGATTTTGTGGGAAAGTGCCTGGAACATCCACATTGAAATAAAGACACCGCAGAAGGTTACTTGTTGGAGCAGCAGGATTTATTCACGTCCGCTACATCCCGAGTCCTTTACATCATACCCATTCTCATCCCTCAACCGTACCTGCCTCGAACCACCCATACTTAAAACACAACACTCCGCGTGATCTCCACGAGCATGAAAGTAAGCACTCGTGGAAGTCACGCTACAAGTAGAACACAATTTATATATGTATATACAACACATCTTCCCCCTTTCTTTTTTTTTTCCAAGAATACTAACACATGACATAATCCTTGAATCTTTCTGGATAATGATGCTCACGTTTCCCCCTTGAATCACCCTTCCAATTTGAACAATGAGGTTGTTGTTCATTGTGCTCACCAGTAGAATGTCTACTTATCCCAACATTTCTATCTTAGTGGGAAAACCCTTTGAACAGAGAAATCCTATTCAAATTCCAAACACTTCCTCCCTCTATTCTTACAGCATTATTTTTTTTTTTTTTTATTTTTTTTTTTTAAAAACCTTTATTCGGGTATTTCAGATACACAGCTATTCAGCCGACAACCCGGAGGTTCGGCAGCTCGTCAATCAACATGTGTAGTCTTCTATAGCTGTCAAGCAGGAGAGAAAGAAGGTTTCAATTTTTAAAGTAAAACATAACAAGCAAGGCAATACACATTTTACAGCATTATTAAATACTTCTATAACTCTCTTTGGATCTGACCAGCATTGTGAACCTTTAGGAACATTTTCTTTCCTTTTCAAACGAACAAATTCACCGACTACAACTTTAGTTTTACTGCTACACCCTCTTTTCTTATCCATAAACAATTTCATTTTTCCTTTCTGCTCATTAACTCTTTGTTTAACCACTTCATAGTCAACAGCAGTAAACTTATTGTCACTCAACCCTTTTTTTAACCACCACGGTACTAAATTGGTACTAGGTTTGCGTCCCCTTAATAATTCAAATGGACTAGCTAACGTTACTGAATTTAGAGACGTTCTGTATGCTAGTAACATGGATTGCAATGCATTTCTCCAATTTAAACCCCCTTTCACAGAGAGTTGTATTGCTTCCTTCACAACACGGTTAAACCGTTCCACCTGACCATTAGCCTCTGGATGGAAAACAGCTATTCTCTTATGTGTTATATTACACTTCTCAAAAAATGACTCCATCTCCTTGCTAATGAATTGAGGTCCATTATCTGTGACTATTTCTTGTGGAATACCTTCTCTACAAAAAATGTCATCTAAAAACTCAATTACACTTTGTGAGGTAACTTCTCTGACCATCTTAACCTACGGCCACTTCGAAAAATAATCAACAAGAACAATTCCAAAACACTTAACTTTCGGTAAGACTTGGAAAAGGACCAATGATATCAAGGCCTAATTTTCTCCATGGGCTAACAGGATATGCAACAGGGTGAGATTCCACTCCTCTTTTTAAAAACATTTTTTTTTTTTTTTTTTAAATGAATTAAAATGAGAATAATCCAATTGAGGATGGGCAAGTCCGTGCCCGCTCGTCGCCAATGTGGGAAAGTGCCTGGAACATCCACATTGAGATAAAGACACCGCAGAAGGTTACTTGTTGGAGCAGCAGGATTTATTCACGTCCGCTACATCCCGAGTCCTTTACATCATACCCGTTCTCATCCCTCAACCGTCCCTGCCTCGAACCACCCATACTTAAAACACAACACTCCACGTGATCTCCACGAGCATGAAAGTAAGCGCTCGTGGAAGTCACGCTACAAGTAGAACACAATTTATGTATGTATATACAACAGATTTCCTTTGATTCCGTCATGTACATCCCATCTTTCTTTCTGATCTTAGCAATGTTGTTTCTTCTTGTTTTCTGTCTCATGCGCTGAGCTAAGTGTTTGCCAGTTGTCTCCGGATACTCATAGTTTTCTCTGCTATAGGCTTGATAGGCTTCGGCCACCTTTTTATTGTAGTAATTGTAATTGTTAATCTCAGCTTTAATCTGAATGACTTCTAGCTGTAGTTGGGCTTGCTGTTCTTCCTGTCTCCGGTAGTGCTGTAGTTTGTTTCTCCTCAAGTTAAGCCAGCTGTGCGACCAGCCGATGCATCTCATCTCGCTGAGTTTTTCTACAATGTCCCACAAAGCTAATGGCCTCACCCTCAGTCCTGCCTTAAACTTATCCCAAACTACTTCCCTTGAGGCACTAAATCTATTCATGTCAAAGAAGTGTTGAGCACAACCCCTGAGATGTTCTATAAATAGGTTGTTGGCCAAAATAATTCTGTCAAATGTCCATTTGGACCAGAGTTTCATGTGCCCTTGTACCGTAATATAAAAACCAAGAGGTTGTGGTCTGAGAGTATTTTGGGCAATTTTCTAATGCTTGTGTCATCAAGTAGTGTGGTGGATACAAAGAAGTAATCTAACCTCACATATTTCTTGTGGGGAAACAAGAGGTATATATAGACATAATCTGATGGATACCTCAAGGCCCAGACATCCACTAAGCCATGGCTGGCCGTTAATGCGGCTAATGCATTATGCACCTGCATTTTTGTCCCCTGATATTTGTTAGTAGGAGCCCCTCTAGCACCCAGATGGATATTCAAATCCCTGCATATTATCAAGGGATAAGGCCAGGAGGCTAGCTCCATCTCAAGTTCTTTCAATGCCCTGGGGTTGTCCTGATTAGAACCATAAATGGTACATACCGTCAGCCCTATAGTCAGTGTTACCACTGCCCACCGCTCCACTTATCTTCCACATCAATAGCTCTAATCGTGGAGGTCTGGGTAGAGCAAGCCATCGTATATTCTGAAATCAAAATAGATTGTCTTCTATCCCACAGGATGTGGGTTTTCTGTTGACTTATTATGTCAAACCCCAAGGATCTTAATGTCTCGCCCACCCTGCGACATTTTGCTTTGTTGTAAAGATGACCAGTGTTTATTGAGCAAATAGAAATTTTAACCATACGTATGACAAATAAACAATCTGATAACCAATCTGAAGATAGCTACAAAGAGATAATCTTTTTCTTCGCTGGTTCTCTGGTGTTTTTTTTCACCTGCTACTCCACCCCACCACCACCTCCCACCCGTAACCCCTCCCACACCTCCTCGAGAACCGGCCTCCCCCACCCTGTCCCTCTCACCCTTAAACAGCCCTATAATGCTGAAAAACAGACCTATGTTGGTCTGTGGTGGATGGAAAGTAGCTCCCCTAGCCAGTGGCTAATATTACCTATCAATCACCACCTAAAAGCCATTACCCAATTTGTCTTACACCCCTGCCATCATTTAATAGAACATCTAAATCAATCTTGGCATGTATATTACTCAGTAAGGCCTTAAAGACAAGGCAAGGGGATTGCCCAACCATATAGCCTCAAGTTTTACCCCACCCTCAGCAAGGCACTCCTTAGGTTTAATTAGGTGAAGAATCGAGTCTGCTTCCCCCAGGTCACTTTCAAACAGGCTGATTCATTAAGAAAGCCTGAATGCCCTTCTCCTGGAATGATTTAATCATTTGACGGAGGCAGCAGCACCGCTCAACAGTAACGTGGCAGAAATCTGGCTTAACAAAGAATGAGAAGTCCTCAGCAAATCGTCGAGCTTTAAGTCTAGCCTTTTCCAAGATATTTTGCCTCTGTAGATAGTTTCCAATGTACACTAGAATGGCACAAGGTTTTGCGTCCGCTTTGGCCGGATGTCACAGGGAGAAGGGGACTCAGTGTGCCCGTTGGACTTCATAATGCCAATTCCATCCTTATAGCTCTGGGAAGGTTTTACTCAGCAGCTGTACCATGTTCAACCGCATGTCAAATCCTTCTGGAATTCCTAAGAACCAGAGGTTGTTACGCCTTTGGTTGCTCTTTTGGTCTTTCAGCTTCCACTGAATGTCAATTAGTTGGGATTTATGAGCTTCCGGTTGTCGTAAGTAACTGACAATCTCTGTCTTGAGGGCAGCAGCTCTGAGCTATAGGTTTGCCAACTATTCACAAATGGCGTTGCACATCTTGGCATTCTTCCTGACGGGCCACTGTAGCTTATGTGCTGCAACCTGCGAGCTGGAGCTATCCTGCCGGCCTCTTCGCGATGCGAGATCACACTGTGTAGAATAGTATCCAGGGTTGAGTGTACCTCTTGAGGCCCAATAGTCGCACTTCCAACCAGCTGGTCGCCCGGGGAGTAATGCCCTTTGAGGTCTTGCCTCCTTTACTATTATAGCCTAGAGTTTTCCTAGTTACTTGGCGTGTGGTACCTGCCGAGTCCATTCCACTTGAACCTGGCAAGCTCTCGGTCTCACTTGACTCCATGCTTGATTCGGACCCATCTACTGACCAGGTTCAGTCTGACGGGGAGAAAAAGCAATCATTCGCCTCTGGGTCATGGTCCCATTCATTACCCTCTTCTTCCACCCCTTTAGAGCGGGGGGGTAAGCAGCGATTTCGCTTTTCCTTCTGGTTCGATTGCTGGGGATTTACTTCATCTCCCCCCGCTGAGTCAGCTTGAGTTTTCGAGTAAGCTTTGCTTTTGCCCAATAAGTCCTTTTCGTGCTCACTGTTATCCCCGGAGAGATTTCATGTGGCTGGGCATTTTCCCTTGATGTGTCTTTTAGAGTATCCCCTCACCTTTTCTGCCAACACCCCCTTAGTTAAATTCTGTACCTCTTCTGTTATAGTCATCGCTGCTTGTGCCCCCATCTCCACTGAGTCTGAGGCTGTAACAACCAACGGTAAAGCAGTCTCATCACCCTACTGCAGGCGCTCATCATCCTGCGCATTGTTCCGGTGACTTTCCTGGGATGGTTGCTGTGAGGTTGCATACTGCGCATTGTTCCAGTGACTTTCCTGGGATGGTTGCTGGCGAACCTGCCTGGATGGCGAGCCACGAAGCAGCTCCAGCACTTTAGTACTTAGCAGGCTTTTCTGGGGAGGCGCAGTCCTTCCCCTCCCCTTCCCCTCGGCTGGAGTCTCCGTCCGGGTCGAGGCTGAGTACTGCTCTCAGCGCCACGCCCGTGGAGCAGGAGCAGATGCAGAAGCCTTGTCTGTGGCCAGGGCCAATGAGTGCGGTCCGGGCAGCAGGGGCAGCAGTCACCTTCCCACTTCCACTGGCTGGCTTGGGACCCATAGCGAGTGCTGTGCACAAGGTCAGATGCCGGCGTCTCCAATCTACACGGGCTGCCGCTTTCTGCAATCTTCGGTAGGCAAGCACGAGCTCCGCTTGCCGTAGGACGATCTCGTAGCAGAGCAGACTCCAGATGGGTTCATTCTCTAATATACCAGTAGTTACAATAATAAAGAGCATATTTAATTATGTGAAACCAGCGGGTACGGGCATATTCCTGCTGACTGACCACAGAGCTACACATGGCCTGCTCAAGCGGCCGCCATCTTTCTCCTTTCCACTCAGTACTCTCCTCCTTTCCACTCAGTACTCACCCATTTGACAAATCTCAGCGAAACTTTCCAGACATATTGCACCCATTACATTGGCAGAGGATGTACAGTTGTGTGGCATTTGGTCAAGGGAGTGCAAAGGAAAAAGGGGCCAAACAGGTTTTCCCCCTAATGCATTTTACATAGACTTTTTTGTATTGGACGTAGTGGAAAAATGACTGAATTGATTGTAATGAAATTTCACAGCAATGTACATTATGTAGGTGATCTTTTTTGCTATTGCAAGTGATGTTATGAAGCTATATGGACCAGAAATGTGGTGATATCTGTGTAGCACAAGCAGACTAAAAGTAGCAAGGAAGTTTAAAAAATAAACTAGGCTCCAAATGTAAAGTTTCAGAATTACTAAATGAAAAACTAAATGACTCATTTATGGTCACATGATTATGTAAACCAGCAAACAATACTTAAGAAGTACAATAGATAAAAAGAATGAAATCACATTAAATATGATTGCCACTCTGTAGTTGTAGTTAGGATTCCCAGAGAAAAGTATTCCTCTGATTTTTGCTCCCTAATAACTTTCCACCCATTAGACGATTTTTGTTGTGAATCCTTATGGGGGTGCAAAGATAAAAGGTGGGCTCCCAAGACTCTTTTGGTCTACCAATGCAGTTTCCATTGACTATTGTTTTTGACATAGCGCAAAAGTGGCTAAACGGATTCAAATGAAATTTGGCAGTATTATACAATATGGTGCGCAGGTGATCCTTTTTGGGTATTGCGGGTAATTATTTATTATGGTAAAAGGCATCTAAATTTAGTGATATCTGTGACCGCATTACTTTTGCAAAATTTCAGGAAATTTCAGGAAACTGCTGTGGTACATGGCGATGATAAGTCATTATCTGATTGTATAATGACTGCCTTTACAAAAGTAAAAGTCAGCCATGCTGTTTTAAGGTCACGTTGCCAGTGTTCTGGCTCAGGTCCTTAGATATTGGTAAGTATTAGGTTTTGTATTTTAATACTCTTTATTTCACACCTATAGTGTAGTACAGTGTTTTACATTTTTTTAACATATTTAATTCCGTAAACAAAGTTTATGGAGTGCCACAAAATATCAAAAATATTTCCCAAGAAATACAGTACTTACTAGGTACTAGCACTGTACTCCGTAAACTTATTTAAAAATATGTTAAAAAATATATAAATCCATTACTGTACCTATTACCACTTTAATAAAGTGGTAATAGGTAGGGAACTACAATAAAACCACTACTTAGCTATATCTAAGGCTACAGCCAAAGGGTAGTGAAAACAATAAGGCTCCCTTTTCATTTTATTTCTTTAAAAACAGCTATTATATACTGGCTTGTCATCGCCATGTACCATGGTATACTGCAAAGTTACTGCAGTATACAGTGGCCTAAATTGTAACTAAGACCTAGCTGTATTATTGTGTTGCGGTACCACATGGGCAGTGAAATACTTAACTCAGATTTACAAAGCAGTGCAAAGCCACCATGCGTAGCCCTGCATTTAGTGATAAATCTGGAAAAGCGCAAGGCAGTGCAAGTCACTGTTTTACATTAGTCTGCACACCATAATCTACATTGCTTCTAGATTTCACTTACATTTGTACGACACTCCACTGTATGCCACTACACTGTACACCACTCCACTCTACGGTATTCCAGTATACACCATTCCAGTGTACACACTCCACTCTACACCACTCTACTGAGCCCCATGCCCCTCACGCCACTCCACTATACATAGGAAATCGGTTAAAACCGACACTGCCCGACAGTACCCTACCGGATGAAAATCAGCTGACCTGGTTTAAACCTAGTGTCACTGATTTTCATTGCTGTTGCACCACTTGGCCACTTGATGGAGCCAAAACATTGCAGACCAAACTGCAATTTAGGCCCAAGAAGGAAGCAGCTCGGAGCGTGAGTCACCCCCATTAAATTTAGGGAGACACATTGGTTGGCAAGGTTGGTGGGTGGGGCCAGGTCCCAGTGAAAATTCCTTCCGGACTTTGTCTGGCCCCACACACCTCGCCACACTTCAGGCAACCACGATGACCAGACGACGACCGCCAGTGTTCCAAGGCCTAGCAGGTAAGTTCTGCAGAGCTCCCCTCCATGTTCACAGGGACCCTCCCAAACCAGGGTGTTGGAAGAGGCCCTCCTGTTTCAATGTTCGCTATGTTCCCAAGGTGCTTGAGTGTATTGTGTATATAACCCGAATTGAACCAGAAGCCAAAAGGGTGAGAGTTATTTGAACATGGTCGAGGCCCGTGAGCAAGGGCCAGAGCAACACCAGGCCCCCTGCCTGGCTAACGTTACGCCACCCATTACCTGCGGGGGTCATCAAGCCATTCATAACACCAGCCCTTCCCCGCTCTTATTTATCCATTAATCGTGCACTCAGGCTATTAAACTGTGCATGGTGAGCCGACTCATGCATACAGGCCGCACTCGCAATGTCACTGCAAGATGTAAATGTGGGCAGGGTTGTGCGGTGCGTGCACTAAATACAGATCAGCGGCGGCTCCAGGGTCGGGAAATCACCTCATCTGCCACGGCCCCGCAGCCGGGGCACCCACAGGATAGAAGCCAGCATGCGTGTGCTTGCTGGTGTTATCACTCCAGGAGCCGGAAATGGTTCTTACTGCAAACACGCAATTCCCTAACTAGAATCGGAAGCTGGCAGAGTTTAGGATGCCTGGGGTCTGCACAGACTGCCTGTGACTGCACTGTGACCTGGGGGTGAGATGAGGTCTGTAATTCAAGCAGCACTGCACACAGTGCCTGTGACTGCACCGTGCCCCTTGGGGTGAGAGGGGGTCTTAACTCGACCAGCACTGCACATACTGCCGGTGACTGCACCCTGCCCCTCGGTGTGACAGGGAGTCTGAACTCGACCAGCACTGCACATACTGCCCGTGAATGCACTGTGACCTGGGGGTGAGATGAGGTCTGTAATTCAAACAGCACTGCACATACTGCCTGTGACTGCACCATGCCCCTTGGGGTGAGAGGGGGTCTGTAACTAACAAACAGCACTGCCCATGACTGCACTATGACGTGTGTGGGTGGGCGGGGGGTGTCTGTAATTCTGCATGTTAGATGTATTGGACTCCATTCCACTATGAGGCAGGAGGGCTTTGTCAAGAAGTAAAACACTTGATGTAAAACTGGTATTCTGTGGGACAAACTGCTGTACCAGAAGCCAAAAGGGTGAGAGTTATTGGAACCTGGTCCAGGCCCATGAGCAAGGGCCAGAGCAACACCAGGCCCCCTGTTTGGCTAACGTGGGGGAGAGGAGCTGCTGTGGTCCGCCATTTGTCTTCCTGCGGCCATACCCGCTTCAATCACAGGCCTTTAAAAAGACCATTTACTTAACGAGGCTTTGTTGTCATTGCACCCCTTTGTAGAGCCCCTGCAAAGGGCATTCAAGCACCGCCATACAATGTTGCTGGAGTTGGAAGGGAGCTAATGGGGGTCCAGCTCACCTAACTTCACAAACTCAAACACTTAAAGCATGGGCTCTTCCATAAACCTTGAAAATAACAGCAGGAGAGGATGTAGTTTAATGGCTAAGGCAAATCGCGCAATCTACCCGTCCCTAACAAAAATGAATGTGTTCATCTGTAACTAAACTGGTGCTCATGTGAAGCGCTTCAATACCTTCAGGTCCAGTTAGCACTATATAAATCTCCGAGGGGTAAAAAACAGCTGTGAACTTGAAAACCTGGACCACACCATAGCTCTGCTCACTACCCTCCCCAAAAACAAACTAGCTTTACTCAGAGCCGTGCCATCATGCTACGTGATTTGTGAGGATTGCCCAAAACCTTGAACATGTCACCCAACTCTCACTTTCTTCTACATTTCCGAAAGTGCCAAATGCTCTTTCTGTAGTCTGCAGTACTCCTTCCTCACCCATTACTGTTTTCAAACACCTCCCAAAACCTACTAACTGAGAAACATTTTCATGTGACTGCAAATTGTTTCACCCAGTGCTTCTTTTCCTCCTGGTATTGCACAGCTCTGAAATTGTTTCATTAGTTTACTCCAATAATACTATCATTATATCATTTTATACAGCATCAGAGTGCCGGGTAGGTGGATCTCAAGCAATAGAAAACACCAGTAAATAAATCAATAAATATCTTAGGCTTACATACCACATTTAGCATAACGCTGCCACTTCTTGCATTACAGCAGCTACAATTTCCCTGAGGTGTTTCCCTGCCTCTTTTCTTGTGTACTGGTCGTTTGTCCCTTTCATCATGCGCTCTGCCTGATAATGCTGACTTAACCTTACAGACATCAAGGCACCAGTACTGTGAATTTAGCTGAGAAATAAATATTGGTAGTATAGGTGTGATTTAAGCAAGATCCTCTAGTTGTAGACCCTACGATGAAACGTGCCATCTCAGGAGGGCGATAACCCTTATTCCATTTATTTAAACGTTTCTTTAAAGTAAGACAGAGTACATTAGGCAGGATCTCTCATGGTCTCTTGAGTCCTTCCTGGTACTTCACACTTCCTGCAGTCATGCATCCTTTATATTTGTTAATTTATCTTGCTGGTGGCAGATCGTCAAATAAAAACACATTTAGATGTAGAACTTTTATTTGGCAATGAACTTAAACAAGTTTGGTAAAATCATGAAGACAATGAAAATGTGGTCTTTCTCATTATTTTCTCAACAGTATGCAACCGGTTTCTAAGTGTTTTTTTGTATTGATTTAGTTTGCGCAGAACAACATGCCCCGCAGAATAAAGACGGCAGAAGATTATGTGCTGGAAAACAAAGATTTCATGGTTGAAGAAGTGCGTGGGCAAAAGATGTTAATTTGCAGGTTTTGCAGAGTGACTTTGCCAATAGTAACTGGGAAGACTGCAAGCTGAATTGCTGAACATCTTGTCACCAAGTCCCACTTGAAATTGAAAGAGCCACCTAATAGCGGCAGCCTATGCCAGATGTCTCTTGCTGAGACAATGACACGCTTCAAAAGAAAACGTGAGGAAGAAAAGGATGTGGCACATGAATTTGTACATGCCCTGGTGCAATCTGGAACCAGCTTACACCAAGCAGATGGAAAAGAGCCACCTAATAGCGGCAGCCTATGCCAGATGTCTCTTGCTGAGACAATGACACGCTTCAAAAGAAAACGTGAGGAAGAAAAGGATGTGGCACATGAATTTGTACATGCCCTGGTGCAATCTGGAACCAGCTTACACCAAGCAGATGGACCGATTGGGAATCTGTTCCACAACCATGCACCAGCATGCAAAACATTACCAAAAGCAACACAAATGTATGAAAATACCTTCCAGAGGTGTTCCTTGCAGATATTGAACATATTTCAGAGTTACACCAAGGTGATGTAAATATATCTGTCACCATTGATGAAACTCCAGAGATACGTGGCGACCCAGCAGTGGCAGTGCTAATCACATTTTGTGATGCAAAAAATGGATGGTACAGACGTACCATCATGGCAGATCTAGATGTACTGGAAACATGCAACACAGTGTCACTTGGAATGCTGCTGCTGAGAGTTCTTACCAAGTTTAACAAAGATTGGAGTGATATTGTTTGTATTTGCAGCGATTCAGCTACGTATATGAAAAAGTTATGTGATGACCTATCCAAAGCAATACCTGAGCTGAAGTGTTTCCCTGTAAGAGATCCTTGCCACTTGCTAGATAGTATGCTGAAAGCATCTCTACAATCTTCTGAGCTAATGAACAATGCAATTGATTTTGTAGTCCATTCCGGTGAACTGTTTCGTTATGCGTGGGAACTAAAACGCAAATATTTTTCATTTTGTGTTTAGTGTGGCAGCAAAGAAAGAGTCATCCCAACGTTTCATTTAGTCGGTGGTTCTCAGTCCTAGAGGCGTGAATGCAATATTATCTATGTGGCGACCGTTTACTGGATTTTTGCTTAGTGATGATGCAAAAGGCAAGAAATGCGAGGATCTTCGGGTGCATATTGATAGTGATGTCAAAAAAAGTACACTCTACTGCACTCTTAGATTTTTACAGGAAAACATGACTGCTGTAGTGGACATAATCAAAAAACTAGAGTCAGAAAACACCCTTGCCTGCCAAATGTGCTGCATAATTGGTGTAGATGTCAAACATCTCCTCGAGAGTAGGCTAGGCGAAACTTTTAGTGACTTTGGCACTGCAACATGTTCCCTGTTAGAATGCTTGCCACTTGATAAGCAAAGAAGTGTTGGGGACCAATTCAGGAAATTTAATTTTACAATGCATGAGAAATGGCTAGCTATGATGCATAGAAATGTCCCTTCACCAACCATGGCGTTTGAAGTCAATGAAGCCTCACTTTGGTACTCTGCACAAGTGTTAGATCACTTCCGTAAAGGGGACTTTTCTCCAGACTTTGCAAAGTACAGCTTCATTTTTGACCGCTTTAATACCTCTGAGGGCATATGCACCCAGTTCAACGCATATGTTGCAGAACCTGGCCCAGAGAATGTCAACCTTGACGTGCACCAGTATTGGCATGGAAAGCTACGTCAGTGTCCAGAGTTGGCAAATTGTGTACTGGCTGTTTTGGCGTTGCCAGTCTCAAGTGCCAATGTCGAGTGGGCCTTTTCACAAATAAAAGTGTACATGGGAAGGAAAGAGCGAATGACCAAAGATTCACTGAAGAAATATTGTTTGGTGTACTACAATAAATTCGACTTGTAAAAATGTATTTGGACCTCATATACACTGTACATAGACTGTCTATATACCATGCATTAAGTAAGAAAGCAAGCAATAATAAAAGTAAAGCGTTCCATAAACACCGGTAAAACACTGTTTAGGTTGTTTTTTATGGCGCGAAAATGAGTAACCACTGAAAAGCACTGTTTTTTTGAGGTATTGAAATCACTGGAAAACACTAAAAAAAAAACAACAGAAGTTACCAAAATTAGAAACTGAAAACAGGAAAGCCTAACTATACACTATTACACTCCACTGTCCGCCACTCCCCTGGACACTACTCCACTCTACGCTATTCCACTGTACGCCCACAACTCTACGCTATTACAGTGTATGCTACTCCACTGTACAACACTCCACTCTATGCTATTCAACAGCATGTCACTCCACTATACGCTACGCCACTCAACGACACTCCAGTGTATGACACTCCACTCTATGCCACTTCATTCTACGCTATTCCAGTGGACGTCACTCCAAAGTATGCCACTCCACTGTATGCTATTGCACTGTACCCCACTCCCCTGTATGCCACTCCAGTCTATACCGCTCCACTGTACGCTATTCCACTAGACGATATTACACTCTACATCACTCCAATGTACAACACTCCACTCTACGCCACTCCACTATATGCTATTAGACTTTACACAACTCCACCCTATGCCAGTCCACTCTAGTCTAATACACTGTATACAACTCCACTCTACACCACTCCACTGTATGTCACTCCACTATACAATACTCAACTATATGCTATTCCACTCTAAGTCATTCCATTGTACACCACTCTGTGCTATGCCACTGTATGCTACTCCACCAGCCCTCATTGTATGCTATTTAACTGTATGCCACTACACTGTAGGCTACTCTACACCACTACATTCTACTCTATTCCATTAGACACCACTGTATTGTACACCACTCCATTGTATGCTACTACACGTGACCCCACTCCATGTCATTCCAGTTTACCACACTCCACAGTACACTATTCCACAGTACCCCACTCCATTCTACCCTATTCCACTGTATGCCACTCCACTCTACACTATTGGACTGTACATAACTTCAATTTCCGCCACTCTACCAAATTATATTCCTCTCTACTCCACTGTACACCACTCCATTCTACGCTATTCCATTGGACGTTGCTCCACTGTCCACCACTCCACCGTATGCTATTCCACTCTATCTCACTCTCACTATACATCACTCTATATTGTGCTCCACTGTATGCTACTCACCATACTCTATTGAACTCTATGCCACTCCACTGTATGCCTCTCCAGTCTAAACTACTCCTCTGTGCACTATTCAACTGTATGCCACTCTACGCTCCGACTCTAAACCACTCCAATGTTCTCTCCTTACTCTATATAACTCCACTCTATAAAACTCAACTACACTCTATGCCACTCTACTAGACTCTACTGCACTCTATCCCCATACACTCCACTGTCCAAATTTGTACACAACTCTATGCTTCTGTACTCTATTTTACAGCACCCTACTCCACTCTCTACAAGTTTCCAACACTGTACGACAGAGCGCTCATCTCTACTTTATAAGATGCCATGCCAGTTTATAAATGTTGCTTCAATTCTACGCTATGCCTCTTCAATGTATGCCACACCACTCTACGCTAATCTACTCAGCATAATGGTGAAGTGGCATAAGGACATGGTTAATAATACTCTGAATAGTAGCCGGGCCCCATGTAATCCAAAAGAAAGGACCGTAAATTGATACAGCCCATACCGTGAAGGGAAGGTAATTTTCTCTTTGTTTTTAGGCCTCAAGGGCACTTGCCAATTACCTTTAGTAAGATCAATAGTGATTACATATTGGGCTTTTCCTAGTCCCTCTATTACTTCATCAATTCATAGTACAGTGTTACTATCAAATTTTTACATTTTATTAACAAACAACGCTGAAATCAATACAGACCTGAAGACTTCCATCGGGTTTGGGAACTAAAACAATATGTGAACACCGCTCACTAGGGGATAGTTAAGTTTCTCCCAATTTTAGCATTTGGTCAATTTCAGATTGTACAGCTTCTCGCCTGGCTACGAGAATTTGCTAGGGTCGTTGTTTTACCACACCATCCTCTTTAGTATGGACAGCATGGGTGGCTATTTGGGTCCTCCCAAGGATGTCAGAGAAAACCTGGGCAAAGGGCTCTAAAGGATGTAGAAGCTGTCCCTGCTGCAAATCAGTCAGGGATTCATT
The DNA here is from genome assembly GCF_964204655.1 of Triturus cristatus. Taxonomy (NCBI): domain Eukaryota; kingdom Metazoa; phylum Chordata; class Amphibia; order Caudata; family Salamandridae; genus Triturus; species Triturus cristatus. The sequence continues at coordinate 266,454,523 of NC_140595.1, read as the reverse complement.
AATTGAAAATGTTCCTAATGTACTTTCGTTCAAGTCAAAAGAAATTGTTGTGTTCACTTTGCTGGGGAGAGGTCCTGACCATTTCTTTATTAGATTAATATGGCAAATGTGTTCTCGATTTATGGACAGTTGAAGTTCATAAGTAACTTGCCCAATTTTTTCTATAATTTTAAATGGCCCCTGCCATTAAAACTTCATTTTATTTTCAGAGCTGGGTAATAATACTAAAACCCAATGCACAACAAAGAATTTTCTCAATTTTTCCCCTTTGTCATAATTTTATTTCAGGCATCTCTGTTTTTTTCTAAAGTGGTATGGGCCAGTTCTCTCAGTTTCCCTAGTCTAGCCTTTAATTGTGAAGTGCAATCTTTTAGATTTCCTGCTTTTCTGTCTCATCTTTTTTCCAGGCTTCTTTAGTGATTTCAATTAAAGTACGAGGTTTTCTTTCAAACAGCAAGCAGGTCAAAGGGAGAGCAACCCTGGCTACTTTGAGTTTGACCTCTAATCACAAATAGGGCTAAGGGCAATACCCTACTCCACTCTATGCCACTCCACTGTACACCAGTCCACTATATGCTATTCCACTCTATGCCACTCCACTCTTTTACTCTCCACTGTATAGTATTGCACCATCTACTGCTCTCCTTTACGGTAATCCACTCTACACCACTAGAGTGTATGTCATTTCACTCTACTCCATGCCACTACATACAACACTCTACTCTTTATAACTCCACACTATAAAAGTCTACTCCACTTTATGGCACTCTACTCCACTCTATCCCTGTACTCTCCACTGTACAGCACTTTATTCCATTGCACGACTCAACACTCCATTCTACTTTACAAGACATCACTCCAGTTTATAACAGTTTACTACCTACGCTACTCCCCTCCATTCAATTACACTCTACTTTGTGACACGCCAATGCACTCTATTATACTTTACTCCACACTATATTACGCTACACTGTATAAGACTTTACCTCACTCTATGCTACTGTACAACAACCCATCTATGCAGCTCCACTTTTTGGCACACTACTGTACCCTATTATGATTTGCAATGTATCCCAATATAGGCCTGGTAGTCACCTAACCTTTCACCTAAATTCACCCTGCCATTGTACTACATAATGGTTTTGGTACTGACCTTTCGCCTAGTTATAGTGCTGCATAAATGTTGTGTGGTTTTCCCCGAAATTTTGCCTCATTTATTATGCATGAGGATTGTCAGAGTCACAGCAGGATTACCATCTTCTGCATAATTACTATGTATAAGGTTCATCACTATCGTCATCCTCGGCCGACATGACACACAACCCCCCAGGGTACCTTTTGGGTTTATAAACGCTATGTCTTTCTGGGGCGGACACACGAGAAACACTTCCATGCTGACACGAGACGCTGAGGTTCCTGCACGCAGACACTTCCAGCACGCAGTTTCTGACATCCCTTGCGGGGTGTTCATCTCGAGAGCAAGACGGGGTCTTTCACTTTCCCACATCAGACAATGGGATTGGCTCTATCCAAAGGGATTTTTGGCTATATACCTACACACATGATAGGTACACTTAGGTACATATAGTTAGGGTTAGCATAGTAGGAGTATGCATTATTACTGTCATGTATTAATTTGCCAGCATATATCTATTGTTTTAGCATTATGGTAAAATTCTACCATCTGTTTACTCTTGGTGCTTATACCAGTATACAACTGTTTCTGTCATATGGTTGTTGCAGCACACGTATTTTACACTAGAATGACGTCGGCTCAGTAAATGCTTATTGAAAACATCCCCGCTGTTTATTCTGTGTATTTCTCTGAGATAATGTGAGCACGAGTGACTGAGCGAAAAGTACTGTACTGTTTCCACGATCCCTGAAGGATCAGGGTTGTTATGTTCGAAAGTTGGCAGAAACTATTCGCTCCTTGGTAGGAGGAGTTCATAGTGGCACTGTGAGCTAGCTGGTATACAGGCGAAGATATCCGATGAGGGTGTTTGGAATCAGTCTCAAAATTAAAGAGGTGCCAATACTGATGAACAGTCAAAATTCATTACATGAGATCACATGTGAAACTCATTGTGATCATATCATCATTTATTTTGTTATTTTTTCATGTCAATAAAAAATCACCCAGTCTATTTTTGAAACAATTTTTCAATGGTCAACACAAAAACATTATAACTCAATTATTTTCATAGACCACACAAAGACAATATATTCGATAGACAATTCTTTACATATGTTAGAAATCACACTTAATGGACAACAAAAGACAAGACATAGACAACAAATTATACATTTTCAAAGAGTAAACAAGCTCAAGTTCCAAAATTCATAATGAAAAAAATACAAAAGTGAAAAAACAAGAAAAAGACAAAGCCCAAAGTTGGTTGCTAGTTCTTCAACCTAATCGTTTTTTGACAACCTTAGTCTGGGCAATGACCAAATAGTGTACCGTCCAGGATAACCACGTAAATTCATCAATCTTTTTACAACCGTTCGATTCAAGATGCAAAAGAAGGTTGGCCTGACAGTCTATGTGTGTGCAATTGCAAGGTCATACTATGGTCAACACGTTTCAAACCCAGAAAATAATTTTGTAGGGGTTCTCCTCAGGACCTAGAAATCAAAAGAGCTGAAAAATAAAAAGGAAGAGTTGCTTGTATTATCATTTGAAACACAGTTTGTTAGAGACAAGCAACTAAACACCCCCCCCCCCCCCGAAAGTCTTAGTTTTATAAGAAATACCTTGGTCTGAGATCAGCTGATCTCAAATTTGGGGATAATCCAAAATATGGTGTTGTTCGCCCTATTTTCAGAGCTGTAGAAGAAAGGACAGGTAAAAAGTCATGAGCCAAAGTCAGTATTGTATGTGCATGTTTGTCATGTGTTCCATCTGTTATTATCCAAATTACTTACTATCGGGTAGTGTGGTGTAGGGAAACGGTGCATCATTTTGAACCGTGGTTAGTCTGAAGAAGAAAGGAAACATTTTTTAGGAACAAAGTCTCCATCCCTGTAATACTTTAAGGCTGTAAACAAGAGACTCACATGAATGTGAAGAGAAAACTCATCGAATGCGAAGAGGCTGTAGAAATGGACAGCCTACAGAGAGGAAGAATTGGGATAATTTTTCAAAACCGGTCCTAGGATGCTTGTTTCCATTCCAGGGAGGACCTGGCTTAGCAGTTCGGGCTGGACTGTTCCCATGTGGCACAGGGTCAAGACTGATTTGCATATGGCTGGGTTTAAACTGGAACGGCATGGTGAGCAAAAAAACGATGTATTTAGGCCCAGATCTCTGTACTGCGGTGAATGTATGACATTGTTCTGCATTCTGTCCATCAACTGTTGTTTTTGCATAATTCCATCCTATCCATTGATATAAAAATGCTTGGGGGCATGTATTTGAAAAAAATTACCTTGTCTTTTTGGTCGTCCGTTGAAAGGCAAGAGCGGAATTCACTCATGAAACATTCCTTAAATGGAAAAGAAGATATGTAGGAATCTTTAAATCATGCTTTGCTCATATTAGCGCTGTTTTAAACATTGCCTAGTAGAAACCTCATTTGCCAGTTTCTGCTGGAGTGTTCAAATAAATGGTCTGCGTGGAACAACCTAACATATTCCAATGTGGCCTCTTACATGAAGATAATTGTGTTGACCATTCGCATAAAAATCACAGTGTTGTTCATTTTCACCGCATCACAAATTAGCAAACAAGCAGTGCTTACTTTACGCTGACATTGGGGCTTGCATCTAGGTTTTTCAAACATTGGATGCACTCAGCAAAAAGTATTTGGGATGCGGGTTCTGATTCGTTCTCACCAAACCACGCTGTAAATCACCAGCCTGTCTGCAGGCAACGGTATGGGCTAGGAGCCTACCATTCTGTGCTCTCCTTACGGCTTCCAGCGTCTTTCGTCGAGAATGCTTTCAGGCGAGTGCTGGTTCTTTTCCTGGCTACGTTTGAATTGCGCGTACACGTGAAGCGTGGAGACGTGACTGCGCCGTTGTCTTGGTTACTATATTGTCTCAAAAACTGAGCAGCAATTCCCTAAAGTTTTGTTTGGGCAAAAAAGAAGAAGAAGTTCTTAAAAACGTCAAAGCGAAATCTATTCAAGGGGCTATCTAGTTGATTTAATTTTGCTACAATTTGTTTTTAAATAAAGAGTCACAGGGGAAACCCACGTATATCGAGAAAAATTATCCTCACTGTGTGGTAAATGCAAAGTTATTTTTTTTTTTTTGGCAGTATCACATCAACCATTATGTGGGTACAAAGTCCTAGGGGATAGTGAAAATAAACACAGTAGTTTCACCTGACAGTGTCGTGTCAGCCATTCAGTGGGTACATGACCCAAGAAGAATGAGTTGAAATTAGTCCACACAAAAATCCAGAGGGGTTAATGTTCATTTTGCTGTTGGGGGAAATAAAACATCAGAGAATATCGGAGTGAAATTTTTTACAAGTTATAAATCGCATATAACTCGTTTAGGCCGTCAACTGCAGTGTTAAATTTGACGATGAGCATTGCTTCTCTCTCCATTAATTTTCTCTCCAAGTCTCCACCACGGGAGTCTTTCTCCACTTTTGATAACACAGTCCATCTCAAGTCATTTTCAGTATGGTTGTTGTACATCCAGTGATTGACTAATGGAGCTTTGGCAGTTTTTTAGTGAATCCTGGATTTGTGCTGTTATCCGCTGTCTCACCTTTTGGTTTGTTTTTCCAATATATAATTTTGGACATGGGCACAGTATGCCATAGATAACATTTCTTGTTTTACAGTTTGAAAATATGTCATGTTTCCACATGGTGTCTTAAATAGCGATCCTTCAATGTTTGATTGGCAACATACACACATTCCACATTTATGATGGCCTACAATGAGTGGTAGACGTAGTTGGTCTCTGAGTGTGTTTGTAATGGATGGCCTGGGCAATGCTGCACGGATCACTTGGTTACCAATACTACTTTCCTTTTTTAGGGCAAAGAGAGGTCTTGTAAAAGATCTGTCAAGGTTTTGAATCAGATGCAAATTTTGGTTGATCACTTTTTTCAAAGAGTTGGTACGTGGAAAAAGCGTAGTTACACAAACAAGTCTTTCCATGTTTGGTTTTTCTTTTTTCTGCAAAAGGGCTTCCCTGGGTGTTTACCATACCCTTTTCATGGCATGTTTTAAGAGTTTGTTTGGGTAAGCCTGTGCTTTTAATTTCACCAATAAGTTGTTTGAAGGAGACATATATTATGTTTTATGCGAGCAGTTCTGTTTAATTCTCAAGAACTGACCAAATGGTAAGTTGTCCCTGAGACTTCGTGGATGGTGGCTTGTATAATGTAGTAATTTATTCCTCTACTTTTTTTTTTTATGAAGCGTCGTTATTAATTCTCCTTCTAAGACATATACCTCAATGTCCAAAAATGTCATCCTGTTTGAATTATGATTTAAACTAAATTTAATGTCCGGTGTATGTGCATTCAGCCAATTGTGAAATTGAAATAGATCACTTTCATCCCCATTCCAGATAAACAAAAAATGTCATCTATATAACGCACCCAATTTGAGATGTGTTGAAAAAAGGGGTTATTGTAATAGACAAATCTTTCTTCAAATTTTGCCATGTATAGAACTGCTAGCTCCGGCGCAAAGGGACAGCCCATGGCTGTCCCTTTTATTTGGAAATAGAAGTCTGTGCTAACTCTGAAATAGTTTTTTAAAGCGCTAAATTCGCTAGGTGCATGATGAAATCAGTTGGAACTCGCACTAGGTTTGGTCTCTGTTCTAAAAAAGCTTCAATGGTTGATAGTCCATCGTCCTGAGGTATCTGGGTGTACAGAGACACTGCATCCAATGTTACCAGTATTTGTTCACCAGGTCTAAATTGCACTTTTTCTATCTTATTGATGAAGTCTGTTGTATCTATCTCGAAAATACTATGGTACCTCTTCCAGAAATGGTTCAAGGAAAAAGTCAACATACTTGGAAACTGGTTCTAATACTGATCCACATCCAGATATGATTGGTCAGCCTGGGGATGGGTTTCACTCCTGTGAATCTTGGGCAAAATATACAACAATGTGATCCTAGGGTGTCTTTTATTAAGAAAATCAAATTCTTTTGGTCCAAAGAATTCCTTGGTCAAGTCCTTCTTTCAAAATTGTTAATAATTCTCCTTGTATTTCCGATATTGGATCTTTTTCAGTCTTACGGTAGCATTGGGTGTCTTGTAGTTGTTTTAAGACTTCAGTTCTGTAATCTGAGTTGCTCAAAATCACTATTGAACCTCCCTTGTCCGCTGGCTTTATTGTTATAGAAGAACCATTCTTTAGTGTTAATATTGCATCTTTTTGGGTTTTTGTAATGTTATGTTTAAAAAATTTCTTTTTTTCCATGCCCGTAATTGCTGAAAGGATCGTACGTTTGAGGCGCCGCCAACGTTGGTTTGGTTTTTATTTAACGGTCAAATCCGAGTAGTTCAGTTGTGCTTTCTCAGGGACCCCTACTCACATTAATCCAGAGATGTCTGGAGTGGGGAGGGAAAAAATACCCCACAGAGGAGTAGGGATATCCTATGTATTGGCTGTAGGTTTATTCAAGCTTGAATTAATATAGTTCCCTATTGGGCATAAAACCTTATCTCAGTTTCTTTGAAGGTCATTCAACAATGTTTTTCGAAGAAAACACTTTCATACAAGCAAATGCAGCAGGGGATAGGAAGCAGGAAGGTGCTATAAACATTTCAGAAAATGTCAGAAATGCACTCACTTTAAAACTAGCAGAGTTTGGAGTCTCAGCATTAGGTGGGACTGTAACATTCGTGATTGAGGCACATGAGTCATTCAGGACAGAAGTATTCTATTCATGGGTCAAAGTCCCACTTGCAGATGCACGCACTAATACATTTCATACTTACACTCCGGATGGAACACCAGAAGAATATTGTCCATACAAGGACATTGAAGTTCCGCTCAGTTACTAGGAAAAATATAAACTGATTTAAAGGTGCCCTCCTACACACCACAGAAAAAGTAAGACTCTGTCCGCTCTGCAGAGAGGGAGTGACTTGGCCGGTTCTAGCAGCTTATATGCGGCACCCAGACATTGACACATTGCCAATAGCAGCCTGACGTCCACTTCACAAAGAAGTAATATAACTTTACAGAAATCTGACATCGTTCGTTATGAGAACACTCACACTTCAACCTACAAAGGTTACACCAGCTGGTCAACTACAAGGAACTGCAACTAAAATTACCTCACAAACACTGAACGTAGCTATGGGAAAAATGCCCACTAAATGTGAGCAAATGCCATTCTGGATAGCTCAGAAAATTATGCAATAAGAGGCAATGATCCACACACAGGCCCACAAGAAAAACACAGAATACTGACAATGTGCTTGCCAATGGGGATAGCTCCCCTAATAGAGGATTGCACCTCTAGGGGTGCAGTCTTTGCTGCCATCTATGCCAGAACTCATGGTATCCCATCAATAGCAGCGATACCAGAAATATTGAGACAAATACAAAATGAGTATGGCGCAGAGCCTGCTCTAAACTTGGGGATGAAATTACTGGGCAATTTTTCCCAGGTATCGACGATTATGTTAGCAAACATAAAATGCGAGGCAGCAGCGGTAGTTATACGCCAACGCTAATGGGAATGCACTCCTGCACAACAGGAGCAAGAATTACCAAAAAGTATTGAAGATACATACACTGAATTAGGTACAGATAATTTGGGAGCTAGAGCTACAAAACCACAAATAATGGGTAGTAATGAAAGGATAACTCCAAGCAAGTACCTGATCCTTCAAAGAAGAAATGGGATAATACAAATAAAAAAATAGAGAGAATAGATCACAATCAAGGGGTGGGTCTCCTCAATAGGAGCCATCCGAAAGTAGGTATAACCTTAGAAATCGTGATAACATAAAAAATCCTGACAAGTATCAGGATACTGATACACGTTCCTCTTGTTCCTTTTAGGGTACTTCAAAAAACTCAGAGAAGGAAGGATGGCCAAAACACAGATCAGAAGAGCGAACAAAGTCAAAAGACACGCATTGCAGTTCAGACTTTTATATCAAAAAAGAAGATAAACCAAAATCAAAACCTTAATGTAAGAAGAAGATAGTAGCAGGACTTAAAATAAGAAAAGCTCAGGCTACTGAGGACTCAGCTTCTGAACGGGGAATGGACTTTGGCATTGCTAGACAGCGCAGCAGAAAGTAACAATAGCTCACCAGAACCTGATGGAATTTCTAGTGACAGCAGTGTTGAATTCACGGTGGAAACACCTAATACTAAGGTAAGTGTCCCACAGCAGTTATACAAAATAACACTCCAAATGGAGGGGGACATACCTAGGAAAGTAAAAGGTCTCGTTGGGAGACCCTGTCCTTTGGATACAACATTTTTTAGCAGAAAAAGATTGGCCGCCTGAGTTTGTTATGATTGCCCAAAGGGAGAAACTGTTATTTTACCGGCTTTCTCCGACCTTGTTCCAGAATCACTAAAACATTCATACGCGCAGGAGTGGGCGGTAGCATTGGCTCCTGCATTATACCGCAATCATGGAGGCCGGGATGCTGAGTCACCTCACCATGTAATCCCAGGCAAAACCTCTCCAATTCCACAGACACAATACCCAATAAAACATCAGACAAAAAAACAAGTCAAGGAAATCTTACATCAACTTGAATATCAAGGTGTAATAGAAAATGGTACCTCCTCCATGAATAATAATTATTTGTTTCTCATGATGAAACCTGATAATTCATAGCATTTAGTTTTAGACTACAGCCATTTGAACACATGTACAAAGATATTTGCAGTACACAGTGCCGCATTAATGAATAACATTGTGCGGAAAAAATACAAAACAACACTAGACATCTCAAATGGATTCTTTTGCCAAAATATAGCATCTGAAAGCAGATGTTTGACAGCATTTTCAGCCCTAGGCTCTCAGCATCAATTCTCTTGCCTGCTCCAAGGGTATAAGAATAGCCCCCGGTTGTTCTCAGCAAGAGTAACGGAGTTGCTTCAAAATTCTGATGAAGAGGCATTGTCCTATGTAGATGATATTTATCTGACGGATGGTGAAATATTGGATCACTTGACCAGGGTGAACAACATCATTTTGGGGCTCGCCTCTGAAGGCTATAGAATTAACTTTAAGAAATCAAAGATTACCCACCTCAATGTCCTATTTTTGGGATATGGGCTTTCAAGTGAAGGAGAAAGTGTGCGCAGTGCCAACCTTGAAAAACTCTGAAAAATGTACAATCCATATTAGGATTCCTAAATTTTGGCACAACATACCTTTTTGATTACGCAGAAAGAGTAAAACCTTTCTACAACTTAATCAGACCTGATTTTTCGGTTCACCATTGAACACAGGAACACACAGAAATACTACGTTCACTACAAGCTGACATTAATGGCTTCCAAACACTTCTACACATGTGTAAACATGATGAATTTGGTGAATCCGGGTACACTTACTTAACCTTCAATGAAGGCGAAACTGTACCAATTGCATTCAAATCTCATTTGTACACAAACGCCGAGATGCTTTTTGCATCAAGTGAAAAGATTTTAACAGTGGTACAGATTGCTGTAGTGAGAGAAAGAGCACTGGCTCAGGGGAAACGAATAATTGTCGTAACTCCAGTACCAGCCTTAGAGGTTGTTGCAAAAGCTAGCATTCCAAACGCAAAAGCACTGCATCCACAATGAATACAATTGGATAATTCTCTGGCTGCAACAGATGTAGTCTACACATTTGACTCTACAGTGAAAACACAGACATTTCTGCAGTATGAACAAGAATATCCTCTCCCGAATTAAATAATGCCTCTAGACCATTATGAAAACATTATTTACACTGACTGATCAGCTCAGCCTGCTGTAGGAAGTAAACAGCAATACAGCGCAGCATGTGCGATTGTAAAGGGTCTTATGCGGGATGGTAAGTTCCATCCTAGCAATACGCAGAGGCAGTTTCTAGTAGATTGCATGGCTCAGCTGGCAGAACTAAAAGACCTAGTACTGGCATTAAAAAAATATGGCTACGGAATTCCCCATACTTATTTTGTGCAATTCATTTTATTGTGTCCAATTGTATAATGAATATCTCCACTACTGGGGTCAAAATGGTTTTAAAGACTCAAAAGGTTGCACAATAAATCATAAGTTGCTTTGGGAACAAGTGGCGAACAGGCTTTCTGCATGCTCATGTGATTCATACGCTGAGTCATCAACGTGTTGGCATGCATGTTGAAAGGAATTCATTGACAGATGAACTTGCCAAGGCGACAGTGTGAACTGCTGCCAGAGCTGCAATCACTCGTTCTCGCATGAGAGTAGACGGACAGATAATGGTAGCTGTCATCGCTTCACGGTAAAACAGCACAGCCTTGCCAAAGAGTTTCCACTCAAGTACTCCTACAAGTTAGATGCATAAAATATACCGTATGTTCAAATTCCAGGAGTGGGGGATAGAATAATACCGAATATGGATCGCAGATTAGGTTTAATTCTAGCTGCACACAAGGGTCTGGGTTCAGCACACAAATGGATTACTGCAACTGTTTCTCTATTGAAACAACGCTATTGGTGGCCAGGTTTAACAAATCAGGCAACACATTCATCCTTAAGTGCGATATCTGCCAGCAGATGAAGGGTTAAACCGTAGCATGCCCACCACAAACACCATGTCCTGTCACCACTGCAAAACCACCCAATACTGCGGGAGCGAAGATTAATCCCACTCCTCTTCTGCAGCACCCACCGCCACCGCCTATTAGATATACCCGCAATGGCATACAAGAACCACAGAAGAATGTGGGGAGACAAAAACAAAGGAAAAGGTGAAGTTTAGACCAACACTCATGATGAAACGCTCTTTTCTCTGTATAGACTGGGACCCCAGAACTACCTACAAAAGACAACAGAAGATAGATTAATACCACAATTCCATACTCATACGTACTTGATTAGGCATAGCAACTTGGGTAAAAATAAAAGAAGAAACGTTCTTACCCCTTACACAGATTCCAAGTGCTCTTTCTGAAGCTATAGGTATTGTCCCAAATTGGAGTCCTTAGCACACTATTTTATGCCAAACTGTGCAAACAATCCAGGGGCAGCCGCGTTTCTTCTTGTTACCACCGCTACACAAATGATCCCATTTTCGTAGCAGCGTGCATGGCACAAAAAAAAAAAAGGAGAACAGGTATAAAAGACTAGCTCAAAAAAATTCCCCTTCCACAGGAGAACAAATACGAAACATCCCACTAAATCAGGAAATCCAGCGTGGGCTTCTCCGTCCAAGTTACCGGAGTTCTGGATCCGGATCCACTCAACAGGAAGTCAGGCAAAGTCGGGACAACAGGAAGTTCCAGGAAACCAGGGTTACCAGCATAGGCCTTCCGGGTCACAGGACCGGGAAAGAAACCAATCGCTGGTCAATTGCTGGGGACCAACCTTTATACTCAATGTAACCCTGCCCGTCCACAAGCGCACGCCCAATCAAGCACGCATAGCAGGCACACATAAGAGCTAATGGAGGTAAGAGAGAACCGGCTCCGTTACTTCCCAACAGTACCTTCCCCAAACACCTCCCCACAGGTCTAGGCTTGCTGGGATGATGAAGATGGAACAAACAAACTAATCTAGGGGCATGGACATCCATAGCTGGCTTCCAGGTTCGATCCTCAGGACCATAGCCCTTCCAATCAATAAGGTAATAAAGCCTCCCTCTTCTCCTCCTGGAATCTAGAACAGCATGTACCTCATATTCCTCATGATCATCCACCATCACAGGAAGGGGAGGGGGCAGGGACAAGGTGGTGGGTGTATACGGCTTTAGCATAGATGTGTGGAACACGGGGTGTATACGATATTCATCAGGCAAAACAAGTTTCATAGCCACAGGATTGATTACTTTATATATCTGAAAGGGTCTCACATATCTTGGCTGTAATTTCCTTGGCCCGTATAACTTCAAATTCTTTGTGGCCAACCACACCCTATCTCCCACTGCATACAAAGGGGCCGGACTTCTGTGTTTATCTGCCTGTGTTTTCATACTCTCCTTGATAGCTAACAGATGTTCCTGAGCATTGGCCCAAATAGCCACCAAAGAGTGACTCAATGTATCCAGTGCAGGGACCCGCCCAGATGGTTGGATAGGTAAGGCCCTGGGATGAAATCCTGAAGAGCAAAAGAAGGGGTCATACCTAAAGCCGAATGCAAGCTATTATTATACGCAAACTCAGCCTAGGGTAAAACAAACAACTAGTCGCAAGATGGGGTAGATATCAAACAACGGATATACTGCTCCATCGTTTGGTTAGTTCGTTCTGTTTGTCCATCCGACTGAGGATGGTACGCGGAGGACAAACGCAATTCCATCTTCAAGGCGAGACATAACTCGGCCCAGAAATGCGACACAAATTGCGGACCCCTATCAGACACAATAGCCGTTGGCAAGCCATGCAGCCTCACAATATGGGAGATAAATACTTCTGCAAGTACACGAGCATTGGGTATTTTCAATAGCGGGATAAAATGTGCCATCTTTGTAAATAAATCAACTACCACAAGAAGGGCAGTATACCCCCGCACATCAGGAAGATCCATAACAAAATCCATACTAACAGTATGCCAAGGAGAAGGGGTCACCGGCAAGAGATTCAACAACCTAGCAGGGCGAGTATATGTTGCTTTACTAACTGCACAAACTGGACAGGACCCCACAAACACCTGCACATCACGGCCCATCATCTCCCACCAAAACCAATGCAAACATATGTCCTTAGTTTTACAGATTCCAGGATGGCCAACTAAAGAAGAGGAATGACACCATGTAAGAAACTTTTGCCTCAATTCAGGCAGTATAAACAAACATCCATCATGATATAACAACCCTGCCCGTATTGCAAACAAAGGATCAGTCAACCATGGGGTTAGATCTATCTTCCCCATCTCTGCTTGTACAGACTTAAGAAACTCACCCTCAGAGGTGCCTCCCACAATCTTCTCTGCAGGGATTATTGGTCTCTCCTCCACACCCACCCCATCCTCTCCAGTTCTTCCAAGTATTCGTGATAATGCATCCGAATTTGCCTGTTGTGCTGCAGGTCTATATGTAATAACAAAATCATACTCACTGAAGAACAGCATCCACCGCATCTGTCTAGGGGTTAGAGCCCGCACCGAACGGCAAACCTCCAAGTTCTTGTGATCCGTATAAAGCGTAACAGAATGTCTAGCTCCCTACAGGTGATGTCACCATTCTTCGAAGGATAACTTAATAGCCAAAAGCTCCCTTTCGGCGATAGTATAATTACGTTCAGCAGGTAACAACGTCTTTGAAAAAAAGGCGATGGGATGCATGAGACCAGTTTCCACATCCCTTTCAGATAACACACCTCCTAAGGCATACATAGAGGCATCCGCTTCTACATAAAAGGGCAATGCCGGGTCTGGATGTACCAAGACAGGAGAAGAGGTAAACCTCCCTATCAACAAGGCCAAAGCTGCCTGAGCCGACACGGACCAAACAAAGGGGACACCTTTCCTCAACAAGGCAGTCAAAGGAGATACAATATCTGAAAAATGGGATATAAATCGCCTATAAAAGTTGGCGAACCCCAACAAAACTTGTATCTCCTTCACACAAGTAGGTGGAGGCCATCAGATTATTGCCTCAATCTTACAGTGGTCCATCTTAATCCCATTGGCTGACACAAGAAACCCTAAGAACTCAACACAAGCGGCATGGAACTTGCATTTCTCCAGCTTGAAGTATAACTGATTCTTACGTAAACGCCACAATACCTGTGTAACATGATCAACATGTTCTTCAGGGGCCTTGGAATAAATCAATATCTCATCCAGGTAAACAATGACACTTATATCCCAAAAATCACGTAAGACCTCGTTAATAAAAAACTGGAACGCGGCTGGGGCGTTACATAACCCAAAGGGCATGACACAGTACTCAAACAAACCGAACTGTGTTCGAAAGGCGGTTTTCCATTCGTCCCCTTCACGGACACGAATGAGATGGTAGGCCCCGCGTAAGTCCAGTTTGGAGAATACTGTGGCATGCCGTAGTTGGTCCAACAACACCGAAATAAGAGGGAGGGGATACTTGTTCTTAATCATCACTTTATCAAGAGCCCTATAATCCACACATGCACGGAGATCACCCTCCTTTTTCGGGATAAAAAAGATAGAAAAGACAAGGGACACAGATGGATGTATACACCCTGTACTTAACATACCGTCTAAATAATCCCGTAAATGCCTCTCCTCTGGCTCAGATAACGCATGCACCTGACAACATGGCAAGGTAGCACCCGGTTGTAAATCGATTAGACAGTCAAATACTCTATGCGGAGGCAACACCCCTGCCTGCACCTCATCAAACACCTCCCTGAATTCTTCATAGGGTGTAGGAACATTAAGAAACTCACCCTCCATGCTAGCTGCACAAGTCAAAGGCACAACCCAGTCCGTTGCCTCGTGATAGCAATGCTGCAGACAATGTACGGAATCCAATGTCACCGTCCTCCACACCCAATCTATCTTCGGGTTATGCAATTGCAGCCAAGATACCCACAATACCATTCCAAAGGACCCAGCGTCAATTAAATCAAAACTAACAGTCTCTGAATGTCCATTGTCACAGATCAACAGCAAAGGTTCTGTATGACGTGTTATTGCCCTTGATGACAATTCGGTTCCATCTATTGCCCGAACAGGTTCCGGCTGTTCTTTATACACATAAGGAACCATCAGGGCCTCAGCCAATTGATTGTCCATAAAATTGCCAGTGGCACCGGAGTCAAGTAACACCGTCACGGTTGATCTTTTACTACTGGATAACACCATACACATAGTAACAGTGAAATGCAAATGTACCCTCTGTACAGCTCCTGGGATATCATAAGGGTTACAACCAGCTGCGTCCTCACTTATGAACCCACCATGATCTGTCCCAGTCCCAACACATGCCGCGGCCTTGGGAGTAGGAGGTAAAAGATGGTTTCACGGGCAAAATGTCCACCCTTCCCACAGTAGTTTCAACAACTCCGCGTCACTTGCTTGCATAAAAGCATGTTTCGCAAACAAGCAACGTATCTGCTCCTTGAAAGCCGGATAGTTATA
The DNA here is from genome assembly GCF_964204655.1 of Triturus cristatus. NCBI lineage: Eukaryota > Metazoa > Chordata > Amphibia > Caudata > Salamandridae > Triturus > Triturus cristatus. Next base: position 266,439,324 of record NC_140595.1, on the reverse strand, counting down.
CAAGGCAGGATCATCCCCCTTCACTAATGGAACAGCCCATGTAGCTGCAGAACCTGCCAGATAGGATATGACAAAAGCCACCCTTGCCGCATCATCAGGAAAAGCAGAGGGGCGACACATAAAATATAGATGGCATTGATTCATGAACACTGCAAACTTATTACAGTCTCCCGTGAATCTCTCAGGGACTGCCAAGTGGACGGGGATCGGAGTGTTAACTGTAAAGAGGATTACCACCACCAGCACCTTTACTAGCAGAACCATCGAAGTGAAACGTAGCCGGCTGCAACACAGGCCCCTGGATCTTAGAAGATGGCCCTGCTCCTGCACCCCATGTACTTTTCTTCACATTAAGGGCATTTAATTCCTGATGCCATCCCACATTCTCCTGTCTCAAGCCCTGTACCTCCGTCTGAAGGGATGTGACCGCAGCTATCAACTCCTGCATGGAGGGGATCCCATCTTTCCCTACACTAGGAGTCCCCCCTTCCTGGTCCATCTTCGCTCAGGCAGTATTTGTAATTCGTGGGCTTGGTTTTCTGTCCTGTCACCACTGCAAAACCACCCGATACTGCAGGAGCGAAGATTAATCCCACTCCTCCTCTGAAGCACCCACTGCCACCGCCTATTAGATATACCCACGATGGCAGACAAGAACCATGGAAGAAGGTGGGGAGACAAAAACAAAGGACCAGGTGTTGTTTAGACCAGCACTCATGATGAAATGCTCTTTTCTCTGTATAGACTGGGACCCCAGAACTACCTACAAAAGACAACAGAAGATAGATTAACACCACAATTCCATACTCATACTACTTGATTAGGCATAGCAACTTGGGTAAAAATAAAAGAAGAAACGTTCTTACCCCTTACACAGATTCCAAGTGCTCTTTCTGAAGTTATAGGTATTGTCCCAAATTGGAGTCCTTAGCACACCATTTTGAGCCAAACTGTGCAAACAATCCAGGGGTATTATAATATCATTGTCCAACAATAAAAACAAAAGTCCCAAGACAAAGAACACCTTCTTCTGAATCCAAACAAAAATAGATGAGCAGGGGAAAAAAAAGCCAAAGACACGGCAAAAAACCCCTATCCAGACTTCAGAGGGAAGGACACTTCAATGCTCAACCCTCTATGGGTGCACCCATAGAAGTCACGTGACCACTAAAAAATCACTGGACACTAAGAATTCTCCAAATCAAGGAGAAGAGAAAAAGGACATGGAGGAACACGGAAATTACACAAGAAACGCAGCCGCGTTTCTTCTTGTAACCACCGCTACACAAATGATCCCATTTTCGTAGCGGCGTGCATGGCAAAAAAAAAAAGGAGAACGGATATAAAAGACTACCTCAAAAACATCCCCTTCCACAGGAGAACAAATAGAAAACGTCCCACTAAATCAGGGAATCCAGCTTGGGCTTCTCTGTCCAAGTTACCGGTGTTCTGGGCTCCGGATCCACTCAACAGAAAGTCAGGCAAAGTCGGGACAACAGGAAGTTCCAGGAAACCAGGGTTACCAGCATAGACCTTCCGGGTCACAGGACCGGGAAAGAAACCAAGCGCTGGTCAGATGCTGGGAACCAACATTTATATTCCGTGTAACCCCGCCCGTCCACAAGTACACACCCAATCAAGCACGCATAGCAGGCACACAAAAGAACTAACGGAGGTAAGAGAGCACCAGCTCCATTACTGCCCAACACACCACTATTGATTGCAGACAAATCTCTCGCTTGTGTCTATCTGGACCATTGCAGTCCCTTACAATCTGTTGGGGCTTACAAGTATATCTTGGTGGCAGTGGATTCATGCTCTAGATTCCTCTGGGTTTGGCCTCAGCGCTCGGCTGACGCCCAAACTATTATAAAGGATCTGCGAGTCTTCATAGGGACTTACACAATTGGCACATTACATTCTGACCGTGGCCCCGCTTTTAGCTCTCGCGCTTACAAGGAAGCCATTGGAAGTTTTGATGTAGCATTGTGGTACTCCTCTCCGTATCTCCCTGGGAGGCGGTACTCCTTACGAGGTACTGTTTGGGATGAGAATATGGGTACCCGACCTCAATTGTGACAGCCCAGTGGCGGAGGAAATGGGATTTGACATAAATGATAGTTTGGCTGTTTTACAGGAACTCAATGAATTCCGGGCACTACAAAGCAATGTCCAAGTAAAATGCGCTGCCACTGGAGAAGTAAAATCAGTAATGGCAAGACCTGCCTGGGTCCCAAAAGTCAGGAATCTGGTCAGAGAAAAGATCATGGACAAGAAAGAATTTGGGCCATCTTATAGAACGCCTATACCTGTCCTGGTTGTCGAAGGAACAAGAACAGTACTTCTTCCGCCCCTTGCCGGCAAGAAAGAAAAGAGATTTGTCTCCATTGATCTGATTAAATCACACTATGTGACCCATACTGAATAGCAGGCCGCGTGGACTCCTGGGTAGCCGCCGATCTCTTCTCGTTACCATACAGGAGGTTCAGCGAAGACAACTAATAACAACTAATAACATTTGAAGACTCTATTCTACGAAGTAACGGAGTTGCCAACATTGGAATGGAACTGGTGCCTATTGAAAATGAACATCAAAGTACAAATGAAACACAGATCTCAATTCGGCCTCATACCGACATCTATGTGAATGTGCCTCAAAACGAGTTGTCTGCAAGTTCATCAAAACCGGCTGAGCTACCAAAGGTAGATCAAACTGCATCTGGCTATTTCATCGATTTTGATACCTTCTTTCTGGATCCAAGTGAACCTGCGTCACCGCAATCTGCAGTTTCCAGCAAAAAACAACTTTAGGAGTTCTTCCTAGTTTCACCATGGCTACAGCTATGGATAGCAATAGGTCTACTGTTCCTAATCCTATGGATAGGTTTAGTGACCGTCTTTTCCTTCCTACTCAAGGGACATTATCTTCCAGAACACTACGCAGTATCACATGTGAACTTGGTACTAAAACTACATGCATCATCTCATTGTGAACAGAGAGACCTGTCTTTTGTGAACATTACTGCAGTTCCAGTTCTAGTTCCTGAAGGAAGAGTTTGGGATAAGGTTTCATATGATGTATTTGGTCCCACTGAACTTTTGAAAATACCACATGTAATTAAAATTTCTTTAAATTATATCATCACCTCCAGTACATACTCTGACGATTGAGATTTTGAAACTGTAAATAGTATTATGTCTGATTTAGAACAATCTGATGCATTTTCTATAAGTGAAATGTATGATGATAAGTCTGATTTTGACACCATGTATTGTTAACAACATTATGGTCATCATGTTCTGCAGAAGACAAGTACACCAACTAATGTTGTCACATACCACTACTGGGAACATTGCCCAACACCACTGAAAGGTAGTTTGAAAACGTTTGCACAAAGGTTTGATTTTTTCTGGGTTTAACAAATCAGATCCACGCTCATAATATTATAAGCTTGTACCTACATCTGAAAAGAAAAATATGCTTACTTAAACGAAACAGATTTACTCTGCATACGTTATTTCCTGACTGTCTGAACAGGGTTTCCACTTATGGAAAGGCATCATAGACATAAAATCAGTCTGGGGGACTAAAGAATGGCAGATTCAGGGAACTGAGGCACTATTTAGAGCATGCCTCATACCACAGCAGATTATCTTTCTGAACGACACTGTGCAAGAGACTTCCTATCTTGGGTTAGCCAAGATCAAGGACTTGAACACACCTCATATTACCTCACTTTCACACTTTGAGGGATGGCAAAATTACACAGAACACAGTGAGGGTACGCTAGATGACTGCATGCATGACATTTTTACAATTCATCAGACCCCAATTGGAAGGGATGGTTAGTTTGGCCTATCGATACAAATAGGTGTCAGTCAAGATTCAAGGGTACCACCGAAGGGTTTAGTATCCTTAGGCCTGACCAATGCTATGTATAATGAGAACATCCGGGGCTGGTGACATCCTACAGTGTTGGGAAGTTATGCCTAGATTGGCTGAGAACCTCAACACTGTCCCAGGTGAAACAACACTTGTCCTTACTTTCAGATAACATGGATTTAAGGGATTTCTTGCTAGGTTCCTGGAAGTCACGTCGTAAATGCTGCTTATACGCCATTTACAATGAAGTTTAGAAAATCTCTCAACAGGAATCTGCTGAGAGGTTGCACAAAATTGATAAGGTTAACCTAGAAAAGGCTTTGGCAGTGGTTGACAATGGAATGACCACACTTACATCCTGGATTTATTCACTGGGCAACATTGTGTCTTCTGCTATAGATATAATGGAACAGGATCTGTCCATACTACAACATGGCCAATCACAATTAAGATGGATTCTAATATTAAGCTGGACGCTACAATCATTGTGCTCTGGTCACGTGCCCTGGCGATACATTAACAGTGTGCCTATTTTTTCTGCTTATAATCTATCGGAAAGGCAGACGGGAATGGCACAAGGAGATGCGAAATATACAATGCTGCACATTGAAAAATTGGACCAATTACCTTTCACCGTGGCAGAGTCACTGTTCACAGAGTGGTTAATTCATGGCCATATAACATTGTTAGCAGCAACTTTTCAATTTCAATATTGCCTAGAACACCACCAGGTAGGCAGATATGAAGATATGGGAAAGGACTTCATCCATGAATCTTGGGAATTACCGTATAGATTTAGGTGCAGGAATGGGCACACTGAAGTGTTTCTCAGCGCTACAGACTGCTCGATTTCATTAGGTGGGTCTTTGATCTGCCAGGACATTATGCTTCCCGGGGCCTGTAACGGTTCACAAATTTATCCTGTGAATTAAAGGGATCCCCAGCTGCAGTTATTGATCCAGTTTTCAGTCTGATGTCGAATGGGAGTTACTTAATGCTGAATGATAAAGTTTGTTGTGTGGTGCGTCTAGGCATCGCACATCTAGTCACGTAAGTTCCAGGGTTACTTGTTGTATGCATGTATTGTTTCCACCGACCCACACAGTCAGGGAGGCGGTGTTCTGACCTTCATTGAATGTTTCCTATATATGATTTGATTCTCTGAGCTGACTGAAATCCATACTTTTACAGAAGGATGTGCCCTTAACCTCAGCCCGAAAGACTTTTGAACCTCAGGTTGTTAGGTCTTCAGATAGGCCAAAAATTGGCCGGGAGCGGGAGAGGGACTTTCTTTGCCGTGCAATACGGAATTTCTGCACAGGCACTGGTATGAACAAATTGCCCTTTCCATTTTGGAGAAAAAGTAAGGCGTATCTTTAACATGTCTGATCCGAAGGGTATAATACACCATAGGTTCGGAGCTGTTAAGTATCTTTCAGACAGTCTTCTGAGTGATTCCAGCCTTTATACACTCCACGTTGGGAAGCGCTTTTGGAGGGCTTTGCTAATCCTGCTACTGTTAGTGGGTATCCTGATTTAAATTTTTCTGCTATGCAATGGATGTCCCAGTCACCAACAAAATATAAAAAACACTCTTGGAGCGACGTTACCGTGACCGCATGGTACTCCATCTTGGCACACCTCAACTTCAGGAGCTAAGCAAGTCTTGGTTCCTATCATTCTGACCGGTCTGGATTGACTGTGTTTTGCCTGTTCTGCGCTGCTTGTTACGTGGACAAGAATGTGTGTCGGACCTCTGTCTAACACTTCAATCGGTTGCACCTCCAGATGTGAATGTATTTATGGACCTGTTAAAGGCCCAGTTAGTGCAGTGTCCTCAGCAAATTTCCGTGTTGATGTCGGTATTCCTAGAGCCACCACAGGATGCTTAAGCTCCTGTTGGATTGGATCCCGGCTCCACTGCTGGCACACATGCTTTGGATGTTTCAAATGCTTGCTCAGCATCGGCTGTGGGAATTGAAGAAGATCACTTTTTCTCAATTTACCTGATCTGTGAGGCCATTGTCTGCAAAGGCAATCAGCAGTGATTTTGCGTCTCCCGCACAGGACACATAAACATTTGGCTCTCCGTGTGCTGGGAAGGATTTGGCCTTTTTTCCAAAACAACAAAAATTGGAGTTTTTAACAAAATGTTTCTTTTCTCACTCTTACTGAGAACCATGGCTTTCAGACGTACTTAGTTACTCAAACGATATAATAACATATTTTAAGGGTCTTATAGAGCTTTTTACATATATAAAGGACGTATAAAGTTTTTAGACATTTTTATAACTTTTAGAAATTTTTATGATAAACATTTTCTATGATAAGGACTTACCTTTTTATTTCATTAGTATATCGTCCAGTCGGATGAGGAGTGGGTGTTAGGATTTGCAATGTACCCCAATATAGGCCTGGGTAGTCCTACATTCCCAGTGTCATTGTACTACATAACAGTTTTGGTATTGACCTTTAACCTAGTTAAGGTGCTGCATACATTTTGTGTGGTTTTCCCCAACAACAAGTCTGATTTATTATGCATGAGGATTCTCAGAATCACAGCAGGATTACCATCTTCTGCATAATAACTATGTTTAAGGTTCACCACTATTGTCATCCACGGCTGACATGACACAGCAAGATAGAACCCCTAAGTCTACATTTTGGGTATATAAACGCTATATCTTTGCTGGGGCAGGCAGAGTAGAAAGTCTTCTATGCTGACAGGCTGACACGAGACGCTGAGGTTCCTGCACACAGACACTTCCAGCACGCAGTTGTTTGACATCCCTTCCGGGGTGTCCATCTCAAGACCAAGATGGGGTCCTTCACTCTCCCAAATCAGGTAAGGGGTTGGCTCTATTCTAAGGGGATTCATGGCTATACACCTACACACATAATAGGTACACTTAGGTACATCTAATTAGGGTTAGCATAGTAGGAGTACGCATTATTACTGTCATGTATTCATTTGCCAGCATACATCCATTGTTTGAGCATTATGGTAGAATTCCACCATCTGTTTCTATCATATGGTTGTTGCATCACATGTATTTTGCACTAGAATGACGCTGGTTCAATAAATGCTTATTGAAAACGTTCCCATCGTTTATTCTGTGTATTTTTCTGAGACAAAGTGAGCATGAGTGACTGAGCGAAAAGTACTGTGCTGTTTCCACGATCCCTGAAGGGTCAGGTTTGTCATGTTTGATAGTTGCCAGAAACTATTCGCTCCTTGGTTAGAGGAGTTCATAGTGGGACTGTGAGCTAGCTGGTATATAAGTGAACATATCGACATGAGGGTGTCTGGAATCAGTCAGGGCACCATTCCCACAATTTATGTTGTCTAATCATGCAGATCCTATATAGATTTGTAGGAACTTCATGACAACCCTAGGCAAATACACTCTACAACACTTTACTGCACTGAATGCCATTCTCTGACACTTTACTCCTGTCTATACCCCTACACTCCACTGTATAGCACTGTACTATGCTGCTCTATGATACTCTAGTCCACTATACTGCACTGAACTCAACTTTATTTCACTCTACTCTATGATACAGTACTCCACTCTACTCCACTCTACACTACTCCACTCTACACCACTCTATGCCATTGTACTCTGTAACATTCTATGACAATCTACTGGATTACACTCTACAACACTGTTCCTGTACACCACTCCACTCTGCAAAACCCAACTAGACTTAATGCCACACACCTCTATTGAAGTCTGCAACACTTTCCAATACTGTACAGTATGCCACTACACTTTACTATACAACATGGTACTCCAATTTATGGCACTGTACTCGCCTGTATGCTACACCACTCCACTTTACTGCACTCCTTGCCGCTATAGTCCACGAAAGTCACTCCTCTCTGACACTTTACTCCACTATATGCTGCCCCACTCTTGTGTACTCCACTATACTCCACTTCATCTCACTCTAAGCACTGTACTATACTCTGCTTTCTACCGGTGTACTGTCAAACACTTTACTCCACTTTATGCAACTCTACTCTACAACACTGTACTATGTTATGTTATGTTATGTTATGTTATGTTATGTTATGTTATGTTATGTTATTGTGAGGCGGAGCAGATCCACAGGGGTAAATATCCGGATGTTAACTAGATTCCTTACCGTCCGTATGACGATGGCAGCAAAGCCGACAGAACCCAACACAAGATAACAACAAGTCTTTTCCCCGCCCCACAGTACGCCACACTTGACCCGGAAGTCACTCCTCCCGGAAGTGACAGAACACAAGGTCTTGACCAATCAGGCAGTGGCCCCAGAGGTCAAGTTAGGCAGAAAAGCCGGAAGCCGGAGGAATCGGCGCGCCCGCAGGAAGGAAGCTGGATACCACGGAAGAGGACGCCGAGAGGATTGAGGATGCCGCTCCCCATCGAGAGGACGCTGGTGAGACTACACCTGAAGAGCTGGAGGGTCCCAATATTTGGACCGAAGAGTGGTGGAGCCCGGGGGACACGCACAAGCCGCCACAACTCAGGAGAGTTGTGGCAGACAGCGGTAAGTAACGGGTGCCGCGGGGATAGTATGGGAGTGGGGTGGGAGGATTTTGGAGAGATCGTTTTCCCCTGCCTATATCCCTTTCTCTCTCCACGTGGTCAATAATTAAAGTGAGAGGAGTTTTAAAAGACCCACACGTCTCTGCAGCATAAAAGCGCCTACCCTGTTTAAACATACATAAGGAACCCCCCCCCCCCCCCATTTCACATCCTTTCCGTAACAAAGTCGCGGATGTATGACGTTACAACGCACACTTTTACAACGCATGCACTTACAACGCATTTTTTACAACGCATAATCCATTACAACGCATGACTTTACAACGCAGGACACTACAACGCATTTTTAAAAAATACCTTTACAACGCATTACCATTACAACGCATACTACCTTTACAACGCATACCATTACAACGCATAATATTAAATTACATTTAAGGTAAGTATTAGATAGTATAGGGGTAAAAATTACTATTCTAACTCCAGGGGGTGCAACAGTAAGGTAAGTGTTGGATAGTGTAGGGGTAAAAATTACTATTCTAACTCCAGGGGGTGCAACAGTAGGGTAAGTGTTGGATAGTGTAGGGGTAAAAATTACTATTCTAACTCCAGGGGGTGCAACAGTAGGGTAAGTGTTGGATAGTGTAGGGGTAAATATTACTATTCTAACTCCAGGGGGTGCAACAGTAGGGTAAGTGTTGGATAGTGTAGGGGTAAAAATTACTATTCTAACTCCAGGGGGTGCATCAGTAGGGTAAGTGTTGGATATTATAGGGCTAAAAATTACTATTCTAACTCCAGGGGGTGCATCAGTAGAGTAAGTGTTGGATAGTATAGGGGTAAAAATTACTATTCTAACTCCAGGGGGTGCATCAGTAGGGTAAGTGTTGGATAGTATAGGGGTAAAAATTACTATTCTAACTCCAGGGGGTGCATCAGTAGGGTAAGTGTTGGATAGTATAGGGGTAAAAATTACTATTCTAACTCCAGGGGGTGCATCAGTAGGGTAAGTGTTGGATAGTGTAGGGGTAAAAATTACTATTCTAACTCCAGGGGGTGCATCAGTAGGGTAAGTGTTGGATAGTATAGTGTAATATTATGCGTTGTAATGGTATGCGTTGTAATGGTAGTATGCGTTGTAATGGAATGCGTTGTAAAGGTAGTTTTTAAAAATGCGTTGTAGTGTCATGCGTTGTAATGTCATGCGTTGTAATGGATTATGCGTTGTAAAAAATGCGTTGTAATGGTAGTGCGTTGTAAAAGTTGCGTTGTAAAGGTTGTTCCCCCAAAGTCGCACATGGTGTGGTGATGGTTCAAATAACACGCAGGATACAGCAGTGACCGCTGTTTTCTTTTTTTTTTTTTTATTTTGAGTGCTTTTACTACCCCGGGGAACCATACCAGAGAGAGTGCCAGGAGCTACAGGACCATCTGACAACCTTACTGAAGGAGAGCCCAGTGGAAACCACGTTGTAGGACAAGTCTATGTTATATCCAAGGACTGGATTGTTTATTACTATTTTGCCTACATACATTCATATCCTGCTTATTCTTCTATTTCACGGGTTATTGACTATCATCAATAAAACCCTGCAATATTCAACCCCTACGGCCTACTCGCTTCTGTTTCCGACCGTCCCTCCGACATTTGGTGTCAGAAGTGGGATCGGAGGAAATGGAGGCCGTAGTTAAAAAAATGGCGAAGGGCCAGGATCGTCTCGAAAAAATTATGGCCAGGTGCTTAGAAACCGCAGAAAGTGAGCGAGAAGTGCTACACAAAACCCTTGCGGGACAAAGCCAAACCCAGGAATCCACCATAGGTAAACTTGCTGAGGCATTGGGACAACCCTGAGATCTAACCGCTCCCCCCTCGGTAGTCGTACAGAAGTATGTTGCGGGAGAGGATCCTGACTTTTTTCTATCCAATTTTGTGAGACTTGCCCGTGCAGCTCTTTGGGCTGAAGACAGGTGGGGACAATACCTAGGACCCCTTCTTTCTGGTGATCTCCAAGCTGCCTATCAGGCCGCCAACCCCCTTGGGACCACTCCTTATCCTGACATAAAAAGGTGTATACTAGAACGTATGGGCATTGATGATGAGACCTATAGAATGCGGCTTCGCCAAATAAGAGAAGGACCACAGGAAAACCCTAGAGCCCTATGCTACCGCATAAAAGACACTGCTGATAGATGGTTAAAACCCTCAACCTCAACTAAGGAGGTTATACTTGAGAAAATCTACCTTGAACAATTCCTTAGTTCTTTACATCCCCCTATTCAAAGATGGGTACGCCAACATACGGATTTGACCCTAGAAGAAGCAGTAGAAGTAGCCGCCTATTTTTGAGCCCAAGAACTGCAAAAGGGTAAAGAGGATAGTACCTGGAAACCATCCGTTAGTCATTCAGTAAGAAATCCTCGACCTCCTCATATATCCCAGAAGCACGAGACTGTAACAGTAGTCCCCAATCCCGTATTACCTGTACCTGTACCTCCCCCTCCCCTGGGACCTCAATGTTTCCATTGTGGCGCCTTCGGACACATAGCACGGATATGCCCTCAAAAAGAGGAGCCTATGGAGATTGGGTATGTGAGAACTCTGTATAGTCAGACAGGGAGAGACCCGCTTCATTTCAGAGACAAATCGCAGTCAATGGTGAACCCAGACCGGCCTTCATAGATACAGGGAGTCGACAAACCTTGATGAGACCCCAAGCGATACCCGGAGGACCCCCACCTACCACCGGGGCTGTTAATATCAAGTGCATTCATGGAGATTGTAAAACGTATCCCATGACTAATGTGGATATGCAACATACACCCATCAAACAACCGGTAAATATGAAAGTAGGTCTTCTTCCCCACCTTCCAGAACCTGTGCTCCTAGGTACAGACTTTCCCCACCTTCACAGTCTTTTACCTACTCAAAGTATAGAACAGATAGATTGGACAGAGGAGGCCCCGTTCTTCTATGAGATATACCCCGGGTGGAACCAAGGGAAGGACAGGAAAAGCAAGCACCAAAGAAGAAAGGAAAAAAAGAATAGGAAACACGGTCTTCTAACTCAGTCAGATAACCCTATATCTGGTCACGACCAAAACTTCCATACAGCACAGAGAGAAGATAACACCTTACAGGAAGCCTGGAGACTAGCAGCTGAACAAGAAGACCCACTGCAAGTAGGTCCCCAGTTCTTTAAAAAGCGGGGGTTGCTATACAGAAAGGGGGAAAAGTCTATGCCTGTCCAATTGTTAGTACCTCTTCCCTATAGGGAAAAAGTCCTCTTCTTAGCTCATAGTCATTTACTTGGTGTTCATTTTGGGAGGGACAAAACAGAGAAGGCTATTTTGGAAAGGTTTTATTGGCCGGGTATATACCAGCAGGTCAGGAAATATTGTTGTGAATGTACAGTCTGCCAAAAAACCAGCCATCATATTCCACCCCGTGTACCCTTGAAACCTTTACCTGTTATTGATGTACCCTTTTCCAGGGTAGGAATGGACATCATAGGGCCCCTTTTACCCTCACGTAACCGTTATCGCTATGTCTTGGTCCTAGTTGATTATGCCACCAGGTTCCCGGAAGCTATTCCCCTCAGACAACCCAATACAACACAGATAGCTAAAGCCATGATCAACATTTTTTCACGTGTAGGATTTCCTAAGGAAATTATCACCGATCAGGGCACCCCTTTCACCTCCAAATTGATGAAGCAAGTGTGTCAACAACTGAACATTAAGCAGATCCAAACGGCCGCCTATCACCCTCAAACAGACGGGTTGGTAGAACGTTACAATGCTACCCTAAAAACCACCCTTAGGAAATTGCTAAATCTAGAAGCACGCAAGTAGGAGGATATGCTTCCGTTGGCTTTGTTTGCCATACGGTGTGTACAGCAAAAGAGTCTAGGTTATTCCCCATTTGAATTACTGTACGGAAGGCCACCACGTACCCTTATGGATATGGCCCGAGAAGAATGGGAAGAAGAGGCTGACACATCTAAACCTTTACTGATATATGTAACAAACCTTAAAACACATTTGAATCAAGTCTGGAAAATTGTAAGAACCAACCTGGAACAAGCCCAAGAGGCCCAAAAGACCCAGTTCGATAAATCTACCAAGGAGCGGCCCCTCCAAATAGGAGACCCGGTCCTAATACTACACCCTACATCAGAATACAAACTCTTAAGTCAATGGCAGGGACCCTTTAAAGTGGTTGATAAGGTAACGCCTGTCACTTATAAAATAGAAATGGGTCCTTCAGGGAGTCCCACACAAATCTACCATATCAATCTATTAAAAAAATGGGAAGGACCTAAGCCGGTGCTAGTAGCTGGCCCAACCTCCTCATTACTGGAACAAAGCATTGACACAGACTTGGCTGACAACCTCAGAGACAAGCTAAAAGACGCACTACGACCAGTACAAGGCGTATTTTCCCTAGTTCCAGGTAGAACTAACCTAGTAAAGCTTGAGATCCACACTACACCTGGGAAGAGTGTTCGTCGACGTCCATACCGAATCCCTGAGGCTAGAAGAGAAGCCATAGAACAGGAAGTACTACAATTGTTAAAGTTAGACATCATTGAACCGTCCAAAAGTGAGTGGAGTTCTCCTGTAGTACTTGTGCCTAAGCCCAATGGGTCCATCCGCTTCTGTATCGATTTTAGGGAGGTAAACAAAGTATCATAGTTTGATGCATATCCCTTCCCTAGAGTCGATGAAATGATAGAAAGGCTCGGGAAGGCCCAATACATCAGCACCCTAGACCTCTGTAAGGGGTATTGGCAGGTACCCCTGAAACCTCAGGACAGGGAAAAGACAGCCTTTTGTACCCCTACAGGCCTGTACCACTTTAAGGTATTACCCTTCGGACTACATGGAGCCCCAGCAACTTTTCAGAGGCTTATGAAGACAATGCTGCAGAATCACAGGCAATGCAGCAGCGTACTTAGATGACATAATCATCCATAGCAATTCTTGGGAAGAGCACTCCAACACCTAAAAGCTGTAGTCCAAACCTTAGGAAACGGAGGCTTGATCATCAATCCTACCAAAAGCAGGTTAGCTGCCAGATCTGTGAAGTATCTAGGCTTTCTCCTAGGGGAAGGATGTATAAAACCTCAGGAAGAAAAGGTAGCAGCCATCTCACAGTTTCCCTTCCCCAGAACCAAAAAAGACCTCAGAGCGTTCCTAGGTCTTCTAGGGTATTACAGGAGGTTCATCCCCCACTTTTCCCTGATCGCTAGTCCTTTAACCGATCTATTGAAGAAAACCATACCAACAGAGAAACATCTAAAAAGTCCTTCTCCCGCAGAGCAGGCTTCATTCCAGGAACTAAAACGGCTCATCACCTCCCAACCCCTTCTTGTGAAGCCTAATTACGAGAAGTCTTTTATCCTACAGACGGGCGCGTCTGACAATGGCATTGGGGCAGTTTTATCACAAACCGACGACCAACAACAAGAGAGACCCATTCTTTTTATCAGCCGTAAACTATACCCTAGAGAAACCCGATATGCGGTAATCGAAAAAGAGGCACTAGCCATTAAATGGGCAGTAGAAACGCTCTGTTATTATCTAGACGGTAGGAGATTCCTCCTTTATACAGATCATACACCTCTTGAATGGCTATCCTAGAACAAAGGACATAACCCCAGAATCTTACGGTGGTTCCTGGCTCTTCGACCCTTCCAATATACTGTCCACCATAGGAAAGGTAAAGATCAAGCCAATGCAGACTTCCTTTCTAGGTATCCTCAATATCCTTTTCTTGTTAACAAGAAAGAAAGGGTAGGGGGATGTGAGGCGGAGCAGGTCCACAGGGGTAAATATCCGTATGTTAGCTGGATTCCTTACCGTCCGTATGACGATAGCAGCGAAGCCGACAGCACCCAACACAAGATTACAACAAGTCTTTTCCCCGCCCCACAGTACGCCGCACTTGACCTTGAAGTCACTCCTCCCGGAAGTGACAGAACACAAGGGTTTGACCAATCAGGCAGTGGCCCCAGAGGTCAAGAGAGGCAGAAAAAGCCGGAAGCCGGAGGAATCAGCGCGCCTGCAGGAAGGAAGCTGGATACCACGGAAGAGGACGCCGAAAGGATTGAGGACTCCGCTCCCCATCGAGAGGATGCCAGAGAGACTACACCCAAAGAGCCGGAGGGTCCCAATATTTGGACCGAAGAGTGGTGGAGCCCGGGGGATATGCACGAGCTGCCACAACTCAGGAGAGTTGTGGCAGACAGCGGTACATAACAGGTGCCGCGGGGATAGTATGGGACTGGGGTGGGAGGATTTTGGAGATCGTTTTGCCCTGCCTATATCCCTTTCTCTCTCCACGTGGCGAATAATTAAAGTGAGAGGAGTTTTAAAAGACCCACACGTCTCTGCAGCATAAAAGCGCCTACCCTGTTTAAACATACATAAGGAACCCCCCCCCCTCTTCACATCCTTTCCGTAACAAACTCGCACTTGGTGTGGTGACGGTTCAAATAACACGCAGGATGCAGCAGTGACCGCTGTTTTATTTGGTTTTTTTTTATTTTGAGTGCTTTTAATACCCCGGGGAAACTATACCAGAGAGAGCGCCAGGAGCTACAGGACCATCTGACAACCTTACTGAAGGAGAGCCCAGGGGAAACCACATTGTAGGACAAGTCTACGTTATATCCAAGGACTGGATTGTTTATTACTATTTTGCCTACATACATTCATACCCTGCATATTCCTCTATTTCACGGGTTATTGACTATCATCAATAAAACCCTGCAATATTCAACCCATACGGCCTCCTCGCTTCTGTTTCCGACCATCCCTCCGACAGTTATATAGTCTTATAAAGCGCACTATCACCCCACAGGTATCCTGGTGCTGGATTACATTACTTCCTCTATTCGCACATATTACCATAAAGAAAGTCAGATGTTCGTGAAAGAGGGCTAATCTACGTTATACCCTTGGAAAGAGCCATGTTTTAAACTATTTCATAAAGATTAGAAGATCTCCTGATTCTCTGAGATTGGGCGGAAGTTCATTCCATAGTCGAGCAGCTGCAGAGCCAAATGCCCTTCCTCCAAACCTTGATGTTCTATATCTGGGCATGCTAACCAAATTGGCTGCAGAGGACCAGAGACTTCTGGTCGGGGCATACCAGACAAAGTTGCTCTGCAGTGGCAGGGGCCCTAGTCCATGCAAGGTCTTGAAAACAATGCAGAGCGATTTGAACTGTATCCTCTGTGTTATTAGGAGCCAATGAAACTCTCTGAGGGATAGAGAGGCAGATGAGCTACGTGGTCTCTTTAGGGCTAGCTTTGCAGCTATTGTCTGGATTCTTTGAAGTTTCTTAATCAAAGAGTTTGGGGTGCCTAGTAGCACGGCATTACAATAATCTAACCAGCTCAGAATGACACTTCTCACCACCAGTGATCTAGCTGAGGTCGATAGCATGGGAAGTATTTTCCATAGTGCTCTGATAAGGGAGAAGCATGTTCCAGCCATTTTATTCATTTGAATTTCTAGACTCAGTTTGTGTTCAAATACTATCCCTAAATTGCGCACTGTCTTGGAGTGTGTTAGTGGCTTATCTGTAGAGATAGGCCAAAAACTGGCCGGGAGCGGGGAAGGGACTTTCTTTGCCGTGCAATACAGAATTTCTGTTTTAGCTACGTCAAACTGCAGAGAGTTATCTCTAAGCCTTCTTGCAGTTTTTTGCATACACTTGTGAAAGCTATCGAGTGGTATTGACTCATTCCCCTCCAGAGACAAAATAAGTTGCGTATCGTCCACATAGTTCACCAGATTGATTTTATGTGATTTAATAATTGGAATCAGCAGGCTCATATATATATTAAACAGAATCGGACTAATTGCTGATCTTTGAGGGACTTCATGCTGGATGGTACAATAATTGGATAAAAAAGGGGGTAAGGCCACTGCCTGTTGTCTATCCGATAGGTATGACTGAAACCATTTCAGTGCCATTCCCTTTATCCCAAATTCCATAAGCCTCCTCAAAAGGATTTTTTGATTGACCATGTTGAATGCAGCAGACATATCCAGTAGGATCAGTATAGCTGATTGTCCTCTGTCTGCTCGCATTCTGAGTTCATCCAGGACTATTACTAATGCAGTATCTGTACCATGGCCTGGGCGAAAGCCAAACTGTACATCTTCTAGCCTGTAATTCATTTCTAGAAATTGCAAGAGAGTTTTACTGACCAGACGCTCTAGAATTTTCACAGGGTAGGGTAGAAGAGAAATGGATCTGTAGTTATATTGGCACAGGGGATCAAGCGTAGCTTTCTTTAACAGAGGTGTCACCAATGCCTGTTTCCAACATGCAGGCACTACTCCACTGCTCAGGGATGGGCAACAAATCTGTCAAAGCTGTGGGAAGAGCTCCTCCTTGACTTCTTTCCACACACTGTGTGGGAGAGGATCCATTGGGGACCCTGATGAAATACTTAGAGCGAGTTTGTTGAAATCTTCCTCTGTAGGAAGCTCAAAGTGGTCTAGAGTCACAGACTTGCCCTCGCCTGCCCGCTCCTCCTTCTTAATCACTAGCGCCCTCTCAGTCACTCTGATTTCGCCTTATGTCTTGTCCACCTTGTCCATTTCCAGACCGTCGATGATTTTAGTAATCTTCTCCTCAAAGAAGATCGCTAAGCAATCACACAGGTCTTGATTCGCAGTGATCTTATTTTTTATGCAGTCGGTTTGGAGAGGTCATTCACTATTTTGAATATGCAGCTGTTACACACCCTTAAAATGGTATTGTCATAATATTCGGCTTTCACTTTAGCGATTTCCCCTTTATAATTACCCAGTGCTGCCTTCAGGACTATTTTATATCTGTGCCACTCTATGACATTATACTCCACTCTATGACCAATGTATAACACTGTATGACATTGTATGACATGCAGCTCCACTCCTATCTACGATATGCCACTCCACTATATGACACAGCACTCCACTCAATGATACTCTCCTCCACTGTACACTACAGCACTCCACTTGATGATGCTCCACTTCACCCTAAACCACTCTAAAACATTCTACTCCACTCCATGGCAGCCTATTCAACTGTACGACGCACCAGTTCACTATACAACTCACCGCTCCAGTCTGTGATGCTTGACTCCACTATATGTGACACCATGCCATTACACTATATAACACTTTACTACAATCTATGATATGCCACTCCACTCTACTCTGCTACAATTTATTCCACTTGACGACAAAAGACTTCACAACAATCTCCTCTACTGCACTATATGACACGCCACATAACAATACTCCACTCAACGACACTGGATTCTATGATTTGAAAATTTTTTACTCAACTTTAAAAAAAACACAAATTCAATGAAAAAACTAAAGGGTAAAGCTTAGTTATAGTTAGGAAAATCGTTAGGGATAATTAGGGATATCAAAGCCTTAGATACCGAAAAATGCTTTACCACAACCTGAATTTCAAAGAAAGAGCAGCACTTGAGAACAGCGAAAGGAGAGAAGATATAGGGCCTGATTACAAGTTTGGCGGTCCTGGAGCGGGCCGCCATGCCAGCACCCCATTCCAGGAGTGCCAAACTTGACTGCCGGCCACCTGCCAGATAATGAGTAATCTCATGGTCAGGCAGAGTGGTCCTTTGGCTTTCCCACGGTTCCCTTTTAAAAAGGCACCGCAATGGGAACACCAAAGCCCATTCCTGCACGGCATTGACGGTTAAGTTCATGCTGTGCAGGAAAGGGGCTGATTGCACGCAGGGGAGCACAACATATGCCACACCAGCAGGCACCCTTTAGCCCTAACTCAACAGGGGGCCCTCTAGGGCCCTCTTTGTTTCCTAACTGCAACAGTTTTCATGGCGGTGACCGTGTCGGTGAAGAAACTCATAATATGCCTGGTGGTGCTGCAGCGACACCACCAGGCATATTGTGGCCTCAAGAATGCTGCACCAGTGCTAGGGATAGCTGATCCCAGGTGGTTGTGGCAGTCCCAAAATGGTCCGACTGCTGTAGTTGTAATACGGCCTTCGGACCCCCTGGGTGGCGGTCCCCGACTGCCACTGCACCTCCACTACAGGTTCCTGACCTTCTTATCAAGCCCATAGTCATAAAACCTGCAGACAAAGATTGTACAAATAGTTATACAGACTAACGTGAATGACCAGTTTCCTTGCACTGGCCTGTTGACTGACCAGAGAAATTACAAACTCCATAACAACGGATCCAACTAAGAAACTAGTGCTCCTCATTAAAAAACTAATCACTAGGAAATACGAACTGAGTGGATTACCAAAATGGACTTTGTATTTGTACACACTGCCCAAATATTCTCAGATAGTGGGACCCAGTGTCTGGTCGTCCCATTGTTTCAGGGATTTGTTTAATCCTGGGACCCTTATCAACTTTTTTTGTTTGGTCCCTATGTCCACTAGTAAAGGAAATGCCTTCACACATAAAGGAAACAATACACCTGCTTTACACTCTAAGGAAAATAAACTTGTATGGTTGGCCTTGATTTAAAAGCACTATAAACAAGTATACCGGTGCGCAGTCAAAAATTGACTAACATTAATATCGAGTTTTTAATATCGTACGGACAGAATATCGAAGTCAAGAATATCGTTGACCAGAATATCGACCTTAAGGTAAGTAATATCGTTTATTTTTAATATCGATGTAAGTAATATTGAAGTAAGTAATATCATTAGCAAAAATATTGTTGTCAATAATATCAATATTTTTATTAGTGTTATGTATTTTAGTATGTATTTTATATGTATGTATGAAAAAGGTTTTAATATATTTTCATTATTTTTAAATATATGTATTAAATGTTTAGAAATTAGTAATTTTCTTGAAGTAAATTTTGCGTTTTAGTATCAGAGGGGGTTGTGGGTTTATGGGGGATCAGGGTGGGAAGTAATTTAATTATAATTAATTAATTAATATATTTTTATTTATTGTTATTGATCATTAATTTATTGTTAATAAGTTATTAGAGGTGTGGCGCCGCGGGGAAGAGGTGTGGCGCCGCGGCCAGGGCGACTGACTCCAGAATCTGGGGATCACGTTTCGATCCCCGGTGCCGGCGGCAGATTAGCCCAGCACCATGTGACTCTGGGCAAAAGCTTGCTTAATCTTCCCGACGGCCCCCAGCGCCTAGAGACCCTTGCGGGTGATTGTTCGCGCTTTACAAATGTGGATTATTATTATTATTATTATTAGTATTATTATTATTTGGATAATTTATCATTATATTTAATTATAATTAATTTATTAATAATGTGTATTTATTGTTATTAATTAATTTATTGTTAATTAAATATTAATTGGTTATTCATTTTTATTGATTATTTGATAATTAAATTAATTATATTATTTTGTATGCGTATTGGGTTGTGGGTTTATAGGGGAATAGGGAGGGAAGTCATTTAATTATAATTAATTAATTAGTATTTTGTATTTATTGGTATTGATTATTAATTTATTGTTAATTAATTTTACATTGTTAATTAATTTTTATTAATTGATAATTAAATTAATTGTGTTATTTTTTATGTGTAGCGCGTTGTGTGTTTATGGGGGAATAGGGTGGGAAGTAATTCAATGTTATTTAAGTAAATATTAATTTAATTGTATTGGTATTTATTAATAATTTATTTTAAAAAATGTTTTAATTGATAAGTATGTTAATTTAACCTCTACGCTATCCAACACTTTCTCTACTGTTGCACTCACTGGAGTGGGAATAGACATTTTTACCCCTATGCTATCCAACACTTTCCCTACTGTTGCACCCACTGGAGTGGGAATAGTAATTTTTACCCCTACGCTATCCAACACCTTCACTACTGTTGCACTCACTGAAGTGGGAATAGTAATTTTTACCCCTACGCTATCCAACACTTTCCCTACTGTTGCACTCATTGGAGTGGGAAAAGCAATTTTTACCCCTACGCTATCCAATACTTTCCCTACTGTTGCAATCCCTGGAGTTGGTATAGTAATTTTAACCCCTACGCTATCCAACATTTACCCTACTGTTGCACTGTTTGGAGTTGGAATAGAAATTGTATTCCCTCCACTATCTAATATATTTTGTATTATTTTAGCTCATGTAGTATATAATTAATTTTAAAAAGATTAAAAATCATTTAATTTTTTTAATTTGTTGCACATATTTATTTAATTTTTATTTATATTATTATTTTATGTGTATAGATGTATTTATAATTTATAAGATTTATTTTAATAATTTATAAGTTATCAAAATAATTGTTAAAACATATGAATAAGTATATATTATATATTATATTATATATTTGATGTATTTATAAATTATATATATATTATTTATAATTTTTAAACATTTGAAAATATTTTTAACTATGTTTATTTTAATTGTATGTATTATTTACTTTATTTTCCATTATTTTTTTAACTTAAAAAAACAATATTTTTAACAACGATATTTTTGACATCGATTTTTTTTCCCCAATAGTTTTGTACTTACCATAATGTAGATAGGATGTCGATATTCTTGACTTCAATATTCTTGCTGCAATATATCTGTAGGTCGATATTCTGACCTTCAATATTCTGTCAGTGATTCAAGTATACCACAGGGCAAAAGCATAAAAACCATTGAGGAACTTCTACAACAGAGACCATGACATTGGACAACACAGATTGAATTCATTATTCAGCTCTCACACTTAAAAAAATTACATTGAGTTTGAGGGAACAGTTTATGAACAACACAGTACTTCAATGGGCAATTACATTGCTCCAAGCCTGGCATGTATCTCTGTACACCAGTTCAAGTAGAAGAACATATGGGCCAATAATCCCTACACTGACCATGTATAACTATGTCACAGATTTATAGACAACATGTTTATTATAAAGTATGGCTCGAAAGAACTAGTAGAGGAGTTCACAGATTGGATCAATGAAAAAAACACCTACTTGAAGTTTACACTGTGTCACCTTGCACCGCCTTCAATCATTTAGAGTCTAGACCATACTAGTATGCTTGAACCCTCTTTCATTCAATTTGATTATTCTGTACAGTTTTGTAGTTATAGGGAATCAGTTTATAGTAAGGAGTTTCTCATATATTGATCAGACAGATTGGGCTCTTTCCCGGCCCGTACCCTCAGAAAGAAAGTCAGAAGTAAGAATTGTATCCTGGGGTAATGCCATTGTTTACCTCCTTCGTTCTTCAATCTTGTATTCCCCTTACTACAATTCCTCTGTAAGCCTTATCTAGTCTTCTGTCACTTTCAGAAATACTAATATTGTTACTTTTTAGTCCTTTAGTGATTCCTTTGTGTCCTGCCTTTACAGATCTTTCCTTTCTAGGAAAGCCATTTTAATTATGTTTGGTACTTTTTCTTCAAGAGAAAAAAATAAAAGTATCCACCGGCAGCTCTAATTCTCTCTAATACCTTGTCTCATACTATTCATGTAAACCAAACAAGCCTCAAAGGGAAAGAAAGTAAATTTAATGTTTTTTGCACATAAAATACTTGTCACATTTTCATCATTGTTTACACAACATAATAGCAGACTGCACCTTTCTCACCCAATGTTCCTGGCATCACTGACCGGTTAGGCCCCCATTTACCCTTCGATGTGGACACCCAAGCAGGCACCTGGCATAGCCACACTCTTCCAGGAGAGTGGCAGGATAGAGTGCTTCTCTGGCTGGATCCGCCCTGCTCCTCTTCTGTTGTCCCGGTCGCTGCAAGTTCGGATCCTCATCGCTGCAAGTTATTTGGGTCAGGAATCCTCCTCTGAGGTGGAACCACAATCCGTCCTTCGATGTTGGGAAAGTGTCCTAAGCCATGGGGTTGTGTGCAGTCCTTTGCTGTTGGGTTCCTCTGGGGTTCTCATCTTCTCAACACTTTCCACTCTTGGGAGCCGATTCCGATCCTGTATTTTTTTTTCCCGTACGAGTCGTATCCATATTTTTTTCCGTACGAATCGTACAAGTCACGTCCGACCCGTGAAGTAAGATTCGTAAAGGAAAAAGTACATACGGATCAGCCCTACCCGTACGAATCAGATCGGGAAAAGTTGTACGAGACGTACCCGGACACTTTTCCGTACGAATCATAAAAATGCAGTCCGACCGGACTAGTACGATCCGGACTGGCTTTCTGATTTACGATTTGTACGGAATATGTCCGTCCCGTACACGGGGAATGACTTGTCCATATGCAATGTCTGTGTGCGCACCGTACAGTAGCAATGTCTGTGTACGCGCCATACATAAGCGATGGCGGTGTACGCACGGTACATAGCGATGGGGGTGTTCGCACCGTACATAAGCGATGGCGGGGTACGCACCGTACATAGCAATGGGGGTGTACGCACCGTACATAAGCGATGGCGGTGTACGCACCGTACATAGCAATGGGGGTGTACGCACCATACATAGCGATGGGGGTGTTCGCACAGTACATAAGCGATGGCGGGGTACGCACCGTACATAGCAATGGCGGTGTACGCACCGTACATAAGCGATGGCGGTATACGCACCGTACATAGCAATGGGGGTGTTCGCACCGTACATAAGCAATGGGGGTGTATGCACCGTACATAGCGATGGGGGTGTTCGCACCGTATATAAGCGATGGCGGGGTACGCACCGTACATAGCAATGGCAGTGTACGCACCGTACATAAGCGATGGCGGTGTACGCACCGTACATAGCAATGGGGGTGTACGCACCATACATAGCGATGGGGGTGTTTGCACCGTACATAAGCAATGGCGGTGTACGCACCGTACATAGCGATGGCGGTGTACGCACCGTACATAAGCGATGGCGGTGTACGCACCGTACATAGCAATGGGGGTGTTCGCACCGTACATAGCAATGGCGGTGTACGCAGCGTACATAGCAATGGCGGTGTACGCACCGTACATACACAACGCATGGGTGTGTGTGTCTGTACGACTCGTACCCCTGTACCGTACTGAACCACGGATACTGTAAAACAGCACAAGGAGGGTCTATTCGACTCGCACAACACCACAAAACACATCTACACTGCACAAAAATTGAAAGGACTGACCTGGACACATCCAAACAGGCAAACAGAGGGGCAAACTCACAACTACCCCATATAACACACCCACCAAAAATTCAAACTGAGCCACACCCACAAATGGACCAATAAAAAGGTCCCACACACACAAACCATGAGCCTTTGCAACAGACTCACTGCAGCTACAGAGCACAACAACAACAGCACCCATCCACCTTAACATATACACCTTCACACAACCTCCTTCACACATACCCCCTCTACACATTCACACCCACACCGTCACATTCAGACCCACACACCCACAACCATCCACAACCTCACCCTACACCATGCCCACAGACAAGAATCCAAAGTTCACAAGGGAGGAGCTGGAGATCCTTGTCAATGAAGTCATCAGAGTCGAGCCACAGCTGTTTGGAACATTGGTCAGACAGTCCAGCATAGCTGAAAAATCACTCCTGTGGCAGAGGATTGTCGATAGGGTGAATGCTGTTGCACCCATCAGAAGGACCAGGAATGAATGCCAAGCCAGGTGGTACGATCTGCGGAGGGCGGTCAAGCGCAAAATGAATGAGGACTACGCCCAGAGCAACATCACTAGAGATGGTGCGCCCCGCAGACCAGTACATTACCATCCCTGGGAGGAGAAGGTGATGGCCATGCTTCCGCCGGTCGGAGTACATGGACTCCAAGGAGTTGCAGAGCCTGGTGAGTACACAAACAACTTACGTAACATGGGGGTAATGGCATCCACACCCCAACTAAACCAAATGCACGCAACTACCCCCAAGCCATCACCGGCCAGAACCACAGTCAAAGACTACATTAATGCCAATAACATGTGTATGCCCCATTGAGAAAGCACGGCCATGCTATGTCCCATGCTACATGAAGCACCAACCCAAGAATAGATGTCCGGTATGCTGGGAGGGTGGGTGGCACAAAACGCATGTTTGAATCATAAATCAGTCACAATTGCCCTCATCCCATATGGGCCAGCTACATAGCCATGCGCTTGGCCCTGGTGTAGGCAGCACAAGGCCCTCCTGTGACCAGTGCAAACACAAACACCAAGACAACAAGGTCAGATATCTAGGACAGGAACTCACACTCACTGTCATGGCAGCATGCTCCATGGGGGGACAGCTACATCACCTGGGAGCCCCAGGGTCAAATCACACTACACCCACCAGCGGGCCCTGTCACACACACCCCTTACTCAAGCAGACACCACCAGGACAGGCAATGGATTTACCCACTGTCACAATGGACATGCAACACAACAACACCAATACATAGCCGAAGAAGCATCAAAGCCACAAATCGACATGTCAAAGACTCAGGAGAACATATCAAACTGTCCCCCGCAACATACCCATCCACAAGTGAGCATTGAGGAGAATGCTAGGCACATACAACTACCTGGAGGAACAGTGCCAACTTGAATGTGTATGAAACATGCATGTTGCATGAAACAGCATTAACATTGTCTGTCTCTCAACCACAGGGCAACGTGATGAATATCACCCCAATAATGGGGGGAAGAATCACAGTCACAGGCTCGGGAGGAACCTGATCCCACCGGCAGCGACGCCTCTCAACACTCCGCGGATGACCCCGACCGACCTGGACCCTCTGGTGTCCAAGCCCCTGCAGAACCTGGTTCAGGAACGTCTGTGCCAACCACCACCCCCATTCCTGCCACATCCCAGGAGACACCAGGGAGCCCTGCCCGCAGTGAACAACTGAGCCAGTTTGACCAGGAGGGACAAGGTGCGGCGGGCACCCAGGAGGAGGCAGACAACACCAACACTGCCATCCCTCAGGGGTCCCGTAGACCCGATGTGCCCACAACGGCAGGCCAGGCTCGTGTGGGCAGGGGTGGTGGGAGTGGAGGACGGCGGAGGCGAGAACCTGACCAGCCAGCTGAAGGGAACGGTATGTCACACATCCACAACATCATGGAGGCATACCGGCGTGACACCAGGGAGTTCAGCCAGGTAGTGGTGACCCTCACAGAGATCAAGAACCAGCAGGCCGAGCAACACGCCAGTCAACAAGAACACCAAGGACGGATGGAGGCAAGACTGGCTGAGCTCCTGGCGGTGCAAAGGGACATAAGCCATTCACTCCGTCGGATCGCTGACAACATGGGTAACCCTCCCTGTGCCACCAGGCACAGACCACCACCAGCCACAGGGAGGGAGGAGGAGGAGGATTCGTCCGACGGAGCGTCCCAAGCATCGTCAAGGCCTGCATCTGAAGGTCCCGCGAGGAAGGTGGGTCGTCCATGGAAAAGACCGTGAGAGGCAGCAGCCCATCCACATCTCCCAGGTCACCCGGCCTGGCACCTGGCCATCATGTGCGACAGCATCACCTCATTGACTGACATCATCTGCCACATGGACTTGCTGGTCACAGTCTGACCAATGATGCCAAACACTGTGGTCTGGACTCTGACGACTTCAAATGCCAAGGATCCCATCTCCCCCTGTGAACTTTGGATTCTATGGTCCCTGCATAGCACCTTTTTCTGTGCACAAATCACACCCCAGAGCTATAAATAAAAAATTAAGACATGAAATTTTATGTTGCATTCATTTAGCATGAGTCCACAACATACGTGTGGGGATGTGTCGAAGTATGCCTGAGTGTGGAACAAACTCCAGCCATCCATACACTTGGATCTGAGTCCGGTCGAGGACACACATGGGTCACAATGTTTCACAAAATACAGATATGGAGCCCAATACTCACCCGTGATGGCCTCAAGCTGCTGAGGGGGGGGGGGCTTGCAGTACTGCTCAGACAGACCAATTTGGAAGAGTATCATGAAGGTGTAGATGTCATGGGTCATGTTGATGTGCCCGGGGAGGGAGTCCTAGGTCTGTTTGGCGAGGTGGGAGAACTATCTCCTGCATGCAGTTTTTATGTGGATGTGATGAATGGTGGCCAGGGCAAGGTAGGCTGCATGGAGTTGGGCCAATGGGGTGTTGGATGACAGACATCCAAGGTCAGTGTTGGGTCTGGGATTGTGGACTGCCTCCTGAGTGTGGTTGAGGAGTCTGAAGGTGATCCTGCAGCACACAGTGAGCCATTGTACCTATCTCAGGTGGACGGTGATGTGGCTGGGGCGGGGGATGTTGCAGATGAGGTGTCCGGATGCACCCTGGATGTGGACAACTTCTCCTGCAGTTTTGCTGTTGTGCTCCGTAGAGGCCGGTGCTGTAGTTGAGACGGCTGGTGTCGTGGACCAGGGGGACGGTCTGTCTTGCCTTGGAGTGGATCCATCTGTGGGTCATTTGCAGCATGTGGAGGGTGTTGCAGCATGAGGTACAGATGGTGGTGAGTTGCATCGTAATTGTGAGCGATGGGTCCATGATGAACACCAGCTTGCGTGCATGGCCACTGGGTGCTGGTGCGGTGCACAGACCAGTGGGACACAAGGAGTTGACCCAGCTGTAAGGGGACAATCCTCAGATGATGACCTCTGTCCTGTCCAAGTCCAGCCTCAGGTGGCTGATGTTCAGCCATTCCTCAACGGATCTCATGCCTTCTTGAAGTTTGGATCTGGCAATGGCTGGGTCTTTGGTGAGTTTGAGGAGCAGCTGGGTGTCAATGGCATACGAGATGATGATTAGGTCGTGTGCGCATGTGATGGTGGAGAGGGGGGTCATGGAGACATTGAAGATCGTTACGCTGAGAGACGAGCCCTGTAGCATGGGCCAGATGATCCCAGTGTACTACATGTTGCAGGGTGGAGGCAGACTCCCTGGGCCTTGCTGGTGAGCGACTTTCTGATTTAACCCTGGGCCTTCCAATGGATACTAGTGTTGGAGATGTGTGAGCTGACAGTGTGGTAGCACATGGTGTAGAATGCCATTGAGAGGTCAAGGGTGGTGGCCTCACCATTGTCGAGCATGGCAAAGTTGTCGTTGGTGGTGGCAATGATGACGGTTGCAGTGGTGTGATTGCTGTGGAAGAATTGCCTGGAGATGGTTGTATGGAGGAAAATTGTCTTTTGCTTGTTGAGTGTCTTCCTGATGATATTTGCTGGGTAGGGAAGCAGGGTGATGTACCAGGAGATCCTGCGGTACTGCCGTCCGTTGTTTAAGAAGGGCCTGGGTCTCTGCATGCCTCCTGCACCCATGGAATGTGGCAAACTCAAAGGAGACATTCAGGACGCGTTGGACGTGGGCTTCAAGGATGGGGAATGATGTGGCTTAGATGTTGTGTGGGAAGGGGCCTGATGGAGAGCCAGAGTGTATGTTGCACATGAGCCAGGTTGTGTCATTGCTGCTGATGGGAGTCCATAACCTGATGGGGGTTTGTCCTGCGGATAATAGTGCTGTCTGCCTCTGGGTGCCAAGGCTGTCGTGTATGCCCATGAGCTTGCAGTGGTACAAAGTTGCAAGGGATGTGATCTGCCTTGCAAGGGTGGGGTGTCTTGGATGGAGATCTGCTGTCAGTTCACTCACAATGCTGATGAGCTCCTTGATGTCGTGTGTTTGGGTGTCTCGGAACTATATGAAGGATCTCCACTTGTCCTTGCTGATGATATGGTGATGGCTGTGTGTGGTGTTTCCCAGGGCGGTAAGGCAAATGATGGCTCTTTGTGTTGCAAGGTTTGCACAAGAGTCCGGCCAAGTCTGTAGGAGTCCAGTAGGTCTGCCTTGTCCCAGGTGCCTTAACTGTTGTTCTGCTTCACAGGAAAGTCCGTCAATGTGGCAAGATTGTTGGATCAGTTGCTGATCCAGTGCGTGAGGTTGCAGGGTGTGGCGGGGGTGTTGTTTTGAGTGTCCCATGCAGCTTGTCTGTGGTGACTTACATCAAGCATCTTTGGGGGATCGGTGGCGGGGTGTGGGGCAGTGTGTTGCTTGTCGGAGACGTGGATTCAAATGTTGATGGACCAATGATGGATGATGGGGTGGTTCCCTTCCAGCAAGAAGTTACTGGCCCCCAGCCACATGTAGCCCGTGGAGGTGAGGGCGTGCGTGCAGATGTACGTGTTGATGGCTTAGCGGAATAGTGGATGTAGGCCTGCAGATCTGTAGAGGAGTGTTACACTGAGGGTTGCCATGGAGTTGCAGCAAACCCGGATTTGTGACTCTGAGGGTGTACTTGTGAATAAATAGCAATTCATGCCCCGGGATTGGTGTTGCCGTCCCTGCGGGTGATCTAGTATCCATCTGAGATGGCACTGAAGACGTCATGTGCTGAGGATGCTTTTGTCCAGGTTACTGTCATGAAGGTGATGTGTGGGGCTGTTGTGTTTAGGAGGTAACAGAGTCCAATGGCGTGCTGGTAGACGGAGCGGATGTGGGGTAGGAGGCACATTACCTGGTTGTTCTGACAGGGTCTTGTAGGCTGGGCAGCACTGTGTAGGCAGTTGGAGTAGCACACTCAGCATGCAAAGGTGTCGTGTGTGTGCTTAGGGTTTGCCTGATAGCAGGAGGATGATTGTCACGATGACATTGCTTGGAGAGTGGCTGCAGCATGAGCCTGTTGTGTGACGTGGGTCATGCAAAGAC
Organism: Triturus cristatus; assembly: GCF_964204655.1. Taxonomy (NCBI): domain Eukaryota; kingdom Metazoa; phylum Chordata; class Amphibia; order Caudata; family Salamandridae; genus Triturus; species Triturus cristatus. Next base: position 266,410,289 of record NC_140595.1, on the reverse strand, counting down.
TAGAGGGTCGTGCACTGTGCATGTTGCAGGCATAGACGTTCCTGCCTTTGGCACGGCGCTGGAGCTACAGTGGCACAGAAAAGCTGCTGCCTGCATTTCAAATGGGTGGAGGGGGAAGGGCAGAGCATTTTTGAGGTGTGGGGGTTGCAGAATCAGGGCACTCGGTGGGGCGGTGCCGCAGGTGAGGCAGCAGCAGGCGGAAGGGGTTAGAAATTAGGCAAAAAGTAGCACACAAAGACAAGGTCTGAAAGGCACAGTGCAACAGGTGTATGTAAAGGAAGGAGTGTCAGGTTACTCTTGGGTCACTACGAGAAAATTACAGCCACTGGATCAGGCAACAAAATGCGGAGATGCGCAAAGGAGACACACCATCAGCAGGCGTTCACGTCCCGTTGTGGGGAGCAACCTGCACAAATACATACCCAACCAGGTACTTCATGCACAATAGAGATCATTAGCCATAAAGCACTGCATGCATGTTGCCAAAGTACACATACACACAGATGCTCAATCTTTGACTATTATGCCATAGATGACGCATGCAAACTGTCAAGAGAGCTGCAGTGACAGAGATGAGGCACTTTGGATTGTGCTGAACACCTTTATTCCACATACACACACAAAGGGATATGCATCCATATTAACAGACTCACAGGTCAGTTGACAGAACATGTGGGACATACGCTGGACACCCCCTTCACAACACGGATGATGTAAATCCCAATGAACTAGCACACAAATTAAGGGGATGAGCCAAACACATCCTGCTGCACACGGAGAGGCTGAAATTCCCGATGGAGCCTGTTGTTGTGATGTCCCCCACTATGTCCACCCGTAGCATCTGCAATGTTTCAGAGGCAAGGTTTACACATATTGATGCCTTCATCAGACGCCACACTCCACTACAGATGACTGTCAAGAAGGATCACTATCATGTCATGGGAGTGATGCTACATGTTATATGCTCCATGGTGAGAAGACATGTATGCATGGTACCACAACATGCACAGAAGCAGTCCCCACACATTCCAAACCCGTACCACCACAAAAAATCCTTGCTGCAAACCTTACCAAGACTGACCTTTCCACATGTCCGTGCATGGAACGCTGATTCAGCACACGTTGCAATGCTCATGAGGAATAGCAGGAGGACAACGATGACACGAGCAGACAACAGGCCCAAAATACCTGGGAATGACAGACACACAAGAAGTCACCTAAAACAATTATCACCGCACACATGGACATTTACCAAACATGAACTATGTTTGACACATGTAAATTGCAAAGAAAGTCTCTCCACAAAACTGTGTGGCATGACATCATCACTCGAGTGACACATCAGAACACACATCCAAGTCACTTTGCATTCAGTCAGCTGGACACACACATTGCAACACATGCCACTCAATGCTACAAGCTTGCACACTCATACCCAGTGACTCACCCTTATGAGAAGAAGTTGCGTATGAGCTGACTCCGGATATAATCCTCTTCCTCATCACTAGCCTCGTGAGCAAGCCCTTGATCCTCCATGGGTGGATGTTCCTGCTCATCCAGATCCAGGATGAGTGGGACTGCCTTCTCAACTGCCATGTTGTGCAGCATGCAGCACACGAGGAAGATTCGGCAGACCTTCTCCGGGGCATAAGGGAGGGACCCGCCTGTCTTGTCCAGGCACCGGAATCGGCTCTTCAGGAGGCCAAACGTCCTCTCAATCACTCGCCTGGTCTGCCCGTGTGCATTGTTGTACCTGTGATCTGCAGCTGTTCTTGGGTTGCGGAGAGGTGTCATTAGCCATGGCATGTTGGGATATCCAGAGTCCCCTACATGGAAACATCATGTAAAAAAGTGGGTCAGGAGATGCCGTAAGAGCCAAAGATACCGCAACACACAGGACAAACAGAGTATACCCACCAACAAGACATGCTCGTTCGTTGTGCAGCCGCAGCATCATTTGTGGCACCCTGCTACGCCTCATGATGTAGGCATCGTGTGCTGATCCTGGAAAACGTGCACAGACATGGGAAATCAGCATGTTAGCAAGACACACCACAAGGGCATTAATCGAGTGGTAATGTTTTCTATTGCGATAGACTTGTTCCTGTGCCTGTGGTGGTACCAAAGCCACATGTGTACCACCAATGGACCCAATGACATGGGGCATCCCTCCCAGGGCATAGAAATCACCCTTGACATCTGTCAACTCCTCAGGAGTAGGAAATGTGATGAATTCATCAAGGTGCTCCAACATGGCTGCTAAAACATCACGCAGGACACGGCTGAACATTGTCTGTGACATGGCACCAACATCAGCTATGATGAATTGAAACGTACCTGTGGCAAAAAAATGTAGGGCTGCCATCACCTTCATCTTTCGGGTCAGCGCAGTAGGATACCTGGGTCGCGTTTGGAGGTGTGGTGCCAGCCTGTCGGTCAAGTCCTCAATCAACTGTTGAGTGAATCTGTAACGTCGGATGCAGGCACGTTCCCTCATGGCACCCAAGTCTGGCATTGGTCTTGGGACAGGCGGTGCCCTGCAAGACATTGTTTGTAAGAATGAAGATTGAGAGTCTGCCAATATCAATGTCAATGAACATACCACATGCTACACTGCTAATACACATCAGGTAACTATGGAGTCGGGTGTGTGCAATACATACAGGACACATATGCCAGCTTGCTGGCACTCCTACAAAAAGCCAGATACACCTGTTGATTGTCAAGTCAACATGACATGCCCTGAAATGATTTGGGGGCCAGTCTGAGTTAAGAGCCACAGATATCACCGGAGTGACACACAGCCACATAGCTGCATTGGAAGGATGTCATCTCATCCAGACCGCTGACTGAAAGGCACACGCACAGGTCACATGGAATGTCAAATGTACATATCAAACACAGTGCGATGAAGGGGTACACGTGACAACACAAAGACACAGCCATTGAGACAACGCAGACATGTATGACTGGAAAAATATGATGTCCGATGCACACAGACCCTACAGCCATGTGAATCCACATGTGGCATGGTGTGCGTCGATGTGTTCCATGCCCATCTCCACACAGACCCCTGTTGGATGCACCAACAGCAGATGCAGTTGACGGGACACTGACATCAAGCTCATGGGAACACATGACACACACCTGACATAGTCCCAAAGGGGCACGCTGATCGTGACAGGTCAGTTGATAGAGTGTCCCTGTCCCTGGCATCAGGAGACAGGTGCGGGTGTTGATGACTGTGCCATCCCACTGCTGCTGTGCATGACACAGTTGTACTACAGACACACATGTGGCAAGTGTCAAGGTGATGTGTGCCACATAGTGCCCCATCACACATGACATGTGCCCACAGGTCATCACACATCAATTGTGCAACTAGATGAGATGACCTGGGCAATATCACTGGCTAACACACCTAGGGCCTGCACATGAAAGTATGCAATGACAAGTACTTGATGGACATCCTTGTGCGACTGGTAGCCCTCCATTCCTGGCATGTGTACGTCGGTATTACCATTGTAAGCGTGTGAAATGCGTACCCGTACATGTACGCACTAGTAGTACACGTAAGGGGATCGCAATAGTAGTACACGTACCTGTACGCACTAGCAGTACACGTACGTGTACTATTATTGCGTACAGGTACGTGTACTACTAGTGCGATCACCTTACGGGAACGCACTAGTAGTACACGTACGTGTACTACTAGTGCGTACAGGTACATGTACTACTAGTGCGATCCCCTTATGGGTACACACTAGTAGTACACGTACGTGTACTACTAGTGCGTACAGGTACGTGTACTACTATTGCGATCCCCTTACGGGTGCATACCGTAAGGGAATCGCACTAGTAGTTCACGTACATGTACTACTATTGCGTACAGGTACGTGCACTACTATTGCGATCCCCTTACGGGTACGCACTAGTAGTACACGTACGTGTACTACTAGTGCGTACCCGTAAGGGGATCGCAATAGTAGTACATGTACGTGTACTACTAGTGCGTACACGTATGGGTCAAACGCACTGTACAACAGGTGCCGTAGAGGTACGTGTGAAACGCACAGTACCTGTGTGTGGATTTGAAAATTACATAGGGGACACATAAGGGACAAGTGTTAGGCCATAAATGCATGCTGGTTGTCATGGATACCGAGTTTTCAGTTGAAATGTGTCCATCAGGTGTCCTGGAAAAGTCAGTTGGCCACAAAATACAATGTTGCAAAGTGGTTGTTGACTTGACATGATGCTCAAATTTTTAACAATGCAAATGCTGTCACTGGTGTATGTTTAAAGGGATTGGTGTATGTTTAAAGGGATTGGAGTAAACGTAGGATGCAAATGAGTCTGACCAATCACTATGTACTCCTCTAAATGAATGCCCCTCAGCAAGACAGATATAAGGCAGCCAGAACCCATTAGAGGGCACTTGCCTGCACAACTCAAGAGTCGACAACACTGCTGCTGTCTCTGCTTCCTCTGGCCATGTCACCTGCTGTGGAGAGGGCCCAGCCATTCAACCTGGAGGAGAATGAGGCCTTGCTGGACGTCCTCCTCCCACAGTACACCAGCCTGTATGGGAGACCAGGGGAGCAGGTGAGTGCTGACTCCACTACCTTTGCCTATGCACCTGTTGTGTGACAGTCAATATAGTGTCCAGGTGGGACACACATGCAATGTTGTTTAGAGTGTGTCCCGGGGGGGGGTCATGCTTATGGCTCTCATGCAGAGCATGATGTAGTTCCTGTGTGCACTCCTCACTTGCATAGTGCTTACAGTGACTTTCACTGCATAGTGCATGACACATTCAGCCTGGCAAATCCTTGGTGGCTTTTCTTCCTGTTGTCCTGAGGTGATTCAGTGGTCCCCCCGGTGTGACAGGTGACTTTACCCACAGATGTGTATGAGTTGAGTGGACCTGTCGTGAGAGTGTCCAAATGATGTGTACGGCCTCGTGGACATTGATGTGTGTGAATGTTTCTTGTCATGTGGGTGAGTGTCTATATGAAGTGTTGCACCACAGCTGCATGGTGGAGACAATATATCTACCCATCTGATGTGACAAGTAAGCCATGCTTTGTGTCTGACTTGCAGAGCTAGCACGACACCTGTGACTCCCCACTGGCAAATGGCACATGTGCAGAGTGAGGGTTGTTTCCACTGTTGTCAATGACAGGCGAGTGATCTGTGCCTGGGTGTGTCTGTCTAGTCTGCTGAGGGTGCGTCAGTGGAGTGGGACATGTGTCTGCTTGGCACGTGCTGGCCATCAGCCTGCTGTTGCATGTGCTGCACAGTTTGTGCCTGTCATGCTTGCCGAACACAGACCACGGAAGATCGCGATCACCTTCAACATGGCCGCTCGCGAAGGCGCATGCGCAACGAAGTCAGGCGAGTAGAAAAGCCTGACTTCCGGTGAGCTCGAGGCTTCGCGTTCAGTGTTGCTCCCCAGGCTGTTGTAGTGACTTCCTGTTGTTCCGACCCGTCCTTAGATATTCGTAAGACTCTCGGAGTCTTTGTACTTTGCCTTTCGTGACCCTTTTCAAGTCATAGGCATATGTGCTGAAACATTTCTACTTCAGCCATACGTCAGAGCTCTGACTTCCCGAGTCCTTCTCACTCTGCTCGGGACATCTTGATTTACGAGCGTAAAGCGCTTTTCCTTCCCTGGTTTCAAGTTTTTAGAGGGAAATCTCGGGTAGCGGTGTGCTCCGCCCGCCTTACCGGATTTTGTCCCGTGGGCCGGCCGGGTTTAACCGCTCCCGCCCCCTATTTCTGGACTCTCTAGAACCTGCAATTCCCTTTACTCTCCTCCCTTCCAGTACAGTTTTCCTTGGTCTCCCAGAGAAGAGCCGTTTCCACCGCATTTGGGAGAGGTCTGGATCTGGTGTGAACCTACGCGTCTGCAGACGGTGGTGTTGCTGATTTATTACAGAGTTATTCCCTTCAAAACAAAGGTACTGTGCAGGGGTTGCCAGAGGGTGCAGTATACCATTAATTTAGTACTAACTCACCAATGTCCCTGTTTTTTGACCTCTAGTTATATGTCAGATGGAAGACGCTGTAGGACAAGGGTGCATTCCTTAAATCGTACCAGTGCCTTTCCTGTTAAATTCCTTAGGACTCTCCATTTCGATCATCACTGTTCCTAAGCTAGGTATTCAATACTCCTATCGTGTCCCTTGTTAATGTAGTGGGGGTCAGGGTATATTTTCATATACTATCTAGGTACTCACTCCCTCTTTGTGCCTTTCTAGATTTACGAGTTCCCAGACCACAGATGAGGTGAAGACTGCCGTTCTCTGGATATTACCCCTCTTTCCTTGTTTTGTTTCCCCTCTTTCCCCAATCACCTGTGTATTCTAGGGTTGGATAGATACACTAGGTGAGGGTGGAAGGTTGGGAACTAGCAACACCATCATTGAAACTCGGTGGCGCTCCTGCAGAACCTTTATCCGGTAAGATCCTGACAGAACGCGAAGCCCAAGTGGTGTGTTCTGCCCGAGCAACCATGGACTTACCCCAGGTGACATTAGCTGACTTAGCTAACATGATAGGGAATTTACAGATAGAAACACAGGCATTGGCCACTCGGGTCAATGCAATACAGAGAGAGAGACATGGGAAAGTGGGCTCTAGGGACTCTGCTCAGGTGATACACGTTACCACTCCCCCTTCCATTCCTCTCGCTCCACCCGAAAGGTTTTCGGGGGAGTCAACCAAATTTGCCACATTTATTAGCCAGTGTCAGCTGCATTTCACTTGTAAGACGCACTGTTTTCCCAAGGACCAGGCAAAGGTTGCTTTCGTGATTTCTTATCTAGGGGGATCTGCCGCTAAATGGGCAATTCCGTTGATAGAACGGGACGACCCTTTATTACAAGACTATGGGGCTTTTAAGGGAGAATTTAAAAAACTTTTCGATAAGCATACATATACCCATTCCGCAGACACTGAATTGCTCTCCCTCAAACAAGGGACAACTGATCTGATTTCCTACATCACATTGTTTCAGAGGTTAGTGGTTGAGGCGGACTGGCCAGAAGAAAAACGCAGCACTCTGTTCTATCGAGGCCTCAGAGACGACATTAAAGACGCCTTATCCCAGATAGTTGATCCCCTAGCTCCTGTAAAGAACTTATAGACTTAGTAGTCAAGATAGATCATCGTATACAGGAACGTAAGAGAGAAAAAGGGAAGCCAGAGGTCCGAACAATGACTTTCAGAGAGAAAAGACCGGAAACCACTTCCGTGGTAGACGAAGTAGAACCCATGCAGATAGGGACGATACGAGGTCCTTTGACACTTGAAGAAAGGCGTCGAAGGCGTGATAATCAATTATGTCTCTATTGTGGGAAAGCGGGACATTTTCTTAGAACTTGTCCTACCAAGCCCTTGCAGACAAAGAAGTCGGAAAACTAGAAAGCCCGGGGCCCTGTGAGACAAGGACTCCGGGTTATTCAGGTTTAAGTGTCTCTTCCTCTGACCCTATTATGTCTCCCTCCAGTCATTTTTTTGTCCCGGCGGAACTGTTCTGGGAACATGGAAAGACTAAGATCCAAATCATGATAGATTCTGGAGCCTCAGGGAACTTTGTGGATAAGGCTTGGGCTCAGGAACAGCTTATTCAGGCTCAAGATAAGGGCTATGTCGAAACAGTAACCACTATTGATGGAAGCGTATTAAAATCAGGACCCATCACACACAAGACGGAGTCCATAAAGGTTCTTCTGGAACCCAATCATGCATAAAGAATAGAATTTGATTTGATTCAATCTCCTCAGTTCCCGGTTTTGTTGGGCCTCCCTTGGTTGAGGTTGCATAACCCCTTCATAGATTGGAAGAAAGCAACAATACAGTTCCGCCCTGAGTGCTGCACAGCACATATAGTAACTTCTAGCCAGGTAACTACCGAGTGTTATGCTGCCCTGGGATCCTCTCCTCGGGATGACGATGATGCTAGTTATGGGTCCACCTCCCATCCGTCCCCAGTCCGGTGTATGTATAGCACTCTCGGACTTGGGAGACAGGTGGGCGAGGGAAGGAAGGGTAGGGACCGCGGGGAAGGAGATCTGAAAAGAGAGAAGAAGAAGACCGGTTACTCCAAGGCGGTCTTTTCGGGTACAGTTCCCCCCACCCTGTGCCTGAGGCCACGGCTCACCTGAGCTCTATTTTCCCCCTGCGTGGTATTTAAGTTTCACCCCAGGACTGCTCAGTCCCGTGCGTGGATAGGGGAATGTCTCCAGGCCTTCCGTGGAACGCGGAACTGGGTCCGGTGTCTACCTCGTTACTTCACGGGTAGCCGGGTGGTGGGTCAAGGGTCTCGAAAAGGTGTTCGAAGAATTCTAGGTAGGCGCTTCCACTCTACGCCTCTCTGAGTTCCAAGGGCGGAGGAGCGCTGGGAGTGCTCTGGCTTTCTACCGTTCCGTCACGGAGAAGCCCAGAGCGCACTATGTCTATTCCTAGCGCTACGACGTCACACCCTCAATCCTTGGGCGGAGGAGCGCTAGGAGCCGGATCGGGATTCTCCCGAGCAGGGAGCGATGGAATAAGCAGGGAATACGGTGAGGAAACCCGGCGCTACTACGTCACGCCCGGAATCCAGGGGCGGAGGAGCGCTGAGAGGGCTTCTCACCTGAAAGCTGGAGGAGGTCTCGGTCACAGCACTGGAAGCCTCGCAGAGACAGGTCTTCGGTAGTGCCTACAGCGTCAGCGGCGAGGGAGGGCCACGAGGCGCTGCACTTTCCGAAAACTGCTAACGTTACCTGATTCACTAGGAAGCGGGAAGTCCCTCTGGAAACGGAGGAAAGCGGGTTGCCAAGAAAGCGTCCGTGTTCAAAACGTTCAGCCTCGATGAATGGAATCATTGGCCCCGCCTCCTGGGAGGAGCCGCGTTATGTGCATTCTGGAGACCACGTGTGTCGGCGGTCTCCGGGGACTCTGGATGTTGGTGTCCTAGCGCCGCTTGGGTGCGGGGCGCGATTCGAATCATGACAGCGAGACAGGTGTTGATGAGGGAGACACGTTACCCCGGGTATATCAAGATCTGAAGGCCATATTCGATGCGGAAGAGGCCACTAGTCTTCCCCCTCATCGACCATACGATTGTCGAATAGATCTCCAAGCAGGAGCTAAAATACCGTGTAGCAGAGTTTACTCTCTTACGGAGAAAGAAAACCTTTACCTGAGAGAATATCTGGACACTATGTTGGCTATGGGATTTATTCGTCCTTCTAGATCTCCTGCTTCTTCCTCTCTATTTTTTATACCTAAGCGGGAGGGGGGTCTAAGATGCTGTATAGATTATAGAGCCTTAAATAAGATCACGATTAAGAACAGGTACCCTCTCCCACTCATCTCCTCTCTCCTTGATAGAGTCAGAAGCGCCCAAGTATTTACGAAACTGGACTTGCGGGGGGCGTATCATTTGGTCAGGGTAGTAGAAGGAGATGAGTGGAAGACTGCATTTTGTACTAAGTATGGTCTTTTTGAGTACCTTGTAATGCTCTTTGGGCTTTGTAATGCCCCCTCAGCATTTCAATTTTTCATCAATGAGGTGCTCAAGGAGATGTTGGATGTCTATGTCATCGCATATATCGATGATTTATTGATTTACTCTCCTTCACTGCAGGAACACATACCCCACGTGAGAAACGTTTTACAGCGACTGCAGGACAATCATTTATATTGCAAACTAGAGAAATGTACGTTTCACGTACAAACGGTCCCCTTTTTGGGCTTTATCATCTCACCGCAGGGGTTGAGTATGGACCCACAGAAAGTTGAAGCCATTCATCGTTGGCCTGCTCCTCAGAAGGTAAAGGACATACAAAGTTTCCTAGGCTTCGCTAATTTTTATAGGTGTTTCATTAATGGGTTTTCAGGACTGATAGCGCCTATCACTAAACTGCTAAAGAAAGGGGTTCCCTTTTTATGGACAACAGAAACCGATAAGGCGTTTCAAGCCTTGAAGACGGCCTTCACACAAGCTCCGGTGCTCCAACACCCAGATCCCAGGTACCCATTTATATTGGAGGATGATGCTTCACAAGCTGCGGTGGGTGGGGTTCTATCCCAGGCAGACCAAACTACAGGGGAATTACACCCGGTAGCATTTTTTTCCCATAAGTTCACACCAGCAGAATCAAACTATGCTGTTGGAGACAAGGAGTTATTAGCCATTAAAAAGGCATTTGAAGAGTGGCGTCAATATCTGTTGGGTGCTAGGCACACGGTTACGGTGTTCACGGATCACCGTAATTTGCAATTTTTAAGATCAGCCAAGGCCTTGTCCACGAGGCTGTTACGTTGGGCTCAATTTTTCAGTGAGTACGATTTCACTATTCAATATCGAGCAGGTAGAAAGAACGGTAAGGCTGATGCCTTATCCCGTTTAGGGTTTGATCTTCCAGAAGAACTAGTAGAACCGCCCCTCATCATACCTCAGAATAGAATTGTGGGAGGGATTTCGGAAGAGGAATTCCGCACTAAGGTGAAAACAGACCAACAGACAGTGAGTGGACAAGAGATGGTAGAAACAGTTGAGCACGTTACCAAAGAGATGTTTGTTTATGTTCAAGAAGGTCTGGTTCTTCCTACTTTGGACTTGCAAAGACAAGCGTTGGAATGGTGTCATTCACACCCTTTGCCGGACATCCTGGGATAAAGAAAACCACAGCCTCTGTAAGACGGTGGTTTTGGTGGCCTACACTAGTAAAAGATGTGAAGCATTTTGTAAAAACTTGCCATGTGTGCGCCCAAAGTAAGACGTCCCGTCAAAATCCTATGGGATTACTACAACCCCTGCCTACACCTCCGCTACCATGGCACACAGTGTCTCTAGATTTTATTGTGGAATTACCGATCACTTCTAAGGGACACACCACCCTGTTGGTAGTAGTGGATCTGTTTACAAAAACAGCACATTTCGTTCCCCTACAAGGTCTCCCTACTGCTGCTGAACTCGCTACTGTTTCCCTCCATCATGTGGTTAGGTTACACGGTTTTCCCTCTGTGGTCATTTCAGACAGAGGAACCCAGTTTTTTTCCCGTTTCTGGAGGAAACTATGCTCTCTGCTGCAGATAGATGTCAGACTGTCTTCTAGTCACCATCCACAAACCGATGGTCAGACCGAGAGGGTAAATCAGTGTTTTGAACAGTATATAAGAAGCCAATCGTTACACTCTAGTACAGAATGGGACAAGATGGTATGGGTAGCAGAATATGCTTATAATAACAGTCAACATACCTTCACCAAATACACTCCATTCTTCTGTTCTTACGGCTTTCATCCTTACCCTCTGTGAACACTTCAGAATGTACCGCTCCAGCAGTTAGTAAATTCATTCAGAACATTCAAGACATACACAAACTCACACAGGAAAATTTAGACCAGGCAAAGGCAAATTATAAGAGAGGGGCTGATACGCATAGGCAGGCAGAACCTTTGTATCAACCAGGGGATGAGGTATGGTTATCATCGAAATATATTCCTCTATGGGGTCCTTGTAAATTCAAACCTAAGTTTCTTGGCCCATACAAGATCAAAAGAGCAATTAACCCTGTAGCTATGGAGCTAAACCTTCCGGTGTCTTTTAAGGTACACCCCGTATTTCATGTCTCACTGTTAAAACCTATGGAACCTGAGACTCGTCTTCCTCTAACTCCTGCTCCGGTGTTGGTGGATGGCGAGGAAGAATTTGAAGTGGAAGCCATCATTGACTCAAGACGAATTAGGCGTCGTTTGCAGTATCTGATACACTGGAAAGGTTACGGAATAGAGGAGCGTACATGGGAACCGGCCAGTCACGTACATGCCCCTCGATTAATCCGTTTGTTTCATAGACGCCATCCTCACAAACCCAAACCTGTGGGAGGGGTTCTGGGGGGAGTGTACTGTCATGCTTGCCGAACACAGACCACGGAAGATCGCGATCACCTTCAACATGGCCGCTCGCGAATGCGCATGCGCAACGAAGTCAGGCGAGTAGAAAAGCCTGACTTCCGGTGAGCTCGAGGCTTCGCGTTCAGTGTTGCTCCCCAGGCTGTTGTAGTGACTTCCTGTTGTTCCGACCCGTCCTTAGATATTCGTAAGACTCTCGGAGTCTTTGTACTTTGCCTTTCGTGACCCTTTTCAAGTCATAGGCATATGTGCTGAAACATTTCTACTTCAGCCATACGTCAGAGCTCTGACTTCCCGAGTCCTTCTCACTCTGCTCGGGACATCTTGATTTACGAGCGTAAAGCGCTTTTCCTTCCCTGGTTTCAAGTTTTTAGAGGGAAATCTCGGGTAGCGGTGTGCTCCGCCCGCCTTACCGGATTTTGTCCCGTGGGCCGGCCGGGTTTAACCGCTCCCGCCCCCTATTTCTGGACTCTCTAGAACCTGCAATTCCCTTTACTCTCCTCCCTTCCAGTACAGTTTTCCTTGGTCTCCCAGAGAAGAGCCGTTTCCACCGCATTTGGGAGAGGTCTGGATCTGGTGTGAACCTACGCGTCTGCAGACGGTGGTGTTGCTGATTTATTACAGAGTTATTCCCTTCAAAACAAAGGTACTGTGCAGGGGTTGCCAGAGGGTGCAGTATACCATTAATTTAGTACTAACTCACCAATGTCCCTGTTTTTTGACCTCTAGTTATATGTCAGATGGAAGACGCTGTAGGACAAGGGTGCATTCCTTAAATCGTACAAGTGCCTTTCCTGTTAAATTCCTTAGGACTCTCCATTTCGGTCATCACTGTTCCTAAGATGGTATTCAATACTCCTATCGTGTCCCTCGTTAATGTAGTGGGGGTCAGGGTATATTTTCATATACTATCTAGGTACTCACTCCCTCTTTGTGCCTTTCTAGATTTACGAGTTCCCAGACCACAGATGAGGTGAAGACCGCCGTTCTCTGGATATTACCCCTCTTTCCTTGTTTTGTTTCCCCTCTTTCCCCAATCACCTGTGTATTCTAGGGTTGGATAGATACACTAGGTGAGGGTGGAAGGTTGGGAACTAGCAACAGCATAATTGAAACTCGGTGGCGCTCCTGCAGAACCTTTATCCGGTAAGATCCTGACAGTGCCATGATCAGTGAGTGTGTTGCACCCCTCATGCACCATGTTGACTTTCAATGCCATGTAGTGCATTGGCGCTTGCAAACAGGGCTATTTCTTGTTGTGAATGAGGCAATTCATGTCAGCATCCTATGCCCTGTTCAATATTTCAAAGATGTTCTAATGTGTGTCTCTGGGACATGGAGCAGGTGTATTGATGTTGTGTCACTTTGTCATCCTGACAGGTAACTGCCTACGAGAAGGGGGTGATTTGGAACAACGTCGTCAGGGCCGTGAGAACTGCGGGGGAGCGTAGTCGCAGCTGCCACAGGTCAGCAAGAGGTGGCAGGACATTCGGTGCTGGACCCGGCGGATCGCCCGGGTCCAGCTGGGGCTCGACCCTCCTCGCCCCCACGGCGGCCGCCGACGCCTGACCCCCCACATTAGACGTGTCCTGGCGGTGGTCTTCCCTGGCCTCGATAGGCAGTTACAGGAGAGACTGCAGCAAGGAGGGGGTAGGTACATGGCTTTTGGTCGTGTTATGTGTCGCCTGCTTTTGAAAGTGCTCTTTCGCGTGAATACACTCCCAGAGTTGATATTTGCAGTACATTTTCTGTTCCCCATTGTCACCTGGGGCTCTTTTTCATCCCTTCCCCTCCTTGACATGTGTCCCCTGGTCTGTGTGTAATCACATTTGCACATGGTCATCGAGGGTGCCAGTGAATCTAAGTGCACATAGCTTTCTGCATCATGTTGGAGGGTGGTCTGTGACTTGTGTTGGTACCTTGCCTGTGCCATGACCTGTTCACTATGTTGGGGGTCCATATTTGTTGTCACTGATGATTCTCAACATAGGAGTGTAAGCTTTCAACTGAACCCCCTTGCAGCATGCATGACCAATGTTGTGGCCTCAGACATGATGTGCATGAGTGGGAGATATGCATAGTGCCATGACGGTTGAACATGGTACAGTCAGCTCATTCCAGGACCACGGAGCAGTGTGCCCACTACAGTCCCCTGAGACACCCTGGCCTCCTAATCATGAGTGTCATCCAACACTGTGCACATTCACTGTGGGTTCAGCATAGGTCTGCCTCTGTGGCAATGTTACCTGGCCTACTTTGTATTTTTCAAATGTGTGCTACATGTGTCCACTGGACAGGGATACACCATTTTGCTTGTGCATACTCACACTGGGCAATGCCTGTGTGGCTATTCACAACAATCTGTTGATGGTTGTTTGTCACAAATATGTGTTGCTAGCCCCACGAGGTGATATTGTTTCAATGAAGCAAGTTTTCAAGCACAGTTATTGTAACCCTGAATAAGAGGTGTCAGTTCTTGATCTGTATCAGTCACATTGACTCAGGTATGGGGGGTGCGGGTGGGGCATACATGTGCAACCCTGATTTTTCATTGCCAGGTCTGACTTGTGTGTGAGAATTGGCTGTACAGAAAATCAACGTGCAGTGCCCCTGTGATGGTGTCCAGTGCTTAATGTTCGTGCTTTGCAGCCTGTGTCAGTTTTTTACAAACATGTATCGTGCTCATACATTTTTGGCACCTGTGTGTGGTTCAGATGCAACGCAGTTTTGACTTTGTGTGCTGACATCTGTGTGTCCATTCTGGCTTGCCATGAGGGTGTCCCCACAGTACAGCTAGGCTTTTTTTCAAACCAATTGCAGGCCCATTAGCTTATCCATTGTCCTGGGTGTGGACATGTGTGCCACTCCAGATGACAGGCAGTAGGTCATAGGTGTGGCCAACTGTGTAATCAGGTGACGGATAGCCATGTGACAACTGACATAATTCAAGTTGTTACTCTAAATAAATTGTACCTTGGCACTCACAGCACTTGTCAACAGTTCTTCATGTTTTAAATGTGGTAATTTGATGATTTATGTTAAGAACAATGATGTGCCTGCATGAAAGATATCTCCGGAGGAAGTGCACACCAAACGGCATTTCCACTTTCATTGAACACACTGGCACGTTTTCAAAGAAGCCACTGTTAGAATTAATTGGTGTTGCAGATTCTCCATATACATGTTCCCACTGAGGTCTGGATTTTGTGAGACTCCTTTGTTGTTGGTGATACGAACTAACGAGTGTCAAGACATCAAGACCTCCGTGGGCACATGTATATGTACTTTCTGCAACACCATTTATTTCTAACTGTGGCTTCTTAGAAAAGGTGTCAGCTTCTTCAATGACAGGGTAAATGTACTTTTGTGTGCACAGCCTTGTACGACATATTTCATCCAGGCACATGAGATGGCGAATTTCCACATTCAAAACATGTCGATTGTGTAAAGTATTGTGAGTCCCAAGGTAACCACAGTTTTTTGTTTTGTGTTCCAAAGTACTTACAGGTCTCTGAGTGTGGTGACACCTTGAGTATTGAGGTGTGTTAGTTTACCTTGGGTGCACCACTACTTTTTCTTTCAGGGTAAACAAGAGGTGGCATGACTTCATTGTATTGCTGTGCTCACCGGTTCACAGACACTAGCTTCTCAGTGTATTTCTCATTCAAGTTGTAGCCTGGTGTGTTCTTTTTTTCATGGTGTCCAAGTGGCATAGTGGGTCTACCAACTGGGCAGTACAGGGCATACATATGTGCGGAGTAATGTAGCTGTTACTCATTATGCATTGCCGGATATGCACTGTGACCAATTGTTTTGTGCTCATGTGTCAGATGTATACAGGTGACTGATGCATTTTGGTTTCTTATCCTTGCCCACAGCATCATCAACCGAAAACGAGGGAGACACCTGCATGAACCTTGAGGAGGGACCCAGCGACAGTGCCGCCAGTGCTGTGGAGTCAGCAGGAGCCAGTGGCACGGAGGGCGAGGGGAGTCAGTTGGAGGACCTGTCTGGAGGCGAGAGCAGGTACGACGCCGACGGGTCCGAGGCTGAACTCCCTGAGGAGGCGGAGGCTGCAACACCAACTGGCAGCATACCCACATCTGTCCCCGCCTCCTCCATTCCCATCTCCGCCCTCCCAGTTGCTCCAGTCCCTCCTGTCCGTGCAGCGTCCCACTGTGTCTCCTTCGTGCCAGGCACCGCACCCCCCTGCCCCTGTCACCCCTGCTGCCCTCAGTGAAGAGTCTGTGGACATACTGCGGGAGTTGCAGGTTGGGCAGGCATCGATTCTGAATGTCCTCCATGACCACACTAGACTGCTCACACAGGTGGTGTTGTTCATGGAGGGCATGTCAGCAACGATGTCTGACCAACGCAGGATTATGCGGTCCATGGACTCTTCACTGACAGCAGCAGTTACTGCCCTGCAGTGCTCTGTCCCCCCCTACCCCGGACTCATCAACACTGCCCTCTCCCGCAGGAGGAGCCAAGATGGCGACCGGAGCAGACGCTTGAGCGCCCGGCTCCGTCGGCCCTTGGCCTCGGACTATCATCCTGACTCCTATCCTCGCCGATTTTCGAGGTGCAACGTGTGCGACGACGCGCTGACCGCGCCGCCGCTTTCCCGGTGTCTTAGCCCGCCCGGACGCCGGAGTTCTTGGTGCTTTTGTTCTCCGCACTGGACCCCTGCTCTATTGTGGCCTTGGCCGGCCCCCTGGAAGCTCCGCAGGTACCGGACCCGCTAGCGTAAACCTGAGCCCCGAGGTCCCGGTCCCACCTCACACCACGGACTGTCGCCGGATGAGCCGGGGGAGGGACGCCCGGACACCTCCTGCACCCCGCACCTGATGGGCTGGAGCTATAGGGTAAGCCCCGGTGCGGCGGGTCTCCTGCCCCGTTCTGTGGACCGCGCTGTGGGAGGCTGCAGACCCCCTTCTTCTATTGCCTAGTCGGCTGCAAAGAGAACCCGAGGGAAGGGCAGCGACTGTTGGCTTTTCCCTGTTGCGGCGCAGACCTGAGGGGAATTGCCTCCTTGCTACGACCCCCCCCCTGGCCACTGTACCGTTCTGCGGTAAAACATGGCGTTGATTGCCTGCTCGCGGCTGGGGGATGCTACTCCGGTCTCGCCCGCTGCCCGCTTCGCCCTCCCTCTACCAGACACCAGCTCCGCAGTGCCGTCCCGGATTGCTACCGATGTGGGGGCGCAGCCTCCGCTGACATGCGGCTCCGTTCTGGCTGCCCTGCGGGACTTTCGTCTACAAATGTGTCTTGGCTTGCAAGCGCTGAGTGAGCGGTTTGACTCCATACTGTCGGCTGCGGGTCGTGAGCACCCCGTTTGTCATCAACAAGGCGTGGGTCTGCCAGTGCTTTTGTCCTCTTGCGGGGACGCAATGGCTGTTTATGATCGTGCTACACTGGTGCCTGCATCTGGCTTTACCGGCACCCAGGATCAATCGCTCTCCAGCTCAATTGCGGATACTTTGTCTCCCCGTTCATTGCTTCCTGCTTCGTTGTTGCCTGCCTCACCGTGCCCGCAGGAGTATCCAGCAGAGCGACACCTGACGTCCTCGAGGAACCGTTCATGGTGGCCTACTGCTTCTTTTCTGTGGAACTCCTGTACTTTACATGCCAGGTCTGGACTTTATGTGGTGCACAAGGGGACCTCAATAGATGGTCGGCGGCCATTTTGTGACTCTACTTCACCATCTTCTCCCAAGCGGCCATATTGTCTTTGTCTGCACGGGGTGCGGGGCCTTCATGTAGGGGCTGGTGTAATCTTAAGCCCGCGATCGGGCCAGGGCTGAACTGATTTATATCGCCATGGTTTCACGGATGGGCTGGACTGGGACTGGAACTGTTTGCATATGTTGTGCGCACTCGTCGCGGTTTGTCCGCCTTCATTTAAATTGTTGTGACACGTTATCTTCACACGACCGCTTTTGGCGTAGTGGGTTCTCAGTGTGTGGAGGCCATAGCTGGCCGATGGTTTCGGGCGCTCTGGGGTAACGTAGGCTCCTCCCCACTTACCTCTCTGTTCTCTTATTTTTCTTTACTCTATTCCTACTTTCTCTCTTGTCTATATTTCGGGTTCATTGGGCGACAGGCACTATGCTGGGGGGGGGGGCAGGCCGTAGCCTCCGCATTGGTGTAGGGTGGGGGGGTAATTCACTGTTTCTACTTAGTTCTATGGGCCTTTTGCTTTTATGTTTCTGCGCTATACTTGTTTCGATTCGGGGTCCGGGTGTGGGGTGTATTGAGTGGGGGCGGCTCTGGAGGGGTGCATATTTACTCATGTGACTATCCTGTTATATAACTGCATCGCCTCACTGCCTGAGATTTTCCTTCCATGACCGTTTTAATGATGCTGCTGCTCTCCCGTGTGGTGAAGCTATCTTGCGGACTCGAATCTCCTTGGTTCTTATTCTTTACTGATTTTTTCCCTGATAAAATTATTTTGAAAACCTTAAAATTAACCTTCACTTCTCCTTCCCCTGGTGTCAAGGATCTCTCCAGTGTATACCTCATGACTCGTTGCTAATCTTGACCGTGGATGCGCAGGGGATGTAATGTTTGTACCAGTGCTTAACCGTACCGTGGCCGGCCTGACGGTTGTAGGCCCGTATTTGTTCTTTTCATATGCACAAATAAAGGTTTTTTAAAAAAAAAAAACACTGCCCTCTCCCATGCCTGCCCAACGCACACCCAGACAGTCACGGGCACGCACCCCAACAAACACATCCAGCACACCCACAAGTAAGGCACAGCGCACACATCCTGGCACGCACACTCAGGGGGATGTAGGCACACCCACAGGGTCTGGGGGAAGATGACAGACACGCAGCCACAGTCATAGTCCGCAGTCCTCACAACCCAGTTCCTCCAAAACCACTCCCCTTAGCTCCCCTGCCAAACTGTCACCCAAGGACAGCTAAATGGCTGGTCTGGCCCTCAGCCCCACTGTAAAACCACCCCACAAGCGTGCGAGGAAGTCCCCGGGCAGGGGAGTTGAGTCCCCCCCATGTCAACCCCCTCCCCAAAGAGCGCTGCACCCCATCCCTCGGCCACCACACCCTCCGTTGGCCCTGGGGTATCTTCCGGTGCAGGGGTTAGGGGTTAGGATGGAGGCCCTAGCTGAAGTGTGCAGCGCCGTGTTCACCTCCATCCTTTGGCGCTGCCCCACCCCCTGTGGTGGAGACGTCCACCCCTGCACCCACCACACCTACCCAACCCCCTCCTGTCCCTGCGGTGCCTGGTCCTGCCACTGATGATGCCACCCCCCCGGTCGACAAACCTTGAGGTTCGTTTGTGCAGGCAAGGTAGGCGTGGACACGGTCCCCTACGTCCACCCTTGGACTCGAGAAATGGACTGGCCATTGGCCTTTGTACATAGTCTTATTAATTTATTATTTTTCAGTGCTGAATAAAGCCTTTTCTTTTCCTTTGAACACTATTGCATTTCAGGTACTTGATGTTGGTGATTAGGCTCATGAAGTTGGTGTTCTGGTAATGTGTTAGGGTTCTGAGATATGTTTTTGTATGATGGTCATGAGGTGGACCATGGTATCTGTCTGCCATCACAATGTCTGTGCAAATAATAATTGGTAGTGTGTGTTCATTTCCTTTGGAGACATTGTCCCAAGGAGTGTTCCTTCCTCTGTGGCACCTGGCATCGTCCCTGCAAACAGTTGCACAATTGTTGTGCTGACCTGTGTCCACATTTCCTTTGTTGGTGACGGATCCCTTCAACAATGGCCATGCCTGCTCACCGATGTCTCCTGCTGAATCGTGTGTGCCATCCTTGCTAGTCACTGTACTTGTGTTTAAGGTATGTAGGAATGGCATCAGGGACAAATTGTCCCTTTTCAGCACTATGCATGTGTGTAATCACGGCCTAACACACAAATGGTACGTGTTATTCAGGGTATTTGGCCACCTGACTCACAATTGTGGGCATTGTATCTAGTGGCATTGAACCCTATTCCTTCCATGAGAGACAACATCTAGGTGGCTGGACCAGCACCTGGACATTCCTATCAGTCCTGGGATGTGCGTGACAGTGTGTGTTCCCTTTGGCTATCTTAGTTTTGTATGCAGTTACATGACTATACAGTCTTGTGGCATGAAATCAGGGTGTGTATTGTGCTGCATCCGCCATGGGTTGGTATGCATGTGTTATTTGTCCTCACACCCACATGTGGTGTGTCATGCAGTGTGTGAAAGACATCCATCCTCCTGGGAGTGTGACATTGCTCGGAGTCATCTGCACCCACCCCTCATATGTCTGGACACTGCTGGTAGTGATATGCACCCACCCCCATATGTCTGGACACTGCTGGTAGTGATATGCACCCACCCCCATATGTCTGGACACTGCTGGTAGAGATATGCACCCACCCCCACATGTCTGGACACTGCTGGTAGTGATATGCATCCATCCCTCATATCTCTGTCCACTGCTGGGAGTCATATGCACCCACCCCTCATATCTCTGTTCACTGCTGGTAGTGATATGCACCCACCCCATATGTCTGGACACTGCTGGTAGTGATATGCACCCACCCCATATGTCTGTCCACTGCTGGTAGTGATATGCACCCCCCCATATGTCTGGACACTGCTGGTAGTGATATGCATCCACCCCTCATATCTCTATCCACTGCTGGGAGTCATATGCACCCACCCCTCATATCTCTGTCCACTGCTGGTAGTGATATGCACCCACCCCATATGTCTGGACACTGCTGGTAGTGATATGCAACCACCCCTCATATCTCTGTCCACTGCTGGGAGTCATATGCACCCACCCCTCATATCTCTTTCCACTGCTGGTAGTGATATGCACCCACTCCCATATATCTGGACACTGCTGGTAGTGATATGCACCCACCCCCATATGACTGAACACTGCTGGTAGTGATATGCACCCACCCCCATATGTCTGGACACTGCTGGTAGTGATATGCACTCACCCCTCATATCTCTGTCCACTGCTGGGAGTCATATGCACCCACCCCTCATATCTCTGTCCACTGCTGGTAGTGATATGCACCCACCCCCATATGTCTGGACACTGCTGGTAGTGATATGCACCCACCCCCATATGTCTGTACACTGCTGGTAGTGACATGCACCCACCCCTCATAGCTCTGTCCACTGCTGTTAGTGATATGCACCCACCCCTCATATCTCTGTCCACTGCTGGGAGTCATATGCACCCACCCCTCATATCTCTGTCCACTGCTGGTAGTGATATGCACCCACCCCCATATGTCTGGACACTGCTGGTAGTGATATGCACCCACCCCCATATGTATGGACACTGCTAGTAGTGATATGCACCCACCCCCATATGTCTGGACACTGCTGGTAGTGATATGCACCCACCCCCATATGTCTGGACATTTCTGGTAGTGATATGCACCCACCCCCATATGTCTGTCCACTGCTGGTAGTGATATGCACCCACCCCATATGTCTGGACACTGCTGGTAGTGATATGCACCCACCCCTCATATCTCTGTCCACTGCTGGTAGTGATATGCACCCACCCCCATATGTCTGGACACTGCTGGTAGTGATATGCACCCACCCCTATATGTCTGGACACTGCTGATAGTGATATGCACCCACCCCCATATGTCTGGACACTGCTGGTAGTGATATGCACCCACCCCCATATGTCTGGACACTGCTGGTAGTGATATGCACCCACCCCATATGTCTGGACACTGCTGGTAGTGATATGCACCCACCCCCATATGTCTGTCCACTGCTGGAAGTGATATGCACCCACCCCCATATGTCTGGACACTGCTGGTAGTGATATGCACCCACCCCTCATATCTCTGTCTACTGCTGGGAGTCATATGCACCCACCCACGCACCCCCTTGGAGCTGTACACTGCTGGCCTGGACCTACACACACACCAATATGATGTTGACAAGCTGGGCCAGTCCTCTAAGCCCACATTCATGGCGTGTGTACGCCTCGTATCCAAAAAGTACTGATGCCGTAGGGGTACGTGTGGTATGCACCGTACCCACGCATGAATGCGTGGGTACGATCTGTACCTGAGTTGTAATGGTGCCGTAGGGGTACGTGTGGTACGCACCGTACCAACGCATTCATGCGTGGGTACGGTCCGTACCACTGTTGTGATGGTACCGTAGGGGTACATGTGGTACGTCCACTTCCATTGTTGCGGTACGCAGGTGTTGCTGGACAAGCCCCCCCAAGTGACCAGAGCCTGGTGGTAATGTATGGCCTACATATGATAAGTTTTGGTTTGTGTATGGGGTGTATTTCCTGCCCCTCACCGCCCCTGGCCCCTGGGTGTTGTTCTCACCTTCTGCGGCATGTGCGTCGGGTGCGGTGCACCAGGCCGTAGGCCAAGAGCACCGGGATAACACATACAATGGGGTTCATGGCGTGTATGTCGCGTACCGAGGCTCCGTTGCATAGCGGTTCGTGTCGAACTCTGCTTTTCCGGCTGTGTTTGACTCCCGTAAAAAAAGGGCCGTACGGAGTGACGTAGGGACGAATCGTACTTGCTGGGCCGGAAACCGCTGCCTGAATAAGTCCGGATGTCGCGTACAAGCTGTTCCGGATCAGAATCGTAGATATTTTTTCCACGTACGGTCTTTTGTACGATTCGTACGGAAATAGGATTTCTGTACGAATTGTACTTCCTAGGTTGTAGGGACAGTTTACCGGGTGCAAGTCGTACAGAGAAAACGCTCCGTACGACGATTCGTAGGTCCTTTTTACAGGATCGGAATCGACCCCCTGGTGTGTCCAGCTTTCTCCAGTTGCACCTTTTTCCTTACTCTGTCTGTCTCCTCCCCCTCATGCTGTCCTCTTTCTCTTTCTCCTCTTTACTCACATTCTTGTAAAAGTAAAAGTCTTTTTGTTGTTTCTACTGATACTTCTTTCACTCTCTGTTTACTATGGTGTGCAAGTGTTTTTAATCTTTCTTCCCTTTTGTTTCAGAGGCATGTGATGTCAGAGACCATTGCAGAATCTCCGGTACGTCCTCCGCTTCCTTATTTAAACTCCCGCTTTCCTAACGTATCCCCTCCCTCAGATTTTATTTATTGGGCAAAAGGGGAAATCTCAAAAGGAAATAGATATTACCCTGGTCCTGAGCCTTACGATGACACATTTTGAACTGAAAAGGTTGACGTGATAAAAACCAACTTAGGACTCTAGAATGTTTTCCTTTACTTTGACTTAGCCATATTAGAGGAGCATGATCAGTATATAAAATGAAAGATTACCCTTCCGAATAATAACAGAGCTTCAATTGCCCACTTAGGGGCCGATTCCGATCCGGGTCGGAAAGCACTCCGACCGAGTCGGATCCCGAGTGTTTTCCGACCGAGCCGGACCCCTGCAGTCTGACCGAGCGAGTACGATGCGCATGTATGCTGTCGGACTTGGTTCGGTCGGACTCCCATAGAAGTGAATGGGAGCCGGTCATACGACGCGTACATGAGCTCCCATTGACTGAATGGGTACGTCTCGAACAAGTGCACCCCCTACAGTGGGTACGCGTCAGTGCCACCCGCACCGTACATGCCTGTGTTGGGGAGACCCATAGGTCTCCCCCTGTGTCCGAGTCATAGGGCTGCAGGTGTCAGGGTGTCCGACACGGACCCCCAAAGTCCGACTCCGGGAGCTTTTGTGAGCCAGACACTCCGACTCGCACAGGCTGTCCAACGCGTGCATCGTACTGGCTCGGTTGTAAATCGCATCCATTGCATGCCACGGTTAGCTTCCGACCGGGACGTACGGAGCGGTTCGGACCCGGAAACGACTCGGTCGGTGAATTTCATGTAGCTTGCATCGTACTTGCTCGCTCGTACACCTGTACGAGTCGGCCGGAAAACACGCGTACGGCTCGTTGTTTTTCCGGCCGAACCCGATTCGGTGCCCTTCCGACCGAGATCGGAATCGGCCCCTTAATAGCTAGACTTCTTCTCTATTATCAGATAAGACATTTCTCTTGGAAATAATTTGCAAGTAATAAATGAAATGAGATTTTCCTCTCCTAATTTTATTTCTTGGGATAAATGGGCGCCAATACTGATCTCAGAGTCATCGGATAGAAAGATAAAGGGCTTAAAATCAGGAGGCTGTAACACTGGTTTGGAGGCAACGGAGTATTTCAGCTGCTTGAATGCTTCAAGGGTTGTCTGAGGGACATTTAAAATCTTTAATATTTGATTATTTTTTTTAGGAAGATCAGTTAATGGTCCTGATAATTTTGTATATTGGGGAATAAACCTGCAATTATACCCCAGGAGACCAAGGAAGGATCTCATCTCTCTTTTGTTGTTAGAGAAGGATGTTTCAGTAATGGCTTTAACTTTTTCTGCTTGAGGTTCTATCAACCCTTTCACTAATACATATCCTAAATATTTGACTATACCATATGCAAAGCGAGACTTCTTAGCTTTTATATGTTGTTCTGCTGACCTTCATTCGTTCAGTACAGCCTATAGGTGGTTAAGATGACTTATACAATTATTACTAAATATAACTATGTCATCCAAATATACTGAGGCATACTGGCGATGTTGCTTAACATGGTTTATTAATCTCAGAAAAGTAGCCGGCCCACATGTAATCCACAAGGAAGGACAGCAAATTGATGCAGTCCATACGGTGTAGATAAGTCAATTTTTTCTTTATAGTCAGGCCTCAAGGGCACTTGCCAATACCCGTTTTGTAAGATCGATAGTGTTTATATACTGGACTTCTCCAAGTCTCTCTATTAATTAATTGATTCATGGTAAAGGGTAGCTATCACATTTTGAAATGTTATTACCAGCTCTGAAATCAATACAGAACTGAAGACTTCCATTGAGTTAAGGGACTAAAACAATAGGTGAACATCACTCACTAATGGAGTGTTCAATTACTTCCACTTTTAACATTTGATTAATTTCAGATTGTACAGCTTCTCTCATGGCTGCGGGAATTCGGTAGGGTTGTTGTTTCACCACACCACCCTCTCTAATATGGATAGCATGGGTAGCTATTCGAGTCCGCCCCAGGATATCAGAGAAAACCTGGGCAAAGTGCTCTAAAGACTGTAGGGGTAATCCTCACTGCGAATCAGCCAGGGATTCATTAATTGAAATTTTTCTCAATGTACTTTCGGTCAAGTTGAAAGAAATAGTTGTGTGCACTTCCGAGCTGGGTAATTATACTAAAACCCAATCCCCAACAAAAAAAGTCTCCATTTTCTCCCTTTGTAATAATTATATTTCAGGCGTCTGTGTTTTTTCTAAATTGGTATGGGCTAGTTCTCTCAGTTTCCTGAGTCTAGCCCCCAATTACAAAGCGCAATCCATTCCTGTCTCTTCATTTCCCCAGGCTTCTTTAGTGAATTCAAATAAAGTGTGAGGTTTTCTCCCCAAGAGCAATTCAAAGTGAGAGCAACCCAGTCTACTTTGAGTTTGACCTCAAATCACAAATAAGGCTAAAGGCAATAATTGAGCCCAATGTCTTCCTTCGACTAATTAAAAAAAAAAATTCAGGATGAGTTTAAGAGCTTCATTATATCTATCCACTAGCCCATCCCTCTGAGGATGGAAAACAGATGTCTTTAATTGTTTGATATCTAGTTGATCTGGGAGATTATGCCTGTGCAAATTAATTTGTTTCTGCTCATAACACAGACAAACTTATATTTCCCCCTTTTCTTAATCCAAAATATCTTCTTAAGAACTCTGGAACTAACTGAAAAATAGTGAAGAAAAAAGAGAAAGGCATAAAAAATTAAAAGAAAGTAGCACTAGTAAAACACTCTTAGATAAAGGAATTAACTTTCTTTCTTGAGTCACTCACCCGAGTAGCCACAGCTCTTCTGAGTTGTGGAAAGCTTGTATGCAAAAGCTGACAGTGTCCACCACTCTTCCGGTTCTTAACTCTCTGTTACCACCTCATCTGTCTCTTCTCAAAATCTGTATGTCTCCTGGCACCCCATTCTGGGGCCGATTCTGGCCGCAAAACGTACCGACCGACGCGGACCCGGACCGGAGACCGACCGAAACGGACCGGCGCCGTACGATCCGTGCAGTACGATGCATCGCGTGTGAATTACAACCGACACGTACGGAATGCAAGCCGTATTCATTCCGGGTTCATTCCGAACCCGGAATGAACCCGACCGACCCGTACCCGCGATGTCGACCCACGCAGTACGATGCAATGCGTGTAAAACCAGACCGACTCGCACGGAGAACAAGCCGCACGACCGACACGCACAGAAAACCGGGCCCACAAGTAATAGAGATCTCTGCGACCGACGCGTATGAAACACAGAAGATAGGCAGCGTGAACGAGGCGGAGAAGCCCGCACGAGACAACAGCAGCGTCCGTTTCCGGACGGTCAAGTTGAAAGAAATAGTTGTGTGCACTTCCGAGCTGGGTAATTATACTAAAACCCAATCCCCAACAAAAAAAGTCTCCATTTTCTCCCTTTGTAATAATTATATTTCAGGCGTCTGTGTTTTTTCTAAATTGGTATGGGCTAGTTCTCTCAGTTTCCTGAGTCTAGCCCCCAATTACAAAGTGCAATCCACGTGTACCTCATCCTCTAACACTTTGCAGTTGGTCCTGAAGAAGGTGGTCTTTCCACTGAAACGCGCGTTGACCGCGACATTACTTCCAATACAGAGATATTGAAAACTGACAATCTTTTCACTCTGTCTATTTGAGAAATCTGACCAATCCAAGAGTTCTATTTCTTTTTCTCTCTCACATTTTCCTTTCTACCCCTTACTGTATGAATGCAAGTATGAGTGACCAGTAAATGCTTTTTTGTATATTACAGATGTCTAGGATGTTTCTTTCTTATATAAAATATGTAATTTGTTTGTATCAAAAACCATAAGTGTAAAACTAAAAAAATGTTTTTTTTCTGTTTCAAGTTATGTGTAAATTATAAAACACAACAAAAGAAATAATAAAAATTGTCTTTTGTCTAAAAACCAAAATGGATTGACAGTGTTTTGGTGAAAACGAAATGTAATTTATTTTTGACATTTTGATCGGGTAATGCAGAATCTGAATAGATCAATATAAAAAGTGTATAGGCCGGTTTAGAGGTTTCTACTTTATTTTGCTGTGTCCTCTCCCTCCTCTAGGGCCTTAATTGAATTAGGGAGACCTTTTGCTTTACCTAGTTCCCCTTTGTGAATCAGTCCCTATGTGTCTTGATGTATTTTGATTCCAATTAAATCTTTGGTTCCATCACTCTTCAGAATAAAAAAAAATCGATTTATTTGCGCTTTCCAATATTTTGAAATATTTGTACAGTTATTTTACAGGTATTTAAATGTTGTTATGTGGTAGAAAAAAACGATATCCCATAGCTTTACCTTTTAACTCCTGCATCCTAGCAAGATTATTAGATAATTCACTTTACAAAATCCTCCAACTTTTGCAGCCAGAGAAATCAAAGTAAACACAAATCACTACGGTTAGGAAAATAAGCGGCAGTTTGTCAGAAGACATAGCCTGACATTTGATCTGGTCTTTGAATGCACAGGAAACTTGGCAAGATAAAAACAACATTTAAAGGCATTTTCACTATTCATTTGCTTTCTGAACTCCAGTATGGTTATCTTGGGGGTGCCTCAGCACCCCTGCATCCTTACTTCTAGCGAATAGGTACACACAGCACAAGTTGAGGCACGATGCCCCCAAAACCGCAAACATATAGGCACCCTTACAAATCACCTATTAGTAGTTATAGTTATGGAATATGTTGTAGGTAATAACAGCCACAATAAGGCACTATAGGGTTTTGCCCCACCAGGCAGGCTAGATGGTATTAGCCACAGTCCACTTTCGCACTGGACTTGTGCATCCACTCCTATTACCTCTTTTTAACAATACGGCTGCCAGTGCTTAATCTGAGCAGGGGCTTTCCAGTGCTAAGCACCGGCACTTCATTGGTATCCGGTGCTCGGCACCGGCACCTAATTGTCAACACCATACTCAGAACAGTCTACCACATGGTGGTGCTGCTCACCTAATTTAGAGATGAGCAGAATAACAGTAGTTTAGGAATACAATATACATTAAAATTGCTAATACCCGCCATTCCTTTAGGTTTGGGAACCTGGAATAATCTGAACTGTCGCATTTAGATGCCAGAGAGATTATTAGTAGTTGTTTTGGCAACGATGACAAGGACAACAGGTGGCGCAAGCTGTAGTGGCCTCCTGGTCAGAGCCCTGACACTTAATGTTTTACAAATTAAGCACTGACGACTGCGTGTTTAAATCAGAGACTAATGAAGTCAAGCTCATTGTTTTGGGGGAAAATAACCATATGTTATGAGTGCCAATACAATGACATGGTGATTAGTGTATACCTTGCAAGTAGCAGTTGTTTTATAAATCGCAATTTGATATTAGCACTTTAGCATTGTACCAAGGATCAAACAGAAGGAAAACACATTTTTCAGAGTATCTCTTAATTGAAGAGAACATTTTCCACAACTTATTTAGTTGATATCTTCTTCACTATCTAACTCAGCTGTTCTTATTGACCCTGCGGACCCTCAATGAATCACTAATGGAAGTAGGCTGACCACTGCCTAAACAATCTCTCCGATTTGAACCGGAAAACAGAACAGAAAATGTTACAAGAAACTTATACATCAAGTCATTTCACAAATTACAAAATATTTAATTTAAATCAGAAACGAAAAATATGGAATGTTTTGGCCTTTCAATATTTGGTATAATTTCTAAAAGACGAAGAGGAAATCTAGACTCTAGCACAACACTTTGTCACATGCTCTTGTTTTACTAGTGCTTCTTTGAGGCTACCAATCACCAATAGTAGAGCCTGCTTACTGTACTTGCAATGCTCCCTATAATTAAGCTAACCATGCCAACATAATTGTAGCCTCCAATTTCGCATTCCTTCAGATTTATGAAACATTTAAAAATGTTCTTTTTATATTTTAATTTTATTGCAAGACCGGAGGCTCCTATTATGCTTTCCATTCTTGCTTTACTTTAAAGAGCAGCCGTCAAGATATATGAGAAAAATATATAGGAGGGGCCTGCCGATCTCCTCACTGCCTTCCTTATCCTTGCCACATATATTATATTTTTTCTCCCTATATGTTTGCCCTTTTGTTTTTATTATGGAGATGGATAGTTCTCCCATTTCACATGAAAATAATGATGAGGACAATGCTCTAAAGGACAATTTGAATGAATTTATCCAAGCTTCGGTGGAGCAAGCTGTTGCAGCCTCTATGGATAAAGTCACCAAAAACATAAAAAATGTAGTGCTTATCTTGATGTCAAAGACGATTCTGGTCCATTCTAAGGGGGTAAGCAGAAGGCAATGGGGTTTCCCCCCGGGCTGCTATTAAAGCCAAAACGTTAAATAATGCTGCGCTATTAACTGGCGACGTTTCCTCACACACTACTGAGAATATGGTTCCTCCCAGGCCTCCTGCTCAAGAGGGGAATAAACAGAATAAAGAATACTAATTTAAAATCATCTTTCTTCAAATGTAAATTGAAATTAAAGCACGTTCTCTCTTTTTATCATAATTTCTAATATCCCTGCAACTGACCACTATATGGGTGACTTGGATCCAGGTCGTGACAAGGATGGAGTTGGGGACATGGACCCTTTCGCTTCCCCTAATCCTAGGAAACAAAAGATGACCTCTCTCTCTCATGACACCTTCAAGGCCAAACTGGTTATGGACTCAGAGGGTTTCTCTTTGTTCGACCTCAACCTTATCCATCACCCTAATTCTACTGAGTGGTTTCCTGCTGATCACATGGGGGAATATGTGACTTCCAGGCTGCGCTTGCCTCCAGACAAGCAATCAAGAGCCAAACTCATGTACGGAAGTCCCCGCCCCTCCCTTCCGTCCAAGATTACTGCAACCCTTGCTATAGATCCCTCTGCACTAACTTTCTTTACGAAGCTTGGGAAAGACCCATGCAAAGGGTTAGACAAAGTCTGGTCACATGCAGGACAAATTATTAGATATTGTTGATGCCCTGGCCTGTATTTTTGATTTGGCAGAATCTGCAAGACTGGACAATTCTCCCATTGATCCTGACAATTTCTCACTGTGGGTACAATGGACCTTTTGGTTACTTGGCAACGCAAACTCCGCTTTGACCCACGAACGCAGGAAGGGGCTGTTGTTAGAACTGGATCCTAAACTGATCAACCTGGTGTCTGTGGATCCCGGCATAAAGGTGGAGGATCTCTTGTTCGGAGATTCTTTTATCAAATAACTTAATAAATATGGGTCGACCTTTGCATCGCTTGACAAAGGTCAGCAGTCACCGAGAAACGTTTTCTTGCAATGTGTTTTCACAAGGGCTGATGGAGGCAGGAACCGCTTTATTGGCCGCAACTACAGCAACCAAGGTTCCAGAGGCTCCTTCAACTCGACCTATCAGGACGACAAGCCTCTATTCTAACCCCATAGAGGGCAAGGCTTCCATGGTTATAGAAACCAAGGTTCCAGATACAATTCCCAAACAGATGAGTCTCTCCTCAGGCCCTCTTTCCGCAGGGGGCCGTCTTCATTTGTTTCTTCCAAAGTGGCGCTCCATAATATCAGCTCCATGGGTGTTAAACACTGTCCAAGGTTATAGAGCTCTACTCGGTGCCTTTCCAAACTATATTTCCTTGCCCCCCACATTTTTTTCCAAAATGCCCAAATCTCATATCCCTAGAAATTCAGGCCTTATTGCACAAACTGGTAATAATTCCATCCCTTCCCGATCTTTCCGGTTTCTTCAGTTCCCTTTTCCTAGTTCAAAAGAAAAACAAGAAAATTAGCCCAGTCATCAATCTCAGACCGTTCAACCATTTTGTCACGTACCGCCACTTCAAAATTTGAAACCATTATTTATCTCAGAGTCCTTACTCCAGCACGACTATATAGTTCATTTGGATTTCCAGGATGCCTACCTCACTGTCACCATCCATCAAAAATACAGGAATTATCTCTAGTTTCAATGGTAGGGTCAAACTTTTCATTTATCAGCTCTTCCTTTTGGACTTTCTTCAGCACCATGGTGCTTTACCAAACTCAGGAAATCCGTTGTAGCCTCTCAGAGCCCAAGGTGTCAGGCTGATTATCTATTTAGATGACATCCTTTTGATGAGCCAAGGCCTTCTCTCTTTACAGTATCAAGTTCATTTAACATGCTCCCTTTTGTCGGACCTGGGTTTTCTGATCAACGCGGAAAAATATTTGCTAACATCAACACAACAGATAGAATTTGGGTTTCCTGACAAATATTTCCACTGCCACCCTCCATCTTCCATCTGCAAAGGTGAAAACATTAAAATCTGATTTTCGCCATTTACAAAGAGACCTCTCTGAATCCGATACCATCTCACTAGTACAGGAATCTCAGTTAGAACGTCAGTGGTGGATAGACCATTTAGATACCTGAAAT
Source organism: Triturus cristatus (assembly GCF_964204655.1). Taxonomy (NCBI): domain Eukaryota; kingdom Metazoa; phylum Chordata; class Amphibia; order Caudata; family Salamandridae; genus Triturus; species Triturus cristatus. Next base: position 266,378,904 of record NC_140595.1, on the reverse strand, counting down.
AGCAAAATTATCTTCGCATGTGGCCCCGATCTTGTGTTGGAATCAGATGCAAGTTGAACAACCCCAGCGCCCGTTGTGGACCAATTTTGATTGGGGGTGCATGGTCTCTAGAGAAGTTCAGATTGCATATCTACTGTTTAGAGATGCTTGCAGGCTCCTTTGCAATCAGAAGCCTGGCAAGGAACAGGGTTCGTTGCTCTATTCTTCTTCGGATGGACAACGTTTCTGCCATCCATTACATCAATCATCTAGGCGGCACCAGATCAAAACCCCTGGCGGAAATGGCAAAGGGATTTGTGGAATTCTGCCTCTTAAACAACATTTTAGTACACACAAAATACCAGGAAATCTCAACTCTGTAGTTGATTGCCATTCCCATTATCTTCGAGATTCCAGCAATAGGAATCTTCATCCTGCAGTGTTCGAGTCTTCACATTGCAAATGGGGTCCTTTTCAGATAGATTTGTTGGCTTCTCGCCTGAAATTGCCAACTTCCTCAATTCTTCAGTTGGCGCCCAGATCCCTCGACCTTAGCTTCAGATGTTTTTCTTCAGGACTGGTCCATATTGACCAATTACGCCTTCTCACCTTTCGTCATGATAAACAGGTTATTAGCACAGGTCAGACGTCAGCAAGCAGTTCTTGTCCTGGTTGCTCCCTTCTGCTAAACATAGATGTGGTCTCCCCCTTCGGCGAACGAGCATCCCAACGCATGCGTCACATCGCATGCGTTTACGTCGCGTGCCGTCACAACGCACGCGACGTTACGACGCGTGCGTTCACTACGCACGACGTTACATTGCGGGCACCATTAGATCGCGGGAGCTTTTAGAACGCAGGCGCCGGGACACGGACGGCAGGGAGACAACGCTGGAACCACGACGAGACACAGGTAAGGATAGGGTTTAGGGTAGTTATGGGGAGTGTAGTGGAGGGGAGGGTTTTAGGCTTTAGGGCTTAGGGTTAATAGTAGGATATGGTAGTGTTTTAGGCTTTTGGGTTAGGGCTCAGGGTTAGGATTCGAATTTGGTAGTGTTTAGGCTTTAGGGTTAGGGCTTAGGGTTAGGAGTCGTATATGGTAGTGTTTTAGGCTTTAGGGTTAGGGCTTAGGGTTAAGAGTCGAATATGGGAGTGTTTTAGGCTTTGGAGTTAGGGCTTAGGGTTAGGAGTCGTATATGGTAGTGTTTTAGGTATTAGGGTTGATGTTAATGTATGGTACTGTTTTTGCCTTGTCTGTTTACGTCTTAGGGTTGAGGGAAGTGTCAGGGCGTTGTACTGTGTTTGGGTGGCCGTTAGGAAGAATTTTGCGGTATGATAGAATGCGTGGTCTTTGTGTGCGTTGTAAAGGTCTTTTACATGCATGTGAGGGCGCAGTGCGATGGTATGGTTTGCGTGGTGAATGCATGCGATGTAACGGTGCGTGCGATGTGAGAAATGCGATGTAATGGTGTGCGTTGTGTTTGTTTGCGTTGCATCGTCATACATCCCTCCCTTCCACCACCCCTCCTGGAAATGGAGATGCATTTTCCAGTTCTTCCTTCCTTTCCCGATATTCTCGTGGAGCCCTCTGGTCTTCCACACAATCTAGTCAGAGACAACTCCCTGGTTCTTTCAGCCTGGAAGATAACAAGATCTCCCAATCTTTCCTTTTCGTTTCGCCATAACCTTTAAAGTGCATTAATAAATCCTGGGCCCCAGGAACTACAAAAGCTTACAAATCAGTTTGGTATTTATGGGCAAGCTGGTGTGTGGGTAAAAAATATCGATCCCATTTTAGCAGATATAACTTACATCGTCAACTTCTTGGCAGCAGAAGCTAGCAACGAAAAAACGTACCGACCGAACTATCAACCTTTACAGATCTTCCATCTCTACTAATAATCCCCATGTCAACGGAAAACCTGTTGGAGAGCATCCACTCGTTTGTTGATTGGTAAAGGGAGTACCATTTAAAAATCCTCCAATTCCTAAATACAGTACTTTGTGGGATGTGAGTGTGGTTTTGAATTTGTTTCTCTCCTGGCCTGATAATGCGCTTCTTTCACTAAACATTTTATCAGCTAACCTTACTATGTTATTGTGTCTGATTTCCATCAAAGGGTTGTCTGATGTTAAAGCATTAGATATTTCCTCTCGCAAGTTAACACCCACAGGCATTCGGTTTACTGTTCGTAGACACACTAAGACAAATTTGACTTCTGTGTTTTATCCCTATTTTCCTGATCAACCCAAACTATGTGTTGTACAATGCTTACAATCTATAAGCAGACGACAATTGATCTCAGAACGTCCGCAGACACCCAACTACTTATTTTCGTTTGAATACCACTTCAACCCGTCTCTTACCCCACCCTTGCTCATTAGTTGGAGGATCTTGAGGGGGGGGATCAATACTTCTATTTTTGGTTCCCATTCTACCAGGGGAGCCATGGCTTTCAAAACGTTTTGGGACGACTCTCGTCTCAAGGTCATTCTGAGATCAGCTGATTGGCCTAATGACAATGTTTTCAGAACATTCTATTGCAAATCTGTAAACACAACTTCAAACATAATAGGAGCCTCCGGTCTTGCAATATTATGTAGATTTTCCTCGTAATGTATTATCCAGCCTCAACACTGATTAACTTTATGTTTGTTTGTTTCCCTCCCTAATAGTGGCTTCAGCATCTCCGCCTTCTTCCTCTTAAGACTCTCAAATCTCATCTTGGTGCTTCCCTGCAGTCTTCAACTACAGACCTCCATGGTGATTCTGTGTCTCCTGCGTTACCAGCTGTTTACATGAGACCTGGATTAATGAACTTTTGCCAAGAACGTTTTTCCCCGACTATGGCACTGGCTATTGTGTTTTCTCTTATTCCATCATTCAATACTTATTAACTTCTTGAAACAAGAAAAGAGGGCGGTTTGCAGTCAAGCCAGGTTTTATAAGTGTTCCTGGGTTGCCATTGGCTGTTGATGTGCACTATGTTCTTTTATCCAATTGGCTGTGTTTCGTAAGCTTTATGGGATTTGTAGTTTTTTCTTATATATATTGACTGCTGCTCTTGAAAATAAAGCAAGAATTGAAAGCATACATCTTTCCCCATGTGTTTAATAAAATTAAGACTTTCCTTCATAAATTACTAGGAAAATCTACATTGTTATACATACATACTTTTTTATTCTGCTGCACAAGATACTGACCTTCGGTAACGATATATCTGTAAGAAACATTAGTGGTGATAGATTCCTTACCTTAGAATTACCCCCAGGCGTCAGACTGGATCCGGAAAGATTTCGTCAGCAGTACTCCTGCGTGTTGGTAGGCGGCGTCGTGCGGCTCCGCGTGCATCGTTGGCGTCATTGGTGCCGGGATGACGTCGCTGGAGCTACTTAGATGCGCCCACACGCGCTTACATCCGTTCTGTACACGACTTTCCGCGCCAGGAACTCAGACCCATGGAAGAAACTGACCACTGGTGCCATGAAAATAGGGCCCTGAAAGGGATGACCTTACCCCTAGAAATCAGTTTTGCAGAACGGGGAGGATGGGTGGGGCGGTAAGGAATCTATCACTACTAATGTTTCTTACAGATATATCGTTACTGATGGTGATAGAGCTAGATTTCATCAAGATTAGGCATTGCTTTATTTTTGTGCGTCAGACAGACTGCATTTAAAATGACGCAGACTTGGCGCTAGCAAAATGAAGACATGAAATGAGGCCTGGTCAATGCTTTCAGCCTGAAAAGCTTGTGCTGAATTAACATGTGTTCTTGCAGTGTAGAGAAAACTCATGATTTTAGTGGCCTCTTTAGCTGTGAAAATAACTAATGAATGTGTTCTCTCTTCCCAGCTCATTTTCCTTGTAATCTACACTCCCTATTCCTGTCTTAAGAGACTTTGGCTTTGATGCATATTTTAACAATGCATATTCAGCTCATAACACATCTTATAATGTGTGTTAATTAACCATGCACCAAACACTACACGTGGGGCTAAAGCATTTTGCATGAAAAGCTATCTAAAACATTAGAGCATGTTGCTATGAGTATGTATTAACTGTGTGCGCTTTGAAAATTTGCACTAGTGCGTGTTTTATGCTATGTTGTACATTTTTGCATGTTGTGCACAAATAATAGAAAAGCTGCTTTAAACTAATAGCTTTTACTAGGAAAAATAATACAAGGTATTAGTATGGGGTAGAAAACAGAATGGGTTCTATTTTGAAAATTAATACTGTTTTTGTGTTTGTTTTATTTTTGGGCCTCAGATAAAATGGCTGCCTGTGAATCCAGCAAGGCTGAGAATGGTGCTGAATTTGAGAGCATGCGCAGATTATACCAGCTTGCCTCGAGTGAAGACCTAGTTCAAGGCCACTGTGAACTCTAAATTCTTGCTATTCTGCCAAAGTACCAGTGTTTGTGGAATGTGCTTATCCTGCGTGCTATGTCATAGGATGCTGGAAACTAGACTGAAACATTTTTCCTAGTAAATGTTACTGAAATATATCATTATATTTATCATTAACGTTTCTTTTGTTAAAACCGGATTTGCAATGAGAACAGGATGGTGAGACCTTCATGTCATCTATGGTAGCCAATCAGTGCAAGCTTTACTGAAAGCTGCAACAATTATTAGTGTAGTCAGCCAAGAATTAGAGTATAAATAATGACCTCTTATGGGGCGTGTTTTCTTTTAGCCTTCTCTTTAAGCCTTGGGCCTTAGTCTGAGAGGGAGGAGAGGAGAAGAGGCAGATGAGATCAGACATCACATGGGTTCGGTACTAGAAACGTCGTGGGTGCAGCCTGGGAGGAGATTGCTGCAGCCTGGGAGGAGATTGCATCCGAGAAGAGGTGGGGGTTCTTGCTCATATTGTTTTAGAGAAGTCCTTGCACATCATATTTTTGGCAAGGCAGGTCACATTCCTTTGTGGACTTGTGAAGGAGGGGCTATCTTACTCCTTGTGTAGCACAGACACACAGAGGATCAGACCAGGGCAGAGAGTGGAGCTGGGTAGAACAGGTTTAGATATTAGATGCTAAAACTTTTAAGTTCATGCTTTGACTAATGAATTCGTTTTGAAAAGTTTTATTTGTCTTATGCATTTATTTCTCTTCATGGGAGATTTTTGCTATTTATTAATTATTGATTAGCCTTGCAAGACTCGCTCTTTTCTTAGAAACTCTTTAAGAGTTTTGACTGACATTTTTCGCCACATTTTCTTTTCTACATGTGATGCTGATATACAGACTGTAATATGTTCTGTATTAATGCTATTTTCCTAATTTCCAAATTCTGTAACCTGATTGATATTTGACTAATGAATAAAGGGTCAGAAAAACGTCACTTTTGACTAATAAAATAAAACCCTTTAGAAATACTCACAACTCTCTTTATTGGCTTAAATATTAAATGCATTTTTTGATTTTTCATGTTTATGTAAAGTCTCCTGAAGGTAATATACAGTGGGAAGTGTCCAGTACCTTTACAGCGGTGAATTAGAGGTAATGAGGTTTTGCATTCAGAAATTACCGTGAAATTACTGCTGCATCAGTTTCTGGTAGCAAGAGGATGGTCATTATTGATTAGTTTGGTGATTAAGGATCATTGGTATCACCATCAACTATTCCACTAATGGATCATTGACCTTAGGAGGGAACTAAAATAACTGCCCAAGTTAGATAAATGTCCAAGTCCTGATTCCTGACTCCAATGCTCAGAACCTGAAGACTGGCAAGGCAGTACTGGAAGGTGATGCAAGAAGGCGATTGCTGGAGTGGCGGGAGTATCAATAGGGTTGGGAAATGTAGTTATTGTGCTAGGATGTATTTTGAAGTATTGAAGATAGTAAGGGTTTTGACTGTCGGTGAGAATTTTCCTCCTTTTTGAATTGATTTTATTGATTATATTGGTAATTTCATAGGACAGGATTTATTGGTTAATGATTACATGTTTTAACTCTTCATGTTAAGTAAGTTAGTGTCTTGTTCTATGTTGTCTGGAAAAACACCTGTGGAATCCCGGCAAGGAATAGCGGGTGGTAACTGGAAGCCACACTGCACTGAGGTTACTCGTCTGTTGGAATAACACTGAGAAGCTATGCAGGGCTGGCAGTGTTAAATTAGGGACTATTTTCTGTGTAAAAGTGAGAGTGATTGATAGCAAAGAGTTTGCTGTTGAAACTTTGGTGTTATATCACCTAGAAAGGGTAACACCAAAGGAGTAGCAGGTTCTTCTGAGCTTGAGTGAAGGGTAAGCGGAAGGGATTTACTCACAGTGTTTGAAGAGTAAACGGAAGTTCTTACTTTGTGAAGGGTAAGCGGAATGTGTTACTCTCAGTAAAAAGAAATCTATTCTTTGTTTAGTGGAACAGACAGAGTAGCAAAAGTTTTTATGTTGTTATTAACAGAATTTTGATTAAGAAAACTCAGAAAAATATTTCAGTAAGATTTTGTGGAGTGTCAGTGGTAGGAGTAAAAAGAAGGTCCTTTGAGGTTTCCAAAAGATGGTACTTTTGAATTGCAAGTTATGGGAAGTGTTATGTGAAATAAAGACACCATCTAGAGCTGCACAATTTGAGGCCTTAAGCATGTGGGAAAAGACAGCAGGAGACAAAGCAAGTGAGGATAAAAAGGTAAAGCACCAGATGCAGGAGGAGGGAATTAATGATGATAAAAAGCTTCAAATAAATAATGATTCAGGGGATGAAATAATGGATGCATTGTTAACTGAGTGTCCGCCACTTTATGTGGTTCCCATAAAAAATACAGAAAATAGTGTACCAATAAGTACTACAGTAGCTACTGCTTCTGTTGAACAGAGAGAAACACAGATTCAGAGAACTGTGCAGACATTTCAGATTGACCAACCTATCTGCTGATACAGCACGGACAGTGACATCTCCAGGTGTTACTGCTTCAGTCCAAATATCACAAACTGCAGATGCACAGGCCGTGCCTAGAAACATTATGACTGACCCAATTAATACGGTACCTACTCAAAAGGTTCAAACAGCTGCAGAAGGAGTAATTATGTCAGGGTTTATTTCAGAAACTCATAATTCACAGATTATTGAACAGAAATTACCACAGACAGTCCAAGTGCTGAAAGGTGGGGGAGAAATGGTCTTTACAACACCAATAGCCCAGGGAAAAATGAATATATTTGAAGATGGAATTTTTCAAACTTGCTGTGAGGAAGCAGCAGTGCTTAAAAAGATAGAGAGCATGGGGGACCAAATTAACCCAGAGCATGGAAAAGAGAAACAGCTTAGTGTTTTAAACTCAACATGAACAAATTAACAGTCCCTGCTGTTTAAATCATGAAAATGTGAACCAGTGTCAGGAGAAAGAATTAATTTCCCTGAGTAAGGAAACAGCTACATGTGCAGTAACTACACATGATATACTGACTGATGTGGCTAAAAAACATGAAATCGATGTTTCAGGAAGCTTTCCATTTCAGAAAAGTTTTAGGGTAAATTTAAATGATAAAGCAAATGAGAAAATGTGTTCTTCAGAAATGCAGTTGCACATTGCCGAAATAAAAAAATATATTTTCAAATGAAATGGGTTTGAGAAATTAGGAGACAAGTGAGCAAGAAAACAAGAGAAGAAAAAGAAACCACCAGACCTAGCAAGGAAACTGGATAAGAAAAATAAACCACCAGATCTAGTTGAGGAAAATAATAAGCAGAATGAGGGAGAAGTTTTTGCTTACTTATTGAGAGAAAAGATGGGAGAAGGGCATGTGCCACAGAACAAAGGTGAACTTGCAGCATTTCTGAACACATTCCCACAATTGAGAGACAAACTTAAGAGTTGTGCATTAATTTGGAAATGTTCTTTGACATTGCCATGCAGACTGAATTGTGGTTTGAATCTAAAGTTGTTGTGCAAAGGCCAGGTGAGGAGACAATGACTAGAGTTATGGAGAAAAACGTAGCAGTGATTACTTTCCTGAAGGGCAGAGTGCCAGCAGAGGATGTTGATTGGGTACAGATTAAAAGAACACAGGATGGAATAAAGATTAAAAGAACACAGGATGGAAGTAAAGGTGTTTTGCTTTGTGCAAATTCAGGTATGGATGTTTCACTGCTGGAAAAAGTATTCTTTTGCCATTTTTATAACAGATTTGAGCATTGGAAGAAGAAATTTAAACAAACATGATGCAGAAGTTTGAAATGTGCAAATACAGAGAGAAATGCAGGTGCAAGATGTGTCAGCCAAGCAAATGCAAATGTCAGTTCAGAAACAGGTACCAATGGAAGGAGCTTTTCAAGCCCAAATGGTCACACAAAATATGGAAAATGCTAAAATTAATTTAAATAAGTTGTCCAGAGCAAATGTGAATTATTTCCAGAAACAAAATCAGAACCCAGTTCAACAGGGTACTGTATTTGAAAATGAGAGTTTTAACCCTAACAATTCTGAATTTACCAAGTCCATTGTGAAAGCAGTGGAAGGTCGAGACTTAGTTGGAGTTTTAAACAAAGAAATTACAAACCCAATTTTAGAAGAATCTGCACCACAAATAGACCCATTTGAGGAAAGTTACCAATGTATTGTTTGTTACTCGGGCCTGGCAGGAAAACAATTGTTTTGCAAATTAAATAGCACAGATTACTGTACACCAGATAATGTTAGTTTTCAGATTCCTGGTGAGGGTGTACATTTTAAAATGGCCCCACAAGAGACAGCTGTAGCAAAGGTAAGTAACTTGTGCAGTAACACGTAGTGATAGATTTCATACCTTAGAATAGATACCCCAGCAATACCAACCCCGGTGGTGGGTCTGTGAACCAAGATCACACCAGAAAGGCATGGAGAACCGAACGGCCAAAGAAGCCAGCTCTCCGGACTTGGCTGTCCAGGCAGTAGTGCTTGGTAAACATGTGCAGCGAGGCCCATGTGCCTGCCTGACAGATGTCATGCAAGGGAACTCTCCGTCCCAAAGCAGTAGTGGCTGCCGTCGCCCATGTAGAATGGGCGCGCAGCCCCACCGGAGGCTCTTTTCTAGCCAAAGAATAACAAGCCTTTATGCACAGAACGACCCACCGAGAGATGGTCTGCTTGTGTACGGCCCAAACTTTCCTGGCCACGTAGCCAACAAAGAGCTGGTCATCCACCCGGATCTGTTGTGTGCTGTTTAGGTAGAGCGTGCACGTTTTGGGTCCAGACGGTGGAGCCTCTCTTCCTCTTTCGAAGGATGCGGAGGCGGAAAGAAGGTAGGCAAAGTGATGGTCTGCCCGATGTGAAAGGCAGTGACAACCTTCAGCAGAAAAGATGGACGGGTCCTTAGAACCACTTTGTCCGGATGGACAGAAAGAAAAGGAGGTTTAGAGAAATGAGCCTGGAGCTCACTCACTCTTCTGGCAGAGGTGATGGCCACCAGGAAAGCTGTCTTTAAAGTGAGAAGATGAAGAGGACAGTTGTGAAGTGGCTCAAAGGGAGCACACATCAGATATGTCTGAACCAGGCTCAAGTCCCACTGAGGCATTATGAAAGGAACAGGAGGGAAAAGATGAGTAATGCCTTTTAAGAATCTATTTACAACAGGGGACTTAAAAAGGGAAGGTTGATCTGGAAGCCGTAAAAAGGCTGAAATGGCCGAGACATAGCCCTTGATAGTGACCAGAGCAGAGCCGTGCTGGGCCAAAGAAAGAACGAATAGAAGGACCTCTGAAAGAGGGGCAGAAAGGGGATCCACAGCCTTTGCTGTGTACCATGCCACAAACCTATTCCACCTACAGGCGTATACCGTGTTAGTGGAGGGACGTCTGCCTGCCAAGATTACATCACAAACTTCGGGAGGCAGGTCATAAGACGTCAACTGCCGCCACTCAATCTCCATGCAAGGAGGTGGAGGCTGGACAGGTTCGGGTGAAAGACCGTCCCCTGTTGCTGCGACAGAAGATCCTCCCGAAGAGGCAGTCAGATCGGGGGATCGATAGCCATGCTGAGTAGCTCGGGATACCATACTATTCGAGCCCAGTCCAGGGCCACAAGAATTACCTGGGCCCGGTCGCGCTTGATCTTTCTTCAGCACTCTGGGTAGAAGTGGTATAGGCGGAAAGGCGTATAGTAGACCGCAACTCCACTCGCAACGAAAAGCGTCGCCTAGCGAATGCCACCTTGGAAATTCCAAAGCGCAGAACGGATGACATTGCGTGTTCTCTTTGGTGGCGAATAGATCTAACCTAGGCTTTCCCCGCTGCTGAAAGAAACCTTGCGCCACGTCCGAGTGCAGACGCCATTCGTGATCCATCATGCACCGGCGGCTGAGTTTGTCCGCCCTGGTGTTCAGAGAACCTGCCAGGTGTTGAACCACTAGGAAAATGCCCTGATGTTCCAACCATATCCAGAGACGCAGAGCCTCCTGACATAGGGTCCACGACCCCACGCCGCCCTGTTTGTTGCAGTACCACATGGCGGTGGTGTTGTCCGTGAACACCTGCACTACTCTCCCCTTGACAGAAAGAAGGAATGCTTTCAGTGCAAGTCGGATCGCCCGAAGCTCCAGAAGGTTGATATGGAGCCAGGACTCCGCCGGAGACCAGAGTCCTCTGATCTCCGCCTCTCCCATGTGGCCGCCCCATCCCAGAAGGGACCTGTCCGTCACCACTGTGTGTTTCGGTTGGGGAAGGGAGAGGGATCTGCCATTGACCCAATTGCGATTCAGGGGCCACCACTGCAATTGTTGTGCAGTGCCGTCTGAGATCTGGACATGATTGGACAGGTTGCCCTGATGTTGAGCCCACTGGAACTTCAGGTCCCACTGCAGAGCCCGCATATGCCACCTGGCATGATCTACCAACAGGATGCAGGAGGCCATCAGGCCCAGTAGCCGGAGGGCCATCCTGACCGAAACCCGGGATAAAGGCTGAAAGATCTGAATCATAGCCTGAATATCCCGGACTCGCTGCTCAGGAGGATAAACCCGAAACCACGCTGTTAGACCTGTCACCTTGGCGAGGGTCTCCCTTCCATTTTTTGCTGTTGCCTCATGTGTTTTTGCTGGTGTTAGATGCTTTGGGCACTGTGCCACTGCTGACCAGTGCCACAGTGCAAGTGCTCCCTATTGTAAATTGATGTATGAATTAGTGATTCCAGGATTGGTTGGTTTGGTTTACTTGTCAGACCCTAGTACAGTGCACCAGGAGTGCCCAGGGCTTGTAAATCCAAATTCTGCTGGTGGGCTTGCAGCACTGGTTGTGCCACCCACAGAAGCAGCCTGTAAAAGTGTGTCTAAAGCCTGCCACTGCAGAGCCTGCATGCAGTCTGGTACTGTCATGCTGACTGGGCAAGTGCACCCCCTTGCCAGTCCCTAAACCTTCCCTTTTCTTCATATCAGACACACCTATGGTAGGCCCAAGGGCAGGGTGCATTGTAAGTATAAGGTAGGACATGACCTGGTGTGTGTGGCATGTTCTAATAGTGAATTACAGCCATTTTAGTTTTTCACTATTGCAAGGCTACCTGTTCTCCATAGGCTAGAATGGGCAGTTTGATTATTACATCCTATAATCCTAACTGACTCAGGGAACATGGTAGAAATTTGAATTTAGTATGCCTGAACTCAAAATGATAAAATACATCTTTTAGTGAAGTTGGTTTTAACATTCTGTGTTTGAAAATACCACTTTTAGAAAGTAGGTATTTTCTTGTCAAACCATTCAAACCTGCCTCTGCTAGGCTGTGTATTCCTTGTCTGGAGTTTGAGTGATAGGGCTGGGGAATTCCAGGAGACAGGGTGAGTCAGCCCAGTGGTGAATAGAAAGATCTGCATCTAGATGGGAGGGAGGAGATGCACCTGGGACCTGAATAGGGCTGTGCCTTCCCTCCACAATGATGGCTCCACCTCCTGTGGTGCGTCTGATGTCTCTGCCCCGCACTCTGAAAGGAAAGAAGGAGTCATGTAAACAAAGTGCTCCAGGACTGACCAGAACTGGTTTGGACTCTGCCTTCAGAGAACAAAGAGAAATGTGGTATAAATATTGGGACCCAAATCCAAGAACTTTAGATCACTTTGGGAAACAAGAAGAAACCTTTGCTGAGGAGTGGAACCAGAAGAAACTGAGGAGAGACTATCCCTAAGCTGAAGTGCTGCTTGGGGGATTGGCCTGCAGTGGTTGCCTGACTGCCAAAGAAAGGAGAAATGACTTTGTGTGCATTTTCATTCAAATTGTGTAAGGATCTCCAAGGGTTTGGAAAAGAGCTTGCCTCCTGCTGAAGTCTCAGGGACAACAGACTTCAACCACCAGCTCCCCAGAGTTCTTTGGAAGTGCCTGCTGCTGTTTTGGGCCTTCTGAGGGACTGCGTGTCGCAAGGAGATGTAAGCGCAACTCACAGAGAAGAAGTGTGTCGCCGTCGCAGCTGCTGCTGTCGCACCACTGAACAAGGGTGTCGCCGCTGTAGCTGTCGCATTGCACCGCACCATGAGAAGCGTCCCGCAACACCGAAGAAGCGTGTCGCTGTCGCAGCCGTCGCATCACTGAACAAGGGTGTTGCCGCTGTAGCTGTCGCATTGCACCGCATCACAAGAAGAGTCTCGCATCAAGGAAGAAGCGTGTCGCCGTCGGAGCCGCTGCATCACTGAACAAGGGTGTCGCCGCTGTAGCTGTCGCATTGCACCGCATCAAGAAAAGCGCCTCACTTCCACGGAGAAGCGTGCCGCCGTCGGAGCTGCTGCTGTCGCATCACTGAACAAGGGTGTCGCCGCTGCAGCGGTCGCATCGAGCGGAAGCGTCTTGCATCGTCGGAGAAGAATGTCGCCACTAAAGCCGCTGTCGTCGCATCACTGGACAAGGGTGTCGCCGCTGCAGCTGACACATTGTCGTACTTTAATATTCGAGACCGCGTAGGGGACGGGGCCCTACCCCTGTCTATCTTGGTATTAGCGAACCGCAAATGGTAAATGCGGCATGTACGAGTGCTTTATATATCGTTCTAGCTATGAATGCACTGTGTACACGTTATTCTGCTTCACTACGCGGGTTCCATTTTGGAAGCAGTGGCCATCTTGTCATTGCCCTCACATAGGCTATAATGGAGTAAATACGGGCCTCACAGTACATGGGCTTTCCCTCTGACTTCTCTGTGACCTGGGCAGCTGGCTCTGCTGCCCCAGGTCAAACCGGTCTCACGAGCTCCCCTTCCTCCGTCCACCTGTGATTAGCATCAGGGCTTGACCCGTCATAAAACCCTTTCATTCTATACAATCCCCCGGCTAATCTCTTCCACACCTGCTTGTTCCTGCTTTATGACTTGTTTCCCAAAACAGGAGATGCTCATGTTTATTGGGGGGTCTATTGACATACGATGTGGGATCTGAACCTTAATGTGTAAATCATTGTGGGCTGGCCGAACTGGAATGTGGGATGGTCATCATGACTCTGCTTTTTCGTTTGTAATGTATACCTTTATATGGCCATATCGTAAACCAAGGAATGTGTGCCTGGAGCATGATATTTTGTACTTAAGGAGAAACCCGTTCCTATGATTTTCAGCAGTCTCCTGAGAACATACACGCTGTTGTACTTCTAGGATACCTGTCATTGGTCTGCAGCCAATAAACGATTCTTTGACTTCACCCAGAAGACTCTGTGTTTCTGTAGGTCCGGAACAGGGTGAACCCAGAAGTCATAGGGTGTGTGCCCCTGCACCGCTGGGTCTAAAATACCCAGTACTTCAGTTTGGCGCCCAACTCGGGACGATTTCAGCGGTACCAGTCCAAGCCAGAGGTTCGTGAGGAGCTTCGTGTGGAAATTCCGGAGGAAGGCCGCCACTTCATCGACCCCTGCATGTCGACGTGGTCCGAAAGTCTTTTCTGCGAGGTTCTCCGCGTCCCGACGGCTACGAAGGACTGCTGCCCTGATTAATCGACCTGTTTTGGACCCTTGACGAATTTGAGAGAGCGAAACAATCGAGAGAGTCTTCTGGTGACGCCATCGATCAACAATATCCAGTTAAGTATAAGTGGAGCGTCTCCTATTTGTTTTTGGTATCCTTCGGGATCGTTTGATTTGGTAATTTGGTACTTTGGAGTTTGCAAACGCCAAAACCAGAGGACTCGTGTATTCACGAGGCTATCGTAATCGATAATCCTTTGACGTTTGGATCTAGACTAGTGAGCAAAGATGCCTGGTTCTGGAATATTTGGTAGATTATTCTGTTTGGGTTGTGGAAAAGATTTCCAGCTAGAGGAATCATGTCCGGTTCCTCCGGTTGGAACTCCAACTTATGAGCTCTATGTAAAACATGGCGTAGGCCCCATTGCATATAACGAAGTATGGATCCACTACACCAGGAAAGATGGTGTTTTAAAATGGCCCCAAAATGGTAGTTTCGATACCGATATTTTAGATAATTTGGAAATTAAGTTGTTTAAGAAGAAAGCCCGGCCGGCGATGTTCGACTCTTTCCGCTTATGGCGAAAGGAAGCCAAACAAAAGGAAATTAAGTTAGCGAAAAAGAATAAGAGGGAGAAAGGTATGACAGTAATGCAAGCAGCTGTACAATTTAAAGACAATGAAGAGGAACAGTTGAATGAGCAATTGCACAGGCAGCGCAAGTTAGGAATTGACAAATGTTACCCAGCTTTACCACATTCTAAGCAGAATGAGGTAGAAGAAAAGGAGAAAGATCCCCTGATGTCACATTTGTTGAGTTCGCCACCCCCGTATGCTCAAACTGCCACGGCGCCTCCCCAGCTTGTAAATATGCCGCCCCCAGTGCATATACTGCAAGCCTTGCCGCAACCGCCAGTTGCTTTGCAGCCGGTTCCCATCCCTGTAGCGCAGCCCTCTCAAGCGCCGCCAGTTGTGCTTCCAACTGCCCCCGCACTTCCTGCGACTTTGCCTAATACAGCAGCTGCCTCCCCTGACACTCTTCCTTCCACCACTCCAGTACCTGTCTCTACATCCTCTTTTCTTCCCTCTGTTTTTCCCCCTGTTCTCGCCTCAGCTTCTCCTTCAGCGCGACAGCGCTTAGCTAATGTGGTTACTACATTAATGTCTCCTCTCTTTGAGTCATCTGGTGCGACTCCTGGTTTACAGCGTAAGCAGTTGCGCAGCCAATTGCCTAACCCCGATGAGAAAAAGGTAATAGATAACATGGCGCGTAGATGGATCGTTTTTCCTTCACTGTATAATGTGGAATCAGTTGTTAACCTTCTCCATCAATGGGATGCCCCGAAACAGAGATATGTGTTTGAGAAAATGTGCGAAATTCTCTGTGAAGAATTGGAGGATAGTGGTAAAAATCCGAACCCGCAGGAGTTGTGTAGAGTGAGGTTCGATTTTGGAACTGGTATAAATTGTGGACCGCGAAGTAGATAAAGCAGTTGCGGTTGTATTGTCACTTAGGAATGATGATTGCCAACAATCATTGTTTGAACAAGATGTCCTTGTGGGGAAAAGGGCGAAAGCGCGACAATACCCTATGAGAGAAGTTCCCCCGGTATGGAAGGAAGCGGTTGCAGCTGTCGGTGGTAACCCCGCTGTGGCAGCGTGTTTGGGTGCATGTTCCATGGAAGCGCTCTGAGGTGTTAGCGCTTAAGCAGTCCTTGCCTGATCCCCGTAAAAACCCAGCAGGTTATTATAAAGAGTTGTCACAGACGGCAGGGTCATGCATTATGAATCTGGCCGACATAGACATGTTGTTTGGTAATGTTGTTCCACAGCCTCTATGGGGGTCAATTCGTAATGTAGATCACAATGCAGAACTAGGGGATACATGGGCTAACATTGTTGCTGCTGATGCTAGACAAACGGGTGGTGCGAAACCAGAACCTTTAGTAGCTGAACTGCCTGGTAGAATCATCACGTATATGAAGACAATAATGCCTGCGATGCGCGTAAATTGGGACAAGCTATCTGCATGCAAGCAGAAGAAAGATGAGACAGTGTCAGACTTCTTTACTAGGTTTGAAGAAACGTTTATTGATCACAGTGGGCAGGATATGAGTACTGAGGGTGGCCAACGGTTGTTTGTGGATAAGTTTGTGCAGAATTTACTTCCTGACCTGTGTAAAAAGTTAAAAGATTCAGAAAGTTCTTGGGCTGTTTCTTCTTCAGCGCAAATACTGGCTACTGCACAGTATTATGAAAATAGAGATAAGGACGAGAAAGATAGAACAGAAAAGAAAACGAAGGAACTCAAGACAAAGGTCCTTTTACAGCAGGCCTATCCGCCACGTGGAGGTCAGAATAATTATAGGCAACCCCAAGGTGTCTATCACCAACCCCAACAGTTTCAAAACAATCAGCAAATGAACGGGTATTACCAACCACGTGTCCCTGTAGGTCCCAACCAATGTTCATACTGTAAAGAGGAAGGTCATTTTAAATATAGTTGCCCTAAATTGATGCAGCGTAACGGCAATATGTATGGCGCCAGAGGAAGGGGTGGTCAGCAAGCTCCTAGAGGCAGAGGGCGTGGAAATGCTCCCCAGAATGCGCGTCCTCTGCCGCCTCAAAATACCATCAATAGCTTTGATCAGCAAGCTAACGCGATTAGTAATACGGCCCAGTATTACAATAATGATTATTATGCAGAGGACGGTGATGCAGAAAATAATGATTACTAGGACAGCCATAGACAGAGAGAGGGAGTTGTTTCAGTGCCAGTGGATCAGAGTGGACCGTATGTTGAGGTGACTACAGCAAATGTAACGGAGCCTTTTCTGCTAGACACTGGTGCTGCAAAGAGTTCAATCATGCATTCAAAACTCCCTGGCGCACCTTTGTCTGGCGATATAAATGTTTCAGTAGGTTTTTCTGGCGCCCCAGTTAGGAACCCGATTTCTAGTCCCATGTCACTTTCTGTTGGACGTTGCGAGCTGAAAGCACCCCTGATCCTGACAACAGGTTGTGGTGAGAATTTGCTGGGATTAGATTTGTTGAAAAGATTGCACGCTACACTGTATTGTTCTCCTTCAGGAGTACAACTTACATTAGGCAAGAAAGTGATTTCCCCAATGTATCTGTCTAAGAATACAATGCCACCTGAATTGTCATCCCTTCCGGATGCCCTTTGGGCTACTGGTCCCAATGATGTGGGCCTCTTGGAGATACCGGCATATGTGGTGACTTTAAAGGCTAATGTCAGACTGCCACGTATTCCCCAGTACAAGATCTCTAATGAAGGGCAGAAAGCATTGTTAGAAATTGTCAGCGACTTGATTAATAAGGATGTGATTGAAGAGACAAGAGGCAACGTTTGCAATAGTCCGATTTTACCTGTCTTAAAACGAACGGATCCTTCACAGCCACCTGTTTACAGATTTGTGATTGATCTCAGAGAGGTTAATAAGATTGTTGTGCCACAGTTTCCGGTTGTCCCCGATATAACTGCCTTGTTAACGATGATTCCAGCCTCTGCTGCATGGTTTTCAGTGATCGATTTAAAAAATGCTTTCTTTAGTATCCCAATTGCAGAAGAGAGCAGGGACATTTTTGGTTTTAGTCTGGGAGGCCGAAGCTTCCGCTTCAAACGCGCTCCCCAGGGCTACTGTGAAAGTCCATCAATATACAGTCAGGCTTTGAAAGCGCAGCTTGATGCACTTGTTTTACCTAGTGGCGCTATCCTGATTCAGTACGTGGACGATTTACTGATCGCTGCGGATACTGAAAAGATTTGTAAAGAAGCCACATTGTCACTGTTGCGCCATTTATCTGCTTTCCATCACAAAGTGTCTCTCTATAAGCTGCAATATTGTCGACAAGAGGTGACCTACTTAGGTCATCTCTTATCGAAGGAGGGAAGGAAACTGACCCCAGAAAGAATTCAAGCCATTGCACAGTTGAGTGTGCCGAAAACACAGAGAGAAGTGCGTGCTTTCTTGGGCATCACTTCATACTGTAGGCATTGGGTCCCTAGTTTTTCTTTATTGGCAAAACCTTTGTTAGCCTTAACATGCAAAGACACACCGAATCCTATCCCATGGTCTGAAGAGTGCCAGAAAAGTTTTGTGGAATTGCGTAATGCATTATGCTCAGCACCTGTGTTGGGTACCCCCGACTACAGTAAGCCTTTTACATTGTATGTTCACGAGAAAGATGGTTGTGCGTTGTCAGTGTTAACACAGCCTTTTGGCGACAGACCACGCCCATGCGCATATTTTTCATCAACCTTGGACCCTGTAGCGAGGGCATTACCAAGCTGTCTGAGAGCGACAGCTGCTGCAGCGATGTCTATCCGACAATCTGCTGGTTTGGTAATGGACAACACATTGATTGTTATGGTTCCACACGCTGTAGACACATTATTAAATAGGACCAAGACACAACACTTGACTAGTGCGCGGTTATCAGGTTATGAACTTACACTGTTAGCAAATCACATACACATAAAAAGATGCAATACGCTGAATCCAGCTACATTGTTGCCAATTCCAGCAGACTCAGATGAGATTGAGCAACATGATTGTCTGTTCAGAACAGAAGAAGAGACGAAAGGGAGAGTAGATCTAAAAGATACTCCCCTGACTGAGTGTGATGGCACTTTATGGGTAGATGGGTCGTGTTTCAAGCTCCCTAATGGTGACACGACTGCTGCATATGCTATCACGACTTTGCACACGGTCGTGGAAACTGCACGAGTGCCACATAATTCGGCCCAAGCAGCAGAATTAATCGCCCTCACGAGAGCATGCGTGTTGTCTGAAGGAATGAGAGTGAATATATACACAGATAGCCAGTACGCCTTTGGCGTGGCTCATAATTTTGGGCGTTTGTGGAAGGAGCGTGGGTTCCTGACGTCGCATGGAGCTAAAATTCAGAATGGCAAGTTGGTGAATGATCTCCTTGAGTCACTGACCCTACCGTTGCAAGTTGCGATCATGAAATGCAGTGCGCACAGGAAAGTCACAGATGATGTTGGACGTGGGAATGCGTTTGCCGATGAGACCGCGAGAGACACAGCACAGAATGTGAAGACTAGAATGTATGTTGCAGGCCCCGCAAGATGGGTTAATGATGTGGGAATGTGTGAGAACACAATAGAGAGTGTGAAGTCGCTTCAAGCTGAAGCCACAGAGGAAGAGTTAAGCAAGTGGAGAGAAAGTATGGGTAAGTTGGATGAGAATGGTTGTTGGATTGATCTGACAGAACATAGGCGATGGTTGTTGCCTGATGCATATGTGCTTCCAGTGGTTACTATGGCACATGGAATGGCACATATCAGTACGAAAGGTATATGCAAGTTGTTGGCTCCAGTATGGCAGAATGCTGGGATTCCCAAGTGTGCAGAGAATGTGGTCAAGAATTGCATAGTATGCTTGAAGTACAACCCTGGTAGGGGAACCCCAACTCCAGCTGGTCACTTTGCACCCCCATCATGTCCATTTGAAGTTTTGCAGCTGGACTTTATTCACATGGAAAGATGCAACAACCTGAAATATGTACTGGTGGTTGTTTGTGCTTTCTCAAAATGGATAGAGGCTTATCCTCTGAAAGATAACACTGCCCTATCCACAGCCAAAGCCCTTGTGAAGGAATTTTTCCCTAGGTTTGGGATGCCAAGAATGGTGTGGTGTGATAATGGAAGTGAGTTTGTGGGTAAAGTGATGAAGAATGTATGTGAAGGGCTAGGGATAAAGCAGAAGTTCCATGCTGCAAATCACCCCCAATCAGCTGGATTAGTAGAACGTTACAATGGAGCCTTAAAGCTCAAGCTGGCCAAAATCCAGGCGAGCACCGGTCTTAAATGGCCTGACGCTCTGCCTCTAGCACTCCTGTCCACCAGAATGACCATACACTCACGAGTGGGACTTAGCCCTTACGAGGTAGTCTTTGGCCGCCCGGCCAACGTATGGGGTGTGCCAAGGCCTACGAAGTTCAGTGAGGTAGAACATCCAGTACTACTCGATTACCTGTATGATTTGACTGTTAAACTGCGTGTTTTGCACCAACAGGTACATGATACTCTTCCCCAAGCTTCTGAACCTCCTGGACACCCTATCAACCCTGGTACGTGGGTGCTAGTCCGAAATTTCCAGCGCAAGAGCAACGACGAGCCTCGCTGGATCGGCCCTCATCTTGTTCTTCTTTCGACAAGATCAGCAGTGCGAGTGAAAGGGAAGAAACACTGGATCCATGGTACCCACTGCAAAGTAGTCTCCTTGCCTCTGCCATATGACCAGTGGGTCAAGGAGGGTATCGCCGACTCAGAGACAGACATTGTACCTCGTTCCGTACCATTCAGTGACGCACGCATAAAAGGCACAGTTTCAGACCAAGAGAGTGACAATATTCTGCAGGAAGCTGTGCCACCATCAAATCGACTGGACACCACTGAGCCTGAACTTTTGTTTCAAGACCAAACAGCACCTGGCCGTCTCCGCTATAATTTGAGACCTAGGCCCATGGACAAATAAAGATTTCCTCACTATTTCCCTTTTTAACATTTTTTTGCTCTCCCATCTGAAGGACTTTCTTGATTTTTTGTTTTTCGAACCACCATCCGGGTTCTGCCGCAGGGTCGCGGTGCCAAGACTTTGGGGTACAGGCAGAAGACGCTAGGTCAACGGTTCTGGTTGGTCTAGGGCGTTTCCCTGGACTGACGGGCGTACTCCTTAGCAGAAGAAACTCATCCACCGCGAGCGGCCCGAGTAGAGGATGGAGTTTTTTAAGATGGAGAGACCTATTGAGGAAATGAACTCTAACACAAGGATGTGTAGAATTGTAAAAAGTAAATCTTTTGTCTTTTTGTGCCTTTTTACACTGTGTAGTATCATAATGTTTATTGTAGGATTTGTGTTTTTCTCCGCTCAAAAGCCCATTGAACCCACTCAACCGCCTATACCTCTTTCTACTGCCTCCTCTCACTCTTTTCACCCTTTGCCTGAGCACGAACAGACCAGACGATCAGAGTTCGTAAATAACTCGTTTATCCAGCTCTTGCACCAGCACCAACTGGTAATGAATACGACCAATTGCTGGGTGTGTGGGTTAATGCCCCATACCATTAACAAGGGTATTCCCTACCTGGTGCTGCCGTACAGTTACAATGGATCGTCATGGGCATTCCAAACCATGTTTCTCTATGCTCTAGATACATACTCCCCTCGCCAACCGCGTTCCATCAGACCTATCACCAATAATAAGGCTTTGATGAAAGGAGTTGCCGATATGAGTAGGGATATCGATGCATACTCATCCATTCCCAAAGAAGAGTTGAGACCTTATGTAGGATGGAACGCGACGGGGTATAGTATTAGTCTGGGTGAAAGACAGCGAAAAATCTCATCTCCAATCTGGGTCGTACCCCACATGGGTCGGTTCTGCTTACAGGGTAATGGTCAGAATCCTAGAGCTCAACTGGGAAGAAGTGACTGTACTGAAACGTACACCTTCCCGTCACAGTTTTCCCCTACGTTCTTGGCTGCTAAGGGCACATATTTCATCTGTAATGACCGAGCATATACATGGCTGCCCCCTGATTTCTCGGGCACATGTTATATTGCGAACTTGCTACCGCCGACATTTACTGCTGCCTCTGACTATCACAAGACCAGAGTTGTGAGAGGTGTGATTAGTAAGGAGGATACTGCCGGTCAGGAAGCGGGAGACTTCTTCTTGGGTTTCCTGCCGTTTTGGGGACCTATGGTCAATAGTAGGAACCTGAGACAGCTGACTCGTGTGGTTGAATCCACTGTCAATGTAACGGCTGGTGCCCTTAGTAATCTAACAGCTGAGCTCCAAGCGGATCGCCTTATGACTTTACAGAACCGCATGGTTCTAGACGTTATTCTTGCAGACCGCGGTGGGGTATGCAAGGTCATCCAATCCAGTTGCTGCATTTTCATACCAGATAATGCTCCAACAGTGTATCAAGCCATCTCCAAACTCCATAAAATATCCGAAGCCATACACGTGGATAAGGGAGATTGGTCACTGGTGGGGTGGTTCTGGGAATTGATATCTGCCTGGGGTTGGAAAGTTCTGATGGTCATTGGAATGATCTTAGCCATTCTTTTCCTGTTCTGTCTGTGTATACAGTGTGCTCCCGCGATATGTGGCCTCTGTACTACCTTATGTGTAAGGAAACCTGTATCGAGGGACGAGCTAAGTAATAGGATGATGCTACAGCAACATCTCCATGACTTCGTGAACATCGACCTAGACTCGGATTAAGATGAGTATAGTGATTGCCTATGTAAGGGCAAAAGGAGGGTCTGTCGTACTTTAATATTCGGGACCGCGTAGGGGACGGGGCCCTACCCCTGTCTATCTTGGTATTAGCGAACCGCAAATGGTAAATGCGGCATGTACGAGTGCTTTATATATCGTTCTAGCTATGAATGCACTGTGTACACGTTATTCTGCTTCACTACGCGGGTTCCATTTTGGAAGCAGTGGCCATCTTGTCATTGCCCTCACATAGGCTATAATGGAGTAAATACGGGCCTCACAGTACATGGGCTTTCCCTCTGACTTCTCTGTGACCTGGGCAGCTGGCTCTGCTGCCCCAGGTCAAACCGGTCTCACGAGCTCCCCTTCCTCCGTCCACCTGTGATTAGCATCAGGGCTTGACCCGTCATAAAACCCTTTCATTCTATACAATCCCCCGGCTAATCTCTTCCACACCTGCTTGTTCCTGCTTTATGACTTGTTTCCCAAAACAGGAGATGCTCATGTTTATTGGGGGGTCTATTGACATACGATGTGGGATCTGAACCTTACTGTGTAAATCATTGTGGGCTGGCCGAACTGGAATGTGGGATGGTCATCATGACTCTGCTTTTTCGTTTGTAATGTATACCTTTATATGGCCATATCGTAAACCAAGGAATGTGTGCCTGGAGCATGATATTTTGTACTTAAGGAGAAACCCGTTCCTATGATTTTCAGCAGTCTCCTGAGAACATACACGCTGTTGTACTTCTAGGATACCTGTCATTGGTCTGCAGCCAATAAACGATTCTTTGACTTCACCCAGAAGACTCTGTGTTTCTGTAGGTCCGGAACAGGGTGAACCCAGAAGTCATAGGGTGTGTGCCCCTGCACCGCTGGGTCTAAAATACCCAGTACTTCAACATCGAGTAGAGTCTTCTCGCAACATCGGAGAAGCGTACCGCATCAGGAAGATCTTCACGTCTTTATTTCTTTGCACCAAACTTTCATCGCATCACCATCGTTGCAACACTTTCGTTGCCCTGCGTGTCGCATCTAAAGGTACACTGACTCAAAGTGTCGCATTTAAGATCTAAAAGAGAACTAAGCTAAAACTACCATTTATAAGTAACAGTATGGTGTATTTTTATCGTTTATGGTCTTGTGTTAAATCTATATAAAGAATACTTATTTTTTATATAAAACCTGTGTGGTGTCCATCTGTAGTGTTGTCACTGGATTATTGTATGTGTTCACAAATACTTTACACACTGCCTCTGAGATAAGCCTATCTGCTCGTGTCAAGCTACCAAGGGGGTGAGCAAGGGTTATTTTAGGAGTGTACCCCTTTACCCTGACTAGAGGCAAGGTTCCCTATTTGTCACAAGTACCTACCTGTGCCAACAAGAGAACCCCAAATCTAACATTGGTGGTCAGCGGTAAGGATTCTGGACTTGCATTTGTGATTCATGTACAGTGATTGGTAAACACTACTAGTGAGTTCAGACCAAAACGCAACCACATACTTTTGGTAGATTTCGTTTTGGGATTTTCTATTTTTGCCAAGTTTAAACCATCATGGAGCACACAGCGTCCATCGCCTCTGTTGATTTGGAATGGGAAGAGGAGAAACTAGAAAGCTACAAAGTAAAGCAGCTGAAGTACTTCTGCAAGAAATGAAATATTTCCATTATTGAGCTCTCCAGGAAGGAGGAGTTCTACAAGGCGCTGAGGGCCTGGGTAGAAGCTAGGAATGCCCCCCGAGAATGAGGAAGGAAATGAGAATGCAGATAGGCAGCTGGGTGGGCCATTGGGTCCAGGAGGAAGGAGAGCACCTTCCCCCGCAGGTAGCAGTGTTTCTGGCAAGAGTCTGTCTCCAGGGGAGCTGGAGGACAGAGAAAGATGCAGGACGCATGAGATGGAGCTGGCCAAGCTCAAGTTGGGTGGGCAACTGGAATTAGAAAAGAGGAAATTGGCCCTAGGGGAAAAGAAAATGCAGTTGGATCATGAGAAAAGTTTGAGGGAGTTGGAATTGAAAGCCAGGAGCTTAGAGATTGCTCCCTCTGTTGAATCCAGGGTATATATTCCCAAAGATGTGGTGAAAGAATTTTTTAAGAATGATGATATTGGGCAGTGGTTCAAGGACTATGAGGTAGCCATGTCTTCCCACCGGGTCCCTGAGAAGGATTGGGGAGCAAGGTTGTGGGGGCGGTTCCTTAGTAAAGGGCGGGACACACTGTTAGACTTGCCTTCTGAAGTCTATAATTCATATCCCCACATGAAAGATGCATTAATGTCCAGGTATGGTTTAACTCCTGAATTGTACAGACAGAGGTTCAGGGGTTGCAAGAAGATAGAGAACAGTACCTGGGTGGAATATGTCACTTTTTTCTGCAGAGCATTGGATGGTTGGGTGAAGGGTAGCAAAGTTGATGATTTTCAGGGGCTCTTTGATGTGATTGCATGGGAGCACTTGTCAAGTAATTGTTTTCCAGAGCTACATCAGCACCTGATTGATAGTAGGCTGACTAATCCTAGGAAGCTTGCTGAGAAGGCGGAACGCTGGGTCAGTACCAGGGTCCACAAGGGTCACGTGGGAGATTCTGCCAAGAGTGGGGGGGACAAGGGTAAACAGAGGGAGTTCCAGAGAAGGCCCCAAAGTAATCCCCAAGGGAACGGTTCCCAGCCTCCCCAACAGAAACCATCAGGGGCCCGACAGGTCCTCCTGTTCAAGGGGGACCCCTGAAATGCTACAAATGTGGGGACCTGGGTCATAAAGCAAATGAACTCAGGTGCTGCCAATTTGTGAAGACAGCACCCCCTCGTGCAGCCCCCCGGCAGATGGCTAGTGTTGCCCTGGGTGAGGAGATGGGTGCCCAAGGTGAGTGGGGGCCAGCAGACATGTCCCTTGTCTCTTTAGGAGACTGTGAGGTGGTCCCTAGTACCCAACTGCCTGATAACACTAAGAAATACAGGTAGTGGGTGACCATCAATGGTCATAGGGTGGAGGCTCTTAGAGATACAGGAGCCAGTGTGACAGCTGTCAAGTGTCACCTGATTTCTCAAGAGCAGGTTGTCCCCAATGCATTCTATCCAGTTGTTGCCGCTGAGAACACAGAGAGCCACTGCAAGTGGCCCAGGTTCCCTTTGAGTGGGGGGGGGGGGGTCTCTGGTACTCTTCAGGTAGCTGTGAGGCCCGCCATGCCTGCTGACTGTTAGGGAACGATCTGGAGAGCTCACCTTGGGTGAAGGTGGAGCGGAGTGCTCATTTGGAAATGTTGGGTCTGCCTGACTAGACGTGTGTCACCACATAGTCCACGACAGCCAGTAGAGGTTCTCAAGAGGACCTGGAGCCTGAGAGGGAAGCCCAGGTACCTGCCTTAGAGAGAGGAGGCAGGGGGAGCGGGAAACCGGCCCCCGAAGTTCCCACGGTCCAGGAGGGAGCAGACCCTGAGGGGGATGCCCTGGAGCCTACAAGGGAAGAGGTAGCTGAACTGGGGGACCTGCCCGAGCTGACCCATTGGCAGCAAGAAGGAGGACCCTCCATGGAGGAGTTCTGTGAGGAGCAGAACACGTGCCCTTCTCTCGTGGGTCCGCGGCAGCAGGCTGCAGACCAGGCAGCAGGTGATCAGTCTGGGTCACATTGGGTCTACTGGGAGAATGGTCTCCTGTATTCTGAGCCTAAGGTTGCTGAGCCTGGGTGAGCCTGTGTGCTGGTGGTACCCCAGCGCTTCAGAGCCTTCCTACTGGGGCTGGCTCATGATGTGCCACTGGCAGGACATTTGGGGCAGGACAAGACCTTTGAGACGCTTGTCACCTACTTTTATTGGCCCCAAATGCTCAGGAGTTCAGACACTCACTGAAGGACATGTCAGACTTGCCAGGCAAGTGGAAAGAGTGGGAGGAAGCGCAAGGCTCCTCTCCAGCCATTCCCTGTGGTCAGCAACCCCTTTGAATGGGTGGGTATTGACATTGTGGGGCCACTAGACCCCAAGACAGCCATGGGCAACAGGTTCATCCTGGTCTTGGTGGACCATGCCACCCGGTACCCAGAAGCCATACCTCTAAGGACAGTGACTGCCCCCGTGGTGGGACGGGCACTGATGGGAATTTTCTCCAGAGTGGAATTCCCTCGCGAGGTAGTGTCTGACCGAGGTACTAACTTCATTTTAGGACACCAGGTTGGGAGCGGCCAGGTGGCGCCCCTACAGCTCAAGATTGAAACCATCTTGGCTTGGGAGCCACCCAAAACCCACACAGAGGTGAGAGCCTTTTTAGGACTCACGGTTTACTACAGGAGGTTTGTCAAGGGGTATGGCAATATTGTTGCACCCTTGACCGCGCTGACTTCCAGGAAGCAGCCTAAGAAAGTGATTTGGACTGACACCTGTCAGAAAGCTTTTGAGGCCCTAAAAACTGCTGTGCACTGCACCCGTGCTCTTGGCACCCAACTTCTCCAGAGAGTTCATAGTACAAACAGACGCTTCAGAGCATGGTGTGGGGGCTGTTCTGGCACAGATGAATGAGGAAGGCCTAGATCAACCCGTAGCCTTCATCAGTAGGAGGTTACTTCCATGGGAACAGAGGTGGAGTGCTATTGAGCGTGAGGCATTTGCTGTGGTCTGGGCACTGAAGAAGCTGAGACCCTACCTGTTTGGGACTCATGTCCGGGTTCAGACAGACCACAGGCCCCTCAGATGGTTGATGCAGATGAGGGGTGAGAATCCAAAGCTGTTGAGGTGGTCCATTTGCCTACAAGGGATGGATTTCATGGTGGAACACCGTCCTGGTATAGAACACGTCAACGTTGATGGTCTGTCCAGATTTTTCCACCTTAGTGATGAGAACTCCCAGGAGGGTACTTCTCCCCACATATCAGCTGGAGGAGACACGTGTTAGACCTGGCACCTTGGCATGGGTCTCCCTTCCAGTTTTTGGTGTACCCTCATGTGTTTTTGCTGGTGTAAGATGCTTTGGGCACTGTGCCACTGCTGTCCAGTGCCACAGTGCAAGTGCTCCCTATTGTAAATTGATGTATGAATTAGTGATTCCATGATTGGTTGGTTTGGTTTACTTGTCAGACCCTAGTACAGTGCACCAGGAGTGCCCTGGGCTTATAAATCCAAATGCTGCTGGTGGGCTTGCAGCACTGGTTGTGCCACTCACAGAAGCAGCCTGTAAAAGTGTGTCTAAGGCCTGCCACTGCAGAGCCTGCGTGCAGTCTGGTACGATCATGCTGACTGGGCAAGTGCACCCCCTTGCCAGTCCCTAAAGCTTCCCTTTTCTTCATATCAGACACCCCTATGGTAGGCCCAAGGGCAGGGTGCATTGTAAGTATAAGGTAGGACACGCCCTGGTGTGTGTGGCATGTTCTAATAGTGAATTACAGCCATTTTCGTTTTTCACTATTGCAAGGCTACCTGTTCTCCATAGGCCAGAATGGGCAGTTTGATTATTACATCCTATAATCCTAACTGACTCGGGGAACATGGTATTCCTTGTCTGGAGTTTGAGTGACAGGGTTGGGGAATTCCAGGAGACAGGGTGAGTCAGCCCAGTGGTAAATAGAGAGATCTGCATCTAGATGGGAGGGAGGAGTTGCACCTGGAACCTGAATAGGGCTGTGCCGTGCCTTCCCTCCACAATGATGGCTCCACCTCCTGTGGTGTGTTTGATGTCTCTGCCCTGCACTGTGAAAGGAAAGAAGGAGTCATGTAAACAAAGTGCTCCAGGACTGACCAGAACTGGTTTGAACTAGGCAAAGGCCTCAATGCCTTCAGAGAACAAAGAGAAACTTGGTATAAATATTGGGACCCAAACCCAAGAACTTTAGAAAACTTTGGGAAACAAGAAGAAACCTTTGCTGAGGAGTGGAACCAGAAGAAACTGAGGAGAGACTATCCCTAAGCTGAAGTGCTGCTTGGGGGATTGGCCTGCAGTGGTTGCCTGACTGCCAAAGAAATGAGACTTTTTGTGCATTTTCATTCAAATTGTGTAAGGATCTCCAAGGGCTTGGAAAACAGCTTGCCTCCTGCTGAAGTCTCAGGGACAACAGACTTCAACCACCAGCTCCCCAGAGTTCTTTGGAAGTGCCTGCTGCTGTTTTGGGCCTTCTGAGGGACTGCGTGTTGCAAGGAGCTGGAAGCGCGACTCACGGAGAAGCATGTGTCGCCGTCGCAGCCGCTGCCGTCGCACCACTGAACAAGGGTGTCGCTGTCGCGTTGCACCCCACCACGAGAAGTGTCCCGCAACACCAATGAAGCGTGTCACCGTCGCAGCCGCCGCATCACTGAACAAGGGTGTCGCCGCTATAGCTGTCGCATTGTACCGTATCATGAGAAGAGTCTCGCATCGAGGAAGAAGCTTGTCACCGTTGCAGCCGCTGCGTCACATCACTGAACAAGGCTGCTGCCGCTGTAGCTGTCGCATTGCACAGCATCAAGAAAAGCGCCTCGCATCCACGGACAAGCGTGCCGCCGGAGCTGAACAAGGGTGTCGTCGATGCAGTGGTCGCATCGAGCGGAAGCGTCTCGCAACGTCGGAGAAGAGTGTCGCCGCTAAAGCCGCTGTCGTCACATCACTGGACAAGGGTGTCGCCGCTGCAGCTGATGCATCGAGTCGAATCTTCTCGCAACATCGGAGAAGCGTGCAGCATCAGGAAGATCTTCACATCTTTATTTCTTTGCACCAAACTCTCAGCGCATCACCATCGTATTGCATCTAAAGGTACATTGACTCAAAGTGTCGCATTTAAGATCTATAAGAGAGCTAAGCTAAAACTACAATTTTTAAGTAACAGTATTGTGGAATTTTGTCGTTTATGGTCTTGTGTTAAATCTATATAAAGAATACTTATTTTTGATATAAAACCTGTGTGGTGTCCATCTGTAGTGTTGTCACTGGATTACTGTATGTGTTCACAAATGCTTTACACACTGCCTCTGAGATAAGCCTGTCTGCTCATGCCAAGCTACCAAGGGGGTGAGCAGGGGTTATTTTAGGAGTGTACCCCTTTACCCTGACTAGAGGCAAGGGTCCCTATTTGTCACAAGTACCTACCTGTGCCAACTAGAAACCCCCAAATCTAACACGCGCCAAATCCAGAACCGCTCCAATGAAGAGGAGCTTCTGAGAGGGAATTAGGTGTGACTTCGGCACGTTGATGGAGAACCCCAGCAAATGCAAGAGGTCGGCTGTAGTCTGGAGGTGGGAGACAACTGCCTGGGGCGAGCCCGCCTTCAACAACCAGTCGTCGAGATAGGGGAAGACTGGGACCCCTGATCTGCGCAGATGAGCTGCGACCACCGCCATCACTTTCGTGAACACCCGAGGGGCGCTGGTAAGGTGAAAAGGGAGCACGGTGAATTGAAAATGCTCGTGGCAGGTATCGCCAGTGGGCCGGCAGGATGGGTATATCAAAGTAAGCGTCCTGCGCTACCATCCAATCTTGCGGGTCTCAGGCAAACAAGACCTGAGCAAGTGTTAGCATCTTGAACTTCTCCTTCCGGAGGAAGCGATTTATGTTCCGAAGGTCTAAGATAGGACGCAGACCCTTGTCCTTATTGGGGACCAGAAAGTAGTGGGAATAACAACCACGACTTACTTCTGGCCCAGGAATGCGCTCGATGGCCCCCTTGGCCAAGAGGGACGTGACTTCCTGCTGAAGAAGCGCAAGATGGTCCCCCGTCATACGGTGGTATTGAGGTGGCATGGCTGGAGGGGAAGTCTTGAAGGGGAGGGAGTAGCCCCTTCGGACAATTTGCAGCACCCACTTGTCCGAAGTGATGTTGCGCCAGTGGGGAAAATTCTGCCACCCAATGACATTTGATTGGCCTGAAAGGTCGGACTAGGAAGGCTTTGCAGTGGATGCTGCGGGGGTGGAGGTGGACTGACCCGCCCGCCGGCCCCCTGAACCGCCTTGACGGTTCCCACGCCTGCGGCCGCGCTGTTGTTGTTGCTGTGCTGGCCTGTGGCCCTGTGAACGTAGTGGGACACCCCTTCCGTGGCCGCAAAAGGCAGAAGGCGGAGGAGGCCGAGTGGCCGACAGGCCCAAGGACTTGGCCGTAGCCCGTGAGTCCTTAAAGCGCTCCAACGCGCTATCTGCCTTATTGCCAAAAAGGCGAATGCCATCAAAGGGCATGTCCATCAGAGTTTTCTGGACATCCCCCGAGAAGCCAGTCGTTCTCAGCCAGGCGTGACGCCTAAGCGCCACCATCGTGGAAATTGCCCTGCTCAGCGAGTCGGCGGTGTCAAGCCCACAACGGATGGTGAACTTAGCTGCGTCTCTCCCAGCAGCAATAGCTTGGGTGAGTACTGTCTGGGCCTCCTTCGGACAGCTATTTAGCACCTGCGCAACTGCGTCCCACACAGAGTGGGAATAACGGCCCAAGAGGCATGCGGTGTTCACAGACCACAGCCCTAAGCGGGCAGAGAAAAACAGCTTCTTGCGAAGCTGCTCCAGTTTCTTGGATTTCGTATCTGGAGGTGCGGAAGGGAATGCGCTCTGGGACGCAGAGGCTTGGACAACCAAGCTCTCAAGAGTGGGGTGTTGGGAAAGGAAGAGGGAGTCGCCCGGAGCCGGGCGATGGCGTCGGGCCACGTTCCTGTCCACAGGAGCCCCTGTGTTGGGCCTGGACCAGGTGCCCAATAGAACGTCACACAGTGCTTCATCAAAGGGCAGCAAGGGCTCCGAAGCGCTCACCGCCGGCTGGAGCACTTCTGTCAGGAGGTTAGTCCTGACGGCCACTGTAGGGAGTCCGAGGTGGAGGGCCTCGTCGCCCAACGCAACACCACTGCGCAACTGGCTCCCTCCTCCGTGGTCACGGTAGGAGGAGACAGTATGCCAAGGTCAGGTGAGATGTCAAGACCACTGGCATCCCCCAAATTCTCTGCCCTGTCCGGGTCTTGTGCGAGAGGGTCCTCAGACCCCTCCCAATCCTCCCCTTCCTCTGAAGTCTGTGGAACAGGCTGAAAATACGGAGGACGGACATAGGGAACAAATGGACCCATCGGCGTCGAAATCAGCATTGAGCGGCGCCTATCCGGCATCGTGTTCGGTTCAGGGCTGAAACTGGGGGCGACGTCGTCCCGAGGAGCGGGCGACGTCGTCCCGAGGAGCGGGCGACGTCGGAAGAGGTGCCGGTGGGGTCGATGTCGGTGGAGGTGTTATAAGGTCAACCGGGGTCCGATCCCGGATCCCAGGGGGTCCTGTGATGCCAGAGCCACTGGCGACGCCACGGCCGGAGCTGCCGGCGATGGAAGAACAGGGCCCACAGCCGGGCCCACGGGGACCGTAGGCGCACCGGCGGGGCCAGACGGCCAAAAGAGTCGGGCCATGGCAGCAAGAAACTCTTGCACCTGGGCAGGCGTCGCCGACAGACCCAGGAAGGGTGGGTAAACCGGCGGTGAAATTGCAGGCTCCGCCGGAGCCACGGGGTGGCACCACCCGCACCCTCAGCTACGTCGGGCGAGGGGAAGTCGAGGAGAGATGACGCTTCTTC
Organism: Triturus cristatus; assembly: GCF_964204655.1. NCBI lineage: Eukaryota > Metazoa > Chordata > Amphibia > Caudata > Salamandridae > Triturus > Triturus cristatus. The sequence continues at coordinate 266,347,308 of NC_140595.1, read as the reverse complement.
GACTTCTTTTTGGAATGCTTAGACTTACCTGACCTTGAGTGTGAAGACTTAGATCTAAAAGAATGATGGTGACGGCTCCACGACCGGTCCCTCGACCTCCCACAGGACCGGGACCTTGAGCGGCGTGGAGCCGACTGCCGGACTTCCAGCAACTTTTGGGACCACTCCAGCAAAGTCTTCGGCGCTATGGCCCGGCAGTCGGGGCACGACTTGGAGTCGTGGTCGCGACCTAGGCAGTAGAGACACACGCGTGGGTCTGTCACTGACATCATGCGGTGACTGTCCCCACGTTCTTAAACCCGGGCAGCCCTACGACACCAGGAGTCGATCGACTCGAGGAAAAAAAGAGACAAAAGGCCTAAAAAAACTCAGTCAAAAAATTACTGGGGGTACTAGCTCTTCCGGGATCTGCGCTTACTGGCGCGGAAAAAGAAAGAACTGACGTCAGCGCACGTGGGCGAGTCTAAGTGGCTCCAGCGACGTCATCCCGGCGCCAATGACACACGCGGAGCTGCACGACGACGCCTACCGACACGCTGGGGTACTGCTGACGAAAACTTTCCGGATCCAGTCTGACTCCAGGGGGTAATTCTAAGGTTAGGAATCTATCACTACGTGTTTCTTTCAGATAATATCATTTAACTCTTTAACCAGTTGCAGATCCGTCAAGTAGGTGTAACGGACCTCAGGTGAAGGACCACTGATTTAACTGACGAGAAATTTGATATCTAAGAAACTAAAATCATTAGACTGTAGAAATTAAAAAAATCTCATTTGATGCACGTATTAGTGATATTTCTAAAGAGGTTTTTAAAATATTATGGGATTGCTCTGTTCTTAAAGCTCCACAATTTTCTCCTCATATAATCAAAGTGAGAAACTGAAGTGTTTTCTGCATCTATGAGTCCCAAATAGTCCTAATCCTTTTCAACGAAATATACCATCTTTGGAATCCCTTACTAAAATAACATCTGAGTGCTATGCTCACACTAATGTGCACTGCTACATGAACAATCTCTATTTTATGTATAAGAACAATCTAAAAAAATGATAAATGCGTTTTTTCTCTAAGGTAATACCAGTGCAGTGCTTTTGTCGTGTTAGCACTAAGCACCTCTACATACAACACTAATAATGAAGCTTCTGCTTTTCTTCAAAACCAACAAATTGAAGTTTAGCTGTTGCACAATTAGTATGGTATGTATGAATTTCTTTGGTGTAGTAAGTTAATTAAGTCCTATTTCTAAAATGAATAAGATGGGCAGGTATCTGATGTAAATGTGTATATGAATTTAACAGCAATGACTGACGGAATGAAAAGCAAAAAACAGTTTATGCTTCTTCGCACACATTATTTACAGCTTTCAGCTCACAGAATTAATGGATAACAATGTATCAGAATTTTACAACTTACTTTTCCACTGCAGCTATTTTATCATTGCTGACACAGCACAAAAGGACCACTTATGCAATGTAAGATATCCCCCAAAAGTAGCAAAATATACAGAAGTCAATTTGACAACATCATAAACACCAAATACATTTACTATCTATTCAAGTATGCACCCACATATATATATTTTCATCTATTGAGTCATACAATGAAACATTTGTGTTTGCATGCATGCATGCATCCATCCATACTTGTATATGTTAACTAACACATATAGACAAAAAATGTATTTCTTTGTGGAGTCTGCATCGGTATATTCATCTCTGCATTGTCTGTGTACAGACATGTATGTATTAGATGTTATTTATGTGGACAAGGGTATGTGACCGCATGCTTGCCTGTAGGGCAGTTAGCTTGAATGCATGGACTCATAAATCTCTTTTGCTCAGTTTGCGTGGGGGAGCTTTAGTGTGGATGTAGAGTGTGCTGGTAATCTGTCTACATATGTGTGCATCAACAGTGCACAATCGATCTCTATTGGGTTTGCCTTTATTTTATACACATAAAATCTCATTGTGTCTGTCACTCTAGTGCACAGGAAGCAGAAACATCATAACTGACTCATTACTTCCTATACTGGGTCACAGGCTGCGACATAAAACATGAATGTCCATAGTTTGTCATGTTCCTTCATGTCTCACGGGACTCTAGTTAACCCACTGGATCAACTGTAAGTCTACGTTTGACAATATCTAAGCCAAGGTTGAAACTATTTGTATGAACACACAAACACATGCCTTTATTTGTATGAATAAACTCAACAGGAAATAAAAGAAATAGGAAAGAGAGTGAATAATAAAAGAGAAACCATACCTTTTCAATGCGTTTTTAATATCCTAAATAAAACAAGGAGAAAATGGAAGTTACAATTTCTAAATTTAGGTTAGTATTGACCTTTTATCATAAGATATCTTACAGTTAAATTTTTTTACCCATTTTCAAGAAAGCATGCATTTTCACATAAAAACATGACTGAAGATAAAGAAGAAAAAAAGGTTAGAAAAGGTGGACCATAAATTTCATACTTCCTCAGTGTTCTATCAGATCCTGTCATTATAAGATTCAATATCTTACCTTTACCGAATGCCGCTTCTGACATATTATCAAATCCAGCCTTCTATGTCATTCAGCAGTTTCTTCTAAATTAACTTTTTTTTTTTACATTAATCAGCCTCTTACATTCCATCCGAATGAGCCTTCCACCAGCAGTCTGCTATGGAAGGAGATTGAGTCAAATGCCTATACTCTTCACCCTGGAAATCTAGGTTCTTATCCCAGCTTTTTTGTGGCTCTGGGCAAATAGTTTTTATCTTCCAGAGTTTTATTTTTGAATATATATAAAAAGAATATGTCAAAAAAAATCTTTCCAAGAATTTCTGTATTTCTTGCTGATGCAGAACCCAGACACCTTACTGTTTTACATATACCTTCTCACGATTAGAATGCTCTTTAAAGTATTTAGATAGCCCTTAGAGCTCGGTCCAACCTACAAAAATTGCCTTATAAAATACAAAATATCATAATAGCAGACTAATATCAGATCTAGCCTCTTCCATGTCATGCGGCACAGCCTCAACTCTTTCATCAGATTCAGGTTTCTGCCTTCTATGCAATATATCCTTGTAACAGATGATGCTATTATGGTTCTTACCCAAGTCTTCGATCACATCCAGTCTATTTATTACCTTTGATATTAAGCATCCCTCCTGCTATTCAATACTGCCTTCCTTTTATTGTATCCAGGCACAATCATGACATCAGATCCATATTCCCTATATCAGAAATAACTCCAGCACTTCTTTCAGATCTAACTTTCTGATAATCAATGTTTACCTGTCAGATCCAAACTCTCTCCACATATCAGATCCATCTTCCACCTTCTAGCACATTTAAGACTCAACCTTCTTGTAGACCCAGTCTCCTTCCTATTAGACACAGTCATTTTTCTACTAAAAGACAAGGATTCTACCTTAAGTGGCATCAGCCCCTCCAATCATCTATCTAATCCAGTCTCCCGCCTAAAATGCTGAATTCCTTCCAGCTAGAGTATCCTTTCTATGAAAACTAAGTCATCTACCCCCATCATAATTAGTCAAAACAGTGTGTAGGAAAGAGCAGGGGAAGGCAGAACAATAGGCATTGTGCCACAGAGAGATGTGACCACCTCCAAGACAGGATTTGTTGTATTAGGCCTGGGTGGGTGCGCTTGCCAGCAACCGAAAGTCTGCATAAAGGGCACATTTGGTGTCCCTGTGCATAGTCCAGTTCAAACCAGTCCTGGGAGCCGCTGGCTTCTGCTCTGGTGCAAAACTGGACAAAGGACATGGAAGTAACCTCCCCACTGTCCAGACCCTCCCATAAATCTGTCTAACCCTCTCCCATGGGTACAAAAGGGCTTACCTGGCTGTAGGACACCAGATTCGATGTGGATACGATTCTGAACCAGAAACCACTGAACTTTGACCATTTGGACACTGTGGACTTTGCTGGACTTCGTTTGGGCCTGACTTCGTCTCCCTCTCAGTCTGAAGCATCAGCTGTGCCCGTGCACCATACAGGCTCCGTGTAGGAACTGTGGCGCATCAAGGACAACCGAGGAAATTTCCCTTGGAGTGAACGAGTCGCTCCCCTGCAACCGCAGGCACCACATCACGATTGAGCAGTCTGCTGCTCCTGAGCTCCTATGGACTCCAAAGGCTCGAGCAACACAGGAGGTGGGTTTCCAAGTCCCTCGAGGTCTGAGCTGCCCTCACACCACGTTTGAGGTCAGAATCCCTAGTGGGGGCTGCAAATATCCATACCCCTGTGCACCGCGTAATTATGCAAGTGCATATGCTTGTTGACGTTCCCAAAACAAGTGCACTGGGCTCCGAGTAGCCCCGACCTCTGGCACCATTTCCACCAAAAAACTTCGGTCTCCTTGGGCTGTTTTGTAAATCTTTTTGAGGTCCCCTCGCGACTCCTGTGCCTCTGGCCTGTGGGTCTTCTTGAGGGTCAACACTGCTTTTCTTGTGCTCCCCTGGTTGCTCCAGGCTTGCCCCAACCCCCCTGTGTTTGGTGAGTCTCCTGGACCTTGCTGGTCCGAACTGTAACCTTTCTTTAAAATCTTCACGGGTTGCCGCTGCCAAGGCTTGTTGGTGCTCCAGCTGGACACTGACCCCTCAGCACTCAAAATTGTTTGTGGGACAGCTCGTATCTGGCTCCTGGTTGTCCTCGGCGTCTCCTAGTCCCGGTTGTTGCAGAGTCAAGAACCCCCTCAATGCACCTGAAGCACCCGACATCGGTGGGCAGTCATCTACCGAGCACCTGGTCACTCCTGAGTGACCTAGACTCTGTCTCCTCTGCTTTCAGGTACTTTTCATCCAGATTCAAACTGACACTTTTCTTCTTTCGTGCAGTGGCCCTTCCTTGAAGCCCTCCATTGAGATCGACAGCGGTTTCCGATACCACTTCAGCCCTATGCACCCGGCTTCCCTGGGATAGGTAACTCTGGTACTATGGTATCCATAGATGGGGTGGCTCTTCAACCTCATATGATCCAAATCCACTGGGAAGGGTCCTTAAACTTTAAAACTGCAACCGCGACTCTCCCATAGAATTGTAAGGCGCACGCGGTCGTGTTCCAACACTGCATCCTTCCTTCATGGAGTCCCTACTTACTCACCTTGGGTGGTTCCTTGGGGTCCCAGTGATTCTACATCCTCTAGTTACTGTCTTGACTCGAGTCGTGGTTCTTATACCACTATTTCAGTATATGGTTTGGTCTCCCCCGGGAGCCCACTGTGTATTAGTGCTATTTACTATTGTTTCTGTGCTACTATTGTGTGCTCTGTGTTTATGTGCATGTAGCAGATACTGTGACGTACTAGAGAGTGTTATATCAATAAATACATATTTTTTATAACTACTGTGTGGTTCTCCTTTCATTTAACCAATACTATAAGGTTGCATTCTGGTAAAACAAGCTGCTTAGCATTCCTTCAAGACTATGCCTGAAGGCTGCTCTCCACAGCTACCAATTGGATAGCTTTCTAAGGTTATCCTTGACCTCTTAAATAACCATAAGGGTTGTTTGGACTGGTGCAAGGTGCTAACTTTAATTAGTGGACAGCGTATACCAGGCCAACTTCTCACACAGTGTCAAAACGTTCTTCTGATCCATCCATGTATATCATATTCAACTTAATTTTAGAGATGTTATTGTGGTGGGAATTCACTATCCAAACAGCCCCTCAAAAACAAGTATTTTTTATTTTCTCATCCTTCACCCAGTCTGAGTCACTGTCTTAATTTGCAGACGCATCCTCTTTGCCTCTGAGGAATGATGATCTATTATTGAATCGTTTTCTCCTGTTTCTTGTGCAGGTTTTGTGGTTCAGCACAGATTGTGATTTTAAGAAAACTTTAGTTGGAGATGCACAGTACAAAGGACACTCATTAAAAATTCCTTAGCCTCAATCCTCATTAGGATTCTACACATTCTTATGTGTCAGATGATAGGATCACTGTTAATAATTTCACCTCAGCTATGGAAACACCCTCACCCAGATATGCCCCTGCAGTGAGGAAAAAGCACTGATTAGTGCAGAGGTAACAATGGTAGGCGCTGTGTTGAACAGTATCACACTCATTCCACATAAAAATTGTACTGTTTTCCCCATGATATGCAACTGTTCACAATGGGACACAGCATTCAGTCCAAGTTTACCCTTAAAGATTATAAGGACATACTTTCATTGGGCACAGTACATTTACAAACCATTGTATCTAGACAGTCTGCATGCTACCAGCTTTATAAAATAGTTCTGAACACATGTTTTCTAAAAATGAACATCATGACTTGGTGTTTAAGGCGAATGTGGAGCAGTGTGGGCATATCTAACATGGCACAGAGACTAGGCAAGTGCTTGTCAAAGGAGAAGCCTATGGGCATTGGTAGCATCTGTATTGATGCTGCCAAACCTGCCTTTATTTGTTTTATTTTTAACTACCCCATTCATTAATTCTGAACTGCCATATTGCACTTTGGAGCTGTGATTGATAAGAAGTTTAATTAAAAGCATTTACCTCCATGTCTTGAATAAGATCTCAATTTACTTATACCAAAAAGTTGGATTTAAAAGTAGGATCTTTTGCTTATTTAATGCCTTTCGGTTAATCTACGGTGGGGTTTACACACTGATGATTTTATATGCAGGTCTCTGAAGGGGTCATCAGTGGGAATCTGCTGTGCAAAGAAATTCCCAACAGTGAGGACTTATAAACCTGGTACACAATGATAATTTTACTGCCACAGAATAGAGTTCATCACATGAGCCTGGTGTCCCAATTTAAGTATGATGCCTGTCAAGCTTCTGTGATGAGGAAGGCCCAAATTCCGAACTGGCATAAATGGTGAAGAGGGAGAAAAGGCACCCTACCTGGTGCAGGACCACAATGTCCTGGCACGGTTTCTGGTTGCAGGAATAAAGCAATTGCTCCAGCCTTCAATAAGCATAGGATCAGAGTTGTCTTTTTCAACGAAAGGTTTATTGATGGACAATAGATGGCTCAAGGGGCTTTGGTACCAAGAAAGCCTACTACACGATAAAATACAATCATACATATGACATCTCAAGACCCAAAAATGTAATATTTCATTTCCTGCACACTCTTCCAGACTCGCCCTACCTCTCTCCTTATTTACCCTTCTTTCTTTTTTATTCAGTCATCGATCGGCATAACTTTTTCCAACATATGAACATAAGGTTTCTCTTCCTCTTCTTATGAAAATATACTTACATCCTCATCTCAGCCACCTGAATGTGTTAGAATTAAGGAATTAGTTCATTTAAGGACAATTATTGACCATATAATAACAATTCAAGAGTCATATAACTGTAAACCAACTAACAGTTTCCCTCATACAGTGCAAGAAATTCCCAATATGGCAATCTATGGAAAAAGCCAAACACATAGGTGTTGTGTACCAGGATGAACATATTTTCAAATACTATCTAAGGCACCAATATATTCCTTCTATTTGCTGTAAGCTAGTCACAAAGGGGTATTCACTGCAGTCAAAGGGTTCCCATTTTATCACTGAATACTCACTTTAAAAACATGGCAATTCATACTAATGAAGACTTAAATCTTCTAAGTATTTATATTGTAAGTACATTGTACAAAATAGCAATATTCGCTTTGTGATTCATGACAAATGCTAATGTAAATATTTTACAGTTGACAATCTCCTATTGATTAGAATCCCTTGATATGTTATTGGTATGACATCCTATACCAAGGACAAAACATGCAAAAGCTAGACCTTTGTTGGTAATATTCTCCTTTTCTCTGACTGAAAGTATTTAACTGGACTAGTCCTTAGACTCCATTTAAATGTACTTCAAAGGTGTACCTATGAAAAAGTAGCACTACATATTGAATGTTTGCTTACCAAACCAGAAAGCATATAATTGCAGGCAGGCAATTGTTTCGCTGTATTTGAGTAAAAGTCCAAAGGAGGAATACAAAGAAGACGGATACAAGGGGCTACTTTTCCTGTCTGTGGGAATTACACTGGGGGAGGGGTACACATAACCTTATTGCCAATATGCTGCCAGCTTTAATACTGCTAATTGCCCTTTCCTCTTATTAAATAGCAGGATGTGCATTTTACAGCTGCTGCTCAGGTCCTAAGTAAAGGGCAGAAAGGCTTTATAAAATTTGCCAGGGCTGGCTTTCCCAATATCAAGATACTGTCTGGAAAACTACATAAGAAAAATGTATCTTCATCTCATAGCCCAAATATTCATAATGACTAAATTTACTTCTGAGTGAATATGCCATAATTTTCTGCTGTACTGGAAAATCAAGAGATGACGACTTACAAGAAATGCAAATCCCACTCACCCACCACACAGCCCTTCCCTAAAGACATCAGGCATCTTGAAGATTTCCTTTATTTCCACTGAAAAAACTACGTTTAAACTCTAACTTGACCTATAATTTACATTTTTCTATTATCATTTTCCTCTTCATCTCCAGTGTTCTCCTTCTAACTTAACTCAGCCCAAAATATGGTTTCTTTCTTTCTCTCCTTTCCTCACCCCCTCCACAGCTGCCTTCACTCCCTTCTCTTCCTTTTAATGCAACGTCTGCCGACCCGCATGTTTGTGCTCTTCCTTTGATGCGGAGTTTAATGTGAGTTCTAACTTATTATACTTATTCTCCCTAGCTCACCAATGCCTATAATGGGTAAAGGTATGCTATATAGAATGTGGAATACTTAAATAAGTAAATTGATAGTATTTTAAAGAACGTGTGTTGCCAACAACAGAAAATATGTCACACCTACTCTCATCTCAATATTTTACTTCACTTGGTAAATACAATCGCTCATGACACCAAATGTCAGACACTGCTGTGTCCAATTTACTCTTGCTTTTAAACTTTTACAATTCCACTCGGTGTCTTCACTTTTAATCTAATCTTTCAATCTGTCTTTGCTTTCATACTCTGGTGACAATCAGTGTGCTTTCAAACTCCAGTAACATCAATCTTTGTTTGCTCCAATGCTCCTTTAATTCCATTCCCACTAGAAGATTTTAGCATGGTTACTTTCATATCAGCTTTTATCTAGGTCTTTTTCATTCTCCGATTTTGTTTTCTATACCCAGTTTCAAACGCAGATAATGTCGATTTCACCAGCTTTGATGGACAGAAAATCTGGATTTTATTAAAGACACGGAGGCTAATATTATTGCAATCTTCCTTTATTGTGCCACCCACAGCAGCACCTTTAAAGAACAAGAACATTGAGAAAAGTTCTTAGAATCAAAAAAGGACCAGAACCTCCAGTCATCTTCCTTCATTTTTTGTGCATTCTATAGTTAAATAAACATAACTCCATAAAAAACGAGTGCTTGATCAGACCAGGCGAAGATTAAACAGCTTAATCCGGAAACCATGTTCTTCCCTCATTGTTTTAAAAAATAAAACATTCTAAAACCTTTATTGAGGAGAGTCAGGTCGGACACATTACACTGTGCAACAGTGCAGCTCAAAACAACAGAGTATAGGTCAAGTCAAGCATTTGGTAATGAGTAGACCACATCCTACAGTGAGCAGAAAAAACATGAAGGTTGGGATCACAGCCCCACTACACAGAGGTCCCTCCACTCTAAGGGGGACACACATACGATAATAGCCTCAGTGGGGAGTACCAAATGTTCTTCCCTTATTGTTGACCTCGTCCTGCGAAAGAACAAACAACATTTTATGACAAGACCGGAGGCTAAGATTATTGCAAGTTCAAAGCTTCTCTAACAAACAAGAAGCTGCATTAATCACAGGTTTAAAATGAAACTTTCGAAAAACAGAGTCATTAGACCAATCAGCACATCTCTAAATATCAATCAAAGCACCACCAAACATAAAAGCTTTTGAGGCAGAAGCAACTCTCACTGAGTGTGCACCAAATCTGCTCACATCAACACCAGCATTCTTCATCACTTCTTTAACCCATCTTGCAAGAGTAGGACTAGAAACAGCCTTGTGTGGTCTCCTATAAGATATTAGAAGTTGTTTCTCATTCGAAGAACGAATACTAGATGTTCTTCTTTCATACTCTTTCAAACAACGTACAACACATAAACTTTCATGTTCATCAAAATAAGGATAGAAATTTTTTCTGAATTGGTTTTTGTTCTTCTACACCGGTAAAAACATACACCCTCTGTTTTAAAAATCCTAGTACATACATCCAATGCTTTAACATCGGAACCTCTTCTAAAAGACAGTAGATATAACAATGTCAATTTTCCACTTAAAATCATGAAATCTAAGCTACAATTGTTTCCTAAATTCTACAAATAAGATAACACTTTTGATACATCCCAAACAGACAAATATCTGTCCACAGGGGGCTTAGAAACTCTATTGCTTCTCATTAGTCTTTTCACCAAGACATTTTGTCCCAAACATTCCATTAACCAGATCATGACCAGCAGCAATTGCTGATCTATGTAGATTGATAGTACGATAAGCCAAACCAGAATCAAACAAGGTTGCTAAATAATTAACTATGTTAACTACATCGACTGAAACAGGATCAAAATCCCTCTCAACACACCAGGGTAACCATTTATCCCATGCCAGTCGATACATTTTCCTGGTTCCTGGAGCCCAGGATTCTTTAATAAGATTTACCAGCTTCAACGCTCATGACGAGCCCAGCTCGTCATAAGGCACAGTGGAGCTGTGCTCATGACAAGCTGGGCTCATCATAACCGTTGTGGCCCGCCCACGCGCGGTTGATTCCCTGCCTGTGCGGGAGAATCAATCAGTGGGCGGGGTCGTGACGAGCTCAGCTCGTCATGAGCACAGCACCACTGTGCCTCATGACGAGCTGGGCTCGTCACGAGCACAGCGCCACCGCCCCCCGCGCCATGGGAGAATTACCCCCGCTTGGAAGGGGTTAAAGCTTCTTGCGAAAGTCCAGGCACTTCCCATACTCTCCTGGAATTCTCCATGCCATCAGTCTCAACTGATCCGATATCACCAGATCGTGACGTTCCCCAAACGGACCCAACAAGATGTCTTGGAACGATGGAAGTAAAATTGGAAAATCTATAGACATTTCTAAGAGGATTGGGTACCAAACCTGAGATTTCCAAAGCGAAGTTATCAATACTATTGTTTCTCACCACTTCCGAACCATCAAAGTTACTCGTGTTATCATTATAAAAGGAGGAAAAGCATAGGGGTGAAGGCCCCTCCAATCCTGCCTGAAAGCATCTATCCCGGCTGATTCCAGATCCGGACGCCAACTGAAATTTATTTTCAATTGCATGTTCCTCCTGTTGGCAAACAGATCCACATAACAAGGTCCCCAAATGTCCATCAACCTCAAGAACACTGACCTGTGGAGACTCTAATCGCTGGAGTCCTTGTAATCCTTCCTTATCTTTTTATTTGGGCAATGGTAATCTCAATTGACCCTGAATGGTGTTTATCAAGAACCCCAAGAACTGAGTCTCTTGACTCGGAATCAAGCAGGACTTTTCACTGTTTACTACAAATCCAAGGCTCTCCAAAAGATCTATTGCCAATCTCGTATGGTCTTCCACTCTTGATTTCTCCTGATCCATAATTAAAATATCGTCCAGATAAATGATTACAGGGATTCCTCTCTCTCTCAAATAGGCAACAACTGGACGTAGCCTTTTGGTGAAACACCTGGGGGCGGAGGATAACCCAAAGGGGAGACAGACAAACTTCCACAACCTTCCTCCCCATTTGAACCTTAGAAACCTCTGGTGTTCTTTGCAGATTAGGATAGTTAGATAAGCGTCTTTCAAATCCAGACGAGTCATCCAGTCTCCGAACTGCAACACGTCTCTCAGCATGTGCATTCCCTCCATCTTGAAATGATGATATTCCACCCAATCGTTTAGCTTCCTCAGATTTATGACCGGTCTCATACCTTTCCCTTTCTTTTCTACCAGAAAGATATTGCTCACAAAACCCACACTCAGGTCCAACTCTTCTACAATCGCACCTTTGGCAAATAACTCTTTCACCTCTATGTCCACTAATTTTGTTAACTCTGAGTCTAACCTTATCATAATCGGGTATTTTTCTTGGAACGGTTCCTCTATGAAATCTATACGATACCCTAAAACTGTCTGAAGGACCCTCGGGTCCTTTGAAATCGCACACTAATTGTGATAACATTGAGCATGTATGCCGCCCAACTTTACACGGATAACAGAAGAGTCTTGACTTACCTGTGCCTCTTGACCTCTTATTTCCTCTCTCGTTAACCCTCCATCTTTGCGGGTAGAAATTTCCGGGTTGGTAGCCATCGTGTGTCTGGAATTGGTTGCCTCTAAACCCTCTTGAAAAAGAGGCCCTTGTGAATCCTTGCCCTCGGCCGGGGAAACGACCTATTTCGCCCGGCCCCGCCAAAAACACGACGGTCGAAGAGTAGACCCTCTTAATTTCTCTCTGTGACTTCTGCAGTGAGCTAAAAGCCCCAACATATTTGGACATTTCTTTTATGAATGTCTCCCCAAAGAGCATCCCATTGGCCTCCAAGCCACCTTCGTTGTTGGCCAGTCCAGCCAACTTAGGATCAATCTTGAGGAGAATACTCTTCCTTCTTTCTACCGAGAGGGCTGTGTTTGCATTGCCCAGCAAACATATTCCTCTTTGAATCCACTCTCTCAATTCTTCTACATCCAGATCCTTCTTTCCCACATAGGCCTCCTCGGCCATATAAAAACATTTTGTGAGAGGACCCTTGAGGTCCAGCAGTCTATCCTGGCACATTTGTACACCTTTATTTAAACCTTTCCTAGGATCTTTCCCTCCTTTGCCAATAAATGCTATCATTTTAGTATCCAGTTCTGGTGACATACCAATATTTTTTGCCAGGATGGGGCGTGGACACTCAGACCGTAATCTCAATCTTACATCCTTTGGGATCTGTTTTCTCAACTACCGTTCCACGTACTGTGCCACATGCGGAGCCGGGCTCCATTCAGGTGAGAGAGAGTGTTTAAGCATCATAGGGTCAAACATAAGAGTCACCTAGTGGGTCCACAACTCCACTAAGACCATCCGCCTTGGCACTAACCAATGTGTCCATCTCCTTTTCCTGTTCCACTATTTCTACATCGGAGTCAAATTCAGAGGAACAGCTTAGCTCTATTTCTTTTCTGCCAGAAGGCTCGTCACAGAGGACAGAGGTATGTCTTTTACTGTTTTTATTCCTATAATCTGTGACTAACTGACCTCTCTGTAGGTCACCATGTGTGTCCTCGACACTACCTTGTTTCGTATGTTTACAAAAACCTACTTCTCCTTAAGCAGCTTTAGATCTTTTATTCTTAAATCCAGTCTCATCTATATTCTTTCTATTTCTAGAAACCTTTCCTCCCTTGCTCTGCACTTACGCAGGATCTTCACCTGCAGACCAAAAGCGCTCTTCTTGTGATGTACCAGCTTTATTTTTAATAAATTCCTCAAACTTCTTTTCCATCTTCCCATCTAGGTCAGATGCAAATTTAGCTAGCATGTTACTAATTTTATTTTCTAAACTCATTTCTACACCTTCTTCAGACATTGTTCCCACAAAGTTCCTTTCTTTCCAAGCCACCACAGGTTAAATGTTCCAAAAATATCTGTATACAACATAAAATGCCAAATGACACTAAAAATAAGTAATTTGACTCAAACCAGATCTGCTACCAATAAATCAGTCGATCGCTAATGTTGTCTTATACAAACACTTTTTCTAATTTCAAAAACACTCTCCCAAACTCTACCTTTATCCTACAACTGCGCCCCTCACAGAAAGTGCCGATTAAACTGACTCGAGCGCTCGAGCACACAAGATTTACGTGAACGTGTGCGTGAATGTCAGCTCGAGTTCAAAAGTGCAAGCTTCGTCACAGTGAGATGCGCTAGGTGGTACGTGCCGCATTATGACGCGCTTCTCGCACTTGGCAACAAGAACAGAGAGTGCTCGCACTAGACGCGCGTCAATACAATTTGAACCAATACAAAAATTAAACGGTGAAATGTTTTAATTAAGCTAAATCGATCGACCTTTCACAGTAGAAGAGCCTAATTGAACATTTTGTTAGCTTGCAAATAGAGAACCAAAATGCTCCTTACACTTTGGGTAAGCAGGCGGTTTACCGGACATTAAAACGGGTGAACAAGGTTGTAGAAAGCAGGCACATTAACGGAGATAAAAACAGCAGGGTAATATTTCCGAAGCCTTACAACATACGCTCACAAACAAAACCTAAGTTTAAGAAGGTATTGAGTTTAAAGGCAAATCGAACAGGTTAAAGTGCATACAAAAAGATAATTAATACATAATGAATACATTTAGAATTAACGCTGACTCGTACAAGAATTCCCAGTGGTTCTAGCTAAATTCTTATTTAAATTTCCATAAAAGAATATTTTCTAAACATTATCTGACGGCAGGCATGACTTATCTGATGGGCAGCAGCAAAAAAAGAAGGAAGATGACTGGAGGTTCTGGTCTTTTGTTGATTCTAAGAACTTTTCTCAATGTTCTTGTTCTTTAAAGGTGCTGCTGTGGGTGGCGCGATAAAGGAAGATTGCAATAATCTTCCTCCAGTCTTGTCATTAAATGTAAATGCATTATGCCTTTGTAGTCCGATAATCATACCATGTTTGTATTCTAATATGATAACTCAAATCTGTGAACAAACTAATTACCATCTTTGTCAAGCTAGGTTTCCTTTTGTGCACCTACTACAGAGATACTTTCATTATGGCGCAGTGGGATCACCTGAATTTAAATTCTCATTATCACTATCGGTTTCCGCTTTTATTCTTTAATTTTGCTTATGCACTGTATCTCTCATTTCTAACTGATGATTGCAAATAATCTAAATGTAATTCTTCATAATTGTAATCAATGTTGCTTCCATATTCAACAAGTACTCTCTTTGTGGTTTTTCGTTGACAATGTATTTTATGGAAAAGTTTTTTTTTGCCAGAATTAAAGATTTAAAAATCCTCTGACCACAGTGAATCGCAGAACATATTCTAATATGAAGGCGCAGACATTTTTTAATACGCTAAAAAATCCCCTTATCAGAGCCCACCGGTAGGTGGAATTGTTACAGAAAAGAAATAAAACCTTTCTAACCATTTTATAGAAAGGATAAATAGAAACTGACAGCGAAAGTGCAGGGAATGTTTATTGCAGGACTGTCGAGAAAAAATAACCCATCAGCTCTTATATATTGTGGAATTCACTTCTTACAAATAAAATTATGCTATGCTTTGTGAAAAGAAGATGAATGACTCAAAGTAATACTCTTTTCATAGCATGGTATAATCTTGGATTTGTGGCACTATGGCTACCTCTGAGCAGATTCAAATAATAAAGTTCTGGCTGACCATTAATCTTCTGAGTAAAGGCCCTAGCCACTCGTTTGGGAATAATGTTCCACAAGAAGCTTGAATAAAGCATATCAGCTTACTGTTTATGGATTGTCAGAACCAATGGCAAGTAACGGGAGGTGAATGAAGAGATCACATTAGTGGCTCACCGTCCAACGTAAAATAGATTGAAGAACCTAGCAAAAGCCAATATCTCAGAACAGTACATGATTCTAAAGCTCACTGCATCGCACTTCTTTATAATAATAACCAAATCAAAGAATGTATTAAGAGAAGTAAAGCTGACCGCACCGTGGTCCTAATGGCCTCCCACCTGCCTTTTACAAGCACAACCCTGATCATTGGGCACAATTCTTCAACAGACTATTTGAATATTGCCAATGAGTTCAACAATTCCGCTATCATGGTGAGGCTCACCCTTGCAGCCAATCTATAAAAAAGTTAGCCCGAACAGCTACTGCCTTACAGCACTGTTGAATGCGGAATGCAAGTACTTTGCTTCCCTTCTCCTAAAAGAGCTATAGATTTAGGCACAAAGTATAAAACTTGATTCCGTTTAATCAAACTGGCTTTAAACCAATGGCAAGTCGACTGATAACCCGATTGCATTATCAATGCCCATCAAAATCCATACAACAAAGGGCCAGCTCCTATATTCCTGCTTAGAGGCTTTTAGTAAAGCATTCCATCATTATCATAGGAACATACTATGGGAAAACATTTGCATGCCAAAATATCCCAAACCATCTATTACGCACCATTTAATTATTATATTCAGATACCTAGGTACATGTTAAGCTTGGGGAAAATTAGAGGATATCCGCTAAAATAGCACTCCACAAGGGCATAAAACAAAGATTAGTCCTTTCCCCAATATTTTTCAACTTGTACAGCTTGGATTTAAGCTCGCTGCTGGATGCAGTAGTATCACACGCCACCAGAATCGGCTCTCATTGTATTACATCACTTCAGCATGCGGACAAATGACCTTTTTAAATCAAACTGCTGTTGGCTTTCAGAGGCTGCTAGGGTTCTTTTTTTTTTTAACATCCTTTATTGAAACACCTCAGCCATGGAAAAACAGGGCATTTGCGATACATAGTGTTTTGTTTTTGTTGTTCTCATCTTATATGATATACATATTTGAACAGAGAATAATTACTGGTTTACAAATGTAAGTCGTCAGTCGCCCGCCTTGCGGCATTGGAGATATTTCCACATAAGCAGCCAAAAACGTGACATCAAGATCAATAATAACAAGCATCTTTACGTTCCAACTAACTAACTTACTAACTAATCCCAACCCCCCTCCCCCCTTCCTGGTCTGTTGCTCCTGAGTCATATGTTCGTCTAATATGGTATTACCCTGGTATCATGCATCCACTCCTGTCTAAGATCCATGGTGTGTGATCTGGGGTCAACTAGCAGTATGTCCATGAGGACTGTCAGGAGATTATTGTGTGGGATTGCGCTGTGTAGGGATTGGGTCTAATTGCTTGAATTCCTCCAGCATAACTTCCCACTCCATGGAGATAGGCAGTTTCTGCAACCCCCTCGCCTCTTCTCGGCGCAGCGCTGCACTCTCAGCACCTCCCCATTGTATCATGTCATCCTGCCAGCTAGACAATGTCGGGCATCTAGGGGATTTCCACCTCATATCGAGGGCCCAACGGCTAGTAAAAGGGCAAGGTCCAGGAAACGTCGTTGGACCTTCTGCTTTTTGTTATGTTTACGGAGCCCCATAAGACATTCTAGCGCTTTGTCTTGAACTGTCATATGTGTGACTATGCCTAGGTAATGTCAAACACCAATCCAATAATCTAGTATACACGGGCAAGTCCATAGCATGTGGATAAAGTCTGCTTCGTCACTTTTACAACGGGGGCAGCAGTGCTGGGCCTCTGGGAACATCCCATGTATTCTTTGCGGCGTGAGGTAGGATCTATGTAGGACCATTGTTTGGATGAATCTCAGTTTAAGGTTGCGGGACACTTTCTTAGGATGTTCTAGCATGCTTTTCCATGCTCTGTCAGTAGGTTCTACACCCGCGTCCTCTGCTCATTTTGTCCTAAGGGTTGCGAGTGTTGTTCCAGCATGCGCCCTGATTCCGGTATACAGCCATTTAATAAGGTGTCCCCCGGTCCCCATATAATATAATAATTGTACCAATTCATGCTGTGGGGGTTCCCTGCGTTGTGGTGCCCAAGTGTTCCTAATATAATGTGATACTGTTGTGTGTAATAAGTACTGGTGTTCTGGCGCGCCAGTAATCTGTACGAATGTGTCATGATCGAGGAGGTTGCCATCGGAAAAGAAAGCACCCACCTCCTCCACCCCTGCTTCCATCCAGGCTGGTGTTCTAGCCCTCGTAAGCCTACCCCCGGGAGCGGGAATACCCACGAAGGGAATATTTGCTGCGTAAGGGGTTTTGTCTGATGTATATAACAGTGCTTTCTTCCAGCATTGCAGCGTGGTCTTCAACAACGGCGGTCCCTCTGAGGGGATTTTTGCTTTGGGCAAGATCAGGGAATGTAGTGTACCCCGGTCTATATCTCTCGGCGTAATCCCAATTTCATGTAGATTCCTCCCCGCTGTCCAGTATGATAGCCATTGGATTTGGCAGGCATAATAGTATGCCCTGAAGTCAAGGACCCCTAACCCTCCCTTACTGGATTCCAGTTAGAGTTTCTGAAGGCTCACTCTTCGGCGACCTGCACCCCATATAAGCTCCACCACGATAGTGTTCAAGGTGCGGAAAATGGATTGGGGAACCACAATGGGTAGGTTAACGAAGTAATATAATTACAGAGGGAGTACTACCATCTTAGAGATGGCAATTCGTCCCATCACCGAAAGGGGCAAAGATGTCCAAAAGGCCACACTTGAGTGCAGGGCCGTAATGGCCCTCAAGAGGTTACCTTCTAGCATATCTGCCTGTGATTTATATACCTGTGTGCCTAAGTATTTGAATGTGGTAGGAGCTACTGGTAGAATTTCAGTGCCAAATTGTACTTCAGCCTGGCATGGCCCCTCCCGGAAGAAAAAGGAAAGCGATTTCCTTGAATTAATAACAAGGCCCGAAATCTTCCCGAAGTCGGACAGTATAGTGGGGAGGGGTGTGGCTTCGGCAGATATATCATGGAGATAGAGAAGGATATCATCTGCGTATTTGGAAGTAAGGTAGGGTGTACCACCGATGGGTATTCCCAGGTGTTCTGCTGATTGTCTCAGTGCTATTGCCAGGCGTTCCAATGCGAGTACAAACAACAGGGGGGACAAAGGGCACCCCTGCCATGTACCCCTGTGGATTATGTACTCCCGAGAAATATGTTGTCTGGTGTGAGCTCTTGCCGTGGAAGAGGTGTAGAGTAGGCGTACCCATTTAAGATAGTCGGCCGGGAAACCAAAGCGGTGCAAGGTTACCAACATGTAGTCCCAGGTTAGGAGTCGAAGGCCTGTCGCAGGTCTAATGCCAGGCAACCCGCATCCAGATAGGCGGCCGGGGTGGCACTCATGGCATAGTGTAACCGTCTGGTATTCAGGGACGCGCTACGATTCAGTAAGGATCCACATCGGTCACTGTGGATGAGGGTGGTGAGGTAGGGCTGAATACGGTTCGCTAGTGGTTTGCTCAGGATTTTATATTCTGTTGAAAGCAGAGATAGGGGCCTATAATTAGTAATGTCTGTGCCATCACAACCTGGTTTGAGTAAGGAGGTGACTAGGGCCTGCATGGTGGAGTATGGTAGGTGACCGACCTCGAAGGCTGCCTTTTATACCTCTTCCAATTTGGGAACCAGGATGTCTGAATAAGTTTGGCAAAACTCTATGGGTAGGCCGTCTAAGCCAGGCGCCTAATTACGATTAAGGCCTTTAATTGCAATGCTTATTTCTTGTTGGGTGATAGGGCCCACTATTTCATCCTGTATATCTGTCGGCAGGGAGCGGATTGTTAAATCTCAAAGAAAGTCATCTATAGAAGTGCCGGCGTCTGGTGCTGGGGCTGCGTATAGGTTACAGAGGTAAGTGCGAAAGGTTTTGTTTATTTCTTGTTGCATGTGGACTGATCTGCCTGAGGGTGTATAAATATGTTTAATAATGGGCGGTTCAGGTCTGTCCTGTACTATTCGTGCTAATAATGTCCCAGCCCTATCTGCTTTCGAGTGTTTCCGCTGCATAAAGGTTCTGTGATGAATAACCCGCAATGTTTCAAGTGTTTCAGCGTGGCGAATCCGAGCACTCTGTAGTGCACCCCTTTTATTTGGATCAGTCACTGCTTCTCGCTCTAAGGTAGTCATTAAATTCTCAACGCTCTGCAAGTTCTGGTGTATTTCCTGTCTGGCTCCTACTGTCCGCCCAATTGCAGCCCCCCTTACCACCACCTTGAGTGCGTCCCATTCAATCAGGTTAGAGGATGCTGTGTTCCAATTTTCGGAGAAATAGTTGGTAATGGTATTGGATATAGTAGTGCCGAACGGGCCATCCTCCAATAACTGTGGACCCAGTCTCCAAGTGGGCACTGGGGTCGGCACCCTGCCCTGGGCTAGTGTAAGTTCTAGGGGGTTGTGATCCAAAAAGGTCTTTGCTAAATATGTGAACTGCTATACCTGTGTGGCTATAGTGTTGGGCTGCTAGGATTCTTAACTAATACTGCACAACAAATTAAATGGCAGTTGACCTCGAAAAAACAAATACAGTAATCTTTGGGAGGAAATTAATTAGGAACGAAACTTGGAATTTGGAGAATTGGTGCTTAAGTCGAAATAATACATGCAAATATTTGAGGGTGTGGTAGGATGATCAATGGGGCACCCCCAACATTTGAACTCCCTAAAGCCAAAAGCCTCTTTCTATCGATTTGTTTTTTTACCTCTACGAAGAACAAGAAACTAGTCACTCATACCGATAAGGTAATCAAAGCAGCGCTTATTCCCACCATAGCATATGGAATGGAAGCCTTCTCTGAAAGATTCAGCCTTTTCCTTAATAACACTCAAAGTAAAATCACTGGTAATTCTTCTGACTTCCACGAGCAAAAATAAGGTAAGAATTCAATTTACTGGAACAAGTGGCCCAAAATGCAGCTTTTCTAAAATACGCGTATAGATTGAAACATGCACACAAGTTCACTCTGAAGAACTTTATTTGTCAGAAATTCAAACTTGCCTTACAAACAAAAAAACTCATTGGCTATCATGTTGCCTGCATGTCTGAAACTAGAAGGTATGAAAGGCTTATGATATCAGAATCTGCCACGCAGGCTATCAAAAAGCTGCCCAATGAACAGACAAGCACAAGCTCAGCAGAAGAAGCCATGTGTGGTCAGGAATTGATTAATATAATATCAATAGAATACAAGGCTATTTAGGCAAGGTTTTTAAAGAACACTAGAAAACCAGACTAAAACAGCCCTGATTTGGCATACTACCGTCTTATGACTTCATGCCCAAATAGAAGGAAAGGCACGTCAACCAGATTTGTCGACTTTGCTCAGGCTACCCGGAAACACTGGAACATTTGATGCTTTGCACCAGTACAAGCCGAATCCATGAGCGTAGGCTAATGTTACTGAATGTTTTATCCTTTTTGGCTAGTGTGGCGAGTTCTGTCATGCTGTTGTTAGGTTTATCAAATTTATTGACTTGGTGGACAGATTACTTGCAAGGAAATTAATGTCCCTGCCTGTTTAATACCAGACTCATGCACTTGCAGCCAACAATGATTATCTTGCCTACAATACTATGCACTTTATGTAACTAACCCTCTTTAAATGTATTTGTTAAACTATTTATTTGAAGTTTGGTGATTTTTTTTTTTTAAACCAAATTTTATTTGGTTATACCGGATGAAATTTGGGCAAAGCCCTACAAAGACCTGTAGGAAAGCAAATTGGACAGGAATACCAATATTGCAATACCTGCGAACATGCAGGGAAATACAACCAAAACAATATGCAGAGAATTCCAGACACACGTTTCTATATCTAAGATATGGTTACAGAATGACAAGCAATTGCGTGGTGTGGAGTGATGATTTCCAGAGGAATATACCTATGTGGTAATTTCGGTCAGGGATCCGGGGATGGTAAAGGAGGGAGCTCGATCCCACGATACTCTGCCCAACCAGTCCAGATCTTCCAGTGCTTATGGCGCAACCATGTGCCAGAAACACTGCAATCCCCGCTCCCATACATTTATCTAGCTCTGCCTTCCACTTGCCTAAAGTCGGGGGGAAGTCCCTTTCCATAGCTGTGCGATGTCGCATTTGGCGATAGTAAGGGCCAAAAAGAGTAAATGTTGTTTATATTTACTGCCCCCTATCCCATCCGTACTGTGCAAGAGGAAGAGTCGTGGGTCATATGGGAGTTCCCATGATAATACCTCATTGATGCAGAGGATACCCTACGGCAGAAGGGTTGCAATGCAGAGCAGCCACTGACTGTATGGAGAAATGTCCCTTCTTCTCCGTCGCATCGTAAGCATGCAGGGGATTGGATGGCGCCCATCTTCCAGAGCCTGGTTTGAGTATAATATGCGCGGTTGTGGTGTTCTGAACCTTCTACTTGAGTTGAATGAGGTGGTACCATGTGAAACTGCCGCGCACCGAGGGCTAGCAATGGCCTCTGCCCAGTTGTCATCGGTCAGGCCGGGAATGTCCTCCAGCCACGCGCGTCTGGTCTTGTCGAGGGTAGTCTGGGTGTGAGTGGTCAGTGTTTGATAGATTTGCCGGATTTTGTGTAGGTCTAAATCTCCCATTAAAAGGCGCCCTTCAAGAGGATGGAATTCCAGTAGGGACTCCAGGGTCTGGATCAGGGGGGTCACAGCATGGCGGAGTTGGAGGTATTTATAGAACTGGGTCTTATGCAGTTGAAAATCTACTTGGAGTTGCTGGAAGGATTTCAGTGTTGTACCCCGCATCACATCGCCCAGGGTAGAGATCCCTACCAAGTCCCACCCACAGAAACCCCGCAAGGCTGCCACCGGACGGAGGTATGTGCTTTGCCATAGGAGAGTCGTTTGAGTTATCCCATGCCACCCCATCTGCTTGACTGTGTCCCGCCTCAGCTGTATGACCACTTTACTTGCCGAGGGTAAAGGCTCCAAGGAGTCGGGTCTATAGAGGTGCTGGAGAAGGGGAGTCCGCCCCATTGCAGCTTGCTCGAGTGCGAAAGCCGGGTCAGTTGGGGAGTTGTACCACCATTCATTTATTATCAGGACATGAGAGGCGACATAGTACGCATAGACGTCTGCCGCTGCAATTCTCCCACAATATGTGGACTGGGTGCATGTGTGTAGTACTACTCTAATCACACCGCCGTACCAGAGAAAAGTATGGCATTTACTTGCGCAAACCAGAAGTGCGGAATCTTGTAAGGGAAATTTTGCAGTCTATAGAGAATTCTGGGTAAGGAGACCATCTTGAAGATGGCAGATCGATCATATAATGATAGTGGAAGGGAGGACCATATTGTTGTTTTATTAGTGCGGCTCGCGAGCAGTGAGATGATATTGTTGGCCCACGAAATCTTAGGGCTTGGTGATATGAAGATGCCCAAATATTTGAAACCATCTGTCGCGTGGGACAGCGATGCCGCCCAGCCCCGTCCCTGATTGCCGCATACGGGGAAGAGCACAGATTTGTCAGGGTTGATATGATGGCCGGTAGTTTCCCCGAACACTCTAAGGATTTGTAGGATACGTGGTCCGGAGAACCACAAATCCGTCATAAAGAAGAGGACATCGTCTGCATATAACGCGATGCGGTCTGAGTGTGATTGGGACCATTCAAACCCACGGAACACCGGGTCCCCACGAACCCAGGCCGCCAAGGGTTCCACCGCTAGAGCAAACAGTAGCGGGGATAGGGGACAGCCCTGCCTTGTACCTCTGCGGATGGAGAATGGATCAGAATGATGCCCAGCTGTATGAACAGAAGCAGTGACGCAATTGTAAAGTAACCGGACATATGCTAGAAAGCGAGGACCGAAGTTTACCGCCTCAAGTAACTGTAACAGATAGACCCAACTGAGTGAGTCAAACACTTTATCTATGTCCACTAATAACAGGGCTTCTGGGAGCCCCAATATGGGGGCCATCTCTATGGCGTAATGTACTCTCCGTATATTATGGCGGGTGGCCCTAGGGGGCATAAAGCCCGATTGGTCAGGGTGAATTAGGTCTGTCACACACGTCCAAAGATGGTCAGCTAGGACCTTTCCTAGTAACTTGGGCTCAAAGTTAAGGAGAGGAATGGGGCGATACGATGACGGGTTCTCCGGGGGTCGCCCTGGTTTGAGGAACAAGACTATCTCCGCATGTCTCCAATACCGAGGTAGGATACCCGGTTCGTGTGCATCTTGTATGGCAGCCATTAGGTAAGGTCCTATTATATTCACATTTGGTATTAAGAACTCCATAGGGAACCCATTGGGTCCAGGGGCCCGCCCTGGACGGAGAGCATGTAAGGCCCCGGTCAGCTCATCAAGCATGTTAGGGGCATCTAAATGGTCTTGCATGGGGTCGGCGAGTCTACGGGGTGGGTTGTCTGAAAGAAATTCCGCTATTTGGCCTCAGAAAGTTGCCTGCGTCATATAATGAGGAGAAGTGCCTGGCAAACTCCCGAGCCCCCTGGCCTGGCGAAGAGCATAGGCCTCCTCCCGCATCACGTAAGGTTGGGACCACTGCAGGGGATTTGTCGGCTTGGCATAACCTGTGGAGCATTTTACTCGACTTATCACCCCACTGGTATTTCCTGTGTTGTGATGCCACCCATATCTCCTTGGCTTCCTCCAGTAGATATCGTTGTATTCCTGATTGCGTGTGTAGCAAATTGTGCCGACGAGATGGGCTGGGGGCTAAGTTGAGTTGTGTCGCCAGAGACGCCTGGCGCGCCTCAAGGTCTACTAAGTGCTCTTGCTGCGTGAGTTTCTCCTTGGTCCGAGAGTTGATTTCAGCGCCACAAATAGTGGGCTTCATAGCCTCCCAGAGGATACATTTAGAAGGAGCAGAAGCGACGTTCGTGTCAAGATATTCCACTATTGTCGTATGTAGCATGTCTTGATAGTCTGGGTTTCTGAGATGCAATGGGGACATCCACCACCTAAAGGGGGAAGGTCTACGGGAGGTGGTGTGCAATTTTAAAGATATCGGAGAGTGATCTGAGAGCCCTCTAAGAAGATGTGTGACTTGTGAAACCCTATGTAGAAATGGATGAGGCGCAAAGAAGTGATCGAGGCGGGATTTGGAGCCGAGCACCGCCGACAAAAATGTGAAACCAAGCTCAGTGCGGTGGTATGCCCGCCATGCGTCGGCCCAGCCTAGGGTGGATGCCAGGATATTCAGTTTAGAGGGACCCATTGGTGAAGGACGGTCTGTGCTACACTGCCTGTCAGCGGGGAACATGGTGTCATTCCAGTCGCCTCCCAGGAGGGTGAAGCCCCCCAGCAGATCTCCCCAAAGTCTAGAGACCCTGTCAACAAATATTGCTCCTAATGGTGGGGGGGAGGGATAAATACTGCCTAGGGTGATATGTTTCCTGTGGAGTGTGCCCATGATCAGGACAAACCTGCCCCCAGCATCTACCCAGGTGAGTGAGTGTTGGAAGGGGACTCTGCAGTGAATTAGGATGGCCGTGCCTCATGACCCTCTGGTGAATCCTGTGTGATATACCTGGTGGAACCCGAATCTGGCAAGACAGGGGGTTTTGGAACCCAGGAGGTAAGTCTCCTGGAGGAGTAGAATGTCGGCCCCAAAGCGTTTGGCTTGACGTAGGACCGTGCCTCTTTTAATCTTATTGAGAAGTCCCCTGACATTCCAAGAAATCACTGTAAGGTCCCCATAAGGGGGACTGTCAAACTGTACCATCATCCAGTGTCTCTGTAGGCATAGTGAGGATATTGACTGATTCAAGAAAGAAAGTTTGCCTATCCAACAACTTTATAACTTGATTCCCCAAAATACCCCCCTCCCCCACCCGACACTTCCGAAAACTAGGACCATCTGTCGCGGGGTAGGGTTCACAGTGCTCCCAACAGTAGAATGCCAGGCCCCTACGCCAACAATACCCAACCCACCCACAAAACATTACGTTGGGGGATAAAAAGTCTGGGGCACAGCCACTCAATGGCTGGGCATCCATACCCGTTCAGAGGACATTTACCACAAATATAGTCTCAGTGAGAAGAGGCTTACAGCTAGCAGGTTTTGCCGCCATGGCACAACTTAACGGCTCAAGTGATATGATCTGGGCTTGGGGACCGCCTGTCGGAGCCGTGGTGCCTTTTAGATTTGGTCCTCCGGGACCTGTTGCGCTGTGAGCTCTGGGAGGAGTTTGATTCCCTTTGCAGAGGTGTATGTGGTTGGAGATGTGAGTGTTCATCAGTCCATGCAAAGACCTCCTCCGGTGAGTCGAAGAAGAATGACTTAGAGTTAAAGATGACTCGCATCCTGGCAGGATACAGGAGCATATACTGCAGGTTAAGTTCTCATTAACCTATGCTTTGCGGCCACAAAGGACTGGCGTTGCTGTTGCACCAGGCGCGTGTAGTCTGGAAAAATCATTATAGGCTTCGAGTTGTATTGGAACTTTTCTTTATGAGACCTGGTGAACTGCAGGATAGTGTCTCGGTCAGCATAGTTCAGACGTTTTGCAATCACTGGTCTGGGGTTCACGCCCAGAGGTGGTTACTTTGTCAGTGCCCGATGGGCCCGCTCGATGACAAAACATGTAGATAGCAGTTCCGCTGGCATAAGATCCATGAGCCACTGGAAGCGGGTCATAGAGGATCCTTCGCACCCCTCCGGCAAGCCTACAAAGCGCAGGTTATTGCACCTCGCGCGACCTTCAGCATCTTCCACCTTGGAGGCTAGTTCTCGGGAAACCACCGTCAGTTTATTGACCTTTTCCTGGAGGGTAGACACCGAATCTTCCACCGTTGACACCCGAGCCTCTGCTTCGGTCATGCGGTCCACAGCTTGTAGAAGGTCCTGGCGCAGGAACGAGACCTCTGACACCACTGCACCTATTTTAGCGTCTAGTTGGTCTCTGGCTTCATTGATCGCTGCTAGGAGGGCAGCATTGTTGGGCGCCGCACCCCCTCTGTCACCACCGGTGGCCCCTCGGACGGGGTTAGTAAACTGGTCCAGGGTGCCTTGTTTGGGCCCAGAGCCGCCGGGATTGTCTCTGCGCATAGTAACTGCTCAGGTAAGCAGATGCCGGGGCCACTCGTGGGGTAAGACGCCTGGTCCGCGCCTGCACTGTCACTGGGACATATGATTCCGACTGGAGGGGTGGTGCTGGGCTCGCTGCAGTAGAGCACCGTCGGAGGGTCCTCATGGAATGAGGCGGTCCCTGGGCCGCAAGCCGCACCGAGCCTAGCCTGGCCGCTTCTGCAGCCACAACCACCTGCCAAGGAGGCCCAGTGAGGGGACCAGACTCGCCGGACTGCCCGCCAACAGCACTCCCCACCGGCCCTCTTGCCTCCGGTATTTGGCAGTGTGGTGGAGCCTTTAGGGGCCGTGTGTATTCCGCCGCCCTCAGATGTTCCCAAGGTTGAATGCTAAAGGGGGAGGGCCCCCCCCGTCGGCAAGAGGTATCGTGTTGGGAGGTCCACCCTGCACGTCTTCAATGGAGGAGGATGGTATACAAGCAATCTTGTCCGTATTGGAGGAAGGGGGCTGGGGACCCCTGTGGCCGGCTGTGTGCTGTAGGAGAGTAGGATCTGCTTCTTATGGTTACCCTCACTTTTTGCTGATGTATCACTGTTTTCGACTTAGTCTGACTGGGATCCTGCTATCCAGAACCCCCG
The DNA here is from genome assembly GCF_964204655.1 of Triturus cristatus. NCBI lineage: Eukaryota > Metazoa > Chordata > Amphibia > Caudata > Salamandridae > Triturus > Triturus cristatus. The sequence goes on along the minus strand of NC_140595.1, from coordinate 266,320,114 downwards.
TCGAGCTGCTTTCTCCTCTAAATTGATTGCATGTACATTAGGTACACTCCAGATTGGCTACTGGGGTACCCGTATCAGTCCCCAATATATGGTACACTATGTACCAAGGGCATAGGTACCCCAGAGGCCTCCCAGGGGCTGCAGCATGTATTGTACCACCCCTGAGAGACCATTCAAAATGGCACCACAGGTCTGCTACTGCAGCCTGTGTAAGGTGGTGCATGCACCCCTTACTTAGATATAGGTTCACTATATCTATTCTAAATCACTGCACATATAAACCTATCAGTCACCCCTATGGCAGGCCTTATCAATCCTGAAGGCAGGGTGCTGGGTTTTATGCAAGAGGGTGCTCCTGCATGAGCAGAGCCCCTCTGCAGCCTTCGGAACCTATTTTCCGGGGTGGTCTGTGATGCAGCCAACCTTATATATTTAAGTGCATTATGACCTTGCGGTAAATACTAACTTTAAAATGGCTCCTTAGAAACATGTTGTGTTGGGTGTCAAACACCTTGGAATCATACCTCCACACCAGTAACTGGTATGATTCCTCCCTTGTAGAACAACTACTGTGGGTTACCGGTCTACCCGGTACCAGCATTCTCGACCTGGGCATCACAAAATAGATGCGGCCAGCCACAGACACGAGTCTGCCCTCCTGCTGCTAAGCCAAACTCGAGCAGGGGAAGGCTTGACAATAGGTTTCCTGTCACAGGAAGGTGCGACCACCTTCCAGACTGGATTTAGTGTATTGGGGCTGGGTGGGTGCACTCTGAGAGTGTTTGAAGTCTGCACTGGGGGCACATTTGGTGTCTCTGTGCATAGTCCAGTTCAAACTGGTGGCAGGAGCCATTTGCTCCTGCTCTGGCACGAAACTGGACAAAGGACATGGGTGTAGCCACCCCTCTGTCCTGACACTCCCACCCCTTCCTTGAGTATAAAGTAGGAACCCTGACTACAGGACTTTAGATTTTACCTGGACTAAACTCTGCTATAGAAACCAAGTACTTCGACGGTCTACACTTTGCTGGACGACAGAAGAATCTCCATTGGAGTAAAGGATTTACTCCCCTGCAGCAGCAGGCACCTTAATGCATCCGACCGGTTTGCATCTCCCGAGCTCCTGAGGACTCCGAAGATTTCTGCAACACAGGAGGTGGGTTCCCAAGGTCTCTGAGGTTGATCTGCTCTCTCAGCAATTCTGAGACCCGTATCCCTCGTGGGAACCGTGCAACCCGAACCGCTGTGCACCATGTACTTTTGCAGCAGCATATGCTTTTTGGCGATCCCTGAGGTTGTGCTTTGGGCTACATGTAGTCCTGACCCCGAGCAGTATTTCTACCGAAGATTTCCGGCCTACACTACACGAGTGTTCCGTGGGCTGGTATTTCGTGATTCAGCTCGAGGCCCCTTCGCGATCCCTGGTCCGTTGGCCTGTGGGTCCCTGTGAAGGTAACTTTGACTTTCCTTGGGCTTTTCTGGTTGCTCCAGACGTGCCCTGACTCTCCATAGCTTGGAGAGTCCCCAGGACCTTGCTGGTCCTCATCGAAGCTTATTTCCTCTGCCCGCGTGGGTCGCAGTTGCCAAGGCTTGTTGGTGTTCGATCCGGACACGGACTCCCCAGCACTTGACATCCTTTGTGGGACAGCTCACCTCCAGACTTTGGTCATCGTCGACGTCTCCTGGTCCCTGTGGCTGCAGAGTCAAGCATCCAATCTTCTCACCTGAAGCACTCGACATCGGTGGGCATTCGTCTATCGTGCCCCTGGTCACTCTTAAGTGACCCAGACTCTGTCACCTCTGCTTTCAGGTTCTTCTCACCTTGGATCCAGGCTTAGATTCCACCAGACACTTTTCATCTTCCCGACAGCAGCACTTCTTTGCATCACGCCATTGAAAACAACGAGGGTTTCCGACACCACTTGACCCCTATGCACCCGGCTCCTCTGGGATAGGTAACACGGGTACCTCGGTACTCACAAGGGTGCTGGCCCTAGAAACTTCTATGTTCCAAAGGGTTTGCTTGAAGTCCTCTCCGAAGTGTCCTTAAACTGTAATTTTCCAACCGCAACTTTCTGATAGGGTTGTACGGAGCTCGCGCCTGTGTTCACACACTGCACCTGTCCTCCGTGGGTCCCCGGTGTCACTACTTTGGGTGGTTCCTTGGGGTCCCAGTGATTCTACGTGCTCTAGGCACTGTCTAGTTAAGTCGTGGTTGGTATACCACTTTCTTAGTATATGGTTTGGTCGCCCCCTGGAGCCCGCTGTGTATTGTGCTGTAGGAGATTGGCTTCGACTGCATAGTTGCCCCCAACTTTTTGCTGATGTTTTGAGTGTTTTTTTACTCTAGCCAGGCTGTGGCCCTGCTATCCAGGACCCCAGCCTATCTGCTTCCTCTCTAAACTAATGTGAGTACCCTAAGTACATACCAATTGGATACTGAGGCCACCCTATGAGCCCCTTGTAGATGGTACCCTAGGTATCCAGGGCATGGGTCCCTCAGAGGCCTACCAGGGGCTGAAGCACTCATTGTGCCACCCCTGGGACAGCCATACAAACTGACACCACCAGACCACTACTGTAGTCTGGGTAAGGAGTGCTTGCACCCCTTACAGGGATATAGGTATCCTGTATCCCACTTAAATACAACACAGATATCCTCATAAGTCACCCCTAAGGCAGGCCTTGCTAATCCTACAAGGCAGGGTGCTGAGATATGTGTGAGGGGGAACCCCTACCTGAGTAGGGCCCCTCTGAAACTTTCGCTAAAACGAATACGAGGTTGTTTGTAGTGCAGCCATACCATATACTCTTAAGCGCAATATAATCGCGATAGGATGCTAACTTGAGAATGGCTGCACAGAACCATGTCGTGTTTGGTGTCAAACATCTTGGAATCATACCCCCACTCCCATTATGGGAGAGAGGGCATGATTCCACCCTGCTAGAGGGGTGATATGGTAAAAGCGGCAGATTTTAGACACCAATTTAAAAGAGCACATGTAGTACAAAATGGATGCTACCTGCCACCCACACGATTCTGGCTGCCTGTTGCTGGGCAGAACTCCAACCAGGGCAGCTGGACAATAGGGATCTTGTTGCAGGGAGGTGTCCCAACCTCCCCAGACAGACTATGTGGATTGGAACTGGGTGGAACTGGGTGGGTGCACCTTAGGATGCCTTTCAAACTTGCATGTAGGCTTCTCCAGTGCCTACTTCTGCATACACCGCCTCAAACCGGTTCAGGGGCATCCTGTCCCCTGCCCAGGCGGGAAACACACAAAGGGGAGAGGGTGTAGCCACCCTTTCCCGCCTGAACTCCCATTGGTGGGCTCTGATTTAGACACTCCCCTAATCCCTGGATAAAGGTGGGTGCAGGGTCCCCAGAGCCTCAGATTAATCTTGGACGAGAACTTTGCTTCAAAGACTTGAAACTTCGACGAGCTGCCGCTCAGCTGAATTAGGAGATCTCCCTTGGGGTAAAGGAGTTACCCCCCTGCTTGGCAGGCACCTGAAACACTGCAAGTGACCCGGTTGGAACTCCACTGCTCCTACGGACATCGAAGACTTCTGCCTACCCTGAGGTGGGTTCTCAAGCATCCCAGAGGCCAGTGAGTGTGCACAGCAAAGCTGAGCACCGTGGACCCCGTGGGTGCCGAGATACCCAATACCCCAGGACACCGGCCACCTCTTGCCCAGCACACGAACCCGACGAGTGGGGAAGTTGTGCTTTGGCCCATCATTGAGCCAACCTCTCAGCATCACCTGTGCCAAAGAACGACGCCCCAGCCCGCTCCGGCGACCCGTGGGCACGTCTTTACGCACTTCAAATTGCTGCCTCGTCTCTCGACTAGTGGGCCCTGGCGGAGGTCAATCTTCACTTTCAAGGGCTCCCCTGGTTGCTCCAGGCCTGCTCTACAGTCTCCTCGCTGGAAACCTCGCTCAGACCTCGTGGGTCTGCACCGTAGCTGTTTCTTGATCCTTGCGTGGGTTGCGGTTGCCAAGGCTTAGTGGATCCAATCCGGACACTAACACCACAGCAGCCTTCATCCTTCGTGGGACAGTAGCCCTCCAACAGCTGGCCTTCCTTGACGCCTCCTGGATCCTGTGTCTGCTGATCCAAGCTACCCGTCTTCAACCTAGAAGCAACCGACATTGAAGGGCTCTTTCTCCTAAGGCCCCTGGTCACTTGCTAGTGACCCAGACTCTGTCCCCTCTGCTTTCAGGTCCTTTCCTTCAAGATCTACATCTTCAATCTGCACGACATCGACGACGCTTCTCGCCAGCAGTTCTTCACGTTTTTCCATAGAAAACGAGACATCGACCCGACATCGAAAACGACCTATGCACCCGGCTTCCCTGGGGCAGGTAATAGTGGTACCTCGGTACTGTCGTGGGTGTGGGCCCTCCAAGAGCTTAACTTAAAACTCCTGAACTTGAACTCCTGCTAGAAGTGACTAGATTCTTGCATTTTCCAACCGCGACATTTCCCATAGGGTTTAATAGGGATCCCGACTGTAGTTTCAACACTGCACACGCTTCCCGTGGGTCCCCTTCCTCACTACCTTGGGTGGTTTCATAAGGGGCCAGCGATCCTAAGTGCCCTAGGCACTGTCTGCAGAACTGTCGTGGTTCTTATACCACTTTTTTAATATATGGTTTGGTCCCCCCCTGGGGCCCTGTGATTCCAGTGCTATTTATTGTGATTATAAATGCTTTATTGAATTGCATCTTTACCTCCAGCCTCTCAAGAGACTAGTGGGATTTGTTCTTAGAATAAATACATATTTTGAATATATACCTGTGTGGACTACTCTTTGGTCATTCAAGAAGTTATCCGTGGTAAAACAATAAGCTTAACACTCCTTCAAGACTTAGCCTGAAGGCTGCTCTCCACAGCTACCACTAGGATAGCTTTCTTTAAAGATTGTCTTTTAACCTATCACCTTAAGAGTCGAATTGGACTGGTGCAAGGTGTCCCCTAGAACTAGTGGACAGCATATGCCAGGCCAACTTCTCACATGTGCTATTCACTGTTGTTTTAGTGATTTAACCCCTTCACCACGCGGCAAATTCTGCCGCGGTGCGAGGGGGGGCGGGGCTGGGCGTGGCGCTCAGGTACTTAGGACGGCTCCCGACCGTCATGAATCACGGTGGGCGTGTGCTCATGACGGCCGGGAGCCCTCCGAACTCCGCCCACTAATTAATTTGCCCGCACAGGCGGGGAATTAGCCGCGCGTGGGCGGAGCAGCAACGGTCGGACGTCTCCCGGCCGTCATGAGCACACGACTACCGTGACTCATGACGACCGGGAGCCGTCCTGAGCACCCATGGGGTTAATAATGTGTGCTTTGTGCTCTAATCTCATAAAGAGGTTAGTAGAGAGTGTTTAGTTATAAATACATATATTTCTCTTGTGTGGTTCTTCTTTTCATTTGGTCATTCAGGAGGTTCTGATCTGGTAAAACAAGCTGCTTTACATTCCTTCAAGACTTAGCCTGAAGGCTGCTCTCCACAGCTACCACTAGGATAGCTTTCTATAAAGGTTGTCTTTTACCTAATCATCAATAAGGGTTGTTTGGACTGGTACAGGGTGCCCACTTTAATTAGTGGACAGCATATACCAGGCCAACTTCTCACATGTGCCCCTTGTGATCACTGCTGGTGAGACGACTCCAGCGGGAATGCGAGTAAAGCAGTGGTAAAAGTGGGTGGGATCGGCAGGGCACGGCGTGCCCCTACTTCTTCAATTCCAAGGATTCCGTTCCCCTACTTTTTTATTTTGAAAATGCGTTCCGGGATGCAAGAAATCACCATCGCCTTTAAATAAAGCTCGGCGTTCCTGGCGTTCGAGGTCGGGCGGCAGAGAAGTAACAGGACTCTGTTGTTTCCTTCTTGCACAGAGAAGACAAAGACAGTGTCCACTTCTGCTATGCTGCTTCAGCTCCCCCCACACTCTTTCCTTCTTCCCTCTCTTTCTGTCTAGCAGTTCTTCTCTTACTGAAAACCGTGACTTCAAGACGAGGTTTTCACTCTCATTCCTCTTTCTTTTATTTGCTCCCCTGTGAAATGGATACAAAAAACAAAATACTTTTTGCTGGAAATTTCGTATTTTAATTCCAAAGAGCAGCATCTGGAATAAAAGGTTAAAAATATGAAAAATAACTACATAAAGTAAGACAGAGTGGTAGCAAACTGGCCAGATTGATTTTATTCACACCCAAACACATTAGCTCCACTTTTACAGAGTTTGCCAGTGAAGCGCTATTTTTGTTTTCTTGTCTTTGTTTTCCCTGGGCTTGCAACTAGTGCACCAATCCTGGAGGTACAGCAAAGTGTGGATTGGAAAACAAAATGTGCACTGCGGCTCTGTGTCCAGGGATGTGGTCTTGTTACCATACTGCTTACGTTTTGTAAGGATATAAGCAATGGACATTGAAATGGGTCCATTCAGGGCCCTGTAGTCATGTCCTAAACTTTTCAGGCAAAAGCACTCGCTGATTTCTGAATAGTGAGTGTAAAAGCGTTAAGGTAACCATGTTGTTCCTGCTTACATTTCACATGGTTTGCTAAATTTGGCTTTTTCCGGGATGTTGTTACTTTTTTTGGTAGGCCGCATATTGCTCTTGTCTAGTGCGTGATTTAAATTGAGCCGCATCCAGGTGTTTAAAGCTGGCAACAATTGGGTTGTAGTTGAAGGCAGTGTGAGTTTTCCTCAGTGGGGCAGTATGGTGTTCAGTGGGGGAGAGGATGTGGCACTATGCCCAGAGCTGCTGAAATTGGAACAGGGGAACCAGGTTCAGCCTTAATAACCAGTCCACCAGACGACTCTCCTGAGAGAGCACAATCCCATGGTAGACCTTAGAAGGCTTCGCAACACCTTAGAAGCCCTGGTGTCTTAGCACCAGCAGGTGGACTCTAGCAGTGGCAAGTGTAGTTTAACCTTCAAGGCTTGTACCACAATCCATACTGAAGTTCACCTCCAGTCTTGCAGACAGGCCTATGAAGCAGCACAGCCAAAAACAACAATGACAGACTCTGTCACTGTGGTCACAGGACTCATGAGAAGGGCCAGCTCTAGGGCAGTGCAACCAGTGTGACCGGGTGCTGACTTTGGGTGGAGGTATTATCTTTACAAGTATATTGAGGTTTTAAAAGCGCTTGCTGCCTCCTTCCTGGCATCCAGCAAGTTTCCGCAACAATACAAATGTCATGATGACTCTGATGTTTCATGTTCTTCCTAGAGAGAGATCGGAGTTTTGTCTAGTGGAAGTTTTGACTCATGGAGAGGTAGCACATAGGGTTAATGTGCCTGCTGCAAAGAACATGTACCATGCAGATCACGAAGTGCACATAATGTAAATAGGTCAGTGGGCTACTGCTTTTGTCAGAGAAATCCTTTTGTTGCTTGCAGTTTATACGTTAAAATCCTAACATAGATCAGTGAGCTATTAACCTATACGGCCTACTAGTAAGATTGTCATGTGACTCCTACACCTTGTAGTCCTTAGTCTTATGTAACATTGCTATACATTGATTTACACACATATTGATTGTCTCTGTGTAATGTCTGTGATGTAAAGTGCTCTGACACCCTACACTGGTATGAGCGGCGCTGTAAATCAAATTAAATGCATATGAGAGAGAGTGGTTATGGAGACTTGAGGGGCACTGTTAAAGGGTGGTAGTGAGGGAATCCATGGAAGAGGTGGTCATTGGGGGGCAATAACAAACATTAATGCACCTGGCACCACCAGTGCGAAGGCCGGCCCTGCCCTTGAGGCCAGTCTGCCTCACCCATAGGTACCTCCATTGCCTTGTTTCAGCAGGAGTAGCTGCAACTCACCAGGGATTGGAAATGCAGAATTTGCACGCACACCAAACTATGTTCGCAAACTTCAGTCTCTCTGCTTCATTCACAAGCACTTCTACCATGTGCTGCTTGCTGTGGGGCCACTGGAATTAATTATGCAGCAAAGGAGGACAAAATGATGCCGCAGTGTTGTCTAAATTATGCATTTAAAAAAGGCTGCAGAGTAATGCAGTATATTTTCCGATATTTTATTATTTTGACATGTGTACACATGCTAACAGTCTCAGGAAAGATTTTGCCTTATGGAACATACAACTGCAGCAGTGAGAAAGTAGATCAGTCAACCTTTGCAATAAGCCATCCACTCCGCAGCAAAAGAAGTCACATTTTTTATTAACGTTTGATACGTTTGAGCTATAAACTATTTATTAGTTTAAATGGTCAGATCATGCAGCAGATCTTCCATTATGAGGCAAATATGGCAGAGCCATAATTATATAGAAAGCATTTGCAAACTAGGATATTTTGCCATTCATGTTTGAACTGCTGTTGTGGAAAAAGGGAGAAGTGCTGATGACAAACTCCATGGCTCGGCGACAAATGGCTTGTGCTTCCAAATTTTATCGTATTTGGGACATTCTGTGATTAGAAGCATATCCCACTTTGTGAATGCGTTTTAATGTCAATAACTCATTATAACCTTGTATAATCATGTGTATCTGTTGGTTGATTAAACTGGGCAGTGAAATGCCAAACAGATACTAAAAATTGGGATGTTTGCGCATTCTGGCCACACCTTGGACTCCGCCCATAGATCCAATCCTTGGGTTAGTCCCACCCTCTGATTCTCCGCCCACAGTTCCCCTACTTTTTTCCCCCCACTTCGACCACTGGAGTAAAGTCATCCGCGAGTGATTCCCCCGGTTGTTACCGGTCCCGGATCACATAAGCTTATAGGTGCTATGCAGTGTTGGTAGGCCTCATTAGATCAATGGCATCGTATTTGGGGGGAATGGCCACACGATAATTGCAGCGAAGGCTAGGGCCGTTCGTGGCTCAGCAGCACTCCAGCCGTGGCCACGACTCGTGGAGCTCACAAGCCAGAAGATGGAACAGATCAGCTGCGGCCGCGTCCCCAGCCGCCGGGCCGCTCCTCTACCTGCTTGGCGCGGCCGCGCCTTGGGTTCGTAAACAGAGGCCCTGTGTCCCAGGGGAAGGGGCAGCCCCACCGCCGACAGGCCCCGCTTAAAGTTGGGGAGAGGGGACGGACTGTGCACGCCCTCCGGCCCTCTCACCTCTAGGGCCTCAACCAAGCCCCCAACCAACTTCAGAGCGCCGGACCTGCTTCCAGGTGGAAGGCGCGCGCCAGGTCCCGGTCGGACTGGTACGTGTTTCGAGAGACTGCAGCCGCCGAGCTCTGGAAATGTTGTGCCTGGTGGGGTCAGGAGTAGGAAACACACATCAGCAGGTCCTCCGTGTGGTGACCGTGTGCAGGCCACGCGTGCCGGACACTCGCCACAATAACTGCAGGTACACGATGTAGTGCTTAACCGGAAAGACCCCGAGCGGTCTTCCGTAACTTTATTTATACCCCCGAGTCGAGCCCGCCTCGAGGGGTGGGGGATGTGTGTATAGTGTAATACATGGTATTGTAGAGGCCGAGTGGCTCTCTACATCCCTAAAACATTTTAGATAATGCCAACACATCAGCGTCATCCACTTAAGGCGAGGGGCACATAAAGTCTCGGAGTCTTTGGCTCGGAGCCGGGTTACCTCGCAACCGGGAGCCTGCTCCTCTGCTGGAGCCACCTCTGTCCTCCAGGCTCCGGGAGACGGGTTCTTCTCTATGGGCTCGGCTTTCCTGGTGACTGCCTGTGTTTTGCTCTGGCTCGCCCTGTTGTACGCCTTCACTTCTCCTTGGAGATCCCCTCTCCAGGGCGGGCGACCAGTCTGGGGACTCGTCGTACTCCGTTCCTATTTCTTCGCTGTCCTGTTTCAACCTTCTTGAAATACGAGGCGTTCCTCGTCACTCTCACATCGCCTCTTCCTGCCGTGATCATAGTTCCCTTTGTTGCTAGCACTGTCCACACCTCTGGTTCGAAGGGTGTACGGAATTTCCAGCCAGGGTGTCGATCTTTTACTACCACCCTGTCTCCAGCTACAAGGTGATGTTCTCGAGCTCTCGATATTCACTGGCCTTATTGTTCATCTTCTCCCTCCGGTCTTGCACTGCTTCATCATCGTGTGCTGGTGGGCTCCAGGACGGGTCGGTCGGTATCCCGTCTCGCGGGGCTTCTTTGAAGAGGAGATGGGCAGGTGCACATTTCGTCGTGCAGTGAGGCGTGTGTCGATAGGCGTCAAGAAACTTGGTCAAGGCTATCTCTACATCTTGTCCTTGTTCTACGGCAATGCGCAGGGCTCTGTTCAGAGTGCGCATCAGCCTCTCAACGTCCCCATTCGCCTGCGGCCACAGAGGAGTTATCCGCCTGTGTTTGATCGCTCGCTTCGCCAGGTATTCTCTGAATTCTTGGCCTTGGAAGGGCGGCCCATTGTCAGAACGGATTTCTTTGGGGTTCCCTAGCATGGCGAATGTCTTTTCCAGAGCCATCCGTATGTCTTGGAACGACGTGGACTCCACTATTTCTACCACAGGGAACTTTGTGTAGGCATCCACAAGTACTAGCATTTGTCTCCCATCCAGAAAACTGCCGAAGTCCACACTCACATTGTACCACGGGTGATGACATGGTTCTTCGGTGAGCACCGGCGCTGATGGTGGGTCACCCCCTGTGATCGTGCATGCTCGGCATCGCCGTAATAGCTCTTCCACTTTTGTGTCCATGGTTGGAAACCAGACTTTGTTCCTGAGTCGTGCCTTGGTTTTCGCCATGCCCGGATGGCCTTCGTGTGCCAGTTGCAGGAAACGGCCCTGCAGTGTTTTTGGGACGACCAGGAGATGGCCTCTCAGGACTACGTCACACTCCCCTATGCTTAGCTCATGACGAACGTGCCACAGCTGTTGCTGCACATGCTTTTCTTCTTCCATGAGTGCCTTGTTACCTTCTAGGAATCTCTTCCAGTCGTGAGATGCCAGGGCCTTCTTGACTTTGGTCAGGGTCTCATCATTGTCCGTGGCCTGGCCAACGTCTTCCAGGCTCACCGCGTCCGGGCAAGCATCACGGACTATCATCTGCACATACGCGTCAGAGTATCTGACATCCATGGGGACGCATGCCGGGGGAAGGTCCTCCGGGTGACGGGATAAGTAGTCCGCAGGGTTGTGGGCCCCTGGGCGAAAGAGTACAGTGAATCGGTATTGCTGCAGCTGTACCGCCCATCGTTCAATGCGGGGTGGTGCTAGCCGTGTGGTGCCTCCAAACAGTGGGACTAGGGGTTTGTGGTCTGTGATCACGTTGAAATCTTGCCCAAATAGGTATAGATGAAAATGTAGGCATGCCCACTTTATTGCCAAGGCTTCTCTTTCTATTTGTGCGTACCTCGTCTCTGTGTCAGAGAGCGCACGACTGGCATAGGCAACTGGTTTCCATGTCCCTCCTTCGTGTTCTTGTAACAGAACTGCTCCAAGACCCACCGGGCTTGCGTCTACAACAAGTTCAGTCGGCCTTCCGGGGCAGAAGTATGCCATGACAGTGTTGTCTTGCAATGCCGCCTTGATCTTTGAGAACGCTGCGTTGGCTTCCACCGTCCATATCCAGGGCTGGTTACTTCGTGTGAGGACGCGAAGGGGTTCAGACAGGGCGGCTAGGTTCGGGATGAACCTACCACAGTATGTTGCCATCCCGAGGAAACTCCTCACTTCGGTGGGTGTCTTGGGGATGCTTGCCGACCGCAGGGCAAGTGCCTTCTTCGGATCTACTTTGAGGCCTTCTCGCGTGAACGTGTAGCCGAAGAAGTCAATAGATTCTTGATAGAACCCACACTTCTCCTTGTGTAGTGTTAGGCCATGGTGTCTGAGCCGTTGGAGTGTTGCTCTCAACTGGGCATGAAGGTCTTCAAGTGTACACGAGAATACCAGGATATCATCGCTCAGATTGATTACTCCTGTCAGGCCTGACAGGGTTTCCTTAATGGCGTTCTGAAATACCTCCGCCGCTGAAGATACTCCAAAACTGAGTCGCTTGTACCTTCTGAGGCCCACATGTGTAGCGAAGGTCGTAATGTACCTTCTGTTTGGTTCTAGCTCCAGCTGGTGGTACCCCGCGTTAAGGTCCAATTTTGAAAACCATTTAGCGCCGTTAAGGTCCGCTACGATGTCGTCCATGGTTGGTGTTACATGGCGTTCTCTCTTGACAGCAGCGTTGGGTAGCCTCATATCGACGCACAGTCGAATTGCTCCCGGTTGCTTTGGCTTAGGAGCGACCACTAGCGGGGATACCCAGGGTGTGGGACCAGTGACCTTCTCAATGACGTCCAGCGCTTCGAGCTTTGCCAACTCGGCTTCAACCTGGGGCCTCAAGTTGTACGGTACCCTTCGGTGACGCAGGACTACCGGTTTGACTGTGGGGTCTATGTGGAGCCGGAATTGTTTTCCTTTCAGCTTTCCTAGCCCTGTGAAAAGTTCGGAAACTCCTGCATAATGTCCTCGGCGTATGCTTCATGTACTTCGTTTGTGAAGAACACAAGCCCCAAATCCTCAGCAGTGTGGCAGCTCAGGAGGGTGTCCTTCCTTCCTTCCGTTACGTGGAATCTGGCCGTGGTGGTGAGAGAGCCACTGGTGACCGTCATCTCAAAGGTACCTCTTAAGGGAAGGGGGTCGACGCCTCCATATGCGTATATTCTCGCTTTGGTCGGTAGCAGAGGGGGTCGGTGCGCCAGTGCCTCGAACTGTTGGGAGTCCATGACATTCACCGTTGCCCTGGTGTCTATAAGTGCCTGGAGATCGGTACCAAATATCCTGACTGAGCACATGGGCGGCGGCCTGCGGCGGCTTCCTGATTGTCCCACGAAGGAGACATAGTATACCTCGTCGTCTTCGTCTTCCAGGTCAAGATTCTGGTGGTGCGTTGTATCCCCTTTTGAGTCGTCCAGGTCAGCTATCGACAGTTGCCGAACTCTTTGTGTGAACCCTATCGGTCTTGGGGCAAACCGTGGTTGACCACTGTGGTACACTTTGGCGTAGTGATTCAATTTCCCGCAATGGGAACACTCTCGCCCCTTTGCTCTGTACGTGGCCATGAGAGGATGATCTTCTCCACAATGCCCGCAGGGTCCTCCAGGTGGCGGTCGTGTCCTGACTGGTGCGGACGTTGGTCGCCTGCGGATCATGTCGACGCGTTCCTCTTTGACCTGAGGAGGCCGTGTGCTGCTTTGCGCCGGAGGTGGTTTGTGGAGACCTGCGGCTATCTCTTCCGCCCTGACGTCTGAAAGTTCATGTGACCTGGCTAGCACCAGGATCTGGTCCAGCGTGATGCCGGGCTGACGCAGTATGAGCTTCCTGAGCAGTGTTGATTTGCATCCTAGTATGCTCTGGCTTCTTATTTCCTCCCTCTGGTCGGCGAATCCGCATGTGGCCGCCAGCTTCCTCAGGCGCGCATGAAACATGTTGACTGACTCATCCTCTAATTGTAAGGAGCTTCGAAATTTGAATTTCTCAAAGACCGGGTTGAGTTGCGGGTCAAAGTGTTGATTGAGAGCCGCAACTGCTGCGTTGTAATCATCCGCGTTGCCTGTGTTTGGGAGAGTCTCGAATAGATCATAAATCTCTGGTCCCCCATAGAAGATTAGCAAGGAGCGCTTCACCGTGCCGTCCGTTTCACGGTTCCCCGTGAAATAGTTGTTGAGCTGGCCTACCCACGCTCTCCATCGGGGGGCCGCGGTGGCTGGATCCGCCATTTTGCTGAAAGGCGGAAGTGGGTTGATTGTTGCGTGATTGTGTCGCGGTTTGTCTGCCCTTCCCCCTCCTCCTTGGGCCGCATGCAGGCCCGGTGGGGCGTTGGTGCCTGCTTGTGGCGGGACGCTCATGGTTGGTGGCGGGACACTCCGGCGAGCCTAACGCTGCACCCGTGGGGAGCGGCTGGACAGGGAGAAGCGAGTGCCTCACGTGCGTGTGAGCAGCGACAGACGGCCTGGTGCGTGCAAAGCGGCGTACTCACTCCGACGTGGGACGTCCCAAATCCCTTAAGCAGTCGGCTCCTGGCAGCAGGCAGGAAGACGGTGGCACAATCACATCACAGCCGGTGAAATCCAGCAAACCAAATGGATCCCGCAGTAGCCAACGGGGATCTTGCTGTTACCAATGCTTGGTGGACGCAGGAGCAGCTCATGCGCGTTAGACCGTCCTGGCAGCTGGTCAGGCGCGTCCCCTCTGCGCGCTGGGACGTGACGCCCCTGCTCCGCTGACACCGGGCGGGTCGCTCTGGCAGCCACGTGGGGAGTTTGCTGCAGGCGAGTTTGCTTGGCTCCACCAGCGGCAGCTGGCGGTGCCGACACAGCGCGCACAGCGCGCTCCGAGGGATCTCGGTGAAGACGCGCCCTGCCCCAGGAGCGTGTCTCTGGCGGAGAGGGAGATACGCGGGCAGGCGCGGGGGAGCAGGTCAGCTGGGGCGCCTCCGCCGGGAAGCGCAGCCGGTCGCCGGAGGTTCGCCGGCAACGGTGGAGCGTCGCGGGTGGGCTCCGCTGACGCCGCGGCAACAACAACAGCTTGCTGATGACACGCAGCGGGACTTCCGGCATAGTCGCCAGTGTGGTGACCGTGTGCAGGCCACGCGTGCCGGACACTCGCCACAATAACTGCAGGTACACGATGTAGTGCTTAACCGGAAAGACCCAGAGCGGTCTTCCGTAACTTTATTTATACCCCCGAGGCGAGCCCGCCTCGAGGGGTGGGGGATGTGTGTATAGTGTAATACATGGTATTGTAGAGGCCGAGTGGCTCTCTACACTCCGGACAGGAGAATTGTCGGATTATGGCGTGGACATTCGGAGCCCGATCAGACTGCGTGTGCCATGTTGGCTTCCCAAGCCACGCCCCCTACGTTTGGTGATTTTAACCTGTCCTTTCTTTAACCCGGCGTCTGTTGTATAACTGTGTAGAATGTAATGGTTTTAATTATCTGAAATACATTACAAATTCAAATAAACGGTATCATTCTATTTTTTCAGTTTTATATTAAGCGGTAACCTTTGGTTTCCTGACTCATAAAATGAGCCTCGTTAGTTATGTATTTTAATGCATTTATTTTAATTCGTGAAGTTTTTTCAACATGGCACTGCACTATAGGTGGCACGGTGGATCAAACATGTGTTACTATTGCAGAAATAAATTAAATGAACCTGCAGTAAGACAGTTAAGTAGGAATAGTTTCTAGAAAAGAACGTAGTAGATTATTTATCACCAGACGCTGAATAGCAGCAAAGTTTGAAGTCTCGCTGAGTGTCGTCAGGATTCCCAAAATGACTGCACACTATGAGCAAAGATCCGAAACTCGATTAGGAAATGCAGAAGGGGCGCGGATAATGTTCTGAAAAGCACAGCACAGGAGGCGTTCCAGATGCTTAGGAAGTAGGATGCAATGTCGGTGCTGGAATGAGGGGTTCCGTTACTTACATCTCAGACCCGCTGCAGGGGGATATTCCACAAGACAGGAGGTTGGAAAATATTAAACCTCTAGAGGACCGAACATAAACGGAGCCTGTAGTAAGGACGGCAATATCCCTAATTTACAAGAATATAATTAATAATGTACTGGAGATGCCGGGGGTCTGCGGGAGAAACGGAAGCACCCTTTTACCAGGACATGTTCTGTAATGTGGGCTTGGTAGTGGCTTGCTATAATATAGCTAGGCGCTGAAGTTCGCCTTAGTTACCATTGAGTAGTGGGGTAATGAGATAGATTGGTGTAAGTGTGCGGAACTGTTTATTTATAAAAGAAGAGGTCCCCTCATAGTTGGATAGGGTATGGGGTGCATGGGAAAGCTACAGAGGATATACATGAAACTCCTCCTACCTATTTGTAATGGTTCATACCACTGACCTGACATGGATACCACATTAATGGTCACTACCAAGGAAGCACAGGTGAACACACTGGCATGCAGTGGAATTAAAAGAGGAGCCTTACCTTCAGTAATTCACAGGCTGGCTTAATAAGCTTTGCCTCCATTTCTGCTATCAGCTCCTTAAGGTCTGACACTTGATCTGACAGTCTGCTCTGGTTTTCCTCCATTTTCTGCACTATCTCCTTCTCGTCCTCTTCCAGGACTTTAAGAAGGGCTTGCTGCTCCGTTATCAGAAACTGGTGAAGTTTTTCAAATTCAGACTCAATTTGTTCTCGCTCAGCCTTGATTTTTGCCTGATTAAAAATAATACACACAGTGAAATAGAAAGAAATCCATGTAATTACTACTTCATATGAACCACAAATGAATATCTGATCTTTGAAACCTAGACAGAGTGTTGATATATGTCATGGGCATTTCTCCTAGAACTTTCACTTTAATGTAACATAAAATACATCTGATGGTTTAATCAATTTGCTATAGTGGCCAGGTGAAATTTTTCCCCACTTCTATTTGATTTCTTTCTTAAAGCTCAGTAAATCAAGGAATGGCAAGACACCAATTTCCTGCAATGTTTTCAACGATTCCGTAGGGAATATAGGACAGGTCGGTGGTCATCAATTAAATGGGGAAGCTGCCAATCCGCAGCTGGTTATTGTCTTGCTTGTTAATTTCAATCTCCTCTAGAACTGTTCCAAATCACATACACTGAGCATTACAAATGCTAGTGACTCAAAGGCATCGAAGGCTTGTTGTTAGTACTTGGTAGAGAAGTCAAGTCTTAGTTGGACATGGGGAGACAAAAACCTAGCCTAGTTTGGTGAATATGACACTTCTGGGTGGTAAACATTCGGAAATAAAATGAAGATTTGTGTTGATGCGTCAGAAGGAGTGTGAAATTAAATAAAAAATAATTCATATAGAGACAAAGAGTAGTATATGAGGTGGTAACTTGGGTTATGTGCAGCCTCATTCAAGGGTATACAGCTAGTACACATACATCACGAAGAACATTAAGGAACTTCAGATGCAGACTTACATTGACTAAAATTAGCAGAAGGGATATGGAAATATTAAGGACAGTTCGGAAAAAGGGAAGCAGTGTTGCCTCTATACAAATGTTCATGCACTCATATGAGGAGATCTCTAACATTTATGATTGAACACCCGAGATAGAGTACAACAGCGTGCAAGATGGCGACTCAGGTGTAGCATAAAAATGTATGGAGACGCAGTGTGTGTCTAATATTTCTCTGGCACCAGAGAGGGTAAGATCCCATAAAACTATCAAGTCCTACTAGCAATAACTACACCCCTTTAGCACTTGACCCTCAAAGTAGTGGAACAAAGCTGCCCAGGGTGTACTGAGGGAAGTGGTATGGGGTAGAAACACAGAACTCCACAAAGTACACAATAACATCTAATAAGTCAAGGTCAAGCCAGGGTTTTATGTTTAAAAAATGTACTTTAATTCAAACCCAATTAAATATTTGAAACAATTAGGTTGCTAATGTACACAATGGAAACCAGACATCTCATGCCCCTTCTAAACAAGAAAACTGTTCGAGTAGATCTCTCAGTATTAAACATTGTAAAGCGACTTGCTGTAGCGCTTGTCACAGAATCCACAATATAAAACTTCTTGCTATTGGTCAAAAAATTCACAATGTATAATCCCTTCATGCTGTACTAGTCAGAAAATTCACAATGTAAAATCCCCTTCCAACTATATGTATCCAGGGTAACAACATGCAATGGGTTATGTTTATTTGATCAAAAAATATACAGTTGTATCTCAGCAGTTTAAAAAAAATGTGCATTACACCTGCCTTTATTTCTGCAGATCGCATGCCCTCTTCACTTTTAAACTTGGTAAGATTTTCCAAGGTGTTTTTTAGTATGTCCAAGCGTTGCTGGATCTTTTCCTAGAAAACATCGAAATAGCAACATTTTATGTTCTTTTGAAATGCACTTAGACAACAGCATTGAAGATGGGAGAGTCAAAATACTTGTTCTTTAATTTTTTTTGTTTATTGGCATGCAATATAAAGAACAACATAGAGGCGGACGCCTTGAACAATCAACCATAAATGAGGGGGAAGGACGGAGGGTTTGGGGGGGTGGCAGGTCGGTTCAATAGGAGCAGAACAGTATCTCATGGTGACAAACAGAGAGATCTTTTTGACAATGTTACTGAATTAGTGAATTAAAGATAAAAGCTTAGTGAAGCCCAGGCCCCTCCAAAATGTAAAGTTATATAGAACTCGTCCAATGCAGCACCACATCGGGGGGGGGGGGCAGCCAAACACTCCTCGATAATAGAGGTGCACCTATAGAGGTGTTGCCACTGCAGGATCAGGGGCAAGCACCAGCAGGCGAGACCACATTTGCAGGCGATCGAGGTGGGGAGTCTCATTGTCATAAGTACGATAGAAGTGGTTCCCAAATGTCTTTAGGGCGAGATGTCAGCATCATTAGTTCTCCATAGCTGGCCAGTTGCTCCTGGCAATAGGTTGCATCTTGCAACCAGAACTCGACTATGGGTGCAGGTCTACTCAACCAGTCAACAAAGTGACTCTGTAACTATATCAGTGTATGTAGGAAAGTAGGGTCTGCTTCTTATGGTTACCCCCACTTTTTGCTTCATGTTATACTATTTTGACTAGTCTGACTGGGATCCTGCTAATCAGGACCCGAGTCTATCTGCTTTCTCCCTAAACTGTTATGTCATGAACTTAGGTACATGCCAGATTGGATACTGGGGTACCCTTGTCTGTCCCTAGTATAGGGTACACATGTACCCAGGGCACAGGTACCCCAGAGGCCTCCCATGGGCTGAAGCTTGTATTATGCCACCCATGGGAGGTCATGCAAAATGGAACTACAGGCCTGCCATTACAGCCTGTGTAAGTTGGTGCATGCACCACTTACTTAAGATATAGGTTTACTATATCTAAGGGTCACTACACTTAAAACCTATAAGTCACCCCTATAGCAGGCCTTGACATTCCTGAAGACAGAGTGCTTGGGTCTAAGTGGGAGGGTGCCACTGCATTAACAGGACACCCCTGCAGCCTACAGAGTCCATTCTCCCGGGTTGTTAGTGCTGCAGCCATTTATGACATATAGAGTGGCATTATGCGACCGCGTGGTGTCCAACTCTAAAACAGCTGAAAGTAACCCTATCGTGTTTGGTGGCAAACATTGTGGAATCATACCCCCACACTGGTAACCGGTGTGGGAGGTATTATTCCACCGTATGATTCCACCCCTTAGAAACGAGCTTTGTGAGGTCCCTGGTGTTCCCGGTACCAGCCTTCTAGTCCCGGGCAGCCCAAAAGGGTTGCTGTCAACCAGAGACAAATTTCTGCCCTCCGGCTGCTTAGCCAAGCTAGAGCAGGGGAAGGCAGAACAATAGGCATCCTGTCACAGGGAGGTGTGACCACCTCCCAGACAGGATTTAGTGTATTAGGCCTGGGTGTGTGCGCTTGCCAGCGACGAAGGTCTGCACGAGGGGCACATTTGGTGTACCTGTGCATAGTCCAGTTCAAACCAGTCCTGGAAGCCGTTGGCTCCTGCTTTGGCGCGAAACTGGACAAAGGACATGGGAGTAACCTCCCCACTGTCCAGACCCTCCCCTGGGAGGGTACCCTCACTCTGTCCAACCCTCTCCCGTGGGCACAAAAGGGCTTACCTGGCTGTAGGACCCTAGATTCGATGTGGACAAGATTCTGATCAACAAACCACTGACCTTCTACTGTCTGGACACTCTGGACTTCACTGGACTCCGTTTGGGCATGACTTTGTCTCCCTCTCCGTCCAAAGCATTAACTGTTCCTGTGCACCATACACGCTCCATGCAGGACCTGTGGAGCATCAAGGACACCTGAAGATATCTCCTTTGGAGTGAATTAGTCACTCCCCTGCAACCGCAGGCACCACATTTAAACTGACTGGTCTGCTGCTCCTCAGCTCCTACGGACTCCGAAGGCTCAAGCAACACAGGAGGTGGGTTTTCAAGTCCCACGAGGTCTGAGCTGCCCTCTTACCAAGTTTGAGGTCAGAATCCCTCGTGGAGGCTGCAATACCTGTACCCCTGTGAACTGCATACTTTGCAAGTGCATATGCTTGTTGGCATTTCTAAAACAAGTACACTCTGAGTAGCCCCAACCTCTGGCACCATTTCCTACAAAGAACTGTGGCCTCCTAGCACCGAGTGCTCCGTGGGCTGCTGCTTTGTGAAACTGCTCGAGGTTGCCTCGCGACTCCTGTGCCTCCGGCCTGTGGGTCCTCTTGAGGGTCAATACTGCTTTTCTTGGGTTCCCCTAGTTGCTCCAGGCCTGCCCTGACTCCCATGTGTTTGGTGAGTCTCCAGGACCTTGCTTGTCCGAACAGTAACCTTCCTTGACCTACTGCGTGGGAAGCCGCTGCCAAGTCTTATTGGTGCTCCAGCCGGACACCAAACGCTCAGCACTCGACATTATTTGTGGAACAGCTTGCATCCGGCTCCTGGTTGTCCTCAACATCTCCTGGTCCCTGTGGCTGCAGAGTCAAGAACCCCCTCATCGCACTTGAAGCACCCAACATCGGTGGTCATTCGTCTACCGAGCCCATGGTCACTCCTGAGTGACCCAGACTCTGTCCCCTCTGCTTTCATGTACTCTTCACCAAGAACCCAAATTTGGAATCCGACTGACACTTTTCTTCTTCCCAGCAGTGGCTCTTCTTCGAAGTCCTCCATAGAGATCGACGGCGGTTACCAACACCACTTCAGACGTATGCACGTGGCTTTCCTGGGATAGGTCACTTTGGTACCATGGTATTCAAGGGTGGGGTGGCTCTCCAGCGTCCTAAGTTTCACGGGGTTTCATCGAAGTCCACTTAGAAGGGTCCTTAAACTTTAAAACTGCAATCGCGACTCTCCCATAGAATTGTACGGCACACGCGGTCGTGTTCCCACACTGCACCCATCCTCCGTGGGGTCCCTACTTACCTTGGGTGGTTCATTGGGGTCCCAGCGATTCTACATCCTCTAGACACTGTCTTGACAAGTCGTGGTTCTTATACCTCTATTTTAGTATATGGTTAGGTCTCCCCCTGGAGCCCACTGTGTATTAGTGCTATTTACTATTGTTTCTGTGCTACAGTATTGTATGCTTTGTGAGTATTCTCGTGCAGATGATACTGTGTCATACTTAAAGTGTGTTATATCAATAAATACATATTTTTACAACTACTGTGTGGTTCTCCTTCTATTTAACCAATTGTATAAGGTTGCATTCTGGTAAAACAAGCTGCTGAACATTCCTTCAAGACTAAGTCGGAAGGCTGCTCTCCACAGCTACCACTTGGATTGTTTTCTTAGGTTATCTTTGAACTCTTAAATCACCATAAGGGTTGTTAGGACTGGTTCAGGGTGCCCATTTTAATTAGTGGACAGTTTATACCAGGGCAACTTCTCACAGGGTACAATACATTTGATGGAGGAACTTAAAATGTCTCAGTCCGTAATTAGGCGAGAGAGGCGTAGTCTGTGCGCAGCAGTACTTCCACTGGTCATCCATGAGACGGGGGAATCAGAGGCCATAGCCCAAGCATCACGGGCTGCGGAGGGTGCGGATGGGAGCCTTGTCCCGCATAACCGGAGCCTACAGGAGGAGGTATTTGTCAAAATGTGATTAATGGCATGTAATATGGGCGTAGGTGGTGGTGTGGATTTGGTGATAAAGCAATATTTAAGTGCAGGGGGGGGTGAAGATTCATTCTGTGCGAAAGGTAGAAGAAATTGCCCATCAGGGTAGAGGTCGGCAAATGTGAACAGTTTCCTCTGGTGTGCTCTTGCTCTGGTGCCATCATCCTGCAGGGCAGGCAGCAATGGTTTGCGTGCCAGGGAAATGGACGGGGCAAGGATGCATTGCAGTCGTACCCGGCGGCGCAGACCATCCCATTCTCATCTGACACACTCTACTGTGTTGCTCTCTGTACGTGGGGGCTTATGGGTCTGATAGATCACAGTAGGCAGCGGCCAGGGGGCCGCCATGTCTGCCTCCACCGCCGCATGTGGATGGAAGTGAGTGGGGTATAGCCAATAATGGAGACTTTGGGCCTGGGGGCAGGATGCGTACAGCGACATGTCCAATGCATTAGGCTATCCTATCGCAGAGGCAGCATTAGTAGTTCCCATGGGGATTCTCATCTGCTTTCCAGCCCATGCCAATGATATCAGATTTGAGCGTAAGCGCCTACGGAATTGTGAAGTAAGCGGCATGGGGATGTTAAAGAAAAGATATAGGAATTTAGGTAAAAACAATTTTGGCTATCACTAATCACCCAGTCAAGGACAGAGGAAGCCGATTCCATGTTGGGATTCTGACATCAAGCCAGGACATGGCCACACCATAGTTGGCATGCCACAGTTCATCCACGCTGCGGCTAAGCCAGATGTCAAGATAGTGCACGGACTCCGAGGCCCACCGCAAGATGAATTTAACCCAATTAATCTAATTTAGCCTAACAATTTTTTTTTCCTAATGACTTCCTATATGATTGGATCGAGATTCTCTTGAGGGTCTCGAAAATAGAGCACAACATCATCAACGTACATGGAGATTAAAATCCTGCACGCTTAAAGTGAAGCCTCAGTTAAGAGTAATGCTGTCCCAGTCTGGCTGCAAGCAGCTCCATCGTAATTGCGAAAATAACTTGGCAGAGGGCTCAAACCGGCCAAGTACAGCGCATGTTCAGAAAAGTTTCTGATACCCCATTTAAGCAATGTCTGGCCGTTGGTGTGGTGTATAGTAGCTTGATAAGGCACACAAACCGTGGAATGAATCCCAAACGAGAGAGAAGAAAGAATGGAAAAGGCCGCTCCAATGCTAGTATGAATGAATTGTAGCGTCTAGTAGAGAAGCAAACGCAGCGAGGCTTGTCTCCACCCTCTGCATAATAGCAAACAGCGTGCGAAGATACTGTGCAGCGGCACAAACCCAGATTGACCCGAGTGTACTATGTCAGGCAAAAGAGAGAGGAGGCGGTTAGCTATGAGTTTAGCGAATACGTTGTTGTATATGTTTATCATCTATAATGGCCTACAGAATCACACCGTTTCACTGGCCTGTTGGGTTTGAGTAGCATGACAATGACTGCTTCGCTGAGCGATGGAGGCAATTCACCCGACTCCAGAGAGGCGTCAAACATAGCTAGCAGGTGCGGAATCAGTATGGAGTCATATTCCTTGGAAAAGGAGGTCGCAAGCCCATCAGGTCCAAGCACCTTATCATTTGGGAGGCTCTGCCTGTGACATGTAGCACTTCGTCTTCTTTGAATGGAGAATTTAAAAATAGGTGATGGGCGGGGTCAAGCCAGAGCAACTGTCTAGTGTCCAGGTAAGTGTCTAGCTGTGGGCCGCTGTTTGCATAATTTTTTATTTTCGGCCGGGCTTTGCTCCGCCGCATTCTTGCTCCATTGACTCTTCTCGTGGTTGTGCTAACCCCGCTGCCCTCTCCCAGGACTACATCCCCCAGCAGCCCTGCTAACTGCGAGGTCGCCGCAGGCGCTGCAACCGGGCGCCAGGAGGCCCATAAAGGTCAGAGCGGGGCAGAGGATCCTGTGGTACGCTGTTTGCATAATTTTTTATTTTCGGCCGGGCTTTGCTCCGCCGCATCCTTGCTCCATTGACTCTCCTCGTGGTTGTGCTAGCCCCGCTGCCCTATCCCAGGACTACATCCCCCAGCAGCCCTGCTACCTGCGAGGTCGCCGCAGGCGCTGCAACCGGGCGCCAGGAGGCCCATAAAGGTCAGGGCGGGGCCGAGGATCCTGTGGGACGCTGTTTGCATAATTTTTTATTTTCGTCCGGGCTTTGCTCCGCCGCATCCTTGCTCCATTGACTCTTCTCGTGGTTGTGCTAGCCCCGCTGCCCTCTCCCAGGACTACATCCCCCAGCAGCCCTGCTACCTGCGAGGTCGCCGCAGGTGCTGCAACTGGGTGCCAGGAGGCCCATAAAGGTCAGGGCGGGGCCGAGGATCCTGTGGGACGCTGTTTGCATAATTTTTTATTTTCGGCCGGGCTTTGCTCCGCCGCATCCTTGCTCCATTGACTCTTCTCGTGGTTGTGCTAGCCCCGCTGCCCTCTCCCAGGACTACATCCCCCAGCAGCCCTGCTACCTGCGAGGTCGCCGCAGGTGCTGCAACCGGGCGCCAGGAGGCCCATAAAGGTCAGGGCGGGGCCGAGGATCCTGTGGGATGCTGTTTGCATAATTTTTTATTTTCGGCCGGGCTTTGCTCCGCCGCATCCTTGCTCCATTGACTCTTCTCGTGGTTGTGCTAGCCCCGCTGCCCTCTCCCAGGACTACATCCCCCAGCAGCCCTGCTACCTGCGAGGTCGCCGCAGGCGCTGCAACCGGGCGCCAGGAGGCCCATAAAGGTCAGGGCGGGGCCGAGGATCCTGTGGGACGCTGTTTGCATGATTTTTTATTTTCGGCCGGGCTTTGCTCCGCCGCATCCTTGCTCCATTGACTCTTCTCGTGGTTGTGCTAGCCCCGCTGCCCTCTCCCAGGACTACATTACCCAGCAGCCCTGCGAGGTCGCCGCAGGCGCTGCAACCGGGCGCCAGGAGGCCTATAAAGGTCAAGGCGGATCCTCGTCCCGCGGGACGTGCGCGGGCGGAGCCGGGCTAAGCCCGGGCAAAGGGCGGGCCGTCTGTGGCCGTCGGGGCTGAAGGAGGCTGGACTGGGCCACTCCCTTTGGTCCCTATTTGCGATCCCGGACAGCTAGGTCCTAGCTAGGCACTATCTTATTGCTACTTGAAAGTAGAAGCGCTAATAGAAAGATATATGTTTACCTGTTTATTTTGGTGTTGTCGTATTGTAAATAATGAGTACCAGACTTAGTACGAGCAGGAAATCTGTGGCAGGGGGGTCTGTCAGAGGGACTTTAGATCAGTTTGTTACAAGGGCTGCCTCAATGTTAGAACATGAAATTGTACTCACTGAGCGGCGCCTATCCTCTGAATTACAGAAAAAACGTTCCTCCTTGGGGGCCATCCAGCTAGCAACTACTCCATCCCATCACGGCACAGGTATAGAACAAATATGTGATATAGGTATCCCCCCACAATTACAAGACCTATTAGACCCGCAAGAAAGAACAAGGGAACCTATCACTATAGACATCAGTATAAGATCACAAACTGAAAGCTTTACGAGGGGCAGTCACCAGCGATAGAGAGTAAGTCTATTACCAAGAAGAACAGCATAGTCAAAACACCAGGGCCAGGCTTCCCAACAAAAAGAAAGCGTGGTGGGAATAAGCAAAAAGGAAGTCGAGTTAAAACCCCAAAAGTTGTCACAAGCCCCAGGTTTATTAAAGACTCAGCAGAATGTAAATCTGATCTAGACAATCTGACAATACGCTTCCATCAAGACCTAATGAGAAATATAGAGCAAATGGTTAAGTCTTTACTATTACCTCTTGTTGAAAGGGTAAAGAGAATGGCGGAGCAATTGGGGTCTATTCAAGATATTAGTGTTGTTAACACAAACTTACTGAGGGAACTCTCAGTTAAAAGGTGCACCTCGAACCCCCCGGGCCCGGTGTCGATGCCAGTGTTGAAACCAACTAATTTTGTCAATAGTGCTAAGTCGTCATCCTCTACCAATGAAAACATCCTGGCCACACAGAGTACGAATATAGTCCCCAGGGAGGTAAGAGACAGTGGGCCTCCTAATAAGCAAAGTAATGAACATAGTAAAACTGGCGTGAGATCCTATACGAACAAAAATCTAAAAGGATTCACTCAGCACATAGATCTTCCACCGGAGGCTGAACCTTATGTCATTGTTCTGACAGGGGTCCCAGAGCTATTAACGGAGAATTTTGAAGGTCATCAGAATCTCAAAAATAAGGTTATGCACTGGTTAAGACTGAATAGGCCTTTACCCCCCAATATAGATGGTGAAATTCTACACGTTAGAAGGCTAGGCTGGGTGGGACAAAGACCTAAGGATGCACACGGGGACATTATCATTATCAACTTTAGGGATTACAGGGCGACAAATCATATTAGAGACTGGTATTCTGAGGGCCATGAGGGAGGTATATCCACTCATGACTTAAGTTATTTTTACCCAAAGGCCCTAGTAGGAAATCCTTTGAGGCCAGGATACACTAACACCCGGACAACGGTAGGCCCCATGTTTAATATTGCTACTTCCTATCGCTTTGCCTCTCTCTCTGGACTGGAGGGGGTAGATTGACCCTGTGCCCCACTCACCAGCAAACACATCCCCAAGGAGAAACTAATGACAGATGGAATTGGCTTAATGTCCTGGAAAATAGCCGGCCTGTCCACCAAGTTTGACAATCATGAATGGAGGGAATACACAACCAGGTTTCATGTTATTTGTTTGCAGGAAACGTGGGCTGTAGATCATGACCCTTTCCAGTTAGAAGGTTATGGGTGTTTTGCCGTCCCCGCACAGAAAATTGCATCAGGTAGAGCAAAAGGAGGATTAATTATTTATGTGGACCTGCAACTGGAAGGAGTATGGACTAATCTGAACTGGAACTCGGACTATTTCCAAGCCCTAGGGCTTCAGATAAATAGATTAAGTATTATTTTGATCAACTTTTATAATGCCACAGCTTCGAGCAGGGAAGGTTCAATAATATGTGATCTATATAACCATCTGACCACTGAGATTGATCAAAGTAAATCAACAGTGGCCCCATGTGTAGTGCTAGTGGGCGATCTAAATTGCCATCTGTGTCCAAACTTAAAACCTAGCAAGGGTGAATGGTCTGGGTGCACTGTGACAAAGGGATTGCACCTCGAACATACCGAGCAGGGGAGGGAATTAGAGAAACTCATGAAAATCCACACATTAAGACTGTCAGAGACGGGATTAGTGATGCCAATGCATACAGTCACTAACCTTCGTCGCGGGTGCTCAGCAGGAACGATGGCTGTTGTGTGAACTCCACCTCCCGTAAGCGCCCCCTCTCACAGAGAGAGAACCCCCTACTGTGCGAGGAGGCCCCCAGGGGAAATGGGGAAACAAAGGGGAAGAACAACAAAGGTCGTTGCGGCAGGAGGGGTGACTTCTCAGGACTGTTTCAACTAAGACTGCTGGTGATGGGTTCACTCTGAAGGGGGGAACAAAAACAACAAGGATTAATGGTTCCCTGACTGCCAGAGGTGATGTCCCCCTTGGTGCGTGATCCCTAATTGTATCTGTACCACTCACCGGTGTCCCCTGACTACAAGAGGAATCTCTCAATGTTTTAATACAGGTTCTGAGAAGGGAAGAGTCTTACGTCTCCTGCACAAGTCACGATACACACACAGGCGTCCTGTAGGGACGTAGTTACAATGTCTCGACAAACGGGGTCGCAGGGTGCTTGTAGGACATACAAATAATAGGAGAGTCCTGCGAACGTTCCGATAATGTCAATAGCGGAGAATCACTCCGCTTCCTCGTCCCTCGGTAAGCGGCCACAAAAGCAGGTCGGCCGACGGACAATGTCACTCGGCTGGGCAAGAACAGGACTGGCTCGGGGGAAGACCTGGCACACGCGAAAGTGCGTTGGTTGATTGCGGGTGCCCACTGGGTGATTTGTTTGCATTCACACGTTCGTTCGTGTGACTCGGGAGGTTCAGGGTCGCGGAAACAGTTAATTCCCTGCACACAGGGGCTAGAAGGGAAATTGGGGTTTTCCCGCTGGGGACTGGAAACAGAGCCCTTCCACGTATACCTGGTTCTCCGGTTCCGTTGCGCTTCGCGTGAAGAGTTGCTCCGTGCTTTCGCTGCTCACGGGACACGGCTGGGCTTTGACGACAGGAGAGACGCTGAAGAGTTGCTCCGTGCCTCCGCTGCTCACGGGACACGGCTGGGCTTTGACGACAGGAGAGACGCTGAAAATACTTCTCGCTGGGATCCGGCGGGGAGCACCATCCGCCACTTCCTCTCGGTCGTTGATTGACAAGCACCTTCCTCTTGAGTAGGAGGTGCTTATATGCACAGGAGGTCCGAGCCTCCTTTTGAGGCGGCACACGGCATGCTGGGATATGTAGTATCCCAGTCCTTTTTTCCACCAGCTTAGCGATTTTGGGGCTTGTTTGTGTCTATCTGGTTCCTGCCTCGTGGTCGCTCCTTGTGTGATCGCTACAGAACCCCCTCTCAAGGATCGCCGACTCGGCGGTCGACCAGGTTTTCCTGGGTGAGTGGCATGAAATCTTTCCAGTAGTTCGGGACAGTGGAGGTTATTCTCTGGTTCCCAAGTTCTGTCTTCCACCCCGAACCCTTTCCAGTCTACCAAGTATTGAACCCGCCCTCTGACCAATCGGGAGTCCATGATCTCTCTCACTTCGTATTCTTCCTGCCCGTCTATCTCTACGGGGAGGGGTTTAGCAGGGAGTCTCATGGTTAAAGGGCAAGGCCGGAGCAGGGAGACATGGAAGACAGGGTGAATGTGCCATGAAGTGGGTAAAGATAGTCTCATCGCTACGGGATTAATGATGCCTTCAATGGTGTATGGGCCTACGTACTTGGGTTTTAACCTGGTTATGCCTTTCAGGTGCAAGTGTTTCGTGGATAACCACACCTTGTCCCCCACTTGATACTCGGGTTCAGGTGTTCTCCGTGTATCCGCATTACGCTTTTGTGCGTCTTGCGCTGCCTTAAGATGTGACTTAGCCTCTATCAACACCGCCCGGAGATGGGCATGATGTTCGTGGATGCTGGGCAGTTTAGAGGTGATGGGCCATTCAAAAGGGAGCATGTTAGGATGGTAGCCGTAATTACAAAAGAAAGGAGAACACCCCAATGTCGCATGCGTAGCGTTGTTGTAGGCAAATTCCGCCATCCATAACAAGGTGGACCAGTTCAGGGTGTTTTGCAAGGTGAAACAGCGCAGGTACTGTTCCAGAGTCTGGTTTAACCGCTCTGTTTTTCCATCTGTTTGAGGATGGTAACTGGAGGAAAGCCGTGCCTCGATTGTCAATGTTTTGCAGAGGGCCTTCCAGAATCGGGAAGTGAATTGTGTTCCTCTGTCTGTGATTAATGCATTGGGGATTCCGTGGACCTTGACCACATGTTGGAGAAACACCGTGGCCAATTCGACCGATGTGGGTAGATGTGCCAGTGCTATAAAGTGTCCCATCTTCGTGAGGTGGTCTATTACGACTAGAATTACGGTGTTCCCATCACAGGGGGGCATTTCCACGATAAAATCCATCGAGATGGTATGCCAGGGTCGTGGAGGGATAGGGAGGTTTTGTAGTAGACCTGGAGGTTTGGTGTGACTTGCCTTCCCCTGGGCACATATTGCACAGGTGTTTACGTAGGTTTTGACGTCTTTTCTCAGTGCTGGCCACCAGAATGAGCGTTCCACACCGGCTATGGTCTTATAGATTCCTGCATGTCCACCCAGTGTGGAGTCATGAGCCCAGGCCAGCACTTGTTGTTGCAACTTGGGATCGGGTATGTATAAGGCCTGGTCGTGATACGCCAACTCCCTCAGTAGTGACCTATGTTCAGGGTCCTCGTTCACCCAGGCCTGGATGTCACCCTCGGCTACCGACACGCGTAAGTCTTCAATGAAATCGCGGGAGGTTATCAGCGCGATGGTCGGTTCTGAGAAGGCTGCTTCTGACAAGATGAAGGGCGGTTCTTCCTCTTCTTCTGGTTTTTTGTTCTCCGATTCTTCCTTACGGGAAAGGGCATCGGCCTTCCCGTTTTGTGGTCCTGGTCTATATTTTATGACAAAGTCATAATCCGAGAAGAACAATGTCCACCGCAATTGTCGGGGTGTCAGGGCCTTGGCTGTTTTTAGAAACAACAAATTCCGGTGGTCGGTGTATATTTCCACGGTATGAAGCGCACCCAACAGATAATGTCGCCACTCCTCGCACGCTCTCTTGATGGCTAACAACTCCTTGTCGGTGATTGTATAGTTTATTTCACAGGGAGTAAGTTTCTTTGAGTAGTAGGCTATCGGGTGCACTTGTCCTGTCTCCGGATGTCGTTGAGACAACACTCCTCCCACAGCATAGGACGACGCATCGGCTTCCAAGATATAAGGGAGCTGAGGGTCTGGATGCCGTAGTATGGGGGCTTGAGTGAATTTGTTCTTCAATAGTTGAAAAGCACTGGCTGCTTCCGTGCCCCAGACAAAAGGGGTATTTTTTCGGAGGAGGCTGGAAATGGGATGAATTATCTTTGAGAAGGAGGGGATGAACCGCCGGTAGTAATTGGCGAAGCCAAGAAAGCTTTGTACAGACTTCACAGTTCGCGGGGTTTCCCAATTGGTTATTGCTTCAACCTTACTGGTGTCCATCTGAAACCCCTGGGCATTGATGACATAACCGAGAAAGGTTACTTCTTGGGCATGAAAGAGGCACTTCTCCAACTTGGCGTACAACGAATGGTGTTTCAATCTGTCTAGCACTGCCTTCACATGTTCCACATGTTCCTGGAGCGTTGAGGAATATATTAAAATATCGTCAATGTAAACTATACAAAAACGATCCAGGTAGCCCCGCAGTACCTCGTCCATAAAATATTGAAAGGCAGCGGGGGCGTTGCATAGTCCGAAAGGCATCACCCTGTATTCGAACAGACCGAACTTTGTTCGAAACGCGGTCTTCCACTCGTCTCCCTTTTTTACCCGTACCAGGTGATAGGCTCCTCTGAGGTCGAGCTTGGTGAAGTACCGAGCTCCCTTCAACTGATCCAGAAGCACCGGAATGAGTGGTAACGGGTAACGGTTTTTTACGGTGATCCGGTTTATGGCTCGGTAGTCGATACACGTACGTAATTCGTCACAGTCTTTCTTCGGAATGAAGAAAAGAGGGGACGAGGCTGGGGATGATGAGTGTGTGATGAACCCCGACGCCAGGTTCTCTTCAAGGTAGTTCTTCAGGTAACGTGTTTCTGGTTCCGTCAAAGCATACACCCTACTACAGGGTACGCTGGCTCCTGGTATGAGTTCGATACAGCAATCATACATCCGATGGGGTGGTAGTTGCGTTGCTTTCTGTTTATCAAACAGGGAGCTGTAGGCGTGATATTGCTCAGGCAAGGTGGTGGCACAGCCTGGTGGAGGTTGGATACATGCGAGCGCCAGATGTCCTGAGGCCGTTTGCTCTTCTGTTTTGTGAGGAGACTCCTCCTGATTGCAAAATGACCTACAATAGGAAGAACTCAGAGTTACAGTGCGTGCTGCCCAACAAACCACCGGATCGTGTAAAGTCAGCCATGGCATGCCTAAAATGAGCCTCAGTTGGGGTGCGTCGATGATATCGAACTGGATATACTCTCGGTGTTTCGGACCGCACATCATCATGAGAGGTATGGTGCGGTACTGTACCGGGCCGGAGGACAGGGCCGTGCCATCGACCGCCAGTACATGTTCGGGGGTTGCTTTCTTTTCCCTGTCCACTCCTATCTGGAAGGCGAATTTCTGGTCGATGTAATTTCCTGTCGCCCCGGAGTCGAGTAAGGCGTCTACTTCAACCGGGGTTGAGGTGGACAGTAGAAGTGTCACCCGTACGTTCATGTGAGCTACCGCAGTTTGAAGGGTATCTGCTATTACTGATGAGATCGCTGTTGTATGACCGCCCAAACCAAGGACCTCCTTCTGATTTAGGCTCGATAGTTTTCCGTTGGTTCTTCCGACAGCAGGAGGGATTGCACCCTCGGAATGGGGGCTCGCCCGGGGATCGGCGTCCGAGCTCTACACTCTCTAATGAAATGCCCTCCCTTACCACAGTATAAACACAGTTTCATTCTCCGTCTTTTTTCCTTTTCCTCGGTGGTAAGGGGCCCTCGCAATCCCCCGATCTGCATTGGCTCAGGTTCGTTGGTGGTCTTGGGACGGTCCTCGGTAATGCCTCGTGGACGAGTGGGGAGGACCCGGATGTCTCCTTTGCTCCTATCCCCTTTTCGTTCTTGGAGGCGATGATCGAGCTGGACCGTTAGATCAATCAATTCCTCGCACGTTGGAGGTAGCTGAACGACTTGAGCTAAGACATCTTTTAACTCCCCACGAAGTCCTTGATAGAATAACGTCTTTCTTTTCTCGGGTGGCCATTCCGTCTCCACTACCAACCGGTTGAAGGCCGTGATATAGGACAACAGATCAAGGGATCCTTGTCGCAACGTAAGCAGCTCCCGGTCCAAGGACATCATGTGTGACTTTCGATCGAAGAGCTTCCTCATCTCCGTGCAAAAGTCCACGAACTGATGTAAAACGGGATCGTTCCGTTCCATGAGAGGGATGGTCCAGCTGGCTGCGTTGCCCCCCATGTAGGACATCATGAAGGCTGTCTTAGCCGTGTCCTCGTGAAAAACAGCCGGCTTACAGAGAAAATGGAGCCGGCACTGGTTCAGGAAGGTTTCAAATTTCTTTGGTTCCCCATAAAATCGTTCAGGGGGTGCCAAAGGAATGCTGGTGTTCTGTATTATATGAACCGTTGGGTTGGCAGGCGGTGGTTGTGATGGGAGTGGCGTAGTGGCAAAGAACCCACCCCCTTGGGCACCAGGAGACGGGGAGTGAGCGGTGCTAATGGGAGGAGGCAGTGTCGCTTCTCTGATATACCCCCCCGGTCCTCTACGGGTGAGGCCTGCCACCTCTCTACGCAATGTGCCCATCTCCTTTTGCAGATTCTGATTTTCGCTACGAGACGTTTGGACTTCCTGCTGCAGAGCGGCAAGGGTGTCCAACAACGAGGATAACACCACGTTGGTATCCATCGTCCGGGCTGAGCGGCCAACTTGGGCTTGTCAATCTGTCAGAGACGGGATTAGTGATGCCAATGCATACAGTCACTAACCTTCGTCGCGGGTGCTCAGCAGGAACGATGGCTGTTGTGTGAACTCCACCTCCCGTAAGCGCCCCCTCTCACAGAGAGAGAACCCCCTACTGTGCGAGGAGGCCCCCAGGGGAAATGGGGAAACAAAGGGGAAGAACAACAAAGGTCGTTGCGGCAGGAGGGGTGACTTCTCAGGACTGTTTCAACTAAGACTGCTGGTGATGGGTTCACTCTGAAGGGGGGAACAAAAACAACAAGGATTAATGGTTCCCTGACTGCCAGAGGTGATGTCCCCCTTGGTGCGTGATCCCTAATTGTATCTGTACCACTCACCGGTGTCCCCTGACTACAAGAGGAATCTCTCAATGTTTTAATACAGGTTCTGAGAAGGGAAGAGTCTTACGTCTCCTGCACAAGTCACGATACACACACAGGCGTCCTGTAGGGACGTAGTTACAATGTCTCGACAAACGGGGTCGCAGGGTGCTTGTAGGACATACAAATAATAGGAGAGTCCTGCGAACGTTCCGATAATGTCAATAGCGGAGAATCACTCCGCTTCCTCGTCCCTCGGTAAGCGGCCACAAAAGCAGGTCGGCCGACGGACAATGTCACTCGGCTGGGCAAGAACAGGACTGGCTCGGGGGAAGACCTGGCACACGCGAAAGTGCGTTGGTTGATTGCGGGTGCCCACTGGGTGATTTGTTTGCATTCACACGTTCGTTCGTGTGACTCGGGAGGTTCGGGGTCGCGGAAACAGTTAATTCCCTGCACACAGGGGCTAGAAGGGAAATTGGGGTTTTCCCGCTGGGGACTGGAAACAGAGCCCTTCCACGTATACCTGGTTCTCCGGTTCCGTTGCGCTTCGCGTGAAGAGTTGCTCCGTGCTTTCGCTGCTCACGGGACACGGCTGGGCTTTGACGACAGGAGAGACGCTGAAGAGTTGCTCCGTGCCTCCGCTGCTCACGGGACACGGCTGGGCTTTGACGACAGGAGAGACGCTGAAAATACTTCTCGCTGGGATCCGGCGGGGAGCACCATCCGCCACTTCCTCTCGGTCGTTGATTGACAAGCACCTTCCTCTTGAGTAGGAGGTGCTTATATGCACAGGAGGTCCGAGCCTCCTTTTGAGGCGGCACACGGCATGCTGGGATATGTAGTATCCCAGTCCTTTTTTCCACCAGCTTAGCGATTTTGGGGCTTGTTTGTGTCTATCTGGTTCCTGCCTCGTGGTCGCTCCTTGTGTGATCGCTACAAAGACACACACTTGATCTGGTGGGCCTAGAAGAAGGAAGTGGGGTCACTCCAACATTTAAGGGAAGAGGGTGTAGCTCCATCATAGATTTCATATTAGTTTCCAATATATTCCGGGACTGGATAAGAGGGGCCACTATTGATTGGAGTATATTTAGTGATCATAATCCGCTTGCATTATGGATAAAAAATTGGTCCTCCCAGGAAGTAATGAGAGGTGTACAAACACGTAGCTTGGAAAAGGTAATGGACCAGGGGAGGCGTCTAAGATGGTCTAGAATAGACGGAGAGGCCTTTTATAAGTCCCTAATCGAGAAAGGCAAAAAAGAGATTGAGGTGTGCACCGACCCGCTTGCAGATGGCCTGGCCGTGACCAAAGCATTTGAAACAATGGCCAGCTTAATAGACAGGTTGTTGAGATTTACTCGGCCTCAGAAACAAAATAATGCCCCGAGATGGTTCAACAAAGATTGCTCACGGGCACAGAAAGATTTTTAAAAAAGTCTGAAATCAAGACCCAGAGATAAATCACGTATAGCACAGTGTAGGATTGCTTAAAAAAAGGCTATTAAATGCAGGAAATTTGCCCTACAGCTCCAAACTTGGGGAGATTTAAGGGAAGCAGCGGACAGGAGGGACATAAGTGCCTTCTGGACAATCATAAATAAACCCTGTTTTCAGGATATTGCAGCCCCGGCAGTTGGTACATCTATTCTCCCCGAGCACTGGTTTAATCATTTTAAAAGCTTATATAATTACATTACGGAGAACCCAAAGGTAGAGGAGCTGTGCCCTTGGCGGGCTGCGATTGAATTTACCCTTGAAGAAGTTACAGTGGGTATTCAGGGGCTAACACACAACAAAGCACCAGGTCCTGATGGGATTCCCCCAGACCTTTTTTTAAACAAGATAGAATTATGGGCTCCTATACTGACACGGGTAATTAATGTAGCCATTGCAGCGGGCATGCCACGGTCATGGTCATCGGCAATAATAGTGCCAATTTTTAAAAAAGCGGTACAAAAGGGGGTGGTGATGAGGCACAGGGTCAGACTGATTGCATGTGGCCATATCTGAACTGGGGTGGCAGAGTGGGCTAAAGAACGGTGATGGATTAAACCCAGATCAGTTGACTGGGGGTGAGTGCTTGCAATGTTCGACACTCCGTCCATCATTTCCTTTGGTTTTTGCTTTGTTCGCCATAAGTTGGCAGGGTATGCTCAGACGTGAGTCCCTTGCTCACTTTGCCACTGGATTCAAGCAAGCTTGGCTGAAGACGGCTGAAATGCCAGAAACCGGTCCTAGGAAGCTTGTTTCCGGTCCAGGGAAGACATGGCTTGGCAGTTCGGACTGGACTGTTCCCATGAGGCACAGGGTCAGACTGATTGCATATGGCCATGTCTGAACTGGGGTGGCAGAGTGGGCTAAAGAACGGTGATGGATTAAACCCAGATCAGTTGACTGGGGGTGAGTGCTTGCAATGTTCAACACTCCGTCCATCATTTCCTTTGGTTTTTGCTTTGTTCGCCATACGTTGGCAGGGTATGCTCAGACGTGAGTCCCTTGCTCACTTTGCCACTGGATTCAAGCAAGCCTGGCTGAAGACGGCTGAAATGCCAGAAACCGGTCCTAGGAAGCTTGTTTCCGGTCCAGGGAAGACATGGCTTGGCAGTTCGGGCTGGACTGTTCCCATGACACACAGGGTCAGACTGATTGCATATGGCCATGTCTGAACTGGGGTGGCAGAGTGGGCTAAAGAACGGTGATGGATTAAACCCAGATCAGTTGACTGGGGGTGAGTGCTTGCAATGTTCAACACTCCGTCCATCATTTCCTTTGGTTTTTGCTTTGTTCGCCATAAGTTGGCAGGGTATGCTCAGACGTGAGTCCCTTGCTCACTTTGCCACTGGATTCAAGCAAGCCTGGCTGAAGACGGCTGAAATGCCAGAAACCGGTCCTAGAAAGCTTGTTTCCGGTCCAGGGAAGACATGGCTTGGCAGTTCGGGCTGGACTGTTCCCATGAGGCACAGGGTCAGACTGATTGCATATGGCCATGTCTGAACTGGGGTGGCAGAGTGGGCTAAAGAACGGTGATGGATTAAACCCAGATCAGTTGACTGGGGGTGAGTGCTTGCAATGTTCGACACTCCGTCCATCATTTCCTTTGGTTTTTGCTTTGTTCACCATAAGTTGGCAGGGTATGCTCAGACGTGAGTCCCTTGCTCACTTTGCCACTGGATTCAAGCAAGCCTGGCTGAAGACGGCTGAAATGCCAGAAACCGGTCCTAGGAAGCTTGTTTCCGGTCCAGGGAAGACATGGCTTGGCAGTTCGGGCTGGACTGTTCCCATGAGGCACAGGGTCAGACTGATTGCATATGGCCATGTCTGAACTGGGGTGGCAGAGTGGGCTAAAGAACGGTGATGGATTAAACCCAGATCAGTTGACTGGGGGTGAGTGCTTGCAATGTTCGACACTCCGTCCATCATTTCCTTTGGTTTTTGCTTTGTTCGCCATAAGTTGGCAGGGTATGCTCAGACGTGAGTCCCTTGCTCACTTTGCCACTGGATTCAAGCAAGCCTGGCTGAAGACGGCTGAAATGCCAGAAACCGGTCCTAGGAAGCTTGTTTCCGGTCCAGGGAAGACATGGCTTGGCAGTTCGGGCTGGACTGTTCCCATGAGGCACAGGGTCAGACTGATTTGCATATGGCCATGTCTGAACTGGGGTGGCAGAGTGGGCCAAAGAACGGTGATGAATCAAACCCAGATTTGTTGACTGGGTGTGAGTGTTTGATTGGTTCTGATGCTCCGTCCATCACCACCCCCTTTTGTACCAATTTTTAAAAAAGGCAAAAAGGATAACCCGCAGTGTTACCGCCCCATATCCTTAATTGATGTGACGGCGAAAGTTCTGGGTAGAGTAATTTTAAACCGTTTGTTAGACTGGGTGGAAGAACATCATATTATCTCAGACCTTCAATACGGATTCAGGACTGGTAGATCAACAACAGACCAGTGCCTGAATCTCTACTTACTAGTGGCCAAATACACCCAAGCAAGAGACCAAGCAGTATATCTGGGGTTTATGGATCTCTCGGCCGCATTTGATCACGTGAACAGAGAGAAATTATGGGGCATTATGATTAGATTAGGGGTAGATCCAGACCTAATAAACATCTTGAGAGCACTCCACTGGAACACCTCCGCCAAAGTACGTTTTAACTTGGCTGGAGATAAGACTGCACCTTTTTGTTGCACCAGTGGAGTGCGACAGGGCTGTATATTGGCTCCGTTCCTGTTCTCCCTGTATATAAATGAATTGGAACAGGCATTATGCAAGCTGAATGTAGATACCCCAAAGGTGGGCCCCCGCTCTATCCCGATGTTGTTATACGCCGATGACGCGGTCCTATTGGCACGAACACCGAAAGGCCTGCAGAGTCTAATAGACAGTTTTGTTGATTTTATGGACACACTAGACCTGTCAGCCAATTTATCCAAATCTTATGTTCTGCTAGCAGGAACTAAACCTTGTAAAAAATTCACCTATAGAATAGGCACACATACATTAGAACAAGTGAAAACCTTCTCTTATCTAGGTCTTTTATTTGACGGGCTTTTAAATTTTAAATTGAAGAACGGAGCACAAAATTGGTCTCGTCACCTGGGGCTATAATGAATTACGGACGTAGGTTGGGTTGGTGGTCACCAGAACAGGTCATGCACCTGTATGGCTCCATTTGCTGCTCTAAAGTAATGTATGGAGCAGAAGTTTGGGGCTTTGCCGGGATTCGGCAAATACAGACTGAGGAAAATACATTTTTGAGAAAGATACTCAAAACCCCTCAAAGTTCTCCGGCTCACATTATTCATGCCGAACTAGGGAGGCTATACATTGAGGACCTGATCAAGGCCAGGCCTATTATGGGTTGGCTTAGGATGTGGACCAACATTGATGCAGACCTAAGTAGGCAAATTATCAGAGACTGCATAGGCAGGGACAAGGGGATGTGTATCCCGTGGCTTAAATATGTAAAAACCACCCTGGAGGGAATAGGATGCATGGATCTCTTCACCAACCCCACCACAATTATTTCCCAAGACAAGAATGGAATCAAGAGTTTGCTCCTGGCAAAAGCTGTTGAGCGTAGAGCCTACATTGAAGGCAGAAAGCCCACAGTTTGCGCTTACAGCATGGTAAAGACAGTAGATGGCATGGAACCATACCTTACTCTTATGCATAATGCACAAAATAGGTTCTTATTTACTCATTTTAGGCTCAACCTTATACATCATCTATTGGCGGACCCTTCTGGTTTTACCGCCACAGTTGAGCAGAAGGGTACCTGCGGCTGCGATAATAAATCTCCGCAGGATACCATTCATTTTGTTTTATTATGCCCTTTTTATTCTTTTCCTAGGCGTCGCTTCCTAGTAAGAATATTAAAAAATGGCAAGTTCATACAAGCCAAGGTTGCCTTATTATATCTACAAAGGGCTGAGAACCCACTGAGCCTTGTATGTATAATACATTTTTTAAGGGTCGCTTTTAGATTAAGAAACACTAGAGGGTAGTTTGGATTAAAAAGGGCTGAATGTATTTAATGAAAATGTTTTAATCTGTAAATGCATTGAATTGAATGTGGGCTTTTTTGTACCTTTTATGATATTTGCTAGATATCGAATAATGGTTTGGATATATAATTCATGATTCTTACAGCTACAACTCTTACGTCATGAAAGGTGTAAGAGCATGATTGTAACGTTTTTGTAACATGTATTAAGTCAAGATGTATAATGCCGGATATGAACCTGGTTTTTAATTGATGATTTTATATTCTTCTAATTATGTAATTTTAGATGTGATTGGATCTTTGATAACCATATTTGATAAAATTATGCTTTTATGATTTATGTCCTGAATCGAATAAAGCTTATTTTGAATTGAATTGAAGTGTCCAGCTCCTCCCAACTTGTTACCGTCGTAGCCTGATAGATTCAAGTGTAGAAAGAGGTGATTGTGTGTAACATTGCGATGGGAGCAGTGTGTCATACCAGTTGGTCATCAAGTAGTTCCACTACATAGAGTCATAAATACTTTAATATCATTCAACAGAGAAATCACTTTATACAAGTCACATGCACACAATTGGTCATTATTTACCTCACATAATTGACAAATGTAGCTGGTCGCTCCATAACAAAAACAAGCACAGTCAAAGCCAACAGTTCTTGCCTTTATAAGCAAGTTCTGACGTATTGGTTTTGCTAATGCTTTTCATGCTGTTGGCTATATTGGACATTAAAATAATAAAAAGTCAAATGCCCGTGTTGCAGCAAAACTCATGCGTCACGTGCATGTGTGGCGATGTATGTGGTCACATGAGAGTACACTGCACCATTCTAAAATGTTTTAATTCAAAGGTTACTCTAGGGTACTCACATGCATGCATATCAGAAAGCAATAGTCCGTGTACACCAGCATGCACAAAACACAAAAGCTATTTTGGATATTTTAATATGTTGTCAGTCCAACATGACGGCATGTTAGAACAGTAAAATTACAAATGCAAAATTGATGTGTGCACAAGTGCAAAAAAAAAAAAGAAAAGAAAATGAGTTACTTAAAAAAGTGAGCCGGGTAGGAGGAGGTGGTAAGAACCAGAAAGCAACAGATGAGAGGGGAAGCAGAAAGGGAAATTTGGCATACCAAAAGAGCGCAGGGCCAGGGGCGCTCTTTATTAAAGAAACAAATAATAATAATAATAATTACAACAACAAAAAAATGAAAGAGGCTTTAAAAGCAATGTGAATGTTCACATCTACAAAATGCTGTGGGCTAATACAAAAGTTGATGGACAACATCTAAAGCCAGTACCGCGATCCAGATAAACCCCATTAGCTAAAAGAGTCTGTAAAGAAGTCCCTTGCTCTATTTTTATGTATGAGTCAGTGGCGTAACAAAACTTGAGGGAGCCCCCCTGCAAAGCACATGGAGGGGGCCCCCCATCCCCCGGCGGCGCAGCCCACCATCTACCACTTTGCCCTACCATCCAGAAATCTAGCATATTTTGATTTGAAACCTCCAACATTTAAATGAAATGCCTCTATATTGTCTTTCTCTAAGTTCTAATGAGAAAGTGGGAAACACTCTTAACATACAAGCTATGACATTTGTAACAATACTGTCAAAAGCAGATTATTTAACTGAGGCAGCAATCAGAACAATGCCAAGGAGTGATCCTATTGTCTCAGGAACTGCCTATGGCTGAAGAACAACGAACTATGAAGGGTCTGAAATAGAATTGACAATACCTAGAAACTTTGAAAGACCAACCCAAACCTGCAATTCCATAAAAACTTGAGTGACAATATACATGAGAAGTACACAAGCTATAACTCAGTATCCTGCGAAAGTCAAGAGAAATAGACTGGTGAATTATCTGCATGCCACACACTAGCGACTATAAAAACGTGAACTGAGGAAGCAATTTCAATCATAATGTCTTTATTAGTAAGCATTGCAAAACAGGCAGGCAAACAAGGCTGAGGAAGAAAACTGTTTGGATGCTTCAGAACATTGATGCAGATGTTTGTCTGTTTCAATTTATAATTTCTGTAGTGTAAACAATGCTAAATACAAGATTTAAGGTACACGTATTACAGACAAGTGCAAGCAACATCATAAATAACACTGCATGTAGAATAAAAACAAACCATATCAGCAAGTACCTAATGACAATCTATACAAACTGTAGTTGGTAAAGCAAAAGAAAAAGTGCAAATACTTTCAAAGTGCAAAATAACGCAATCACCAGTCCAGCAATATACAAAAATCAAGCATGTTTTGTAAAATAATCCAACTTTCTTCTTGCATCAAGGTGAAAATACCTTCAAAGTGCATGGTAAAAACAAGTCCAGCAGCTTCCCTCACAAGGACTGACCTGAACCACCAGACTGGGCCTTACTTCATAACAAACAGAGGCCTCAGACCTTAGTGTGTCAACACTGGCGGTATTTACAATCTACTAAGAGTATAGACACGCCTGCTGAATTACAGATTCACCATTGCCTCCAAATGGCTCTATCGTCACGTGTGACACCGCCAGCCAGGCCTGGATTTTAAGCCAACACTTGGCAGCTATGTTTTATACAAGCACAAGGGGATGTTTAATTTCCTCAACACAAGCTGCAGAAGTCTGGCGTCAAATAGCAAACATGTTGTGCGGAGAACCCAGAAACGTGCTGTGTTTAGCCCCCATGTATGGACCTGAGGTATCATTCTCTAAGAGGCCCAGTGGTAAAAGCCCACAGTTGTCTCTAATGCATGTTAGTGCCAGGCAGTGGTCGAAGTGGGGGAAAAAAAGTAGAGGAACTGTGGGAGGAGAATCAGAGGGCGGGAATAACCAATGGATTTGGTCAGTGGGCGGAGTGAGAGGTGTTGCAGAAGGAGCAAAATATCCCAATTTTAATATTCGTTTCCCATTTCACTAACCGGTTACAGCTTATTACATTATTTAATTTAACCAATAGATACACATGTTTATTTAACATTAAAATAATATTAAAATACATTCACAAAGTGGGATACGTTTCCAATCACAGAATGTCCCAAATATCCTTAAAAGTGGAATCGCAAGCCATTTGTCTCCCAGCCATGGAGTTTCTGTCATCAGCACTTCTCCTCCCTTTTTCCACGAGAGCAGTTCAAACATGAATGGCAAAATATCCTAGTTTGCAAATGTTTTCCACATAACTATGGCTTTGCCATATTTGCCACATAATACATCATCTGCTGCATAATCTGACAATTTTAACTAAAATAAATTGTTTATAGCTCAAACACATCAAAAGTTACTTAAAAAATGTGACTTGTGCTGCTGTGAAGTGGAGGGCTATTTGCAAAGGTTGACTGGTCACCTTTCTCATTGCTGCAGTTGTATGTTCCACTAGTACTAATAAGGAAAAATCTTTGTAGAGACTGTTAGCATGTGTAAAAATTTCAAAATAATAAAGTATCAGAAAATTTACAGCACCACTAATACCAGTGTAGGGTGTCAGAGCACTTTACATCACACATATTACACAGAGACAATCATTCATATGTGTGTAAATCACGGTGTAGGAAATGTTACATAAGACAAAGGACTACAAGGTGTAGGAGTCACATGACAACCATACTAGTAGGCAGCATAGTTTAATAGTGATTGGTCTGCAGAAACACAAACTCAGAATTAAAAACATAATACCATGGTTGGGGGTTCTCTTTAATAATCAGAATTGATTTCTACCCAAATGAACCCCTTTTTGCAACATTAGGATAATCGAAGACTGGGGAAAAAAACATAACGCTCTAATTTATACCTTGGAGTTTGCATGCAGCTCTTACGTGACAGTTAATAGCTCACTGTTCTATGTTAGGATTTTAACTTATTAACTGCAAGTAACAATAGGGTTTCTCTGACAAAAGCAGTAACCCACTGACCTATTCACATAATGTGCACTTTGTGATCTACATGGCACATGTTCTTAGCAGCATGCACATTACACCTCTGCCATTCCTTTTCATGACTCAAACCTTCCACTAGACAAAACACCATCTCTCTCTACTAAGAACATTAATCACTGGAGTTATCAAGACATTTTTATTTTTGGCCAAAAATGTTGGAGTCCAGGAAGGAGGCAGCAAGTGCTTTTAAAACCATATTATACTTACAAACACGACGCCTCCACATGAAGTTAGCGCCCGGTGCGGTCGCACTGCCCTAGAACCACCCTGCTCAAGGATCCTGTGACCTCAGTGACAGAGTCACTGCCACTCTATGGTGTGCTGCTTCATAGGTCTGTCCCCAAGACTGGAGGTGAACTCCATGGATAGTGGTGGACAGGCCTTCAAGGTTAAACCACACTTGCCACCGCTAGGGTCCACATGCTGGTACTAAGACACCAGGGCTTTTAAGATCTTGCAGCCCCTTCTAACGTGTAGCACAGGAATGTGCTCCCTCATGAGAGTGGTCTGGGAACCTGGTCATTAAGGCTGAACCTGGTTCACCAGTTCCACTTCAGCAGCTCTGACCATAGCGCCACATCCTCTCCCCCACTGAACACCATACTGCCCCACTTAGAGAAACTTGCACTGCACTGAACCACTATAAACACCTGGATGTGACTCAATTCTAATTACGCACTAGACAAGAGCAATATGCTGCCTAAAATTTTTTACAACATCCTAGAAAAAGCAAACACTCATAGGGAATGCAAGATTAAGTAAAGAATGTGAAATGTAAGCAGGAACAACATGGTTACCTTTTTCCTTTTACACTAATTATTCTGAAAGTAGTGAGTGCTTTTGCATGAAAAGGTAAGGCCATGACTACGTGGCCCAGAAGGGACCCGTTTCAGTGCCCATTGCTTCTATCCTTTCAAAACATAGGCTGTATGGTTTAAAAAGACCACATTCGTAAACACACAGTCGCTGTACACATTTTGTTTTCCAATGCACCCTTCAAGCAGGTATTTCAGTACCTCCAGGCAAGGTGCACTTTCCCACACAGGGAAAACAATGTTGTTCAAAGAGAGAGGAGAAAACAAAAGTATCACTTCACTGGCGAACACTGTAAAGTGGTGCTAATGTGTTTAGGTGTAAATAAATCAATCTGGCCACCTTGCAAACACTCCGTCTTGCTTTAATTAGTTATTTATTTTTCACATTTGGAATGTTTTATTTCTCTCCACCCGGAGGCTGCACTTGTGTCAGA
This sequence comes from Triturus cristatus, assembly GCF_964204655.1. Lineage (NCBI taxonomy): Eukaryota > Metazoa > Chordata > Amphibia > Caudata > Salamandridae > Triturus > Triturus cristatus. The sequence continues at coordinate 266,276,463 of NC_140595.1, read as the reverse complement.
AAAAGACAACGTTTCCAGCAAAAATGTTTTTCTTTTTTGGATCCATTTCACAGCCGAGCAAATAAACGTAAGGAGGAAAGAGAGGGTAATACCCGTTTCTTGAAGTCTCGGTTTTCACTAACTGAGGAGCGAGACAGAAAGAGAGGGAAGACTCGGAGGCTTACAGGCCGTCACCGTGGCGTGCGCGCACAGTTTAATTTATGGGACTTGGGGAGGCCGTGCGCGCAGGCGCACCATTTTATTTGCGAAGACTGAAGAGGCTTGCTTGCAGGCGCAGCCGTCTCCCTCCGCTGAGAGTGAGGGGGCCCCTGGAGCGTGGGGCCCCCCCGCACCGCGGGCGCTGCGGGGGCCTGAGTTACGCCCCTGGTATGAGTATGTGTATGTTGTGTGAGGTGTGTGAAAACATGAGTTCTTGCCAGACAGCTAAAGGTGTCCGTAGTCAGCACCTAATGAAGCTATAAATGGGTGAAAAGAAAGAAGCATTATCTACAAACAGTCTTTTCAAAATTTGGATTCCACTATGTAGGAAAGTAGGATCTGCTTCTCATGGTTACCCCCACTTTTTGCTTGATGTCACACTGTTTTTGACTAGTCTGACTGGGATCCTGCTAATCAGGACCCCAGTCTATCTGCTTTCTCCCTAAAATGTATTCACATGTACTTATGTACACTCCAGATTGGATACTGGGGTACCCTTATAAGTCCCTAGTATACGGTACACGTTCCCAGGGCATAGGTACCCCAGAGGCCTCCGATGTATTATGCCACCCATGAGAGGCCATGCAAAATGGACCAACAGGCCTGCCATTGCAGCCTGTGTAAGATGGTGCATGCACCACTTACTTTAGATATAGGTTTACTATATCTATATGTCACTACACTTAAAACCTATAAGTCACCCCTATAGCAGACCTTGACAATCCTGAAGCCAGGGGGCTGGGTTTTCCGCGAGAGGGTGCCCCTGCATGAGCAGAGCCCCTCTGCAGCCTTCGGAGACCATTCTCCCGGGTTGTTTGTGACACAGCCAGACATATAGGTAGAGGTGCATTATATCCTTGTGGAAAATGCCATCTCGAAAACGGCTGAAACAAAACATGTCGTGTTTGGTATCCAACAGCTTGGAATCATACCTCCACAACGGTAACTGGTGTGGGAGGTATGAGTCCACCCTTCTGAAGCAAGCTTTCTGGGTCCCTGGTCTTCCCGGTACCAGCCTTCTCGACCCAGACAGCACAAAATGGTTTCTGTCCTCCTGCTGCTGAGCCAAGCTCTAGCAGAGGAAGGCAGCACAATAGGCATCCTGTCACAGGGAGGATTGACCACCTCCCAGATGGGATTTGGTGTATTGGAGCTGGGTGGGTGCACTTCCAAAGTGCCTGAAAGTCTGCACGAGGGGAAGTTTTTGTGTCCCTGTGCATAGTCCTGGGAGCCATTGGCTCCTGCTCGAAACTGGACAAAGGACATGGGAGTAACCTCCCCACTGTCCTGACTATAGTATCTTGGTTATAGTGCTGTTCATGTCATCCACTGCTCCACCAGTGGAACACTGTGGATATGATGTAATATGGAATCTTGGTCACTGGAAACCACAGTTGGAGAAGGGTTGAGCGCCTTGCTGGCTGCTCCTGGTGGGGATGTATTACTGATGTACTATTGATCTACAATAAATACTCCTGAAACATCTCAACCAGCCTGGAGTGATTACTACTATTTTATGGTGACGAGTTGAACCAAAGAATCTGCGTCTGCTACCTCTGAGACCTTCAATTTCAAGCCTACGGTCTTCAACTGTGCATCCAGGAAAAGAAGCTTTCGTTCTACATGCAAGCTTCCTCTCACTGCTGCCTCTCTACACTAGAATTGTAAAGCTGCCACTCCTAATGTATATTGTGCCTCAGGAACCAAGCGACTGGTTCTACAGACAGCAGCACCGCTAGTGAGACTATCGAGCCCTGGCAGAGTTGAAGCCGCTCGGTTGTATTTGGTTGTGAGTAAGTGATTACATTGTTTTTTTGTTATTATTTCAATGCCTGTAGTGTGCTCTTCACTATGGCAGTTCAACCGTCCTCTCTGCAGTTTCAAGCAAAACAAAAAGCGCACGAGTCATTTCATGCGCAATCCTACCTTCTCGTCGGTCTTCAACCTCCTCGAGCGCTGCAGCGCTGATTTCGTCACATCAACAGGTTTGAAGCTTTGACGTGCCGGGAGCCAACCGGCTTTCAGTCTTGCTGCGTGAGGCCATTTTGTATCCTCAATCTCCTCTTGTTCAGTACTGGATTGTGGAATGTGGGGCGTCCCGTGAAGGAAGATTGAATTTACTATAACGGCAAGCACGTTTGTTGTGCACAATACTGACAAGTTGAAAAGTTATAAAATTAAAACCTGGCTTGATGGTCTATGAGGAATAACGAGAGAAATGTTCCGGATTCGATCTACTACATCCTTATGAACTATTTGCTTTTACCACGCATGGGTTCCTATGAATAAACATAGTGAAGTGAATATCACATCCTGAACGAGAAACACCGTTTTGGATAAGAGCGCAGGTATTTTATTAGAAAAACAGAGAGGCACTCCGACTGCTAATTGGAACATATGGATAGATGCCATTGGTCTTGAATCATGAATTTTCTTACTCTCGTCCCCTGGGTGCTGTGATCTTTATATGGGTATCTGGATAGGTCCTGATGAAGGTGGTCTAACTACTCTACATATACCACCGAAATGCGCGTAGACCCTGTGTTCAGCCCAGTGCTTTGAGCATAGAATTCAATCTGGTCGTGGAGGTCTCCTGTTATTTATAACTTCCCCTTTGTTCAGATGCAGTTGTATGAAGATTGTGTGAGTGTGGATGTGTTTGAATGGCTTGGTGATATGGAAGTATTTATGAGTGTGTCCAGGGGTTGCTTTTTCCTTTAAGTGAATTTATGTATGTAAAGGTGTATTATGTGTATCTATTGTAATTACAGAACGGATTTTGTCTCCTGAGATGGACAATAAAGTCTGTTTTTGTGTAAAGAAACATGAAATGAAAAAAGAAATAACAACATGAAATTTTATAAAATACACGAAGAAATGGAATAATAAAAAAGAAATGAGAATTATATTGTTGAGTGTCACTGTTGTATTATGTGGCCCAGGCGAGATTAAGGGACCGATTCCGATCCGTTAAAAACTTCCCCCGTACGAATCGTATCTGGTTTTTTTACCGTACGAATCGTCCAAGTCCCGTACAGACTGGCAAGTACGATTCGTATGTGAAAAAATCCATACGAATCGCATAGGGAAAATATCCTCGACACGTCCTCGGGTCGGAAAAAGTGTCCGACACGTCCCCGGACAGTTTTACCTACGAATCGGGAAACTGAAGTCCGAGCGCGCAAGTACGATCCGTCCCGTCCGTCCGAATGCACAACCGTATGTAAAAAACACCGTACGGTGCGAACTCCCATAGCAACTATGGAGACGTCCAAATAGTTGCCTGCATACGCGCCGAACACACCCCCACGTACGCGCCGTACCCCAGCACCCCATGTCCGCGCCATACCCCCACCCCACCCCGTAGGTACAGAGCGTACCACCACCCCCGTAGGTACAGAGCGTACCGCCACCCCGTAGGTACGGAGCGTACCCCCACCCTGTAGGTATGGAGCGTACCCCCACCCCGTAGGTACGAAGCGTACCCCCACCCTGTAGGTATGAGGCGTACCCCCACCCCCCCTATGTATGGTGCGTTACGCGCTGGGGGGTTCACAGCGTACCTATGGGGGTGGTGGTACGCTCCGTACCTAGGGGGGGTGGGGGTACGCTCCGTCCATAGGGGGGGCTGGGGGTACGGCGCGTACATACGGGGGCCGGGATAACGGCGCGTACATACGGGGGCTGGGGGTACTGCACGTACATACGGGGGGTGGGGGTATGTGCTGGGGGACGGTGCTTACATACAGAGGCTGGGGGTACGCACTGTCCATACGGGGGTGGGGGCACACACCGTACCCCCAGCACCCCGTATGTACGTGCCATACCCCCAGCCCCCCGTGTACGTGTCGTACCCTCGGTTCACGTATGTACGGCATGTACCCCCAGGCCTCCACACCCTGCCCGTGCCTGTACGCACCCTACCCGAGGCCCCTACACCAGCCCCCTCACCCAGCCATGCGCATGTACGAGTCGTACCAAGCCATAGCAAATGTGAGCACTGTACAACAACATGGCCGATGTACGCACCGCACAGACGCGAAAAACACACGTACTGAACCAGGACACTGCAAAACACCACAAGGAGAGTCAATTCGAATCGCACAACACCACAAAACACGTCCAACAAGCCAAAATACATCCAATACACTGACCTGCAACAGCCAAACAGGTAAACAGAGGCCCAAAACACAACCACCCCTTATAACACACCCACCCAAAGTTCAAACACAGCCACACCCACAAATGGACCAATAAAAAGGGCCCACACACACAAACCATGAGCCTTTGCAACAGACCCACTGCTGCCAGACCCCACAGACAACCCACAGCACCAGACTTGAACCTTAACTACACCTTACACTTGCACACCTTCACACAACCACCTTCACAAACACCCCCTCATCACATTCACACACACACACCTTCACAACCACACACACACACCCACAACCATCCACACCCACACCCCACACCATGCCCACAGACAGGAATCCAAAGTTCACAACAGCGGAGCTGGAGATCCTTGTCAACGAAATCATCAGAGTCGAGCCACAGCTCTTTGGAACATTGGTCAGACAGACCAGCGTATCAGAAAAATCAGCCATGTGGCAGAGGATCATCGAGAGGGTGAATGCTGTTGCGCCCATCAGAAGGACCAGGCATGAATGACAAGCCAGGTGGTACGATCTGCGGAGGACGGTCCGCCGCAAAATGACCGACGAATACAACCAGGGGAACATCACTGGAGGTGGGCCGCCCCGCAGACCGGTACACTACCATCGCTGGGAGGAGAAGGTGATGCGCACGCTGCCACCGGTGGGAGTACACGGAGTAGAAGGACTCGCCGAGCCTGGTGAGTACACAAACAAATCACCCCACATGGGGGGAACTGCATCCACAACCCAACTCCTGATAATGCACGCAAATACCTCAAATCCATCACCGGACGCAACCACATTCCAACAACACGCACATGCCACTATCGGCTCCATGCCCCATGCACTAAGCAAGGCCATGCCAAGTCACAGGCCACACAAAACACCAACACAAGACAGGATGTCCGTGATGCCGGGAGGGGGGGGCTTCCAAAATCACATTGTGCAACTCAGAAGCAGACACCAATGCCCTCAGCCCATATGGCCTAGGGCAGAGCTATACAAACAGTGTGTCCCGACACTGTACTGTGTCGCCTGCAAATGGCCGCCGCGTCGCAGCATGACATGGGTATGAAGGCCCAATTCGCACATAACAGCAGATAATAAAGAGGCAACACTGTGAAAGAGTGTCAGCACACACCGCCGCTGCAGCGCAGACTCAGAGACACTCTGCCCAATGGGGTCCGGGATATTCTAAACAAAGCCACATGAACAAGCCAATGGCCTTTGAAAGACCTGCAAAGTGTGTGTGCCCAGGAAGCTGTGCTGAGGTGACAGAGGGTGACAGACAGGGAGAGGGAGAGGGAGGGAGACAGAGGGCGACAGAGGGTGACAGACAGACGGAGGGAGAGAGAGGGAGGGAGACAGAGGGCGACAGAGGGAGGGAGAGGGAGAGAGAGAGAGAGGGAGGGAGACAGAGGGCGACAGAGGGTGACAGACAGACGGAGGGAGAGGGAGAGAGGGAGGGAGACAGAGGGCGACAGAGGGAGACAGACAGAGGGAGGGGGAGGGAGAGAGAGGGAGGGAGACAGAGGGCGACAGAGGGAGACAGACAGACGGAGGGAGAGGGAGAGAGAGAGATGGAGGGAGACAGAGGGCGACAGAGGGTGACAGACAGACGGAGGGAGAGGGAGAGAGAGGGAGGGAGAAAGAGGGCGACAGAGGGAGACAGACAGAGGGAGGGAGAAGGAGAGGGAGGGAGGGAGACAGAGGGCGACAGAGGGTGACAGAGGGAGAGGGAGAGGGAGGGAGACAGAGGGCGACAGACAGACGGAGGGAGAGGGAGAGAGAGGGAGGGAGACAGAGGCCAACAGAGGGAGACAGAGGGAGAGGGAGAGGGAGGGAGACAGAGGGCGACAGACAGACGGAGGGAGAGGGAGAGAGAGGGAGGGAGAAAGAGGGCGACAGAGGGTGACAGAGGGAGAGGGAGAGGGAGGGAGACAGAGGGCGACAGACAGACGGAGGGAGAGGGAGAGAGAGGGAGGGAGACAGAGGCCAACAGAGGGAGACAGAGGGAGAGGGAGAGGGAGGGAGACAGAGGGCGACAGACAGACGGAGGGAGAGGGAGAGAGAGGGAGGGAGACAGAGGGCGACAGAGGGTGACAGACAGATGGAGGGAGAGGGAGAGAGAGGGAGGGAGACAGAGGGCGACAGAGGGAAACAGACAGAGGGAGGGAGAGGGAGACAGAGGGAGGGAGACAGAGGGCGACAGAGGGCAACAGAGGGTGACAGACAGACGGAGGGAGAGGGAGAGAGAGGGAGGGAGACAGAGGGTGACAGACAGACGGAGGGAAAGGGAGAGGGAGACAGAGGGCGACAGAGGGTGACAGACAGATGGAGGGAGAGGGAGAGAGAGGGAGGGAGACAGAGGGCGACAGAGGGAGACAGACAGAGGGAGGGAGAGGGAGAGAGAGGGAGGGAGACAGAGGGTGACAGAGAGTGACAGACAGACGGAGGGAGAGGGAGAGAGAGGGAGGGAGACAGAGGGCGACAGAGGGTGACAGACAGACGGAGGGAGACAAAGGGCGACAGAGGGTGACAGACAGACGGAGGGAGAGGGAGAGAGAGGGAGGGAGACAGAGGGCGACAGAGGGAGACAGACAGAGGGAGGGAGAGGGAGAGAGAGGGAGGGAGACAGAGGGTGACAGACAGATGGAGAGAGAGGGAGGGAGACAGAGGGCGACAGAGGGAGACAGACAGAGGGAGGGAGAGGGTGAGAGAGGGAGGGAGACAGAGGGCGACAGACAGACGGAGGGAGAGGGAGAGAGAGGGAGGGAGAGGGAGAGAGAGGGAGGAAGACAGAGGGAGACAGACAGAGGGAGGGAGGAGGGTGACAGAGGGAGGGAGAGAGAGCGACAGAGGGAGACAAAATCACCCTTGGGTGGTGTGGGCATGTCCGCTCATCAGCAGGTGGACTGTGTGCATGTTGACAAGGTCTGGCAGTGCGTGAAACACCCCTCATTCGTTTGGAAAGCACTGGCCCATGTGTCAAACTGTGCACGAGTCGATCCTCGCTGCAGGCACAAACCTAACCTCACACCCAGTATACCCACTCACTGTGTTTGTTAGAACCCAGTCACAAATGCATAAGTTTCCTACCTGCATTCTCCAATAGACATGACAAAGCAACATTTGGCCGCGTACAGTGCAACACGTAAGTCGGTTCTGCAGCGCTCGCTACGCACGCTTGCTACACTGCTCACTGCGTTCAAAACTGATGCAACAACAAAGAGTGTGTCACACATAGGAAAAGTGTTGACAGCCGTGGCCAAGGGACATACCCATGCACCATGCACAATGCACAGGGACTTGCCAAGTACAGACAAGGTAGATGACACTTGGCCCTGCTGTAGACAGCACAAGGCAAACCTGTGACCACTGTACACTCAAACACCAACTCCACATGCCACCTACCTACTACAGGAACTCACATTCACTGTCATGCCAGCAGGCACCATGAGGGGATAGACACATCACCTGGTTGACCCAATGACAAATCACACCACACCCAACAGCATGCCCGGTCACACACCCCCCCCTTACACAAGCACACACCCCTGGGGCAGCCAACGCAAATTGGCACTCCCACAATGGATATGTGACACAACAAGACCAATCCATAGCCAAATAAGCATCCCAACACTCATTAGACAGGCCAAATAACCAGGAGTACATATTAATCTGACCCCTGCAACATACCCATCCACAAGTGCACTGTGAGAGGAATGCTAGACATATCCAACTACCCAGAGCAACTGTGCCAACTTGAATATGTATGAAACATGAATGACGCATGTAACACCATTAACATTGTCTCTCTCTCACACACAGGGCAAAGTCGTCGATCTCCCCCCAATACTGGGGGGGAAGACACACAGGACCAGGCTCGGCGTGATGATTATCCCACCGGCAGCAACAACTCTCACCACACCGTGAATGACCCCGACCAACCTGGCCCCTCTGGTGCCCAAGCACCTGCAGCACCTGCGTCAGGTACAACTGTGCCAACCACCACCCCCATTCCTGCCACATCCCAGGATACACACAGGAGCCCTGCTCGCACACAACGCAGCCAGTCTGACCAGGAGGGACGAGGGACCCCAGGCACCCAGGAGGAGGCAGGCGACCCCGCAAATGCCATTCCTCAGGGGTCCCGGAGACCCGACGTGCCCACAAGGGCAGGCCAGGCTCAAGTGGGCAGGGGTGGTGGGAGTGGAGGACGGCGGAGGCGCGAACCTGACCAGACAGCTGAGGAACCGGTTATGTCACACGTCCGCAACATCTTGGACACATACCGGCGTGACACCAGAGGCATCGACCAGGTCGTGTCAAGACTCTCCGAGATGCAGGGGACCCTCGATGAGATTAAGAACCTGCAGGTCGAGCATCATGCCAGTCATCAACAACACCAAGGACGGATTGAGGCAAGACTGGCTGAGCTCCTGGCGGTGCACAGGGACGTGAGCCAATCACTCCGTCAGATCGCCCAAAGCCTGGCAAACCCTCCCTGTGCCACCAGGCATAGACCAGCACCAGACACAGGGAGGGAGGAGGAGGAGGATTCATCTGACGGAGCGTCCCCAGCATTTTCAAGGCCTGCATCTGAGGGTCCCCGGAGGAAGGTGGGTCGTCCACGCAAAAGACCGTGAGAGTCAGCGGACCATCACCATCTCCCAGGTCACCTGGCCTGGCACCTGGCCCTCTGGCGCAACAGCAGCACCTCATCCAATGACATTCTCTGCCACATGGACTTGCTGGTCACTGTCTGACCAATGTTGACAAAGACTGTGGCATGGACTCTGATGACTTCCAATGGCAAGGATACCATCTCCCCCTGTGAACTTTGGATTCTATTCCACCGGTACAGCACCTAATTGCATCCCCCCAAACACGTACCCACCACCAATAAAAATATTAGAAATCACGAGATGATGCCGTCATTTAGCATTATTCCATTACATGTGTGTGTTGGCAAGTCAAACCATGCCTGAGTTTTGAAGTAACTCCAACCATGCATACCCTGGGGTCTGAGTCTGGCACAGGACACACATGGGTCACAATGTATCATCCAATACAGACATGGAGCACCATACTCACCCGTGATGGGCCCAACCAGCTGAGGGGGTGCCTGCACAACTGTGCGGACAGACCTATTTCGAAGAGCAACAGTCATGCGCAGAGGTCAGGGATCATGTGGAGTGTCCTGGGGTGGAAGTCCCAGGTATGTGTAGCCAGGTGGGAGAACTATGTCCTGCAAGCAGGAGTCAGGTGGATGTGGAGAATGGTGGCCAGGCCAAGGTTGGATGCATGGAGATGGCACAATGGGGTCTTGGATGACAGTGCCACATGGTTGTGTTGGGGGCGTGGTCGTGGGCTGCATCCTGAGTGTGGCCGTGGATTGTGAAGGTCATCCTGCAGATGACAGTGATCCATTGCCGCTATCCCTGTTGGACGGTGATGTGGCTGGGTTGCCGGATGTTGAAGCAGAGCTGTGCAGATGCACCCTGGATGTGGACAAGTGTCATGGGAGTTGTAAGGTACTTCTCCCTAGAGTGCAGGGTAGGATTGGACATGGATGTCTAAGTTGACCTGGGGGATGGTCTGTCTTGCCTTGAGGTGGATCGAACAGTGGACCTGGTGATCAGCATAGCACGTGTGAGCAAGCATTCCATGATGCACACCAGCTCGTGTGCGTGGACACTGTGTGCCTGTGCAGGGCCCTTGCGGGTGGGACACAAGCAGTTGACCCAGCTGTAAAGGGACAATCCGCAGATGAACACCTCAGTCGTGTACAAGTCCAGCATCAGGTGGCCAACGTGCAGCCATCTGCCAATGGATACCATGCATTATTCAATATGGGAACTGGCAAGGACTGCGTCTTTGGGGAGGGTGAGGAGCACCGGCCTGTCAATGGGACACCAGATGATGATGAGATGCAGTGCGCATGTCATGGTGTAGAGGGGTATCCTGGACACATTGTAGACTGACACGCTGAGACATGATACCTGTGCCATGTGTCCCACAACGACACCATACTACATGCAGAGGCCTGGAGTACCACTCAAATGGCCATGTTGGGGTACAGAGCCGGTGGGGAGTAGGAGGGACATGACCTGGTTGGTGTGACAGGGCCTGGAAGGCGTGCCAGCGCTGTGTAGGCAGTTGGGAGTTGCACACTCATTATGCAAAGGTGTTGTGTGGGCGATGAGTGCATGCCTGATACAGATGTATTGAATGGACATTGCTTGGTGGGTGGCCTCAACATCATGGTGTAGCGTGATGTGGCATATGCAAGGACATGAGGCACGTGCAATGTGCACGTAGCATGTGCAGACGGTCCAGCCTTTGCCACCGCAACTGTGTCACACACAAGCAGATTACACCAAAATGAATGGGTGGAGGGAGGAAGGGGGGTGCGTCTTAGAGGCGTGTGTGTGAGGGCAAATCTAGAAACTCTGTGTGCCCTTGCTGCAGGGCCTGCAGCAGCAGGTGCCATGTCCTGGAAACCATGCCACAAGTTGCACACTAACACAAGCATGTCAGAAAGGACTACTGCAAAAGGTGTATGAGAAGGGAGGAGTGTCTGGTTCAACATGGCACACACACAGACAATGGATGCACATGCAGCAAAGTGGCCGTTGTGGGGACTGAGATGGCAAAATACCTACACAGCCATGTACATCGTGCACAATACATATCATAATCCCTGACAAACAGCTTGCATCTTGCTACTCTACACATAGACTCATATGCACAATCTGTGACAACTATGCCAGACATGCCGCATGCACAGTGGCAAGAGACCTGCATTGACAGAGATGAGGCACCTTGGAGGCTGAGGGACACCTTTATTAGTCATGTTTGCCGGAAGGCAAATGCATCTATATTAACAGATGCACAGGTCATGTGGATGAACATGTGGAACCTACACTGGCACCCCCCTTTGCACCACAGATGCAGGAAACCATAGAACTGGCACACAAGTGACAGGTTTGAGGCAAACACCCCGTGCTGCTCACTGAGAGGCTGCAATTCACCATTGAACCACTAATGGGGATGTCCCACACTATGTCAACCCGGTGGATCCCGTATGTTTCCGAGGGCAGTGTTACACACATTGAGGCCTTCATCACAATCCACAATCACATTACAGATGACTGTCACCAAGTGTGACTATCAATTCAGGTGAATCCAGCTCCATGTCATGTGACCCATGGTGATTCTACATGTATGCTAAGTAACCAAACATGAACAGGAGTAGTGCACACACATAACAAACACATAGCACACCCAAAAAGCCGTGGTGCATCCCTTACCCTAAGGTGATTTTTCGACATGTCCGTGCATGTTACGCTGATTCAGCACACGTTGCTGTATTCATGAGGAATAGCAGGAGCACAACAATGCCACCAGCAGACAGCATGCGTAAATACCTGGGGATGAGAGACACACAAGACGAGAGCCAAAAGAAGCACATCCGCATGCATGGGCATGTACTCGACACGTATAAGGTTGTCAACATGCTAGGTGAAAATAGTGTCTCAGGTAAGACATACTGTTATTACACCATCACTCGAGTGACACATCCAAACACACCTCTGACTCACTTGCCAGACATGCAGATGGACCCACACATTGCAACACATGCCACACAAGGCTCAATGCGTGCACACTCAGACACTGAAACTCACCACTAAGCAAAGAAGTTGCGTATGAGCCGACTCTGGATGTCCTCTTCCTCCTCCTCCTCAACATCACTTGCCTCATCACCAAGCCCCTCGTCCTCCAAGGGTGGATGTTCCTGCTCATCCTGATCCAGGATGAGTGGCACAGCTTTCTCCACTGCCATGTTGTGCAGAATGCAGCACACAAGGAAGATTTTGCAGACCTTCACCGGTGCATATGGGAGTGCCGGTCTTGTCGAGGCACCGGAATCGGCTCTTCAGGAGGCCTCTCTATCACTCGCCTGGTCTGCCCATGGGCGTTGTTGTACCGGTGATCGGCAGCCGTTCTGGGGTTGCGGAGAGGTGTGATCAGCCATGGCATGTTGGGATAGCCAGAGTCCCCTACATGGAAACATCATGGACAGAAGTGGGTCAGGAGAAGCAGTAAGACAGAAAGATGACGCTAAATACAGGAGTAACAGAGTATACCCACCAACAAGACATGCTCGTTTCGCAGTTGCAGCATCATTTCAGGCACCCTGCTACGCCTCATGATGTAGGCATCGTGTGCTGATCCTGGAAAACGAGCACAGACATGGGAAATCACCATGTTAGCAAGACACACCACAAGGGCATTAATGGAGTGGTAATGTTTCCTGTTCCTATAGGCTACCTCCTGTGCCTGTGGTGGTACCAAAGCCACATGTGTCCCATCAATAGACCCAATGACAATGACATGGGGCATCCGTCCCAGGGCATAGAAGTCACCCTTGACACCTGTCAACTGCTCAGGAGTTGGGAAATGTATAAACTCATCCAGGTGAACCAACATGGCCTCTAAAAAATCATGCAGGACACGGCTGAACATGGTCTGGGACATGCCACCAACATGAGCAATGGTATGTTGGAACGTACCCGTGGCAAAGAAATGTAGGGCTGCCATCACCTTCAACTTGGGTGTCAGTGCAGTAGGATACCTGTGTAGCGGTTGGAGGTGTGGTGCCAGCCTTGCTGTCAAGTTCAGAATCAACCGTTGGGTGAAGCGGTAGCGGCGTATACAGTCTCGTTCCCTCAGGGCAGCCAAGTCTGGGATTGGTCGGGGGAGAGGCGGAGCCCTGCAGTAATTTGGAAGGGACAACGAAGAGTGAGTACAGTACAACAACACTGTCAATGTACTGGGCACATGTTGAACAGCCAATACACATATGCTACATGGAGGAGGAGCCTAGCGCGCAACCAAGATGGCCGCGTAGGTGCGAGGCTCCCGAGGACCTCCGCAACCTCCTACGATTATCCTGAAATTATCCTGCCCTGGATGAGGGGACTATGTTGGTGAACCTGAGCTGAGGTGGCACCCGTTTCCCACTTCCGAATCGGACCTCGGACACCGGAGTGAGCACCGATTGAGGTTTGCGGCCTTCCCCTCGCCGGACCCCGGATTTGCGCTGTGGGGTGATCCAGTGACAAAGTGAACAACAGCGGCAGGCAGGGCCTGGCGACTCGCGTACCCCGCACTTTCGCTTTCGCACCACCTTGTCGTCTCTGCGAGGTTGGGTCGCGGAGCCCTTGGTGTTGGTGTGGTGTGGCCTTGCTGGGAGACCCTGCCTGCAGGCTGTGATCCACCCCGCTGCTCTGAGGGGGCCCCCCCGGAGCTCGTGGCCCTGCTTTCCTGCCCTACACGACGTGGCTGGTGCGACTGGGAGACTGGTGGCCATGGCCACGAAACAAGATGGAGACCGGGCAAAGACCAAATCGACCCGGCGTGGCGCCGTCCATCAGGCCAACAGTATGGACCGCTATACCCTCCAGAAGGGATCTCCCGATGGACCGCGCAAGTCCCCTGAGAGCCCTCCTGATGCCCCAGACCTGCCCGCAGATCTGACTCTGCGAGATGTCATGGGCGCCATTGCCGAGATGAAGGCCTCGGTGGGCCAGCGGTTTGATACACTGGCGCAGAAGATTGACTCGGTCCTCGTGGATGTTGGCCTGGTGAGGGCCGATCTTTCCAAAACCAACGACCGAGTAGATTCTTTGGCCCACACCGCATCGGGCCTAACGACAGATGTGGCGGCCTTGCAAACAGAGGTGCGCCGGCTTAGTCAGGCGAGTGCGCTTATGGACCGACGCCTGGAGGACTCCGAGAGTCGGGCACGGAGGAACAACATCCGCATTATCGGGGTGCCCGAGGGACGCGAGGAGGCGGCGGCGGATCTCTTTGTGGAGGACCTGATTGCTACCCATCTCCAGCCACGGGGGCTGAGCAAATTCTTCGCTGTGGAGAGGGCCCACAGGGTTCCCGGGGGAAGGCCGAAGGTCGGAGCCCCTCCGAGACTTCTCATCGCCCGGATTTTCAATTTTCGGGATAGAGGCGCTATCCTGCAAACCTCCAGACTGCATGGACCGGTCAAGCTTGACAATATGGAGGTTAATTTTTATCCTGATTTCACCCCAGCGGTCCAGAAGCAGAGACTGAGCTTCCTAGGCGTCAAACGCCGTCTTCGGGACCTAAACCTCAAATACGCCATGCTTTTCCCGGCCAAGCTGCGTGTGGAGGTGGATGGTCGCACGCACTTCTTTGATCGTCCCGAAGCGGCCGGGGACTGGCTGGATACTCTGCCCGGGGATCGTGATCGGGGGGGCGGGGGGGGCGGCGGGGGGAGACGGCACGCTGGATCGGGACTGAGGGTCTAATATTGGGCCTCACTCTGGACGAAAATGATGCCACTTTTGATTCTGCGTCAGTTTTTGTAAGTTCCCCTCCTATGGAGGTTGTGTTGGGTCTATTGGGGGTTCTCCCTCCTCCTCTAGGGGGTTTAGTTAGTCTAACTATATATGGGGCGACAGGCACACTGCACGTTGGGGGGGCTGTTTGGGCTCATGCAGGGGTGCAGGGAGGGGGGAGTTCTGTTGGGGTGGGTGGGTAGGGATGGGGTGTTGTTCGTTTTTATCACAAGGCAAACGTATTTTTGTGTTAGTTCTAAAGTGCTCTGCGGGGGACGAATGATGGCTTCTGTATATGATGGGGGGTAGGGAACTAACTTTGTTGTCTTGGAATGTGAATGGACTGGGGGACAGGATCAAACGGGGTGTGGTCCTGCAGTTTTTGAAGCGAATCTCGCCCGATGTAGTCTTTCTGCAGGAGACACACCTCATTGGCAACTCCTTCTGCGCCATGAATCGGCGTGGCTATCGCCTAGTGGCTCACTCGGGCTTCACGTCCGACTCAAGGGGTGTGGGCATCATGGTGAAGAACTCGCTCTCGTTGGAGATTGATGAGGTGCTCCACGATGACAGGGGACGTTACACGGTCTTGGTGGGAAGACTGGAGGGCAAAGTGGTTGTCTTTGTGTCAGTATACATCCCACCGGGGCTGCAGTCGACCACCTTTGCGGACCTTGGGCGCCTTCTCCTTGGCCTTCCGGGGGGGCTTTTGGTTGTGGGGGGGGATTTTAATGCGGTGGTATCTGGGTCTGTGGATCGTCACCCCCCTAGGGACCTCCCCCGGGCACAGGCGTGGCTACCCGGCCTCTTGGATACATTTGGATTAGTGGACTGCTGGCGTTTAAAACACCCCACGCAGCTGCAGTACACTTTCCACTCGGGAGCCCATGGTAGTCTCTCACGACTAGACTATGTCCTTGTCCCGGCGGCCTATGTTGGGAGGGTGGGAGAGGTGCGCCATTTGCCACGGGGTATTTCGGACCACTCCCCGCTCCTACTGCACTTTGATGTCTTTCCGAGGGGTGAGGGTAGGGTGGTCCCAATCAATCCTTGGTACCTGCGCGACCCCACCATTCGCGCTGAATTGATTAAATCCCTTCAGCGATATTTTGATGAGAATGTGGGGTCCGTGCCTTCGGCTGTACCGCTATGGGAGGCCTTCAAGACAGTACTCCGAGGGGAGGCCCTATCCCTTATTTCCCACGCCCGGAGGCGCGAGCGGGAGGAGGTGACCCGGAGGGAGGCTGAAATAGCCGAGTTGGAGGGTAATTTAGAAGGTGGGGTGACGGATGCCGCATTACATGTCCTCCAACTCAAGCAAGCGGCCTATAGGGCCCACGTCACGGAGGCGGCCAGGGGCATCAGTAGAGAGAAACAGGGGCGACTGTATGATGTGGGTGATAAGGCTGGTAAACTTATAGCGTGGTTGGACAAAAAAGAGAGAGCGAATCGTGTGGTCCCGCTGATTGAGAAAACGGATGGTGTGTGTGTAACTGAGCCAGAAGAAATGGTCTCCTGCTTCGCGGCTTATTTCCGTGGGGTGTATTCCCCGGTGTCTCCCTGCTCTGAAGAGGATTCCCGTGCCCTGCTCAGTGATATCGCGCTGCCGTCCCTTTCCGGGGATGACAGGGTGTCGTTGGACGCCGCTCCCACCTCCGACGAGATCGCCCTCGCCATACGCTCGGTCGCTTCCGGCAAGGCCATGGGTCCGAATGGTCTCCCTATCGAGTTGTACAAGTTGCGACCGGATACGCTGGCACCCCACCTCCGGGCTATGTTCCTGGCGGCACACTCGGTGGGCTCCCTCCCGCTGGACCAGCGTCTGGCTACAATCGTGGTCATCCACAAGGAGGGGAGACCTCGGGACCGGGTTACATCCTATCGGCCCATTTCGTTACTGAATGCGGAGCCCAAGATTCTCGCCAAGGTACTGGCCAATCGGCTGGTCGGCGTGGTGGGCGATTTGGTTCATCAGGACCAATCTGGCTTTATTCCCCATCGCAACACAGCCCTTAATCTGCGGCGTTTGCACGGTGTGCTCGCACGTGCCCCGTTCATACGGGAGCCGGCCATTTTGGCGTCCTTAGACGCCACCATGGCGTTTGACACGCTTGAGTGGCCATATATCTGGGCGATGCTTGCGAAGTTTGGATTTGGCCCAGGGTTCATCAGTTGGGTCAAATTGCTGTATTCGGGCCCATTGGCACAGGTGGTGGTGAATGGAAGAGTGTCGGCTCCGTTCGAGCTGGGCCGGGGCACACGGCAGGGCTGCCCCTTATCGCCGCTCCTCTTTGCACTTGCCTTGGAGCCCCTGGCGGGGTGGCTGCGGTGGGAGCCTTCCATCCGTGGTCTCCGCTGGACCCCTGAGTATGAGGACCGCGTATCCCTATACGCTGATGACATCCTCTTGTACCTAGCTTCCCCACGTAAATCACTCATAGTACTGGTTGATGTTTTGCATTCATTCGGTCGTAACTCCGGTCTGGTCATCAACTGGGCTAAATCGTGTGTGTATGTTCTCTCCGGGGAGGCTCCTATCCTCCCGCGGGGCTGTCCGATCCAGGTCGCCCCGCAGGGATTTAGGTACCTGGGTGTCTTCATTACTCTGGACCCGGAGGCTCGGTATGATTGGAACTTGCTTCCCCCCCTCCAGCGTCTGAAAGAGGATGTCGCGTGCTGGCGGCGTTTGCCGCTTTCGCCGCTCGGCCGGACGGCATTGTTTAAAATGATGTCGCTGCCGCGTTTCCTGTACGCGTTGCAGAACACTATGGACCTCGTCCCAGCGCGCTACTTCCGCGAAGTGGAGAGTTTGCAGCGCCGCCTGTTCTGGGACGGGAGGCCACGTATTGCCCTGGCTAAGCTGACTATCCCATGGTATGACGGGGGGATTGCCCTCCCGGATATTAAACGGTATTATTGGGCCTCCCAGCTAGCTGCGATTAATCAGGGCCTATATGGGCCCGCCTTAAACCCGGCGTTTGAAATGGATAGGATGCTACTTCCAGGTGGTGACCATAATCGAGCGCTCTACTCTAGCGCGCCCGACGCTCGCCTAACGGGCCCCACGCGTGTCATGGTGCGAGTGTGGCACGCGGCCAATGCAGCTATGGGGTGGAAGGACCGTTTGACCCGGGCGTCACCACTATACGCGTCTGAGCGGTTGGGCTCCTTGTGGACCTCGAAGGGCTTTGAGAAGTGGGACTTAATAGGCATTAGCAAAGTGGGGGATCTCTGGACGAGGGGAGGATTTAAAACGTTCGAGATGCTGCAGACGGAATTTCAGTTGCAGGGCAGCGAGTACTTTCGGTATTTGCAGGTCCGGCATGCGCTGGGCTCCGTCTTTCCGGACGTTGCCTCCATCCCGGAGTGTTCCCCCCTGGAGGATAGAGTTCTGGATGGACACGTCCCTGACAGCACGATCTCACTGATCTACAAAAAACTGATCAACGACCGCTCAGACTTGTTGACTGCCCTTCGTGAGGCTTGGGTAGCCGATGGGCTGGAGCTGGACGACGAGGACTGGATCTCCGCGGTGGCCTCCCCGAAAGAGGTGGCCATACCGGCTCGCCTTCGTTTCGTCCAGCTCAAGATACTCCACAGGGTCTACATGACGGGGCCAAAGCTCCTGCGTATGGGCTATGCTGAGGACGGTTTGTGTAAGCATGGGTGTGGTGCGCTGGGGACTTTTCTGCATATCTTGTGGGAGTGCCCGGAGGTGGAGGGGTTCTGGCGTGGTGTGCATGAGGTGCTGCGAGTGGTCACGCATGTGGCGCTGTTGCCCGAAGCGAGGAGATGCCTGTTGAATGTGTGGGAGCCTACCGATTACTCGGTGCCGCAGACGTGGTGGGTGACTCTGGGGTATATGGTTGCCAAGCGTGATATTGCCCAACTGTGGGGATCCCAGAGGCCCCCGACTGTCTCGGCCTGGAAGGAACATATGGATTGGTGCATGTTTCGGGAAAAGGTGGTGTATGTGGCGAGAGGTAAGCCTGCGACATGGGTGAAAGTATGGGGCCCCTGGAACGCCTACCGCGGGGGAATCTGTGCTCCACCGTTATTGCCCGATCCGTCGCCGGCCCCGTCCCCTTAGCCAACTCATCCCCCCGGTACCTGGGCATTAGGTGTACCCAGCCCTAGTTCTGATCTCTCCCCCCTCTTGAGATTCCTATGGATGGCTAGGATCCCCCCTCTAGGGGAGCACGTGTTGCTATTTCCGATTGGGGATTGCCTTGTGGGTTTGTTTGTATTTGTTGTTCTTTAAGTTTAAAATGGAACCGTATAGTGGGGTCTGGATAGTGTGGCTCGCAACGATGTTACCTCCTGTGCATGCTCGGCCGCAGCACCATGTGTTTTATAAATGTATATCGTATGCTCCTTTCATTGCTAGCGGCCGGCCGGAAGGTTGTAGGCCCATATTTGTATATTTTTGAGTCTTGTAATAAACGGTTTCCAAAAAAAACACATATGCTACATGCAGAGTCAGGTCTGTGCAATATATCCTGGACACGTATGTCAGGCAGGTGACACTCCTACCAAGAGCCATCTACAAACGTGGATTCACAAGCTCAACATGACATGGCATGAGACTAGCTGTGGGCCAGTGTAAGTGAACAGGCAGACGCATTACAGGAGTGACAGACATCCACATGTGTGCAGGAGAAGGATGTTTATCATACAGACAGGTTGCGGAACACTAGAGGCACAGGTCACATGTCCCTGAAAAAAGGACAGACCACACACCTTGCCATGAAGGGGTACATGTCAAAACTGATCACACATACATTGATACTATGCAGATATGTCCTTGTCTCGCAAGTCCATGTTCGATGCATACATACACACGTTACGTCTGATTCCACATGTGTCCTGGTGTGCATAGTAGTGTGCCATGCCCATCCACACACATGCACATGTTGGATGCAGCAACTGCAGATGCATTTGACGGAACACCAACAGCAAGCTTATGGGAACACATGACACACACATGACATACTCACATCGTGCAACGCCGGTAGTCACATGTCAGGTGTCATTATCCGTGTACCTGGCATCAGGGGACAGTTGCGGGTGTTGGCGACTGTGCCATGCCAGTGACGCTGTGCTCAACAAGTCTGTACTACATGCACACATGTCAAAGGTGTGACGGGGATGTGTGGCACATAGTGCAGCTTGACACATGACATGTGTACACAGCTCATCACACATCTACTGGGTTCAAACATGAGGAGATATGTGCCACATCACAACCCGACACACCTAGGCCCGAGACATGTAGGACTGCACTGACAATGACTTGATGTCCAGCCTCCGCCAAGTATGACAGCTCAATTCCTTTCTGTGTGCCGCCTGTCACCAGTGTAAGGTGTGAAACGCACCGTACACACGCTCTGAGGGCGTGTGTAGGGTCCGTACCACTATGGTTGTGTCGCCGTAGGCGTACGCCATAGGGATACGGTCCGTACACGCCTGTGTAGTGTACGTACCACTATGGTTGTGTCGCCGTAGGCGTACGCCATAGTGATACGGTCCGTACACGCGTGTGTAGGGTCCGTACCACTATGGTTGTGTCGCCGTAGGCGTACGCCATAGTGATACGGTCCGTACACGCGTGTGTAGGGTCTGTACCACTATGGTTGTGTCGCCGTAGGCGTACGCCATAGTGATACGGTCCGTACACGCGTGTGTCATCCAACAATGTGGACATTCACTGTGTCTTCAGCATAGGTTGGGATCTGTGGCATTGTACCCTGGCCTAATGTGTATATACGTAAAGTGTGCTACATGTGTCCACTGTACAGGGTGACCCAATTTGGCTTGTGCATACTCACAGTGGCCGGTGCCAGTGTGTTTTGGTACAACTATCTGATGATGGTTGTTTGTCAATTTTATATGTGGACAGGCACACGAGGGTTAGTTCGTGTACATTCAGGATTTATTGAAGGGCATTTTAGTAATCCCTGAGTAAGAGGTGTAACTACTTCCTCTGTGTCACTCACATTGTCTCAGGTAGGGGGGCCGGGTTTGTGCGGGAAAGACCTACATGTCCAAACCGTATGTGTCCTTGCCAGGTCTGGCCTGTGTGTGATGATTGTCTGGACATACACTCAACATGCAGTGACCCAGTCATGTTGGGCAGGGTTTAATGTATTTGCTAAGCAGCATGTGCCAAAAGTTACAAGACATGGTTCCTGCTCATCCCTTTTTTGGCTACGGTGTGTGGTCCAGATGCTGTACTCGACTGTCCCCAGAGACTTGCTCCACTGTCTAATTTGATATCAAGTTCTTTGCTGTTGTGTCATGCTCTCCATTGCTTCTCAGTGGCATGGTGGGTCAACCAACTGTGTGGTGCAGGGCCTACATATGTGCGTAGTATTGTAGATGTTACTCATGTTGCTTTTCATGCTATGCACTGTGACCTATGTAGTTTTGAATCATGTGTCATATGTATACAGGTGTCTGATTATTTCCTGTCTCTTCACCTTGCCCACAGCATCGTCGGGGGAAACCGAGGGAGACACTTGCACGGAAATTGAGGAGGGATCCAGCAGCGGAGCCACCAGTGCTGGCGAGTCTGGCTCAGCGAGTGGCATGGAGGCGGAGGGGAGTGCGGCGGAGGACCTGTCCAGTCCCACCACCGACTATGACGCTGACGGGTCCAAGGCTGAGCTCCCCGAGAGGGCGGACGCTGCTCCCAGAGCTGAGAGCAGCACTCCATCTGTCGCCGCCCCCTCCATTCCCATCACCCGCCTCCCTTCCCACCGTGCTAGGTGCCAACAGGTCTCCTTCGTTCCAGGCACCGCACCCCCTGCCCCTGTCTCCCCTGCTGCCGTCAATGCCGAGTCTGTGGACATTCTGCGGCAGTTGCAGGTTGGTCAGGCATCGATGCTTACTGTCCTCCATGGCCACACCACACTGCTGACACAGATGCTGTCGTACATGGAGGGCATGTCAGCAGCGATGTCTGATCAACGGATGTTGCTGAAGTCCATAGACTCCTCACTGACTGCAGCAGTGGATCTCCAGGAGCGCTCCGTCCCCCCCTACCCCTGCACTATCCACACTTCCTACTCCCATGCCTGTCCCACGCACACCCAGACATCCCCATGCACGCACCCCACCAGATACAGGCAGCACACCACCAGGGAAGGCAAAGCGCACTCATCCAGTCATGCACACACAGGGGGAAGTAGGCACACCCACTGGGTCTGGGGGAAAACGGCAGGCACGCAGCCAGAGTGGGAGTCCACATTCCTCAAGACCCACTTCCTCCAAAACCACTCCCCTTAGCTCTCCTGGCCAACTGTCACCAAATGAGTCCTTGGTGGCCAGTGTGTCCCTCAGCCCCAGTGTGGCACCACCCCGCGAACGGTGGAGGCAGTGCCCGGCCACGGGAGTAGAGTCCCCCCCCCCTGTCCACACCCTCCCCCGGGAGCGCTGCAACCCATCCCTCTGACCCCCCCCCCCCCCCCCTCCTTGGGGCCTGTGTTTCATTCGGGTGCAGGGGAGACGCTGGGCGACCTGGCAGTAGTGTGTAGCGCCGTGCTGGAATCCACCTTTGGTGCTGCCCCACCCCTTGTGGTGGAGTCGTCCGTCCCTGCACCCACAACACCTACCCATGCCCCTCCTGTCCCTGCGGTGCCTGGTCCTTCCCCCCCACATGATGCCCCCCCTTCTGTGGATGAAATGGACATGTGAACTGTGCAGGCAAGCTAGGGGACACACGTCCCGATGTGTACCCCCCCAGGACTTTGCTGATGGCCTGGCCCATGGGCCTTGTAAATAGTGGACATTTAAAACAATTTATTTTGAATGCTGAATAAAGTATTTGTTTTTCTTTTGCACACTAATGCTTTCCTGGACTTGCTGTTGGTGGTGCTGCTCCATGATTTGGGGTGGTGATAATGTGTTAGGTGTCTGGGAAATGTTGTAGTGTGCTGCTCATGGGGTGGACCCTGGTATCTGTGTGCCATCACAAGGGCTCTGCAAATAATCTTTGGTCATGTGTGCTCTTACTGTATGGTGATATTGTCCCAAGGTGTGTTCCTGCCTCTGTGGACCCTGACATCTTCCCTGCAGGCTGTTTCCCAATTGTTGTGCTGAGCTCTGTCTACATATCCTGGATGTGTGACGGATCCCTTCAACTTTGGCCATGCCTTCTCAGCAATGTCTCCACCTGCATCATTTGTGGCATCCTTGGTGGTCACTGTACTAGTGTATGGAGTATATTGACATGACTTCAGGTGGACATGTTCCCTTTTACGCCCTATGCATGTGTGTACTGCCAGCACCAGGGGTGGGTATGCATGTGTCATATGTCTGGGCACTGCTGGGGGGACTCTGCACCCACCCCTCATATGTCTGGGCACTGCTGGGAGGACTCTGCACCCACCCCTCCTATGTCTGGGCACTGCTGGGGGGACTCTGCACCCACCCCTCATATGTCTGGGCACTGCTGGGAGGACTCTGCACCCACCCCTCCTATGTCTGGGCACAGCTGGGGGGACTCTGCACCCACCCCTCATATGTCTGGGCACTGCTGGGAACTGCACCCACCCCTCCTATGTCTGGGCACTGCTGGGAGTGATAGGCACCCACCCCTCCTATGTCTGGGCACTGCTGGGAGTGATAGGCACACACCCCTCCTATGTCTGGGCACTGCTGGGAGTGATAGGCACACACCCCTCATATGTCTGGGCACTGCTGGGAGGACTCTGCACCCACCCCTCCTATGTCTGGGCACTGCTGGGGGGGACTCTGCACCCACTCCTCATATGTCTGGGCACTGCTGGGAGGACACTGCACCCACCCCTCCTATGTCTGGGCACTGCTGGGGGGACTCTGCACCCACCCCTCATATGTCTGGGCACTGCTGGGGGGACTCTGCACCCACCCCTCATATGTCTGGGCACTGCTGGGAGGACTCTGCACCCACCCCTCCTATGTCTGGGCACTGCTGGGAGTGATAGGCACCCACCCCTCCTATGTCTGGGCACTGCTGGGAGTGATAGGCACCCACTCCTCCTATGTCTGGGCACTGCTGGGAGGACTCTGCACCCACCCCTCCTATGTCTGGGCACTGCTGGGGGGACTCTGCACCCACCCCTCCTATGTCTGGGCACCGCTGGGCGGACTCTGCACCCACTCCTCATATGTCTGGGCACTGCTGGGAGGACTCTGCACCCACCCCTCCTATGTCTGGGCACTGCTGGGGGGACTCTGCACCCACCCCTCATATGTCTGGGCACTGCTGGGAGGACTCTGCACCCACCCCTCCTATGTCTGGGCACTGCTGGGAGTGATAGGCACCCACCCCTCCTATGACTGGGCACTGCTGGGAGTGATAGGCACACACCCCTCATATGTCTGGGCACTGCTGGGAGGACTCTGCACCCACCCCTCCTATGTCTGGGCACTGCTGGGAGTGATAGGCACCCACCCCTCCTATGTCTGGGCACTGCTGGGAGTGATAGGCACCCACCCCACCCACCCCTCCTATGTCTGGGCACTGCTGGGAGGACTCTGCACCCACCCCTCCTATGTCTGGGCACTGCTGGGGGGACTCTGCACCCACCCCTCCTATGTCTGGGCACTGCTGGGGGGACTCTGCACCCACCCCTCATATGTCTGGGCACTGCTGGGAGGACTTTGCACCCACCCCTCCTATGTCTGGGCACTGCTGGGGGGACTCTGCACCCACAACTCATATGTCTGGGCACTGCTGGGAGTGATAGGCACCCACCCCTCCTATGTCTGGGCACTGCTGGGAGTGATAGGCACCCACCCCTCATATGTCTGGGCACTGCTGGGAGGACTCTGCATCCACCCCTCCTATGTCTCGGCACTGCTGGGAGTGATAGGCACCCACCCCTCCAATGTCTGGGCACTGCTGGGAGTGATAGGCACACACCCCTCATATGTCTGGGCACTGCTGGGAGGACTCTGCACCCACCCCTCCTATGTCTGGGCACTGCTGGGAGGACTCTGCACCCACCCCTCCTATGTCTGGGCACTGCTGGGGGGACTCTGCACCCACCCCTCCTATGTCTGGGCACTGCTGGGGCTGATGGCCACACACCCCTATGTGTCTGTCCACTGGCGTGGTACGACCCGTACCCACGTCCTACGGCCTGGGTACGGCCCGTACCACCATTGAAGTGGTGATGTAGGGGTACGCTTGGTACGAGCCGTACCCACGTCCTTGAGGCATTGGTACGGGTCGTACCCCCATTGTTGGGGTGCCGTAGGGGTACGTACCGTACCCATGCCTTTAGGACGTGGGTACGGCTCGTACCAAGCGTACCCCTACATCACCACTGCAATGGTGGTACGGGCCGTACCCATGCCTGTGGGACGTGGGTACGGGCCGTACCACCATTGTGGCGGTGACATAGGGGTACGCGTGGTACGGGCCGTACCCACGCTCTGGGGGCGTGGGTACGGGCCGTACCACCATTGTAGGGGTGCCGTAGGGGTACGCACCGTACCCATGCCTTTAGGACGTGGGTACGGCTCGTACCAAGCGTACCCCTACATCACCACTGCAATGGTGGCACGGGCCGTACCCATGCCTGTGGGACGTGGGTACGGGCCGTGCCACCATTGTGGCGGTGCCGTAGGGGTACGCACCGTACCCACGCCTTAAGAGCGTGGGTACGGGTCGTACCACGCCCACCCCTAAGTCACCCCAAGAATGGCGGTACGGCCCGTACCCATGCCTTTGGGACGTGGGTACGGGCCGTACCACCATTGTTGGGGTGACGCAGGGGTGGGCGTGGTACGACCCGTACCCACGCTCTTAAGGCGTGGGTACGGTGCGTACCACAATTGTTGTGTTGCCGGTTTGCGTCCATGTTGACTTCCATTGTGGCAGACGCAGGCCTTGGTGGAGACGCCCCCACCCCCGAAGTGACAAGGCCCTGGGGGTCAGGTATGTACAGGGCATGTTTGATTTTGGACTTAGGTGGGGGATATGTTTCCTGCCCCTGCCCCCCCCCCATTGACCCTGGGTGTTGTTCTGACCTTCTGCGGCGTCTGCGTCGGTTCCTGTACACCAGGTGGACTGCAATGAGGGCCGGGATGACACGTAGGTTGGGGTCCATGGCTGTCCGTCGCATACAGGTGCTCCTTGTGCGCGTCGTCCTGATTTCCCGGCAGTTTTTGGATCCCGTAAAATATTGACTGTGCGGAGTGACGTCGGTACGAATCGTACTTGCTGGTTCGTGAAACGCTGCCTGACTCCGTCCGGACGTCACGTCCGCGGTGTCCCGGATCAGAATTGTGGGTATTTTTTGTTCGGTCAGTGTTCTTTACGATTCGTACGCAAATGGTGTTTGCGTACGAATCGTACTTGCATGTTTGTAAGGTATTTCTACCGGGTACGAGTCGGACGGAGAAAACGCTCCGTCCGACGGTTCGTACCTGGTTTATCCAGGATCGGAATCGGCCCCTAAGTCTCTGAATATAATGAATGGATAGGCCATGAGGGAGTACTCTCAGTGTTTCTCAGTACTTTTGCAAACCACGATTCTGTGCTCTGCCAACCACGTTCCCGTAATAAAGTTGTTTATTTCAAACATGAACGAACGGGAATGAGCGACCGTGACGTTACGATATGGACGACATGGATAGTGACTTATTTTATTGTTTTTTGCTCATGTGCAGCGTCAAAATTGAACTGTGGGGTGAGATTTTATTTTTTGCGCAGTTTTAATACTTCTGTATTCTATGCCAGAGTTACGCTGCCATCTAGTGGGCAAATCGGTTTCAAGCCTTTTCATATGGTCCGGTACGGCCTACCGCCCCCTCCTCCCCCTAGCTGTGACAGAAAACAAATTCGACATTTTGTTTGGAATAGGGGGTCGTAGACCCCCGATCGTATTTATTAACAAAACAAGACATATTTGAGAATATGCAATTACGCAGAAATGAAAAGACATGATTTGGTACATTTGATTCATTCCTAGTTTTAGCAAAACTCTAATACATAAAGTACCTATCCTAGTCTATGCATATTGATGATCACATTTCTGCGTATTCCTTTGGGCCTACGGCAAGGTCAAACACTGGCCCCTCCCCCTTTAATCGAATTGTCCAGCGCCCCCTAACCAGAGTGCGCATGCGCAGGGGGCCCAGCTGACCCGGTGGTACTTCCCACCAGGCAACCCCCATACGTTCAAGACTTACTCCATAAAGGGGCCGTGCAGACAGCGCAGCTTACTTACGCCCGCGTGCGGGGTGGCCAACCAGCCAATGGAAAGCGTAACCCCCTTGGCCCCGCACCCTTCCAACCAACCGGTTGGAATCTGCCCCTGGAGTTTGGTGAGAGCCACATGTCCCTCCCCTCTGGGCGTCCCACTTAATAAGGCGCCCCCAAAGATTTGTAAATTTAATCTGTCCAAACGATGACCTTACCGCACAGGCCTGCATAGTTGACCGACTATCAGGCCCCCCCCAAGCCCTAGGTCATACTCCCCTTTGAGATTGGCCCAACCAAGCTAAAATGTTGCCCAGGAATATCTCGTTCCCCAACCAAGAGAAGTGGACCCCGTCGTGCAAGTAGCAAACGTCCCCTCTTATGCACTCATGAGCAATAACCTGTAATCTGGGGGTCCTAAAAATCTTGTCCAGTTTATTATTGCTCCTCTGAACCGAATGGTTGACAGCCCTCACTGAGGGTGGCTAGCATAGCACCTGTTGCATACATGGGGACCTCTTCATATATTTCCGCAAGAGACTAAATGATTTTCTCCGCCTTACCCGTGTCAATATCATTGATACGACCCGATAACTGAAGCCTTTGAAGGGGAAGGACAAGTACCATCTCCCATCTTGGACCCTTATGAGAAGTGTTGTAACAAAGTGAAATGCTCCTGGCTAACCCCTGTGTTCGACTAGAGGGGAATGCAATCCATTAATTTTGTTATAGATTAGGCTTCTATTTAACCGCATACCATGTACCCGGCCCCCCCGAAGATGCACTTCACGTGTGCGCGTGCCCCACTAATAAAAGAATAGAAGTATGCAGTGGAATATAATAGCAAATTCATGGTTACTTAAGGAAGGTGTGGGGTGTAGAGTGGAGTGTACTAGCGACACATAAAATCGCTATCACAATGATTTATGTATATTCTGTGCTTAAAACATACATGGACATTGTCAATTTTACCCATGGTTGTCAGGTGCTTTGTGCACACACACCAACACTAAACAGTGTGGTATGTCTATCCTGCGCTTGAAAATTACACGTCCTATCAACCTTACACAAGTTTATCATGTTACGGTGAACGGACACATACACCAGCGTACTATGTACCATGTGTTATGTGTATCCTGTGGCAAACATGGTTACACCCTATTTATTAAACTTTTTAAATAACAAATGCACGCATTCCGGATCTTCCAGTTAGAGATTTGAAGGGAAGATATGTATATGACGAAGGGGAAGAAGCACAGTGAGGCAAGAAGATGGGCATTTTTCCGCAAATGCAACTAACCCTCCAAAGTCATAAGTGAAATACATGGCCTCCCTTCCTCATACCTACAGGCCTGCAAACTTTCTTATGCAGGATATTATTATGATACGTTGCGCCCCAGACAACGCGAAACAATAGAAAATAGGTCTGGTACTATCAACACGAATTGGGCCATTGCAGTTCATGTGATTGCTTGGTATTACACTTGCATTTTGCAAAATGTTTACAAAAATGTGCTACTGTTTATGCAGCTCCCTGGCCCCCAATCCTTCCCCAAAGAATGGAATGAGGGCCGCACAAGAGCTTGAGACTGTTGGCATGGGTAAAATCTTAGGGCACTAGCCTCTGGCCCACACGGTTCCCCCCTGGGTCGAGAGACAAAACGCAACTCACCCGAAAGGCCCCTAACTTTTACCAATGTTCCAGGTGACAGTTATATCGCTTGGGCAGGTATGCCTAGAGCTTTAACAAAGCACGTTTTAATGAATATAAAGTAATTGTTCCCCGAGTTATAATGGCCGCATCAAGGGAAGAAAGCGCAAGTACGGTCACTGGTAATGGACTAGTATTATAGTTGTATTGGTCCACTAGTAACATGGTCAGAGTATCCACTAGTTACTAAACCATTTTGTTCAGCAAAACTCCTCGAACAACTTTGGTGGACATAACACTAGACGGCAATGCAGTTTGCATCTTACGCACACTGTTGTGTATCCGCTTCTCCCTATTTCCTTCTGCTGGGAGTATATTGAGTAGAGCAGGCCAGTACCCTCCTCATTCAATGGGCTGGTTGGCCTTGTTGCAATTTGAACTCATAAACTACAGATCTCAGCAGAAAGCTTTCCACTCTGAGCTATCTTAGTGTCTGCGACCCAGCAACAGCATTATCCCACCCGCTACAGCATTACAGCAGTGTGCACCACACTTTCTAGATTGAATTAATCCCTGTTATCTAGTGCTTTTATTCTATGCAGGCATGCCACACTAAACACAAGGCTAGTTCTGTCCTATTTATTAATACTTCTTTCCAATTCAACCACGTTCTTAGTATTTTGGCAAATCTCGAGGTTCTGTGCGGTTTTACCGTACACTTGGAAATCTCTGCCGCATAGTGCCAGTGTTTGGTTCGGCACTAATTCATAAATTGCTGGACAAAAAACCAGGCAAATCTACTATACCGGACCTCAAACGCCGTCTCCCGATGCACATCAGGGGTCTCGTAAAATTTCAGCGCTGGCAGAGGCCCAAGTAGCCGCTGTCCGCTCCGGTGTCGATCCGAAGACACCACTCCTGCTGGAAGACACAGCACGCCGATCGCCCCACATGCCTTCTTATGTGCGAGTCAAAAATGCCTCCTCCTGTACGAGACGAAAAAGCCTGCAAAGAGAAGGACAGCAAAAAAGGAAAGAGACTGCACTTCGCGCTCCCCACCGTTTTAAAGGAGGTGTCCCGTCACCAGCTGGAACTGGTTCTTGGTCGGGATTCCTCGTGACCCGGAAGTGATCAGATCACATCCGGGGCGCGGGGGAGCCCTTCACGACCCGGAAGTGATCTAATCACTTCCGGGTCACGGCACCCGACCAATGCGGGGCTATGGGACGTGGGAGAGACGGGTGCACGGCCGACCACCATAATGGCGGCGGGGCCGATTCCGGCCCTGCCTTCCTCTTTCATTTACAGGACGTCTCTGACCACGCATGGCATCAGTTACTTTATGCGTTTTGAAAGACTGCATGTTGTTTTCAAAATAGTTTTGACCACGTTTGTCATGGGAAAGGCATGTTCTTCAACAATGATATTGGTCCATAAGATTCTTTGTATAGGTTAGGTTTACAGCTTAGCTTTTGTTTTCTTTACAGGTGCTTAGTTTCCAGATCAGTGCACAACATTCCTACCTCCACACGGGGTGTGTTATGGGTGTCGTCCCTTTTGTACAGTGCACAATATTTTTAGTATAGTACGATGCACAATAATTTTACCTTCACACTTTGCACAATTTCTAAGTTTCAGTTTACCTATCCATGAGGTATGTGTCTTTTGTTACAGTGCACATTGTTTTACCTCTTCATGAGGTGTTTCACCTGGGTTGTATTCCCGCTACTCTAGTGCACAACGTTGACCTCTCCACGAGGTATTTGTCTCTTTTGTTTCAGTGCACA
This sequence comes from Triturus cristatus, assembly GCF_964204655.1. Classification (NCBI taxonomy): domain Eukaryota; kingdom Metazoa; phylum Chordata; class Amphibia; order Caudata; family Salamandridae; genus Triturus; species Triturus cristatus. The sequence continues at coordinate 266,246,092 of NC_140595.1, read as the reverse complement.
TTTCTCAAGGTTCACACGTTGCGTGGCTGCTATCCCGCATTCTCAATCCCACCAGGTGTTGTGCGGAATGTTGTCCCGCATCTACAATGCACAATCTCTCGACCTCTCCGGAGGTGTGTTTGTTGGGTTTCCCCATCATCTGGTGCATAACATATTACCTCCAGTCGAGGTGCGTCCTTACACGGACAAGACAGTACATGTTTTATACCTTCACTACAGTGCACTTTTTTTTTACCTTACGTAAGGTGTCTAGTGTGGGTTGTGTTTTTTTTTACTTTAACAGTGCACACTATTTAGATCTCCACTTGAGGTCATTCCTGCACACACTTATTTCTACCCTTACTGGGTGCATAGTTTGGGTTCTTGTCCTATTTCTATGGTGCTGGGTTTCAGTACACTGAGTGTTATGTTTATCCTCAGCGCCTTGCTGGCTGCTCCTGGTGGGGCTGTATTACTGATGTACTATTGATCTACAATAAATACTTCTGAAACATCTAAACCACCCTGGAGTGATTACTACACTGACCCTCCCCTGGGAGGGTACCCTGAATCTGTCCAACCCTCTTCCTTGGGTACAAAAGGGCTTACCTGGCTGTAGGACCCTAGATATGACGTGGACAAGACCGTCTGGACATTCTAGACTTCGACTGGGTCCGACTTCATCTCCCTCTCTGTCCAAAGCATCGTCTGTGCCCGTGCACCATACAGGCTCTGTGCAGGACCTGTGGAGCATCAAGGACAACTGAAGTATCTCCCTTGGGGTCTGCTGATCCTGAGCTCCTGCGGACTCCAAAGGCTCCAGCAACACAGGAGTTGGGTTCCTATGTTCCTTGAGGTTGAGCTGCCCTCTCACCAAGTTTGAGGCCAGTATCCCTTATGGGGACCGCATAACCCGAAAGTGCATAAGCTTGTTGGCGTTCCCCAACTAAGTGCATTGGGTTATCGATAGCCCCAACCTCTGCACACATTTTGTACAAAGAACTTTAGCTTCCTCGCACTCTGTGCCTTGAAACTGCTGGAGGTTCCCTTGCGACGCCTGTGCCTTCTGCCTGTGGGTCCAAACGAGGGACAACACTCCTTTTCTTATGCTCCCCTGGTTGCTCCAGGCCTGCTCTGAGTCCCCTTGCTGTGGTGAGTCCCCTGGTCCTTGCTGGGCCAGACCGTAATCTACTTTGACCTTCTTCATGGGTTGCCGCTGCCAAGGCTTGTTGGTGCTCCAGCCAGACACCGACCACTCAGCAGTCAACATCCTTCTTGGGACAACTCGTATCCGACTCCTGTTCATCCTCGACATCTCCTGGTCTACGCAGCTGTAGAGTCAAGGACTCCATCTGCACACCTGAAGTACGTGACATCGGTGGGCATTCGTCTACTGAGCCCCTGGTCACTCCTGAGTGATACAGACTCGGTCCCCTAAGCTTTCAGGTTCCATCTATCATGAATCCACCTGTGGGTTCCACCGGACACTTTTCTTCTTTCCAGCAGTGGCATTTCTTTGAAGGCTCCCATTGAGAACGACTGCGGTTTCCGACGCCACTTCGACCCTAATCACCCGGCTTTCCTGGGATAGGTAACTATGGCACTTCAGTAAGCACGGGTGGGGGGCTCTCCAACCTTCTAAGTTTAAAAGGGTGTTTTCGTAATCCCCTGGGAAGGGTCCTTAAACTGCAAAGCTGCAACAGTAACTCTCCCATCCTCCGTGGGGTCCCTACTTACTCACTTTGGGTGGTTCCTTGTGATCCCAGCGATTCTACATCCTCTAGACACTGTCCCGACTCGAGTCATGGTTCTTATACCGCTATTTTAGTATATGGGTTGGTCTCCCCCTGGAGCCCACTGTGTATTAGTGCTACTTACGGTTGTTTCTCTGCAACAGTATTGTGTGCTTTGTGTTTATATGCATGTAACAGATACTGTGAGGTATGTATTTAAGGTGTGATATAATAATAAATACATATTTTTATAACTACTGTGTGGTTCTCCTTTCATTTAACCAATACTATAAGGTTGCATTCTGGTAAAATAAGCTGTTTAACATTCCTTCAAGACTAAGCCTGAAGGCTTTTCTCCACAGCTACCACTTGGATAGCTTTCTAAGTTTATCTATCTTTGACCTCTTAAATCACCATAAGGGTTGTTTGGACTGGTGCAAGGTGCACACTTTAATTAGTGGACATCATATACTAGGCCAACCTCTCACAATATTAACTATGATAGACCTGCCCCACCCATTGATATAATTTCTCCATGCCCTGCATCAGGGTGGGTCAGTGCTTCAGTTAGATATTACATTGAAGGGTGAATGCGCTCAACTTTATGACCTGTCCTGGGTGTACGTCAGGGCTGTGTCCTTGCCCCTTTCTTATTTCTTTCATACATTAATGGCTTGTATCCTTTTTATTTCCACAGGGGAAGGACTTAACAAAAGTGAAATCCAGATATGACTCATCTTTGACCAACGACGATGATGTGGTTTTGGTCTCTCGCACTCCTAATGGCCTTCAGGGTCTCATAGACGCATCTGGCATGTTTACGGATGATTTAGATTTTAGAAGTTAACATTGCAAAGACCAATATTATGGTGTGTGGGAAGAAGCATTATAAAATTAGGCATATTTCTATTAAGGGACAAAATATAACAAAGGTCCAGGAGTTTTTCTATTATGGGGTAACTTTCAATTGATATGGAAGCTGATTACCATGCATTTCTAACCGATGTCTTCGGTTTTACCAATCAATGGGGGCCCTGTTTGGACTGGCTACCAGAGTTGGCAGTAAGCTGATTCTGCAGCTACGGCAACTTTATAAGCCTAAATAGTTACCAGTTCGGACATTTGTGGCCACCATATGGTGATCTCGGGAATGTTCCAGTTTACAGCAAGGGGAGAACCGCTTATACAGGAGACAGTTCGGTGTAGGATCAAGTAGCCCTTACATTTTTCTCCATGAGGAATTGGGTCTAACCTAAGTGGAAGACTGTTTAAAACCTGCCCCACTCCTCCTTTGGATGAAGGTATGGGGGAGCCAAAATACTGAATTCAATTGTTATGTTATTATCGATTGTTTAGCCTGTGACTCTGGTTATAAGATCCCATAGCTGAGTTCAGCATCAGAAGCGTTGCTGATGCGTTGGGAAGGCATAAATTGTTTACAACTCCACATCGCTTAGATAAAGGGTAGAGCAAAAGGGTTAAAGAGCTATTTTTGAAACTTGCACACATCATTAGAGAGGGTAGAGAACTTGGAAAACCGTCCTTGAGAGAATATATTGTGCTTAAAACATGTGAGGAGGCTGAATCCTATCTCTCTTAGGTGAGAAATGTTTGACAACGGTTGCTTTTAACAAAACTACACCTAGGGTCAATCAGAAGTTATTTCTGCTGCCCACTGGGACAGTTTGACCAAAAGTATATTTTGATTTGCCTGAGTAACGATTCCTCCACTCAGACGTTGACGCATTTTATTTTATTTTGCAAATATTATAAGCCTTTTAGACAAAGATATTTATTAGCTAACCTAAAAAGTCAGGGTTTTTGTCAATTTAGACCAGCATTTAATTTGTGTGTATGTTGTCCTAACCCTGTTGTTTGTTAATCTACGAGGTTGTTTTTAAAGAATGCATTGCAATGGCGTGACACAATGAATTTTTTGTCTATTCACAAATAATTCTTTAAGCATTTTATATATTTTGTAATGTGATCAAGATACAATACGAATTATGAAAGAAAATTCATACTGGTTCAGACAAATGGTGATATAGACCAATATTTAAGGAGATAATTACAACAGAATAATTGCTGAATTACTGACATGAAAAAAAAATACTTCATGAAATGAAATCCTTCCTGCCTTTGGAAAGTAAATTAACAAAATATTTTCATTTTCAGCTTAACAGCAATAAATACAATCATTATAAATTAGTTTTAAAATAAATAATTACATATTTAAACATCACTGCAATGGTCAATAAATTAAAATCATGGAATAAGCTACCACTTACCATTATCGGACGAGTAAATATTATTAAAATGAATATTCTCCCCAAATTTCTTTATTTTTTTAGGGCGATTCCTTGCGTAGTTTATTGACATATGGGGAACCAAATCTAACAGCACTTTATTACCAGCTCGCTCTAGGAGCAGCAGCTAGGTTTTTTTTTTTAATCGGCTGGGTGACCCAAATTACTGCAAGAGTGTACATTTGGAGGTGGAGCTGCAAAAAAATATTCTGTCGGCTTCATCAACAAAGATACCCCCACATGGGATAATCCTGCTTTTCCCTATATTTCCCACGATCTAACCTGTAGAGTATGAGCAGACCACGGAATAACAAAAATGGGCCAATTATTTAATTTGAAATGGCTTTAGATCCTCTTCTGATTTACAAGATGCCTATTAATTGCATCATCTTTCTTTCTTCAAATACCTTCAGTTGAGGGATTATATGCGGACGGGTCGCGGACGTGCGGAGGGCATCGATAGCTCAGAGGTTTCTGATGTATCAGGCATTTTCGCAGTTTGATATAGATGACACTCTAGTATTAGCTGCAAAATAGAAAGACTTCTTTCATCAGAGGTTTCAGTTGGAGAGATTCAGATGATTTAAGATTTGCTGGACCGCTCTGCACACTCTGTTAATCCCAAGATACAACAGTGGCACACACTGTGTCTTTTATACTACACCCCAGACATAATTTTTAAATGGGGAGTAACTCCCTCTACATACAGAACGGATAGAACAAGCTGTCCTAAGTGTAATCTCTTTGCTGCCGATGTCCTGCACATGTTCGCACTCTACACCTGCTTACAAAAAATTTAGGAAGGGTGACAAACTAAATGTCGCTGAGTCTAGGCTTTTCCGTACAACTATCTGATAAAGGGAAAATGATGGTTGTTAAAAACGAATTTGAAGGGGGCTTACAGAAATGTATTATAATCATGCTGGTATCTGCCTGACTGTATTGCTGGAGCATGGGTTTCAGAGAATGCCCCTATAGATTCAGAATGGGGTTCCCTTGTCTATCAAATATATGAATTAGAGCTTGCTTTGGCTGAAGAAAGAAGCTTTTCCTCGTTGCTAAAGTTTGATAGGATGTGTAAACATTTTAAATGGGATTTTATCAACGCTGATAATGATTAATTGCATACTCAAATGGTTTGACCTCTTATGTATGCAAATTCCTGTAACACATTATAATTTTAGCCAGTTTAATAATGAATCTATACACCATGAATTAATGAATGAAATTAACCAATTATAACTGTCCCCACTTGATTGTTCTTCTTTGATGTTTTATCCTTTATGAATTGCATCCATATATTTGATTTATAATATGACCTGAGAAAATTGAATACAACTATTAAAAAAATAAACATCAATTTCAAATCATAACATCCAAAGAACATAACATCATCTGCAACATCACAGCCCAAATCCGAAACCAGGAATGCAAGCCTTAAGGCATATATCAATAAACATCAAGGTAATAATAAAATGGCATATACAATCAATATACATTTAACGAAAACAGTGTTTAATTAAACATGCATTTCTCTGTCTTTTTCAGTTCTTTTGTTTTAAATTTTAAATGTTTTAAAGAATGGCAAACCTACAAGGGCAACATATGTACAGTGACATTGGGGAAATAAATTACTTAAACACCAACGGTACCTTTATTGTAAGGATGGGCATACTGAACCACAGGCACATTACATTGGATGTGTGCAAATTATTTGTCAGCTGGTTGCTGGGGCAAAGTGATTACTTTGGAAGCACATATTGAACATACCATTGAACATAACTACTCAGCCTCTGCAACCGAGACTGAAGTAAGGGAAAATGTCCAACAGATAAAATGCCTTGCATCCTCCTCCAATGAGCCCTGTGGTTCAGTTTAAGGGAGGTGTCCAAAAATATCCCTAAACATGTTGCTGCAGAAATACCGCCCATCCCAAACTTAAAAAGAATAATTAGCCATAAAAGACAGACAGTTGAAGCAGTATCAACTGAACACAAAAACGTTTCTGACAGATATTTCTAACGAACGAACCAAAACCTATAATAACTATTCATTTCTTTTCTACGATAACTAACATCCTATTAAGGGCATAATAACGAGTTTGACAGTATGGAAGTGGACGGCCATGCCGGCTGCCCGCTCCCACACCGCCAAACCCGTGTGTCCACCGCCCGCCAGATTACGAGTTTCCTCGTGTCTGAAGGTTTTGTTTGGCGGTCCCATTGCAGTGCCTCAGACAATGGGCCCCACGAGAGCACCAAAAAGGTTCCTGCACGGAATGGACTGTAAAATCCATGCTGTGCAGTAACTGTGGTGCATTCACAGGGGGCACATGTTGTGCCCCCTGCATGCATCCTCATGCAAATAGGCACCCTTTGTTTCAGGACCGCCATCCTTTTCATGGAGTAAAGACCTCAGTGACGCTGCTGGAGGTCCTGAAACTCGTAATATGCATGGCGGTGCAGCAGCTACACCACCAGCATATTACTGAGGCCCTGACCGCCGCACCACCACGAGAGAACGGCAGTTCACTGGCGGCTGCAACGGTGCAATAGCGGTCCGACCGCCAAAGTTGGGATGTGGCAGTCCAACCACTGGTGCAGCGGTGGCTGGACCGCAACCACCACACCCTCAAGAGTCTGGCAGTCCAAATATTAGGCCCTTAGAGAATACTAAGATCTGTTAGGCTCCTCAGTCCACATCTCTTAGAAAATAGTGCTATTTATATGATGGAAAGGACATTTAAGTTAACACCACATCCATTTAACCAGATATACACTACACACTCTAACATAAGTAACAATACTATGCCTTTAATCTATGCTTTGAAACCAGACCAGCAAGCAACCATTTATACTAAAGTTTTAAATACAATTTAAAAAAAAAGAAATAGGAACAGAATCCCTGCAAATATCATTTTGGACTTTGAATTCCCCACAATGTCAACAATAAAAAAACATTCCTTAACACTCAAATACAGGAGTATATTTTTTAATTTCTCACAGGCTCTTTGTAATTTTTTTCAGAAACATCCCTTGCAGCTGATTACGTCTGACAGCAACTCCAATTCGAAATTAAAAAAAATATTAATTGCATTAGCTTTTGTCCCTCCTTCTCATGTACACATTCACTAAACCGCCATTATTAAAATCACAATTGTAGCTACAAAATAAAGGACAATTGGCACCACATTCAAATTACTTTGAATAAACACGGTTTGGCCATCTAACCAGTTCAGGTTCCAGAATAGCAACAAACTTTCACAGTGAGTAGTGGAACTGACAATGCTGTTGAGGGTTGGCAAAAGACCTTCAATAGCTCAATTGGAACAGCCCACCCTAACTTCCATAATGTTTAGGAAATCTACAAAAAGGAGCAATGTTTCCAAAAATTGAGAGAGGGGCAGGGCAATCTTTTACAAATAGTCTTCAGCCATGAATAACACAAAAACACTAAAAAGCAAATTAGAGGCTTCTAAGTAAGGTACAACATTTGGCATGTTTAATGGCACTGACTATTTGGAAAACACTGCATATATTTTACAATACTAGCTAAGCTTACATTTTCCTGTTTTGCAAACATATCAAATAGTTATAATTTAGATATTTTAATTAACTCAAAACCTTACTTGAAAAAATCGTATTTCTTAGAATGAACGTGTAGCTACAGCAACCTGTACAGTAAAAAAACGTTCCTACCTCTCTGATGCAGTAGCACCCATCCATCCATGATCACAAAGCTCCTCAGACTAACAAAAGAGATGTTAAACCAAGGAATTCATCAAAGAAAATGGCTGCAGTCAAGAAAATAAAAGAGTACTAAGGCTGCCTGAGGATATAATAGAAAACCGAGTGGAAATATATTATTTACTGTTGAAAATTGAAAAAAAAATAGAATTGTTTTTAGAATATCTGTTTTAAAAAATTTTTTATTCTTTTGTATTCTAAAAATTATTAAATTAAATGTTAAAATTTTTATTTTTATAGAAAAGTTTTTTTATATATAACAAATATTTGTGGGCAGGTATTTATGTTTAATAAAATTGAAAGGATGTTTTTATACACACATTGTATTATTGATTTTTTTACAGGTTCAATTATTATAAAAAATATACTCATTCATTTTTTAAAAATATTTAACTATTATTTGACTATTAATTATAAATTAGTGCATGTTAAGAGTTATAATATTTATTAAATTACCCAGGATCCCTATATCCTATTCCTAACATGTAAAATCATTATTTATTGAAAACATTTAAAAAAAAAAAAAACAGTATTAATTATGATTAGGGCTCCCGGTTTTATGGTATTTATTTTTTTAACATTTCCGTCTGTATTTATCCATATTTATATTTTGGTCAATTTTTCTGTATTTATCCACATTTATTTGTGTTGCAAGCAAAAGAAGACGCTACAGCTATTTTTCCACATTTATTTAATTAGACAATACACACTTGAACTCGGTTTTTATAGATATATATATATATATCAAATTAAGTAAACATAATACATTCACTTGAAATCTTTGCCATTGTAGGACAAGAACATGTGTATTTCAAGAGACTTTGACGACATTGAAGCTCTTTCTGGTTGTTTTTTTCCTTTATGCCGTCTGGTCTCCGGACATTAGTACAAACTATTCAGAGTACAGACTGAGGGAGTCCCTAAGTCCTAGTTATCCATATGGTCTGTACAGCTTAACCCCGGTTAGGACTTCTGATCTACAACTTTATCAACTGTTAACACCCTTCACTTCATAGCAAAAGTAGTCCAGGGAACAGCGTGCAAGTGGCCTCTTGCTGCTTGTACCCGTTACATGAGCCGGCATTTCACTTTAAGTGATTTGCCCAGAATCACGGGATGGGTAAGTAAACACCAAGACTCAAATTGTACCTCCCATTTCTTCATGTTTATCATGTTCATCTTGAATGGTTGCGTTTTGCTTGGGGAGGGTTTTTTTCTCAATGAAAATAACGTTTTTGTTTTACATTGTTGTGCATTTTTGCCTGTTTTGTATAGTATGCACCAGAGGCATTGAAGCGCTTGACATGAGCGCGAGTCTGATTACACAAGATCACTCTAATTTCTACAGGCACCGGTAAATCAAGTTATTTGCCCAGGATCACAGGATGGTGAGCAGACGCCGAGATTTGGGCCTGGTTGCTCACTTCAAGATAAATAAAAGTGCTGCCCGTGAAGGCCCAGTCTAAGGGGCTTAAACAAATGAGGGAGCCCTACTTGCCTATGCCTTTAAGCTGTCCCTTATTGGCAACAGTTTGAAGTTATTAAGAACTCCAGTAGAAGAACGACACTGTGTAGGACTCCAAGCCAGACTTTCTTTTTTTGTGGTGATGCTAGAGAGGTGTTGCAGATAAACCCTACTGCTTAAACAATTTTTGAGTGGGTCGGGACAGCACCCTGCGTTATGAATGTTGGCACAGTCACTCGAGGCAGGGCCGGCTTTAGTGCTGGTGGCGCCCTGTGCGACAATGTTTGTTGGCGCCCCCCAATGACCACCTCCACCAAAGATTCTCTCATTAGCACCCTTTAACAGTGATGAAGTCTCCATAACCACACTCTCTCAGATGCATTGAATTAGTTATATAGCGCCACTCATACCAGTGTAGGGTGTCCGAGCACTTTGCATCACACACACATTGCACAGAGACAGTCAATCATACGTGTGTAAATCAGTGTATAGGAAATGTTACATAAGACAAAGGACTAAAAGTGTAGGAGTCACTTGTCATCCATACTGGTAGGCAGTATAGTTTAAGAGTGCTTGGTGTGGAGAAGCATAAACGCAGAGTCGAAAAAGAAACAGCATAGTTGGGAGTTCTCTTTAATACTAAGAATCGATTTCTAGCCAAACTAACCCTTTTTGCAACATTAATCAACGTTCTAATAATGTATGCTTTGCAGTGTGTATGCAGTTCTGAGATGAAAGTTAATAGTTCACTATTCTATATTAGGACTTTAAGTTATAAATTGCAAGTAACAAAAGGATGCCTCTTTTGAAAGCAGTAATCTGCTGATCTGTTTACATCATACGCACTCTGTAATCTACTTGGTACACGTTCTTTGCAGTAGGCATATTAACCCTCTGCACTAACTTCACCTAAGTCAAAACCTCAACTATGCAAACTGCTGATCTCTCTGCAGGACGATAATTAATCACAGGAGTTATTGTGACATTTATGTGAGGCCTGGTAATTGCCGAGGGAAAGAAACGCTGCAGCAGGTGCTTCAAAAGCATAGTAAACTTTCAAGCACGGCGCCCCCAGGAAGTCAGCACCCGGTGCGATGGCACTGGTCGCACCGCCCTAAAGCCAGCCCTGACTCGGTGATAATGACCTTTGCCCTCCTGGTATCGCTCCGTGCTCCCTGCACTCGACTTTGCGAATTGTCCAGGTTGAAAGTTTCCTTAGTGTCAAGTTTCCTTAGTGTCCTTTACTTTACTACGACATCACTATGCCAGACACTTGATGGCCAATGCCCACGCTGTGATTTTAGAGTGTCCTGGGGCCCCCTCCCCACTAACCCATGGTGCTTCCTCCTTTTCCTTTCTAGCGATCCACACAGGCACCGAGTAGAGAAAGAGCCAGCTAATTCCAGCCTAAACAGCCGACAGTGTGCATTCAAAAAGGCTGATAAGCGCTCCTGGCCTGCTGCTGTCAGGGCGGTAGAGGCTCCCTGGAAACAAATCAGTCTCACTCAGCAGGGGAGTGCTAAGGGTGATTTAGACGGAAGAATAGTGTGCAGGGGAATCTGACACCGGTTTAAAATTTCTTCCTGCAGCCCCTGTGAACCTCAGACACGGATTGACACATCGCCGGTTTTTCAGTATTTTTACGTGTCTATTTATAAATACAGACAAAGGCAAAAATGTTTTCCGTCTGTATTTATGTGTATAAATCCGTTTAAACGGAAAACCGGGAGCCCTAATTATGATATCAGTACTAAAATATAATTCTGAAATGAATACTACTCCTAAATGTTAAATTACTCCCCATCCTGATTGCTATTTCAAAATGTTTGAATATACTATTTAAAAAAAATTAAACTAGATTATAAAACAATAATACATTCTCAGCACTCTTTACATCACATTCCTAAAATGTGTTTTTTTTAATTGAATGTTTCTTAAAATATATATATATATTACCTACTGGCGGTTGCCGGTAGGTAGTTATAGTTAGGACCTAGTTTCCATAGGAAAAGCGTTTTTTGTTTTTTCCCAATAACTTTGGCGCCGGTTGACGAATCTTCGTGAACTTTTCAAAACTAGTGGCCCGCTCCGGTCAGCTCCTGTCTTGAAAGTTTCGGTGTGATTCGCCAAGCGGGGCCAAGAAAAAAGGGGGGTCCCAAAACGTGTTTTCCCCATGTTATTTTCCATAGGAAACTTTAGACAAAGCTACAGCCCGAACTGCTGAACGGAATTACACCAAATTTGGCCAAAAGGTAACCCTTGGTTCAGAAAGAGAACTTTTTTTTTAAATGGTGTAAATCAGTAGTTCCTGAGAAATTAAAAAAATAAAAACTTTATATATTTGGGCGGGACCTAACCACGCAAGCACAAGCTTGGCTCTGATTGGCTGCCAACACTTAAAACAGGAAATGTTGGCATCCATCTTGTGCTCTGACAGAGGGAGAAAGAAAAGGTGAGGAAAAAGATAAAATAGGCATTTCAATGCATCAGTCTCACCTTTGGGACCTTATATGTTAGTGGACTTTTGTTCTATTTCCTTTTTTACGAGTGTTTTCTTCATTAGAACGAGAAACTACGACTAGATGCCGAAGTGCCAGAGGCTGGCTGGCATCTTTCATGCATAACGCGCGCGCTGCTGTGGACTCTTTGCCCGTCAGTGCATGTATGAGACGGAGTTCCTTGATAATGTTGGTAGGGGACTCTGTGGAGCGCGGGACAGTCCCGGGAACTCGCTGGTTCTGTGCAGTGCAGTGCTTGTTCTGTGCATCAAGACGCAGGATATCTCCGCTGCCCTGTTACTTATCACCCCACTTCAGAGACCTCCAGCGGAATCCTGCAGCAGGGACAGGAGCGCGCGCACTCCAGTGATAGATGCGACCCAGACAGTGCACTCCACGACCGTTCAGGGAAACAGAAAACAGATTAGGGCCTCATTAATCACTGATGCGGAAAACTGTCTTGGCGTCAGTGGCTATGTTACACAAGAATGCCACTAACCTCTGAAGATGGCCGTCGGGAGCGATGGAGCGTGGTTTATCCCCCCTCGACCCCGAGGCGCAGACCCTCGCAGAGCGATGGGAACACTGCTGTGCGGGAAAGCCCCCCGGGGAAAAGGGAAGTGGATAAAATAAGAAAACGTTGCTGAACAGCGAGGTGCCTCTGGTTCTGCGTCTGTGGTAGGGGTGTGTGCCAAGGCCGCGGAACCTCCCAGGGATGTACTACAGAGGGAAATACAAACAAGGAGTGGTGAGTAAGCGCTCCCCACCCCCACTCCACTCACACACACCAGGCTATGTTCCCCACTCAGTCACAAATACTCACTAGGGAGAGGAGCAGCATGCGCAAGGAATTTCTGTAGAACTGTCAAAGGGTTTCTGCGTTATGACGCCGATGTTGCACGTGAAGAAATGCCTTGAGAATTCAGCAATAACAGAGACAGTGGATCGCCCCCCACACTGTTGCATCACAGTAAAGGGTTTATCAACTGTCCGGAGTGCGCTTGGAGTCTTTAGCGAATCTATGAATACTGGGGTGAAGCAGGCAAGCGCAGTTCTGAGTATTGTTAAGAGTCACTACTCACTCTAATTCACCAGGAGGGGAGTTCATAGCGGGGCACGCCGGCGGAGGACTCACTTCCGGGTCCTGGAGCAGCAACGCGATTGGTTCCTCTTTGGTGCTGCCATACGTCTGGGGTTTTCAACAAGGTTAATCCGGCTCTTAATCCTTCGGGTGGTGATTATCCCGCGGGGAATACCGCCCGCGCATGAAGCAGGAAATGGATTGACAAGCTCCGATCCCTGGACATGGGAAGGGCTTTATTGTGATTCCGGCGGAACAGCCGGGAACTGCTTCCGGGCCGCCGGCCGTGTGCCTGACAGGATTTGTAGTGCCGGGTGTTTGTAAATCCCACAGCCTCCCCTTACGCGCCATGCATACCGGACAGCGCACTGGATGCGAGAGGTACCGGGGGGGTAGTGTATGTTGCGCGCCGCGCCCTGACCTTGTACTGTGCAAATCGCGACAAAAACCAGGGGTTACAGTGTCACTGTGGGGAGATTTCTTTCACCGCTGGCCAAAGATAGATGTAAGCGCTGGTTTAGAACGAGATAAGAAAGTCCGAGCGCTCTGAGTCGTCCATACGTGCTGGTGACGTAAAGCATGATCCCCCGCACCCCCACTCCATCACATCCTGACCCGAGATGCGCTGCTATCTCTGGAACACCCGCAAAGCTAGCAGTATACACGCTACCTCGTTTTTAATACCTCTTTACTGTTTTACTATTTGTTTGCACTTTTGTATAGCGCGAACTTGACCCAATGGCATTAGAGCGCTTTACAAGAGCAGCAGGGTACATTACACATGTTACTTAATATGCGCACTAAAAAGTTTTTTCTGTAAATGCACCTTATTTACAGAGCTTAGAAACGGAACAGGTGCGGGATGAAGCGCTACAATTATAAACGCGTCATCAGATATACTGTGGGTTTGCGTGAAAGATGTGATAACAAAATAAAATTTGTATGTTCCACGAAAAAACCCCAAAAGCCCCGTGACACTCTGCACGCATCCATCTCCTGACAGACACAGTGCGCGTGAACTGCTCAGCGAAGGTGCTTTTCACTCCAATTTGCTGACTGCTAACGAGGGTAGAGGCGAGGGGCTAGGTGGCAAGAGGTGCTACAATCCGCATAATTTCTTGTTGCCATCAAAACTTAAAGGGTCTTATGTAACTGAGGTGAAGCCATGGGGACCGCAGGGGTCTGAGGTTAGATCGAAAGTGACTTTAATAGAAATCACTCGCTGCCTTGTTGTCTCATTCCATCAGGACTGTGTCTGCTGACGGCCGTGAGGGGGAGGGGTCAGTCTTTGCTGGGGGTGGCCTTGATAAGCCAGGCTGTCTCACCGCCGCCTCGGCCCCTAGTGGCTTGCAATGATCCGTGTCCGCCCCCTTGGAGACTCTGCTGAGGCAGGAGGGGGTCTGTGAGGGTCTTGGCGGAGGGGTGGGATGGAAGACGACTGGCTTTGGATATGTGTTATGTTATTAATCTACCATACTATGCGATATTAGACATGTTTATGTGGCTTTACTCTCTGCCGCTAGTATGGCCTCACAGCGCTTCATAATGCAGCTACTTCTTGATTTCGAGGATTCTCACACAGAGTAGTCCAGGTTAGGGCTACGATCACGGAGCGAAACAGTCTGAGAAACATGAAATCCGCCCATTAATAAAATAATTTCACTCAGGAAAAAATATCCTGGAATTTTCGATCCAGAACCTTTTCTATGAGATAGTGAAACGTGTGGATTTTCTACGATGTTGAAATAACAACAAGCATTTGCAATGCAATAGGTCTTGCAGTTACCCAAGTTTAAGCCAATGGCATTGTAAATGACAATGCCTTTTATTTATGTTTTTAAAACGAAAACAAAAATAAAAGGCATTGTTATTTGCAATGTCAATAGCTCAAACTCACATAAATGCGAGACCTATTGCATTGCAAATGCCTGTTACTTCAGGTGTTGGGAGATTAAGTGATTTGCCCAGAATCACAGGATGGTTTCCCACTTTCAAGTCAGCAGGTTGACTGTAACGTCACCTCCTTTTTAGTTTAATAAAAGCTTAATAAAGGTTGCTTCACAGCGAAGCCTATGCAAATGCACACACCCTCCAGGAAGGCTTCTCTTACTTCACGACCTCCTGATCCCTCCATAGCCTCAGGGCGAGGGCCTTGAATGGGAGGGGTCAAGAAAAAGGACACAGCTGCTGCTGCTCCAAGGGGGCTGAGATGTAGATGGCTCATAGTCAGAGAATCCCGGACCCCAGCAGGGCCCTTGCATACTCCCATCCTCCCTTGCCCACCATTGCCTGAATGTGATGGCCTGGCAGGGGAGTGGTCAGGGGCAATACGCTGCTTCTGGGTTTAGCCGTCCCCATGGGGGCCAAGGTAAGAATGGCCCAACAAATGGAGCAAAACCTGGCCCCCAGTAAGGCCAATGTTGACACTTACCAGTTACCACCCTCGCCCGCCCACCATAGCTTGAAGTGTTGTGGCCTGGCAGGGCAGAAAATAAGCAGGGGCCCTGAAACAATACGACCCACGTATCACCCTTAGGCACTAGCACTTTGGCCTATGCCCAATTGCCCGCCTTCCCAATCCGACCCTGGTGGTGACAAAGAGCTGCTTTTATTGGTTCCCAGGCTAGCGGGGATATGTCCTTCTCACTTAGGCGCTCCCACGTCCATAGCCTTCAGCTTCTGCAGCACATGGAAGTTTGATAAATCACAAGAGGTAGGCTGTGTCTGGTCTCCAGGGCTAGGAAGAGACCTTCATGCTTGGGAGGGAGCCCTCAGAGGAGCCTAGTTATTGGTATAACAGCATCTGTAACGCCCATGGCTGTTCCACAAAAGAGCACACTGATGTCAGAGCACAGCTTGTCAAGCTCTGATTTAGTGTATAAGCAAGTCCAACCTCAGGACTGTATGCTTGGGCAAATGATAGACCCCAGCTTAAATCTGAACAAAAGTATACCGGATTGCGTTGAGGAAGCCTTGGCCGCCACAACGTCGTGACTCTGTCTGACTTTCCTGATTTGTGGTATTTTTAAAATTGGAGCTGTGTAGCTTGTTTTTGACACCCTCTGCTTTTTGCTCCACCCGCAACCAGTGTCATCTTGCTAACAACTCATACAAGCAAATGGACACTTTATGGACATCATAGTATGCGACAGTGGATTAACACTCACACAATTGAATCGCTATTGTTTCAAGTACTGCAATAACATAACTGATAATAAATTACATTAATTTCTTATAACATATACATATACGCCATACATTGATGTATTAATATAGGACTTTGGATTTATTCTGCATTGATTGCTAGAGTGAGGTCTAATTTTGCTTCACCCCCCTCTTACAGATTCACTCAAATATTTTCGTCACCTAAGTGTTCAGGCTAGTCCTTTAGGAGCAACTGTTTATGTTGCCACTCCAGAAACCGAAACCAGTGATCCGAGGGCAGAGGCCCTGCAGATGGCACACGAGGTGGGGCAGCGAAGTGACAAGCACCACTACCCACAAAAAAGGTAATGAGGGCACTGAGTAACTCAGGATCTTCTCTTTGCATCTGGCAGGAACAAGGTTAAAATGCCCTAGTTCCAAAATGTAGAATTAGTGCTACAACGGTCTTCAAGAGGACCTGCAATGGATGCCGCTTCTGCCTCCCGTACCCTGGAGGCGGCACATGGGTCACGATGCAGTGGCAAATGTCCTCCTGTAGATAGTGAAGCACGGTACGGTCACACTGCGGTGGGACACACAATCGTTGATGTCTCATGGCACTGCTCCACACTTCGGGGAGGACGCTTTCCATTAGCTGTGTTTTCTGATGACGTGTCGCGCCGGACCCGTCCAACAACAGAACTCAATTAGATCCAAACAGACTCTTCCACTCTCTCACTGGAAGTGAAACCAGGCCACGCGGACACTTTCACAATACAAGAGCCGGGAATGCAATTTTCGGTAAAAAAAACACATTCATTCCTCCTAATTTATCAAACAAACGACTCACTGAAGAACAGGGGCTAGCTTCGATCAGTAAACAGCCGCTACAACAACTTTTTTACTTCGCTATACCATTACAACGCATGCATTACGACGCATACGTAGTACATCGCAAAGTCATTACTATGCATTTTTTTAGAACGGATAGTCATTTATCACGCATGCTATTACAACTAATTTCGTTGTAAAGGTATATATGGTAAATGACCATGCGTTTAAAAAAAAATGTAGACGATCCACGTCGTTGTACGGAAACAGAGGCTGTTCCATTTCCTCACAACAACGTTCCCCGCCCCGCCCTCAGGGATGACGTGAAGCAGGAAGCACAAGGAGAGAGGAACTATGAGGAGAGAGAGGTAAGGGGGATTGGGCATGGGGTGGGGGGTTACTTTTCTAGGGTTTCGGATAGTGCAGTGGTTTGTGTAGTGTAGGGGTCGTGCTGGGGGTAGTGTTTTAGGGTTTAGGGTAGTGCAGTGGTGTTTGTGTAGTGTAGGGGGTCGTGCTGGGGGTAGTGTTTTAGGGTAGTGCAGTGGTGTTTGTGTAGTGTAGGAGGTTGTGCTGGGGGTAGTGTTTTAGGGTTTGGGGTAGTGCAGTGGTGTTTGTGTAGTGTAGGGGGTCATGCTGGGGGTGGTGTTTTAGTGTTTAGGATAGTGCAGTGGTGTATGGCTAGTGTAGGGGGTCATGCTGGGGATAGTGCTTTAGGGTTTAGGGTAGTGCAGTGGTGTTTGGGTAGTGTAGGGGGTCATGCTGGGGTTACTTTTCTAGGGTTTAGGGTAGTGCAATGGTGTTTGTGTAGTGTAGGGGGTCGTTCTGGGGTTACTTTTCTAGGGTTTAGGGTAGTGCAGTGGTGTTTGTGTAGTGTAGGGGGTCATGCTCGGGGTAGTGTTTTAGGGTAGTGCAGCGGTGTTTGGGTAGTGTAGGGGGTCATGCTGGGGGTAGATTTAGGGCTAAGGGTAGTGCAGTGGTTATGGGTAGTGTAGGGAGTCATGCTGGGGGTAGTGTTTTAGGGCTTTGGGTAGTGCAGTGGTTTGGGTAGTGTAGGGGGTCGTGCTGGGGGTAGTGTTTTAGGGCTTAGGGTAGTGCAGCGGTGTTTGGGTAGTGTAGGGGGTCGTGCTGGGGGTAGTGTTTTAGGGCTTAGGGTAGTGCAGTGGTGTTTGTGTAGTGTAGGGTGTCGTGCTGGGTGTAGATTTAGGGTAGTGCAGTGGTGTTTGTGTAGTGTAGGTGGTCATGCTGGGGGTACTGTTTTAGGGTTTAGGGTAGTGCAGTGGTGTTTGTGTAGTGTAGGGGGTCGTGCTGGGGATACTGTTTTAGGGTAGTGCAGTAGTGTTTGGGTAGTGTAGGCGGTCGTGCTGGGGGTATTGTTTTAGGGTAGTGCAGTGGTGTTTGTGTAGTGTAGGGGTTGTGCTGGGGTTACTTTTCTAGGGTTTAGGGTAGTGCAGTGGTGTTTGTGTAGTGTAGGGGTCGTGCTGGGGGTAGTGGTTTAGGGTAGTCCAGTGGTGTTTGTGTAGTGTAGGGGTCGTGCTGGGGGTAGT
Organism: Triturus cristatus; assembly: GCF_964204655.1. NCBI lineage: Eukaryota > Metazoa > Chordata > Amphibia > Caudata > Salamandridae > Triturus > Triturus cristatus. The sequence continues at coordinate 266,227,765 of NC_140595.1, read as the reverse complement.
GTTTTAGGGTTTAGGGTAGTGCAGTGGTGTTTGTGTAGTGTAGGGGGTCATGCTGGGGGTAGTGTTTTAGGGTTTAGGGTAGTGCAGCAGTGTTTGGGTAGTGTAGGGGGTCGTTCTGGGGGTAGATTTAGGGCTTAGGGTAGTGCAGCAGTGTTTGGGTAGTGTAGGTGGTCATGCTGGGGGTAGTGTTTTAGGGCTTTGGGTAGTGCAGCGGTGTTTGGGTAGTGTAGGGGGTCGTGCTGGGGGTAGTGTTTTAGGGCTCAGGGTAGTGCAGCGGTGTTTGGGTAATGTAGGGGGTTGTGCTGGGGGTAGTGTTTTAGGGCTTAGGGTAGTGCAGCGGTGTTTGTGTAGTGTAGGGTGTTGTGCTGGGTGTAGATTTAGGGTAGTGCAGTGGTGTTTGTGTAGTGTAGGGGGTCGTGCTGGGGGTACTGTTTTAGGGTAGTGCAGTGGTGTTTGGATAGTGTAGGGGGTCGTGCTGGGGGTATTGTTTTAGGGTTTAGGGTAGTGCAGTGGTGTTTGGGTAGTGTAGGGGGTCGTGCTGAGGGTAGTGTTTTAGGTTAGTGCAGTAGAGTTTGTGAAGTGTAGGGGTCGTGCTGGGGGTAGAGTTTTAAGGTTTAGGGTAGTGCAGTGGTGTTTGGGTAGTGTAGGTGGTCGTGTTGGGGTTACTTTTATAGGGTTTAGGGTAGTGCAGTGGTGTTTGGGTAGTGTAGGGGGTTGTGCTAGGGGAAATGTTTTAGGGTTTAGGGTAGTGTAGTGGTGTTTGTGTAGTGTAGTGGGTCGTGCCGGGGTAGTGTTTTTGGGTTTAGGGTAGTGCAGTGGTGTTTGTGTAGTGTAGGGGGTCATGCTGGGGGTAGTGTTTTAGGGTTTAGGGTAGTGCAGTGGTGTTTGTATAGTATAGGGGGTCGTGCTGGGGTTACTTTTCCAGGGTTAGGGTAGTGCAGTGGTGTTTGTGTAGTGTAGGGGGTTGTGCTGGGGGTAGTGTTTTAGGGTAGTGAAGTGGTGTTTGGGTAGTGTAGGGGGTCGTGCTGGGGGTAGTGTTTTAGGGCTTAGGGTAGTGCAGAGGTGTTTGTGTAGTGTAGGGGGTCGTGCTGGGGGTAGTGTTTTAGAGAGTTTAGGGTAGTGCAGTAGTGTTTGTGTAGTGTAGGGTAGTGTTTTAGGGTTTAGGATAATGTAAGGGGGTCGTGCTGGGTTGTGTTAATGTAGTGAAAGGACTGCCACTTACCGTAGAAACGTTTACCACGACTACACCTTTACCATGCATGTTTTGCGTTGTAATGGCATACATGGTAAAGGCATAGTCGTTGTAAAAGTTTGCGTTGTAATGGTATCTCGTTGTAATTGACAACGCGTACTAATATCTGCGTTGTAATGGTACACGTTGTATTAGTAGGCATTTCACAACGCAAGATTTTTGTTTTTTATTTCAACCAGAGCTTCTACCACAATCACAGATATTCTCAAGCTGACGCCGTTTTATTTCACTTGTTTCTAAATTTGGCACCAGCATGTTAAACTCTGATATTATTTTAATCATTGTCTCTAAAATGTTTATACACATTGCTCTCACCAATGTACTGCTCTCTCAGTAAAAGGAGAGTTTTTAAGCAGTCCACCTATCACACGCTCTCACCCACCATTAAAAATAAGCGCTCGCCATCTATTTTCATTCAGCCGCTTGTTTATATTTGCATCGCGCTTTCACTTTCACTGAAAGAGCGATGCTAAAATAAACACGGGGCTGAGTGAAAACAGATGGCTGGCCCCCATAAAGATAAGAAATTGCTTTGCGACAAAACCTAGTCCGGATCGGAGGCGAAAGGTCGTCAACAAAATACCCTCATTTCCAATGGCAGGCCACCGTTTAGCATAAACGTGATGCAAGCCAATGGAAATGAGGGGCGGAGCTTCAAGTCCCTTTCTGAAAACCCCTCTTCCACAAAATCTCTCGCCGAGCGAGCAGCGCTTTGCGAGACCTCAAAACAAGAAAAGGGGGCAGGGTAAAAACACCCCGATCACCCCAGGCCTGCTCACAGGGTCCCATAGGGACCCCCAGGCCCAAAAAAGCATTTTTTTTAAAAACAAATTGGGCAGGGTCGCGCCAGAGCGCGAATCCGTCCGAAATTTTTTAAAAAACGAAGCGCAGTCTCCCGCGCTTCGTTTTCAAAGCCTCCGGGTGGGCCAAGTCTCGGGGGCATTTGTTTACGTAGCGGGGGCCTGTGGGGGCCTCCCGCAGCCCTGGGGACCGCCACCTCCCGGGGCTTGCTTTGAATAATGTGTGCTTGCTTTGAATAATGTGCGGGAGGGCTTTTCTTAATTATTCGCGGGGGCACACGGCCCTCCACTGCCCCGGGGACCGCCACTGAGAGGTGGTCCAAGGCCACGCCCCTTTCTATACCTCTCTGCAACGCAGCTCTGTGGCTCTTACTGGAGGTACCTGGTGGGCTAGTTGAACCCAAGGGACCCCCAAGATTCAAGGAGACTTATTCCCCCAATTTACAACACGCCAGATGGCCCGTTTGCCTTGTGGTGAAGGCCCGTTTGCCTAGTTGGCCCCCAGGGACCCTCAGGATTCAAGTTGAGCAGGATGCACTTCAGGTGGTTGCTGCTGGTGCTCAGCTTGGCGGGTGTGTTACAGCCACACATACCCCTTTACCATTTATGCCTATATCACAAAATTGCGTGGTAAAGGAATGCGTGGTTAAGACACATTTGTGCTTTGGGCTGCGTGGTAGAGGTACATGTGGTTTAACCATGTGTGCCTCTATCATACTACCTCACATGAAGCTAACCATCTGTACAATGGAATGTTGATGTTTTCCCTGTGAAAGTGGCTGAAGGTGCTAAATGGCTTAGCTCTGCTGCCAGGTCATCGACAACACGCTCAAAGAGTTGTACATGGAGTTGTACACAGGACCACTATTTCGCAGATTGTGAGCACAAAGTGTGACACATGCCAGACCTTCCATGTTGAAGCATCAGGGATATGGTATTCCTATAGCCTGACGCCCGGGACATATTGTTTGGGGTCAAGGGCAACAAGTTTTAATGTCTATTTTGTCCTTGGGACAAGTAGGCCCAACCCCTTACAGTACAAACCCTTTAGCTGCCAGTTTACAATACAACATTATGGATCAAGGAAGGGCATTGTCTACAGTTAAGGTAATATGTGTGTCCATGTGTTAACACTGTTCAAACTTGTATTTATGGTTCATTAATGCAAAGCCTTTATTATTAGGTTGAGCACTAAAAGTAAATGTTGACAGGTCTGCCTGCACTACTGACGGTGGTTCCGGTATAAACGTGTACACACGTTTTCAAAGTTTAGTAATATGAGGCTATGTATAGTGCTCCCTGAATGCTCTCTGATTATATGCAAATATTTGAAAAAGCTTGAAAGCAACAGTGATGATTCTTTGCTTTCAAAATAAAATTTTCACAAAAAAATGCAAGTAGAAAAAAATATTTTGCTGTAAGATTTTAGGTCCCATATCTTTGCAGAATCATTTAGTAACATGTTGATGTATGCTTGTATTTCCCAAAAATATTCATAATGGAAAATCAGTGTAACCAGTTAAAATACGATTGTGGGAAACAACAATAAACAAGCATTGGCAAAGTCAGTAGGTCTGAAATTGGTGGTCAGGCTTTTGGTTTTGTCAATGCGTGACTTGTTTAGGCATGGTTTTTGTAAAACCTTATCTGCGTGGGAGCTGCAGGGCCCTCGCCATTCTAACAAGCATTGGCAAAATTTAAAAAAAACTGTTTTTGCTCTCAAAAAGCACACATTGCCACAGCAGTTCCAGGCACTGAACAAAACTACTTTGTATGCCAATATGCTCCTTGTAATAGAACAGAATACGGTCACTCACAGTGAAGCCAGCTGACAGACCGAGAGAAGGAGAGAGAGAGAGAGAGACATAATTTTACTAGACGCAAAAGGTCATGGTTAACCCCAGGCCTTATTAGAGGCCCAATTATTAAAGAAAGTCTCAAAAGTGCATCCATGGTATATCCATGCATTAAGTGCATATATACAGTCTCCGTGAATTCACAAGAATTTACAGTAGTAGGCCAAGAAATAGTACTCCTAGAAAATATTTGTGAACTGCATTTTAGCATGAGCAAATGTGCTTGTGTAGATTTGCTCATGTGAAAATCTGAATGTTTCAAGTTCACTTTTCCTCCAACCACTTTTTTTCCCAACCCTGAAGAAGTTTTACATCTGCCACTGCCTGGAGTCAATTTCCAACCTTTTTCAGTATGGGAAAAGATTAGAAAACAGTTGGTGAAAACCCTTAAAACATGCAAGTTAGTAGGTTTGCACAGACTCAAAAGGGCATTCCAACCCTTGAACTATTGCTTACCACTACCTTCAACCCCAGTATGTAGACCTGCAAAAACGTAGCAACATAAGGGAATTGCTAGTTTTCAAACCCTACTTTGGTTCAAGCCCTGGCATAATTAGAGAGGCTTTATCAGAACTCTTGCATAATGAGATTGCTGCCATCATTTGTCGCCACATTACATGGCACAAAAGGGACAAGTGGATTTTGTTACAGGACAAGTAGATTTATGAAGCAACCTGCCCCATGGACAAGTAGATATTTTAATAAATTCCACACCCCTGAAGCATGTTTTTGGAATGTATCACAGTGTGTGCTTGAAGTCATGTTGTGAACAGCATGTACACCTGGCCTGTTAAAGTGTCTGTATTGTACAGTCATGCAGAGTTTGTCAGATGTCATGTGCTCCCAAAGGGGTGTAGTGGTACATCTTGTCTAAATCAACAGAACATGTGTTGTGGCCAGTGTTCCCTGTAAGGTGCGCGAGTTTGCCCACACACCTCAGTGACCCCGAGCGTGCAGTACCCTGACTGAAGTGCACACACATCCCGGGAGAGTGTTCGCGCCGCCACTTTTAAAACGCGAGTGGCGCGAAAAACTGTCATTTTCTGGTTGCTGGGACGCGTTCCATAGTAAGTGGCTCTTGCACTTACTACAATTCTTTCTTAATGGGCCCGACTGCGGGCTGTTATTGGGCCTTTGTGAAAATATTTGTTAATTGCAGTACTGTCATGCGCTGCAATTAACATAACTATTTTCACAACGGCTCACAATCAGGCTTCAGCCGCGCTCTATTAAGAAAATACATGCAACAAGTTCAAGAGCAAGACATGTAAAGCACACGTCTTGCTTTTGGGCTTGCTACATTTCTTCTCTTAATGGAGCGCGGCTGAGGGCTGATTGTGGGAACTTGTGAAAGTATTCCTGTTAATTGCAGCACCCTCCTGCGCTGCAATTAACAGGAGTATTTTCACAATGGACCACAATCAGCCCTCAGCCACGCTCTATTTGGCTCTCCAGTGAGTGCCACCACAGAGGCTGCTGGGCAGTCTCAGTTTGGTGGTGCCTGCTACCTGTTATGGTCATAGCAAACACAAGGAGATGATGGACGGAGCGCTGAAAATTTTCAGACTCTCACAGATCTGGGTTGAATCCATCATCGTTCTTTAGCTCACTTACCCACCCCAGTTCAGACACCTGTTATGGTCATGCCACGTGAGTCCAATTTGAACACGGCGGCCTGCAGCCTCTCATAACATTGGCCCCGCTGATACCTACTGTAAGAGTTTTAAAAGTCTCACCAGGCCTAGTCAGCGCTGTTCAGCCCTGCAACCTTAGAAGTCAGTTTAATCAGTTTTTTACTTGTAAGTTTTATATTTCTGGACAAATCACGTAATCTCCCCGTGCCTAACAACAACAAAAAATGAATGTGTAAGTCTAGAACGTAGCTGGCGCTCATGTAAAGCGCTCTGACCCCTTCGGGTCGAGTTCGCACTACATAAAACAAAAAATAAGAAAAAAAAGAAATGTATGAAGCTTCACTTTTTTAAAGTTGTCACTCGCACTTATTATTTTCTTTTAAACCACAGGGTACAAATGTATGATTGTGCCTATTTGCTACTTGTATTAAAATAACATTGCCAAGTATCATTAATACAGGTTCTGTTTTTGAAAAATGTCATCATAAATAGGCCGGGAAGGTGGCTGGGTGTGCTGAACGCTTGTTGCTGGCTAGTGTGATGTTTTGGAATTTAAAACTCGGTAAAGGAGATTCATCCTCTCATCTTTCCGATGTGAGTACCCTAAACTATGTAATAGTAACAACTGCTATTTTCATACCTTATAAATGGCAGAAATGTGGTGTTTACTGCTGTATAAAAACATACTTTAATGATTATATCCTAGATATTGGTTTTAAAGATCCAAAAAGTGACTGATTAACGGCATTTGTTAACAGAAACTCGTAAAATGCATCGTTGCCAGATCCTTTCGTTAACAAGCAAAAACATTTTTACTGCTTTTCAGGTGCACAGTGACTGAATTCTGGAGCGTGTTAAAATTGTGGATGGGAAGAACAGAGGCTGTATTGCAAGAAGCGGCCCACTTTTCCCTGAAGCCAAATCCACCCATTGCTAAGCACCTGAAACTGACAAGTAGAACAGCTCGTATAGGACCCAATGTTAAGGCATAGCAAGCAAGTGACAAAGACGCATCCGTCAATAAAAGGCAATCAATTGGATACTGTATGTCTTGAATCAAATAAGTCACTGCGCACATTTAAATGTAAAAGGAAATCTTGGACATTCCTTTAAAGAATTTCCAGCCGCTGTGCCTGTGATGCATAGAATTGAATTGTATTTTGTGAAGCCCGCTGCTTCCCACAGTTCGGCATCCAACTGAAAGCTGGAGAAAGAAAAGAGAAGATTTAGGGCCAGATGTAGGTAAATGTGAAATACCGATTTCTTAATACCGAATTTTACAGATTTGGTATTAAGAAATCGGTATTTCCGATGTAGGTAAAAATTCGGTAATTTTTACCGAATCTGTAAAATTTGGAAAAAAATACCGAATCCTTAATACCGATCGGTATGACCGATTCTTAATTACCGAATCGGTAAATACCGAATCGGTAATTCAAAATTCCTGCAATTGAGGAATCAGCCAATCCTGTGAATCCCATTTACTCCCAACAAGGAAGTGGCCACACCCAAGCAGCTGCACTGAACCAGAAGCTGTTGGAGAGGCAGGCAGCAGAGAAAGACAAACAGGAGCAGCTTTACTACCGGACATCAAACACCAGAATGGGCAGCCAGGACAGGGAAACTGATGGTGCAGAAAGGAAAAGAAAACTTAAATTTAGTGAGAGGGAGCTGGAGATCTTAATTGAGGAGGTGGCAAAGGAACACACCATTTGGTAAAAAAACACTACAAGTGCCTGAGTCACAAAAAAGAAAAATATGGATTGGAATCCAGGACCTCATTAATTCCATAGGTGTGACCCACTGTGACGTGGACGACCTAAAAAAGAGGTGGTATGACCTCAGGAGTATGGCGAAGAAGAGGATGTCTGAAAGGAAAAAGCAAGCAAACCTGACAGGTGGAAGAAAAAATAGAGCACCTGCAGCGACTGCCCTGGAACTGCTTGTGGAGTCCACTATTGAGCCTGAGAGTGTCAGCGGCATCAGGGAAGCAGACAGCTCAGCCAGAGCTGCAACCAAACAAGGTAAGATGCATGCACACCAAGCTGCGCCCCCCACTCCCAAACCCCATTCCCCAATGAGGCAGCGTGAATCTCACTCCAGTGCAGGTTTTACTAAACACCAGCAATGCATTATGGGAGATGTAGTCAGTGTAACACCTATCATAACAGTCAGCCCACTGAACCCAAAGGCATGTGACACACATCAGTGATAAGCAAGCAGAGGACAGTCAGATTTATTGGCAGACATGACATTTATTTGCATGCAATTGCTGCCAGAAAAGTGAACTAATATACAATCTGTCTCCACAGGCGAGACATCGCGCAGGGCTGCGCCAGGCAAGGTAGGAAAGGCACCCCGGAGAGATAGAGTGGAGGAGGAGGATGTAATTTCGCCTGCCGGCCACACCACAACACCACCACCGTCAACACCACCACCGTCAACACCACCACCATCAACACCACCACCATCAACACCACCACCACCGGCAATAACACCGGCATCACGAACGGCATCACCAGCAGTGTCACCAATTCCATCATCTCCAAGACCCAGGAGGCATGCAGTTGCCAGCCTCCAACAGATGGAGTTGTCCGACGAGGACTGCAGGGGGGAAGAACAGCCAACGGTGCCAGACGACGGCAATAATGCCAGTACACAGTCCCCCACAGAGCGACCACACACAGGTGCCAGACGCCGCAGGGCTAGGGCACACAGTCCAGCTTTGCAGGGCGAGGATCAGAGTGTCTATGCAGGTTTGGAGGTGAACATGTTGAAGGTGCAGCGCCTGCAAGGAAAGGCAATCAGATCAGTTCAGCGGCAGATGGGGCACATGAAAGGCACACTTGCAGTGCATAGAGAAGGACATCTGCACAATGAACACAACACTGGCTGAGGGAATGAAGGACATGGCTGAGGGCTTGAGGGAAATGTCAGACTCAGTGAGGCTGCTGTGCAGCAAGATGGACGATGACAGAATGGCAAGGCGCAGGGAGAGGCAGAAAATGGAGAACTACACCAAGGCGGTGAACCGCCTCTCCACTGACACTTCTCTGTTCTGCAGGCACTCGGTGGCCATGCAGGAGGTGATGGCACACGGCAGCCGGGATGTGGCAAGGGGGCTGGTGACAGTGAACACTGCACTTGAAGTGCTTAAAATAATCAGACTGACAATACTGGTGCAGGTGATGTGGCGGACAGTGAGGAGACAAATAGCCGCAGTAGTGAAACGCCTCCTGTTACATAGTCCAGGAGGCGCACCGGACGGCAAAGTGGTGGCACAGGACAGATTGCCAGTGAGGACAGTGTACACAGAGGAAGCAGCAATATTGTGCGTGGGCGCAGGAGGTAATGCCAGGCACACTTGTTTTTGATACATGGGTGAATTAACCCATGACGGCTTTGTAGGCTGTTTGGAATTGGGACTGCTATGTTAAGCCCTTCATAATGTAGTGTAGTGACATGCTATTAAACTACGTCACTCACACACATTTACTGGCTGTGTCTCCTTACTTACCCAGAAATAGTTCAGTGTAATCTCAGCCCGTCTTTGTCTCCCATCTGGTGCTGGTGCCGCTCCTGCTGCGCTGGACTCTGGCTGTGGACAGTCATCGTCATCGTCCTCAGAGTTGGTCAAATCGACTGCTGTCCCTTTCTTAGTTGCCAGGTTATGCAGCATAGCACAAGTAGCGATGATCTTGTAGCAGATGATGGGTCGGTACTGACGGGCACCTCCGCTTTTGTGGAGGCAGCGGAACCTGCTCTTCAACAGTCCAAACGTCCGCTCCACCACGTTGCGTGTTGATTTGTGCGCAGCATTATATCGGCTCTCACTTGGGGTTGATGGGTTCAGGTGAGGAGTGAGGATGAATGCCCGCACGGCATATGCGCTATCACCTAGGTGAGAAAGGAAGTGCCATTAATAACAACACCAACACATTCATCAGCAGTATACATCAGGGTGTGTCACAGTGATTTACCTAGCAGGTATCCTTTTCCAAATTGTCCCCCAGCCAGACGTGTGTATATCCCACTGTTGCGGAATATGTAGTAGTCATGGGTGCTCCCAGGACATTTTGCAACGATGTCGGTGATGATGTTGGCCGCATCGCAGATGACCTGCACGTTGATGGAGTGGGTGGATTTTCTGTTACGGTAGATGTACTCGTTGGCCGCAGGTGGGCAGATAGGTATGTGTGTCCCATCAATGCACCCTATAACATGCGGGAACTGTGCCTTTTGGTAGAAGTCTGTTTTTGTTTTCTGCAGTTCGGCCTGTGTGGTGGGGAAGCGTATGTAGTGATGCATCCTTTGCATCATGGCATCCAGGAAATTGTTAAGGAAGCGAGACAGGCAGCTCTACGACACACCACCTGTCGCAGCTATCACCCCCTGGTAACTTCCTAATGCTAATAGGTGGAGGCTACAGAGCACCTGGACATGTAGTGGTATAGCGTGCGCCCTTGGTGTAGGATACTCCAGGAGTGGGTGCAGGTCCCGTATCAGGTCCAGGATAGTTCGGGGGTGTAGCCTGTACCTTTCATGAATTTCTGCCTCAGTGAGTTGAAATAGTGTGATGCGCTGTCTGTATATCCGCTCCTCCCTTCTCCAGATCCTCATTCCTGCTGCCTGTAGTCGTAGCTGCCTTGCAATAACGTAGAGGGCCGCCATTGTGTTGAGACTGTTGCATATTGGGGCTGTTTAAATGCTGTGCACATGATTACCAGCTGCTTTGAGTCAGTGGTAATTACCGACTCTTAAATACCGAATTTCATGAAATTCGGTATTACCGATTTTTGGTACATCTCTTTTACCAATTCTTATTTACCGAATCGGTATTTGGGGTTTTAGGTATCTCCGATTCGGTAATAAGGAATCGGTAACTGGTTTTCCTTATTTTACCGATTCCATATTACCGAATCCATTCGGTATTATGAAAATTGCAATTGGCTAAATATCGGTCGGTAATGGTGAAATTTACCGAATTTCACCGTTTCCGACCGCTATTTAGCCACCTACATCGGGCCCATAGTGAGTGGACCAGGGATTAAGTTCTGAAACCAGATTCAGAAGAATAGACACAAATATTTGGGGGTAGGGGCTCATTACAGAGCCTAGAGGAAAATAAACTGAAAAAACTCCCTTCATGTCTCGCCTTACTGACGTGGAATTGTGACCAGCTTACCATGGATGGAGCGAAGGTCACAAGTAGGTTTACAAGACTAACCTGGTTACAGAGATACTTAGGGCCTGTTTTGTGAAAGGCTCTGTACATCAGGCAAGCGTCCTAGAAAACAAACAGTTTCACAACAAGGAGCCAGTGGAAATCAACCAGGTGACCAGAGGTCAGATGATGATGGTGGATGATGAGAAGAAATCTGGTTGCAGCATTTTTGGTGATCTGGAGGTGATTGATAAGAAAGTTTGGTAAGCCAAACTATAAAGATTTGCCGTAGGCTCGGTGAGAAGTAAGGAGTGCCTGGACCAGTGTTCGCACCTCAATGACCCCGAACGCGCACAGTGTCTTGAGTGCAGAGCGCACACATCCCGGGAGAGCGCTCAGGCCGCCGCTTTTAAAACGCGAGCAGCGTGAAAAATGGTAAGTGTCTGATTGTGGGGACGCGTTCCATAATAAGAGGCTCCTGCACTTAATACATTTCTTTCTTAATGGGCCGCGGCAGCGGGCTGTTTGTGGGCATTTGTGAAAATATTTGTTAATTGTAGCACCGTCATTGCGCAAATACATTTGGGTGAACTAGAGTAAATTGAAAGTGTACAATATTTATTAAAGGAAAATCATTGTCCTTTATATCGCAAAGATGTTTGTTACAATCCCAGACTCAGGGGTGTAGCTTCCTTTGGTGCTGCAGGTGCAGTGGCCCGTGGCTCAAACAGGCCCATTTAACCCCGATTATTGCTGTATTTTGGCATTCAGATTGCAGCATAGTGCTTCATTGCTTTCTCGTCCTAAGGCCCATGACAGTGTCTACGATACCTGGCAGCCTTGAAATTAATTGAGTTCTATATCACTGTATCTAAAACTACCTTGTCCTCTTCATACAATTTACAGCCCAGATACAGCAGGGTCTCAGTTAAGTATAAAAAAAGGTAAGTGGCCAAGAGAGGCACGGTGATTTCGATAAGCACTTCTGATAAAGGAAGATCCTCCTCCAGTTACTGCACAACCAGTGGGTGGATGACGATCAGGGTAGGGGATCCCTGGCTTCCTTTGGAGGGAAAACGCGCCGCGGGAGGCATGTATTCACCCACAACAAAGAATACATTGGTTAAGAAAATGCTTTTTCTCTATTGGTTGTCTGACTTTGAAAATGCAACCTTTGTTCTATATGTATCAATTGTAGGAACATATAGATGCTGGAAATGGTACAGTTCTTCAGTTATTCCTCTGACTACAGAAAAATTAAGCGCAAAATCTTAGTAAGTCTCCCCCTTAGTGTGACATTTTCTCGAGAGTGTGAAACCAAGCGATGAAGTGCATGGAAAGAAATAAATATTCAAAATGACACCCTCTCGATCAATAAGACCTACACTATCTTGAAACTGCTTCAAAACCCCTGAAATGGAAAGTTAAGATACTGATATGATTTGTGTGCCCAGAAGATATAAAAGTAAAGAAATAATCCTAAAACATCTCATACCCCCCATACCTTTGCACTTTATTGCATCATAATACAGCTAAGCACATCCTGCTGAAATCAAATGAACACAGGGCAAATATCTTGATGTTGCAGACAGTACAATAATAAGAAAAATCACTTAAAGCTGAAATTTTTAAATGTTATAGGTACATACTACAATGAACAAATATGAATAGTAAGCAGTTTTAAAAGTGTTTTGGAGGTGATCTATGAGTGACTAACACTTAAAGTAAACATATACAGAAATGGCGGCAAGTTACAATGAATACATTCAGTATCAGGTGCCTTTGCAGACTCTTTAAATAACAACTAATGGCCAATTTTTCTCTGGAAAAGGTAACAACCCTAGGGTGAGTTACTTGACTGCTGTTTTCCACCAGTGCCTGAGAGCAGCTTTGTTTTCATTCTTGAGCTGCGACGTGTTTTGTTGCTTCAGCCAGGGAGGAAGGAAAAAGTCTATAGCTGCAATTTAACCCTTTCAGTGCTCATGAGGTTGTGGTTCCATCATGAGCCACGGTTGGCGTGTGCTCATGGCAGAACTGCTACGCCATGGCACCCACCCATGGGGGAAGCACTGGCGCTCCCCCTATGGGCAGCCCAATATCGTGCCACAAAGGGGGATGGCAGCCGAAGAGTTTCCGCTGCCACCCCCTACCCCCCCTCGGCGATCCTGTGACTTCAGCGCGCACTGCTTGCCACAGTACTACTTCCAGGACTATCAGCTGTGGTTGCATAAGGCGGCGTTTGTGCAGCTAACATTTCTTCTAATATATCATAACCTGAATCACTGCCGCCTCATTGTCGTCCTCTTTGCCCTCCATATCTTTAGCATTTTTCTATTTTCCTTTCTCCGGCATTTCAGTAGAAATTGCTGGATATATTCTAGTGCCTCCAACTATGGCTTTCCTCCATCTCGCTGTTTCTCATCCCATCAAGAATCTGCATACTTACGCATTGCTCTTTTTGTCATTTTCTGATATCTTTCTCTTTCTTTGGCTCATGCAGTCTTTTCCCATATGCTTAAAGTTTAAAATTTCAAAGGTCTAGGTGGTGGCTTCATCTCACATAATTTTTCCCTTAATTTGTCAATTATTCGTATTTCAAAACTTCTGTATTTTGGAAACTGTAATGGACCCTCTTTTTCAGTAATTTGCACCATTGACAAAGCAAAAAACATTTAATTAATCCCACTTCAGTTAACATAAAATGTGCAGGCATACCCTCAGGTGGTTTTCACAAGATTTGTAAGGTAAACAATTCACAGTTCAATGTTATGATTATTTTCCGCAAAAGTAACATTTTCCTTCCAATCCTGTCTCAGTTATTTGTCAAAATCCTGTTAACAAATCCCAACGCGGCATTCACAAAATCACTGACCTATCACAGCGTGCCACCTTGACGTCGACAACCAATCCCAGCAACGAAAGCACGCCAACCTTCTAATCTCAGTGCAAACCACTATGATGCAGGATCTCACTCCTTGGAGTCAAAGTCAACTCTAACATTATTTTGGCAAAAGCCATAAAAGTATACAATAAATAGGATCAAAATATGAAAAACACAACACTTTGAAAAGGGTAAGAAGTCTCGATTAGCAGCACATATCTGTGCAAGTTATAAATGGTGCACATGTTTCTCACATATAAGCGCCAAATGATACAGATTCCAACAAGTAGCATGTTCCAGTATGTCGCAACAAAATGATTACAGTCAATTAATGACAGTCCTTCTTTTTGCCCACATAAGACCCAGAAATTTTGTGACCGCACAGGCATACAATGCACGACAATCGTCTCTCAGTATCCTCAAGGCAGTACGATGGCTGGAAGTGCCCAGTTGTTTACAGATAGGTGGCATCCATGTAGAGCGAAACTGGGCGTATGCCAGACACATGAGTAACACCTGCAGTACGGACTCAGTTTGATCTTCACAGAAATGGTAAACAGTAGAAACTGATCCCACTCACTTAGCAGTAAATGACTTCAAGGGGAGTTACCCCACTCTGAAATGATGGAATAAATCCCAATAATTCCCTAGACCATAAATAGATTTATTAATTCAAGAAATACCCAGTCAGGGTAGTGCCTGCAACTTTGTGTTCCTCCCTGTGTAATGTAAATAGCCATTACAGTTTTTTCAAAACGCCCTTCGAAGGAATTTGGGCTGAAGTTGAATGGAACCAAAAATCAACAAGGCCGATGAAAAGCAACAGTTTTTTTAAATAAAATCAGCCAAGGAATTTTGTTGAATAGGTCTACCTTGATGACATCTTGTAGGGCGGCAGCATAGTGCACCAACTCTGGGGTAGCCCAAATTCTTTGCCAAAATAGCGAATGATGTAAGGATGCCTTGAGAGCTCCCTTTTTAAGCCCATATCAAAAGATAGAGGATACAACGGTGTACTGGTTGGAAGAGAGGATAATGATATCACAAATGTAAAACAACAAAGCACACAACAGCTGACCTAGGTCAAGCACTTCATTTCCACTAGTTATATGTATCAACAAGCGAGTGCGACAACTCCCGGCATCCGCCATTGAAAGATGCCAATTTGGTAAGAAAGTCCACAAGAAAGGAAGGAGCACTCGACAGGGAACACACTTGTGTTCAAAAAGTTCTTCTTTTTATTTAAAGCTGTTTTTGATTAAAACCGGCACACAGCCAACGCGTTTTGTTCCCTAGTGCCTTGGGAACTTTGTCAGGGCTTGCTAGGAATATCAAGTAATTTCAAGTAGACCAAGCTATTTCAAAATAGTTCTTTTGGGGAACATATAGAACCTAATGCAGATTATTCAGCTCAATCAGTCCACGCTATTCTATATGATTGGAGAGGGCATCCAAAGTAGACAACAAGGAGTTTAACAGTAGTTCACAAATAAAGTGACACACGGGTACAATAAATTTGTCGCTAGCTACCATGCTATCTGGCAGGTGTCCGCCATCGCTGAGATACTGACTACGGGTTTTATTTGTGCCCATGTGTTACTACATTTTGCGAATTACTGGTATAATCCATGTGGTCCAATTCTGATGCCTGTTTCAATTTCTAAAGACACCGATTGCGGGCTTTATCTGTACCCGTGTGTCACTATATTTGCGAACTACTGTTAAAATCTGTCAGGATTCATTCCCAGTTGCACGCTGGCTGTACCGCTAGCGCGAACCAGGAAGTAAAGGACTAAAACACTACAACTCCCGGCATGCTCTGCGAGTCATACCCCACGTGACCGCGAGGCAACGTCGGAAGTAGCGTAAAGGCGGCGGTCCGGGAAGAGGACGCTGCCGATGATTCAGGTTGTTTGCGGACATCAGACTTCGCCGGAGGACTACTCGACAAGACGGTAAGAGTGCTGTATAGCACGTTCCAGGTACCGCTTTACTCGAGAGCTTGAAGCCACGAGAGTTGGGGCTTCACTTCTTTGTTAGACCCTCCTCCTCTGTTGGAAGAGCCCTGGGCTGGGCTCGTGCAGAGGAGGTTTTAGACCCCCTCAAAAAGGGACCTTGCCTAGGGTTGTTGTGTTTGGGGAACGAGACCAGTACGCGACGGTCTCTTGGATGTGAAACATTGCTCATGGTCATTTGATGAACTATTGCGATACTATCCTACGTCTTTTCTGTCGGCAGCAACCAGACAGGTTTGGCAGTGCCCGGACAGTCGAGTCGTTTACTGTACTTCATTGCAAGAGTTGCGGGGCAGGACACCTGATTGGTGACCCCTTTCTCTGACACTCAAGCCGCTATTTTGTGCATCACAGAGGTTGTATTGGTGCCAAGTCTTTTAAAGTGCATGTTCTTCTGCCGCAGGGCATTGAGGAGTATCAATGTCCTGGGCTGCTTTCTTATCCTATAGACTGTGAATGCACTGCTACCCTTCAGGATACTCAGCAACTTGGTTGTCCTGTATTTTGTTCCTTTTTCTTTATCCAGAAGAGAGAGAGAGCATAGGGCGAAGCCCGCAGTATTCGCCTGAAGCCATACCAACCTATCACTGTGGTACGTGTTACAGGGGTTTCTGTGAAGTAGACGTTCCATTGAGGGGTTTGGGGAACAGGGTGTTACTCAACGTACTTGTTCTTCTTTGTCATCCCTAGTGCCAGGCAGCGGAATACGCAAACGCCCTACTCTCTTCTGGTGTTCATGGTTCTGGTTATTTTCCTTTACAGGTAGGGGGAGGAGGACTGCTCTAGAGTCAATTTACAATCGCATCGGTTTTGAATCTGGCCAGAGAGGCTGTGATACACATACTGATCTTATTTTCCTGAGTCATTTCCAGGTCTCCCTCCCTGCTGTACCTACCCTTTCCTTCTCCCGCTTGATAGCTCCAACAGTCTGTGAGTATTACATTCCAGACTTGGTGTTATCGGGAGGTGGGCCCCCATAGAGCATCAACACCACTCCGAGGATTTGGGAAGGAGGTGTCTGACAGAATCATCGGCCCAAGTATATTATATCCTCCCAGTGGTGTCAAAGCTAGAGATGGCCACACTAGAAGACGTGATGGCCGCTCTTGTGTTGGTCCAAACCGAGCTCGCGGCCTCACGTCAGGAAACGGCTGCGTTACAGAACAGGCTAGAAAGGTTGCAAAGGAATCCGTTTGACGCAGGGGCCACACACCCGACACCGGTGGTAGTAGAAGTGCCATCACAAATACCCATAGCCCCCCCTGAGAGGTTCCATGGGGATATAAAAAAGGTGCAGGTGTTCCTGACCCAGGTGCTTTTGCACTTCACCTGCAAACCCAAAATGTTCACGTCCATTCAGGCTCGGGTGGCTTTCCTGATCTCTTACCTAGGGGGTGAGGCAGCACAGTGGGCAGTTCCCATAGTACGAAGAGACGATCCCTTGCTTTACGATTGGGAAGAATTCAGGGTTCAATTCGAGAAAACGTTCGACCGGCGAGCAGAGACCTTCTCCGCTGACAAGGATCTTCTTGAGCTGCGGCAAGGCTCCTCGGATCTGGTCAGCTACCTTACCAACTTCCGCAGGCTAGTAGCAGAAACTGATTGGCCTGAAGCCAAACAGTCAGCCATCTTCTATCAAGGTCTCACAGACGAGCTGAAAGACGTCCTTGCCCAAATTGATCCCCAACCCCGTACCTGTGCCACGCTAGTTGAGCTCACCTTACGCCTTGACCACCGATTGAGAGAAAGAAAAGGGGACCACAGACGGAGGGATAGAGCCCTCAATGATCGTGGTTTCACCCCAGAAAAGGCACCTATAAAAGCAGAACCTATGGAGATAGGGGCCGTGAGAGCTTCCTTAACGCTCAGTGAGAGGGACCACCGACGCAAGCAAGGGTTATGTTTGTATTGCGGCAAAAAAGGACACTTCCTTTGTGACTGCCCTGTTAAACCCAAGTATAACCGTCCTCGCTTTGGTCAAGCAGCAGCAGCAACGGCAGAACAGGGGACGGAAAAACGCAACGCTTGAGGCAACCAGAAGGGAAACCCTCAAGCACATGTTCTATCACTTCAGTGAACTCCATCGTATCCGAAGCTGATCATTTTTTTGTATCCTTAAGTCTGCGTGTCAACCAGGAACAGAAATGTCAATGATGTGGAATACCACGCACACCTAGGTTAATATGAAATAAACCAATGTCTAAAAGTTCTGAGCGTGCTGAAGAGGAGTCGTCCTCTAAACCAGGACGGAAGAATACAAGCGCTAGTTGCACCACTCTGCTATGAGTGGTGTCCCTCTTATAGCACAGCGTGAAAGGTGCGACAAAGTCGCAACGAATCCAAAGAAAGTTCAACAAGGTAAATCTTGAGTTTTATTCAACGATAATATCCATTATCTCCATGAATATTTGAAAAATAAAGATGTTTTGGCAATTCCAAGTATCGTTTGAGAGTAAACAAAGGAAAATCCCCAATGCATTTCAGGTGGGTAACCCTTCATCAGGAGGAGTCCTAGAAGGTAAAGGTAGGAGTGAATCTCGCGTCCCCTTAATCAATGATTGTCAATAATCAAAGTAGTGACTACCTAACAAAATGAGAAATATATGCGTGTGTCACAATTACAAAAACCAACCGAAACGAAAAGTGATGTGAGGTTAAAGAGCCACACAGGTACAAGACGATAATTGAAAATAAAGATAAAAAATAAAAAATAAAAGATAAACGAGGAAACGATGTCCAAAAAAGTGAGTCTAAATCGACTAAAAGTTAATCAGCGTGTTAGAGAAAGTTTCTAGATAACCAAGACCGTCGCTGTGATTACGACGAGTGCAAGAAAGGAAATGGAATCTATTGTGACCCAAATAGACAAGAATCGCACTGCTAAAAGTGAATTTACCTTAGATAATCCAGTGCGAACGTGTAAGATGCTCGCGTTAGCAACTTCAAATGTCGACTGATGTTGGTGTGCATTTATAAACAGTGAAAACGGGCTCAAAAGATGCCGTGAAATTCAAGGTCGAGTATGTAACGCCAATCGGCGGCAATCTTGGAGTGGATAATCACATGTATTTACAGCAGAATGAAAGTGTCAACAGGACGAAAAACGAACAATGTTCGAGAAATATTCACAATGAAGGAAAATAAAATGTACAATATTCAATGAGGGAAAATAAAAGGTACAATAACATGCATGAATTATAGGTGATGTTCACGGAGGGAAAAAACGTATTGACGTTTGTGTTTGTTAAAATGATAATAAAGTATTGCAAAAAGTGTTGAAAAAACGAAAGAGAAAAAAAATGTGAACAAAACAAGAACCAGAGATAATCACGATAAAAACTGAAAACCAGAACATGCATGGACCACAAATAATATTAGTAAAAGATAACAAACATGTAAGAATGCGTATGATTAGATGAAATCTATTAAGGAAAAATGAGAACTGAAAGATAATGGAGTGTATGAATAATAAGGAAATTAGGAAAGATAGAATGAACTATAACACCAGAGAGATAGTAAAAAAATATCGAGAAATAGAAATGATGAAAAGTAACAGATACAATGCTAATCACAAATTAATGCACGGAATCCGAAACATAGTACATAGCACAATAAATGTTTAAATGAAGCAACTAAGTTCAATTCGATCATTGAGTCCATACGGTACCAAGGCGTTCATTTTGTACATCCAGGATGTTTCACGTTGAATTAAAAACTTGCGGTTATCTCTGTCTTCTTTGAGAGGAACAATTTCACAAACTAGGAATCGTAATTGACTGATGTTGTGGTTGTGTTCATTGAAGTGTGTGGCGACTGTAGATTTCAAATTCTTGTTCCGGTGGACATGGCTTGAACCAATGGTTGGAGATGTTTATCGAGGTACTTCCCCACTGGTTCATGAAGTGAACCCCGAGTGGAGACAATCGGTCTCATTGGTGGATCAACTAAGTTTTTATAAATTTTGGGTAACATGCGTAACGTAGGACACTTTGGAAAATTTAGATTAAGAAATTTGCGCTCCGTTTCTCCAATGGTACCATGTAGGACTGCTTTGTCGATGATGTTCTGCAAAACTAGTTGAATGTCAAGTGTGGGACTATGATCCAAGATTGAATAAGTACCAGTATCAGATACGTGTTCTTCCAATTTACGGTTGTAATGACTTGTGTCCATTACAACGAGTGCACCCCCTTTGTCAGCGTTGAGGAAGATGATGTTGGAATCTTGAGCTAGGTGTTTTAGTAAAGATTTATCTTTAGATGTTAAATTGCATTGTTTGATCTTATTGTGTCTGAAGATAATTTGCAAGTCGTGTTTCACTAAAGTCTCAAAAGTGTCCAGAACTTTGTGGCTCACAGGAGCCATAAAAGAACTTTTGGGCTTCAAACCTTGCAAAGTGTCAGTTGGTCGTTTTAACCTGCGCATGAATCTATGAAAGCTTACTTCTGCTTCCAGAAGATTTGAAGAATACGTCGGAACAAAGGAAGACCCTTTTTGAATAAGTTTCATCTGAAATTTGTCAAGAGATGTTGAAGAAATATTAATGACGAGATTGTCGGGATCGTTCAACGTTGGCTCCTTGTCATTCTCTTTTCTAAAGATGGAGCTGCAGACGTTTCTTTTCTTGCCCCTCCTGGGTCTCCGTGGTCTGATTGGCTTGCCCCTAAAAAAGGAACCGCAGAAGAAGATGTTGAGGTGGAGGTAGATGGAATCTCCGTGTCCCTAGTGACTTCTGTTCAGGGTGGTTCTTTGCGTGACAAGTTTCTGGGTTTGTTTCGAGTGACATCAGAATCACTGCTCACAGGTGATGTGTCAGTATCAGACGCTTTAGATGGTACTTTAAACTGACGTCTCCGTGCGTAAACTTCTGCCCAATTATAAACTTCTCCAAGTTTATAATCTATGTTGTCCCTGCGAAACTTTCATAGTTTTCTTTCATTTACTTCTTGCTTGTGTCTCTCAAGTTGTTCGTTGATTTCTGTGAGTGTCTGAGTGAGTTCTTCTGACGTCATTTTGGACGCTAGTTCACTTTTGAGTTGAGAAATTTCAGTATTCAATTCTTCTAGGATATTCGATAACTCTTCAATAATTAACAAGATGAGGTCCAAAGAACACTTATTCAGAATACCGTACCATCTATCGATAAATTTGGGGTCATTTTTGCAGAGGGATGGTTTTAAGGAAATTCTCAGACCCCTAGGAATGCGCTGAGCGCGATGATATTGAATCATGGTACTCGCATGTAATCGTTGGTTAATTTCTCGTTTCGTAAGATAAATTAACTGCTTAATGTTGCTTTGTACTGTGCCGGTTCCGGAGGGGGTCGATTCAATTTCTCCTATCAATGAATAGATACGTTTTGCTTCTTCATTGCCGAAGGCAAAAGATTCAGCTCGTTTGTCTGTAAGATTAGTGATGTCCTGATAGGCCATGTTGACTGGTGGGTGCTGTGGTAGTGGTTTAGCGAAGGAGAAATGTCAATTATATGGAATACCACGCACACCTAGGTTAATATGAAACAAACCACAGTTTAAAAGTTCTGAGCGTGCTGAAGAGGAGTCGTCCTCTAAACCAGGACGGAAGAATACAAGCGCTAGTTGCACCACTCTGCTATCATTAATATTTCTTCAACATCTCTTGACAAATTTCAGATGAAACTTCTTCAAAAAGGGTCTTCCTTTGTTCCGACGTATTCTTCAAATCTTCTGGAAGCAGAAGTAAGCTTTCATAGATTAATGCGCAAGTTAAAACTCAGACATTTTTTTGAGAACGTTCTTACTGAACCGTCCACACGACCAACTGACACCTTGCAAGGTTTGAAGCCCAAAAGTTCTTTTATGGCTCCTGTGAGCCACAAAGTTCTGGACACTTTTGAGACTTTAGTGAAACACGACTTGCAAATTATCTTCAGACACAATAAGATCAAACAATGCAATTTAACATCTAAAGATAAATCTTTACTAAAACACCTAGCTCAAGATTCCAACATCATCTTCCTCAACGCTGGCAGAGGGGGTGCACTCGTTGTAATGGACACAAGTCATTACAACCGTAAATTGGAAGAACACGTATCTAATACTGGTACTTATTCAATCTTGGATCATAATCCCACACTTGACCTTCAACTAGTTTTGCAGAACATCATCGACAAAGCGGTCCTACATGGTACCATTGGAGAAACGGAGCGCAAATTTCTTATTCTAAATTTTCCAAAGTGTCCTACGTTACGCTTGTTACCCAATATTCATAAAAACTTAGTTGATCCACCAATGAGACCGATTGTCTCCACTCGGGGTTCACATCATGAACCAGTGGGGAAGTACCTCGATAAACATCTCCAACCATTAGTTCAAGCCATGTCCACATACGTAAGAGACACTACTGATTTCTTAAACATCTTACTAAACTGCACTACTCAATGGGAGAATGACATGTATTTTTGCATCATAGACGTTACGTATCTGTACACGTCTATTCCACATGACCTTGGCATGGAAGCCATTGAATTATTCTTACTTCAGTCACAGATACCACATGATCTACAGGTTCTCTTATTAGAACTGTTACATTTTACGTTATACCACAGTTATTTTTGTCACAACAATCGTTTCTTTTTGCAACTCAATGGTACTTCCATGGGAAATTGTGCAGCTCCCAGCTACGCTAATTTGTTTATGCACAAATTTGAATTGGACCATATTATCAATAACGACCCATGGAAATCACATTTACTTCTTTTTTTACGTTACATTGATGACATTTTTTTAATTTGGCGTGGTCCAAAAATCCTATTAACTGAAGCCATTGATCAACTCAATCAGGTTAATGAAAGATTGAAATTCACGTTCAACATTGATGAATCTCATATCAATTTTTGGGATGTTCTCATCTACATCAAAGATCATCGCATAGAAACCAATTTATACAGAAAGGACACAGATAGAAACAATCTTTTACACTTTTCGAGTTTTCATCAACCCACACTCAAGAATCATTTACCATTCTCTCAGATTCTTAGGATTAAGAGCATTATTTCTGAACCTCATCATCTAGAACAACACATTTCCAGCATGGAACGTCGTTTTCTTGACAGAGGTTATCCGCCTGAAACTCTCGCCAGAGCCATTGATAAAACCCTCATGAAACAGAGGGTGCAACTATTGGATCAACAACAGAGAAACATCAAATCAACTACCAGAGCTGTCATTGTCACCAAATTTTCCACAGAAAGCTTTAGTCTCAAAAGGGCCATTCTCAAACATTGGCCCATGTTACAAGTTGAATCTGATTTCAATCAAATCTTTTCTGAAAGACCTTTATTTGCCTAACAAAGGAGCAAAAATCTCATGGAATTTCTAAAACCATCCAATCTAGCTCAGCCAACCTTGCCATATAAGGGCACTATGCCCTGCCATAATTGTGGTAACTGTAACAACGTCATTAAGGGGAACACTGTTCAGCATCCCACACGTGGATACAACATCAAACTATTTGTTTCAGCAATGTGCGACTCCAAAAATCTGGTATATATGTTGAAATGCCCTTGGGGCTTAACATATATTGGCAAAACAGAAAGAAAGATTAAAACACGCCTGAATGAACACAAGAGTAATATCCGTAACAAGAATTTGAAATCTACAGTCGCCACACACTTCAATGAACACAACCACAACATCAGTCAATTACGATTCCTAGTTTGTGAAATTGTTCCTCTCAAAGAAGGCAGAGATAACCGCAAGTTTTTGATTCAACGTGAAACATCCTGGATGTACAAAATGAACTCCTTGGTACCGTATGGACTCAATGATCGAATTGAACTTAGTTGCTTCATTTAAACATTTATTGTGCCATGTACTATGTTTCGGATTCCGTGCATTCATTTGTGATTAGCATTGTATCTGTTACTTTTCATCATTTCTATTTCTCGATATTTTTTTACTATCTCTCTGGTGTTATAGTTCATTCTATCTTTCCTAATTTCCTTATTATTCATACACTCCATTATCTTTCAGTTCTCATTTTTCCTTAATAGATTTCATCTAATCATACGTATTCTTACATGTTTGTTATCTTTTACTAATATTATTTGTAGTCCATGCATGTTCTGGTTTTCAGTTTTTATCGTGATTATCTCTGGTTCTTGTTTTGTTCACATTTTTTTTCTCTTTCGTTTTTTCAACACTTTTTTCAATACTTTATTATCATTTTAACAAACACAAACGTCAATACGTTTTTTCCCTCCGTGAACATCACCTATAATTCATGCATGTTATTGTACCTTTTATTTTCCCTCATTGTATATTGTACATTTTATTTTCCTTCATTGTGAATATTTCTCGAACATTGTTCGTTTTTCGTCCTGTTGACACTTTCATTCTGCTGTAAATACATGTGATTATCCACTCCAAGATGGCCGCCGATTGGCGTTACATACTCGACCTTGAATTTCACGGCATCTTTTGAGCCCGTTTTCACTGTTTATAAATGCACACCAACATCAGTCGACATTTGAATTTGCTAACGCGAGCATCTTACACGTTCGCACTGGATTATCTAAGGTAAATTCACTTTTAGCGGTGCGATTCTTGTCTATTTGGGTCACAATAGATTCCATTTCCTTTCTTGCACTCGTCGTAATCACGGCGACGGTCTTGGTTATCTAGAAACTTTCTATAACACGCTGATTAACTTTTAGTCGATTTAGACTCACTTTTTTGGACATCGTTTCCTCGTTTATCTTTTATTTTGTATTTTTTATCTTTATTTTCATTTTATCGTCTTGTACCTGTGTGGCTCTTTAACCTCACTATCACTTTTCGTTTCGGTTGGTTTTCGTAATTGTGACACACGCATACATTTCTCATTTTGTTAGGTAGTCACTACTTTGATTATTGACAATCATTGATTAAGGGGTCGCGAGATTCACTCCTACCTTTACCTTCTAGGACTCCTCCTGATGAAGGGTTACCCACCCGAAATGCATTGGGGATTTTCCTTTGTTTACTCTCAAACGATACCTGGAATTGCCAAAACATCTTTATTTTTCAAATATTCATGGAGATAATGGATATTATCGTTGAATAAAACTCAAGATTTACCTTGTTGAACTTTCTTTGGATTCGTTGCGACTTTGTCGCACCTTTCACGCTGTGCTATAAGAGGGACACCACTCATAGCAGAGTGGTGCAACTAGCGCTTGGAACCAGGAACAGAAAGACATCAAGGCCATGGTGGATTCCGGAGCCATGGGCTGTTTTATGGACCGGGACAAAGCTGATCGGTTAGGATTACAACTGGTCGGCAAACCAAGTCCCGAACCGGTATATGCGGTGGACGGCAAGGAGGTAGAAGCTGGACCCATTAGGTACAACACAACTGAGTATGTTGTTACGTATGAAGGATACCACCAAGAATGGCTCTCATTCAGGCTCCACAGTATGTGGTAATACTGGGCCTCCCGTGGCTGCAAAAACATGAACCGACCATAAATTGGTCCAAAAAGACCTTGCGTCTGAATTCTCCCTACTGTCAAGAACATTGCCACCACCCTCTACAGAGACCCTCCGAAACCTTAGCAGCTAGGCATCACATCGCCACAGTCGCAGAAAAGAACGTAGACCTACCTGCATGCTACGAACGGTATAGCAGCATGTTCAGCGATACCGAAGCTGCAGTGCTTCCACCGCATAGGGAGTATGATTGCAGGATCGACCTCTGTGATTCCTTGTGGGCGTCTATACGCTCTTACGCTACCGGAGAATGAATATCTCCGCAGATATTTGGACACCCACCTGGCGATGGGATTCATACGCCCCTCCAGGTCACCTCTCTTTTTTATACCGAAGGCCAATGGGGATCTACGTTGCTGTATAGACTATCGAGGATTGAACGCTATCATCATAAAAAATCAATACCCGCTACCATTGATTCCTGTTCTGTTGGAGCAGGTGAGAGCGTCAGGCATATACACAAAGCTGGACTTCCGAGGGGCATACCACCTGGTGCGGATGCGCCATGGGGATGAATGGAAAACCGCCTTTAAAACACGTTACGGCCTTTTTGAATACCTTGTTATGCCCTTTGGGCTACGCAACACACCGGCGGCGTTCCAGCTCTTCCTCATCGAAGTCCTAAGAGAGTTCTTGGACCATTTTGTCGTAGTGGCCATAGACGACATCTTGATATACTCAGCAAATGAGGAAGAACACGTCATCCATGTATGTCAAGTGCTACAGGCACTACAAAACCACTCGTTATTTTGCAAAATCACCAAATGTGAATTCCACGTCACCACGGTTGAATTTTTAGGGGTTATGCTTACCCCCTCAGGACAAATCATGGCAGAAAGGAAGATTTGGGCGATCATAGAGTGGCTACGTCCGACTACAGCAAAAGAAATACAAAGCCTGTTGTGTTTTGCCAACTTCTATAGGAGGTTTATCCAACACTTCTCAGACCTAGTGGCTCCCTTGACCCGTTTGATACGAAAGAACACACCCTTTCTGTGGACCCCTAAAACGCAAGAAGCATTTGATCGCTTGAAGGAGGCCTTTACGACAGCACCAGTACTTATACATGCCAATCCACGGTTACCATACATAGTGGAAGCAGACGCCCCTGACATAGCGGTGGGGGCCGTGTTATCCCAAAGGCACAAAACCACCGGACACCTGCATCCAATCGCGTATATGTCCAGAAAGCTAAATACAGCCGAACAAAATTACACCATTGCCGAAAAGGAGCTTTTGGCAATACGGGACGCCTTTCTGGAATGGAGACACTGGTTGATGGGAGCGGTCCACCAGGTAACGGTCTATTCTGACCATTGGAATCTCCAATACATGCGAGCCGCACGGCATCTCACTCCCCGTCAACTCCGGTGGACATTGTTTTTCGCAGAATTCCACTTTATTGTCACCTTTCGGTCAGGCACAGACAACAAAAAGGCCGACGCGTTGTCTAGGCAAGAAAACCCGGATCAACAGATCTCTGTTCCTAAAAAACCCATCATCGAACCAAGCAAGGTGCTATGTGTAGTACAGACGGACAGATTCTTACAGAAAACAAGAAAAGGGATACACACCTTTTCTTGGAGAACCTGGCTCAAGTACCATCCGGAATGGCACCTAAAACAAGGACTCTCCATGAAAGGCGCACAGTTACTAATTCCTACCCAAGAACTACGTAAGCTGGTCTTCTCATGGTGTCATAGTCTCCCATGTGCAGGACACACTGGTGGACGCAAGACCCTGGAAAAGGTTTTGAGATACTGCTGGTGGCCCACCGTCCGTCCCGATATCCTGCAGTGGGTCCGAGAATGTCCCATCTGTGCTCAGATGAAGACAGACCACCGACAACCCCAAGGACTGCTGCAACCCTTGCCCACTCCCGAGATGCCGTGGGAGTGTTTCTCTGTTGATTTTATAGTCGGATTACCCCGGGATCAGGGCAACACAGCGATTGTTGTGGTCGTGGATTATCTTACCAAAATGGGACACTTTATTGCATGCAAACAAGCCCCCTCGGCAGGACGATTGGCTCACCTCTTGCTAACACACATAGTCAGGTTACATGGCCTTCCCAAAGTCATAGTCTCAGATAGAGGGGCCGAGTTCACAGCCCTTTTCTGGAAAACCTGGTGCTGGAGTTACATATTTCCTCTTCCCTTTCCACAAGCTACCACCCACAGACAGACGGGCAGACAGAAAGACTTAATCAAACCCTCAAGCAATACCTAAGATGTTATGTAAAGAGCAACACAGAAGCCTGGGTGGAATGGTTATGGGTGGCGGAAATAGCGTATAATAGTACCACACAGTCCTCAACACAACACTCTCCTTTTCTCAGCAACTATGGCTTTCATCCTAAGTTTCACCCCTTAATACTCCCCAGCAAGGGACACAAAACACCTGAAGTGGGGGTGAGGCTATCACACATCCGCAAGACATTGGTTGCGACACGTTCCAATCTGCTGAGAGCAAAGATGGCTTACAAGGCACAGGCAGACAAACACCGAAGACCAAGTCCGAGATATAAAAAGGGTGATAGGGTGTGGCTATCAACTAGATATATTCGATTCAGGAAATACAGTGTTTTTAACCCAAAGTACATTGGTCCCTATCAGGTGGTTAAACACATCAATCCTGTGGCGGTAAAACTACAGTTGCCAGCCCATTTCCGAATCCACCCTGTATTTCATGTTTCACTTCTGAAACCTTCCCACTGCCCCATGCGAACAAGGCCTGACCCCATATGGGTACGCCAGGAGCAGGAGTACGAGGTTAAGGCGATCCTGGACGCCAAGAGAGTGAGGGGAGGCTCTGGTATTTGCTCGCATGGAAGGGATAGGGACCAGAGGTGAACACATGGGAACCTGCCAGGGCAGTACATGCACCTCGGTTGGTGGCCCGGTTCCATCGCCTACATCCAGACAAGTCCTCGGTCAGCCAGCGCCTTCCGAAAGAGGGATGTTCTGTCAGGATTCAATCACGGTTGCGCGCTGGCTGTAACGCTAGCACGAACCAGGAAGTAAAGGACTAAAACACTACAACTCCCGGCATGCTCCGCGAGTCACGCCACACGTGACCGCGAGGCAACGTCGGAAGTAGCGTAAAGGCGGCGGTCCGGGAAGAGGACGCTGCCGATGATTTAGGTTGTTTGCGGACATCAGACTTCACCGGAGGACTACTCGACAAGGCGGTAAGAGTGCTGTATAGCACGTTCCAGGTACCGCTTTACTGGAGAGCTTGAAGCCACGAGAGTTGGGGCTTCACTTCTTTGTTAGACCCTCCTCCTCTGTTGGAAGAGCCCTGGGCTGGGCTCGTGCAGAGGAGGCTTTAGACCCCCTCAAAAAGGGACCTTGCCTAGGGTTGTTGTGTTTGGGGAACGAGACCAGTACGCGACGGTCTCTTGGATGTGAAACATTGCTCATGGTCATTTGATGAACTATTGCGATACTATCCTACGTCTTTTCTGTCGGCAGCAACCAGACAGGTTTGGCAGTGCCCGGACAGTCGAGTCGTTTACTGTACTTCATTAAAAGAGTTGCGGGGCAGGACGCCTGATTGGTGACCCCCTTCTCTGACACTCAAGCCGCTATTTTGTGCATCACAGGGGTTGTATTGGTGCCAAGTCTTTTAAAGTTCATGTTCTTCTGCCACAGGGCATTGAGGAGTATCAATGTCCTGGGCTGCTTTCTTATCCTATAGACTGTGAATGCACTGCTACCCTTCAGGATACTCAGCAACTTGGTTTTCCTGTATTTTGTTCCTTTTTAGGTCTCGGGACCATCCGGTCTGCCGAAGGCAGAACCGGAAGTCCGGAGATTTAATGTTTCTGAGAGTGGCTCTTTAGCCCGCCTCTCTTTTTGGCTCTCCTCCATTGGCTGGCTTCCTAAACGGAGGCCAGCCATTGGAGGAGAGAGCCGTCCCTCCAAATAGGCTCCGTCTTTTTCAGATTCGGGGGCGTGTTCCGTGCTGTTCTTTCCACTTTTTAGCCACGCCCTTTTTCGAACAGCAGGAACACGCCCCCGAATCCGAAAAAATTTCGAAGCTTCCATCCGCCATTTTTTTGCTGTCGTCTGGCCGCGCCAGAGCGAAGCGATTATTGGTGTCAGGGCTCGCGCAGCGTCACATTTAAGTACAGCCAGCTTGTAAAAATAACTAGACCGCGCCGTCAACAGGCAGGCGGTGACGGTCAGAAGCTGGACTACGATCAGGTCAGGTTCCCTCTTAATACCTATGTAGAGAACATGTGTTGTTACCTATGAGAGATCATAAGAGAAGGAGTGTTTGAAGCACACGCCACTGAAGGAGTGACTCACACAGGGCGAGTGATGTTCACAAGGAGAGGCCAAGGGTTGAGTCCTGGACACTCTGCTCTTTTACCACTTTAGATATGAGTTCCTCCACAGAGGCCCTAAATAGCATAAGTAAATCCGGTCGGACAGGTATGTGTCTGTCCATCGGTCGGTTTGTCATCTGTCTTTGCGTGTGTGTGTGTCTGTGTACCTCCATTTGTGTTGTGTCTGCATAGGTGCCTTGCTTGTCTGCTAACGCGTTCATGGGTACCTTGCACGTCTATGTCTGTGCACACCATTGCCTTTATGCCATTAGCCCTATGCAGTGCTTTAAATGGGCCGGGACTCATCGGTACCCAGTACCGGCAGTTCTGAATGACCCACCCTTCAGTACCGGAGCTTGTCCTTAGCTAGGGAGAGTACCGACACTGATGGACTGCAGGGCGGTGGGCTTGGCAGGATCGGGTTAGGTACGTATGACTACCAGCGCAGGCGCCTCTCTGCTCCCGAGGGGTTTCTAGGCACATAGAGCCTCTGTGTACCCCAATGCGGAGTTACTGCTGAGAATCCAGCAGCGCTCCTCTGAAGTTCACCAGGGTTGCCTCGGCCTGCCAGGGGTGGAGAGGGCCCGCGTCACACCGTGGCCGACAGCAGGGTCTAATCTAGCCCTGCGAAGATAAGCACAAGGCGCCCCGACCTACCTTCCAAGCGGTGCAGGTGAAGTGCCGTGTCTTGTCGGCCAAGGTCGGCGCATGACCCGCTTCGCGGGTTTCACAAGACGTGAGTGAGGAACAGTCTGTGTGACCTGAACTGGATGAGAACCGCTCAGACCCCAACGGATCAGGGGAGTACAGGGCTCTTCAGCTCTGTGTGTAACCCTGGGCACACGGAGAGAGAGCCCTGTAGCAAGGAGAACGGGGGTCTGTGCAGCCTTAAGTACTCTGTCCTACATTACCTTTCAAACGACGTGCGTGTTCATCTGACGTCACTAGCGTTGGGCTCGAGTGTGTGTGCCTGCACTGTGTGTGCTTCTGTGGCCAGCTCTCACCGATATCAAAACGCTGCCAGCACTTCCTCGCACCCCTCAAACCCTGCTGTCAGACACCAATCTTTCACAAAAGGCAGTTTCCAAACAGACACATTATCATGTGCACTTTTAAAGAATGGAAATAGATGAAGTTACTTTTAACGAAATATGTCGACAAGCATTCCGCATTCACAATGCATTTATTCTATTACAAAATAAATGGCAGGTCACAACACGTGTGAT
Organism: Triturus cristatus; assembly: GCF_964204655.1. Lineage (NCBI taxonomy): Eukaryota > Metazoa > Chordata > Amphibia > Caudata > Salamandridae > Triturus > Triturus cristatus. The sequence goes on along the minus strand of NC_140595.1, from coordinate 266,197,095 downwards.
ATCAGACAATTGTGGCCTAATCCTCACTGGCAGGATACACTTTATTTTTAGCGCTTAGATTCATGCTTCATTGCTTAAGCACTGTAAATAACCGATGATGCTTTTACAGTTTTGTTGGTACTCAATTTCCCAACCTCCGGCCTGGAAGAGAAGTGCTTGCACCTTAACTCCAAACTCCGTGCCTCGTTTGGGTGAGGGCCGCCCTTATTTTCCCATTTAAAGCACCGCCTGTGTGGGTGAGGATTTGTGTATTTTGAGCTGTGCGTGTTTGTGCCTGTGAGTTTGTGGTCTGTGTGTGTGAAAGTGTGAGGTTGTGCGTGCACAGATTCCTGCCGGTGTGTGATGCATACGTGATTGCTTGCACCCATCTCTTTGAGTGGTCGTCCATCTCCCTGCCTGTCAATGTGTGTCTGCTTGTGTGTTGTTTGACTGCGTGTGCTGCTTAAGAGAGAGCGCGATAGTGTGTGCGTGTCCATGTGTGTGTGTGGCACTTGGCCCTTTCTCCAAGACGGCGCTTGAAGTGCATAACCCGCGTCATGTCTCCCTTGTCCTGCCACCCGATGCCCACACCGGCCTCAGTACATTCCATCTCTGCCTCTTCCGAGACATGGGCACAGCTGTCACCAGACTCACTAGGAAGGTCTTGCTGTAATAGAGGCGTGGGTGTCCTCGCTGAGGGTTCATGTCACTGAAAGGGGGCGGAGCAAGTTGGAAGAACCCAAAGCTGGGTGCTTTAGAAATGTGTTGATAGAAAATCCCACCCAGGGAGCCGGAGAGCGAAGATCTGAAGCCTTTGACAGGGCTATGTTTTAAAGTCTGTCATTAGTCAAGATCTATTGGTTTTACGAAAATTATATGCAAAATATTCTTACTTATGAGCAGTGGTGAAGTATGGGAACAGTGATGCTGCGTGCAATGGGGGCGGGGTCAGTGAGCGTGGCGGCGGGATCCACGGTGTGGTTTTTAGGTCGAGGGACCATCCGGTCTGCCAAAGGCAGAACCGGAAGTCCGGAGATCTTATGTTTCTGAGAGTGTCTCTTTAGCCCGCCTCTCTTTTTGGCTCTCCTCCATTGGCTGGCTTCCTAAACGGAGGCCAGCCATTGGAGGAGAGAGCCGTCCCTCCAAATAGGCTCCGTATTTTTCAGATTCGGGGGCGTGTTCCGTGCTGTTCTTTCCACTTTATAGCCGCGCCCTATTTCGAACAGCAGGAACACGCCCCAGAATCTGAAAATTTTTCGAAGCTTCCATCCGCCATTTTTTTTGCTGTCGTCTGGCCGTGAGGATCCATCCGTCCGGCGCCGTGTTGTTGTGCTGGTGGCGGCGCTGCCGGGGCAGGCTCCAGTTCGACGAGCAGGGATCCGCACCGTGCTTTGGATGCCTTTCCCCCTTGTGCCTACGGAGCTGGCATTTCCCCGGACTCGCAGTGATACCGCCGGAAATGGTGTTGGTTACAGACTCCCACGCTGGCTCCTGCGTGGTGTAAGCTATATCTAATGTTAACTTGTTTTTCATATAGCGCTCCATACTGCTTTATTACCGTTTGAGCGCTGTAAATAATGGAGTGCTATTACCCAATGCATTTGTTCTCCCATTTACCAAACTAAGACGGATGGGTGGTCCTTGATGTGGCTGGAACTTGTGACCCAAAGAAACTCGTGTTTTAGCAGCGAACTTAACCCAGTGTGAAATCCACGTTCTGTTGGCAGCGTGTCAGTTTCGAGCGAGTAAATCAATGTAGTTTTAAAAATAACTTACACCGATATCTTCTTTTCCAAGATTGCCCTTCAGTTTAATTAGAGTGCGGACATTTAAACTTTCAGAATCGTTGTGTCATTTATCTGGCTTGTATTTTCGATTCATATTGCTCTAAAACCTAAATCAATGGTATTCAAGAGCTCAGCTATCATACTGACATATGCCATTCCAGCTCCTCTCTGCTGACCACATTTCTTTCACTTTTTATTATTTTCGTTTATGATACTTCAGTTTTTAGCGAAAATCCAATCGTAGGCCATTGCTCGACTTTTCTCCTCTCTTGCAAATGGATACCAGCTCTTGCAGGTCTGTACATTTTAGAATTTTTAGGTGTCCTTCTAAATTTGAACAATCCTCTCCACCTGGCTCGAAATGTGCTTACTGTATGTCGTCTATTTACTTCTGTGCCAGGCTTTTCGGAGTGTGCAGGGCTGTCCCGCTGCTTGAACTCACTGTGTAACTTCTTTCTAAAAACTCCTTACTTGTTGCTTTTAATACCGCGTGCATTGCTTTATGAAATCGGTTTGGGTTGCCAACGTGACTTGCTCGCAGCTCACAGTATCAAACTTTCCATATAGTAATTGTAAAGCTGGCAGCTGACTCGTGCTGTTCGCTCGCTTATTATATGTTCAAATTCCACATCCTTAGCCCTGCGAGTCTAACTGATCTACACTCTCCCCCACTTCCTTGGCAGAGCATTCACGTCTCTCCCGATGCACTTATCGAGATGTAGTCAGAGCCCTGAAATGAGTTATTATGTAGTGGTAATTACTACATGTCAGGGTAAATAGAGCATTAATTTACTGACTTATATATGATAATGTGTTTTAAAAAAGTGCTGTTTATCACTTGTAATAAATACCGCATGTTTGCGGTCCACTTTAGCTATTAAATGCTTGTGTTATTTACTGCTAAGTACAAGTGTGAGAGGTCATTGACTCAATGCTACTGGTGCCCTATCAAGTCAAATTGCATTGTACAGAACCCTTCAGTCGTTTCGATCAGCAAGCTTCCATGTGATTGCATACACGGATATCAGTAGGCTTCAACCCTTCACAGATCTTTACTCCGTGCTGTAAAAAGGGCGTGCAGACAAAAATATGTATGGTCATGGTGGGGAATATGGAAGCAGATTACAGATCCGTTTAGTTCTGGGTCATACTGTGTCTGCAAAATATAGGTAACATTTTTTCACTTCCTAACCTGCATGAGCGCTTGGTGCAGTTTTGCAGCTGTGCATTTTGCCCCATTCCGAGTTTGACACCCTCGAAAAGATAATAAAATGCTAATAGCACAAGTTATCCCCCATTCTGACATGTGCAAACAGAACTTATGTCCTATTAGTTTCAAATGTGTGTACTATTTACTTCTACGATTTACAGCAAATAGTGGCCACAAACATCCAGGGTTTGCACCCAGATTGTAATCCCGTTTTGGGCACAAATTTGGGTTTGAACACAGAACGAGATTGCCAGTCCCATAGTGTTCGGGGCTTTGTTCTCCCATTTACCAAACTAAGACGGATGGGTGGTCCTTGATGTGGCTGGAGCTTGTGACCCAAAGAAACTCGTGTTTTAGCAGCGAACTTAACCCAGTGTGCCATCCACGTTATGTTGGCAGCGTGTCAGTTTCGAGCGAGTAAATCAATGTAGTTTTAAAAATAACTTACACTGATATCTTCTTTTCCAAGATTGCCCTTCAGTTTAATTGGAGTGCGGACATTTAAACTTTCAGAATCGTTGTGTCATTTATCAGGCTTGTATTTTCGATTCATATTGCTCTAAAACTGAAATCAATGGTATTCAAGAGCTCAGCTATCATACTGACGTATGCCATTCCAGATCCTCTCTGCTGACCACATTTCTTTTACTTTTTATTATTTTCGTTTATGATACTTCAGTTTTTAGCGAAAATCCAATCGTAGGCCATTGCTCGACTTTTCTCCTCTCTTGCAAATGGATACCAGCTCTTGCAGGTCTGTACATTTTAGAATTTTTAGGTGTCCTTCTAAATTTGAACAATCCTCTCCACCTGGCTCGAAATGTGAAGCTTAAAGTGTCAGAAACACAAAGTATCCAAGGTTCGTGCCTGCTGCCTTAAACTGCTCCAGCGTGAATGTGCAAACTTACCTTGCACAAACACTGTACACGAAAACAAGCAAAAGTTATACTCCCACCGGAGCCAAGTTCAGCAGCATGTGTGCTCCTCATCACGGGATCAGAACTCTGCAACATCTCACTAACTCACTTTCACTGTCTCTTTCACTACCTCTCTCTATCACACTACATCACAACACCACTCTGCTTACATCTCACTACCTCACAACATCCCTCTCCCTCACTACATCACTGTTTCACTACCTCACTCTTTCTCACTACATAACTCTCTCTACCTCACTACTCCACTCTATCTCACTACCTCACAACTTCTCTCTCTCAAAACATCACTACCTCACTCTCTAGCTCACAACCTCACAACTTCACTCTCTCTCACTCACTACCTCAATCACTCTCTATCTCACTACCTCACTCTTTCTATCTCACTAACTCACTTTCACTCTCTCTTTCACTACCTCTCTCTATCTCACTACATCACAACATCACTCTATGCTTATATATCACTACCTCAACATCCCTCTCCCTCACTACCTCACTCTCTCACTACCTCACTCTCTCACTACCTCACTCTCTATCTACCTCACTCTCTATCTCACTACCTCACTCTCTATCTACCTCACTCTCTCTCACTACCTCACTCTCTATTTAAATACCTCACTCTCTCTCTCTATCTCACTACCTCACAATAGGTATCACATATGCAAAAAAAAAGCTAATGCCAATAGAAATGACAATGCCATTTAGTTAGGGATACAAAAAAAATTAAAAAAATAATGAGCAATACTAATAGCTCTACCTATAATATTGCCGAGACCATTGCATTGTAAATGCTTGTTCTTTATCCAGAAGAGAGAGAGAGCATAGGGCGAAGCCCGCAGTATTCGCCTGAAGCCATACCAACCTATCACTGTGGTACGTGTTACAGGGGTTTTTGTGAAGTAGACGTTCCACTGAGGGGTTTGGGGAACAGGGTGTTACTCAACGTACCTGTTCTCCTTTGTCATCCCTAGTGCCAGGCAGCAGAATACGCAAACGCCCTACTCTCTTCTGGTGTTCATGGTTCTGGTTATTTTCCTTTACAGGTAGGGGGAGGCGGACTGCTCTAGAGTCAATTTACAATCGCATCCATTTTGAATCTGGGCAGGGAGGCTGTGATACACATACTGATCTTATTTTCCTGTGTCATTTCCAGGTCTCCCTCCCTGCTGTACCTACCCTTTCCTTCCCCCGCTTGATACTCCAACAGTCTGTGAGTATTACATTCCAGACTAGGTGTTATCAGGAGGTGGGCCCCAATAGAGCAGCGACACCACTCCGAGGATTTGGGAAGGAGGTGCCTGACAAAATCCTTGTGGTCTACTTTGGATGCCCTCTACAATTTATATAGAATAACGTGGACTGATTGAACTAAATAATCCGCATTAGCTTCTGTATACTTCCCAAAAGAACTATTTTGAAATAGCTTGGTCTACTTGAAATCACTTGATACTCCTAGCAAGCCCTGATGAAGTTCCCGAGGCACTAGGGAACAAAACACGTTGGCTGTGTGCCGGTTTTAATCAAACAACTTTAAATAAAAATAAGTACTTTTTGAACTACAAGGGTGTTCCCTGTCTGACTCCTATCAGAGTGCACCTTCCTTTCTTATGGATATTACAAATATATTCTATGATCTCTCTAGGTCAGAGGCATCACTAGAACCCCATAACTCTGCACCATATAAAGCGGATCCCAGAGCCTTAGCCTCATAAACCTGTAGAGCTAGTGTAATTGGCTTCGTGAAGTAGGTACAATGTTCTTTTAGAATTGCACCAACAATCTGTCTATATTTTAAGTCTGCATGTTGATGTGTGAGCACCATGACATACTGGACGAGAGTTTAATGCCCAGATATTCGAAAGATTTGACCCTCTCCAGTGTCTTGTCCCCTATTGCTAGGCTACCCTTGTAATTTTTTATGGTGGTTTAATGTCATGAATTTCGTTTTGGCTATATTAAACTCTAAGCCATGTTTCTAACAGAAGACACTAAATCTGTTAAGAGGTTTTTGCAGACCTCTCAGAGTTTCAAAATCAATAAGGTGTCGTCTGAAAATAAACAGTATAGGAGTCTTGGCATTCGCTATGGCAGGGATGTTAGCTAGGATCTCCGGGAGATCGTCCACTAAACCATTTAAGTACAAGAAAAAAAAGAGTAGGAGCTAGTACACGCCCTTGGTGTACACCTTTCTACACTGGGATCTTGCCCGAATTGGCCCTGTGCTCCCCATCTAACCCGAGCAAAGTTTTTGTCATGAACCCTAAAAATTAAAGATAGAATATCGTGGGGAATGCCCATCACTTTAAGAACCTGCCACAGCCTCAGGCGAGGAACTAAGTCAAAAGCGGATTTTAGATTGACAAAGGCAACATATAAGTTGCCTCTGCTGATCAAAACAGTCTTCTAAGAGATTGTAATGAATCGAAATACCTGGTCTATGGTAGATGTTTTTGCTCAAAACCCAGCTTGAAGCAGGCTTATGAAATCACTTTTAGAAATCCAGTGCTGAACTTTTACTATAACCATACCGCAAAATACTTTTTGTATACAATCGATTAGGCTGATGAGCCTGTATATGGCCAGGAAACTATTGACGCTCTTTTTATATACCAGTATTACCTCAGCTCCCTGCCACGAATCAGGGATAGGGACGCCCATCTAGAGAGCTAATATATAATCAATCCAGGCATCAATATTGTGTACATAAACGTCAACTGGTAGACCTCCTGGGCCTGAAGCCCTACCCTCGTAAGGGTGGTCAGAGAGTCAATAACATCTGACAATAAATGGCGGGGTGTTAAAATTTTGAAGGCTTCTGAACATCAATGCACCTTCAGTAGTGGCGGTAACCTCATCATGGTATAAAGCTGAAAAATGGATAAACCAATCAGAAGGGGGAACATGGTTCTGGGGCTCAAAGCCTAAAGAAATCTCACTGCTGGCAACCAGCTTCCAGAAGCGTGAACGGTCTTTGAACAAGCATGCATTGCTAAATAACACCATCTGTTATTGTCCCCCTATTTCTTCGCTTTCAACATGCTGAGCTTGTAGTCTTTTATGGTAGATGATATCAGGGCAATGCTTTTCAACTTTCTAGCCCTGGTCAAGGTACGCCTTAAGTGCATACACTCCTTATTAAACCAATTGTTGTTTTTTCGAGGGAACTTCTTACTTGTAATAAGCTGCCATGTTCTCAAAGAACACTTTATGCAACTTTCTAATATCTGATAGGTCACCCTACTTTTCACTTCCTTCTACTATTTTAGGCAGTATCGCCATCACATCTTTCCTAATATTTAAAAGTATTTCTGGTCTTGCGACGACCTTTCGCCATTTAAGGTGATGCCTATCAAGTGTGTACACAACATCGCTAGTACTAATAAAAGTTGAAGAATCAGCTAACTATTTATCAAACGAAGTAAGCATCATAAGGCACAAGGGATTATGATCGTTCGCCACTCTTTCCCGTACGACCATGTAATCAACTCAGGACCACAATCTTAAGTCAACCAAAATATAGTCAATGCGGCTCTTTGACCAATAGTTATTAAATGTGTGTGCCCCTTTGCAGTCTGATTTAGTTTGGCCATTAGTGGCCCTAACACCCAGTTCGACAGTATGAGCTTTTAGTTGGATAGCGGTCTGTGTCCATCTTTTGACAGGGGTAACTTCCAGTAGGGGGACTGCCCATAATTGGTCATCATATGCTGTGAGTTCAATATCTTCCCTGTCAAGGGGCTCAAACGTGGTAGAACAAATTTGAGCGCGACTGGTACTTGTCCATGAAAACCTCAAGGGATTGTGTAGTCATAGAAGCAAGACCAACCTTAACCCATCTTGCTTTGATATTAAAAATTGTCACACTTAGATCCCTCCCTCTACTTACTTCAATGACTAGTGTGTACCGGCAGTCAACTGCTAGTTGGCTAATCTTACAATTTGAAGAAGACTTCACCCATATTGTTAAACCACCTGCGGGCCTCCCACATTTGCTCAACAAGGCTGGGATTTGATATGATGGATAGCCCAATTTAAATAATGGTTCAGTGCAACAGGTTTCTTGGAATAGGCATATATCGTAATTGTCGCTGAATTTGCACCATTGGGGTTGCATCAACTTAGCCCCAAGTCCCGCCACGTTCCAAGAAACCACTGAGGTCAAGATTGGTAAATAATTTTCAAGAGAACCACTCGATGGATGTGGAATACCTTCTAACTCAGTAACTACATTACTGGAGACATTGGGCTCTAATATTTAATTTCCAGCATTCAGTGGACCAGATAGACCCGACATGTTGATTAGCTGGGAAGCAGTATGTTTAGTGGGAGACTGTAAAGTGGTCTCCAGTACTTGAGAAGAGTTATATACATCACAGGACACAGCTAATATGCCATCAACAAGGGGTTGGTCAAATAAGCCCATTATAGCAGTATCATGTAAACCCTGAAATGTGACATTTGACTACTATTATTAGAGGATTACATGGTTGTACGCTGTATAAGGGGCAGGATCCCCTGGGGTTGGCACCTTCTATGGAAGAACTGCTGGTGAAAGCTACTGAAACTAAGGCACAAAAATCCTTACAAGAGTGTCGGCACACAGGTAAAGCTTTCAATGGAGATAGCGAATTAAAAATAGCGCTAGAATCTTCAGTTTCTTCATCATTAATGTTCAACCCTGACTGGTCTACTAACGAGCCAACTGGGTCACGCGTAACAGTGGACCTGCTGTATCCTGAACCTAGATACTTGAACTTGATACTGGATTTATTTGGGGGGCAGGACCTGATGTTCAAAGCAACCAGGCAATCAGGAATATACATATCATTCAGACACAGCTCAATCAATCAATCAATCAATCAATAATTACTTTATTCAATTGTATTTGACAATCATAAAAGTACAATAAAACAATCATACAAATACAGCTCAATTCTATCTTCGGGCACAGCTGTTTCAGAGCATCTTCTGGCGCTGATGATATTATCTCTAATGACCGAACAACACCTCCTAACATGCCTTATCCAATGGACTCCTCGTCTTCAAACCGACTTGGACCTGATAGTTTTGGAACATTAGTCATAGCTAGATGAAACCCAGTCAGAGGACTATTTGTGTGGTCTTGCCTTCTTTAAATTACCCTGTCTTTGGGAACAGTCTGTGGTAAGTTGTTGTTACTATGGCCAGTTTGTACCTGGGGAACAATAGGTTTTGCCATAGACCTACCTCCCTGCAGGCTACCATGTACTGCCTGGGTCAAGTATGCTGGTCTCAAAAGACTTTTTATGGTCTTTCAGGGACCTTGCTCTTGGGACTTCTAACGGGCCCTTGCTAATAACTCCCCCATTGGAAATATGAGATTGCTTTGGTACATTAATTGCCTGGCTAACAGCTGTATCAACCCCTTTATGTATAGTAGTTCCCCTAATGGACAGACCTTGGTCCATTTTGGCAGTGAGGCAGCCATTAATAGACTTAAGGCCCCCCACCTGGGCCTTAAGATCTATAATAAGAGAGGAATAGGTAGCCGGATCAACCATTGGTGGGGCCAAAGGTGAAGACAGATGAACCTGCAGAGCCATACAAAAAGGGATAACATGCTCATCGTTTAACTCTGATAAAGGCAGAAATCGATTATTGCATAGTACAGTTGGGCCTGAAGAAGAAGCAGTAACAGTAGACAAATCTAATCCTGGCTGCTCAGTCCCTAAGCACTGGTTTGAGATGACCTGTTCCAGTGCCGGTTTTTCAAAGTAGCCAGAAATGCTTTGAGTTGATTTTCTCCATTTCCCCTTGCATCCCGTTTAGGAGCTTTGACTGCGCTTATAGTAGACTCCACCTCCTCAATTAGATGGTCAGTTTCATTAAGAGTCTGTTTTCCAGAGTTCCGCCTGGCCTTACTGTTTTTTGCGGTGCACTGCTCTGGTTCGTATACTTTATGTTTTGCCATGGTGGTCTGAAGCCCAGATAGTCACAGGTGTGCACAGGACCCGTTGGTAGACTAAAGCCCACACCAACTACTTAATGTACAACAAGCAGCTCTCAGTACAGCTCGTTGTGAGATCAAATGTGGAGGTCAGGGTTTGGCCTTCCAACTAGACACGTGCAGGGGCAACAGGATCAAACCCAATGACCAAAAAAAAGCACAGTAGCAATGAGCTAAGGTCAGACACCATCAGTAACAGCAGATTGTTGCAGGGATTCTGCACAAATACAGAACTATGCGCAGGAATATGGGACCTTGGTGTTACGCTTCTCCCCACCCCTCGAGCGATAGACGAGACGATTATCAATGCAGTCTCAACTCAAGGTGGTGGGGGCGCTTTTGGGAACGTCAGTGCGGAGGAGCTCTGGTGGTGGCTGGTCGGGTGGTGGAGCCGGGACGGAAATGTCACGGCGGCACCAAACAAACTTCAACTCCCATGAAGCCTTGCAGCAAGCCTTCCCGGTCACGTGAGAACATGCCGGAAGCGGAAGGCGGCATAAAGACGCCGTCCAGTCTTCCAACGCTGCTGGTTATTCCTTCCTGAAGCAGCCTTGGACACGGATCGTTATTCTGCTAAAACCCGCGTAGGGGAAGGGTGCACCTGCACCACCAGAGAACCTTGAGACGGTGTTCCGTTCTTCGATTCTGAAGGCGGTAATACCTTCGTGTTTAGTAAATTGCTTTCCACCGTTCCGGTGGAGAACCCTGCATCGTTATTCAGTAAGGTCATTGATGTGCTACGTTCTGGAACCTTGAAACGCCTTGCATTGCTCGAACTGTTGGGGGCTATTTGGTGTTTAGGTGTGCTCCATCACGTACAGCGACACTAAGCCATATCTGGTATATTGGATACTTTGTCATGTAAACCGGAGTTAAAAGACGCATTTTAACTCCACTCCTTTATGTTTTAACAGGGGGCTTAAGAGGCGGTCTTCTGCTTTTCCCCTGTGAGGTGAAGCACTACAAAGCTTATGGTGTGTACGGTTATATGTGTGAAGGGTGTGGATGACTCATTGAGCAACAGCGTGGAATGGTGGGTTTCATGGTGCCTTTCTTTTCACCAATAGAACCTCAACTAGCGCACAGAACTGTGTACAGATTGTGTTGATTCAAGGATGATTACACCTGGAGAACGCTGTCCTTAGTTTCTTTACAGGTACAAGATCCTCAAAGGTTTAGAGTAAAAAAAAAACGCGACCAACAGTGGCTAAAGTGTTGAGTGTCTTTTTCTTTTCAGGTCCCCACCCCGCTGTTCCCATCCTTTCTTTTCCCCGCTTGACCATCCCACTCTCCTGTGCTTTTACAGCATTCAGGGTTGGGGCTGTCGAGAGGTGGACCCCTTTTGGCATCAATCCGCTCCTGAGGAATCACCGAGTCAACACTTGGTGTATAGGGACTGAGTCTTCCTATCACCTTAATACCCACGAGCCCAGTACAGACTAGCTATAGTGTCTCACTTACTCTCCTACTCACATACGGAGAAGCAAATGATTAGACACCACATAACTCAACACTCCCACACCCTTTTGCACGCACTCTTGTACTCGTCCACAATCAGATCTGACAGAGACACAATATAGTTTAAAATATTTATTTTAACTAATGTGCCCTAACATGCAGTATACGTCCCACAACAAGCAGAAAAATGCATAGTACAAATACAGTCAGCATAGAAGCTAGTCCATAAATCAAGAAGGGAGATTCCATCATAAAACAACAATGGAGAAAGGGCTATAGTGCTGTCGGAGTGAGGGTCGGAAACAGACGCGAGGAGGCCATATAGGGTGAATATTGCAAGGCTTTTATTGCTGGGACTAACAACCCGCAGTGATAGAAAGGAAGTGGTTTTAGACAGATACGTTCTGGTTTGAGACAATATGAAGAGTTCGCTGGTGCGGTCTCCCCGGGGTCTGGTTAAGGTAGGTCGTCAGGTGGTCGATGAAATTCCTGGTACTTCTTGTTAGGGGTGGTCCCCGGAGTATGCTCAAACAAAACAAAAAAAAACGACGGTCACTGACCAAGTCCTGTCTGTATCGTTATTAAAGCCGTCACCACACCGCGTGCGATATAAATAAAATACGTGTGAGGGTTTGTTCTGTGAGGGCTAGGACAAAAAGAGAAACAAAACCCAGGAGTAGGAAATAAATATCTGATAGTTTCGTGTGCTCTCTCTCTGTTCTGGCTGGAGGTCTTTTAGGTTAACCACAAGACAATTGCGAGAAGGCGAGGGACAGAAAAAAAACCAGAATGAAAGGAAACAACCGAGAGAAAGGCTTTCCTCTATTTCTCCCGTGTCACCCAACCCACTCCCCCCCTTCTCCGTGGTTACTCCCGCGGCTCCCCGCACGTACCGCGGTCTGCCACAACTCTCCTGAGTTGTGGCGGCTTGTGCGCGTCCTCCGGGCTCCACCACTCCTCGCTCCAGGTGTCGGGACCTTCCGGGTCTTTGGGTGGATTCTTTTCGTTGGCGCCCTCGGTTCCTACGGCGTCTGCTCCCGTCTCCGGCTTCCTTTCAGTGAACGTGCGAGTGGAACCTTCTTCCGGGTTTTTCTGCTGCTCGAGACCTTCTTGGCGGGTCTCCCATTGGTTGGGCTGCCGAGTCCCGCCGCTTCCGGGAGAAACGCCTTCTGGGTCGCGTCTGGAATGCTGTGGGGCGGGGAAAAGAGTCTTTGTTATCGGGCACCAAGTCGCATCGGTTTCATCGCCCCCATCACAGGAACGGTAAGGAATCCAACCGGGCATGCATTGTTCACCCTTATACTCCTGCTCCTTCTCACAACCCCCTAACCTCTCTTTCTTGTTTACAAGAAAAGGATCCTGAGGGTATCTAGACAAAAAGTCGACATTGACTTGTTCTTTCCCTTTTCTGTGGTGGACCGTATACTGGTAGGGTTGGAGAGCCAGGAACCACCTTAAGATTCTAGGATTATGTCCTTTGTTCCGTGATAACCATTCAAGAGGGGCATGATCGGTGTAAAGAAGGAACTGTCTACCGTCAAAATAATAGCGGAGGGCCTCTAATGCCCACTTGTTGGCGAGGGCTTCTTTTTCGATTACCGCATACCGGGTCTCTCTGGGATATAGTTTGCGGCTAATAAAAAGAATGGGTCGCTCTTGTTCTTGGTCATCTCTTTGGGACAATACTGCCCCAATACCATTGTCAGAGGCGTCTGTTTGCAATATAAAAGGCTTTTTATAGTCGGGATTTAGAAGGAGGGGTTGGGACGTGATGATCTGTTTTAGTTGTTGGAACGACTTATCTTCTGAGGGAGAGGCGTTTTTCAGGTGTTTTTCCGTTGGTATGGCTTTTTTTAACAGGTCTGTTAAAGGACTGGCGATTTGGGAAAAGTGGGGAATAAATCTTCTGTAATAACTGAGAAAAACTAGGAACGCTCTTAGGTCTTTCTTAGTCTTAGGGAAGGGGACCTGAGAGATAGCTTTTACTTTCTCCTCCTGAGGTCTTATGCAACCGTCTCCTAGGAGGAAGCCCAAGTACTTCATGGATCTAGCAGCTAACCTGCTTTTGGTCGGATTGATGGTCAGGCCACCAATTCCCAGAGTCTGAACTACGGCTACTAGGTGTTGGAGATGTTCTTCCCACGAGTTGCTATAGATGATTATATCGCCTAGGTAGGCTGCTGCATATTGGTTATGATTCTGAAGCATGGTATTCATAAGCCTCTGAAAAGTGGCTGGGGCTCCATGTAACCCGAAGGGTAACACCTTAAAGTGGTATAACCCCGTAGGGGTACGGAAGGCCGTTTTTTCCCTGTCCTGAGATTTCAAGGGCACCTGCCAATATCCCTTACAAAGATCCAGGGTGCTGATGTATTGGGCCTTCCCGAGCTTTTCTATCATCTCATCGACTCTAGGGAGAGGGTCGGCATCAAATTGTGACACTTTGTTTACCTCCCTAAAGTTGATACAAAAGCGAATAGACCCATCGGGTTTAGGTACGAGAACTATGGGAGAGCTCCATTCGCTTTTGGAGGGTTCAATATCGTCCAACTTTAACATTTGCAGTACTTCTTGTTCTATTGCCTCTCTTCTATCTTCTGGGATCCTATATGGACGTAGGCAAACCGTTTTCCCGGGTATAGTGTGGATTTCGTGTTCTACTAAGTTGGTTCTGCCTGGGACTAAGGAGAACACCTTTTGTACTGGCCGTAATGCTTCTCTTAGCTCTTGTTTTAGACCTTCGGCCAGATCTGCATCTATACTTTGTTCAACAATGGGGAAAGAGGGTTCGGTGAGCAATACCGGCGTAGGTCCTTCCCATTTTTTTAAAAGATTGATATGGTAGATTTGAGTGGAACTACCTGAAGGGTCCATTTCCAACTTATACGTGACGGGTGTTACCTTATCCACTATTTTAAAGGGTCCTTGCCACTGGCTTAACAGTTTGTGTTCTGACGTGGGGCGTAATAGAAGCACTTGGTCTCCCACCTGGAGAGTTCGGTCTTTGGTGGCTTTATCGTATTGTTTCTTTTGGGCGTCTTGGGCTTGCTCCAAATTGGTTCGTACTATTTCTCGTATTTGGCCCAAATGGGTTTTCAGGTTTGTTACATACTCCAGGAGAGGTTTAGACGTATCAGCCTCCTCTTCCCATTCTTCTCGGGCCATATCTAGGAGGGTACGTGGGGGCCTACCATACAATAATTCGAAGGGAGAATAGCCTAGGCTCATTTGCTGTCCACAGCGTATGGCAAACAAGGCTAAGAAAAGCATGTCCTCCCACTTACAGGCTTCCAAATTTAGCAGTTTTCTGAGGGTGGTCTTCAGGGTCGCGTTGTAGCGTGCAACTAATCCGTCTGTTTGAGGGTGGTGGGCAGCAGTACGGATCTGTTTAATATTCAACTGTTGACACACCTGCTTCATTAGTATAGAGGTAAAAGGGGTACCCTGGTCGGTGATTATTTCTTTAGGAAATCCGACACGTGAAAAAATAGTGATCATAGCTTTGGCTATCTCTTTCGTATTGAGTTGTCTAAGGGCTATGGCTTCGGGGAATCTGGTAGCGTAATCGACTAGTACTAAAACATAGCGATAACCACTACATGAGGGTAAAAGGGGTCCTATGAGGTCCATACTGACCCGGGAAAAGGGTACATCAATAACGGGCAATGGTTTTAGGGGGGCTCGGGGTGGCAGATAACGGCTAGTTTTCTGGCAGATTGCACATTCACGACAAAACTTCTTTACATGTTGATATATACCTGGCCAATAGAATCTCTCTAGAATAGCCTTCTCTGTTTTGTCTGCCCCAAAAGGCCCACCCAATAGATGACTATGAGCCAAGTACAAGACTTTCTCCTGGTAGGGAAGAGGCACTAATAGCTGAATGGGCATGGATCTTCCCCCTTTTCTGTATAGTAACCCCATTTTCGTGAAGAATTATGGACCTACTTGTTGGGGGTCTTCTTGTTCTGCTGCTGGTCTCCAAGCTTCATTTAGAGTGTTGTCTTCTCTCTCGGCCGTGTGAAAGTTCTGGTCGTGGTCCCATAGAGGAATGTTTGCCTGGGTTAATAGGGCAGGTTTTCCCCTTCTTTTCTCTTTTCTTCTTTGTTGCCTAGTCTTCCCATCCTTCCCTTGTTCCCACCCAGGGTTGGTTTCATGGAAGAACGGGGCCTCTTCTCTCCAGTCTACTGTTTCTGGTTTTTGTGTCGGTAATAAACTGTGGATGTGAGGATAGTCTGTGCCCAGGAGTACTGGTTCAGGTAGATGGGGAAGAAGTCCTACTTTCATTGTTACAGGACTTCTGGTTGGGGTATGTTGTACGTCGACGTTAGTCATGGGATAGGTTTTACAATCTCCATGTATGCATCATATATTCACAACCCCTGTGGAGAGCGGGGTCCCTCCCGGTATAGCTTGAGGTCTCACTAGGGTTTGTTGACTCCCTGTATCGATTAGGGCCTTCCTGGGCTCCCCGTTTATGGTTAGTTCTTTTTGGAAAGGAGACGTGTTACCTTCTGTTTGACAATACAGAGTTCTTACACACCCGATCTCCATAGGCTCTTCTCTTTGTGGGCACACGCGAGCTATATGTCCAAAGGCACCACAGTGGTAACACTGTGGGCCCAAAGGAGGGGGAGGGCGAGATACAGATGGTACAGGGTTGGGGATTACCGTTACAGTCTCGAGTTTTCGGGGGGGATGGATTGGCTTGGGGTCCCTTATTGAGTGACTGCCTGGTTGTTTCCATGTACTTTCTTGCTTGCCCTTCTGTAACTCTTGGGCCCGAAAATAAGCAGCTGCCACCTCCACCGCTTTCTCTAGAGTCAAGTCTGTATGTTGGCGTACCCACCTTTGAATGGGTGGGTGCAAGGAGCTGAGGAATTGTTCTAGATAGATTTTTTCTAGTATGGCCTCCTTTGTGGATGTTAAGGGCTTTAACCATCGGTCAGCAGTGTCTTTTATGCGATAACACAGAGCTCTAGGATTTTCCTGCGGCCCTTCTCGTACTTGGCGGAGCCGCATTCGATAGGTTTCATCGTCAATGCCCATTCGCTCCAATATGCATTTCTTTATATCCGGATAAAGAGTATTGCCCAAGGGGTTGGCGGCCTGATAGGCAGCTTGTAGATCACCAGAAAGCAGGGGTCCCAAATATTGTCCCCACCTCTCTTCCAGCCAAAGGGCGGCACGAGCAAGTCTCTCAAAATTTGATAGAAAAAAATCGGGGTCCTCCCCTGCAACGTATTTCTGCACTACTACAGAGGGAGAGGCGGTATAACCCCTGGGTTGCCCCAGGGCCTCTGCCAGTTTGCCTATGGTGGATTCCTGGGTTTGGCTTTGTCCTGCCAGAATTTTGTGCAAGGCTTCTCTCTCGCTTTCGGCAGTTTCTAGGAACCTGGCCATGATTTTCTCGAGTCTGTCCTGTCCCTCAACCATCTTTTTAACTACGGCCTCGATTTCCTCCGATCCCACTTCTGACACCAAATGTCTGAGTGAGGGTTGGAAATAGAAGCGAGGAGGCCGTATAGGGTGAATATTGCAAGGCTTTTATTGCTGGGAGTAACAACCCGCAGTGATAGAAAGGACGTGGTTTTAGACAGATTGAACAAAGTCCATAACAAAACGTTCTGGTTTGAGATAATATGAAGAGTTCACTGGTGCGGTGTCCCCGGGGTCTAGTTAAGGTAGGTCGTCAGGTGGTCAATGATGTTAGGCGGGGTCCCCGGAGTATGCTCAAACAAAACAAAAAAAAACAACGGTCACTGACCAAGTCCTGTCTGTATCGTTATTAAAGCCGTCACCACACCGCGTGCGATATAAATAAAATTCTTGTGAGGGTTTGTTCTGTGAGGGCTAGGACAAAAAGAGAAACAAAACCCAGCAGTAGGAAATAAATATCTGATAGTTTCTTGTGCTCTATTTCTGTTCTGGCTGGAGGTCTTTTAGGTTAACCACAAGACAATTGCGAGAAGGCGAGGGACAGAAAATAAACCAGAATAAATTGAATTGAGATTGAGTTGAATTGAGATGAGATTTATAGAGCGCGATGGCTACCCGTAGGCCTCCCAGCGCTGAGGACAAAGAGCAGAGTAAGAGATGCAGAAGGAGACTTAGAACAACCAGGTTTTCAAAAGTCTACGAAAGGATAAAAGATTGGGTTCTTTGCGTAGTTGAAGAGGAAGGGCATTCCATCCTATAGCACCATTATAAGAAAAAGAGCGACCGCCGCATCTGGTCTTTCTTATTCTGGGTTTGAATGCAAGAAAAGAGTCGGATGACCGAAGATCTCTTTTAGGGTGGTAGGGGGTGATAAGTGATTGAAGAATGACCGGACCCTTCCTCCAAAAGGCCTTGTGGGAAAGACACATAGCCTTAAACTGAATCCTTTGCTTAATCGGTAACCAGTGCAGGCTTTCTAATGCTTGTTTTACAGATTTCCACCGCGGGATCTGGAGAAGTCTACGAGCCGCGCAGTTCTGTATAACCTGCAGTCTATTAATGGTGTACTGGGGTGCTCCCAGGTAAAGAGCATTATCGTAGTCCAAGCGAGAGAGTATCAATGCTTGAACCATAAATCTTCTAGCGTGGAAAGGCAGAAGGGGGAGGATTTTATGAAGCATTCTCAGAAGTCCAAAACAGATGGACGACAGTTTAGTTGCCTGGTAACTGAATGAAAGAGATTGATCAATCCAGATGCCAAGGCTCTTAATTTGATCTTTGGGAATGGGAGCAGGGCCTAAGCAGACAGGCCATAGGGATGTCGCATTAAAGACCGGGGAATTACCCAGCAGCATGAGCTCCGTTTTGTCCCCATTCAACTTGAGGCATGATTGGTCCATCCACTTGGCAACCTCTTGTAGACAGCAGGCTAGGGTGTTAGATGATCCTTCCAGATGGTTAAGAGCCCCCACAAGCTGGGTATCATCAGCATATGTGACAATTTTTATGCCATATGGATGAACAATTTCTGCCAAAGGTTTCAGGTATATGTTGAATAGGGTGGGACTCAATGCAGAGCCTTGAGGCACCCCACAGTGGAGGGGATACTGATTGGAGACATTTTCTCCCTCAAAAACCCTAAAAGCGCGGCCAGCGAGGAAAGATCGCAACCACTGAACTGCCATACCGGACACACCCACGTCCATGAGTCTGGTGAATAATGTGGAATGATTAACCGTATCAAATGCAGCACTGAGATCAAGTAGGATAATGGCTGCATTTCCCCCTAGATCTAGGATCCTTTTTGATTCCTCAGTTACTGCTAAAAGAGCCGTCTCGGTGCCCATTTGCGGGCGAAACCCAGTCTGGGAAGGATGGAGTATTTCATTATCTTCCAGAAAGGATACCAAGATGTTATTCACATGCCTTTCCAGTATCTTACTGATCCACGGTAGTAAAGAAATGGGGCGATAGTTGGCCAGAATGTCCCGATCCAGATTAGGTTTTTTCAGTAAAGCTTTTACCATGGCTTCTTTCCACGCCGATGGAACTGACCCAGTGGAGATGGAAATGTTGAGCAAGTTCAGCATTGTCGGGCCGATAGTATCAGATACTAGGGTAAGTGCTTGGGGAGGGGCAGGGTCAATGGGGGAGCCAGATTTTATATGCGCCATAATGGGCATTAATAGAGAAAGATCAAGAAGGGGGAATTGTTCTAAGAGAGGGGAGGGTTTTTCCATGTGTTCCACTGATCTGATTGTAAGACTCGTGGTATGAGAGGGTGGGAAGGCCGGATAGATCATTTGAATTTTTTTATAAAAAAAGTCTGCTAGCATGTTAGAATGTACAATATGGTCACCTAATCTGGGGGCTTTCTGGGGAAGTTTAGTAAGAGTCCTAGCAATTTTAAAGATCTCTTTGGGGGAATTAGCGGCACGCATAATTTTATGTTCATAAAAAGCGGCTTGTGTAGTTTTTATTGCAGCTTTATATTGTTTAATGGAGTCCCTATATTCTGTTTTGTTAAGAACAGAATAGTCTAGCCTCCATTTCCTTTCAAGCCGTCTGCTATGTCGCTTAAGTATCCGTAGGTCATCAGTATACCAAGGAGCAGTTTTCGGCCTGTGTGACATAGGGGTAGGTTTTTTTGGGAGAATCATGTCCAAAGAAGCCTGGATCCAGAGTGAAACTCCTCATTAGCTTTCCCTACGGTACAGTTATCCTCCCAAGGTGGTCTGTTAACTTCCAAGACTGACTTCCACTGGTCGACTGAAAGTCTGGACTAATTACGTCTGTGTACTATGGTATTATCGGCGGGTGTCTCGCATCTGGTGATTTCCCATTTATGGGAACCAGGAAGTGGTCAGTCCAAGGCAGAGGAACTGGGGGTCCTGTGGTGAGCTTATCACAGTTACTAAAGACTGGATCTAGGAGATGACCCTTAGAGTGTGTCGGTTTTCCCACCTTCTCCTTGAGCTGGAGGGCTGCTAGGCTCTCCGTCATCTCCAGTGTAATACTATTCGAGGGATCATCTATATGAAGATTAAGATCACCCAGTAAAGTAAAATTTGCGGGCCTTATAGCAAGTTCAGCTATTGTGGTAGGTAGTGCTTTAATGAAATTATTTGCATTGCCCGGAGGGCGATATGCCAGGATGCCCGAAAGAGTGCTTGTAGGGGATATCTCAAGTGAGAAGGACATACTCTCGCAGTCGGACAAGGGACTTTCGGTACTGTGGCATTCAAAAATGTTTTTAAAAACAATGGCTATACCTCCTCCTCTACCGGATTTCCGGTCGGTCCTATGTATAGAGTAGTCAGAAGGGATGGTTTGTACAAGAGATGGGTCAGACTCCATGTGGAGCCATGTCTCCGTGAGGAAGAGGGCATCAGGCTTTAGGTCCTCCAGTAACATGGCAAGCTCAGAGGTATGTTTAGGGACAGACCTACAGTTCAACAAGAACATGTTTATCTGGACAGAAAGGTCCGAGCTTTCAGACACTATACAATGCGGTGCAAACATGAAATCACAGTGGGAACATTGTGTGTTTTGAATTTCACTTGAAGCACTCATAGAGTGCATGCACATGTCTGAGTTTTGAAATCGCAATGCGTGGAGTGCATGGGAGCTATAGAAAATGGCTTTAGGGCTGACTCCACCAGAATGGAAGGAAACAACCGAGAGAAAGGCTTTCCTCTATTTCTCCCGTGTCACCCAACCCGCTCCCCCCCTTCTCCGCGATTACTCCCGCGGCTCCTCGCACGTACCGCGGTCTGCCACAACTCTCCTGCGTTGTGGCGGCTTGTGCGCGTCCTCCGGGCTCCACCACTCCTCGCTCCAGGTGTCGGGACCTTCCGGGTCTTCGGGTGGATTCTTTTCGTAGGCGTCCTCAGTTCCTCCGGCGTCTGCTCCCGTCTCCGGCTTCCTTTCAGTGAACGCGCGAGTGGAACCTTCTTCCGGGTTTTTCTGCTGCTCGTGACCTTCTTGGCGGGTCTCCCATTGGTTGGGCTGCCGAGTCCCGCCGCTTCCGGGAGAAACGCCTTCTGGGTCGCATCTGGAATGCTGTGGGGCAGGGAAAAGAGTCTTCGTTATCGGGCACCAAGGTGCATCAGTTTCATCGCCCTCATCACAGGGACGGTAAGGAATCCAACCGGGCATGCATTGTTCACCCTTATACTGCTGCTCCTTCTCACAAGTGCCTAACCTCCCACCCCTTACTAAGAAGCAGTATAAATATATAAGAGAAGGTCTCTGGGCTTTGTCAGCAGACCCTCTATCTTAACCTATAGATGGTAGATCTACATCATAGGCATAGGCGCTGTCTCGCTCTTCTCCCTGGAAAGGTCCCTCTCCAAGTGTGTGTCACCTATTCGTATAGCCCACTAAAAACCCATGTACACTGTCCAATCAACAGCTGCATCGGTATGTTTTGTCTAAGGGCTAAGGACTGGCCAGAACAAAATAACAAGGGGCATTGTTCTTCGACCTTGCATATAATGTTCAGTCAAAATCCCAGCAACATGCAGAGAGAGAACACAGCGATGAGTTATCAAGTGAAAGTAGTCATGGAAATTATGGCAAAAAATAAAGACGTGTAGTACCGTATGCAAGCAGAAGGCAAGATGCAGCATGCTCATGCTAATTAGTGAAAAACGACGATGGGCCACGTGACACACTCCCCTTGACCAGCGCGTTAGCCCAATACAAAAAATCAGAGGTAAGCAGAGGCAAAGCAGCTTAGTCAAAGTCAAATTGGGGAAACTAGGAAGCCCCCCTCCAAATTATTTTTGCAATGTTATATGTTCAAAACATTTTGCCAATTGGGCACTCAAATACGCAATCCATCCATAGTCATTCTTCAAAGACAAAAATGATGCGGGAAAAGCGGAATGCCATGAACTCCAGAATTTTGTCTTTTCCTTCCATTGTAAAAAGGTATGCCATCCAGGTGAGTAGATCAAACGAGCACACATGCTCGTAATTCCAGAGGCCATTATGAGCATCTAAGGGTAACCTGCTTTAACTTCAATGAAACTGCGGTCTATGAGGTGCTGGGTAAGATCACAGGTACTCAAGTCTGCCGTTGGTCAGAGCTGAGGATCGCACACCAAACGCCTACCCCAGGCACATACCTGGTCATGGGCCTTCAACAGAGCCATTAACAGATTGTAATCTAGGGCAGCATGTGTGGTATTGGACAGGCAAACATCCATGGCCCATTGAAAAGGGCACCGGAGGCAGTGGAACACAGGCTACTTGCAGGTGAAGTAGGAATACGGATGGTTAGCCAATAATCAATGGCAAAAAACTCCAATGGCATAGAACCAAAGAGCTGCCGCATTCGATCATGGTACAGTTGCAACTGGACCAGGTTTGGCAGCTCCACAGCAATAAGAGGAGAACCAGTATGCTGCAAATCAACAGGAGAACCAGGGGAAACCCTCTGAAGGCGCTGTAAAAAGTAGAATGAATAAAGGCTGGAATTACTCCAAAATTAGTCTGAAAGGAAGAAACAAGGTCGGACACCAGCAGATTAAAAAAGTGAGCCAGGCCCTTCGTAACAGACGCATTAAATATTTGATGTATTAATTCTCCAAAATGGAGTAGGATATTTGTGTTTAGCAGCAAGTGTATTTCTCTTGCTGTTTTTGCCACCTGCAATTCGAAGGTCTCTCGAGCTGATGTGAGAGTCTCTTCTTGTTGAAACAATAGCCATTTGAGTCTGCTTATTTTATTGAAATCTTTCTTCAAAGTTGGAATGGAAGGCCAAAGCTAACTATCGACAATCCCATGCGGGGGTGGCAACAGAACATTGCTGCAACATGTAACTCGCTGAGAAACTGTTACTATATACAGGAAGCCAGCTCTCAAGCCGCAGCAATCATCGTTATTCCAAATAAGATAACTACCGTTAGAAAGCAAAGTTAATACTGGAATAATAGCCAGTACAGGGGTACCCTTCAAAAAACAAGCCATATTAGGGGCCAAAACGTTACAGGCTCCGTGAAGCTTAACTTTTTTACACACTAGGAAAAGTCCTACTGTGGAATCACAGTCCTCCCTTGTAAAGAAAGCTTCCTTATCTGCCTGTTGACATCTGTAAGCGAAAGGTAATGACCATAATTCCTGAATATAATTATTGCCGAGGGGCCCATTTCTCCCAACATGATGGTGTTTCATGCACGCTGTGAATTGAACTAGGGAGATAGACAATTAAATAACTCCATGTATTAACCACACAGCGGAATCAGTCTTGGCCACCGAAAACGGTAACTGTTCTAATTTTCAACATGTAACAATGTGTATGTGGCATCTTTCATGGGCATTATTTTCGTTTATCAGTTAAATTAAACTGCAAAAACAGTGCAGAAGTATTCAAATAATCCCATGGCTCTTTCCCCTTTTTGAGACTTTGCATTACAGAACGCAACTGATATTGACCATGATACAAAACAGACACTTTCTGTTGAACAATGTCAATGAAAGATGATACAATATTATCAAAGTGTATATACGGGAAGACAGCATATTAATACTATTGTCTACTACTAGAAGAACTTTTTTTAATTATCCTGGTCAATTTGGCGGAGACGCACCGCATCTGCGACAGTTTCCAAAATTCATTATATGCAGAATAAATAAAAAAATTTTTTTAAGGGGAATTTGGACCTAAAAGAAAATCAGCCAAATCAAAGTCACCTGACAAATGGGAGAGGTGCTATTTCACAGACGACAGTGTGGAATGTTCCAACCATTGCGGACATAATTTACCCACTGAATGTATGGTAACTGTATGCGAATGTGGGAAGCATGGATCAGGTCTACTCTGTGTAAAACCTTTTGTAGTATTCAAATAAACTTAATTGACATGCATTTGAAGTTGTTGGCCATACTAACCATCCCAAGGGGTCAATATTGGAAGAGTTAAGTGTGCCATTCTGAAATAAGATAACTAAGTCTTCAATTGTGTAGTTAGTGTGTGCCTGCCATGTATTCTGTGGAGGCAATAATGGAATGGATGGAATTTTTAGATTGACCGTGGCCAATCCAAAACAAGTAAGTCTGTTGTACCATGTCATTTAAAAATAATATTTGAGACGGTATCAGACATGCACGATGCAAAGCTTCAGTGCCCTGCTCTTGCCAATCTGTAGTACTCCAGATGAATTTTAAACCAATTGTGTCCTTCCAATGCTCATAACCCTTCATGGACACGGAGTCAGTGGTGACTCGGGTGGCCATAATCGGGTCACTTCCTTCACAACAAGCAGAAAAATACAGAGTACAAATATAGTCAGAATGGCAGTTAGTCCATAAATCAAGAAGGGAGATGTCATCATAAAACGACAATGGAGAAAGGGCAATAGTGCCTAACCTCCCTCCCCTTGCTAAGAAGAAGTATTATTATATAAGAGAAGATCTCTGGGCTTTGTCAGCAGACCCTACCTTAGCCTATAGATGGTAGATCTACATCATAGGCGCTGTCTCGCTCTAAGCCCTGGAAAGGTGTGTCACTTATTCGTGTACCCCAATAAATACCAAGCTATGCTGTCCAAACAACAGCTGCATCGGTATGCTTTGGCTATGGACTGGTCCAAACAAAATAGCAAGGGACATTGTTCTTTGACCTTGCACATAATGTCAAAATCCGAGGAACATGCAGAGAGCGAAAACAGCGATGAGTTCTCATGTGAAAGTAGTTATGGAAATGATTGCAAAAATAAAGACGTGTAGTAACGTGAGAAAAGCAGCAGGCAAGCTGCAGAGTGCTCATGCTAAGTTAGTGAAAAACGACAATGTCCTTATGGGCCATGGGAAAAAAAACACTCTCCCCTCAGTGGGACCAGCAAAACGTTATCCCCTGGGCAGTATATGGTGCAACACCACAGGCACATAAGACTTTTGCAGGTCACAGCCAGTCAGGGCAGTCAAACACAACATAGATCGGATGCAAGAACCACTCTCCAAACACCGTGTCGCCGATGGGTGCAGGAAGGGCCCAGGCTTTGCCCGGGCGTGGCCCACACAGCGGGACTAGAGGACGTGCTTTATAACTTTGATGCAGCACAGGTGAGAGAAATACCAAGGACCCCAGCTGGTCAATGTAGTTCCCGGCAGGAAAGGCAGCAAAGCAGTAAAACAGTTATGGTGACCAGCATGGTGAGACTAGAGGAGGCGCTTTATAGCACGGATAGGGAGAACCTGGCCTGGCAGTTTGGGCTGGACTGTTCTCATTGGGTACAGGGTCAAGACTGATTTGCATATAGCTGGGGATCAAACTGGAATGGCATGGGGAGCAAATAAACGATGCATTTAGGACCAGATCTCTGTACTGGGGTGAATGTATGACATTGTTCTGCATTCTGTCCATCAATTGTTCTTTTTGCATTGTAGCACTGATGCAGCACAGGTAAGAGAAGCACCAAGGACTGACTACTGGGGCCCTGGGCAGCTGGTCAATGTAGTTCCATGCAGGAAAGTAGCAATAGCAGTAAAACAACTCCTGTGACTCACGTGGCAGGACTAGAGGATGCGCTTTATAGCACCGATACAGCAAAGGTGAGAGAAGCACCAACCAAGGACCGCCTACTGGGGCCCTGGGCAGGTGGTCAATGTAGTTCCCTGCAGGAACGGTAGCAATAGTAGTATTATTATTATTATTAGTTTATTTTATAGTTAGTTAAAACCATAACAATTTTACATAAGACAACATCCTTCTATTTGAAAATTTAAAACAATTTAACATTCTACAGAATAAAAATAACCATGAAGTATATAAAAAGCAGCGAGTATATAAATCAGTATATAAGACATGTCCACTTTGCTCTTAAATCCTTGTTTTACAAGCTAAGCATCCAAAATTCCAATAAAGTGCATTTGATCAAAATAAACATTTACGCTGGGGGGCGTGGCTACGTGGCGACATGGACGGACGCGAGTCGGTGGAGCTCCGCCCAAGTCAAATGCCCACAGCTAATTAATCCGGCCCACAGATCCTCTATCTCTGCCAGGGATTGACACCCAGGAAGGTGTGTAGCTGAAGAAGTAGTTGAGGGCGAGTCGACTGTCTCCGGAGCCATGGAATCATCGCGCCGCGCATCGGGGCCCAGAGTCACACGGAGACCGCAGGCTTGAGTAGTCGACTGAGCCACGCTAGGGCAGCGACGCTCCCGTGACAGTTGGGGGCCACAGAGTACTCCCCTGGTCCCGAGGGAGAGCCTATCATCAGACCCGGCTTTCCGAGGCCCATAGCAGCCCAGTTCGACTGCTGTTCGGTGTGGGTGAGTCGATCCGGGGCTCTCGCTGCATGCGGGGTGGTGCCTCGGTGGCACGCGGTGGAGGCCCCCGGGGCGGCGGCCGCAGATAAGGAGGATGAGGGGCTGATTTCCCCACAGGAAGCACATTGGAAAAGGTGAGAGGGGCCATAACCACAGCTGAGTGCCGGCAGCGCCCGCGAGGCCTGGAGGTGGCGTCCTGGTCCTGCTCGCTTAGTTTGTTGAACAGAGTGCCTCGCCTGGCCTTCGTTGAGGAACGCTTCTCGCTGCCGGGAAGAAGAAGTAGGTGAATCCTTGTGCTGCGCAGCGGTGCCCCGGTGGCGGATTAATTCTGGATTAAAAAACATCATCCTGGCAGCAGTCTCCTCATACTGGCCACCCGGCGGCAAGACCGTTTTAACGAAGAGTGGCGCAGGGACGCACTGTAGTCAGAACAGCAGGACGAACTGGGCCTGAATTTACCGCCCTGAAGTTGGGGTCGCGAGTTGCAGCCGGGGTGATAAAAGGAGGCGTTGGGGCTCACAGACCATATCCATATTGTGGGGTGAATTCTTGAGAGTGCCTGACGAGTCTAGGGGCCCCCTTCCACTCCGCGCCGGCAGGAGATCTGCCCGGGCCTCCTGCTATGTGCAAGGTCAGCTCAGAAGGAGTATCAACTCACAGTGTTCGCGCACCTAAAAAGACTTTCCCGTCCACTGGGTGAAATCTGAAAGGCCACGTGGGCCGCACAGTGATAGGCTCTGTGGACAGGCAGCGAGCAGTAGCCTAGGGGTAACGGCAGCCATGACAAAAGACAAGCCCCCCCTCCCCCGGTGACCCCTCTTCTCCGCGATCGCATCCAATAATGTCTGGAAGCAAAGGCGCAAAAAACACACGCCAAACTAAACTCGACCGCTACGCCATGTCAAGAAGCTTGGGCTCGGACGGACCGCCTGGGGCAGAAGCCAAGATGGGAACGCAGCACGACTCAGATGACCCCTCGCTAAAAGACATCATGGAAGCTATCACAGGAGTGCGTACATCGCTTGAGAAAAGAATGGACTCAATAACCACCAAAGTCACACTGATCAGGGCAGATCTCCAAAAAATGAACAATAGAGTCAAAACAGTGGAAACCGTCACAACTGATCTTAGCCAAGATTCCAAAGCCATGAAGCAGCAAATAAAACATCTGCAGGAAAGGAGCAAGTTCATGGAAAGTAACCTAGATGACTATGAAGGCAGGTCGCGCCGCAATAATATTAGAATAATCGGACTACCAGAGCGGGCAGAAGGGCCCACTCCAGACCTCTTCGTAGAAGACCTAATCACCAAGTACCTCCAGCCCCAAAATCTCTCCAACTTCTATACGGTGGAAAGGGTGCATCGAGTCCCGGGGGCAGACCAAAGCCGGGAGCTCCGCCAAGACCGCTGTTGGCGAGACTGTTTAATTTTAGGGACCGTGTTCCAGTCCTACACACTGCCCACATTGCTCCACCGGTCAAATTTGAAAATAGCGTTGCGACGTTCTTCCCTGATTATACAGCAAATGTGCAGAGACTGAGGCGCTCGTTCCAAGGGGTCCAGGCCCGGCTTAGAGAAAAATAATTGAGGTACTCAATGCTGATTCCTGCCAAACTTCGAGTGGAAGCAGAGGGTAAGACCTGGTTTTTCGATACTCCGGAAGCAACACAAGAATGGCTAGATGGGTGGAGACCCTTGAAAAGAAATGATACCCAATCGAGAAGAGAACGGTCCCCCAGACAACGTACTGGACTAGATGGGCCACAAAGACAACTAGCTAAAGACATTGATCCGGAAGGATAGCCTCTTTGCATCTGCAGCTACACCACTAAAAGGATATAGCCACAGTAAAAGAACCCAAACTGACACGAGTAAAGATGCTGTATCCAGATCACCTAAACTATTGGCTAAGTGACTTTTCTACTTTGACCTATTATCGTTTTATAAATATGTCATATCTGAAATGCATCAGCGGCGGGTTTGGGAGTAGGGCAGTCACCCCCCCCCACCGCTTCTGACTTAGTTCACAACGGGGCGAAAGGCACTCTGCATAGTTATGGGAACTTTACTTAGTTTTAAGGTTAGTTTTGATGACAGCACTTTAGGGCAGAGATGGCAACTTCACATCATCACAACACCTCACAAGGGCATATGTAAGCCCTCCATACAGGAGAGCTCGATTGTGTGGGAGGGGACACAGGCCATTTCAACTCATCCGCATAGAACGCGAGTGACTGAGGAAATCGGGAATGGTGGAGTCGGCTGTACGAGGGAGGTTAGGCTGTTTGGAATGTAAACGGTTTAGGAGATAAACTCAAAAGGGGGATAGTGATCCAATACATAAAGCGACATGCCCTGGACATTGTACTCCTTCAAAAAACACATTTGGTTGGTAACACGTGGTGCCATGGCACGGTGGGGATATAGATTGATAGCTCATTCGGCGTTCACTGCAGGGTCATGAGGAATCGGAATAATGATTAAAAAAACTTCCTAATGACCACAGATCGGATTTGGACGCATAAACTTAGTTGATATGTGGCAGTTACGGGGACTTGGGGAAGGCAAACTACTCACGTTAGTGTTTGTGTACATCCCACCGGGCCTGCAGGCATCGGCCTTTAAGGATCGGAGAGATATCCTGCTCACATTCCCAGAGGGGAGGCTCCTCATGTGTGGAGATTTCAATCGGGTCAGCTAGACTGTATTCCCCCAAGGGGGGGTGCCACCTTCACAAGCGCAAAAACATGGGAATGATGGGGCTAACAGACACATGGTGCACCTTTTACCCGGATGAGAGGCAGTTTGCTTTCCACTCCGGGGCACACAACTGCCTCTCAAGAATTGATTACATCATAGTACAATCAGGTCGGATAGGGCAAATAACAGAAGTACGCCACCTGGCCAGGGGTATTTTGAATCACTCCCTGGTATGGGTCATAATGGGGGTAGTTGAACCGCAAGCTGGACGGGTTGGACGGGTTGGTCCAATAAACCCTTGGTAACTGAAAAACCCGTAAATAAGACAAAGATGAAGCAAGAAATTAATCTATACATTCAGAAGAATGTCGGCTTGGTGAGCTTGGCCTTGATCATCTGGGAGTGCTTCAAAACAGTTGCCAGGGAACAGGTAATCTCTGATTGCTGGAGCCCGGAAAGAAAAAAATGGATGTCCCTGCTATCAGATATGCGGTTACCAATTCTGTCCCCAGACGACCTAGAGGCTCTGGAAAGAGAACTCACAGTTACGGAAGTTGAGAGAGCCATTGGAGACCTACAAGCTGGAAAGGCGAAGGGCCCCAACAGCTTGCCCATTGAATTGTATAAAATTGCCCCTAGAAAAATAGTGCCACACCTCAGCAAGATGTACTTAGAAAGTCGAGAACAAGGGAATGTTCCCACTGACCAGAGACTTGCCACAATCGTGGTCATCCATAAGAGTGGTAGACCGAAAAACAAAGCTGTGTCCTATAGACCGATATCGTTGCTTAACGCCGAGGTTAAAATATTGGCAAAACTGATGGCCACCCTCCTGCTCCAAGTCATAACAAAACTTGTATACCCGGACCAATCGGGTTTCATGCCAGCTAGAAATACCTCACTTAACCTCCGGCGGCTACATGGTGTGCTGTGCAGTGCCAATACCCTGCGTGAAGTGGTTTCCTTAGACGTCACTATGGCATTTGACACTATAGAATGGCAATACATGTATGCGGTCCTAAAAAAAAAAAATGGGTTTTAGCCCGAATTCTTAAGCTGGATAAAACTTCTCTACTCGGAGCTCCTAGCACAGGTGGTAGTCAATAACCTAAAATCACCCAAATTTACTCTTGAGAGGGGGAACTAGACAGGGTTGCCCCTATCCCCCTTGCTTTTCGCTCTCATACTGGAGCCTTTGGCATTGTGGATACGGAAAGATCCTGTTATAAGGGGCTTACGATGGTCAGAAAGTTGGGAAGACAGTATTTCATTGTATGCCGATGACATATTACTATACCTGGCCTCACCACCGAGAGCATCAATGAATAGAGCGCTCCATATTTTTACAAATTTCCGCAAATATTCTGGATACAAAATAAATTGGAATAACTCGCTCCTCTATGTACTGAGTGGGAAATTCCCCCCCTTGCCCCAAAACTACGTGATAGAGGAGGGACAAGAAGGTTTTAAGTACATAGGAATATACGTCACCAAAGATCGTACGGCATATTATGAGCGCAACCTTTTACTCCCGCTGCAGTGACTTAGAAGTGATGTACGGCACTGGAGGTCTCTTCCTATGTCCTTGCTCGGCCGCGCTGCATTATTTAAAATGATGGCATTGCCTTGTTTCTTATATATATTACAAAACTCACCAAACCTGGTTCCCACTGACTACTTCAGGGCAATTGAGAGGGAGCAGAGAGATCTCCTTTGGGAGGGAAAACCGCCCGAATAACAACCCAAAAGTTAAACAGGGGGTGGTATGACAGGGGCATTGGACTGCAGGATATTAAAAGGTACTACTGGGCATCACATCTAGCAGCAATAAATCACAGCATATACAGGCCCCGGGATGACCCCGGTTATAAAATAGACAGCTGGCTTTTACCAGGCGGGGACTATATCAGACCATTATATACCAATCTGACTAAATTGTATTTGACAGGACCCACTGAGCATGCGGTTCGAATATGGCATATTGCAAACAAAAGCTTGGGTGGAACAGGACAAATCACATGTATGACCCCACTATGGGACACAGACAGATTCGGTACACTAAGAAACACTAAGGGCTTTGATTGGTGGGACATGATTAATATCTCAAGGGTTGGGGACCTGTGGAAAAAAGGGGGGGAGTGATTCACTTTGCGCAATTGAAGACGGAATTCAAACTAGCAGATATGGAGTATTTTAGATACTTGCAGGTTAGACTTGTGCTACAAGCAGTCATACCAAAGGAAGAATCTCTGGTAGAATCCACCCTGCTCGAGGACCGGATCCTCGATAGGCACATGCCCCAGAAAGCTATCTTGTTGACGTACCAAAAATTAATTAACAACATGGCTGACCCCTACGGAGATTGCGCGAGCATTGGGAGCGAGATGTAGTGGGTATGGAAGAAGAGGACTGGCAGGAAGCCTTATCCTTCGCTCGAGAGACGGCGATCTCCTCAAAACTATGACTCGTACAACTCAAGGTCTTGCATAGGGCGTACCTGTTGTGTCCAACTTTTGTAAAAATGGGCTACAGGGAGGATCCTGATTGTGGCAGAGGGTGTGATAAAGAGGGCACAGTCATACACATCATCTGGGAGTGTACACACATTCAACGATACTGGTCTGAAGTAACTCAATGTATGGGGGGTATTCTACACATCCCAATCGAGCAGAAACAGGGATTGTGCCTCCTAAATATCTGGGAGCCGACTGACCTTGGTAGTAAGGCAAAGACCTGGGTGACACTGGGGCTGATGATAGCGAAACGTAACATTTCTAAGCTATGGGGAGCACAAGAGGCACCGACGATCGCAGTATGGACAAGGGATCTAGATTGGTGCATGTTGATGGAGCGAACAGTATATGAATCTAGGGGATGCCCTAAAAAGTGGTCACAAATATGGGGACAGTGGAATGATTATAGAGGAAATATTTGTGAGCTCCCGCGGGCGAGTCCCCGTTCCTCCTCAGTCACAGAATGAATAGGTACACCCTATATACAGGCACACTTGCGGAT
The DNA here is from genome assembly GCF_964204655.1 of Triturus cristatus. NCBI lineage: Eukaryota > Metazoa > Chordata > Amphibia > Caudata > Salamandridae > Triturus > Triturus cristatus. The sequence goes on along the minus strand of NC_140595.1, from coordinate 266,165,308 downwards.
TAGAAATAGACAGTGTAGAGCATAGGGAAGCAAGATCCATATCAATGTAGTGCTCTGTACAATACTGTGTCATTTTGTTTGTATCTTATGCATAATGTCATAAAAAAAAAGATTTAAATAAATAAATAAACATTTACGGTGTTAGTCTAATTATTTACTTCCCACCTGGCTATGAGTTACGTCTGTAAGTGTCAAGGCTAGCAATTACTTATTCGAATCGCAGAGGAGCAGAACGACGCTAACTTCAAATCCCCCCTTTGGGACCTCCCTGCTTGGTTCCTTAGTAATCCACTGCAGGTAAGTACCAAGGGGGAAAAGGGGATTGGGACAGAGAAGAGACAGCTCCAAACACTCTGCTTGTTCTGCTTAGTCTTCCTTTCTGCTTCTTCTGTGTTCTTACAATGCTGAAAACATGAATTTAAATTACTTTGTCTTTCTAATTTTCTTAACATCTTACTTCTCTTTTATATCTAGATTACTTGTCTTACCAGGAGACGTTTAGGAACCTACTTCTCTTCTTACTTCTCACTTAAGTTTTCTCTTTATTTGTGAGGAAATGTGTTGCTTAGTTCTCTTCTTTCTTCTCTTACAGGGACGGCATGCGTCTATCCTAGTTCAGCTACCTTCACAAGAATAGGTACAGGTAAGTCAATGTCTTTATTAACCTTATTCTGTAATGGTCTAACCCCTCTGTCCCATTAGGTACTCACAGCTTAATTAACTGAATTTTTGATGTATAAGCTGGGGTTCTGAAATATGGTGTCTTTACTTTCCCTCCTTTTCTTTTTGATGTTATGTAAAGACGCTTTTACTTAACTAAGTATGAGCTGAAATTTATTAATTTATTTTATTTCTCTTCTTGTTCTCTGAAGTATCTTTTTACAGTATTCAAATAACACAGGGTGTTGAATGAACACACCCGTGTTACACTGACCCAATGCTAAGGTTCGTTGACTTCTAAATGATTTCTCCTCGACTGTGTTGACGAAACTCTTTGTGCGAAAAGAGAAGCCCGCTTTTAACAGTCTCTGAATCAGCAGAATAAACACGGCAAAAGAAACTCTTTGTATCACTCGCTTGTTAACGCAGCACGTTGAAAGGTCACGCCTGTGTTAGTCAAGCTCGGCAACAGCTGTCAGAAAATGCCAAGTAGGAATGTTTTAGTATACTCAGGAGGCACGCGAGGAGAGAAGGGGAATTAGTCAGAATACTACAATTCTCACCTCGGTGTCTTCGTTATTTAAATAGTATTTATTTTTAAGCTTATCAGAGATAATTACTAAGGTTGAGGAAAAAAGGCTTAAAGTTGTTCCCTGACCTTGATACTGTGTGTTTACAAACCGTTGAAACTAACCCCGATGTGTTCGCAAACTACCCTGACTAACTTCCACGATGCCTTGAAATATCGTTGCTCTCCCTTGAAATTAGACTGCTAAACAGCGATGTGCTGTTGCAGTGTCAGAATGTTGGCGGCCATGTTGGAATTCCTGCGGTGCCAACTTGCTCTCTAACTCCAGGGATCAAATGTCTTTTGATGGGTTTGTGAGGGGGAAATTGTGGCCAGAGTTAGATCAGAAGGAGGAAACCTCCTGTGAGTCCTGACAGTAAGTCTCTTAGTCCCTTAACTAACAGAATTGTTCTGGCACTACTACTGAAGGGGGCCACTTTGTTAATTCAGGCAATCGATGATGGCCGCTTGTGTCGTCACCTCCTGTACAGTAGCAAATTGGAGTAGCTTTCCTCCCCTGTTAAGGTTACCGCATTGAAGTGCTTCTGCTTTCACTGCTTGGTCATGAGCGCGTAAAAACTTTATCAGTTTACAGTTCATTTGGGGGTAGGATGGATCCAATCCTCTAATGACGGCAGTTCTACAGGAGCTTATTCCTCTATCACAAAAAACTCTCCAGTATAACAACTACGGTGACCCACGTGGACGGACTAGAGGTTGCGCTTTATAGCGGTGATGCAGCACAGGTGAGAGAAGCACCAAGGACCACCTCCTGGGGTCCTGGACAGCTGGTCAATTTAGTTCTCTGCAGGAGATGGCAGCAAGAGCAGTAAAACAACTCCGGTGACCTGTGAGGCAGGACTAGAGGAAACACTTCATAGCGCTGATGCAGCACAGGTGAGAGAAGCACCAAGGACCGCCTCCTGGTGTCTTGGGCAACTGGTCAATTTAGTTCCCTGCAGGAAAGGCAGCAATAGCAGTAAAACAACTCCGGTGACCCACTCCTTGCAGCAGATCACCCTCCTGTACAATTTCCACAACAAAGATCAAAAAAACATTTTAACAATCAAAACATATCTAAGTTAATTTTTGCTTTTGTAAAAAGGAAAACAACAGAAATTCCACAACTGGCAATTTAAGGATTTTACACCTTCAGACTTTTATCATTCAACCAGAAATCCTCATTTGCACCGCGTGAAATCACCCTAATCAATGCAGCTTCCCCTGTGTGCACAATTAGGTTCTGCTAACATCAATTATTATTAGACAGCCACAACACTTTATTAGTATTTCTATCTCAATTGTGTAGGTGATGGTACCTCACACTCTACACCACAAAATCTCTGCAAACAAGAAATACCATTCAACGATGGCTTATTCAAGTGTCTTTTACACTTATCTAAATCTTGTTATTATCCTAGGATCTTAGACTATGCCAAGTCTGAATTCTTCAATTTCTTCACATATAACAATAATCACCGGCATTTATCAAATCATTTACTCTCAACCCAATAACACAACAATAACACAATTACAATTACAATAGACGTTGCATCACCCTATTAATACTCTCACCCCCAAACCAGCGACCACCTTCGAAAACCATACCTTGTCAGCTCCTAAAGCTCCAGGCATTGGTCTCCAGGATTCTGGTATTTTATTCTAACGTGAGTAATTATTTATAATTCCTTGCTCCAAACATTAACCACTACTCTGCTACCAGAAAACTGTTAGGGCAGACTGGGCCCTAAAATTTCTTAACATCCAAACCAATCTACCATCTTGTAGGGTTAGGCCCTGTTTTCCGCAGTAAATCCTTCTTCTCAGCGATCGACCTTGGAAAGTTGTATTAGGAGTCAAGGATCAAAACAGACATCTCAATCTAAACTTTCATTAGCAATTAAGTTCAGTCAATGATGAGAGTTATATTGTATTTTCAAAGCTCTGTTTCTCATTAATGGATTAGCAAAGTTATTTTCTTTATTTTTGTCTTTATTTCAGTTAGTTCATGAATCACATAAGTTTATAGAAATCTCATCAGAGAAAGATGGTTAGAATAACGCATCAAAATATATGTTGCATTAAGTGTGTTCCATACAGGAATGAGTTCAATATTCTATAGATCAGGCTCAGAATTTTGGATTTCAAGAACCCTTGAAGAGTCAAGGAAAAGAGTGAAATCAAAAGGACATGGAGCTTCAAAGTCAAACTAATGTAGTAGAACTCCTCATAAAGAGTAGTTTATAAGACTCAGCCGAGTCTCAATGAATTCAATTACATCAGCATACAGTTGCAGTAGCAATTTGTCAAGTCAAATAGCAAAGTAAGGTAGAGAGGGAAAACAGTAGCAGCAGTAACCACAACCATCAAGGGTCTGTGTCAAATACTCCAAAGAATTACACACTGCTATGTAGGAACACGTACTTATATAAAAGTCAAGAAGACACGTTGAAAACATTGTAACTAGCTCTTTTCTCCGTGGACCACTAGGACAGCAGGATTCTCCGGTAAGCAGATTTAGCTCCTTCGTCATCACGGAAATACATACGACTTATACTTTTTAACACAAGGTTAGCTAGAGTCAGTATTGAATAGTTAGATTCTGGAAACATCAGGCTTGGTTCCCATAGGTCTTAAACACCAATTGACCTTCTACATCTCAACTTCTTTCATTGTGAGAACAATGAACTACTAATTAAAAGACAAAATCACTCTTAGGTAATGCATTCTTTCTAATAAGAATCATACGGCACAAGTTATTCTATTCAAACATTATATGAAACAAGAAGATAGGAAGTTCATTACAGTCCAGAATAAAATGTTGCTTATAAACTAAAACATTTGTTAAACCTGAATAATCTGCAGTTAAGACAACATTTCTAATCAGGTCATTTTTAAGGTCAAGCTTCTATATCACATTGTACACTTATCAGCTTCATAGCCTTTCTATGGCCTACAGGATAACTATGACAGCCTACTGTGAATCAGCACATTTCAAATGCGTGTCAGTTTATCATTAGGTTTTACGCTCTTCATTGTACATTTAGCTTTCTAAGTTAATACATTTTTTGTTTTAATTAATGGACACTTTTAGTAGCATACAAGGGTGGGCAACTACTGGGGCCTCTCCATATACATTTGTGTCACACTACAGACTCCAGTAAGGGGGGGTCTAGTTGAACTGCTTTGGGCTCAGGGGTTCTGTCGGCAGTGTTGGATTGAATTGTATCATGAATAAATATACTGGGTGTAGCATATGGGATGTCTCTACTGTTCTTTCGTCTTTGTATGACCCCATAAGAGAGATAGCTTAGGTATATCCTCATTAGTATGTACTGGGACAAGGAAGACATAAGAGGTGATAATGCTCAGATTACCTACTGGTAATCTCAATTACTCCAAGTAATAGTCTTCCTCGTCACAGTCCTACATTCCAACCCTGTCCTCTCTCCCAATTACTTATATGGTCCTACTTGATTTGTTTGATATACTGCTTGAGGGGTAACAGGATATGAGGAAGAGTTAGTCCTTCATTTATCTCAACACTATTAAAGGGGTGGGTCTCTCCCTGATGTAGGTTAACTATGCTTTTATTATTGTTGATGGTCTACGTTAGCTTTGAAAGCCTCATTATTAAAGACTAAGATGAGGAAGACTACTACTCGGAGAAATGAAGATTACCGTAAAGTAATATAAATATGCTTATTTATCATTGAAGACTTGGAGAGTATCACCATGGAAAGTCTTACGAAATCTAAAACATGAATCAGTGTTACAGTACAATTCAGTAACACATTAAATGAAGTGCAGACGTATACCTGTTCAATAACAAAAGTAATTGATTTTTATAATAAATAAGAGAGAGAATGCATGGACAGTGAAAGAGTTGAAAATATATTTTGCAATAGACATGTCAAGACATTCTACCTATCCTTAGTTTTAATAGCTCAAATTTACATTGCCAAAATGCCCATTCCTGTCCTTGCATTTAACCAACCAATACATTATGGAAACTGTAGTGTTGTTTTTTAAAGTGAACAAACTAAAGTAGATTACAATAGTTTTAAGCAAACAGGGACGGAAGTCTATAAAACTTGGTGACTGGTGACAGGGATTTGTCTGCCCATCCTGTTTGATGCAGCACTGTCAAGTGTCACTCATCAAATGTGTAGTAGTCTCCTCTTTATAGTGTGATTACGTAATATGCATGTGCATGTTCATGGTCACTGTGATGTCAGTGTCATGGTGATGGAGTGTTGTGCTTTGAATCTCCAAGCTGACCAGTTGGTTCCTGGAAGCTGTGGAGACAGACAGACAATAAACTTGTTATTCCACCTACACCATTTGCAGCATGATTACTACAAATTTGGCGACAAGATCTGTCTGAGTCTCCACCCACGCGTACAAAGGCACACCAGTAGAGGCTTTTTAGTGAAGAAAGAAGTCTTGAACGTATTTCGAAGCGTTATCACCGTCAAATCCAATTTTAACGTGGAGAAGACGAGAAGAAGGCATTGACTCTACTTTACGAAAGAAGAAATACGACAAGAGTACTCGACGAGCGTGACACCTCTAATTCCGTGACAACAAACAAACGGACTCAAGCGGAATCTATCAATGCAGACCTGATTTCACAAAAGGAGGTGATCTGGTTACCTTCTCGGATGTGCCTGTGACGTGCTGTTTTCCTGACATTGAGAGGAATCGTTTGGAGCACACCGGTTTCGTGTGAGGTAGGATCTACTCCTTCATCGGATCCTATGTCGGTTGGCTCTTGTGCGATGTGTCTCCGTTGTTAACAGAAGCGAAATGATGACGCATTAGAATGCACTCAAGGATTCAGCGAAGGCGGTGACTGTCGAACGTGGCAAGTGTTTCGAAGGTTGCACATGCGCCAGGAAGCTACGCGAGGAGAAAGCCGTGTCTGGCGTCAAGTGTGACGCGGTAACTAACGAGTGTAGCGAGTGTTCCAAAGCTGCACATGCGCAAATGAACTACGTGAAGGGAGAGCCGTGGTGTTTAACGTGACCTATGAGAGAGGAACCGGAAGAAGTTATTCCACCACGGAAGAGCACGTAACACGGCAAGGGTTTCCGTTTCTCGTTGCATTTGCGAACAGTGGTTTTTCCATTGGTAATTGGCCAGGGTGTTGCTGCGACCTGGACAAAGTGTTGGTGTTTGAAAATCGGAGCGATCTTCAGTGGTAACTGTTATTTTTGAAATAAGGGTTCGACAGGAAAAGAAAGGGTCAAAGTACATTGACTACTTCACTTCATTACGTTGCCACAAGGTAAAAAAAAAAAACGAAGTTACATGGGAGAGTAACGGTGTTATATGGATAACTGAATTTCTCTTTATCTACTGTGTTCATTAGTACAAATTTTTTTTTACTTGCAAGACGAATAGGTTAATTTAGACCTCATAATTGTTAACATTTCACTGTGGTACACGTTTTATAACGCAAGACAATATGCAGAATTTGCAAGCTCCCCCCCCCCCTTTTTACAGCTTCCAGGAGATCCCCCTGTTAAGTGGAAAATATGGCACAGGGCATTTGAAAAATATCTCGGGGCGATTGGGGGCTCAAGATTCAGTGCTGAGAGGAAAAAATTTATTTTGGAACACAATTTAGGTTTTGAAGGACAAGCTGTGCTTGAACATTTACCTCCTATACCTGTAGTAACAGGGGAAGAAGTTTTGAATGAATATGATAAAGCAGTAAGAATGTTAGAAATTCAGTTTGATGTGGAGAGCAGTCTAGTAGTTTCTAGACATAAGTTTTTTACCAGGGAACAAGGGGCTGGAGAAAGTATTGTTTCCTATGTAGCAGCTTTACGCATACTAGCGTCTGAGTGTGAATTTGAACATTTTTGTTCGCAGTTGATACGTGACCAAATTGTTGTCCACTGTCGCGATAGGAAGGTACAACAAAAGTTACTCACACTTAAGAATCCTTCTTTGGAAGAAACTATTGGGATAGTGAAAAGTATAGAGTTGTCTGAGAAGTCCTCTAATGAACTCAAACCTGAGAAAAGCACAGTAGGCGTTGTAAAAGAGCACAATGATGACAAAGAGTTGAAAGATATTAAAGATAAGAACAATGACAAAACCAAATGTAATAATGATCAGAGAGGTACTAGGTTCCCTGTGAATAAGTTTGGGCAAAACAAACCAGGAAAGAAAAGTGGTTATGCGAGGAATTTGTGCAATAAGTGTGGTTTTCCTTCGCATTTTCCTGACGCACGGGTGTGCCCAGCCAAGAATGCCATGTGTCATAAGTGCGGAAAACCGGGCCATTTTGCAAAAATGTGTATTTCTGGTGGGGGTGTGAATGTGGTTTATGCAGAAGGTACAAGACAAGATGTGTATGATGAGGTGGTCAGTTCCTTAACAGATTTTGTTGTAGTTGTGAAGGATGATATGGTGGATTGTGTTGAACCTGTGATCGACATTCTTGTAGATGGGAAGTGTCTTAAGCTATTGGTCGACTCAGGAGCGAGGATGACCATGATAACAGAAGAGCTTTTTGAGGAGGTTTGGGGAAACAAGCTTCTAAATCCCCCAGACCGAAGCCCTGTTTCATACGAAGGGAGACGCATTGCATTGAGAGGGTTCTTTGATACTTCGTTGGTTTTCGAAGACAAATGCATTCAGGGGAAAGTCTATGTAGCAAAAAAAGGGTTGAACATTCTGGGCTGGTATCATCAGGGGCTGTTCGGGATGACGCTCAGACCAGGAACAAAGGAACAAGTCTCTATTGTGCATGACGTGCCTAAAGATGCGGGTCTAGGTCCTTTGTTGAGAGAATTTCCAAAAGTGTTCAGTGATAAGTTGGGATGCATCACAGGGTTCAAACATACTATTAAAGTGAAAGAGGGAGTTTCACCAGTGAAGCATAAGTTAAGGAATGTGCCTTTTAGCATCAGGGATGATCTTTCTATTGAGCTCAAAAGAATGTGCGAGAATGGTGTAATTGAACCGATTGAGTCATCTTTGTGGTTGAGTCCTTTGGTTGTCGCCAGGAAGAAAAATGGCAGTCTTAGGGTCTGCATTGACTTGCGCAGCCTTAATAGGGAGATTTGGGTGGATTCCCATCCTCTACCCCGGATTGATGACATTCTTTCTAAGTTTGCTGGAGCTAAGTGGTTTTCCAAAATAGAATTAGCTTCAGCTTACCACCAGATTGAACTGGACCAAAATTCCAAACATCTTACTGCTTTTGTCTCTCCTGTCGGGACATTTCAGTTCCGTAGGTTGCCTTTTGGGTTGGCCTCGGCGGCGGCAGTTTTTCGACGGGTTATGGAAAGAGTGTTGGATGGTGTTCCAAACACAGTAGTTTTCCAAGATGACATTTTAGTTGCTGGTAAAGACAAGATTGAACATGATGAGAATGTTTCTAAAGTATTAAAACGGTTGGAAATCAAAGGGATAGTAGCAAACAAGCTTAAGTGTACGTTTGGGATGCAATCAATAGAATACTTAGGGCATCGTATTTCTGGTGAGGGTATAATGCCCAGGGAAGGTTTGATCGATGCGATATCTAATGCACCTTGTCCTAAATCCAGGGATCAGGTATCTTCATTTTTGGGTATGTGCGAATTCTATGCGAAGTGTATCTCTAATTTTGCAGGGAAAACGGCCAAAATGAGGGAGTTCTTGAAGAAAAGAACGGTTTTCAGTTGGAGTGATGAGTGTCAGAATGAATTCATGCAGGTAAAAAAAGAATTGGCTGCATGCCAAATTCTTACACTTTTGATCCACTATATCAGTGCACAGTGTCGGTGGATGCTAGTCTTGATGGCTTAGGTGGTATGATATCTCAGATCAAAGAAGGGAAGGAGTATACTGTGGGGTTTGCGTCCAGGGCTTTAAGACCAAGTGAAAAAGAATTACTCAGTCATTGAACGTGAACTCTTAGCATGTTGCTGGGCGGTTGAGCGTTTTAAATGTTTTATCTGGGGGAAAACGTTCAAACTTCTGACAGATCATAAACCGTTAATTCCCATTTTGGAAGGAAAAGTAGTGAAAGATCACACACCTAGAATTGCTAGGTTGAGTGCGAAATTGTTACAGTACAATTTTGTTGTTGCACATATTTCGGGTGGCAGAAACACCAGGGCTGATTATCTGTCAAGATCACCTTTACCCCTCAAGAATGATGAACGGGATTTGGACATATCAGATGAGTGCATCATTGCAGCTGTCGATGCTTGTTGTATTGGCTCTTTTTCTGAACATGATTGGTTTTGTGGGATGGAGTCTGATAATCTTCTTAAGAGAGTAAGAGAACTCATAGTGTTGGGGTGGCCTAAAGAAAAGCATTTAGATCCTGAACTTCATTCTTATGCAAAGGTTGCAGATGAACTGTCAGTAGAGGATGGTGGCATGATCATGCGAGGGGACAAGTTTGTGCCCCCAGTGTCCCTTAGGAGTCGCATAGTGGAATATGGTCATGAAGGACACTTGGGTCAGACTAACACAAAAAGAAGGATCAGGGCAGTATATTGGTGGCCTTCCATGGATCGTCAGATAAATGAGGTTGTTGAATCGTGTTTGACATGCTGTTCGAGTGATAAAGTGATCAAAGTATCATCACCGCCTGTCCAACATATTGAGAGGCCTGATGGCCCATGGTTGAAATTGGCTATTGATTTTGTGGGTCCATTCACCATTTTGCCTAATAAATATAAGTTTGCCCTGGTGGTAGCTGACTATTTCAGTAAGTGGTGGGATGTGCATTTCATGGTGGATCCAAATTCGAAAGAGGTTATTAAGTTTCTTCAGGCTCTTTTTGGTAGAGAAGGATTTCCTAAAGAAATAATTTCGGACAATGGAGTACAATTTACTTCAAAAGAGATGTCTGATTTTTTGACTCAGTCAGGTATCATACATCGAAGAGTGGCATTGTATCATCCTCAAGCAAATGGGTTTATTGAGCGCAATAACAGAGTGTTGGTAGAATGTATTCAGTGGGCCGTATCGGGTAAGGTGGACATCATGGAGGCGGTCCAGAGCATGCTGTGGGCTCATCGAACGACCCCCATTCCGTCAATTGGTTCTAGTCCGTTCGCTTTATTGCGAGGAAGGGAGGCTTCATTTCATATGTGCCCTGCTTGGATGAAGAAATGGGAGGTGGTGTCCAAGGATCGTGGAAATGGAGTTTACATGGAAGGTGGGAGCAGTTCGGGTTCAGGTTCTGGATCTAATGAAGATTGTGAAGACTACTCTAAACCTAGGCTTAAGATAGGGGATTGGGTTAAGATTAAGTCTCCTTTGCATACCCCCAAGGGTTTGTCTAAATTTGGCCCACCAGTCAAAGTAGATGCTGTGTCACGTTTTGCTATAAGAGTGAATGGGAAAAATTGGTGGAATCTTTCTAGAGTCTATAAGGTTCCAGTGAAAGCAGTGACACGTTTGGGTTTAGGGTCAAGTGATTTGAGCCAAGTTCAATCCGAAGTTGAGGTTTTTCCCAAGGATAGGGCTGGACAGAGGGAAGAGTCTTCAGTTATGAAATATGTTCCTCCACGGAGAAGCAATAGGTTAAGTGCCCCACCCGATCGTCTAGATCTTTAGTTTTAGGTTTTGTGTGTTTGAGTTTGTGCTTGCTGTTTTTTATGTTTATATTGTACATGTAGAACATTTCCCTTTTATTTATTTTGTGCATTTAGGAGATTTTGTTTATGTATTCATGGTTTTGTTTTGGTAGAGTTATTGCATGTTTTGTCATTTATAATTTGTTTATGATTTCCTTGGAAGAAGGGAGATGTTGTAGTAGTCTCCTCTTTATAGTGTGATTACGTAATATGCATGTGCATGTTCATGGTCACTGTGATGTCAGTGTCATGGTGATGGAGTGTTGTGCTTTGAATCTCCAAGCTGACCAGTTGGTTCCTGGAAGCTGTGGAGACAGACAGACAATAAACTTGGTATTCCACCTACACCATTTGCAGCGTGATTACTACAAAATGCGTTGGTGTTTCCGCATTTCCACAATAAAATATTTTGTCACGCAACTCCCAGCTTCGCCAGTCATTCAAATTACAGTGCCCATACAAATTATTTGTCGGTTCACTAATTAGCTCCGTCTCCTGCAGCTCTCTGAAGGTGACCAAAGGCAAGAAAAGATCATGATTGTCCTGATTACATTTAACCTCTGCCGCCATACAACCACGTACACAACTGCGGAACGTCAACAGCAGAAAGCTTTAAAAAGTTATCTCAGTCTGTAGAGGGTCACGCATGGAACTGGGGGAAACAGCATGTAGCTCCGGCACAAGGCACCTGTAAACAGGCAGTTTAAGACCAGCAGCCTGATACCAAGATTTGGCTGCGCTCCCTTGCCTTCATACAGGTGCTTGTTCGAGGACTTGAGTGCTACTTGCAGCGCCATGCATTCCTTTTACAAAGAGTGAGCTGTGTTAACCCCATCAAGTTATCGGGTGCTGCAGCGGACATCGATCTCAGGGGAGGGTATCACTTTCTTGGCAGACTTAATTTAGTGTCTATGGAGAAGGTAACACAAGTGCATGCAATGCAAAGCGCTCACCGCAGGCTACAACTGCTGTTCCAATCCTTCTGGTCAAGTGATGTTTTTAATTTCCTATCTCGTTTTCTGTAAAATGCGCCTTTCACGAAGGCAAGATGGCTCCCCAAAGTATTCAAAATGCTGACCCAGAAAAATATGCAAAACAATAACATTCATATTATGCATGCAAATGTATTGCATTGAAAAGATTGTTGTTTAGAGTATTGGGGGAAAATAGTTGGGTAAAGCCTGTAAAAACAGATTGCATGATTGCACACAGGGCCGGCTTTAGCACTGGTGGCGCCCTGTGCGACAATGTTTTCTGGCCCCCCCATGACCACCTGCACAACGAAATCCCGCACTACCACTACCCCTTATATCACCATAACCGCTCTCACTCGGATGCATTTAATTTGTTTTATAGTGTCACTCATATCAGTTAAGGGTGTCAGAGCACTTTACATTGTACACACATTACTCAATCATATGTGTGTAAATCAATGTATAGGAAACGTTACAGAGTGGTAGAATTCATATGTCATCCATGCTGGTAGGCAGTAAAGTTTAGGGGGGCTTGGACTGGAGAAGCACAAACTCAGAATTTAAACCGTAAGACCATGGTTAGGGATTATCTTTAATAATTGGAATTGTTTTCTACCCAAATCAACACTTTGTACAACATTAGAATATTGAAAGTCTGGGGAAAAAATCCATACGCTCTAATCTATACTTGAAGTCTGCATTTCAGTTTTTTGATGACAGTTAACAGCTCACTGTTTTTTATTAGTATTTTAACTTATAAACTACAAGTAACAAAACAAAGTCTCTGACAAAAGCAGTAACCCCCTGACCTATTTACATTATGTTCACTTCGTGATTTGCATGATACACATTCTCTGCAGTAGGCACATTAACCCTCTGCATTACCTTATGATGAATCATAACATCCACCAGTCAAAACTTCCACTAGACAAAACTTCCTTCTCTCTCCAGGAAAAACATCAATCACAGGAGAAGGCTTGACATTTTTATTGTTGGTTGAAATTTGCTGGCGGTCAGGAAGGCTGCAGTGGGTGCTTTTAAACACAATATAAACTGGAAAACAGGCACCCTCATGCAAAGTCAGCACCCGGTGCGGTGGCACCCGTCGCACCGCCCTAGAGCCGGCCCGGATTGCACATACCGATTATTATGGATGACAGTACTAACACTGTAAAGTTTTCAGCAATATTAAAGACCAAGGGGTGTGCAATTCCTATAGCCTGACTCCAATGACTTATTATTTATTTTTAAGGACAACACGTTTTCCTGTTTATTTTGTCCTTGAGACATGTAGGCTTCGGCAACACAAACCCTTTGGCTATCAGTTTACAGTACCACATTATGGTTCAGGGAAGGGCATTGTCTGCTGTTAAGGTAATACATGTGTCCATATGTTAATGCTATTTGAACTTGCTATTTATGGTTCATTAATGCAAAGCCTTTATTATTAGGGTAAGTGCTCTAAGGAAATGTTGTAAGGTGTAAGGTCGGACTGCACTGCTGACAGTGGCCCCAGTATATATAAATGTGTACACACATTTCCAAAGTTTAATAATATGAGGCTACGTATAATGCTAACAGAACACTCTCTGATTAAATGAAAATATTTACAGAAGCTTAAAAGCAATATTGATAAGTATTTGCTTTCAAAATAAAATGTTTAAAAAAATGCAACTAGGGATAAAACGGTATGCTTAACTACTGTGAAATTTTAGGTACCATTTCTTTGAAATAATAACTAGCAAAATATGTTGATGCATGCTAGCATTCCCCAAACATATTCAGAATGCAAAATCAGTGCAACCAGTTTCAAGAAGATTGTGGGAAATATGAAAATAAACAATCATTGGCGAAGCCTTTAGGTCAGACACAGGCAGTCAGCCTTTTGGTTTCTCAACACATGTCTTGTTTTGACATGGTTTTTGTGAAACTTTATCGTTGTGGGAGCTGTCAGGCACTCACCATTGTAGCAAACATTTGCAAAAACCAATAATATTTTTTAGTCTCCAAAAGCACAAACTGCCGCAGTAGTACCTGGCACTGAACAAAACTACTTTGTGTGCCAATCTGCTCCTGGTGAAAAAACAGAATGCTGTCACTCACAGTGAAGCCAGACTATAGATAGATAGAGAGAGACAGAATTTTAATACAAACGAAAGGTCTTGGTTAACTCGAGTCTTAATTAGGGGCCCAATTCTTAAATTAAGTCACAAAAGTGCACCCATGGTATATGTCTTTGCAGTAATGTAGATTTACTACTTTCATGAATTCACAATAATTACAGAAGTAGGCAAGGAAACAGTGCTTCATGAAAATATTTGCCAACTGCATTTTAGCACAGCAACTATTAATTTGTAGATTTGCTCATGCGAAAACCTGTTAAGCGTTCAGAAGCTCGCTTTCCCTCCAACCACTGTTTTTTCCCAACCCTGGAAGACGTTTTACACATGCCCTTGTCAGGAGTAAATTTACAACCTTACTCAGTATGGGGAAAGATCAGAGAAAAGCTGGTGAAAACTCCTAAAACATGCAAGTTCGTAGGTTTGCAGGGGCGCTAGGTGGCGCACGACCAAGATGGCTGCACGCCTGTGAGGCTCTTGCTGCTTGGCGGTATGATTCGGCATTTATCCTGTTACTACATGCACCGTTTTTGCTGAAAGTGCCTGCCCTCGCGGACGCCGTTGGACATTTCTGAGCAGAGTGGCGATCTGCGCGCGGGCTGAGCGAGGTGCCTGGCTGACGACATCACCAGCCAGAGCAAGTAGGCAAGCACCAGGGATCCTACGTGGCGTGTGAGCCCCGGTAGACTTGCACTGATTGGCGCCCTGCCTGCCAGCGTCGTTTGGCCACAATTACGGAGCTGCCGCATCACCAAGCTACCAGCTCTCCCTCCTGACGGCATCACGCTTGTGGTAGACAGCAAAATCCGCCACCAGTGCACACCATCACGCTGCTTCATCCAGCTGCTGCTTTCTGTATCGCGCAGGCCTCTGCAGCGCGAGGCCAGCGTTGCTCGGCTGCAAGGAGGGCCGGCACTTACAACCCCTCATGGCCTCTCTCTCCTAAACCTACCTTCTGCAGTGCTCGCGAGCTAACTCCCAGTGTCTGCAGGATCAGTCAAGTGAATTGGGGCTCTGTTCACCTAAGCCTCGCAACTACAAATGAACTACTCCTGCTGGCAACCAAGGCGGCTTACTGTGGGCTCCCTGCAATTAGCTCCACTGAAGCTGCAGTCCTCCTGCTCCGCATAGCTGTATGGTCCCACGCTGCTTATCTATTGTGTGCACAAGACCTCATCCCCCGTACTACCGTCATTGACACACAGCCTTGACTCCTTAGTACCCTAGCTCTGAGGAACTGGTGACTACTGCTGAGGTACAGGCGCTGCGTGACACTTATGCCTGGCGCTCCGACAGAGCAGGCCCCTTGGAAGCTGTCTCCAGCTGGAACATTGACAGCAGAAGTACCCCAATAGCGACCACCCAATCGGCGGAAGGCGCATTATTACCTACACTCATCATCCTCAGGTGCTCTACCTCTGGCGCCCCACAATCTCACTATCATGGGGAAGACGGACAGACGTCAGTCTAAACTCCTCTTCGACACCAAAAAGGCTGCCACACGCTCCAGCTCAGACGATCCAGAGCAACCAATTGATGAGCAAACATAGGCTCCGCCGCCCCCCCCTTGCTATGCAACACAGCCTCGCAGACATCTCCAGTAAAATGGACTCCATGAATAGTCGCATGGATTTTATAGACCTGAAAGTTGACAATCATGACAAACAGCTCAAGGAGGTGGTGAAGCGGATCTCAGATAACGAAGACGCCACGACTCAAGTGAAACAGCAAGTAGCGCAAATGGGCAAACACCTCAAAGTAATTGCGGCTAAAAATTAGGATTTGGAGGTGCGCAGCAGGCGGAACAACATTCGCGTCATAGGGATCCCTGAGAGCACCAACACCGGGTGCATGGAAGCATTCATCAAACGTTTGCTGCGCAACACCTTCGGCGCTGAGGCCTTTTCCACCCAGCTGATCGTGGAACGTGCGCATCGCACTTTAGGCCCCAGACCACCCCCAGGAAGCAAGCTGTGCCCGATTGTTGCTCGTCTCCTTAATTATCGCGACTGTGCTCTGAAGCTTGCCAGGGACAAAAAGACTTTACATTATGACAGTAACAAATTCACTATCTACTCAGACTTTACGGCTGCAGTCCAGGAGGCGGGACGTATGTTCCTACCAGCCAAGCAAAAACTCCGGAAGGCGCAAACTGAGTACGCTCTACGGTATTCGGCTCATTTGCGAGTCACACACCAGGGCAAGCAGCATTTCTTCACCAACGGGCAACAGGTTGATGACTTCCTCAGGACCGTCAGGAAAGACTACCCGCAACGTGAATCCCAGGAGCGCCTCTCGAGATCGCCATTGCTCGGCTCAGATTGAAACCAGAAGTCTTGACTCTCCATTTGATGAGATTCATTGTGGGCGTTCATGGTCTTCCTTCCATGTGGATCGCTATTTATCCAGCGAGAGCCGAGCGGTTGAGAACTATGATTATCGAGTGACTGGTCTCCCCACCTTACAGATGACTGGTCTGGTTGGGGCATTACTCAAAGACAGATAAGTGCCAAGGGACTTAAACATGCAGGTGGATTTGGGTGGCGGGCATATTTTCCCTTGTTCTTTACGCTAATAATCTGGACGATGCCAAGCAACCACCCACCTTCCCCTCTTTCCCCCTCTCATTGGGGAACTGGCTTTATGGCTATAGAAGGGAGGCCCACTAGCGTTCCCTCCACTGGTGTTCCTCTAGCCATTTTGGTGTATTTGTTTTACTTTGTAATGACAAAGTTTGGTTGGGTTCTGGGTGGGCAATATAATGCCAGCACAATTGGGGTGCTGTTGTGGGGGTGGGTTGGGACTCGTTTACACATGCTTTCAGTATTGTTCTTGTTTAGCAGGTAGACTTGAGACCGCATGTTAAGAGATATACTCACACATGTCTATTCAGAGCACATCGTGACATTTTCATATCGTTCATTTATGCTTCCGCACACTGAGGCACTGCAGATAAATCTTCTCATATGGAACGTCAGTTCTTATGATGGTTGCCCCTCCCAATTCGATCGCTACTCCTAGTTGTTGGAGACTAATGCCAGAGGCTCTACTGGATGCCGCCTTCAGGGCTGAGCTGGGAACAGAAATCACTGAATTTTTCCAAAGGAACATAGACTGTCACACATGTGGGCACGGTTTGGGAGGCCTTTAAAGTTACGATAAGGGGGTCATGTATTGCCAAAAGCTTCGGAGTCTTGAGAGACCTCAGCCGCAATTTACATACACTTGAGGGGTAACTGAAACAATTGGAAAAGGATCTATGGAGGCATACCTCCAGGCCTCAGCTAGCAACGTTTAGAGATAGTGCTCGGACTACAAAAGCACTACCGACCGGGAGGCTCGATTTCGGAGAAAGTATTTTATAGCGCGCAAATACGGGGAGGGTGAACACCCAGGCAGAGCCTTAGGGCAGGAAGTTCGATTGCCCAGATTCTCTAATCACGTCCTTGAAATGCAGGATAATAAAAGCGCGCGTCATAGAGACAATCTTGACATCCTAAAGGTTTTCACCAAATTTTTATGCTGATTTATATAGTACCCGTAGAACCGCACCGCCAGACTTTTCAATATACTTAAGAGACATAGCTCTGGGCTGGCTGGGAGATGCGCAGAGAGAGTTTCTCGCCGCACCTCTCGAAAATGATGAGATACGTGCTGCAATTATGCAGCTGAAATCAGGGAAAGACCCGGGCTGAGACGGCCTCTCCATTGATTTTTATAAAACATACCTTAATCAGTTGCTCCCCATTCTCAAACAGGTTTATGGTGAGGCACAGGAGCTAGGGACTCTTTCTTACTCGATGAGGGAAGCCCTTATTTCTTCACTCCTAAAACCTGGCAAGCCTGCGAACAGTTGTGACTCCTATTGCCCTTTCTCCCTGATCAATGCTGATGCGAAAATCCTCGCCAAAATATTAGCTAACAGACTCAGCTTGCTAATGGAGGAATTAGTTCTCCCGGACCAGGCTGGGTTTATTCCTGGCCGGGCAACATCACATAACTTGCGTACACTTTTCACGATATTACAACCGATACACCCTCAGTTGACCTTGGAAGCAGTCTTTTTAGACGCTATGAAGGCCTTCGACTCCGTTGAATGGGATTATTTGTCTGTTATCCTTCAATGCATGGGGTTGCCTAAAGGGTTCCTGGCATGGATACGCCTCTTATACACTGGTCCGGAAGCTAGAGTTTTAATCAATGGGCATTCCTCTCCCCCCTTTCCTATCACCCGGGGCACCCGGCAGGGTTGCCCTCTCTCTCCCCTACTTTTCGCGCTGGCTATTGAGCCACTTGCGGCCAAAGTTAGGCAATACCATCATGATAAGGCACTCCGTTGCTTTCTTCGCCCAATACTCATTTCTCTCTATGCAGATGACATCACTCTATATGTCCGAGAACCACACCTCAATCTTAATCCATTGCGCCGGGAGTTTGTTCGCTTTGGAGGACTCTCTGGAATTCATATCAACTGGACAAAGTCTCAGATCTTCCCCCTAACCCCATCGGTGACGACATTTGCACCTGACTTACCAATAGAGTGGTGCGCTGATGAGGTGAAATACCTAGGGGTATACTTCAAGACTGATCGGGAGTAGCTGATGCGTCTCAATTATGGTGGGACACTGGAACACATCAAAAGCAATGTCACGAGATGGATTGCTCTCCCTCTCTCTCTTGAGGGCGCACTTCCCTCATAAAAATGGTCGTCCTTCCCAAGTTACTCTACCTTTTTTAAATATTCTGTATTACCCAGGCAGACACTTCTACTCTACACTCCGTTCGGAACTGATACGGCTGACCTGGGGAGGCAAGCAACCCCGGCTGAAGTGGGACACAATCACTAGACCCTATTCCCAGGGAGTATTCGATATACCTAACATTGAGTTATATCATCTCTGCGCGCAGGCTCATTAAGCCCATTTTTGGTTTTACCCCCCCCCAAATACATGCCACAGGTGGCAACAGAGCACTGGCTATCTGATCTCATACCGCTTGAGGGTGCCGTTTTGACTACCACCACGCCACAAGCAGTCGATTCTTCGCCGATTGTCTGCACGGTGAAGGCATGGCAAGGTATTGCCAGACATTTGCAGGCCCCCATGTTGTACTTACCGTTACTTCCTCTGGTTTATCACCCTAAGATGCCGGTCTTACAGGAAGGTATCTTCAAAAAAACTAAAGCTAAATACGGGATCACGTGCTGGGAGGTTCTCTACCTCAATGGTAAGTTTCGCACATTACAACAAATGTTTTCCAAACAACCGCCCTCTCCCATGAACATTTTTTTATGTTCGTGTGCGACAGGGCATTAATGAGCACACACCTGCATACCCTCTGGAAACCCCAGAGGTTGCCCCACTGCGTATGATACTACGTAATAACGCTACGCCGCATTTAGTTTCTACACTATATCATAGCCTATATACTGACCTGGACCCAACCCATTGCACTGTCAGAGACAAATGGGCTGCCGAGTTGGGACATGACATCACTGATAAGCAATGGACATACTGTTGCAGCCAGACAGAACAAAGCTCATCCAGTAGCCGACTACGCATCATCCATTATACATTTTTACACTGCACTTACTATAACCCGGCCAAAAAACGTAGATACAAATTGCGCGATAGTGTCAACTGTGATCGGTGCGGTATGGCGGAGGCAGATTTCCTGCACCTTGCCTGGCATTGTAGAGTTGTACAGGCCTACTGCCGTCAAGTGCTTACAGCATTGGAGCAGATGACTTCACTGCAGCTCCCGTTTTCCCCTCTGCTGGCCTTGTTGGGTTACACGGAGAATTTGGTTGTGGCACATCGGAAATTTGTATCCTTTAGCCTCCTCTTGGCTAAAAGAAGAACAGCATGTAGGTAGGGTCGGGGCAGGGCACACAAATTCAAGGAATGGATCAGCGACATGTTATTTTGGCAGGAACAAACATTCACATTTGCAGAACTCCTCCCCCCCCCACTTCACACCCTCGAGACATTTGGGGCCCTTCAAAGGCATATTTGCTCACACATCCAATTGATATCGCAAGCACTACCCGAGCCTCCGGTGCTGGAGTGTGTTGACAGACCCCTGTCCCCCCTCATGTGTTGCTTACACACTATAAGCAGAGATTGTAGTTTCCGCTTGCACAGATATGTCCCCCGGTGGCTGTAGTGAACCTCTCATATATGAACTTTGGTACAATGATCACTGCTCTGACTGTTACTATGCACGATGTTCTGTAATTATCTGCTACCGTGATCTTCTTGTTTTCCTCTCTTCTTAGCAATCATGTTTCTACCTGTGCATAATAATACATGCTGTACTGGTTATATGTTCTTATAAAACCTAAATAAAGATAATAATAAAAAAAAGTTAGTAGGTTTGCACAGACTCAAAAGCGCACTCCAACTCTGGAACTATTGCTTAACACTACCTCCAGCCCCAGTATGTAGATCTGTGGATAGGTGGCAAGATAAGAGAACTGCTAGAATTCAGTCCCTACTATAGTATTAGCCCTGGCACAATCAGAGGTTACCATCCGAGCTCTTATATAATGAGATTGCTACAATAATTACGTGGCACCAAAGTGACAAGTGGATTTTTTTACAGGACAAGTAGATTTATGATGCAACCCATCCCATGGACAAGTAGACAACTTATTCAATTCCACACCCCTGAAGGCCTCGTTGTAGTTTTTTATATGTTGAATGACTGCCAGTAGTACAAGTAATGTGTACAGCATGCAGTAGTATTGTATGAAAGGCCCTCTTTTGACATGGTTAGCCCCCACTTTTTGTCTGGAACATGATGTAATTTTGAATTCAAAGTGCACTGGGTCCCTGCTAACCAGGTGCCCAGTGCCAGATCTCGTTGCTAGAACTGTACCATGATTGGCACAACTTCAGCCACCCCTGTAAGCCCCAAGTAAATGGTACCCCTTGGTACTTTGGGCATTAGAACTTAAGACAGTCCACTAGGGCTGCAGCATAAATTGTGCCACCCTAGGGACATCTCACCAAGATCATAAAAACTGCCATTGCAGGCTGCGTTTTTGGTGCAGACAAAGCCAAAGCGTTGATATGGCACACAGCCCTTTGTGCCATGCCCACAGACACTGCATGAGGTACAGGTAAGTCACTACTACTACAGAACTTACAGTCCTAAGGCAGGGTGCACTATATCCCATGTGTGAACATATCTGCATGAGCAAATATGACCCTACAACATCTAAGTCCATTGTTCAATATTGTAAGTGTGCAGGGAAGCCATGGAGAGCACATGAGCAGGACATTCATCATTACGAGTTCCCTAGCACCATGATGGCTTCACTGTACCCAGGGATGTTTGATATCAAACATCTCGCCTTAATAAATCCACACTGATGGCAGTGTTGGATTTATTAATAAATGCACACAGGGGACACCCTAGGGGGTACCCTGAAAACCTACCAAACACTAGTGAGGTCTCTGACTAGTCTTAGCCGGCCTGCCACCACCAAACATGTTTCTGACCTCATGGGGTCAGAGCCAGTGCTCCCAGAAGCCAGGAACAATGCCTACTCTGGGCGGAGGTTCTTCACACTTCCTCCAGGCCAGATGGCATTCCAAGGCGGGAAGCATCCAAGGCGATGCCACCTTTAAAATATAACCCAGACATCTCCAGATAGTGGAGGATGCCAACTCCCTGTCCTGCTCCACATTTGGTGGAAGGACAGGCAGAAAAATTAGCTAGCTTAGAAGGTGGTCCCCATGCAGCCAACACAATCAATCAATCAGGGGCTTATAAAGCACACTACTCACCCGTGAGGGTCTCAAGGCGGTTGGGGGGGGGGGGGGGGGGGGAGGGCAGCTCCGGATCAGTCGAAGAGCCAGGTCTTGAGATCCTTCCTGAATGTGTGAAGGGTCGGGGAGCGTCTGATGTTCACAGGGAGCTTGTTCCAGGTCTTGGCTGCAATGTAGGTGAAAGCTCTACTGCCTGCTCTGTGTCTGCGGGTGCGAGGGACCTCTACCAGGGCGAGCGAGGTCGGTGGAGCGGAGGTTCCTCTTGGGTAGGTGGAAGGAGACTCTCTTGTTAAGGTATTTGGGTCCGATGTTGTTTGTATTGAGGGATTTGTAGGTGTGGATGAGGAGCTTGAAAGTGACCCTCTTCTCGACAGGGAGCCAGTGGAGGTCTCATAGGTGTTAGGTCATGTGCTTGTGATGTGGTGTTCCGAGGACGAGTCTGGCTGCGGCGTTCTGGATGGTTTGGAGTTTGTGTAGAAGAGTTCTGTTGATTTCGGCGAATAGGGCATTGCCGTAGTCCAGTCAGCAGGTGATGAGCGTATGGGTGACGGTCCTTCTGCAGTCAGGGGGGATCCATTTGAAGGTCTTGCGGAGGATGCGCAGGCAGTTGAAACTGGTGGAGGCGACGGCGTTGATCTGGCGGTTCATGGAGAGGGAGGAGTCGAGGATGATGCCGAGGTTTCGTGCGTGGTCTGTAGGGGTGGGTGGCTTCCCAAGGGCAGAGGCCCTCCAGGTGTTGTCCCAGGTGGAGATGCAGGGGCCGAGGATGAGGACCTCGGTTTCTCTGAAATGAGCTTCAGGCAACTGTCTTTCATCCAAGCTGCGACGTCCTTCATTCCTTCGTGGAAGCAGAGTCTTCGGGGTTCTTTGTGAGCGAGAGGATGAGCTGGGTGTCGTTGGCGTAGGATACTATGCTGAGCCCATGCTGTCTGACGATGGCGGCGAGGGGGGCCATGTAGATGTTGATGAGCCTCGGGCTGAGCGACGATCCTTGGGGTACTCCGCAGTTGATGTTAGTAGGTTTGGAGAGGAAGGGAGGGAGTCTGATCCTCTGGGTTCTGCCTGAGAGGAAGGATTGGATCCAGTCAAGGGCGGCTCCTCGTATCTCTGCGTCGTGAAGTCTGGCTGTGAGCGTGGGATGAGAGACGGTGTCGAAGTTAGGGCAGGTAATGTGGACCCACTTCTCAGTTTCCTCTATCTTGCTTAAGAGTAAATAAGCCAATTAGGGTCAGGGTTGTGTCCATTCCCCAAAGCAAGTGGTCACATAAAGGGTGTAGACACCCTAAAGGCAGGTAGCACATTGCCTACTACCTGTCTCCGCCTGTGATGTCCCTAAATTTAGTATTTAGGTGGCACCCCTGAACTTTAGATTCAATTGATCTAAACAGAAACAGAACAAAACAAACAGAACAAAGAAGAGCTGCTGATCCGAGAACAGAGTACCTGCTGCAGAATTATGGCACGAAACCCTGCCTGCTGCCTCCAAGGACTCAACCACTGTGGTGTGCTGTCACGTCCTGTTGCTGTGAGGCCTCCAAGAACCCCGGAGTACATCCAGTCCTTTGCAAACTACCAGAGAACTCCCTTGCAGTAGAGGCGCTACTTCCCTGCAATCCACATGCACTGAACCCATATAGTCCGACTTACCGACTAGCCGCTCTCCGGCGACGCAGCAACTGAAGCAACTGAACCAAAAGCAGTACACCAGCTCCAGAGGGTCAGATCTGTCCCCCCACAAAGTGAGAGGATACCAGCGCCTACCAGAGCCATGGTGTAGCAATACCCAAGGTACCAGACCACCTGCAACTGACACCGAGGTGAAGAGTCCAATTTAGACTCCAACTGCCCTGGAAGCAAGCACCAGACGAGGGACTTTGAGACCCCTGAGTCCCACTTTGTGAGTGGCTCAGCTGTCTGGAAATCCTCCCTGCAACCTGCCTGCCCCTGACCACTAAGACCATCTTGACACATGGAGCCCGGCTGACGTATCTGCCGACCTGGGTGCCGACGAACCAGCTGTGCTCCTTTGGTCCTGAGGCCCTTTTGACCCGAACCCTCATTTGGGGTCCCCCAGACTTACCTGTAAGTCCCCTTGTGCAGCCTGTTTTGAGGTGCCCCCCTTCTTAGTAGCACACAAACTACTAACTACCTCAGCACCCTTCTCCCAACCGAATCCGGGACACTCCAGACGATCCGCTGGTGGAACATTGGGCCTTGGCCTGATGCTTCCCTAAATCCAGAAGGTGAACCCTGACAACCGACTGTAGAATTTTATATACATTTTTTGTGTTTTTCTCCATTGACTTCTATTGTGCTTAATTGCGAACAACTGTGCATTACCTTCCAAGCTTTGAAAATTCATAACTTAAAAAGTACTTGCCTGTAAATGAAGTTCTTGGTCTTAAAAATTATATAAAAATCAGTGTTTTCCTGCAAATTGGTCTCAGATTTATTCTCGAGTGTGTGTGTCATTTATAGCCTCTCTGAGTACATTAAATGCTAAGCACTATCCTCTGATAAGCCTAACTGCTCGCTGACACTACCACAATAGAGAATTAGTATTATCTACTTTTGCCTCTGTATACCAATCTGGGATCCACTGGGCTCTCTTCACAGCGTACTTCGTTTTAGGCCACTATATAGAGAGCCAGCTTCCTACAAGTATTCTTTATGAAGTAGGCACCACTCACCTGTCTTCTGTTGTGATTAAATGGTATGAATATTTTCTTGATTCAAAGGTTGGGTGTGGGATTCAAATATATACAGATCTGAATTTTCAGCAAACATGCATACTGGGCTTCAAAAGGGAACACCAACAATACATGCCCCAGAATGCAAAGTAACTTTTGGCAAAAAAAGTAAGAAAGAGTAATTACTATACATAACATGGGGTCAATTAGGAGCTATTATCTGACTCGAGGTCCAACTAACAAGATAGATTTAGCATTTGTTTTTCAACGCTGGTAGACCGGGTTTCAAAGGGTGTCCAATAGTGACCTGGATTGTGGTATAACTCGCATCATCTTTTTTTCTGTAGTTGGCTCTTCATAATATATGAAGCCCTGTTTCGAGGAGTGCGTTTGTCACATTTGCAGAAACATTACGTTTTAAAGATTTCATGACATAATATCAATTTGGGAAAAGGTAGCTAACTACTTTGAGGCATTGCTGTGAAGAGTTTCCCATAAATGTAAGGCCAAAAGTTTAAACACTGGCTGTGCCTTTCATCTGTCTGAGGTGAAGGAAAACATTGCTTTTGAGTATAGAATGACTGATGTTACTGAGAAAAGGATGGCCTAGTCCTCAACACTCATTTAACGAAGTGCTGAAGTTCTGTAACTGTTGTCTTGGGTCACTTAATTTGTGCAAAAGTACCAAATTATCTTTATCCAAATATTTTGTTTGCCGGTTCTATATTTAGCATAAACAGGGTAAATAGACATAAATAAAATGACCTTGGGTGAGGATGGGGAGGGAGAAAGGAAAGTAATAAGCACACTGGAGAGCTACCAAACGACCCTGTGACTTGTGTGACCAATACATTCAGCCAGTCAAAGCTTTATAGCGAATGCCACATTGCATTCTGTATTTTCAGAAGACCATAAATCACATAAAAGGGGCATTTTCTAATATATGCTATCCATCCCCAATGCAGGCCATCACACACCCACAGGAATAAGACTTCGCTCGCTGGATTACTTTTATCCCCAACTAAACTCGGATCAGAGAGACAGTGAACTTCCGTCACTCCTCACTGCGGGCCCCGGTCCCCTTATTGAAGGAAGGTGGAGTAAACCTTCCAGGCGCCCTCTGTATAACATTGCAGTAAGTAACAGATATGAAAATCTCGAGGAGGTTGACTGACTAAGGGTGGGCCATTTCATTGGCGACACTCGAGAGAAACAGCAACCCGATCGATCTATTGAAGAAGGCTGCATTGAGAGCGGTGCGAATGGAGTTGGCGGTCCGGTATTGGACCACTGGCATAGTACACAAACAGTGGGTAGCCATCCGAGTGAGCAGGCTACTTATATCTCTCTTGATATCCATGTGGGTTGTATTGATAGGGGTGGATTAAGTGTAGTACTTGTAAGACCGGATAAGGTCCATCAGGCTGTATATCCCTCCCCCCATTCTTCCTCCAGGGAGGCACCAACCAGGGCAGGATTGAGGAGCAGTGAGCTACGAATTCTTTCGTGGAATTTTGCAGGGCTGAAAAATAAACTACCATGTCCTGACTGGGGGTCTTTTGTGGACAATCAAGACATTTGCCTATTCCAAGAAACCTGGGCTTGCAAAGAACACCATAGGGTAGGATTTGCCCCATTTAATATCTTGGCCACAAAGGGCGGGAGAGGGCGCCCGTCTGGTGGACTCACGATCTGGGTGGGCACACATCTTGGGTGCAAGGCAGAGCAGTTGATAACTCCTAACAACAACATTCAATGCGTCTTGCTGTCATTCCCCGATAAGATGAAAATTGCCTTAATTAATGTCTATTCTAGACCTGTAATCAATAGACTAGAATCTGCCACCATAGACCAGCTTGGCCACTATATTCCTAGCTTGGATCCAGCAATTCTGTTGATTATAGGTGACTTTAATTGTCAATTGGAACCTTTAACTGACAATTTCCAGGAAGATCCATCAGAAGAAGACCTGTATTGGTCAATTCCTGAACCGCAGATCACCCCAATTAAAGCCTGGTCCCCTTTAGCCTTACAAATCTACTCATTTACACTGTCCTACTCATTGAGGGCATGCAATGGGAGGACCAAGTCTGACCTCCCTGGTAAATTTACATTCAATCGCGATGGCCACCCCTTGTTAATTGATTACATTATGGCGGAAACAAGAACCTGGGAGAAAGTTCAAGATTTCTATGTACAACAGAGGCAGGACAGTGATCACAATGCCCTAATTGTAACATTGAAGCTGGGGAATCCGGGCGTATCTGCCATCCGTTCCAACCCGGCGACTAACACCGGTGATTTAGTAATCAGTAATAACCAAAGGAAAGTTAGATGGAATCGTGTCCAGCAATCTCCCCCCAAACTGGCAAAGGTGTACCAGCTTGCAATACCTTTAATAGACAGAATGAGAGAGTTGGGACAGGTGGAGACACCTGTAGAGGACAGAGACAAAGCTAAAATAATCCATGAGGAGCTAGTAGTAAAGCTGGCAGAAGTATTTTACCCGGAAACATCTAAGAGGGAAATAGATCGACCTAAATGCTCCTGGTATAATAGCAAATGCCGCAAAGCAAAACAAGAGCTTGTAAATTTGGTGAAAGCCAAAGATAGGCCAAATATTAAGTTAGCCAGAATAAAGCATAGGAAAATCTTGCACCAGGAAAAGAAAGATTGGGAAACAGAAAGGTGGGAGGCCTTGGGGACTGCCCTGAAGGTTAACGATTTTAAACTGTTTTGGAGGCTAGTTAGCTCTGGTGAGGAGGGGGGATGTGCAGCCATAGAGCCTAATATAGCGGCCGAAGTATGGGAGTCATACTTTGGGTCCCTGTATGATTGCGAGGCGGAAGGTCCCCCAAGCCCAGAAATCTTGAGTAACAACTTGGGAGTATTGTCAGGAGGGAGGTGGGGACATTTCGCTGATGGAGGTTCGAAATGCTTTAACTAGCTTACTCCCCAATAAAGCCCCGGGTCTTGACAAACTCCCGGGGGATCTCTTCCGGGAAGAGCCCATTGTTTGGGTCCCATATCTGTGTGCATTATTTAATGCAATTTTGAAGGGTATGAATCCCCCAGATACTTGGAAGGGTGCGGGGATAGTACCCATACTTAAAAAGGGTTGCCCTCTTCTACCCACCAATTATAGACCCATCAGTCTAATTGATAACACCCAAAAGCTGATGGGCAGGGTCTTATTGATCCGTATACAGGGTTGGATGGAGGAGCAGGGAATTTTGAGCCCCTACCAGGCCGGCTTCAGATCAAGTATGTCCACCGTGGACCAGATACTCAGATTACAGCTACTTTTCTGGAAAACGGTGAGGATGGAAGGTGGCAGCCTCTATCTCATATTTGTTGACCTGAAGTCCGCCTTTGATCTTGTCCCTAGAAAGAATCTGTGGGAGGTGCTTGGTGAGCTTGGGATTCCATCATACCTTCTCAATGTGCTGGTGAGGCTACACACAGATAACTATGCACAAGTTAGATGCGGTAAATATGGGGAACTTTCCTGGCGCTTCTCTGTCAGAAAGGGGGTTAGACAGGGCTGCGTTTTAGCCCCTACATAATTTTCTCTTTACATCAATGGGCTTATTGCTTTTTTAAACAACATAAAAGATACTGATGCACCAAAACTGGCCACCGGGAAAATACCTGCGTTGATGTTTGCGGACGACACTTTGCTTTCGTCCAAGTCACCCCTAGGCTTTCAACGCATCCTGGATGGGTTTGCACAGTTCTGTAATATGAGAGGTTTGGAGATAAACTTATCTAAGACCAAATTTATGGTCTTCAACCCTCCAAAGAGCACACGCCCAAACCCCTCTCTCAATGGCCTCCACCTTGACAAAATAAGGACATTTGATTATCTGGGCATAACATTGTCCGAGCAATTCGGGTGGGGCCTTCAGATGACCAAAGCACGGCTTAGGCTCACCCAGTCAGTAGGGGGGATAATGAAAATGCTCAGAACATCTGCTTTCAAGCCAGCAGCCCCTGTGGTGGAGATATACAAGACTCAAGCAAGAGGGGCCACATTATATGGGGCGGAGCTTTGGGGGCATAGTTCTACTATGGATTTTGTGAAGCTAGAAAATAACTTCATGAGACAGCTCTTAGGTCTACCACGCAGCACCCCACTGGTTCCCCTCCGCATGGACTTGGGTATGAGGCCAATCGATCAAGAGATTGCCCTCAGGCCCTTGACATTTTGGCGGAGGTTATGGGTAACTCCCGAGCTGGATGCGTTTAAAGAAGAGCTAAAGGAGCTCCTCCCCAGACTCAATCCTAGTAAAACACCTTGGTTGGCCCATATTAGAAGCCTTTCGAATAGGCTTGGGAGACCAGAGCTTTGGTCATCACCTGAGCTATACTGTCCCATGATTTCTAGGGTGGACCTTGTAAAACATTTTAGGCAATCCAACCTGCTGTCTTTACAGGAGAAGGGCATGTTGACAAGGGAGTTTTTGCAAGTAAAGGAGGTGTACATGAAAGAACCCTTTCTGGATGCAATCCAGCCACCTATGGCGAGGAAGCTGTACGCGCAATTTAGATGGGGGAATTTACCTTTGGCAGATTACACTAGTTCATGGGCTCCGGAAAATTCGAGTGTGTGCCCTAGTTGTAAACTAACGCCTGATCTGCATGTGCTGTTTTTCTGCCCGGCATATGTGCTACCCCGCAAACGCTGGGTAACCCAATTATGTATAAACTTAGGATTTATTCGTTGTGCCGAGGCTTTTAGAGTTTTAAAATATGATACTGATCCTCCAATTGTATTCTCGGTATCTCGGTTTTTAAATGCCATGTGGCATATTAGGAGAGGACTTTTAAAGCATCTATAGGGGAGGATCAACTGGAGGCACCCCTTGACTATTCTTAAAGTGTATTTAATGATTGTCCGGCTCTTTTTTTTAAAAAACTGAACTTGGGTAGTATGTGTTTTTAATCGTGCATATACTATGAAAATGTAATTGTTGTATAAACTTGAGAATTGGTTTTTCTGCACTTTTATGGCCTGAACGGCCGAAATAAAGTTTTTACATACATACATCCAATATTTCTTTCATTACATGGACAGACCTGCTTTATTTTACTCACAATGAAGTGTCACTCAAAGTGTCACCCATATGGCATTGAAATGTAAGCGCACTGAAAACATGAAAATGTCACACACAGTCACACTAGGAACAAGGCAACTATGTGTGTACCTTAACAAGGGTGGAGTGCGCGCACATAGCAACATCTACACTGCAGGCCTTTAGTACCTTATACTCTTGCACAGACTCCACGACGGTCACCACATTGTGGGACCGGTGATCCCGCGACTCACGGCACACCACGCAGATTGCCCTCTGGTCGTCCTCGCAAAAGAGTTTCAGCTTTTCTTGGTGCTCGTCGCACTTTCCCTCTTCCTGCTGCAGCTTCAGCTTTAAATTCAGCTGCTTGGAGATTTCCACCACCCTGGCGAGCTGCCTGCTGGGTCTGAGATCGTCCCGCTGGAAACCCTGTCTGCACTCGGGGCAAGAGGCTTCGCTCTGGACCGCTTTGCAGTACTGGCTAATGCATTCGCGGCAGAAGCTGTGTCCACACTCGATGGCCACCGGGTCTGTGAAGTACTCCAGGCAAATGGAGCAGGTGACCTCGGCCAGGAGATTAACCACAGCCATTTCCGTGCGCGAGGAGTAATTGGGAAGCAGCTTCAGTTTGAGTCCTTTACTCTGTCTGCAACAAGATCCAGGAAGAGCATGGAGCGGGTTCTAATTCCGGGACCTCCCCTTCGGCTCACGTGCTTTCACGGATACCGTATAAATGCCAACACTCCCCCAGACATTGGAGCCGTGTGCAGCTGTCCTAACTGTTATGGCTTTATTCGACTGTGAATTAATTATTTATTTTGCTTATAATGCATGACTTACTAAGAATAAGGGAGGGCACGGGACTTCACAATTAAATACACTTCAAGCGCAAAGCAATAAAAAAAAGAAAATTACTGTGATATAAGGCAGAAAAATAAATGTTCCTCCTAATCATCTCCTGCCACCACCATTTGGCATCAAGAGTGATATATTTACAGTATTGAAACAAATTATGCAGTATTACCTAACTGTCATTGCTTTTTGTCACAATTAACCATCGAGGCAGAACGAATTCTTATACTTTAGAACATATGTAAGAAATTAGATTATTATTTGAGGTGAGTGGCTGTGCACCTCATGGAAAAATCTCAACACTTGTCATAGTGAACTCTTAAAGTCACTAAATTAACCTGAGCTCACCCACTCTGGTTGCTAGGGCACAGAGCAGACAGGCTTAAATTAGAGTAATTTTTAAACTATTGCATTACAGTAATACAGTCAAAAACGTAAAACAATAAGTATTCCTAACCAAATTAGTAAAATAAATGTATTTAATGATAAAAATAATAAAAATGATACAAATAAAAATAAATAAAATTTATCATAAAAATGATAAAAATCCAAAATGAGGAAGCAAATATATGATTTTTTAAATATTCAAGTAGGAACGCCGTCAAAAATCTCAAAGAACCAATGAAAGTCAATGGTAGTGTTAGACCAGGACCTAGGTGCAATTTGAGGCTGACGGTGGTGGTGGGTGGATCGAATACATCAACCAGGTTAGTCCTGGTCAGACAATTTAACTTATGGCTAACGGCCCAATTTAGAGTTTGGGAGAGAGGGTACTCTGTCACCACGGCAACAGAGTACACTCCATGATAAACTGAAGGCCCACCCGACTCATTTAGAGTCGGGCAGACCTTTAGTATGTCGACGGCAGAGACTGGTCCATCTCCAACGGTGACATATGCCACAAACAGCCCAACAGAGTAATGGCTGTCAGAGGTTTTGCCATTGGTCCACCAGTCCTCCTTTCAGTAGGTGGACAAATGGCAAGTTTTCACTGTCCTCCATCGCCAGGTACATCATGGCGATAAGGAGCAGTGAACATTGCAAAGTGATTCCCACACAGTGGGAGAAAACTCCCTCGGTAAGGGGATCATTGCTTTTGTCATTTTTAAAAATAAACTCTAGATCAGGCCACTTGTCTTTAAGTCCCAATCCAAAACCGAAGTACACTCCTAAAGCCCCCAGGACCTCAGGGGAGGCACTTAGAGACTCACAGGGCCACTTTGATCAGACTTTGGTTCCCAACTCAAGGCAAGCTCTGTTCAAAAGTCTAACAACCAACAGGGGCTACTGACAACTGTCAGTGTCAGTGTCAGGAACCAGGCCCCTGATCATCCACTGCCAGGTGGAAGCTCCAATCTAGGTCCTTGAAGAGGCCTCACTTCCAGCTGTTCTGCTGGCAAGGAGTGTCCAACTTGCTCTGGTGGCCTCTCCGGCCTCTCAGGTTTATCCGAGTGTGGGACTGCACCCTCAAGTCATAGCAGCCCTCCTTCCTCTCTTTCATTCGCCATCTAGTGGCTACAACCAGAGACCTGCCGGTTCAGTGTCATTATCATGGGTCTGTACAGGTGCATGGCAGTTCAGGACGTCTTGGGGGGACACACTGTGCCCTTCAAGGATGACAAACTCTCTCTATGTTAGGTTGGATCTGAGTGCTGCAATCTCCTGTCCTCTGTCTCTGCAATAGAGCAGGCAACACCTCCAGGTTAGAAGGGGTCTCAACAGGTTCAGTCTTTGGGGGCCATCCTCTCAGAGCAGGGAACCCTATATCCTCTGGCCCCTCCCACTATGGATGGCATCCACCTCCTACTCCTTAATGTTTGTCTGGACTTCCACACCGTCAGTTTAGGGACAGTACCCATAGAATTCTGTGTTTTGGAACACCCAGGGTGGTCGCCTCTCCCAGCTCCTTTCATGCCGGGGAGAGTTCATTGCCAAGGATGCAGTCAATGGGCATTTGATGACTGACAACGACCCTTCTCTGGGTATGTACCCACTACCTTCTAAGAATACCATGGCCATAGGGTAGACATACTCTTGAAAATGGGCTTACATTGCCCTACAGATGTGTCCTGGTATATACTGTTCTTGGAAGACCAGCCTTGCTACCCCCATGGTCTGGCTGGCACATGTATCCTGCAGAGCAGTGACCTAATTCAATACAACCTCCTGGAAATTATGTCTACCACCCAAAGGGATCACCAGCTCATGGTCTTGGTCTACGACCCAGCTAAGGGACACCAGGACATGTTTACTACCCTCTCTTTTTGGAAATAACCTACCTCCTAGGGCTACACTAGTCACCATTGTGGAGAGCCAACCACGCCAAAGGGTGGCTTCCTGAGACCTACAGAGTTCCTCCTCTTATGGCCTGTCTGTAGACACTCATAACATCGAGCCTATTGAAATGGTAACTTGAAACGGACCTTCGAAATCTGCTTGCTGGGTCCCTGCTGGCGCACGCATCCACCTGCCCTGCTACAGCTGCTCCTGGGCTCCTGGGCTTCCTACACATCGGGTCTCCCTCGCTGCCGCCATTCTATCTAGCGGCCGGAGAACCAGGAAACTACACTTCCCAGGCGCCCCAGCGCCCGTCTGACGCCATCCACGCGCCCGGAGGCGCGCTAAAAGCCCGCAGCTCCCTCCGCGTCGCGGGACGCGCGCGGGAGAAGCCCGGGACAAGGGCGGGACCGTCTGTGGCCGTCCGGGGCCGGAGGAGGCTGGGCTGGGCCACCCCTCTTGGTCTGGGAGTCTGTCGCCGTAAGGAGCAGTTCGGCGTTACAAGGTGACTATACATCGTGCCCAGAGACTCTGCCCTGTTGTCCATCTAACCTAAAGGTCGTGTGTCGTGTGTTGATATGGGCAAGAGAAAGCTAGTTGAGAACTCCGGGGGCACAGGGGGTTGTGGTTCCTTGCCCAAAGTACGGAAACTTAAGAAGTCTCGACGTGCTACTAAACAGCCCGACCCGATAGGGACTCTGTCGCGCATTGACGATTTGGTGGGGGAGTGTGAGGCAATATTAGAGTGTAACCAGCCTTTGGTGGCCGATAACCGGGTTGTTGTTCCCCCACCCCCCTCTATCGTCCCTGGGCATGTAATTCCTGCGCCAGTCTTTGTTGTCCCGGAAATGTTTCGACCTAAGCCCTCATTAGGTGCAAACAGAACGTCTGTTCCCGAGGTTCTGGTTGTTGAGGATAACTCCCCATTGTTTCATGCAGCTCATGCAGCTGCTCCTGGGGAATGTGTTCCTACTGTACTTTGCCATAATAGGTTTTCTCCATTGCTGCATGAGCAGGATGATAGTTATGTGGCTACACCCGACCCCCTGTCAAGCTCCTCTAACACCCCTTTTGGTAACTCTGCCGAGTTACCTAGTAATATTGTACACGACCTTATTAAGATGGTTAAGTCGCTGAGAGATGAAATTAGCTCATTGAAATCAGTGGTAGAGTCTTTGACTAGTAAAGTTGGGCTTAGTCTTGCTGTTCCTTCTACTACCCCTGGCTCCGCATTAAGTTCTACTTTACCTGTTCTAATAGACCCAGTAGGTTCCCAGGGTGTTTGTCTGGGTCCCCCCAACTCCTGCCACCAAGACATTGACTTATATAGCAATGCTGTTAAGACTGGAACGAAGCAACCTTTAGGCCGTTCAATAGCTAATGGTAATAGTATGCTGCATGTGCAGTCAAGTTGCACCAAGAGGCTGGGGGTGGGTAATGACCCCGTTAAAACAGACCAGGGATTTTTGGCTGGCCGGGGTAACAATACTATCCAATCTACTGCCCAGTCCAAGGGCAATGCAATGGATCAATCCAATAAAATCTTTATGACCAACGTCCCCAAACTGACTTCATTTAGTGGCACTGAGTCTCCTGAGTCACTTACTAACAAAGCGATCCATTGGCTGAGACACGTCAGGGGTTGTCGCTCAGTCATCAGGGAAGATATTTCTAGAGCCATTAGACTTTCTACACCTAGGGCCTCCGTGGATTGTATTGAACTAACTCTTAGTAATACCTACCTTGCTGAAAATCTTCTACTCATGGAGTTTAGATCTAGCCCGCCGGAAGGCTCCTCCATTCAATTGCGTAGTTGCCTTCCGCACGATCTAGGCGGGCCCAAGAGGGGAATTTGTAGCACCAGGGGGGTGGCTGATTCTCCCTTGGATAATATAGACTGACTTCATGATGAGGGGATAGCTGGCCAGTGGACCAGAGGTGCCCGGGTCGGGACCAGTGACCAATTGCCTAGTATGGCAGGTCCTTGTATTGATCCTAATTCCCGTCCTGTGTGCCCTGTTATTTTTGCCCCTAATACTTTCCATCATACTCCTGTTATAGACCTAAATCAGGGGTCAGTCCAACCCCTTGGTGGTCTTTTATCAGATGAGCAGCCTACTACCCCTGTTCCAGTTGGCAATGCCTCGCTCCATGGCTCCCTATGTTCTTGGAATATTGCTGGGCTAAACTCGAAGCTGGCTATTGCCGATTGGGTCTCATTTATCAATACTATGGACATTTGTTTATTTCAGGAGACATGGCTTTTAGAGCCACGCTTTTGTGTGGGGTATCTAAATTTCCACATCCCGGCAATTAAGGGATCTCATGGGCGGCCATCAGGGGGCCTAACTATTTGGCTAAGAAATCACTTGTCCCTGTCCACCAAGCTTTTACATACGGGTAATAGTGATATCCAATTGTTGAGACTCGAACTGGGACCAATAGGTAAAATTGATATTTACAATGTGTATATAAGAAGTTGTAGGGGTACTAAGTCCAAGGTCATTAACGATTTATTTAGCTTGCTGGATTTGTACTCAGCTGATACCTTTGTCATCATAGCAGGTGATTTTAATATAACGTTTGAACCTCTTCTTGAAAATAAATGGGATAAGCAGGAAATTGAAGAGTTAAGTTGGGGTATCCCATCCCTGGAGATATCCACCCTATCTAGATGGCCGGAAGTGGCCATTCAGCTTAATTCCCTTTGTATGGATAGAGGTTTGAGGGCTCTGAACGGCAGAATGCCTAGCGACCGCGAGGGTGCTTGTACTTTTGATAATGGAATATCTAGGAGCAGAATAGATTATATTTTGGCCGATATGAAATTATGGCACTCCCTTGTCGATATGAAGATTGTTCCTCTCCCGGAGAGTGACCATAACCCTCTCTGCTTATGGCATAGATGGTGGAAGGCTGATAGTGGCACTGACAGGGTTGGGGAGCCGAGCCCCCCTGAGGTGGTCCCTTCTAATGATATGCGCCGTTTGAAATGGTCTGGACTTATGGGAAACCCAGCTATTCTAGCTCAAATCCAGGAAGAGGTAGATGGTTCCATTCTTACTATGGAGTCAGTTCTAGCCTCCAATGGTAATCTATGGGACGTAACATCTGTGCATAATAGTTTATTTACGAATCTGAAGTCCCATTTTCTCACTAAAGCTAGATTAGGATCAAGAGGAGTTATCCATCAAGCATCATGGTACAACAAGGATTGTAGGGAAGCTAGACTTCTACTGGGGAACGCTTTGAAAGGCGGGGATGTTTCCCTAGTTCGCCATAGAAGAATTATTTATAAGAACTGTGTAGCTAGAGCCAAACGCATTTGGGATGGGAAAAAATGGGAGGACCTCCTTGAAGCAAGCCTCCAGAACAATTGTAAATTGTTTTGGAGTATTGTAAAGTGGGGTTCCGGTGGTCATCCAGAGGGCCCTCAAAATAATGTTTCCCAAGAAAAATGGGTCGAGTATTTTAAACCCCAATATGCTGCACCCATTGACCCCCTTGAAAGCCCGGGGTCTTACCAGTTGTTCAATGATGAGGATGATTTTACTAGTTCTGAGGTGAACACAGCATTGTTGGGGGTGGCATCCGGAAAAGCACCCGGCCCGGATGGTGTACCTGCGGATATCTTCCTGTATGATAAGCCTAGATGGGGGAGATACATCCAGCTGATTGCTAATGCGCTGGCTCACGGTGCCCCTATCCCTAATTCTTGGAAAGCCGCGGAAATAATCCCGGTGTACAAAAAGGGGGATCGCTCACTCCCGGAGAATTACCGGCCTATTAGTTTGATTGACGCCATCCAGAAGATCACGGGTAGGTTGATCCTTAACCGTGTCCATCTCTGGATGGCGTCAAACAATATCTTATCTTCTTTTCAGGCGGGTTTCCGTCAGTACACTAGTACTATCGACCAAGTATTCCGCTTTGTACTCCTCTATTGGAAGACGGTTGTTCTGGGCAAGGGGAGTTTGTATGCGGTGTTTGTGGATCTCAGGGCTGCCTTCGATCTGGTACCGCGTCCCAAACTTTGGTTGACATTAAAAGATTTAGGGATACATGGCGGCTTGTTGTCCTTGATCCAGAGGCTCCACGCGGACAACTCTGCCAGAATCAGATGGGGAGGGCAGGGTATAACCACTGAGGCTTTCCCCGTTCAAAGAGGCGTCAGGCAAGGTTGTGCTATGGCCCCAACGCTATTTTCATTATTTATTAACAACATAGCGGAACGACTTTTGGAGGCCCATGTAGACGCACCCATTCTTGGCAACACTAAGGTCCCTATCCTAATGTTCGCTGACGACACGCTTTTAATTGCTAAAACACCCTGCGGCCTTCAGCGTTCATTGGATATATTCGAGACCTTTTGTGTTGATCGAGGCCTTGAGGTGAACATTAAAAAAACCAAGCTTATGGTATTCAGGCCTCACAAACATTTTAAAAATAGTTTTGTTTTATCTAAAAATCCACTTGAACAAGTACAGGCTTTTAACTACTTAGGTGTTAACATCCAAAATAACTTTTCGTGGAAACTACAGCGTGATATGTCTACCTTAAAACTCAGGCAAATTGCTGGAGCTCTTGTTGGCGAATTTAAAAAGTCCCCCTCGAAGCCTATCCGACCAGTGCTCCAGGTGTATAGTGCAAAAGCGGTGAGCTCGGCCCTCTACGGAGCTGAGCTGTGGGGCTACGAGAACCTGTCTCCTTTAGTTACCTCGGAAAACAGGTTCTTGCGTAGCATTACCTCCCTCCCCCAGATCACGCCCATTGTTCCTTTAAGATACGACCTTGGGAAAAATTCAATAGCCGATATAGCCAGGCTTCGTCCTATTTTATATTGGCGTCGCCTGTGGACTACTCCGGAGTTAGCCCATTATGCGGAGGGTTTTCTGGATATAATGTCTTTGGTGGGCTCCCGGAAGATTGTTTGGCTCAACGAGACTAGAAAATCCCTCGTGGCACTTGGGATGAGTGATCTCTGGGAGAACCCCCTGGCTGCTACCTTTCCATCTAAAGTCCACATGAAAGAAAAATATTGGGAGTTGGTAAATGCCAAGGTTTTCCATGAAACTAAATCCCTCTCATTAACTGATGAATTTCTGAGTATTAAACCAGTCCCAAGGTTAGAACACTTTTGGGATCTTATTACTAAAGTGCTCGATAGAAAATTATTTTTTCAGATGCGGGTGGGAGTGTTGCCCTTAAAGTGCTTTTCAGCCAGATGGAAGCCTATAAGTACCAATCTATGTTCTTATTGGGAATCTCAGGTAGAAACCCTTGCACATATGTTTTTTGCCTGCCCTGCTTATGCGGCCCCGAGGCGCATATGGTTGAGACCCGTTTGCAAATTACTGGGCACAAGACGGAGTGTAGAAGCTTTAAGACTCCTTCGCACCTGCACAGACCCAGTCATTGTTGTGGCCTTGGCCAAATTCCTGGGGTGGGCATGGGTAATTAGATTTAAGCGCTCTAGCTAGTAGCGTTAGATACCTTGGATGTTACCCTTAATGATTTCTGTGTATATTAATTGCTTTTTAAAAATATGTACATATTTTAATAGTAACATTTTTAGATTGTTTTATTGTGTATTTTGTACCTGTGCTGTTCTGTATCGCTTTTATGACTTTTGTCGAATAAAGCTGATTGGATTGGAAATGGCACGACGGGCTTCTTCTTACCAAAACCCCCTTTCTTCTGCTCAGAAGTGGACCGAGAAAAGGGGCGGTGCGTCCATTAGGGCGCTTGGGCGTTGCCTCACTAATTAATTTGAGGCACAAGTCGAGTTGAGTAAGAAGTGTGCATGCCATTGCCGTTTCTCACTCACATATCTGCAAATTACATAATCACATTCACAGGCCGCAGGAGCCAGTCAGCTCAGAATGGGGCGGGGTAGCAGAAGTTCAGTGCAAGTGCAGCGATTCGACAATAATATGTATCAAGTCAGGTGGTCAGTGGAGCGCACAGCAAGAGTGTGCATGTTCTGTTTAGGGCTTAAAAATGTTGCGACCAGCCTGAACCTGCGCACTAGGCTGCTCATTAGAAGAGCGAGGGTTGTTCCATGCCGCTCTTCTAATGAGCAGCCTAGTGCGCATGTTCGAGCTGGTCACAAACATTTTTAAGCCCCAAACAGAACATGCGCACTACTGCTCAAGCTAATCCTGGCGCTGCCGCTGGAGCAGCGTCTGGATTGGCTGAGACGTAGGCGGTACTTGCCAGCCAGCCAGGAGCGAGCATGATGTCAGAGCCTCCTCGTCGAGTCAGACACACCTCGTGTTCACTGCTACCACCACGGGTGACGGGAATCGGCTGAACCTGCAGCAGCGGCCGGGCGGGCACCAGCGGGGACCCCCGGTCTGTTTGGTAAGTAACGTTTTATTTATTTGTTTATTTTTATTTCCCCCCGTGCTCCCTCCCACTCCCTCCGGTGAGCATGCCTGCAGCGGCCTGCTAGCGGGTCTTAACCCACTGAGCTGCCCTGTCAAGTGTGCTAGCGGACTTCACAGACTGGGGTACTGCTGAGAGAGACCCAGCAATTAGGGAGAAAGAAATGTTAGCTTTGAATGCATCCACCAGGCCTCGGTCCACACTATTTTGGCAGAGCAAGTGTTTAGTTTGCAAACAAACATATAAGCGCAGTGGCGCAACTTTATCTGTATGAGTCCCCCCCACACCTCCCTCCCTCGGCGGTGCTGGATGCATGTGGTTTAAAATATCAAAGCTAGCTGGACTTGATTCCTTCTGAAGCGTGCCTCGTATTCTACCAATAGGTACACGCTGCTCACACGCTTTTCTGGGTGCACTTTGCCTATAAACCGTTCTGGGTGCACGTTGCGAGTTACACACTGCGGGTACAAAAAACAGGACAAACACCACCAGCAGCGCTCGCACTGCTTAGATGTGATTCATTTGATATATATTTTTTTTAATGCAGTAAGTTCATGTCAAGGGACATCTTAGACAGTGCTGATTGAGACAGTTAAACTAAATCAGGAAATACATATTAGTAAAATATAATGCGTTTAAGTAAAAAGTCCGGAGAGAATACTTATGTTCTAAGCGCTTCCTAAACGCAAAAAGATATACACTGTCACTGTGCTCTGCTGATTCCCGCCACTGGTGAGTAAATGTTGGAGGTAACTATTTGAAAATCTATACTGATAGCACATATGCAAGAGTATGTTCAGTTAATGGCACACAGCTGTATATAACTGCCAGGTATAAACAGTCTGTAAGAGGCAGTCCGATACACAACTTTACACACCATGGAGTGCAGACAACGCTAGACATACAATTATGTGCCTATACTACTTAATAGCCCTTACTGGGTATAACGTTCTTCTGGGTACACACAGGTCAGCCCTTTACACGCTGCCGGTGCACAGCGCTGGGTACACACACCTGTGTTAACAATTACTTATTAATCAGGATATTAAACATCACTCCTGCTCAGCGCCTCATACTTTTTTATAAATGACAGCACTATATCAGGAGTGCACTCACCTGGAGAGGCAGATGGACTGCGGTATTGTGGTTGTGGTTAAACAAAGCCTTCTGAGATTTGCTCTGCTTTATTTAATCCTGTTGGTGCTACTGGCGTCGGGCACTTTAAAAACATAAATAGTTAAGCAATACACATGGCTGGAAATCATGAAGCGCTGCAGCTGACTGCTGCATCATAGCTATGATCCAAGCAGGATATCTCTATTCGCTTTTATGATGTTGCACATGTAAATTCATTTTTGTCTGTTTCCTGTTTCACATAAGTTTGTTATTTTTTTAAATAATTATTTTCCACAAAACAAACATTGGAATGACTGAATTTTTGCAGGACCGAATCCGAATGCTATAAGGGTGTTATCATTTCCACTGTTGTTTAATGCTTTGTCTATATGGCACATTATGGTCACCATGAGCAATGTAATTGAAGGAATTCTCTGTATATTATTGTTAAAATGGATTATTTAATTTGTATTAAATAGTATCACAAATACCTAGACAGGCTGTAATAAATTAAACCGATTGAGTGCAGTGCAGCGAAGGGTGAGTGATGTCTGTGTGAGTGCAGGTTGAGCAGTGTGCCTGTGTGAGTCCTGGGTGAGTGATGTGGATGGGTGAATGCAGGCTTAGTGATGTACCAGGGAAGGGTGAGTAATGGGTCTAAGAGTGCAGGGTGAGTAGTGTGCCTATGTGAATGCAGGGAGAGTGATGTATCTGTGCAAGTGCAAAGAGTTTTGTCTGGCTACTCCCAGAGATGTGTTCGCCAAGCCATCTCTTTCTCAAATTTGCTTGAGAATGCAACATTTGGCCACTCTTTTCTCAAAATTTTCTCGGGGAAGACCCCCCGAACCCCACCGTGTTTGGTTCAGGCTCGCTCGCTCACCACAGTGCAGTATTTACGCCACACCACTTTCATATGTCACCAGCCGCCCCTGACCGAGAATCCCACCCCTCAAATCGCTTGTGGGGCCTGTTCGGTAACCTATCCAGGCCTTCCCCTTCCCTCTGCAGAGGGGAACCTGAACCATCCTTCTTTCTTCTTTTGGTCACTCCAACGTACTTTATTGGATACTCTGGGGTTGAGCCAGAGGTCAGCTTCTCTCTCATCCTCTCTGGGCTCAGTGAGCCTGGAATTTATCAGGTGCTGGCATAACTCTGTAAAGCAATTATTCAAGTAGGAAAAGTGCCAAAAAACACAAAACGCCAATGAAAGTCAATGGTCGCAATCAATGGTCTCTCTATTTATTTTTCCCTTTGTGCTGCAAGAGAATGCTTGTGAGTGCACTTTTCTCAGCCATGTGCGGAATCAAACATAGCAAGGAGGAGAGAATGTGGCCTAACGGTTAGAACGGTTGACTTTGCCGATGGGGAACCGGGTTCAAATCATGGCAAGAATGCTCAACATCCTGTGTTTCTGGGCAAATTACTTAATCTCCCTGTGCCTAACAAAAAATGAATGTGTCTGTAAGTAATGCAACTGGTGCTCATGTAAAGTGCTCTGATACCTTTGGGTCTAGTTCGCGCTACATAAAACTCCCCCCAAAAAAGGAGTCACCTAAGCAGGTGATCATAGTATGCGAGTTATCGTTTCTTATGGGCCAGAAGGAGAAAAGGGAGGTAGAAAAGAGCATCCATTAAGATTTTATCTTGTAAGACTTTAGGCAAAGCATTATTTACTTTGTCCTCTGTTGCACCTCATATGTAGCACAAGTTAGAGCCTTATTTCAGTTAACCCAATGTTAAATGAGTTTAAAGTAGATACTAACCACCACCACAGCACACATCTGTGTAGATATCCTGAAATTTGTGGATATACAAATGTGTCCTTGTCACCCAAAAATGGTCACTTGCCTATGCAGAGCGAGAGGGAAAACACACTTGACAAATATATTAATCAAACATCCAATTAAAATCTAACCCTGAAAAAGTATTTCGGGCTAAGGTCTTTCAAAGATAGCATAGAAGATTTTATGGTCACATGTTAGAAATGGGGGTCTCTAGTTTGCAGAGGTAGGTATCTTTGTCCAAATAGGGACCCTTGCTTCTAGTCAGGGTAAGGGAGATACACTTCTAAAATAACCCCTGCTCACCCCCTTGGTAGCTTGGCACGGGCAGGCAGGGTTATCTCAGAGGCAGTGTGTAAAGCATTTGTGAACACATACAGTAAAACAATGAAAACACTACAAAAGGACACCACACCAGATTAGAAAAGTAGTAAATCTTTATCTAAACCAACAAGACCAAATGCGAGAACATTCCAACATACAATACTCTTGAAAAATAGTACTTGTGCAAAATAACCTTAAAATTGCAGGAAAATCGATAAAACACAGTTCTTCATGGGGCCTCCACGATACTGAATACGGCAGAGTCTAACAATTCCAGCCGACCACGTCGATACGGGTCAGCTAAAACATCGACAGACTTGGACACAGTACCATTCTTGTTGCGACCAACAGGTCGGTGCGAGTCGGTCGGGGCAAACGTACCGGTCGTGTTGTGAAATGGAGCGTTGCGGCGGACAATGTCCTCACGGTTCGGTGCAGGCAGCGGCTCGGTGACGAAGTCGGAGAGAGCAGGGTTTGCGTTGAAGGGTGAGACGGTGCTTGCTGTGGTGCTGGCAGGTCACGGTGCGACGACGGAGCCGGTTGATGTTCGGATTGGGCAGCGTCGGAGTCGGTGACGTCCTTGCAGAGTGTAGCAAAGCGTTGCGGAGTGCGGTGCCCACAGGACGTTGTGCAAGTAGCGGCTCGTTGACGGAGTCGGTGAGACCAGAGTTGCGTTGCAAAGCGAGGCGTTGCTCTTAGCTGTGCTTTCAGGACATGGAATCTTGTGACGATCTAAATGACAGACATGGTTACCCTTTTCTTCTGCGGCAAAG
Source organism: Triturus cristatus (assembly GCF_964204655.1). NCBI lineage: Eukaryota > Metazoa > Chordata > Amphibia > Caudata > Salamandridae > Triturus > Triturus cristatus. Next base: position 266,122,343 of record NC_140595.1, on the reverse strand, counting down.
ATCAGAGACGGGGCCCACAGACACACTGAGGTCTTTGCTGTTCCTGAAATTTCTAGAACAGGGGGCAGGCTCAGTTCAAGCCCATGGAGATCTTCTCTTCAAGCAGTGGGACAAAGCAAGCAGGAAAGTCCTTTCTCCTTTCATTGGCAGCAAGTAGCCACTGCAGGCCAACCCCAACCAGCAAATAGCACAGGAGCAGTATTCTTCCTCAGCTTCTCCAGCTCTTCTCCTTGGTAAGGGTTCCTCTTGATTTCCCAGAAGTGATCTAAGAGTCTGGGGTCAGGGCCCCTCTTTTTATACAAAACATCCTTTGTTCTCTCAAGGCAGAGAGTGTCTGTACCCTGCCAAAACGAGTTCTGTCCTCACTGGTACAGCTTCCTGGCAGGAAGTGGAGACAGCATTGTTGAAGGCAGACCAGGCCCATTCAGGTGAAAGGAAATCTCCTCCCTCTACTCTAAATGTAGCCCAGGTCTATTCAGCCCAGCCTTTACCCATCAGACTTCAGCAGCCACTGCCCCTCCCCAGCCTCTGTCAACCAACAGCCAGATATCCAATGCACAAACCTAGCAGAGGAACACTAGATGGTTAGGCAAGTATACCTATTTTCTAAACGGGGTATTTTCCTTGCAATAGTGAAAAACGAAATTGGTAGTATTTCACTCTCAGGACATGCCACACACATCAGGTCATGTCCTACCTTTCACATACAATGCACCCTGCCCATAGGGTTACCTTGGGCCTATCTTAGGGGTGACTAATATATAGAAAAGGGAAGGTTTAGAGAGTGGCAAGGGTGTGCCCTTGCCAAGTCGACATGACAGTCCCAAACTGCACACAAGCTCTTCAATGGCAGGCCAGAATTACATTTTACAGGCTGCTTCTGTGGGTGGCACAATCAGTGCTGCAGACCAGTACCAGCATTTGATTTACAGGCCCTGGGCACACATAGTGCACTGTACTAGGGTCTGACTATTAAATCAAATATGCCAATTATGGAATCACTAATGCATAACAACAATTTACAGAGGGAGCATTTGCACTTTGGCACTGAATAGTAGTGGCAAAGTGCCCAAAGCATTCTAGACCAGCAAAGTGAAGTCCAACGCACAGCAAAAACACAAGAGGCAAAGTCAAAAAAATGCAGGGGAGACCCACGCCAATGGTGCTAAGTCTAACAGCACACATTTAAAATATCTTTACAGCAGAGAAGCTAAGAATCATGCATCCTAAAAGTAGTTGCATTGGAAGAAATGCTGGGCAACGTGTGTAGAAGCTACACTGCACTGCTCTGTTACTAAAGCTCATTTTCTATTATTAATACAAGCAATATATTTTCTACTGGAGAACTGCTAATGTGTGGCTGTAAAGTGTGACTTAAGGAGAGGCTGTTATATTCCCTACAAAGCAGAAAAATCTGACACTGAAATGTATAACTGTAAGGAAATGTCTCTTTTTGCATGTTCACCCCCACATTTGTGGGCTGATGCTGGTTGATCGACTCTGAGAGTGCACTGAAGCCTGCTAATCAGACCTCAGTGCCAGTGATTTAACCCATTACAAAGTGTATGTCGAATTGGCTGTCCCCAATTGACAAGGACTGACTTACTTATACATCCCTAGTATATGTTATATAGGGTACCCAGGGCATGTAAGGAAGAGTTTAAACCCAGGGTTGCAGCACTGAGAGACAAAGTACAAAATAACTCCCAGCCTGCCACTACAGACTAAAAGGGCATAGGGACATCTTCAGGATTTTGGGGGCCCTGGGTCAAACTTATTAAGGGGTCCCCTATTCAGAACAGCTTTGAGTTTATGATCCAATTTCAGCTCTTTAAGCCCCTCTTTGTCCAGGTCACCGACAGTGCACAGGCACATTGGTCTAAATTCTAAATTTGTTTACATCTAATATTCAGGGATAGTGACATGATTTACATGTTTTAACACAGCAGCAGCACACTAATATGACTGCAAATAATCTCTGTGACACCCTCCCATTTCTCATGTGTGAAGTCCTATTTGATCAAAATGAAACTTTTTTAATGTATATTGTATAAAACATTAACACAACATTTCTCCACAAAATGTCTATAATACACTCTGACACATCACCCACATTAAAAATAAACTAAATGTAAACAGTATTTAAAACAATCTGTTTAGGAATTTTTAAAGGTTATCAAGGCAAAACTCTCAGTAGAAAAGAGCTGGCTCTAAAGGGGCCCTAGAAAGGCTGGTGCTGTGGGCCAGAGCCCACTTTGCCCATGCCTTAAAACGTCTCTGGAAGGGCAGGATTTTGCAAGGACCGCTTTACATGGAGACCGGAAGCCCGGCGGCAGCTGGCCTTCAACAGTCTCGAAAATCTGAGGCCAAAGTCGACCCATCTAACCCATGGACCAAGGAATAACGTCAAAGGCACCCCCATCAACCCCACAGCATCCGGTGCATCCTTGAGCATCTTCATTTCCTACATCTTCAGCATCTGGACCATTGATGTCTATGGCAGTCGTGCTATAAACTTTGGAAATAGACTAGAAAACACTCTGCTGGCCAGGTAACTGTCCAAACCTACGCCATTGCCCCCCCCCCCCCCCCCTCAGATTGCTCCCTTGTCAGATTTGGTAACCCAAGACAGGCCGGAGGAGTCAAACTAGCTTTCACAAACTTCTCAAAGGTTTTCAAACTTTTTGATTGCCAGTGCTTGTTTATGGTTGGATTACAAATTAAGATTTCTTTAAAAATCTGTATCTCCAGTGGATTTTGCTAATCTTGGACTCTAAAAATTCATAACAATATAACCTATTTTTATAAGTTGGTGTCGTATTTTTTTCGTGTTGCGTGGCTTCCTTATTTTGTTGTATGGTACTGTTACATTCTTCACACTAATTCCTTTGTTCAAGCCTTGTTGCTCGAAACCATAGTTACCCAGGGATTGAGCTTAAGGTTTTGCAAATGAGCCTGACTGGACCCAAGAAAGTTTTGCGAGTGCATTCCACAGTAAGGCTGCACAGCTGTACTATATAATACATCGAGACCCTCACATTGATCATTACTTGTTACACAGGAGAAAGGTGGAGTAAGGAAAGACTGCTTGGTTCTCCATAGAACAGATGGATGGGGTAGTTGTATTATTCTCTACTGAACAGAAAAGCGGCATAGGGTGAGTCTGCATTTCTCTCTGTACAACAGAAGAAAAAGGTTTACGCTTAGAAAATTAAAAAGGTGGAACAAAGAAATTCTGCATTATTCCCCAAAGAAAATAAGAGATAGGAACATGGGAAAGTTGGAATCCAGAACGCATTGGGTATTCAATCTAGCATGCAGAACAATCCACCTCTCCCGCACCCCTGTTCAGCCCTCAAGCTACTATGCTGAACAGCTCTCCATTTTGACCAGCCACCCATTTTTCTGTATTCTGAAATGCCATGAATAATCTTGACTTAAAGCCTACTAATTAATCAAACAGTGAATAAAGCTCATTTGCAGAAGAAAATGGAAAAACACTTGTGAACCATACTGCATATTTTGAAAACCTGGACTTCCATCCTAGGAAAGGTAAGTTGAGTTCAAAATGCTATCAGTGCGGTGTTGAGTGGCTTCTGAAAATTAGTATGTTTCTTAATTTAGGGGAAGGTAGCAATAGTAACACAAAACAATAATACAGAGACATGGACATATATAGAGATATGGTATCAGACTGAGATTTTGTGATATATGTGATGGAGCAAGGGCTTGTAGAAAACAGACTTACTCAGATGCAATCCACTCCTTTAACTCATTAACAAGTTATTAAAATTGTTTTGTGTTAAACTAATGTGCACCACACAAACAAGCAGGTTAGTGAAGCTTGCTTATGTGTTTAATTACGTTAACAACACAAACGAAGGACTAAAACTGCTTGCAACAGGGAATCTTTAGTGCGCAAGCATCAACTGCATCTACGCAGTATGACGAGCTAATGTCTGGAGGGAAATTCTTGCGCATGTGCAGAAGGCACTAACATGGCTGCTTAACCCCTTCCCCGCTCATGACGGAGCCGCTCCGTCATGAGCCACGGTTGCCGTGTGCTCATGACGGAACGGTTCCGTCATGTCACGGCCGTTGGCGGCCGCTCCGCCTACGCGGCGCTGTTTCCCCGCCTGTGCGGGGGGACAACGCAAATGGGCGGAGTCATGACGGAACCGTTCCGTCATGAGCACAGCTCAACCGTGGCTCATGACGGAGCGGCTCCGTCATGAGCACAGCGCCACCGCGCTGCCCCCCCCTCACCCCCCAGCGCTGCGGCGGAATTCCCGCCGCAGCGAAAGGGTTAAAGACTCGCGTGCATCGCATCTGCTTTGCTGAAAAGAAAACAAGCTATTTTACTAAATGCTAATGCGGGAAAAGTGTTAATAAGTAAAGGGGATTAGAGAAGAGGTGGGTGGTAAACAGTACAACCACTTTATTTTTTAAAGTAACATTTGTCTTTCTAACTTTATCATTAGTGCGCATTTGGGCCTCTCGTGTATAACTGAAGAAAGCTGAGCCATGTGAAAACTGAGCATGTCTACTGAAAGTGAACCCGGAACGATGACTCAGAATTTTAACAAAAGCCGAGGTCGCAAAGTGTCCTAGCCTGAGAATGGATGGTGAAAAGTTCAGCGGAATGGACTTACATGTTAGGCTTTTAACAAATGTTGCAAATGAAATGTGAATGCGGGTGGGAAATAAAGTTATGAATACAAAATTAAGGGGATGGATTTGTGAACAATGGTTTAACTGAATTAGATGTCATGTAAGCATGGTGTGATGATCATCCTCCCTTTGTTGTAAATTGGCAGCGATTGGATTAGCATTAGCGGAATCCATCTTGTATTTAGAGGCTATCTTGTCCATTTTGTGGAATCCATTTTGTATTTCTGGCAGCTATTTTGCTTGCCATGTGCTGCCACGTGCTCACCATGTGCTTTGTCCTCCCTCAGTGTTGACTGCTCTTGTAATCTGCCTAGAAACGAACTATATTTAGCATCTTCCACCTTTGCACATGCCCAGTGAGTTTTCAGCTGTCCTTGCAGCTGTTAGTAGTATGTAACTGTCAGGATGTGTTTACTAGCATTAGCAAACTGTTAACTCCTCCTACTTGTCGACTGTGCATTTCTATATGACCTTATATTTACATAAAACCTTCTCCTGTACTTGTACCGCCCTCTTTTAAGCCCCTGTATGGGTATAAAAGGATCATGCTCCTTCTGTTTGGTGTGCTACTTCATTCAATACCGAAGGGTGCTGTGTGAATGTAGTTCCACCTCATGAGGTTTATTAAACTTTGTATATTCTAATCCAGTTTCTGTGCCAACTTCTTCCTATTGGTCTGAGGACTCTGTGCAGAGAAGGGCGAACCCCTTGCACTGGTAGGCCTAGCTGAGGTCCACTTCTACAAATTGGCGCCCAACCAGTGGGGCTCATCGGCGACTCGGATGCCCAAAGGATTGGTCGCGACGAAGGATTGGAATCTCGCTCTGGACGCGATCGCTGTCCGATGAGACCCGAGTCTTGGCAACCACTGCGTTTTTCCTTTCTTTCTGATCTGACCATCCAGGTGGTGCTGGTCCTCGACTGAGATCTCTTCTGTTGATTCACCGTGCAGTGACCATTTGGTCGATTTTAGAACTTGGCAGTTGGAACCTGGACACCAAGTGATTGATACGTGTCATTCTGCGGCGCTTCCTGTTGGTTTTTATGCCTGGGATTGGTAAGGTAGTTTAGTAACACTTACTGCGGCTCTTTTTTTTTGAAGTTGTGTTGGCCAACTTAGATTTCTATGTGATTCATATATAAATTGCAATTTATATAGGCAGGTAATGAGGAGAATTTTCTCTATCTGAATTGATTTGAACGGCACATCGTACTAAAGGTACCTTAAGTGCTACTTTGATTATAATACTGCATATTCTGCACTATTTTTGGCATGCCTGTTTTCAGCACACTTCGTAGGATGTGTCGCTTTTGTAGTGGTACCAATTTGAGACTCGATGAAGCACAACCGGCCCCCCCAGAGGGGACACCTAATAGGGATATGTATATTAAGTATGGTCTTTCTTCAATAATGTACAGCACATTGAGAGGAGGGAGAGACCTTCCAAGAGCAAACGGTCGCTTGATCCCCGCTCTCCTTTATGCGGACGATGCAGTTATCCTAGCCCGCACCCCCATTGAACTGCAGAAATCTCTATCTAAATACGCAGATTTCATGGGCGCTCTGGACCTCCACATAAACATCAAAAAAACCTACGTTATGGTAGCCGGCGGATCAAGAAAGACATCCAAGTCCATTTTTCTGAAACAACAAAAAATCGAAACGACCTCACAGTATCCCTACCTAGGCATTATGATTGACGATGCCCTGAATTGGAAAGCGGCAGTCGAGACTAGGAGACAGCTCTTCAGACGAGCTACTATGGCACTAATGAAATTCTCCAATAAACTCGGCAAAAGACCACCAGCAGAACTACTACAGATTTATGCCGCGAAATGCCAAGCCATCGCTTTATATGGTGCAGGGATCTGGGGTCACACACCTATCGACTCTATCCAAAAAGAGGAGAATATCTTCACGAGGTTCCTTTTATCAACCCCAAGAGGCACTTCCATCTACGCCTCACATATATAACTAGGAATCACATATATTGAAGATCTAATAAAAATCCAACCTCTTTTGCTTTGGAGGCGAGTATGGGTATCAGAAAAAAACACCTTGACTAAAACCATCCTTCGCGACACCATGGATCTGGACCATGCCCACAAAATATCCTGGCTCTCCTATGTAAGACATTTCTTCTCTGACCTGGGCCTAGAAAAATATTACCATATGCCAGAAGAATTGAAGGAAATATCTAAAAAGGAACTGAAACTAGTTGCCTTGAGCCACCTGGAATCCCTTAGACTGGCATTACTGAGTACGAAAAAATCGGTCATCCACGCAATTATGACACAGCAGTCGCTGAATATCCAGCAATATTTGACACTGGAGCTTACAACCTACGAAAAAATGCTCCTAACAAGGTTCAGAATGAACCTCTTTTTTAGACTAGTGTCATTTCCCGAAAAAAATAACTGGAAAACTCAGATGGAACTGTGCCCATGTGATGATCGTTCACAACAGTCCAACATGCACACAGTATTGTTCTGTAAGTTCTTCCATACCCATCGTAAAGTCTGGCTAATCCCTTTATTAAAAAGATGGGGCCACAGACAATGTCGTCCAGCCATGCTGGCACTTCAAACTTTGGACTCCGAATGGACAGTCTATCACGTACTGAATTTTTTTAAGTGTATTATGAGGCACAGAAACAATTTGTAATATAGTGAATTAATTTCCGTATTACTTAAACTACGCACACTTTCTCTTTTTTAACTGTATACTCAATCACATTTTTTAAGCAAATTTTATCATGAATATGTGTATGTTATGATATCTTTTATGGTTTTACACTGTTACAAACCGAATAAAGATTACTATTATTATTATTATTACAGCACATTATGGAATAAATACACTCGTAAGGATTCGTTGGCCTATGCATGGGTCATTTGATTTACGAAAGATTGAGTATTTGGAACAATGTATGTTTAAGCGAAAGACTAGGCAAGATATGTTTGACTGTGTACGAATGTGGGAGAAAGAAGTGCGTGAACGAATGAAGCGTGAGCAAGCCTTGATTGAAAAAGAACAGTGAAAGAACATTTATGCGAAAGCATTAGAGCTGAAAAAACAAAGAAATAAAAGAGTTAAAAGAGTTAAAAGAGAGAGAAGATAGGGAGCTCAATTTACAGGTAACTGGCTAATACGCTGTTCGGCGGCCCCTTTATCCTATACTTAATAAACCACAAGATGATTTCTTATTATTAGATCGTCCTCCACCTCCGTATACTGTTCCTTCTGCCCCTCATGAGTCAGATGAGGACTCCGGTTCGGAGGAACACAAGGCACGAGAAACTTGTTCTATGTTGACCGCTGAGCGTGCGTCCCAACTTAGATCTGCTGCTCGTAAAGCAGTTAGTAGCACTGCCCCCGCCTCTGAACTTCTAGATAGTATGAAAGGGTGGCAGGAAAGGGAGCAACTGTATTTTACTGAGGTGTTTGCTGCAAAGGTCCTTGAGTTGTTTAGGAAATATTCTGAGGAGTTAGAGCCCGACGATGTAGCAGTTAATTGTAAGCAAATGCATGATTGTCTTTTTGTTTTCTCCCAGGTGAATGATACAATCAGGCGTTTGGTTAAACTGCTGTACTGCTCGATTTTTCCGGCCTTTTCTTGTGTTAAAGAATAACTAGTGTGACTTCAGTCTCTTTCCATCCAAGTCTAAGGGTTAGAGTAGTGTATAGAGCCTATTTATTAGGCACTTCGACATGATCCTGTGTTCTTCCCCATAGATCAGGGTTTGCACACATATCCTAGGGGATAGATTCGTTAGTATTAGGGGTAATCTGTTCTGTAGTGAGGGTATTTCATGGAGCCGTGCTGAATTCAGGCCTGGTAGGCCTTAAACGGGAGAGACTCCATCTTTCTTCCTGCTCCGGCAGCTTGAGATGCTTCTAGGTCATAGGCAGTGTTTTAGTTAGGAGGTGTTATTCGCTTGGAGAGAACCGGTTCAGGCCGGCCCTTATCGAAGGATTGTATTTTTCTTCATGCCGAAGACACTACATCAGGCCGGCCGGCTGGGAACGTGTCCTCGGCACGGGGAGGTACAAGAATTTGGTGGGCGGCAGGTTACGGGCTGGAATTTTCCATGAGAAAATGCACCTCTATATTAGTGAAAGTCTGAGGCAGATACTGGCACTTGCTTCAGTCCGTAGGCGGCACCTGGCCGTTAGCAGTAAAGCTACTACTTATTCCAGGGAAGACAGATGACAAACTTGAAGGTGGAGAAAAACCGAGAGACAGATATTCTTCTAACAGAATAGCCAAAGAAAAGAGAGTAGCCGATGAGGAAGAGGTCCCAGTGACTCGGAGAAAAGAGAAGGGAGTAGATCCGTGACTGCGGAGGTGTGACTTCCAGGCGAAGCCGAGGCACAGACGAGAAGGGAACCTAGATGACCATTGAGTGCAGGCTACATACGACTAAGGTGATGTCGACCCCTTTTTATTAGAGTGTACAACCTAATCTTTCACTTTTCTTTGCAGGTTATATGTTATATGGTGATGTTATGTGATCGTGTATGTAATGAATAAATAAAGTATCCAGTTTGTAGTGAACCAACATGTGGTATATATTCTTGCATGAGAGGGTAGCCTATTCTTCTAGTCAGCTGTGACTTGATATGAACAGATGTTAACCCTGATCAGGTAAGTGGTAACTGAATAAGGGAGGAAGGAGCCCCTCGAACCAGAGGACAAGTTGTGTTCTAACTGGCAGTTCTTGTGTGATCTGATAAATAGTAGCACTGATTCCCTTGTTGTATGTTATGGTAATCATAGGATGAACTCGTGCTAAGCCTGCCGTCTGGGTAGGAAGTCCTGGGTCCATCTAGGACCGCGAGGCTGAGGCTGCCGTCTGGGTAGGAAGTCCTGGGTCCATCTAGGACCGCGAGGCTGAGGCTGCCGTCTGGGTAGGAAGTCCTGGGTCCATCTAGGACCGCGAGGCTGAGGCTGCCGTCTGGGTAGGAAGTCCTGGGTCTATCTAGGACCGCGAGGCTGAGGCTGCCGTCTGGGTAGGAAGTCCTGGGTCCATCTAGGACCGCGAGGCTGAGGCTGCCGTCTGGGTAGGAAGTCCTGGGTCCATCTAGGACCGCGAGGCTGAGGCTGCCGTCTGGGTAGGAAGTCCTGGGTCCATCTAGGACCGCGAGGCTGAGGCTGCCGTCTGGGTAGGAAGCCCTGGGTCCGTCTAGGACCGCGAGGCTGAGGCTGCCGTCTGGGTAGGAAGTCCTGGGCCCATCTAGGACCGCGAGGCTGAGGCTGCCGTCTGGGTAGGAAGTCCTGGGTCCATCTAGGACCGCGAGGCTGAGGCTGCCGTCTGGGTAGGAAGTCCTGGGTCCACTTGGGACCGCGAGGCCGCCGATTATAAAAGGTATATATATATATATATATATATATATATATATATATATATATATATATATATATATATATATATATATATATATATATATATATATATATATGTATATATATATATAATAGGAATTCCCTGTCCTTAGATGGTATATATACATGTGGTTACTTATTGTGGATAGGCCCTAGGGAGGGGGTAACGTTCTGGCTGGGTTAGAGAGGCTCTGATGAGCGGGTTCTATCTGATCCGAAAACCCAAGCAGAACAACTGCGTGTTGATGCAGTCCGTTTGCGAGAGGAGAAAAAGGCTGCAGACGTAGCTGCACAGACATCTCAGACCAGCATGGCACAAGCTTCTCTCTTCGGAACAGATAAGACTATGATAGTTCATGCGAAACCTATGCGGGAGACCGCGCCTTTGTATGTTCCTCCTAAAGGACAGGGTACAAGCGATGATAAGGCCTCTATCAATGCAAAGGGTTATTTTATTTATAATTGGGTTTACACTCCTTGGAATAGGACGGATGTCATGGCACTTAAAACTGCATTGACTGATCCGCGGAAAAATCACGCCGCTTTTTTATGAGGAAGTTGAGGATGCTATTAGCTCTTGTACTATGACTTTGCCTGATATTGATTTATTTTTTGGATTGATATTACCGCCTGATATGTGGAGAACTGTTCGTAAAATTGATGATCGTGCAGCTTTTGGGGCGTTATGGAAAGACTTAGAACAAATGGATGTAGAAAGGAAACCCGCACAGAAGCCATGTCAGTTAATTTTAGATCTTCCTGCAGCTATATTAGTCAAGTTAAAAACGATTATTCCCCCTAAAAAGATAGATTGGACTCTTTTAGCATCTTGTAAGCAAAAGGCAGATGAATCGATCCCTGATTTCTTTACACGCTTTGAAGAAGCATTCCACGATTTTAGTGGCCTGTCATTGACAGATGACACGGGCAGACATCTGTTTGTCATTAAACATGTTGCAAACCTGTTGCCAGGGATAGCTAGTCGCTTAAAAGCCAGTGAGAGTTCATGGACTACCTCTTCTCCGGTTTCTCTCTTGACTATGGCTCAGTATTATGAACGCCAGGAATTAGAAGCAAAGGGTAATGAGGATAAGAAGACTAAAGAATTAAAAACGAAGGTTATGTTGGCTCAGGCTTATGGTCCGCCTTTTAGAGGTAGTGATAGAAGTGGACGTGGATCTTATGGTTCGTCTTTCCCTTCTTATACTCGTTCAACTTTGTCTGTTGACCAGTGCGCGTACTGTAAGAAATTTGGGCATTGGGCTTCCGATTGTCCAGCACTGCGTGCTCAGCAGTGTCCACGTGGTCGGGGACAAATGAGAAATCGTTCAGGATATTCAGGGCCTAGAGGAAGCACAGGTGATCGTGCTAGGTTTGATGCTAATATATGTGGGCAGGATGGGTTTAACACTTTTGAAAGAAGGAACCAATATCAAATGTCCGACTATGTGCCGTCTGATTCTCAAGATTCTGCTTATGCATAGGATTGCCTAGGATGAGGTAAGGAATCAGTTGAAGTTCAAGTAGATCAGAGGGGTCCCTATGTTACAGCAAATGTTTTGGGTTCTATTGATCAGTTTCTGGTTGATACAGGAGCTACTCGTAGCGCCTTGTCTAAACAATTGGTTCCAAGGGCTTCCCTGTCTGGCTTAACCATTACATCGATAGGTTTCGATGGAACTCCTTCCCTTAGCCCACTGTCACAACCACTTGCATTCCATGTGGATAAATTTACTGCTCCATGTCCATTTTTGCTTTCCCCAAATACACCAGACAATATTGTGGGTCTTGATATGCTCAAGTATTTCAGGGCTACAATAAGATGTTCTCCAGAAGGTGTACGTGTTATCTTGAATGACAAACATCCTGTGAAGGAGAGAGCTTGTCTTGTTAAAGAGGATATTGCATTAGCTTCACTCCCTAGTACTTTGTGGGCTACTTCAGACACTGATGTAGGGCAAATGGTTATTCCACCAGTACATATTAGTGTCAAGGAGGGAGCTGTGCTGCCACGTTTGCCTCAATACAAAATTTCACAGGAAGGTGAAGCACTCATACGTATTGTCCATGATCTCATTGAAGTGGGGGTTGTTGAGGAAGTTCCTTACAATGTTTGTAACAGTCCAATTCTTCCTGTTCTGAAAAAAGATACGGACATTAGGATTTACCGATTCATTATTGATTTGTGAGAAGTTAACAAGATTGTAGTACCACAATACCCCGTGGTTTCTGACATAACAACACTTCTTACTTTGGTTCCTCCGACAGCAACTACATTCTCTGTGATAGACTTGAAGAATGCTTTCTTTTCGATCCCTATTCATCCTGATAGCCGATATTTGTTCGGTTTCAATTTGAATAATCGATCGTATAGATTTTGTAGAGTTCCTCAAGGCTATACTGAGAGTCCTAGTATTTACAGTCAAGCATTAAAAAGACAACTTGATTCTTTCGTTTTGCCTGAAGGTGTGGCTCTCATACAATATGTCGATGACATCTTGTTGGCAGCCAATACCCCTGAACAGTGTGAAAAATGTACTTTGTCCTTGCTTTCTTTTCTTGCTTCCCATCATCACAAAGTGTCACAAAAGAAATTGCAATATTGTAGACCGTAGGTAACCTACTTAGGTCACCTTCTGTCTAAGGAGGACCGTGCACTCACACCAGATCGCATTCAAGCTATTTTAGACACACCAGTGCCCCGTACTCAGAAAGATGTCCGTGCATTCATTGGTCTTACTTTTTTTTGTAGGCAATGGATATTAGGGTTTTCATACATTGTTAAACCCTTGCTAGCACTTTTGACTAAAGATACTCCAATGCCCCTCCCATGGACAGATGAATGTGAGACTGCTTTCCGACAGTTACGACAAGCTCTTTGTTCAGCACCAGTGTTAGGTACTCCAGATTATACGAAGCCTTTTACACTCTATGTACATGAGAAAGATGGATGCGCATTGTCACTTTTAGTGCAGACACACGGTGACAAACATGTTGCTCATGCGTTACCTGGATGCTTCCGTTCAGTTGCAGCAACAGCTGTGTCAATATGTCAGAGTGAAGGGATAGTTTTGTCACATAAGCTGTTGGTGCTAGTACCCCATGCGGTTGATGCCCATTTAAATCAGACGAAGACGCAGCATTTAACTAGTGCTCGTCTGACAGGATACGAATTGACATTGTTGGCCCCTCACATTACACTAAAGAGATGTGCGATACTAATCCCAGCCACTTTGTTGCCATACCCGGTGACTCAGTCTCAGTCACAGGAGTTTCATGATTGTATATTCCTTACTGAGGAACAGACAAAGGGTCGTGTCGATTTGCAAGACACGCCCCTTTCAAGTGTTGATGGGGAACTATGGGTTGATGGGTCCTGTTTGAAGTTACCAGATGGTACAACGTCAGCTGCATTTGCAATTACAACACTTCAGACGGTAGTTGAGACAGCTCGTATTCCACAGAAGTCAGCTCAGGCAGCTGAGCTAATAGCTTTAACACGAGCATGTGAACTTAGTACTGACTTATCTGTGAACATTTATACAGATAGCCGCTATGCTTTCGGAGTGGCTCATGATTTTGGGCTACTCTGGAAGGAGAGGGGCTTTCTTACATCCCACGGGATGCAAATAATGCATGGAGAATTAGTACATAATCTCTTGACTGCTTTAACATACCCGAAGAGAATAGCAATTGTTAAATGTAGCGCACATAAGAAAGTAACTGATAAGATAGGACAAGGCAATACTTTTGCAGACCAAACAGCCCGTGAAACAGCCATGTAGCGAAGCACCACGTCTATGTACGTAGTGAAGTCACAGGCTGAACGCTGGCATGATACCAGACAGGAAGTGCTAGATATGCAGAGATCTGCTTCTGCAGAAGAAATTGAGTAATGGTCTAAGGAGGAAACATTGGACGATGAGGGCTGTTGGAGGAATAAAGAGATGAGCAAGTGGAGATTGCCTACAGTATATTTACAACCTATAATTCATATGGCACATGGGCCGGCACATGTTGGAGCCTCCTCGATCACAAAATTGCTCACGCAAGTTTGTGAGCATCCAGAAATTGCCGGCACAGCTAAAACGATGGTGCAGTCTTGTCTGATTTGTCTTCAGCATAATCCTGGTAAAGGGACACGAACTCCTACAGGAGGGTTTGCTACGCCAACCGCACCTTTTGAAGTTTTGCAAATGGATTACATCCAGCTTGAGCGCTATATTAACTTAAAGTATGTTTGGTAGTGGTATGTGCCTTCAGTAAATGGATAGAGGCATATCCTACGAAGGACAATACAGCTCTCACTACAGCAAGGGTACTTTTGAAGGAATTCTTCCCTAGATTTGGTGTCTGTAAACTTTTATGGAGTGATAACGGACCCTATTTTATTGGGCAAGTTGTCGAATATGTCCTGAAGGGACTAGGAATTAAGCAAAAATTTCACGCTGCTTTCCATCCACAATCAGCAGGGCTAGTGGAAAGGTATAATGCCACCATTAAACTAAAACTAGCAAAAATACTGGCTTCCACATCCTTGAGTTGGCCAGACGCATTACCTTTGGCACTGTTGTCCATTAGATCAGTGCCACATTCGCGATCTGGTCTTACACCATATGAGGTGGTGTTTGGAAGGCCTATGAACATTTGGGGAATTCCTAAACCACGTCCCATACATGATGTACCATGTGTGTTGATGAGTGACTACCTATCACAATTGACTGACAGTTTGGTTTCTGTTCATCAACAGGTTCGAGAAGCTCTTCCTGATAGGTCTGCAGGTGAAGGCCATGGACTTCGACCTGGAGACCAAGTGATGATCCGATCATTCCAGAGGTCGAGCAGCTTGGAACCGAGGTGGCGCGGCCCAGAGCAGGTACTCCTTTCAACGAGAACTGCGGTCCGAGTGACGAACAGGAGGAACTGGGTGCACTCCACCCACTGCAAGAAAGTGCCGTCTACCTTGGTGGATCCTGCTGCCTTAATCGACCATCGGGACATCCTGGATACAGAGAAAGGCCAAGCCATATCACCTGACGAACCTGAGGGAGTCTTCCCGGACCACACGATTCCTGGAGTATCCTGATACCAACTGAGACAACGCAAACAGCCTGCATCGTCGAAATAGACTGCTTGAGCAACCGCCCTGGGTTAGTGAAACGGAATGCCGATGTGGCAAGGGGGGGGTCAGTCCTGTATAGTGTAGCGACACCCGTCTTGACCCTCGGTGAAGAAACCAACGGCTGCCCAGGGATAAGAGCTCCAACGATTGTTTTCAACGACAAGCTGATCATGTCCACAATGAGATCAACTGTTGCTAAGAGAAAGATCATTTGTGCTATAGGGTTTGTTGTTGCTATGGTGGCTGTAGCAGTAATAACCTGGTTCGTTGAGAAAGTGGCTCCTGCTCCAGAGCTTTTGATCGCCACTACTCCAGTATCAGTTGAACACCACTACTTTACGCTTCCCTACCATGAGCAGAAGCATCGACAATCTTATTTAAATAATACCTTTATCCAGATGTTGCATTATACTCATAATGCCACAAATACTACCAACTGTTGGGTATGTGGGATGATACCTGCACATCAAAAGAAAGGAGGAACACCTTTTATTCCTCTTCCCTTTTCTCATAATGGTTCTTGTTAAGTTTGGTATGCGCTTTTGTTTGCATCTGGAAGACGTACAGTAGGCGGGCTTCTTTTTCGCCTAAATAAAGTATGCTACCAAGATAAAGATGGCTATCCTCAAGCCAAAGGGACCAAATGGGAATGGGAAGAGTATCAACTGGACAATATTTCAACACCATATGTCTTCACAAATATGAGAACTTTTACCAGTAATGAACAATTTGATATTTCTGTTACTAGAGCTAAAGCAGATCTATGTGTAAGCAGTATTGGAAGGATTCCAGCGGGGAAAAGCGAATGTACTGTAATTCTGACTATTGAAGGTGTAAACAACAGTAGTTTTATAGCCTCACATAATACTTACTTTATCTGTGGTAGCCACGGATATTATCAACTACCTGCTGGGTGGTCAGGTGTGTGCTATGTGTCCTTTCTATTGCCCCCTGTGTTTTTGGCACCTGCATCATACCACCGGGACCTTAAATTATTCAACGATATCTCTAGAAATAGATATAAAAGGACAATAAATGCTGACGAAGTAGACCAAACTGATACCACTCTGCAACAATATGTCGATTTTAATTTAGGTTTGTTCTTCTTTGTGGGTGCTGCATTAAACAGTAGGAAAATAAGGCGATTGACTAGAGCTGTGGACGCTGTTACCAATCAGCCAGCTATGGCACTTGGGAACATTACGGAGGAGCTGCACATTGCAAGGATTGTAGCTCTCCAGAACCGAATGGTTCTAGATGTGGTTCTGGCTGATCGAGGTGGTGCATGTCGCATCATCGGTAGCAGCTGTTGCGTATTTACACCGGATCACTCACCTTCAGTATATGACGCAATATCAAAACTGCATAAGATTTCTGCAGAAATTCATCCAGAGACTGGTACTTGGACTTTTGCTGGATGGTTTTGGACTCTTGTTTCTGCTTGGGGCTGGAAGCTCCTGACTATCCTGTGTGTAATGATTACGATACTTTGTACATGCTGTGTATGTATCCAATGTGGTCCAATGCTTTGCTCCATTTGCATCTCTGTCTGTATACCTGTCAAAAGGAATGTTGCAGAAACAAAAGCCCAACAAATGTTGAATAAAGAGGTGGCCGAAATAATGCTAATAGATGTACGGGATGCATATTTAGATTACCCCAGAGGAACAAATGTCTTCAGCTAATTCTAAAAGGGTAGTCTGTTGTAAATTGGCAGCGATTGGATTAGCCTTAGCGGAATCCATCTTGTATTTAGAGGCTATCTTGTCCATTTTGTGGAATCCATTTTGTATTTCTGGCAGCCATTTTGTTTGCCATGTGCTGCCACGTGCTCAACATGTGCTTTGTCCTCCCTCAGTGTTGACTGCTTTTGTAATCTGCCTAGAAACAAACTATATTTAGCATCTTCCACCTTTGCACATGCCCAGTGAGTTTTCAGCTGTCCTTGCAGCTGTTAGTAGTATGTAACTGTCAGATGTGTTTACTAGCATTGGCAAACTGTTAACTCCTCCTACTTGTCGACTGTGCATTTCTATATGACCTTATATGTACATAAAACCTTCTCCTGTACTTGTACCGCCCTCTTTTGAGCCCCTGTGTGGGTATAAAAGGACCATGCTCCTTCTGTTTGGTGTGCTACTTCATTCAATACCGAAGGGTGCTGTGTGAATGTAGTTCCACCTCATGAGGTTTATTAAACTTTGTATTTTCTATTCCAGTTTCTGTGCCAACTTCTTCCTATTGGTCTGAGGACTCTGTGCAGAGAAGGGCGAACCCCTTGCACTGGTAGGCCTAGCTGAGGTCCACTTCTACACCTTGCCTGAATAATTAGATTTAGAATTTTTACGATATTGAAACTTTAGTGAGTGGAACATCCAGAACGAAAGGTATAATTGAGGTAACTTTAGTTAGTTACTTAGTCCAGATGCTGTGAGCACAAGAGCACGAGAGATGAAGATTTGCTGAATGCTACAGAGCTCGGAATGCTGTCGGTGTAGCGGGTGATGCTGATGCTGGGAGAGATGCTGTGAGATGCCGAAGAAGAGCCAAATGCAGAACTTGAAGCAGAACTTTCTATCCTAATTTAATTGGGTTAGATCAGAAGATTGCGGAAGAATCTCGAGAAGGAAGAGAGGGGTACGGGGCAATCGTCAGTTCTAGAGAGATCAACTATACTATCCTGAATCCTGTCCTGAAGTCTTTGTCGCCTGAACTATCCCGGGGGAACCTTACCAGCTCCTTGGCCAGGGGGTTGGTCTTCACACCATTCTTGGTAATTATAATTTTGTATATTTGCAGATGTTCTTTTCTCTCTGTCCTCTCACTTTCTGTGCATAAGTCATTGCATGAGTCCAAAGTATGTGTTTTGATGATTGATCAATTGAATTTTCTCTCCTAGTGAGTGATGGTGACTGTACTGTATTTTTGAAGTGGTTCACATGCATTTAATTTAGATAAAGACTTTAAACTTTTCCCGAGTCTATGGTTATTTACTTCGATGTATAGAAAAGTTAGGTTTATGTTCATTATCACCATCAATTAGTTCAACTAATGGTCCATCGACCAGAGGAAAGAACTTTTTGATCTGTGAAGGGTTAGCTAAAGATGAATAGAGGTATTTTAGACTAATCCTGAACATTGTGAAAACATATAAACCAGTCCAGCGGTTTACTCAATTGTGTGTGTTTATGGGTCCAGGTGAGTATATGGTAGTAGAGTATCTGTTGTTGTTGGTACGCCGCTGGATCAGTTTTCTGGTAGCAGAGCTATGGTTATTATTGACTAGTTTAATAATAAATATTGATTATTGATTTATGTTTTACGAAAGAGTAGCGTCTTGTTTTATGTTGTCCAGAAATCCCGGGGAATGAATAGTGGGTGGTGACAGAAGCCACACTGCAGTGAGTTTACTCGCCTGTTGGAATAGCACTGAGAAGCTATGCAGGGCTGGCAGTGTTAAATTAGGGACTATTTTTCTAATAAAGTAGAGTGTGAGTGATAGCAGAGAGTTCGCTGGTGAAACTTTGGTCTTATTTCCTAGTAAGGGTAACACTGAAGGAGTAACATGTTCTTCCGAGCTTGAATGAAGAGTAAACAGAGGTTTTTACTTGCAGTAGAAGAGTAGTAATTCTGAAATCTCCAGAATAAGTCAAAATCTATCCTTTGCTTAGTGGAACAGGCAGAGTTGCGAATGTTTTTATGTTGTTTTTAACGAAAAGTATTAAGAAATAAGTTTTCATATTACCTTGTGAAGGGAAGGTCAGTCGCTGGAGTTGTACTGACGTCACAGAGAGCCGCGCTGGAATTGGTTGAAACAGCGGGCGTGAGACAGAAGCAGATTGTAAAGGATTGGTCGAAAGGGAAATTGTATATTGGATTCTGATTTGACTGCTGGTGCGAGTCGCACAGATAGAAGATTTTAAGGGTTTGCGGAATACAATTTTATACATCATTCAGCTAGAATGTATGGAGAAAAGAGAAAAATGTTGTTAATAAAGAGAATTAAAAATGTCTTTAAGAAAGATAAGTCTGTATTGACTAGAGAGGGAATTCCTATTCCGCCACCGAAAACACCTGCTTCCTTTATGATGATGAGAAGAGGATATCATACTTGTGTATGGTTGAAGAATTGGATAGAATATACGAAAGGTGATGGAGTGCCAGCTTTTCCTGAACATGGTACATTTAATTGGAGAATTCTTCAGAATTTGAGAATGAGAATGAGAATGAATGATTTGGAACCGAGACCTAGGCTAACTCAGTATGAGGCTTCGGAAAAATGGGAGACTGAGGCATATGAACGAGAAAAATGTCGAAGTGGGAAATATAGAGAATTTTTTCCCAGATGTTTACATGAGTCACGCGAAGGCCAGATGAAGCAATGGAGAAGAGCTATGATATCAGAGGGTTTATATCCAGTGTAAATGGCTGAGGAACAGTCTGGAGGCAAGTGTACAGAGAAAACAAAACACATGAATGTGACAGGATATGGTGAGTCAGATGATGAATTGATAGAGAATATTTTAACAAAAAAATCATCCACCATACCAAGAAGGACCCAGTAGAGTCACCCCAAGTGCACTGGTAATGGGAACGCCCTTAGTTCCTCAAATTTTACACGATACATCAGTCAATAGGATGATTCATGATAGAGAAAGAGAAGCATTGAATAAAAATAGGGAAGAATTAATACAGAAAATAAATCAGTTAAATTTAAATGCTGAAGTTTTGATAGTACCAGTGACTATAGGTCCTGTTATTCCATTATATGGAGATAGAATGAGTTGTCTGAAACCTCAAGCTGTAACCATTCCTTTGAGCAATCCCAGAAAAGAGACAGTAATATCTGATGATCAAGCTAGTGAATGCGATTCAGTCATTTCATTAATGGACCTTCCTATAAGAGAGCCTGTAATTGAAACTCTGAAAAGAGTAAAACCTGGAAATTTGAAAGAAAAAGGGTCCATGATACCTTTAGGAACTAGAAGCTCGACAGCAGTCACTCCAGTAGATTTGGAAAGATGGGCACGAGGTATAGAAAAACGAAGCTCAATACCAAAGATTTTAGATATTTACAGATTGAAGGTGGAGTTGGAAGCGATGATAGCTGGAAATGTGGGAATAGAAAGATTGAACCTTTACAGTGAGTAAAAGTTGTTGTTTATATGTCGGAGTATAACCAGAAATGCAAAGTTCTTTCATGAGAAATTGACAGAGATTGCTTCAGAGATTGGATTGGATATAGGGGGATCAAAACTGATAAGGATTTGGAGAATATGAATGTGAATATGAATGTGTCTGGAAGAAAACTACAGATAAAAGAGTTAATGAACATTTTGCAGAAGTGGGGAGACATTGACAAGTGGAGAACTAGGTGGACAAGAAAGAAGGAGGAAGCACAGGCAAAGGAAGCGTCATCTGCATTCTTGTTAAAAGAATCAGAAAAGGCAGAAAGATTGTGTCCCATGACAGAAGTTCCTGGTGGTGGATATGTTCATGTTCCATAGAACAGACAGGATATTTTGTCATTTACAAATGATTTTCCTAGGTTAAGAGAGAAACTCGTTGAATGATACAAACAGGTTGAAAGATTTGTGAAAGTTTCAAAATTTCTGTTAAAGGATCTGGATGGTCTGTTTGATATGGTGGTACCTGCTGATTTATGGATGGAGTGTAAGATTACAGTTGATTGGCCAAATGAGGAGTTTCCAGGAGATTCTAAAAAAGGAGAACCCTCAGATGAGGTGATGAAGAAATATCATCAAGTAATTACTTTTCTGAAAGGGAAACTCCCTCCCAAAGAAATGGATTGGGTAAAGATAGATAGAACAACTCAAGAGCCAAATGAGTCTGTGCATGCATATTATGAGCGTTTACTACAGGTGTTTAAGCAGTTTAGTGGCTTTGAGAACATTGGTGATTAGGATATGGGACATTTTGTGTATCGGTTTGTGTACGGTTTGAAACCAGAATTTAGTCAGATGATTCAACAGCACATGTTGTGCTGGCAGAGTAAGTCGATTGACGAGATTTTGAAATATGCAAAGTATTGCGGAGATGACATTGAGGCAAGGCGTAGAAAGTTAAAAGAGAAAATGATGTGGGCACAAGTGAAATTGGCAGAACAGCAGGAAAATAAATTAAATACCCAGACTGATAATCAGGTAAAAGAGCAGAATCAGAATGATCAAGTGGCGAATGGTGGTAAAATTAGAGGACGAATGAATAGAGAGGAAGCAAAGAAGAAGTTTCCTTGTCATGCGTGTGGAATGCTTGGACAGTGGAAGAACGAGTGTAAGAGTATTCATAATAATAATGAGCCAAATCAAAATTTAAATCCACAGACGCAGAATGAAGTGATTATGAATCAGCCACAGCAGGTAGTTACTCCACAGTATCAGGTGCCACCAGTTCCTAGGCCAAACTTTATGAACCCTCAAAAGTACAATACCAGCGCCGGATTTCAAGGAGAAAGTGGTAAGAAAAATTCTGCGGTTTCACAATATCTTTTACAGAATAATAATGAAGAAGAGGATTACGTCCAATGACGGTGCCTGAGGGGGGAGGAAGAGGAGTGCGTGCTTGGCGCATCCTTGCCAGTAGATCAGTCAGGTCCATTTATTGATGGAAAAGTGGAAGGAAATTATATCACTTTTCTATTGGATACTGTTGCTACCCGGTCTACTGTAAGAACAGCAGACATCCCAAACCTACCCCTCTCGGGAGAATCCATCCAAGTTGTAGGAGTTTCGAATCAGCAGATTAGAAGCCCAATCACAAAGCCAATGGAAGTGCATATTGTAAATTTTAAAGACATGCACCAGTTTGTAGTGTGTGATTCTAGTCCAGTAAATCTGTTAGGACGAGACCTATTGTGCAAGAGGAACTGCACAATCTACTGTACACCAGATGGTGTCGTTTTCCAAACCCCTGGTGAAGATATTGTATACAAAATGTTGTTAGCCAAACAAGGTACAGAAGTAGATGGAATGTTTTCATTGATGACTGAAAGTGAATAACCAGAAGAATTGAGAACCACAGTGAATCCCAGTGAATGGGATTTTACAGGAAAATATATTGGGCTCATGTCAAATGTAGACCCAGTGAAAATAACGGTGAAAGAAGGAGCAGTTTATCCAAACACACGACCGTACAAATGAGTCCAGAAGTAAATGCAGGAGTTGCTCCAGAAATTGACCGAATGATTAAACAAGGCATTTTGAAAGAACTAACGAGTAGTCCTTGTAATTCACCAATAATAGGACTTTAAAAGCCTAGTGGGAAGTACAGAATAGTGCAGGATTTACGAAAAATAAACAAAATTGTAGTGCCTTGTTGCCCCGTAGTGCTGAATCCAGCAGTGATCTTTTATCAGATATCCTGGAATGCAGGCTGGTTTACAGTAATTGATTTGTGCCAAGCCTTTTTCTCTATTCCTTTGCACCCAGACAGCCAATATTTGTTTGCATTTAAGTTTGAAGATCGTGCCTTGGCATGGTGCCGAGTTCCTAAAGGGTATACAGAAAGTTCCTAAATTTTTAATCAAGTCCTGAAAAAGTGTCTAGAAACATTGGTCATGCCCAGAAACTCAGTGTTGGTTCAGTACATTGATGACTTACTGGTGGTATCAAAAACACGAGAAGACTGTGTTACTGACACAATTGCATTACTGAACCATTTGGCCGAAGGAGGACACAAAGTTTCTCCAGTGAAATTGCAGTTTTGTCAGCAAGAAATAAAATATTTAGGCCACAAAATAGAAAGAGGAGTTAGAAAAGTGACCCCAGAAAGAATAAAGATAATCAAGCAAATGCAGTTACCAAAGACACAAAAGGAGATGAGAATGTTTCTCGGTGTAGTTGGGTACTGTAGGCAGTGGATTACAGGATTTTCCCTGCTGGCAAAACCATTCATTCAGTTAACTCGAAAAAGAGCAAAAGATCTGATTGTCTGGAATGATGAGTGCGTGGAAGCGTTTGTGAAATTGCGAAATAGTCTGTGTGAGGCCCCTGCTGTAGGCATGTCCGATTATATTAAATAATTTGCACTGTTCTGTTGTGAGAGAGAAAGTTGTGCACTTTCAGTTTTGACTCAAAGACATGGACTAAGCTGACATCCAATAGCATCTTTTTCTGCTACTTTGGATCCTGTGGCTTCAGCTTTAGCCGGCTGCTTAAAAGCAGTAGCTGCTACTTGTATGAGTCTGGAGCAAAGTGAGTCGATTGTGATGGGACATCCATTTAAGGTTTCTGGCCCACATTCAGTTGAGATTCTTTTAACAAGAACTCAAACACAGCACCTTACCCCTAGTCGGATGACTAAGTATGAAAGAGTGATTCTTGGACCAGAAATAAGATGTACAATGATGAATCCTGCTACATTATTGCCAGACCCATGTTGTGAAGAAGTGAAAGATGAAGTGGATCATGATTGCTTGGATGTGACTGAGATGTGTACTAAGCCCCGAACTGATATAAAAGAAACACCCTTAAAAGAACCAGATCATGAACTATTTGTAGATGGCTCACGCCTGAGAACAGAGGGAGGAGGACTCAGTGCAGCATACGCTGTATGTAAAGTAGCGGGGGTCATTGAAGCATCCTGTTTACCGGGAGTCAAATCTGCACAAGTAGCCGAATTGGTGGCCTTAACAAAGGCATGTAAAATTGAGACAAATTGGAGAATAACCATATTTACTGATAGTCAATATGGTTTCAGGGTTGTGCACAACTTCGGCCAGCTCTGGATGCAGAGGGGATTTCTGACTTCTACAGGATCTCCAATAGGAAATGGCAAAAATGTAAAAGAATTGTTGGAAGCAATACAATTGCCAAAAGAAATAGCAGTGGTTAAGTGTGCTGCTCACCAGTCAGGAAATGACTATGTGGTGGCAGGTAACAGATATGCTGACCAAATTCCTCAATATTGTGCTAGAAATAAAATGGCACTTAACAGAAAGATTGAAGCAAGTGAAATCAGCTGCCAACTTATGCTTTTCTCAGCTCTAGAAACAAGGGATGAGGTTAGACAGGTGCAGGATGAAGTTGAGGTGAAACAAAAAGAATTCTGGATAAAGTCAGGTTGTGAACGAAGGACAGAGGATGATATATGGGTGTACACTGATGGCAGACCAGTCAAGCCAGACTGCCTACTCTCTCAAATGGCAAGAACGTATTATGGGGACACACATGTTGGTAGGAATGCCATGATTAGACTATTCAGACAAAATTGGTACAATCCAAAGTTTAGGGTAGTCGCAGAGAGTCTTTGCCAAAGATATTTAATTTGTCAGCAGCTAAATCCAAGCAGTAAGACAGTGGTCAGTTGGGGAAAAATTGGAAAGGCAGAAGGACCATTCACAAGATTACAATTAGATTTTATTGAGTTACCTCCGAGCAAGGGATTGAAAAATGTACTTGTCATAGTATGCCTGTTCTCGAAGATCGATAGAGACATATCCCACCAGAAGAAATGACAGCCTCGCAGTTGCTAAATTACTATTGAGGGAGTTGATACCTCGTTTTGGTTTTCCAGTGACTTTGGAATCAGATAGAGGACCTCATTTTAATAATGAAATAATTCGATGAATCTGTGAAGCATTCAAAATTGAACAGAAACTGCACTGTGCATACTGCCCAGAGGCTTCTGGGGTGGTTGAGCAATTAAATGGCACAATCAAATCAAGGTTATGAAAAGTGTGTGCATCAACATCACTGAAATGGCCAGATGCATTGCCTCTTGTATTGATGGGACTACAAAGTATTCCTGACAGAAAAACAGGATTGAGTCCACATGAAATACTCATGGGAAGGTCAATGAGACAAGCATTCATTCCTGGACATAAATTGATGAATATAACTGATGATTTGGTATTGGACTATTGCAAAGGACCTGTCACTCACCAGTTTGGAGAAGACGCAGTTGCCAGGCAGCTAACGCAGGCACATGATTTAAATCCTGGAGACTGGGTGGTAGTGAAGAAACACGCCAGAAAGTCATGCCTAGCACCCAGGTGGGATAAACCACGTCAAGTCATACTGGTCACTACTACAGCAGTGAAGTGTGCAGGTTTACCCAATTCAATTCATGCAAGCCATACCTAAAGAGTTCCAGGCCCCACTGAAGAAGAACAACAACTGATTGAACCAGTTGAGACTGCTGAAGGTTGTGAAGTTGGAGAATCTAGAGTGATAGATTCTGAAGTAATAGACAAGGAACAACCAAGCACAAGTCAGGGGGAATGGATACCAGTGATTGACACACCTGAAGTTGTTATTCGAACAAGAAGAAAAACCAGATTAGAAAGACATGAAAGTAGTGAGGATCAGATAGGTATAGAAGAACACGCTCAGGTAGAAGAGAATAAAGCTACCCGAAACCATGAGCAGGACCAGACAGGGTGAGAAGAACATACTCAGGCAGAGGTGGACAAAAAACTATACAAAGACCTAAGCAGGGCCAGACAGAAGAAGAAGAACACGTTCAGGCAGCAGAAGAACAAATTGTAGTAAGACCTGAACAGGACCAGTTAGGAGAAGAAGAACAAGTTTGGGCAGAAGAAGAAGATACATTTGAACTAAGACCAGAACAGGACCAGATAGAGGAAGAAGAACAGGTTCAGGTGGATTACATAAGACCTGAACAGGAACAGGTAGAAGGTGATTCAGAAGAAAAAGAACGGATTGTGCCTAAACACCCTGAAAATAAAAGAACTTTAGAAAAAGACGAAGAAGGTGAAAGTGCAGTTCAGATTAAAAGGGTCAGAAAAGGTGACAACTGGCCAGATGGAGTGAAAAGATTAAGATACTGAGAAAAGCAAGAGAAAAACCAGAGCAAACTCAGTCTAAACAATCGATTGTGAGAAACACTTGAAGAAGCCCAAGACTGAGAATTTTGAACAACAAATACAAGGGCCCCGAGTGGACCTATGTAATATTAGAAGAGTTTGAAAATGTAGACTTGAGTGAAGAGTCAGACAAAGTAGATGCTGCACAGAAGGGATGAACAGAAAGTGAGGCCACGTTGAAAACAAGAGTTTGAAATTACAAGTGAAGAAAGGAAAAGAAGAGAAATCTTTTTAGGTCAAAATGGCGAGAAATGAAGTCACTGAGCAACTGAAATGAAGTTTAAAGCAAAGATGTTGTAGAGATTGCATATGTAGTATTCTATTAGTAATTTCAATATGGCTATTACTAACAGTAGTGGTGCCTTATTTTATGATAAAAAGTAAGAAGAATGATACAGTTTCTAATGGAAAAGCAGATACAGTAAAAGGAGATAGAATAGAATTAGAAGCACCAGATGAGACAGATTTTCATCACACAGTATTAGATAATGACACATCTTTAAATGCTTTCACAAAATTGTTATTTCAGTATGTAGATACAATGGAGATTAGTGATCGTTATGTTTGTATGAAGTTACCAGCGTCAGTGTCAGAAGGTGTTACATATCACCATTTACCTCTAACTTATGGTATATCATGTAGCGTATTAGTAAGTCTGTTCTATAAAACCGGAAAACTTCAGTATTATTATTCAAACTTAGATGTAGTATTCGCAGAACTTCCTATTCGAAAAAATATGAATCCAGTACTTAGTAGTCAAGGTGCACAGTTCATGGGTGAGTTCTTCTTAACAATGAAATCAATAGATATAGTAAAAGCACACAAGAAAAATGTAACATGTATATTACGTGAAAAAGAGAAAGTATTTTTGAATTTAGTTGAGGAAAGGACACAGGATTTCTAAAGAAAGCTGCTGAACAGAAAACTCATGTACCACCATGGACTGAGAAAGAGGAAATTTATACAGCTGGCAAGGTTCATGCTGTGATGTCCCTGGACTTTGTGAAGAAAGGGAAACCCTGCCTCCATAGGTTAAAGACAGATTATAATAACATATTTATTGGTTCCAGTGAATGTGAACATAACTTTCTAATTTTGGGAGGTTGGGGACTAAAAGGGGGAGCTGATCCAGTATTTCCTGGGGTTCACTACGTGTGTAGGAATAATGCATATTATAAGTTGCCTGCACGGTGGTACGGAAGCTGCTACTTTGGGATATTTCCCAAAAATTATCATGTAAAAAGAATCACTGGAAGCAATGAAAACACTAATGAACTAACACGAAGAAAGAGAGCTAGTTTTTCAGAAATAGTAGGTAATATATTTGGTGCATTGATACCTTCAGTGGGAGTCATTCTGAATTCACACAGAATTTGTAAATTGTCGACCGTAGTTGATCGTCTCTTGACTGATACTGCTGGGGATTTCTTGATGGATTAACAAAATCGACTTGCGCTTGATATCTTATTAGCAAAAGAGTGCGAAGTCCATAGAATGCTGAAAGCGCAACATTGTTGTACTTACATACCTGATAAGAATAAGGAAATTAGAGGGTATATTAGGAATATTACAAAACTTCATTAAGATTTGAAACCATGGGAGGTTGACAGTGTATGGGAAAGACTAACAAAAAGTATTTCATCAATAGGGACCGTGGTTTTCTGATTTAGGGAAAAGTATTTTAGGTCAAATAATTCTTCCAGTAGTTGGTATAACAATAATAGTTTTGACAATAATGATTTGGTGCAAATGTTGCAGAAACAAAGGAAGAGTAAGGAATTATGAAAGAAAGGAAAAGAAAGAGGGAATATGATGAGATTCAAATGGAGGAAATGAAAGGGAGGATCTACAAAAAGATGAGAGATTTAGAAAATAAAGATGAAAATGAGAAAGAAAAATTGGAGAACGAGAATGAGAAGTGCTGAAAGTTGGCATCTGGTTTGGGATGGGTAATTTTGTGATGGCTCAAAAAGACCATCAGAGAGGGGATTGATGGAGCAAGGACTCGTGGAAAAGAAACTTGCTCGGATGCAAGTTATTAAAATTGTTTTGTGTTAAACGAATGCGCACTACAAAAACACACGGGTTAGTGAAGCTTGCTTATGTGTTTAATAGCGTTAGCAACACGAACAAAGGACTAAAACCGCTTTAAACGGGGAATCTTTAGTGAGCATGCGTCAACTGCATCTACGCAGTATGACAAGCTGATGCTTGGAGGGAAATTCTTGCGCATGAGCAGAAGGCACTAACATGGCTGCTTAAAGGCTCGCATGCATGGCATCTGCTTTGTAGAAAAGAAAACGAGCTATTTTACTAAATGCTAATGCGGGAAAAGTATTATTAAGTAAAGGGGATTAGTGTAGAGGTGGGTGGTAAACAGTACAACCATTTTATTTTTTAAAGTAAAATTTGTCTTTCTGACTTTATCATTAGTGCGCATTTGAGCCTCTCATGTATAACTGAAGTAAGCTGAGCCATGTGGCAACTGCGCATGTCTACTGAAAGTGAACCCGGAACGATGACTCGGAGTTTGAACAAAAGCCAAGGTCGCAAAGTGTCCTAGCCTGAGAACGGATGGTGAATCGTTCAACGGAATGGACTTACATGTTAGGCTTTTAACAAATGTTGCAAATGAAATGCGAATGCGGGTGGGAAATAAAGTTATGAATAAAAAATTAAGGGGATGGATTTGGGAACAATGGTTTAACTGAATTAGATGTCATGTAAGCATGGTGTGATGATCATCCCCCCTTGCCTGACCAATTAGATTTCAGATTTTTACGATATTGAAACTTTAGTGGGTGGAACATCCAGAACGAAAGGTATAATTAAGCTAACTTTAGTTAGTTAGTTAGTCCAGAAGCTGTGAGCACAACAGCACGAGAGATGAAGATTTGCTGAATGCTACGGAGCTCGGGATGCTGTCGTTGTAGCGGGTGATGCTGATGCTGGAAGAGATGCTGTGAGATGCTGATGAAGAGCCGAATGCAGAACTTGAAGCAGAACTTTCTATCCTAATTTAATTGGGTTAGATCAGAAGTTCGCGGAAGAATCTCGAGGAGGAAGAGAGTGTCAGAGAGGGGTGCGGCGCAATTATCGGTTCTAGAGACGTCAACTATCCTGTCCTGAATCCTGTCCTGAAGTCTTTGTCGCCTGAAATATCCCTGCGGACCCTTACCAGCTCCTTGGCCTGGGGGTTGGTCTTCACACCTTTCTTGGTAACTATAATTTAGTGTATTTGCAGATGTTCTTTTC
Organism: Triturus cristatus; assembly: GCF_964204655.1. Taxonomy (NCBI): domain Eukaryota; kingdom Metazoa; phylum Chordata; class Amphibia; order Caudata; family Salamandridae; genus Triturus; species Triturus cristatus. The sequence continues at coordinate 266,093,062 of NC_140595.1, read as the reverse complement.
TCTCTGTCCTCTCCCATTCTGTGCATAAGTCATTGCATGAGTCCGAAGTATGTGTTTTGATGATTAATCAATTGAATTTTCTCTCCTAGTGAGTGATGGTGACTGTGCTGTATTTTTGAAGTGGTTCACATGCATTTAATTTAAATAAAGACTTAAAACTTTTCCAAAGTCTGTGGTTATTTATTTCAAAGTATAGAAAAGTTAGGTTTATGTTCATTATCACCATCAATTAGTTCAACTAATGGTCAATCAACCAGAGGAAAGAACATTTTGATCCGTGAAGGGTTAGTTAAAGATGAAAAGAGGTATTTTAGACTAATCCTGAACATTGTGAAAACATATAAATCAGTCCAGCGAATTACTCAATTGTGTGAGTTTATGGGCCCAGGTGAGTATATGGTAGTAGAGTATCTGTTGTTGTTGGTACGCCGCTGGATCATATGCACATGTTATACTAATTTAGCTCAATAAAGAATTGAACACAAAACCTTATCCTTTGTTGTTAAATGGGAGATAGGGAGATCTTTCTATCCTGGAGCTGAAATGAACAGTGTGTAAACAAGAAACCTCTGCTTAAATCTCAGCTTCCTCACTAGACCAAATTGTGTGATCTTAGACAAATCACTTCGCAGTGCCTCATTTTCCTTGAATGACCAATTTGAGAACATCATGAATATATTAAGTTCAGAATATATACTATACAAAATGTCACTCATATTTGCTTTAAAACCCAATTATGTTGCTTCACAAATAACCAAAGGAAATGATGGACGGAGTGTTGAACATTGCAAGCACTCACCCCCAGTCAACTGATCTGGGTTTAATCCATCACCGTTCTTTAGCCCACTCTGCCACTCCAGTTCAGACATGGCCATATGCAATCAGTCTGACCCTGTGCCTCATGGGAATAGTCCAGTCCGAACTGCCAAGCCATGTCTTCCCTGGACCGGAAACAAGCTTCCTAGGACCGGTTTCTGGCATTTCAGCCGTATTCAGCCAGGCTTGCTTGAATCCAGTGGCAAAGTGAGCAAGGGACTCACGTCTGAGCATACCCTGCCAACTTATGGCGAACAAAGCAAAACCAAAGGAAATGATGGACGGAGTGTTGAACATTGCAAGCACTCACCCCCAGTCAACTGATCTGGGTTTAATCCATCACCGTTCTTTAGCCCACTCTGCCACCCCAGTTCAGACATGGCCATATGCAATCAGTCTGACCCTGTGCCTCATGGGAACAGTCCAGCCCGAACTGCCAAGCCATGTCTTCCCTGGACCGGAAACAAGCTTCCTAGGACCGGTTTCTGGCATTTCAGCTGTCTTCAGCCAGGCTTGCTTGAATCCAGTGGCAAAGTGAGCAAGGGACTCACGTCTGAGCATACCCTGCCAACTTATGGCAAACAAAGCAAAAACCAAAGGAAATGATGGACGGAGTGTTGAACATTGCAAGCACTCACCCCCAGTCAACTGATCTGGGTTTAATCCATCACCCTACTTTAGCCCACTCTGCCACTCCAGTTCAGACATGGCCATATGCAATCAGTCTGACCCTGTGCCTCATGGGAACAGTCCAGCCCGAAATGCCAAGCCATGTCTTCCCTGGACCGGAAACAAGCTTCCTAGGACCGGTTTCTGGCATTTCAGCCGTCTTCAGCCAGGCTTGCTTGAATCCAGTGGAAAGTGAGCAAGGGACTCACGTCTGAGCATACCCTGCCAACTTAAGGCGAACAAAGCAAAAACCAAAGGAAATGATGGACGGAGTGTTGAACATTGCAAGCACTCACCCCCAGTCAACTGATCTGGGTTTAATCCATCACCGTTCTTTAGCCCACTCTGCCACCCCAGTTCACACATGGCCATATGCAATCAGTCTGACCCTGTGCCTCATGGGAACAGTCCAGCCCGAACTGCCAAGCCATGTCTTCCCTGGACCGGAAACAAGCTTCCTAGGACCGGTTTCTGGCATTTCAGCCGTCTTCAGCCAGGCTTGCTTGAATCCAGTGGCAAAGTGACCAAGTATGGAAAAGTTAGGTTTATGTTCATTATCACCATCAATTAGTTCAACTATTGGTCAATCAACCAGAGGAAAGAACATTTTGATCCGTGAAGTAACCCTTCACAGATCAAAATGTTCTTTAAAGATGAATAGAGGTATTTTAGACTAATCCTGAACATTGTGAAAACATATAAACCAGTCCAGCGGTTTACTCAATTGTGTGAGTTTATGGGCCCAGGTGAGTATATGGTAGTAGAGTATCTGTTGTTGTTGGTACGCCGCTGGATCATATGCACATGTTATACTAATGTAGCTCATTAAAGAATTGAACACAAAACCTTGTCCTTTGTTGTTAAATGGGAGATAGGGAGATCTTTCTATCCTGGAGCTGAAATGAACAGTGTGTAAACAAGAAACCTCTGCTTAAATCTCAGCTTCCTCACTAGACCAAATTGTGTGATCTTAGACAAATCACTTCGCAGTGCCTCATTTTCCTTGAACGACCAATTTGAGAACATCATGAATATATTAAGTTCAGAATATATACTATACAAAATGTCACTCATATTTGCTTTAAAACCCAATTATGTTGCTTCACAAATAACCAAAGGAAATGATGGACGGAGTGTTGAACATTGCAAGCACTCACCCCCAGTCAACTGATCTGGGTTTAATCCATCACCGTTCTTTAGCCCACTCTGCCACTCCAGTTCAGACATGGCCATATGCAATCAGTCTGACCCTGTGCCTCATGGGAACAGTCCAGCCCGAACTGCCAAGCCATGTCTTCCCTGGACCGGAAACAAGCTTCCTAGGACCGGTTTCTGGCATTTCAGCCGTCTTCAGCCAGGCTTGCTTGAATCCAGTGGCAAAGTGAGCAAGGGACTCACGTCTGAGCATACCCTGCCAACTTATGGCGAACAAAGCAAAAACCAAAGGAAATGATGGACGGAGTGTTGAGCATTGCAAGCACTCACCCCCAGTCAACTGATCTGGGTTTAATCCATCACCGTTCTTTAGCCCACTCTGTCACCCCAGTTCAGACATGGCCATATGCAATCAGTCTGACCCTGTGCCTCATGGGAACAGTCCAGCCCGAACTGCCAAGCCATGTCTTCCCTGGACCGGAAACAAGCTTCCTAGGACCGGTTTCTGGCATTTCAGCCGTCTTCAGCCAGGCTTGCTTGAATCCAGTGGCAAAGTGAGCAAGGGACTCACGTCTGAGCATACCCTGCCAACTTATGGCGAACAAAGCAAAAACCAAAGGAAATGATGGACGGAGTGTTGAACATTGCAAGCACTCACCCCCAGTCAACTGATCTGGGTTTAATCCATCACCGTTCTTTAGCCCACTCTGCCACCCCAGTTCAGACATGGCCATATGCAATCAGTCTGACCCTGTGCCTCATGGGAATAGTCCAGTCCGAACTGCCAAGCCATGTCTTCCCTGGACCGGAAACAAGCTTCCTAGGACCGGTTTCTGGCATTTCAGCCGTCTTCAGCCAGGCTTGCTTGAATCCAGTGGCAAAGTGAGCAAGGGACTCACGTCTGAGCATACCCTGCCAACTTATGGCGAACAAAGCAAAACCAAAGGAAATGATGGACGGAGTGTTGAACATTGCAAGCACTCACCCCCAGTCAACTTATCTGGGTTTAATCCATCACCGTTCTTTAGCCCACTCTGCCACCCCAGTTCAGACATGGCCATATGCAATCAGTCTGACCCTGTGCCTCATGGGAACAGTCCAGCCCGAACTGCCAAGCCATGTCTTCCCTGGACCGGAAACAAGCTTCCTAGGACCGGTTTCTGGCATTTCAGCTGTCTTCAGCCAGGCTTGCTTGAATCCAGTGGCAAAGTGAGCAAGGGACTCACGTCTGAGCATACCCTGCCAACTTATGGCGAACAAAGCAAAAACCAAAGGAAATGATGGACGGAGTGTTGAACATTGCAAGCACTCACCCCCAGTCAACTGATCTGGGTTTAATCCATCACCCTACTTTAGCCCACTCTGCCACCCCAGTTCAGACATGGCCATATGCAATCAGTCTGACCCTGTGCCTCATGGGAACAGTCCAGCCCGAAATGCCAAGCCATGTCTTCCCTGGACCGGAAACAAGCTTCCTAGGACCGGTTTCTGGCATTTCAGCCGTCTTCAGCCAGGCTTGCTTGAATCCAGTGGAAAGTGAGCAAGGGACTCACGTCTGAGCATACCCTGCCAACTTAAGGCGAACAAAGCAAAAACCAAAGGAAATGATGGACGGAGTGTTGAACATTGCAAGCACTCACCCCCAGTCAACTGATCTGGGTTTAATCCATCACCGTTCTTTAGCCCACTCTGCCACCCCAGTTCACACATGGCCATATGCAATCAGTCTGACCCTGTGCCTCATGGGAACAGTCCAGCCCGAACTGCCAAGCCATGTCTTCCCTGGACCGGAAACAAGCTTCCTAGGACCGGTTTCTGGCATTTCAGCCGTCTTCAGCCAGGCTTGCTTGAATCCAGTGGCAAAGTGACCAAGTATAGAAAAGTTAGGTTTATGTTCATTATCACCATCAATTAGTTCAACTATTGGTCAATCAACCAGAGGAAAGAACATTTTGATCCGTGAAGTAACCCTTCACAGATCAAAATGTTCTTTAAAGATGAATAGAGGTATTTTAGACTAATCCTGAACATTGTGAAAACATATAAATCAGTCCAGCGAATTACTCAATTGTGTGAGTTTATGGGCCCAGGTGAGTATATGGTAGTAGAGTATCTGTTGTTGTTGGTACGCCGCTGGATCATATGCACATGTTATACTAATTTAGCTCATTAAAGAATTGAACACAAAACCTTGTCCTTTGTTGTTAAATGGGAGATAGGGAGATCTTTCTATCCTGGAGCTGAAATGAACAGTGTGTAAACAAGAAACCTCTGCTTAAATCTCAGCTTCCTCACTAGACCAAATTGTGTGATCTTAGACAAATCACTTCGCAGTGCCTCATTTTCCTTGAATGACCAATTTGAGAACATCATGAATATATTAAGTTCAGAATATATACTATACAAAATGTCACTCATATTTGCTTTAAAACCCAATTATGTTGCTTCACAAATAACCAAAGGAAATGATGGACGGAGTGTTGAACATTGCAAGCACTCACCCCCAGTCAACTGATCTGGGTTTAATCCATCACCGTTCTTTAGCCCACTCTGCCACTCCAGTTCAGACATGGCCATATGCAATCAGTCTGACCCTGTGCCTCATGGGAACAGTCCAGCCCGAACTGCCAAGCCATGTCTTCCCTGGACCGGAAACAAGCTTCCTAGGACCGGTTTCTGGCATTTCAGCCGTCTTCAGCCAGGCTTGCTTGAATCCAGTGGCAAAGTGAGCAAGGGACTCACGTCTGAGCATACCCTGCCAACTTATGGCGAACAAAGCAAAAACCAAAGGAAATGATGGACGGAGTGTTGAGCATTGCAAGCACTCACCCCCAGTCAACTGATCTGGGTTTAATCCATCACCGTTCTTTAGCCCACTCTGTCACCCCAGTTCAGACATGGCCATATGCAATCAGTCTGACCCTGTGCCTCATGGGAACAGTCCAGCCCGAACTGCCAAGCCATGTCTTCCCTGGACCGGAAACAAGCTTCCTAGGACCGGTTTCTGGCATTTCAGCCGTCTTCAGCCAGGCTTGCTTGAATCCAGTGGCAAAGTGAGCAAGGGACTCACGTCTGAGCATACCCTGCCAACTTATGGCGAACAAAGCAAAAACCAAAGGAAATGATGGACGGAGTGTTGAACATTGCAAGCACTCACCCCCAGTCAACTGATATGGGTTTAATCCATCACCGTTCTTTAGCCCACTCTGCCACCCCAGTTCAGACATGGCCATATGCAATCAGTCTGACCCTGTGCCTCATGGGAATAGTCCAGTCCGAACTGCCAAGCCATGTCTTCCCTGGACCGGAAACAAGCTTCCTAGGACCGGTTTCTGGCATTTCAGCCGTCTTCAGCCAGGCTTGCTTGAATCCAGTGGCAAAGTGAGCAAGGGACTCACGTCTGAGCATACCCTGCCAACTTATGGCGAACAAAGCAAAACCAAAGGAAATGATGGACGGAGTGTTGAACATTGCAAGCACTCACCCCCAGTCAACTTATCTGGGTTTAATCCATCACCGTTCTTTAGCCCACTCTGCCACCCCAGTTCAGACATGGCCATATGCAATCAGTCTGACCCTGTGCCTCATGGGAACAGTCCAGCCCGAACTGCCAAGCCATGTCTTCCCTGGACCGGAAACAAGCTTCCTAGGACCGGTTTCTGGCATTTCAGCTGTCTTCAGCCAGGCTTGCTTGAATCCAGTGGCAAAGTGAGCAAGGGACTCACGTCTGAGCATACCCTGCCAACTTATGGCGAACAAAGCAAAAACCAAAGGAAATGATGGACGGAGTGTTGAACATTGCAAGCACTCACCCCCAGTCAACTGATCTGGGTTTAATCCATCACCCTACTTTAGCCCACTCTGCCACCCCAGTTCAGACATGGCCATATGCAATCAGTCTGACCCTGTGCCTCATGGGAACAGTCCAGCCCGAAATGCCAAGCCATGTCTTCCCTGGACCGGAAACAAGCTTCCTAGGACCGGTTTCTGGCATTTCAGCCGTCTTCAGCCAGGCTTGCTTGAATCCAGTGGAAAGTGAGCAAGGGACTCACGTCTGAGCATACCCTGCCAACTTAAGGCGAACAAAGCAAAAACCAAAGGAAATGATGGACGGAGTGTTGAACATTGCAAGCACTCACCCCCAGTCAACTGATCTGGGTTTAATCCATCACCGTTCTTTAGCCCACTCTGCCACCCCAGTTCACACATGGCCATATGCAATCAGTCTGACCCTGTGCCTCATGGGAACAGTCCAGCCCGAACTGCCAAGCCATGTCTTCCCTGGACCGGAAACAAGCTTCCTAGGACCGGTTTCTGGCATTTCAGCCGTCTTCAGCCAGGCTTGCTTGAATCCAGTGGCAAAGTGACCAAGTATGGAAAAGTTAGGTTTATGTTCATTATCACCATCAATTAGTTCAACTATTGGTCAATCAACCAGAGGAAAGAACATTTTGATCCGTGAAGTAACCCTTCACAGATCAAAATGTTCTTTAAAGATGAATAGAGGTATTTTAGACTAATCCTGAACATTGTGAAAACATATAAACCAGTCCAGCGGTTTACTCAATTGTGTGAGTTTATGGGCCCAGGTGAGTATATGGTAGTAGAGTATCTGTTGTTGTTGGTACGCCGCTGGATCATATGCACATGTTATACTAATGTAGCTCATTAAAGAATTGAACACAAAACCTTGTCCTTTGTTGTTAAATGGGAGATAGGGAGATCTTTCTATCCTGGAGCTGAAATGAACAGTGTGTAAACAAGAAACCTCTGCTTAAATCTCAGCTTCCTCACTAGACCAAATTGTGTGATCTTAGACAAATCACTTCGCAGTGCCTCATTTTCCTTGAACGACCAATTTGAGAACATCATGAATATATTAAGTTCAGAATATATACTATACAAAATGTCACTCATATTTGCTTTAAAACCCAATTATGTTGCTTCACAAATAACCAAAGGAAATGATGGACGGAGTGTTGAACATTGCAAGCACTCACCCCCAGTCAACTGATCTGGGTTTAATCCATCACCGTTCTTTAGCCCACTCTGCCACTCCAGTTCAGACATGGCCATATGCAATCAGTCTGACCCTGTGCCTCATGGGAACAGTCCAGCCCGAACTGCCAAGCCATGTCTTCCCTGGACCGGAAACAAGCTTCCTAGGACCGGTTTCTGGCATTTCAGCCGTCTTCAGCCAGGCTTGGTTGAATCCAGTGGCAAAGTGAGCAAGGGACTCACGTCTGAGCATACCCTGCCAACTTATGGCGAACAAAGCAAAAACCAAAGGAAATGATGGACGGAGTGTTGAGCATTGCAAGCACTCACCCCCAGTCAACTGATCTGGGTTTAATCCATCACCGTTCTTTAGCCCACTCTGTCACCCCAGTTCAGACATGGCCATATGCAATCAGTCTGACCCTGTGCCTCATGGGAACAGTCCAGCCCGAACTGCCAAGCCATGTCTTCCCTGGACCGGAAACAAGCTTCCTAGGACCGGTTTCTGGCATTTCAGCCGTCTTCAGCCAGGCTTGCTTGAATCCAGTGGCAAAGTGAGCAAGGGACTCACGTCTGAGCATACCCTGCCAACTTATGGCGAACAAAGCAAAAACCAAAGGAAATGATGGACGGAGTGTTGAACATTGCAAGCACTCACCCCCAGTCAACTGATATGGGTTTAATCCATCACCGTTCTTTAGCCCACTCTGCCACCCCAGTTCAGACATGGCCATATGCAATCAGTCTGACCCTGTGCCTCATGGGAATAGTCCAGTCCGAACTGCCAAGCCATGTCTTCCCTGGACCGGAAACAAGCTTCCTAGGACCGGTTTCTGGCATTTCAGCCGTCTTCAGCCAGGCTTGCTTGAATCCAGTGGCAAAGTGAGCAAGGGACTCACGTCTGAGCATACCCTGCCAACTTATGGCGAACAAAGCAAAAACCAAAGGAAATGATGGACGGAGTGTTGAGCATTGCAAGCACTCACCCCCAGTCAACTGATCTGGGTTTAATCCATCACCGTTCTTTAGCCCACTCTGTCACCCCAGTTCAGACATGGCCATATGCAATCAGTCTGACCCTGTGCCTCATGGGAACAGTCCAGCCCGAACTGCCAAGCCATGTCTTCCCTGGACCGGAAACAAGCTTCCTAGGACCGGTTTCTGGCATTTCAGCCGTCTTCAGCCAGGCTTGCTTGAATCCAGTGGCAAAGTGAGCAAGGGACTCACGTCTGAGCATACCCTGCCAACTTATGGCGAACAAAGCAAAAACCAAAGGAAATGATGGACGGAGTGTTGAACATTGCAAGCACTCACCCCCAGTCAACTGATATGGGTTTAATCCATCACCGTTCTTTAGCCCACTCTGCCACCCCAGTTCAGACATGGCCATATGCAATCAGTCTGACCCTGTGCCTCATGGGAATAGTCCAGTCCGAACTGCCAAGCCATGTCTTCCCTGGACCGGAAACAAGCTTCCTAGGACCGGTTTCTGGCATTTCAGCCGTCTTCAGCCAGGCTTGCTTGAATCCAGTGGCAAAGTGAGCAAGGGACTCACGTCTGAGCATACCCTGCCAACTTATGGCGAACAAAGCAAAACCAAAGGAAATGATGGACGGAGTGTTGAACATTGCAAGCACTCACCCCCAGTCAACTTATCTGGGTTTAATCCATCACCGTTCTTTAGCCCACTCTGCCACCCCAGTTCAGACATGGCCATATGCAATCAGTCTGACCCTGTGCCTCATGGGAACAGTCCAGCCCGAACTGCCAAGCCATGTCTTCCCTGGACCGGAAACAAGCTTCCTAGGACCGGTTTCTGGCATTTCAGCTGTCTTCAGCCAGGCTTGCTTGAATCCAGTGGCAAAGTGAGCAAGGGACTCACGTCTGAGCATACCCTGCCAACTTATGGCGAACAAAGCAAAAACCAAAGGAAATGATGGACGGAGTGTTGAACATTGCAAGCACTCACCCCCAGTCAACTGATCTGGGTTTAATCCATCACCCTACTTTAGCCCACTCTGCCACCCCAGTTCAGACATGGCCATATGCAATCAGTCTGACCCTGTGCCTCATGGGAACAGTCCAGCCCGAAATGCCAAGCCATGTCTTCCCTGGACCGGAAACAAGCTTCCTAGGACCGGTTTCTGGCATTTCAGCCGTCTTCAGCCAGGCTTGCTTGAATCCAGTGGAAAGTGAGCAAGGGACTCACGTCTGAGCATACCCTGCCAACTTAAGGCGAACAAAGCAAAAACCAAAGGAAATGATGGACGGAGTGTTGAACATTGCAAGCACTCACCCCCAGTCAACTGATCTGGGTTTAATCCATCACCGTTCTTTAGCCCACTCTGCCACCCCAGTTCACACATGGCCATATGCAATCAGTCTGACCCTGTGCCTCATGGGAACAGTCCAGCCCGAACTGCCAAGCCATGTCTTCCCTGGACCGGAAACAAGCTTCCTAGGACCGGTTTCTGGCATTTCAGCCGTCTTCAGCCAGGCTTGCTTGAATCCAGTGGCAAAGTGACCAAGTATAGAAAAGTTAGGTTTATGTTCATTATCACCATCAATTAGTTCAACTATTGGTCAATCAACCAGAGGAAAGAACATTTTGATCCGTGAAGTAACCCTTCACAGATCAAAATGTTCTTTAAAGATGAATAGAGGTATTTTAGACTAATCCTGAACATTGTGAAAACATATAAACCAGTCCAGCGGTTTACTCAATTGTGTGAGTTTATGGGCCCAGGTGAGTATATGGTAGTAGAGTATCTGTTGTTGTTGGTACGCCGCTGGATCATATGCACATGTTATACTAATGTATCTCATTAAAGAATTGAACACAAAACCTTGTCCTTTGTTGTTAAATGGGAGATAGGGAGATCTTTCTATCCTGGAGCTGAAATGAACAGTGTGTAAACAAGAAACCTCGGCTTAAATCTCAGCTTTCTCACTAGACCAAATTGTGTGATCTTAGACAAATCACTTTGCAGTGCCTCATTTTCCTTGAATGACCAATTTGAGAACATCATGAATAGATTAAGTTCAGAATATACACTATACAAAATGTCACTCATATTTGCTTTAAAACCCAATTATGTTGCTTCACAAATAACAACAACATTGGGCTTATGGGCACATGACAAACCAATACCTTGACTAGTTGACTCATAATAATATCATTAGAGCACAAAGATATTCTTGACTGTTTTTAAGTTCACGTTTAGAAACTATTACTTTCAATTTCACTCTAGTCACACTAGTGGTCTGTTCTAATGTATTAATGTGAAACACGTACAGGTGTTGAAGAAATAGGCTTTTTTAATTTGAAGGAGTCTTTATAGATTTTCCATGATTTATATGCAAACTTTCAAAGGTTTCTTATGGTGGTGGGTCAGCTATCTTTGCGTATGCAGGCATTGATCACCTCTAAAGAAGCCATATCTGCCATTATAACAATGGGACATCATGGTAGATATGCTTCCCAAAGAGGCATAACAAACAGTGAACGGCTGTAGTAGTAGTAGAATACTTTATTTTGGTTACCATGACCATCAAAGTGTACATACAATAATACAATGCAAAGTGTCTAAAAATATAAATCAGTTAATAAATGGGATTGCACATGCTCGGTTTAAGATTTTTTTCCCTATCTGTATAACTATAAAATCTCAATGAGTACACATTTAATTCCTCCAAGTAATCCATCTATACAGAATTGACTGAAAAACTGAATACAAATAATATGATTGTCAGGAGATTCAAACCTCAACCAATTTTAAAAAATATTATTAATATGCAAATATATAATCCAATAAATGTGAATATAAAAAATTTGCATACAGCATGTTTCAACATGCTATCTCCTTTAGAATGTTAGTGCGCCTATTCCAAACACCTTGCAAGAATTTGCTGACAGCAAAAACATTGGCCGGGGCCGGGTCACTTTTTAAAACTCTATGAGCCTCTAAATATCTTGATAAGCCCAAGGACCGACATGTTGGTCAAATCCATTGGCGATGCGACCCAAGGTATGCTGAACTAAAAAACAAAATGTGTGTCTCAGTCTCGATGTCCAAAGAACATGCAGGACAAAGGCCTGTGGCCAGATCCTTGTTCCATGGATCAGTAAAGGATCTCAATGGGAGAATACTTAAGCGAAAACAAACATGCAAGCTTTTTGCTAGGCGAGGAGGTATAAAATCTACAAATGTTTCAAAATAAGGGACCACTTTAAAATCAAGATACATGTTAGTCAACGATCCATTTGATCCATTTCTTATGTAACCTTCATGTATATGTGCCCAGTAGCAGGTTTTCAAATTGACAATGTCAGCTCGAGATATAGCATTTTGCGCATCCTATAACCTGTTAAGACCCAGCCTCTGGAACCAATGTGAAATAAATTTAAGCCAAGGAACTGTCTTTGTACCCATTAAGTTAAGTAGATCTTTGAGTGCATCTCTGTAGTCACTTAGCTCCGGCGAAGCCAATACATTCACGGTTTAAGTGCTGCCTGATCGTTTATTTCTCTTCAGTCCTAATTCAAAGTATAGTGGAATTAAAGGGGTACTATTGGGGACAGAGACAATCTTTCTTGCAAATTTACTTTCAGCAATGGATAGTGGATGGACATCTGCGTAGCTTCAGTTCCTGGCACCGTAAAGTGCAGCGCCCTGTGCTTTTGCGCGGTAGACCTCTAGGGCTGGTGAATCAAGACGTGAACTTGTTTGCTTTTGTAACCTAATAATAGTATTTGATCTCTGTTCTATTAACATGGCACTCCCATTAATTTGCCCTCTCCATTTAAAGGCCTCATCTAGCTTAAGCCCAAGATAGTCAAAGCCATGCACCCTCTCCAGTGCTTCCCCACCCAGGTGAATATCATAGTTTTTGGAAGGCCCATTCCAAATACCATATATTTTGTTTTGTTTACATTGAGGTCTAGGCCCCTTGCCCTACAGAACCCTTGGAACTTGCCAATTAAGATTTGAAGCCCCATCGGGGTTTTAGAAATAAGTAAGGAGTCATCCGCAAATAAAAAAATAGGAATCTCTCTCTTGCTCAGGTCGGGGTAATCATTTTTACAATTCAACAGTACATCCACTCCTTCATTCATATATAGAGTGAATAGTGTAGGAACAGGAACGCACCCCTAGCGGACACCCCGCAAAACAGGGATGCGTTTGGTTAATTCACCCTGGCTGCAATATCGAACTTGAGCAAAATTCTTAGTATGAAGTCTGCTCATGAGCTGGATGAGGTTAGTAGGAACACCCATAGATGACAAAATCCGCCATAAGTTATTCGGTGGAGTAATATCAAAGGCTGGCCTGAGATCTACAAAGGCCATATAAAGTTTTTTTTTGAGGCATTGTAACATATTTCGAATGTAACATTGCAAATCTAAAAATTGAACAGCTGTACCTCATTTGTGAATACACAGGAGGTTGGTCTACAAACTGCAGTAGGATTCATTAGCCTTAATTTAGCTGAACAGATGTGCCTGCAGATGATGATATTCTTGAAGTTGATTGCGTTCCTGGAAACCATGACACACTGTTCAGTGAGGAATAGGAAGACTGGTTGGATTCTATCTCTGTTTATTTTTCTGAAGATGCAGAGCAATCAGAAAAATAATAGGTTGTCAGACCTGTGCATGTCTGTTTTAGCTTTGCATTGTACTACTAGCATCCGAACAATTGACCTGGATGAGCCTCACTTATCTGACAAGGGTCATTTCTGCACTCTCTGTACATGTAAACAGAAACAAGTGTCCTTTTATGTTGTATGGGCTCTTCATGATGCTCACTGAGAAACTCCACAGCAGGCCAGGTGGTTCTGGAATGTAAATAGGGCTGGTACAGAATCTAGGATACCTGACAGGTCGTTGACTCTGTCCAGCTTTCCAGAGGCAAATGATTTCTGAACTTTTTACCCATTCCTGACTACTTAATTTGGAATCTACAGAGAGAGGGCACTGGCAATGCTATATTGATATAGGCATTGAACAGACAAGCCACATTTCCTAATTTGTATTACTATAACTAGGAGCCACATGTCTCTTTTTGCTTCCCATGGGGTTACATTATCTAAAGCTAGGGATTTCGCATTCAGGCTTGTAAATGGTTGAAATATACTCAAGCCAACTTCTCCAGTGAAATGTGTTTATTCTTCTAGCCTTCAGGTCACATATGTGAATCTTGGTATGTCTGATGAAGTCTTTCATCCTGCTGAGAGTGATAGCAAATCTAGCATAATGTAGGATAGCAGCAATGCCAACTATTTAAAATGCTGGGCTGAGGCATTACATGTGACAAAAGAAACATATTTCCCGTTATCTGTAGTGTTTTGTGTACTTTTGACTGTAGCTAGCAAAATTATCCCAGATAGTAAAATAGTTCAGGGTGTCGAGGAGCCTCCGACAAGTATTTCATCCTCGTCAGGTTTGCAAAACGAGTACCAATAAGTTATGGAATATTAATTTGAAGAAAATAAGTTGTTGTGCTGCTTTGATGGCCTGTAGCAAAACTTCAATTGTGTAAAATATGTGGTAGAAACTAGAATGGGCAAGAATTACAAATTAAGGTTACTCCAGTGGGCAAAATGAAATAAAATTTTGAAAAAAGCGAACTTTCTGATGGGGGTGCGTAGCAGTCATCAGTCAGTCTTTATTTCGACTTGTTGTCATAAAAGACAAATTAAAAACACATTTCATCATCAAATACAAAAAAGAGAAAAAAAAAAAAAGAACAATTCATCATCAGGTATATCTGTTTGAGCTACACAATTGAGTTATACTCAGAAATAATGACACTGTAACTAGAAACAGCAGGATTTAAGTTCACTACATAAGTGGTATTCCTACTCGACCAAATAAGAAAATAAATAACTGTCTTCCATAAAAACACACTAAAACTATAAAAAAGTACCACAATTGTACTGGGTTTACTTTAGGGCGACTGGAGGGCTTTCAGTTTCCCAGCTCTTATTGTCCACATCCATTTCAGAAATTTTGCTAAAGCAATCACTATTGTTTCAGAACAGTCGGTTTGAAATATTCTCAGTGCAGTAATCCCCGTCATAATACCCTTTTGAATACAAACTGCTCTTATCCATTTATGACGGGGGGCCTTATATTCTGGGCAAATAAACAGAACATGGACTATGGTTTCCGGGTATGTTATGCAAAAAGGGCACATTTGGTCATTTTTACTAGAAGCCCATTTACAGGTGACCATATTCAGTGGGAGGGTACCTACCCTGAACTGATGGAATAATTTCCTATCATGAGGCATTGTAATCAGATCCCAGTAGATCTCATACCCAGGAGTATGTTTCAGCTCCAAAAAAGCCTTAGTATACGATGGAGCAATGTTTGACTGAAACTCCTCCTGGGATATGAATGACCAGTAGGCCTCTTTTAACTGTTGTTTGGTAGGAAATAATGCCCCCTGAGGATTGTCCCAAAGATCCCCCAATCCTAGGGACTTAAGGAGAATTTTAACCTTTCTAAACCATAGAAATTTACCCCCAGAATCCATATCACGCGTTTACAGGAGTGCTAACGCATAGTGATTCAATTCTGGCGTTACCCACAGTCTTCTCCAGTATGCAGCTGGTGTAAATCTACAAATATTTTCTAGACTCTGACATCCCAAATCCATGCGCAGAGGTACGAGTGGTGTAGAATGTGGGAGCCCTGTTATACAGCGGAGAAATTTGTTGTGTGCTTTTTGTAGACCTGCTATATCAGACGACCCCCACAGTTCCGCTCCATATAACATGGAAGATCTTACACTTGAGCCATAAATTCTTAATACTGGGGCTACAGGTTTAGTGGCTGACAACTTAAATTCTCTTAGAAGGGCACCAAATAGTTGTGCGTGCTTAGAGATTAAATGGGCCACATGCGGCTTCCACTGTAACCTAGAGCCCAATGTGATGCCCAGGTAACTGAAGCTATCAGTCTGCTCTAGTGGTTCCCCATTCATAAAGACTCTGCCCCTAATGTTCCTATGCCTATGCATCGTCATAAATTTGGTTTTAGAGACATTAACAGAGAGGCCATAGTCATTGCAAAATTTTTCGAAGCAATCTATTGCCTTCCTGAGTCTTTGATAGTAGGAGGGTGTCATCGGCAAACATTAGCAGGGGGACGGGGATGCCGTTCTGTTTGGGTGCATCAGTAGTAGATTCCCTATAGTAATCTATAACTCTATTTATATATAGTGTGAATAATGTGGGTGCCAGCACACACCCTTGCCGCACGCCCCTTTCCGTTCACCTGGCTCTGGTTTCCCCATCTGGCCTGCGCGTAGTTATTTTCATGTAGTTTAATCAAAACCGCAAGCAGTTCAGGTGGGATACCCTGCTCGTGGAGCACTCTCCACAGCCTATCTCTAGGGACTAGATCAAATGCAGCCTTTAAATCGACAAAGGCTGCATAAAGTGTGCCACCACCCATTTCCAATATATTGTGGAAAATCTAAAAACTTGATCTACCGTGCTAGTCAGGGGTCGGAAGCCAGCCTGTAAAGTGGACATGACTCCCGAGTCCTCGATCCAATTCTGGACCCTGAGAAGTACCATTCTGGCCACAACCTTCAGAATACAGGCTATTAGGCTAATTGGCCTGTAGTTTCCCGGGTCAGCTCGGTCGCCCTTCTTAAAAATTGGTATGATTTCTGCTCCCCGCCATATATCCGGCACCGTAGTGCCTTTGGCAATAGTGTTCGCCAGTAATTCAATGTAAGGGACCCAGACTGATTTGCTATGCAGAAACAAATCTGCGGGAATTTTATCTAAGCCCGGGGCCCTGCCTTTGGGAATTAAATTAAGGGCACATTCAACATCTTTCTTGGTGAACACTAGCGTGTTTGCTGATAAAGGACGGCTAAGAGAGGCTAGGGCAGGCAGAGGGACATTATTTGTGTTAGCGAACTGGGACTTAAAGTGCTTGACCCAGTGTTCTGGCGGGACATGATTAACCGGGATTGGTTTTTGATTCCCCATGCCCCACCTCATAAGATGCCAGAAGTCCGTCGAGTCTCTGGACTTACTGGCTACCAATAACTCCTCCCAGTATTTAGTGTCCCACGCTTTTTTCGCGGCATTTTGTGTCCATTTGTAATGATTCCTTGCCGCCTGTATAGCCTCCCTATCAGTGGATCGCACTGCATCAGCTAAAGATTTATATGCAGTCCTGCAGTTTTTATCATACCATGATTCCTGTTTTCTTTTCCCCTTACCAGGGTTCCTCTTCCTCAGAATACTAAAATATTTACTTAGTTTAAAAAAAAGGGTCGAGTGAATATGGACTACCCTGCTGCAGTAATCCTCGTGATCCAGCTGCCCCTGCATTTCGATGATTGCTTCATTTACCATGTCATTCATTTCGCTAATGGTTTCGGGTTTACCCAGACACTCGGCCCATCTAACCCGCCGAGTATCATTTGTCATGACGATATCATCTATTATATCATCTGGTATTAACCACAACCCTTTATGAAGCTGTAGCTCAAGACTGAGAGGGTTATGGTCACTTTCGATACGATGGATTACAGTCATATCACGTATTGAGGTCCAGAATTCAAGATTGACCAGAATATAGTCAATTCTGCTAGTGCTCAGTCCGTTATTAAAAGTTGGATTACCCTGCTCATCCCCTCGTGTCCTACCGTTCACTGCTCTCAGCCCGTATTCTAAACTGAAGGTCTTAAGTTGTAGGGCTGCCTGGGTCCACCGTTTAATAGGGGGTAGACTAAGGGGGGTGATTTGCCAACAGATATCCTCAGCCTCCGTGAGCTCTAGATCCATATGGTCCAGAGGCTCATAGGAGCAGTTGAAATCTCCGCAAATTAATATGTTGGCACCTCCCCTCCAAATACTAACATAGTGTCCCAGTGCCACCACGACTTCTGATGGTTTCCCTCCCGGCTTTCCCCTGGCATACACATTAAAAATGATGAGTTCACCAAATGAGGGAGATTTTAACTTGACCGCCAGAATATCCCTTGAATTAATTTCTAATTGTGTAATTGTAAATCCATCATCCTGTTTTACCCAAGTGGTCAGTCCCCCCTTAGGTCTCCCTTTATTTGTTTTGGTTGCAGCTATTGCAAAGTGAAGATACCCTGATCTGTATTGGGGTTCTAATGCCCATGTTTCTTGCATATTGACAATCATATAATTATCAATAAAAGTGGCCCAATCCCTGGAGGCCAACTTATTTTTAAGACCTGCCACATTCCATGAAACCAGAAACTGGCTCTCCACATTACTGCTTAAAGGATTGTGAACGTTCGTAGTATCTCTTATGCTGCTACTAACCAACACTCCCTCTGTTTCTGATCCACTGACCTCCACCAGACATCCAGTTTCATTGGCCTTCCCTGAACAGTTACTAGGTGTAAAATAACCTGTAACTCCGGGGATATCTTCATAATTGGTTAAACCATGGATTGTTGTATCGCTGACACGGCTACCTTGGTTGTCTGTTTGTGTACAGTGGTCAGAATTATTTGGCACATTTATAATGACACTAGTCGAATCAGGAACTCCATCAGATATATTTGAAACAGTGGGTACATTCCCTTCCATAGCCTCAACCAAACCACCTGTATTTAAAAAATGTGCACCCACTATCTCCTCCCCTCGTGACTGTAGACTTCAATCACAGGCATCCAGACCACTAAAGATGTCAAACCTGTTAGACACCTCCAGCGGAGTGAATGGCACTGGATAGTCCGTGCTCCTATGTACAGTGATACTTGGCCTAGTAGGTACTATATTCCACCCAGATGTTTCTGCAATTGGAGCTGCATGATGCACGGTGCATGGTGCGTAGCTTAAGTCGCAGGATGGCAAATGCTAATCGATATCCGCTACAACCCGACTACTGAGACCGGCTAATGCAGTGAGCAGCTCTGCTTCACTGGATCCAACAACGGGGCTTGGCTGGCTTTCCTCCCCAAGGCGATTTCGCAGTCCCCCCCCCCCCAGGGGCTCATGGACAGAGATGAAGCGGGAGGCTATGCCCGAGGACTGGGCCTGAAAGGAGAGACTATGAGGCCACTTGGGTCATAAGACACAAGAAAAAGAACCCCCCCAACCCCACCGAGGATGAAGCTGATACACCCTGTGGTGCTTGACCTAGGCCATGTCAATCGCCCGGATCGAGGCAAAGCCACTGCCGGACTGCAAGCTGATCCTGCGGGAGGCATGTGGTGAGCCCCGGTAGCTGCGCGGCACTGGTAAACAGAGGCCCAAACTGACCAGCGTGAGGTACCACCGTCCCTGTGGCAACGACAGGGACTCCTATCCTCTGCACTGCGGGGGAGAGCTCAGCACTGTGGTCTCCAGGCCTGGCTGGACACACGCTGCGCGGAGGCTAGGCCTCCAGCGTGGCAACGCAGCAATAAGGGGACAACCACACGTAATTATTGGTACTGGGCCAAGACCCCGAGTGGTCTTATGCACCTTTATTTAACCGCTCAGGTGAGCCCGCCCTCGGGGTGCGTGCAAGTCTTGCGTGAACAGGCCTGGCAGCGCCGTCACTACATTCCTCCAATCTTTTAGAAACTAAGGTGCTTCACATTTGCAACCTCAGTCTTTCTTTATGCACCACGCAAAGACTTTTAGTCTTTGGCTGGGGTCTGGGTTCGGCCGGAGACCATACCTCTGGCTCCGGGAGTTCTTCTCCATTCCTTGCGCACCTGTCCCTCTCTTTGACTTGGGGAACGCGGCACCTGGACTCTGCTGTTCTTCCACCGTCCTCGATTCTTCTCCTTCTGGGCGTGACACAGGCGCTGGACTACTGATAGGGATGCTTGTCGGAGCTATTCCCTCTCCTTGCTCCGGCTCCTCAGTGACACCATCTGTTGGCAACGGCCCAAACTCCACTATCATGACCCATGAGGCGTTCCTGGTAACCACAGCACTGGGAGCAAGTTTTCCTTTTCGCAAAACATCTCCCTGCTGGAGGGTGGGCCAACCCACAATTTCTGCATGCGCTTCTTTGGGGTGGTCTCGTGGGTCCTCTCGACGGTGCCGGCTGTCTCTGAATAGCGTCCACTCCCTCCTCATGGACCACAGGGGGTCGTGTCGATGCGGGCTGCGGCGAGGCCGGTTGAGGGCCACCTCCATCTCGTCTGCGCGAGCGTTTGACATCTCGTGGGACCTGGCTAGTACGAGAATCTCGTTCAGAAAGATGCCCTGTTGTCAGAGTATCAGGCGCCATAGCGTCACTGAACGACACCCCTGAATGACTTGCGCCCTGATCTCCTCCCTCTGGTCCGACAGCATGCAGGAACTCGCCAATTTCTGTAGACGAACGTAGAAAACATCAATGTTCTCGGCCTCCCCTTACCTTGCCTGTCGGAGCTTGAACCACTCGAAGTCTGGGTTTATTTGGGGTTTGAAATGCCTGTTCATGGCTGCAACCACTCCATTGCTGTCGTCGTCCACTCCTGTGTTGGGCAATGTCTCAAATAATTCATGCAGCTCACCCCCTCCGTAGCACATGAGGAGTGATCTTTTCACCCTCCCGCCGGTCTCTCGCATGCCAATAAAGTAATGGTCCAGGCAGCCGATCCAGGACTTCCAGTGTGCCGCAGCTGGGGCGGGGTCTGAGAGCTCGCTGAATGGTGGTAAGGGGGCAGCCATGGCCTGACTAGGCCGAGGTTGGGCAGGTAGGGCCGCCTGCTGAGGGACTGGCAGCTGCGAAGCAGGGGCACCACCCCCTCCATCCGCGTCTTGTACACTCATCCTCAGTCACTAGAGCCCTCGCCAATGCTCACAGGCGGTGGCAGCAGGCCAGGTCGCTGGGTGCAGGCCGATGCGGGCCACCGATGGTGCTGCCGCCACTGGACGTGGAGAGCAGGCTGGTGGTGTGGGTTCTCCAGCTAGTGATGACTACCACTACAACGAGGAGTGTTCCCTTGAGGTGAGCGCTGAGCTGATTCACCTTTGAAACCTGATGGTGACTGCCTGTGGTGCGTGGTGGGCCCAGTTACTGCCGGCCTCGTGATGGCGGGAGTGTTAAACTGCTGGGAGTGTTAATCTGCTGTTCGTATTTGCCTGGTTTTCTCTTCCCTTTTCCTTTTGTTAGGCCAATCCTTACAGCCAGTTTGAGAGGCTAGGCGCTGGGAGCATGCACATATGTGCGCTGTGCGCTGCGGGGCCCAATCCTCTCCTTCGCCGAATCAGGTGTTCCGTCCGCACTTCGGCCGCAGGTCCGACCACGTGATCGTGGGAGTGCGTCTGGGCCTTGTCACTGCCAGGGTGCCAGCTCGATCCCGCTGTGGCTGGAGTGACGAGCACGGCCAGTGCAGGCCCGCGCAGGGCAGGGCCGGCCTCACCTTCAAGGCGTTGCTCCAGGCGCCGACGACTTCAGCTCCCCACCGGTCCCACGCGACCCAGCCGACAGAGCAGGACACCAGGCAGCAGCGCAGTGTGGGGTGGGCACCCGCCAAGGATGCATGCGCCGGTGCACCCTCCACCGATAGACAGCAGCGACGTGTGGAGTGGGCTCCCGCTGAGGCGGCACACACAGATCCGGCAGAGCGGACTGAACACGCCACGCAGGCACCGGGGACAAGCGAGGCAGGTGAGGCACAACAGAGGCGTGGGTGACCCGCCTCATCGCCAATGTGGTGTCCAGGCATGGCTGGATACACACTGCGCGGAGGGTAGCGGGGCAACGCAGCGATAAGGGGACAACCACACGTAATTACTAGTACTGGGCCAAGACCCCGAGTGGACTTACGCCCCTTTATTTAACCCCTCGGGCGAGCCTGCCCTCGGGGTGCGTGCATGTGTACAAGTCATGCGTGTACAAGTCATGCGTGAACAGGCCAGGTGGCGCCGTCACTTCAAGCACCATTTTTTTCCACGATGAGGTGGCCCTTAGGCTTGGAGGTGGGTGTGGCTTGACCTGGGGGAGGTGGGGCGTGTGCAAAGGATCACTATAAGCCCTCCCACCCCCAAAGAGACCTTGTAGAGGCTTGACACTGCTGGGAGTGGGGCTCCTGTTCCCTGCGATCTTGCTGTTGAGACTACACTCGCTCCCCATTCGCACCTGCATGGCTGCCCATGGTGGTGACAGAGACAGCTATTATCTGTGGGCTGCAAAAGTATTCAAATGGGGGCCTGGACTCACACTAATCTGCCCTCACACTTTGTGACATCAGAGGAGCCACCCCTGCCAGCCACCTTTTTCTCTAGGGGACCGGGGTGCTAGAGGCTGGTGCTCTTGCATCCCAGCTACAGACACTGAACTGAAAACTCGAACGACACAGGACCCTGCTGTTGTGTCAGGCACCCACCTGAATTCTAGGTTGTTTCTTTGGGGAGAGATGTGAGAACCCACGCTACATGTGACCTAATCTGGCAACAATGTATAAAGAAACACTGAAAGGTCTCAAGGGGAGGGGGGAATTGGATCAGAGAAACAACTGCATGGATCAGTGAGTCTCAGGAATGAAGACTTGCACCTTCTCTGACTTTGCAGCACGGGACAGGATTGGACTATACTCTGGATTTTGGCACGGTATGAGTACTGCAACTTCTATTAGTGGGGACAAAAAAGTTACTAATTAGCACTGACAAATGTAAGGTGACATCTGCACTCACAAGACACTTATTCATCAATATTCTCAACAGACTACAAAGATGCAGTTACTATATCAACGTGTGGAGATAGAGGAATTCCCAGGGAAAGGTTATAGGATGGAATGTCCTGCAACATACAGTGCAAACAAATACAGTTATGTAAATGCAGTAATTCACAAATAAGGTATCAAAATAACATCAAAATTGAAAAGAAAACATTACTGCTGGAAGATGCGACTGCTCCTTGCAGTACATACAAGTCTTCCTGGATAGATTGGAAAGGGTTAATGATGGTCTCTCGAGCGGATGAGTGAAACCGTTATTGCAATTTATACAGAGAAGGCACATAAAACAATGTAAATTAAATGACAAAGTAAATACCAGTCTTTAATCACTTTAACCACGTTTGTCTAAAGAAGCAGTCCTGCGCCACACACAAAAAAAAAATGTACCTCTTGTTCTGGCGATAAAATAAAAATGAGAGTTTTTGACCACGTTATGAAAAAAGCATCTCTGCACAATACAATAAAACTAAATTGTACCTTTATATCAGAGTAGAATGCAAGACATCTTGTTTTATAGTTTTCTTCCTGTTTGCTTTGGTTTCCTAGGAGACGGCACGTTGGAGCTCCGACGCGCAGCTGCGAGTCCGGATGAGCGGCCACACTGGACCATGATGTGAAGCAGCTGAATGAGTTCTGAAGAGGAAGTCAAGGACAGAAGAATACTGAGTGGGAGCACTGGAGTCCAGGTAGTGTTGTAGCAAAGAGGCAAAGCGAGCGCTACGGCGACTTGGCTTCCTTTTATAGGAGGCTGGACTTAATGGAAGCTTTGCACTTGAGCGTGTGTCTGTCAGAGGCTTGCTGCATGTTTTAATGACAGGTGCAAGGAAGATGAGTGTAGGAGAGTAGGGTCTGCTATCCTGTGGTCACCCCAAATTTTTGCTTTTTGCTTCACTGGTTTTTGACATATTGAGGCTGTGGGCCTGCCAATCAGACCCCCAGCCTGCTGTTCTCTCTACTAAATTAAAACTATGCACCCTAGGTGCATAACCAATTGGAAGTGGATCACCCTGTGAGCCCCTGTACCAGTGTACACTAGGTACCCAGGGCATTGGTGTATCTAAGGCCTACCAGGGGCTGAAGCATGTATTGTGCCACCCCTGGCCTGGCCTAACAAATTTGACACAACTGGCTGATCACTCAGCTGGGGTATGTTGGTGTAACCACCTCTTACTTAGGTGTAGTATACCTATACCTAACCTTAAATGGGACACATGTTAACCTATGAGTCACTCCTATGGTAGGCCTTGACAATCCTGAAGGCAGAGTGCTTGGTTCCATGTGAGATGGTGCTCTGGCATGAGCTGAGCCTGTCTGCAGTGGTCGGAACCACTTCCTTCTACTGTTTCCAGATATCGTCATACCATATACTCTTAAGTGCATTATGAACCTCGCGGTTAAATGCTATCTTTGGTTTGGCTTTATCAAAACATGTCGAGTAAGGTGTCATACGAATTGGAATACTAACCCCTCGCCAATTCTGGCGACGGGGTTAGCATTCCACCCTTCTAGAGGGACACGACATGTACAGTACCTGAAACCCGGGTAAAATCAGACATAGCCTCAGCTCCACAAAATGGATGCTGCCACCACAGACACAAGTCTGCCCTCCTGCTGCTGGGAGTCCTTCCAGCTTGGGAGGTGTGGACAAAGGGTTTCCTGCCAGGGGAGGTGCGTGCACCACCCCAGACAGGATTTTGTGTATTGGTCAGGTAGGGCTTGAAAGAAACCAGACATGCCTGAGGCTCACAAGGAGCCTCGGTGCATATGCCAGTTCAAACCGGTCCTGGGGCACACCAGTTCCGGGCCTGGGGCGAGCTGGACAAAGGATTGGGGGTGTAACCACCCCCCTTCCTGGTCCCACCCTTAGGGAGGGACCTAGCAGGTAGTCCGGCCCCTAGGATCCGAATAAAGGTAGGAGCTGTGTCCTAAGACTTTAGACATCCTGGAATCAACTTAACTACAAGAAGAAGACGGGAACTTTGACGCTCTGCTGCACAGAGGACTGAAGGAAATCTCCCCTGTGGTCAGGGAGTGACCACCTTGCTAACGCAAGCACCATCCAGCGAATCAACGTCTGCTTTGCTGCCGCCTCCCGCCGGAGCCCGAGACCAGAGACTGACAAGACCTGGACCTCCAGACCTCTCACCACCCGATCCACAGTCCCTGAAAAGAAGGAACCCGTGGAGGCAACGAGACACGTGGAGCCAGCCATCTTGAAAAGACCACGACAAGCTGCAAGCGCGACAACCGAGGCTCCCTCCAAGTTGTGCTTTGGGTCCTGAGAAGCCCAACACCCGAGCAGCATCTGCACCAAAGGTGAGCCCTCCAGCATCTCCACGATCTGCGTGGGGCCCCTCTGCATTTTGCCACTCGACGCGCCTAACCGGTTGCTGGCCCGTTGGCTAGTGGCCATCTTGGCGTCGAACTTCAAGAACTACACCGCTGGTCTGGTTGCTCCAGACTGGCCCTTGCTCCCCTCCAAAGGAGCAGTCCCTCTGACCTTGCTGGTCAGAACCATCAGCTTATTTTGTTTTCCAGAACAATTGCTTTTGCCAAGGCTTGTTTGCTCCGATCAAGTCGCCGACACCGCCGACAGCGAGAGCCTGCGTGGGACAGCTCGTGAATCGACTCCTGGACGTCGTCGACCTTCAGGGACCACGTGGCTGCAGAGACAAGCTGCACCTTTCCTCCTGTTTGCACCCGACATCGCCTGGTACCCACCTGGTGCCACGCTGGTCACGGGCTAGTGACTGTGAACACTGTCCCCTCTGCTTACAGGTCTTCTACAACTCCGATCCACTCTGGGATCCACCGCATCTCTTCCGGACCGACCGCCTGCAGCATCTTTGTCTTCAGGCTCCCTTGAACAGATAGAAGAAACCCGACGCACTTCGAGACCTATGCACCCGCTTCCTGTGGGTGAGGTAAAGCTGACACTCCGGTGCCCAAGTGTAGAGTATCATCTCTAGTGCCTGTGTTTCCAATCTTAAGTTCATAGTCCATCCGGAAGATCCTTTTTGCAGTAACTTTGTAACTTTTACGCACCCATTGAAAACCTATGGGAGCCCGCATGTGACTGTTTGCTCTGCACACGCAACCCGTGGACCTCCTGGTCACTAACTAAAGTTAGCTCCTTGTAGGCCCAGCGATTTTAGAGGCCCTAGGCCTTTTCCCTTTTCTGTTCGTGGTACTTATACCACTATTTTAGTATATGGTTCGAGTGGCCACCAGGGCCTATCCATATAAAGTGCAACTTCTGTGTATTCTAACGTATTCTTGTTTAACGATTTGTGCTCCTGTGCTCATAAAGAGTCTAGGGGATACTTTGAGAAATAAAGACATATATATTTTCAATATATATCTGTGTGGTGTCCTTTCATTGGTATAAAGGGGGGTTACATTTGGTAAAACAGCCTGCTTAACATGTTTCACGAGTTCAGCCTCAAAGACTGCTTAGCCTACGCTACCACTAGGGCAGCTGGTCCGAAAAGGTTGACTTACAACCACACCATAAGGGTTGCTTGGCATGGTACAAGGTGGTCACTTTAACTAGTGAACATCATATACCAGGCCAACTTCTCAGATTGGTGAGCAGCGGTTGGATTTGAGCTTGCTGTGTTTTACCTCTGTAATCTCTTTGTTACCAATTGAAAGATCATACAGGTACCTTTAGGTACATATAAAACAAGAATAGATATACTTAAGTTCTACTGAACTTAGTTGTTGTAGAGCAAAGGGAGTAGCACACCCTGACTACAACTACTAGATAGGTTTAGTAGGAAAACCCAAGTGTAGGTAGATTGCAACACATCCACCCACACTTAAGAGCAATGGCTGGGACAGAGGGGTCCAATGTACCCATCTCTGTTGAGAGTGACCCCCAGAGGGCACCATCCATCTTTGCTACCCTAAATCAAAATGAGCTCAGGCAGTTGGCAAATATCAGGGGCCTTAAACAGCCCAAGAATCCTACTTCTGCTAAACTCAGAGAGCTTTTACAGGCTGATGAAGATCAGAAAGCTCTCAGGAAAGCCTCCCAGTTAGGCCCCTTAGGGACTCGAACAGGAGGCCCCCCTTCTGAAAATGCTACTGAGGTACCCCTTTCCAATAGTCACCCCTTAGATGAGATTCATACTACAGAGGATGAAAGTGAGAAGGGTACTGATACAGAAGGTAGTGAGGATGAAGGGAGAACTAGCCCAGTGCCAAGTGTTATACGTGGCCCAGCTAACTTAAGGCTACTGGGGACTGACAATGGGATCACCCCATTGGATCTCCCTAGTGGACTTAACCAGGGGCTTGGGAGGCAAAGGAATCACTCAGGTGAATCTAATGCTTCTCATGCCTCTAGAGGCTCTCAAGGTCACTCCAGGAGAAGGATGACCACCCCTCAGAGGAGGGAGCATGAGGCCAGAATGCAGGAAGCTCAGCTGAGAATCAGGAAACAGGAGCTAGAAGTAGCTCTGATGGAAGAGAAACCGAGTAAGGCTAGGCGACCTAAAGAGAGTGGGTCTATACCCACTGGTGGCAGCATTGTCCCTAAGGACAAGGATAGGGTCTTTGACAATAGGAACCTGTCCAAGGTTGTGCCCCCCTACAAAAGTGGGGATGACATCCACAAATGGATGACTGCTCTTGAGAGAGCCTGCAAAGTGCAGCAGGTTCCTGAAGACCAGTGGGCAGCAATCCTCTGGCTCTCCTTTGAAGGAAGAGGCAGAGACAGACTCCTCACTGTTAGGGAGGAGGATGTCAGAAACTACAGAGTCCTGAAGAGTGTCCTAGTTGATGAGTTAGGCTTAACCACTGAACAGTACAGGTTAATGTTCAGAGACACCCAGAAGACACAGACTCAGGACTGGTCTGAATACATTGAATGTGCCACTAAGGCTTTGGAGGGTTGGTTGCTGGGAAGTAAGGTATCTGATTATACAGGATTGTACAATTTGATGATGAGAGAACAGATTTTAAATAACTGTCAAAACCAGCAACTGCATCAACACTTGGTTGACTCTGATCTGACCTCTCCCCAAGAATTGGGAAAGAAGGCAGACAAATGGGTCAGAACCAGGGTTAAGCAAAAGAACCAGAACCAGGGCCAAGGGGGTGATCAGAAGAAAACAGACCAAAAGGGTGGAGATCAGAAATCTAAAGACCAGAAGTCTTCAACAGGGCCCCAAACTAGTACTAAAGAGGGTGGGTCCCAGCCTAAAGGGAAGAAGAAAGAAGGTCAAAAGAAACCCTGGTGCAATTCTTGCAAGAATACAACTCACTGGACTAGTGATTGTAAAAAGGGTGGAGCCCCCAACACTGTTGCCCCTAAGGCACCTGCTCCCAGTACTACTGTTAGCAGTGTTGGTCCCCAGACAAAGGGTGTAGTGGGAATCACTATGGGAACTGAAGGAGATTCTGACTTAGACAGAACCCTGACACAGGCAGTCCTGATCTGTGATGGGGACATAGATTTGTCCCTGACTGTGAGCCCCAGTAACCTGGGCAAGTACAGACAGACTCCTTTAATTAATGAAAAAGTGGCTCAAGCCTACAGGGACACATGTGCCAGTGTCACTATGGTGACACCAGGCTTTGTGGACCCTGGACAGTACATACCAGGTGAGAATTACCTGGTGACCAATGCCAGCAATGCCACTACTTCACATAGTGTGGCAGTTGTTAACTTCTCATGGGGAGGGGTAACTGGCCTCAAAAGGGTTGTGGTTAGTGCAGACCTCCCAGTAGAATGTTTGTTGGGCATTGACCTAGAGAGTTCTCTATAGTCTGAAGTGGAGTACAGGACACATGCAGAGATGTTAGGTATATCACCACATGTCCTTGCTGTGACCAGGTCACAGGCCAAAAAGTGCCTTACTGAACCTCAGGTCTTGGATCCTGGAACAATGGACCAAGCACCTACCAAGAAGAAGAACAGGAGGGTCAAGGCTGTTCCTTCCCCCCTGCCTCAGAGTGATGATCAACCTTCCCAGGAAGCTGATCTAGAGAACCCTGAAGGAACTGTCCCTGAAGAGCTTGAACCTGATCAGGTTGAGTTTCTGGGGACAGGGGGACCTTCAAGGGCTGACCTGAGGCAGGCTCAGTTATCCTGTCCCTCTCTTGAACCCCTCAGACAGCTGGCTGCTGCTGAGGCTGCTGGGAATGCTCAAGGTACCCATAAAAGTGTATTGGGATGAAGGGCTCCTTTATTCAGAGGCTAGAGACCCCAAGCCTGGTGCAACCAGGAGGTTGGTTATACCTCTGCAATTTAGGGGCTTCCTTCTTACCTTGGCCCATGATATTCCTTTAGCAGGACACTTAGGCCAGAACAAGACTTGGGACAGACTTGTCCCTCACTTTCACTGGCCTCACATGAATGAAGATACCAAGGAGTTTTGTCGCTCCTGTGTGACCTGCCAAGCCAGTGGCAAATCAGGTGGCACAACAAAGGCCCCCCTAATACCACTACCTGTGGTGGGGGTCCCCTTTGAAAGAGTGGGAATAGATATAGTGGGTCCCATGGATCCTCCCACTGCATCTGGGCACAGATTTATACTGGTGGTAGTGGATCATGCCACCAGGTATCCAGAGGCAATTCCCCTTAGGACCACTACAGCACCTGTTGTGGCCAGGGCCCTGCTGGGAGTATTCTCCAGAGTGGGGTTTCCTAAGGAGGTGGTTTCTGACAGAGGTACCAACTTCATGTCAGGATACTTGACAGCTATGTGGAAGGAATGTGGTGTCAACTACAAGTTCACCACCCCTTATCACCCACAATGCAATGGGCTTGTTGAGAGATTCAACAAGACCCTAAAGGGTATGATCAAAGAATTACCTGAAAAGCTCAGGCGAAGATGGGACATCCTTCTACCCTGCCTTCTGTTTGCTTACAGAGAGGTCCCACAAAAGGGGGTTGGCTACAGCCCCTTTGAATTGTTGTTTGGGCACCCTGTAAGAGGCCCACTGTGTTTGGTGAAGGAAGGATGGGAGTTACCTCTCAAAAAGCCTAAGCAAGACATAGTGGACTATGTACTTGGTCTCCGCTCCAGGATGGCTGAGTATATGGAGAAGGCATCCAAAAACCTTGAGGCAAGCCAGGCCTTACAGAAAGCTTGGCATGACCAAAAGGCTGTCTTGGTTGAGTTTCAGCCAGGACAGAAGGTATGGGTGTTGGAGCCAGTGGCCCCAGCAGCACTCCAAGACAAATGGTCTGGACCCCATACAATCCTGGAAAAGAAGGGAGAGGTTACCTACTTGGTGGACCTAGGAACTCCCAGGAGTCCCCACAGGGTACTCCATGTTAACAGGTTAAAAGCATATGTTGACAGGGCAGACATGGGCTTGCTCATGGCTACAGATGAGGGACAGGAGGAAGAGAGTGACCCTCTCCCAGACCTGTTGTCTCAGAACCCTGAGGATGGTTCAGTTGAAGGAGTGACCCTTGGAGGCAACCTCACTGATCATCAGCAGACTGAATTTAGACAAGTTCTACAATCATTTCAACACATGTTTTCCTTGATACCTAGCCAAACTGACTGGTGTACCCATGTGGTGGACACTGGTGACAGTCTGCCTGTAAAGAACAAGCTTTACAGACAACCTGACTACGTCAGGGACTGTATAAAGGCTGAGGTACACAAAATGCTGGAATTGGGTGTCATTGAACCCTCAGAGAGCCCCTGGGCTAGCCCAGTGGTTGTGGTCCCCAATCTCACACCAAAGATGGCAAGAGAGAGATGAGGTTCTGTGTGGATTACAGAGGACTCAATGCTGTCACCAGGACAGATGCACATCCTATTCCAAGGGCAGATGAGCTCATAGACAAACTAGCTTCTGCTAAGTTTTTGAGCACATTTGACTTGACAGCTGGCTATTGGCAAATCAGATTAGCTGAGGAGTCTAAGGCCAAAACAGCATTCTCAACCCCAGGTGGGCACTACCAATTTGTGGTGATGCCCTTTGGTCTGAAGAATGCACCTGCCACCTTCCAAAGGTTGGTGAATCAAGTCCTTACTGGGTTGGATGACTTTTGTGCAGCATATCTTGATGACATTGCTGTCTTTAGCTCCACCTGGGAGGATCACCTGATCCACCTGAAGAAGGCTCTTGAGGCTCTGCAAAGGGCAGGCCTCACTATCAAGGATTCTAAGTGCCAGATAGGGAAGAGTAAGGTTGTGTATTTGGGCCACCTTGTAGGTGGAGGCCAAGTTCAACCACTGGAGAGTAAGATACAATCCATCAAGGACTGGTCTCCTCCAACCACCCAGACTCAAGTTCGAGCTTTCTTGGGCTTGACTGGGTACTACAGGAAGTTTGTTAAGAACTATGGGTCCATTGTGACTCCTCTTAATGATCTGACATCCAAGAAGATGCCCAAAAAGGTTCAGTGGACAGTAAGCTGTCAAAAGGCATTTGATGACCTGAAGGAGGCCATGTGCTCTGCACCTATCCTGAAAAGTCCTGACTACTCCAAAGAGTTTATTGTCCAAACAGATGCTTCTGAGTTGGGTGTGGGAGCTGTGCTGTCACAACTTAATGTAGATGGTCAAGACCAACCCATTGCTTTTATTAGCAGAAGGTTGACCCCCAGAGAGAAGAATTGGTCAGCTATTGAGAGGGAGGCCTTTGCTGTGGTGTGGGCCCTGAAGAAGCTGAGGCCATACTTGTTTGGCACTCACTTCAAGATTCAGACCGACCATAAGCCCCTCTTGTGGCTAAATCAGA
Organism: Triturus cristatus; assembly: GCF_964204655.1. Lineage (NCBI taxonomy): Eukaryota > Metazoa > Chordata > Amphibia > Caudata > Salamandridae > Triturus > Triturus cristatus. The sequence continues at coordinate 266,062,037 of NC_140595.1, read as the reverse complement.
TGAAGGGTGAAAACCCCAAACTGCTTAGGTGGTCCATTTCCCTACAGGGTATGGACTTTACAGTGGAGCACCAGCCAGGTACAGACCATGGGAATGCAGATGGTCTCTCCAGGTACTTCCACTTAGGACATGAAGACGAGACTGGTCAAGGCTAGTTTAATGTCCCTGCGTTTGGGGGGGGGGTTGTGTAGGAGAGTAGGGTCTGCTATCCTATGGTCACCCCAAATTTTTGCTTTTTGCTTCACTGGTTTTTGACATATTGAGGCTGTGGGCCTGCCAATCAGACCCCCAGCCTGCTGTTCTCTCTACTAAATTTACACTATGCACCCTAGGTGCATAACCAATTGGAAGTGGATCACCCTGTGAGCCCCTGTACCAGTGTACACTAGGTACCCAGGGCATTGGTGTATCTAAGGCCTACCAGGGGCTGAAGCATGTATTGTGCCACCCCTGGCCTGGCCTAACAAATTTGACACAACTGGCTGATCACTCAGCTGGGGTAAGTTGGTGTAACCACCTCTTACTTAGGTGTAGTATACCTATACCTAACCTTAAATGGGACACATGTTAACCTATAAGTCACTCCTATGGCAGGCCTTGACAATCCTGAAGGCAGAGTGCTTGGTTCCATGTGAGATGGTGCTCTGGCATGAGCTGAGCCTGTCTGCAGTGGTCGGAACCACTTCCTTCTACTGTTTCCAGATATCATCATACCATATACTCTTAAGTGCATTATGAACCTCGCGGTTAAATGCTATCTTTGGTTTGGCTTTATCAAAACATGTCGAGTAAGGTGTCATACGAATTGGAATACTAACCCCTCGCCAATTCTGGCGACGGGGTTAGCATTCCACCCTTCTAGAGGGACACGACATGTACAGTACCTGAAACCCGGGTAAAATCAGACATAGCCTCAGCTCCACAAAATGGATGCTGCCACCACAGACACAAGTCTGCCCTCCTGCTGCTGGGAGTCCTTCCAGCTTGGGAGGTGTGGACAAAGGGTTTCCTGCCAGGGGAGGTGCGTGCACCACCCCAGACAGGATTTTGTGGATTGGTCAGGTAGGGCTTGAAAGAAACCAGACATGCCTGAGGCTCACAAGGAGCCTCGGTGCATATGCCAGTTCAATCCGGTCCTGGGGCACACCAGTCCCGGGCCTGGGGCGAGCTGGACAAAGGATTGGGGGTGTAACCACCCCCCTTCCTGGTCCCACCCTTAGGGAGGGACCTAGCAGGTAGTCCGGCCCCTAGGATCCGAATAAAGGTAGGAGCTGTGTCCTAAGACTTTAGACATCCTGGAATCAACTTAACTACAAGAAGAAGACGGGAACTTCGACGCTCTGCCGCACAGAGGACTGAAGGAAATCTCCCCTGTGGTCAGGGAGTGACCACCTTGCTAACGCAAGCACCATCCAGCGAATCAACATCTGCTTTGCCGCCGCCTCCCGCCAGAGCCCGAGCCCAGAGACTGACAAGACCTGGACCTCCAGACCTCTCACCGCCCGATCCACAGTCCCTGAAAAGAAGGAACCCGTGGAGGCAACGAGACACGTGGAGCCAGCCATCTTGAAAAGACCACGACAAGCTGCAAGCGCGACAACCGAGGCTCCCTCCAAGTTGTGCTTTGGGTCCTGAGAAGCCCAACACCCGAGCAGCATCTGCACCAAAGGTGAGCCCTCCAGCATCTCCACGATCTGCGTGGGGCCCCTCTGCATTTTGCCACTCGACGCGCCTAACCGGTTGCTGGCCCGTTGGCTAGTGGCCATCTTGGCGACGAACTTCAAGAACTACACCACTGGTCTGGTTGCTCCAGACTGGCCCTTGCTCCCCTCCAAAGGAGCAGTCCCTCTGACCTTGCTGGTCAGAACCATCAGCTTATTTCGTTTTCCACAACAATTGCTTTTGCCAAGGCTTGTTTGCTCCGATCAAGTCGCCGACACCGCCGACAGCGAAAGCCTGCGTGGGACAGCTCATGAACCGACTCCTGGATGTCGTCGACCTTCAGGAACCACGTGGCTGCAGAGACAAGCTGCACCTTTTCTCCTGTTTGCACCCGACATCGCCTGGTACCCACCTGGTGCCACGCTGGTCACGGGCTAGTGACTGTGAACACTGTCCCCTCTGCTTACAGGTCTTCTACAACTCCGATCCACTCTGGGATCCACCGCATCTCTTCCGGAACGACCGCCTGCAGCATCTTTGTCTTCAGGCTCCCTTGAACAGATAGAAGAAACCCAACGCACTTCGAGACCTATGCACCCGCTTCCTGTGGGTGAGGTAAAGCTGACACTCCGGTGCCCAAGTGTAGAGTATCATCTCTAGTGCCTGTGTTTCCAATCTTAAGTTCATAGTCCATCCGGAAGATCCTTTTTGCAGTAACTTTGTAACTTTTACGCACCCATTGAAAACCTATGGGAGCCCGCATGTGACTGTTTGCTCTGCACACGCAACCCGTGGACCTCCTGGTCACTAACTAAAGTTAGCTCCTTGTAGGCCCAGCGATTCTAGAGGCCCTAGGCCTTTTCCCTTTTCTGTTCGTGGTACTTATACCACTATTTTAGTATATGGTTCGAGTGGCCACCAGGGCCTATCCATATAAAGTGCAACTTCTGTGTATTCTAACGTATTCTTGTTTAACGATTTGTGCTCCTGTGCTCATAAAGAGTCTAGGGGATACTTTGAGAAATAAAGACATATATATTTTCAATATATATCTGTGTGGTGTCCTTTCATTGGTATAAAGGGGGGTTACATTTGGTAAAACAGCCTGCTTAACATGTTTCACGAGTTTAGCCTCAAAGACTGCTTAGCCTACGCTACCACTAGGGCAGCTGGTCCGAAAAGGTTGACTTACAACCACACCATAAGGGTTGCTTGGCATGGTACAAGGTGGTCACTTTAACTAGTGAACATCATATACCAGGCCAACTTCTCACAATGAGTCTCCCACGTAATGACAGGTGCAAGGAAGATGAATCAATCACGTGTAAGCAGGGGAGCTGTCAACAATGAAGGGAGGGCGTGGTAATACTCAGCAGGGGAGAGCTGTCACAAAGGGTGAGGATGGGCAAGGCAATGATTTAGCAGGCTAACACGTGTAGTATTAAAAAGCAGTAAGACAAGTATATTGTACAAACATCATGTTTAGTAAAATCATAAAAAAAGAAAGCGTGAACTAATCAATACTGACTTATCGTACATGGATCTATGTGAACATCCTGCCATCAGAAAGCATATGCATTACACATTAGGAATGTGTGAGAGTTTCCTATTTCGGAACTGAGGCATGCCATACTGTGGAGACGATGGTGGTTCATAACACCTGCCCCTACCCAGGGAACCTTGAGTACACAACTATGGGCAGATTAAGGTCAGTGGTGCTGCACAGACACACATAGTGGCCCACCCCCCCAACTGTTGCACTGGACTCCCCTCTGCCAGGGGACACGCAATAGCCTCCTGCACCCACAGCTGACTAACTGGACAAGGTACTCGCTGCCATAGAGAGTTTCTAGATTTCCACGTAGACTAAACTCACCACCCTGGTGGCTGAGTTGAGTTTCTTGCATGACGACCACCAAAACCTGTAGACAGAATCACCGACGGGGAGAAAACACTGGCCTCGCTACAACCACAAGCCACAGACAATCAATTCAGTCTCTGGGACCTTCAAGGTTGGGTGTAGACACTTGAAGAGAGGGCAGAAGATGCAGGCTGACACTCTTGTAGGGGCAACATGCAAATCCTGGGTCTGCCAGAGGGAGTTGAAGGCCTTGATACACTGGCATTTCTGGAGACCTGGTTTAGATACTTTGTCTCCAATTCAGACCTTACCCCTTTCTTCTCTCTAGAGAGGGCCCACCGGGTGCCGCTGCAGTGCCCCCTGACCCGAGAGCCCCTCCACATTCCATGTTGGCCAAGCTTCTGCATTTCAAGGACCGAGACATCATACTGAGGGCTGCCAGAGTGACCAGCCTTTGACACTTGAGGATAGAAACATCATGTTATTCCTTGACTACACCCAAGTGGTGCAACAACAACGTGCCTCCTTTCTGGAGGTCAAAACACAGCTACAACACCTGGGTGTCAAATCATTTTTGTTATTCCCATTCCAGCATAAAATCTCGGTAGATGGTGACTCTCACTTCTTCACCGATCCTAAAGACGCATGAGACTGGGCTGACAAATACTACAATGCATCATCTACCGGGGCCGCAGCGGGACACCCTCCCGAACGGAACGGAAATGACAGATTGCCCCCGACAGGGGTCCTTATTGAGGTCCCCACCATCGAAGTCCCTCGCCCTGGAACAAATTATCGAGGACCACCGTCCGGCCCTCCAGGAGGCGGCATCCATGGGGACTAGAAGGGGAATCTCAGACTCTGAGGGAGGCCCATACATCTTCTCCTTAGATGAAAACTCTATCTCATCAGAAAGCTATAACCAGGGGCCACAGACCTCACCGCTGATGACTCCTCAAAGTGCGGCACTATAATTTAGCCTCACCCCTAATGTCTGGACACAGGTGCTAAGAGTACTTACTTCCATACTTACACCACATTTTTCTATCACCAGCCTGTTCACCGCCCAAAGACTGTGAGACAACAGCCTCATGGACCAATGGAGCTGAGACATTGCTCCGCTCCATTGATGATTGCCGCCCACGAATAGACTTAATGTCCATGTAGTCACTGGATAACTTAGCAGTGGCTCCTTCTGAAAATCCTCAGCCACCACAAGTGACCATTATTTCATTTTTATCTCTGCCTTGGATGGAAATACAGATGTGTTTGGTTGATCCCACAAATCATGGAGCCCTAATGAATTCAAGACTGACTTCATATTTGTAAGCCATGACATTCTGTTGAATTGGTCAGCCTTCATAACATCCTTTAGAGTGTCAGTGTATTGGGTGAGTTCGGGAGTGGTCCACATGCATCTCCTGTACAAGGGCAGCAGACTCATTTTGTCCGAGGCCCTAGTGACGACTAGGACACAGAACAGAGGATATAATCGAGTACTAATTGGGAGAGATGTCAAGTTCTGAAGAAATTTGTTCTCAGTTCTTATGATATCATGTTTTGAGAACCCCCACAACTCCGACCCAGACAGAGCTGACCCTAAACCATTGGCCTCTTACATTTTAAGTGCAGGAGAGATGGGTTTGGAATAAGATGTCAAGAACTTCTTTAGTATTACGCCAGAAATCTGCTTAAGCCTGTTGGTGGCCTTACTAATATGTGGTTGCCAGGACATGCCCTCTGCAAAGGTAACCCCCAAGTATGCAAAAGAATAAACTTGTTCTAGGGGGACTCCTCACAAGAATAATTTGCTTTTTAAAGATCTATGCTGATTAAAAGATATCACCTTAGTTTTCGAGGTATTGATTCCCAAGCCCCGGTCCTCACAGAACTCATTGAAATGAGTCAAGACTTTCTGGAGGCCTGACGGGGTCTTTCAAATCAGTGAGGTGTCCTCCGTGAATAAAAGAATCAGAGTTTTGGACTCCACCAAAGATGGGGCGTTTGCTTCCAATTGGGCCAAAAAGGGCACAATGTAATTAATACAAATTGAGAATAGGGTGGGTGCCAACATACATCCCTGATGAACACCTCCACAGACCGGTACCCTTTCTGTCAGCTGGGCCTGATTCCCTCCCTATCATATGCATGCGTAATTGTCTTTATACAAGCAAATTAGAAGGAATATGATCTTGGGGGGCATTCCTAAATCGGCCAAGACACTCCAAAGTTTGGGTCTTGAAATCAGATCAAAAGCCGATTTTAAGTCGACAAACGCGACGTAAAGAATACCTCAGCGAATCATCACAGTTTTCCAATAAATTAACATAAAAGAAAAAGCCTGATCAATAGTTGGAACCCTAGAGCAGACGCCTGCTAGAAATTGTTCTCATCCATCCAGTTTTGTATCTTATAAAGTAAGCACCGACCAAAGATTTTCTGAATACAATCTATAAGGCTTTTTGGCCTATAGTTGAGGCACCTTGTGCCACACACAGATAGCGTGGTAGGGTTGCGGCGCACAGAGGAAACTCCTAAAGGTTACCCTCTTCTTGAGACAAACCTCCACAACCCTGCACACTATGGCTCTTCCCAGTATTAGTGTACACCTACTCAACATATACACGGGGAGCCATGATCTGGATCCGTTCGGGGGTTCCTTCCCAGGTGGTTGACATAGTAGTAGATAGAGAGGGGTGATACCTGCTAATTGAGGGCCAAATCTATGGTTTATGCATCCTCATAGGGAGTATCTATGCCATGAACACCAGCCAAGGGGCTTTTGGACCTTCCCTCTCAGGTGTACTGTCTCACAAATCTCAAATACCATGGGTGCTGGGCAGGGACTAAAACTGTGTACTCAATATTCACCTTGGCTGCTCCCACTTACTGTTGCCTCGCTCTCCCACACACACATTCGGAACACGTTGCAGGGTGGGTTTGTCAATGGGGACTTGCAGATGCATTCAGGGCCACACACCTGAACTGGCCACACACCTGAACTCCTGACTCTACTTCTTCTACTCTGCACCTCACAACCTGTACGTATGCTTAGACCACATTCTATGGTCCCTTGCCATATTAGTCTCAGTCCACAATGCAGACTACCTAGATTGCATCACCTCAGACCACGATGCACGTACAATGGACTTGCAATGGGACACCCCAAACCCCCCAACACCTACTTGGCGAGCCCCCAGAACTGTGTGGAGTATCCAATCTTATGCAAAACAAGAGTCCCACATATGGAATAACTTTACCGAGAACCATAACTCAGCATCTACCAGGACAATCAAAGGGGGGGTGCCTTGAAGGTGGTCTCAAGAGGGTCTGTCTGAAGGAGGTAGTAGGAGTATGCAGAGCACTAGACAGGGAGATAGAAGAGGTGGACCATCTCTTACCACTGTTGGCGAGAACCCCAGAGTGTGAAGCCTTTAAAGGCTCTACGCTGGCCAAGGCAAAGACCCACCATCAAACCCTTTTGGAGTGCCTGTGCTGCTTTAATTTTGGTGCATATGTGGCCAAAACACACCGTGAGGGAGACAAGTCGGGTCACCTCCTTGCTTGGCTAATCCATTAGGAGACCCGCTCAAGTCCCATTCTGGAAATTACCTCGCACTCTAGTGCCACCATCTATGTGCCACACGACATCTATAGGCATTCCTCAGGGACTACTGCCCCATTTACGAGGCACCCCCCCTTAGCAGCTGTGGATGAGGTGGGGCCCTCCTTTCGGACCTCTCCCTCCCTCGAATTCCTGACGCCACTAGTTGTAAGTCTGGATGCTGTGATTTCAGTAGTGGATATCAATCAGGCCATTCAGGGCCTTGCAAAGAATAAAACCCCAGGCCTCGAGGGGCTGCCGATAGAATACTACAGCACTTTCACCACGAGTCTTGCACCTCGATTAACAGAGATGTTTAACAAGGCCCTGAAATCTGGGCAATTGCCTCCATCTCTCCAAGAGTCCCTCTTGGTATCCACACTAAAAGTGCCTGTCTTCTTACAAAGCAATTACAAGATCCTAGGGAAAGTCCTGTCAAACAAGTATGCTCAGAACCTTCCTAAGCTTATCCATCCAGATCAAAACTGCATAATCTCGGGTGGAGCACATCTCACAGCATTAGGCGCCTCTTTCATGCACAGAATCAAACACAGAAGCGCTTTCCACATGCAGCGTGTCTAATGCTAGACCTAGAAAAGGCGTATGACTCACTTACCTGGGACTATCTTTTCAGAGTACTGGACCGAAAGGGGGTGGTCAAGCGCCTACTAGCTTATACGAAGCGACTGTCCACAAATCCCACCTCCTTAATCTGCTTAGGCTGACTCATCTCACTCCCTTTGCCAGTGGAAAGGGGAACTAGGCAGGGGCGCACCTTATTCTACTTGCTATTTGTGATGGCAATGGAACCCTCACCATTCAGCTCGGTAGGGAGGGGCAAACTTGCGGGAACCCCCTGGATGACAGGACACATGCAGTGTCCCTCTATGCTGATGACCTATTCCTGTACCTCGAAGATGTCAGAGCAGACCTCTCCCCCATTCAAGCCACACTTTGTGCATTTGCGAAAGCAGCGGGCCTCCAGGTCAACTGAGCTAAGTCATTAGTGGACCCACTCCATCCTGGCTTGACCCCTACTAGAGAAACGTCTTAAGGATACTCCACTTAGCTGGCGAAAGACCATGGTCCGATTCGTTGGTATATGCCTCTACTACTCCCTGGCCAAACTCTTTGAGAGTTACCTGCGGGCCACATTGTCCATGTTCAGTTCAGTTCAGTTCAATTGTTTATTTCGTATTGAGAATTCTTAATACATACAAAAGCAAAAATTATAATTGTTCATAAATTTACAGCTAAAAATGTCCATATGTATTCTCATAAAACACTTTAAATATTTAAAACGATCAATTATATCACAGTCAAGTTATAAACAAAAGTTAATGTCTTGGGTTCCAACGGATTAATATTCCATACAATGTTATCGAATAACAACTTTAATTATATCAAAACAAAAATAGCAGCATCCCCATTAGCATATTTTGCACTGTGTGACTCCTATACCAGAATGCAATAATCATCTTGGAAAACAAGGTCAGCTTTTGAGACTCTGTCTCCTGGTTCCGAATTATCCATAAAGCATGCAAATATTTTGATAAACTAACAACAATCACTTCCAGTGTATCTGTTTTTAGTATCCTAAGTGATGGTCCCAGTGACCTAATGGCTAATAATCTACAAAGTGGGATGATTTATTTTCTCCTTGGGACTTTCTAAACCACACAAAAGAGTAAAATGTGACTTAGCAATTCAGCGGCACTATCACAGATAGGGCAGATATTATTGGAGTTCTTTGAGATAAAAAAAAATATATATATATACACAATCTACTTGATCACGTGTCCCTGCAAGCACCGTTATGTGGGCATTACCACCTGTAAGGTCAAACAAAGGATTCTAGAGCACAAGAGTACGATCAGGTGTAAGAAACAAGCCACTAGGCTCACAAAAATCTTTCTTGATTTCAAACACAATGCAGATGAATTTAAATGGACGGTTTTGGAACAACCGTTCATTCCAGCTCACATTACAGATGTGTCAAAGTTTTTATTTTCCAAAGAACAGAGGTGGGTGTTCAAACTCAAGAGCGACAGTTTAGATCTGAATGACGAGATACCCTGGACCTTACTGTAGTCTTATCTGGGGCCCTCTCAGGATACATGATGCCCCAGACCACACTCTTATTTTTAGCTTGGAGGTAGACCCTAGAATTATAGCCTATTTAGGAGTGCATTACACGTCTGGCCCCATGGTTAGTTGAATCACATGTCCAATAGTCTTGGTCACGTGTATCAAGAGGTCTGGCAGGACCTATGACTCTATCTGAGACATATTAATAAACAACTGATGAGAAGAACTTAACCCCTTCGGTGCTCATGACAGAATGGTTCCATAATGAGCACCAGTGCTCCTGTGCTCATGACAGAACCATTCTGTCATGAGGACAGGGGCAAGAAATATTTCAATTTTTTCTTGGGGCCTCGGGAGGTGGGGAAGAGCTTCCCCAACCTCCCGAGTCCCTTCCCTGGGTTTCAATGTGATGATGATCGTGCGCATGGCACGCTGTCGTCATTAGATTGAAAACTAAACTGAAACTTAGTTTCAGTTTTAGTGTTTCAGTGCTCTATGGGGCTATCTCAGCCCCCCGAGCACCGTAACACTTGGGAGAGGTATCGTTGGACAGGGGAGATTCTCCCCTTTCCAATGGAACCCTTCCCTAGTGGATCCCTGGTTAGGGATCATTCCAGGAGTGCGATCCCCAAGCAGTGATCCACTCACTAGCACCAGGGAGGGGGAAGCGGCCCCTTGGGCAAGGGCCTTTGCTCCCCCACATTGTTTTGGGCACAACATACTTTCGCCCACTAGAAACCATGGATTCTTTTTATTGATGTTGGGGTGGGAGCTGCCCAAAAAGGGCATGACGATGCCTCCACCCCCCAGTGAAATTCCAGTCTTTCTGCCCCCCAAGGGGCAGATGGGGAGAGTAGCCCCCAATCTGCCCCCCCGGGGGGTCAGAAAACCCATTAGAAACCAGGGATTTTTTTAAAAATTGATGTAGGGTTGAGGGCAGCCCAAGTTGGGCAGGCCAATGCCCCCCCAAAAAATTGCAACAGTCTTTCGGCTCCCCCAGGGGCAAATGGGGGCATTAGGGACCAGGGATTGTTTTTGTTTTTATAATGTAGTGGTGGGGGCTGCCCAGAATGGGCATGATAATGCCCCTACCCCAAAAACAATTACCACAGTCCTTCTGCCCCTCCCCGGAGGCATATTGGGGCAATAACCCCTTATCTGCCCCCCGGGGGGCAGAAAGCCCACTGGGCCTCAGGATTTTTTTTTTGATTCATGGGTGAGGTCAGCCCAGAATGGGCATGCCAATGACCATAGCTCCCCCCAAAAATGCCACACTCTTTCTACCCCCCTGGGGGGTGGATAGGGGCAGTGGCCCCTGATCTGCCCCTAGGGAGGCAGAAAGCCCACAAGGCGCCGGTGATTACGTTGGCTTTTTTTATGCGTGGGGGCCGCCCAGAATGGGCATACCAATTCCCCAGCCCCAAAACATAGCCACAGTCTTTCTGCCCCCCTTCGGGGCATATCGGAGCAACCCCCCCCCCTCCGATTTCCCCCCAGGGCAGCAGAAAGCCCACTAGCTACAGACTTGTTTTTAGCAATGTGCCTATCTGTGCATTTTGGGCCCTAGCGCAACCGGCACATAGGGAAACCTAGCAAACCTGTACATTTTTTAAAACTAGACACCAAGGAAAATCCCGGAAGGGGTGACTTGTGTGCTTCTCACCAGGTTTGTTACCCAGAATCCCTTGCCAACCTCAAACTTAGTTGAAAAAAAAAAATCCTCACATTTCTGTGATGGAAAGTTCTGGGATCTGCGTGGTTGCACAAAATTCCACCCACCCCGCATTCCCCAAAGTCTTCTGAGAAAAATTGTACCACACTTGTGTGGGTAGGCCTTGTGCCTGTGACAGGAAACGGCCCAAAACGCAACGTGGACACACCACATTTTCTCTGTGAAAACTGATCCGTTTTTGCAAAGTGCCTAGCTGTAGATTTTGAACCCTAGGTCTGCTGGCACCTGGGAAATCCAGCAAACCTACACATTTTTAATAACCTAGACACCCAGGGGAATCCATGTTGGGGTGACTTGTCTGGCTCTCACCAGGTCTGTTACCCAGAATCCCTTGCCAACCTCAAACTTAGTTAAAAAAAAAAAAATCCTCACATTTCTGTGATGGAAAGTTCTGGGATCTGCGTGGTTGCACAAAATTCCACCCACCCCGCATTCCCCAAAGTCTTCTGAGAAAACTGGTACCACACTTGTGTGGGTAGGCCTTGTGCCTGTGACAGGAAACGGCCCAAAACGCAACGTGGACACACCACATTTTCTCTGTGAAAACTGACCCGTTTTTGCAAAGTGCCTAGCTGTAGATTTTGAACCCTAGCTCTGCTGGCACCTGGGAAATCCAGCAAACCTACACATTTTTAATAAACTAGACACCCAGGGGAATCCATGATGGGGTGACCTGCCTGGCTCTCACCAGTTTCTGTTACCCAGAATCCCTATCAAACCTCAAACTTTGTACAAAATAAACACATTTTCCTCACATTTCTATGATGGAAAGTTCTGGGATTTGCGTGGATCCACAAAATTCCACCCAGCCCGCATTCCCCAAAGTCTTCCGAGAAAGATGGTACCTCACTTGTATGCATAAGCTTAGTGCCCGCGAAAGGAAACGGCCCAAAAAGCAACATGGACACGCCACATTTTCATAGTGAAAACTGACTCTTTTTTTGCAAAGTGCCAGCTGTGGATTGTGAACCCTAGCTCTGCCAGCACCTAGGGAAACCTAGCAAACCTATACATTTTTTAAAACTAGACACCCAGGGAAATCCAGGATAGGGTGATTTGACTGGCTCTCACCATGTTCTGTTACCCAGAATCCCTTGCAAACTTCAACATTTGTCAAAAAACCCCCACATTTTTCTCACATTTCTGTGGTGGAAAGTTCTGGAATCTGCGTGGATCCACAAAATTCCACCCACCCCGCATTTCCCAAAGTCTTACAAGAAACATGATACCTCACTTGTGTGGGTAGGCCTAGTGCCCACAACAGGAACAGCCCAAAACGCAACGTGGACACACCAAATTTTACAGTGAAAACTGACACAATTTTGCAAAGTGCCTAGCTGTAGATTTTGAACCCTAGCTCTGCCGGTACCCAGGGAAACATAGCAAACTTATACATTTTTGAAGACTAAACACCAAGGGAAATCCAGGATGGGGTGACTTGTGTGCTTCTCACCAGGTCTGTTACCCAGAATCCCTTGCCAACCTCAAACTTAGTTTTTTTTAAAAACACATTTTCCTCACATTTCTGTGATGTAAAGTTCTGGGATCTGCGTGGATGCACAAAATTCCACCCACCCCGCATTCCCCAAAGTCTTCTGAGAAAAATGGTACCACACTTGTGTGAGTAGGCCTTGTGCCTGTGACAGGAAATGGCCCAAAACGCAACGTGGACACACCACATTTTCTCTGTGAAAACTGACCTGTTTTTGCAAAGTGCCTAGCTGTAGATTTAGAACCCTAGCTCTGCTGGCACCTGGGAAACACAGCAATCCTACACATTTTTAATAAACTAGACACCCAGGGGAATCCATGATGGGGTGACTTGTCTGGCTCTCACCAGTTTCTGTTACCCAGAATCCCTATCAAACCTCAAACTTTGTACAAAAAAACCACATTTTCCTCACATTTCTATGATGGAAAGATCTGGGATCTGCGTGTGTAGGAGAGTAGGGTCTGCTATCCTATGGTCACCCCAAATTTTTGCTTTTTGCTTCACTGGTTTTTGACATATTGAGGCTGTGGGCCTGCCAATCAGACCCCCAGCCTGCTGTTCTCTCTACTAAATTAAAACTATGCACCCTAGGTGCATAACCAATTGGAAGTGGATCACCCTGTCAGCCCCTGTACCAGTGTACACTAGGTACCCAGGGCATTGGTGTACCCAAGGCCTGCCAAGGGCTGAAGCATGTATTATGCCACCCCAGGCTTGGCCTAACAATTTGACACAACTGACTGATCACTCAGCTGGGGTAAGTTGGTGTAATCACCTCTTACTTAGGTGTAGTATACCTATACCTAACCTTAAATGGGACACCTGGTAACCTATAAGTCACTCCTATGGCAGGCCTTAACAATCCTGAAGGCAGAGTGCGTGGTTCCATGTGAGTTGGTGCTCTGGCATGAGCTGAGCCTGTCTGCAGTGGTCGGAACAACTTCCTTCTACTGTTTCCAGATATCGTCATACCATATACTCTTAAGTGCATTATGAACCTCGCGGTTAAATGCTATCTTTGGTTTGGCTTTATCAAAATATGTCGAGTAAGGTGTCATACAAATTGGAATACTAACCCCTCGCCAATTCTGGCGACGGGGTTAGCATTCCACCCTTCTAGAGGGACACGACATGTACAGTACCTGAAACCCGGGTAAAATCAGACATAGCCTCAGCTCCACAAAATGGATGCTGCCACCACAGACACAAGTCTGCCCTCCTGCTGCTGGGAGTCCTTCCAGCTTGGGAGGTGTGGACAAAGGGTTTCCTGCCAGGGGAGGTGCATGCACCACCCCAGACAGGATTTTGTGTATTGGTCAGGTAGGGCTTGAAAGAAACCAGACATGCCTGTGGCTCACAAGGAGCCTCGGTGCATATGCCAGTTCAAACCGGTCCTAGGGCACACCAGTCCCGGGCCTGGGGCGAGCTGGACAAAGGATTGGGGTGTAACCACCCCCCTTCCTGGTCCCACCCATAGGGAGGGACCTAGCAGGTAGTCCGGCCCCTAGAATCCGCTTAAAGGTAGGAGCTGTGTCCTAAGACTTCAGACATCCTGGAATCAACTTAACACTAAGAAGAAGACGGGAACTTCGACGCTCTGCTGCACAGAGGACTGAAGCCAATCTCCCCTGTGGTCAGGGAGTGACCACCTTGCTAACGCAAGCACCATCCAGCGAATCAACGTCTGCTTTGCCGCCGCCTCCCGCCGGAGCCCGAGCCCAGAGACTGACAAGACCTGGACCTCCAGACCTCTCACCGCCCGATCCACAGTCCCTGAAAAGAAGAGACCCGTGGAGGCACAGAGACACGTGGAGCCAGCCATCTTGAAACGAGCACGACAAGCTGACAAGTGCAACAACCGAGGCTCCCTCCAAGTTGTGCTTTGGGATCTGAGAAGCCCAACACCCGAGCAGCATCTGCACCAAAGGTGAGCCCTCCAGCATCTCCACGATCTGCGTGGGGCCCTTCTGCATTTTGCCACTCGACGCGCCTAACCGGTTGCTGGCCCGCTGGCTAGTAGCCATCTTGGCGACGAACTTCAAGAAATACACCGCTGGTCTGGTTGCTCCAGACTGGCCCTTGCTCCCCTCCAAAGGAGCAGTCCTTCTGACCTTGCTGGTCAGAACCATCAGCTTATTTCACCTCCTACAACAATTGCTTTTGCCAAGGCTTGTTTGCTTTGATCAAGTCGCCGACACCGCCGACAGCGAGAGCCTGCATGGGACAACTCGTGAACCGACTCCTGGACGTCGTCGACCTCCAAGGACCACGTGGCTGCAGAGACAAGCTACACCTTTCTTCCTGTTTGCACCCGACATTGCCTGGTACCCACCTGGTGCCACGCCGGTCACTGGCTAGTGACTGTGAACACTGTCCCCTCTGCTTACAGGTCTTCAACATCTCCGATCCACTCTTGGATCCACTGCATCTCTCCCGGACCGACCGCCTGCAGCATCTTTGTCTTCAAGCTCCACGGAACAGATAGAAGAAACCCGACGCACTTCGAGGCCTATGCACCCGCTTCCTGTGGGGGAGGTAAAGCTGGCACACCTGTGCCCACGTGTAGTAATACATCTCTAGTGCCTGTGTTCCAAATCTTGAGTTCCTAGTCCATCCGGAAGATCCTCTTTGCAGTAACTTTGTACTTTTTACGCACCCATTGAAACCTATGGGAGCACGCGTGTGACTATTTGCTCTGCACACGCCACCCGTGGACCTCCTGGTCACTAACTGACGTTAGCTCCTTGTAGGCCCAGCGATTCTAGAGGCCCTAGGCCTTTTCCCTTTTCTGTTCGTGGTACTTATACCACTATTTTAGTATATGGTTCGAGTGGCCACCAGGGCCTATCCATATAAAGTGCAACTTCTGTGTATTCTACTGTAATCTTGTTTGACGATTTGTGCTCCTGTGCTCATAAAGAGACTAGGGGTTACTTTGAGAAATAAATACATATATATTTTGAATATATATCTGTGTGGTGTCCTTTCATTGGTATAAAAGGGGGTTACATTTGGTAAAACAGCTGGCTTAACACGCTTCACGAGTTTAGCCTCAAAGACTGCTTAGCCTACGCTACCACTAGGGCAGCTAGTCCGAAAAGGTTGACTTACAACCACACCATAAGGGTTGCTTGGCATGGTACAAGGTGATCACTTTAACTAGTGAGCATCATATACCAGGCCAACTTCTCACATTGGTGAGCAGCGGTTGGATTTGAGCTTGCTGTGTTTTACCATTGTAATCTCTTGGTTACCAATTGAAAGATCACATAGGTACCTGTAGGTACATATAAAACAAGATTAGATATACATAAGTTCTACTGAACTTAGTTGTTGTAGAGCAAAGGGAGTAGCACACCCTGACTACAACTACTAGATAGGTTTAGTAGGTAAACACAAGTGTAGGTAGATTGCAACACATCCACCCACACTTAAGAGCAATGGCCGGGGCAGAGGGGTCCACTGTACCCATCTCTGTTGAGAGTGACCCCCAGAGGGCACCATCCAGCTTTGCTACCCTTAACCAGAATGAGCTCAGGCATTTGGCAACTCTTAGAGGCCTTAAACAGCCCAAGAACCCTACCTCTGCTGAGCTCAGAGAACTCTTACAGAATGATGAGAATCAGAGAGAACTCAGGAAAGCTTCCCAGTTAGCCCCCTTAGGGTCAGGAACAGGAGGCCCCCCTTCTGAAGATGCTACAGAGGTACCCAGTTCCAATAGCCATCCCTTAGATGAGAATCATACTACAGGGGAGGAAAGTGGTGAGGATACAGAAAGTAGTGAGGATGAAGGGAGAACTAGCCCAGTGCCAAGTGTTATACTTGGCCCAGCTAAACTAAGGCTATTGGGGATTGACAGTGGGTTTACCCCATTGGATCTCCCCAGTGGACTTAACCCAGGGCTTGGGAGGCAAAGGAATCGCTCAGGTGACTCCAATGCTTCCCATGGCTCTAGAGGCTCTCAAGGTCACTCCAGGAAAAGGATGACCACCCCTCAGAGGAGGGAACATGAGGCCAGAATGCAGGAAGCCCAGCTGAGGATCAGGAAGCAGGAGCTAGAAGTAGCCCTGATGGAAGAAAAACTGAACAAGGCTAGGCAACCTAGAGAGGGTGGGTCTATACCCACTGGTGGCAGCATTGTCCCTAAGGACAAAGATAGGATCTTTGATAATAGGAACCTGTCTAAGGTTGTGCCCCCCTACAAAAGTGGGGATGACATCCACAAATGGATAACTGCTCTTGAGAGAGCCTGCAAAGTACAGCAGGTTCCTGAAGACCAGTGGGCAGCAATCCTCTGGCTCTCCTTTGAAGGAAGAGGCAGAGACAGACTCCTCACTGTTAGAGAAGAGGATGTCAGAAATTACAGAGTCCTGAAGAGTGTTCTGGTAGATGGGTTAGGCTTAACCACTGAACAGTACAGGTTAATGTTCAGAGACACCCAAAAGACACAGACTCAGGACTGGTCTGAATATGTTGAATGTGCCACTAAGGCTTTGGAGGGTTGGTTGCTGGGAAGTAAGGTATCTGATTTTACAGGATTGTATAATTTGATGATGAGAGAACAGATTTTAAATAACTGTCAAAACCAGCAACTGCATCAACACTTGGTTGACTCTGATCTGACCTCTCCCCAAGAATTGGGAAAGAAGGCAGACAAATGGGTCAGAACCAGGGTTAAGCAAAAGAACCAGAACCAGGGCCAAGGGGGTGATCAGAAGAAAACAGACCAAAAGGGTGGAGATCAGAAATCTAAAGACCAGAAGTCTTCAACAGGGCCCCAAACTACTGCGAAGGAGGGTGGGTCCCAACAACAGTCCAAAAAGAAGAAAGAAGGTCAAAAGAAACCCTGGTGCAATCATTGCAAAAATACAACTCACTGGACTAGTGATTGCAAAAAGGGTGGAGCACCCAACACTGTTGCCCCTAAGGCACCTGCTCCCAGTACTACTGTTAGCAGTGTTGGTCCCCAGACAAAGGGTGTAGTGGGAATCACTATGGGAACTGAAGGAGATTCTGACTTAGACAGAACCCTGACACAGGCAGTCTTGATCTGTGATGGGGACATTGATTTGTCCCTGACTGTGAGCCCCAGTAACCTGGGCAAGTACAGACAGACTCCTTTAATTAATGAGAAAGTGGCTCAAGCCTACAGGGACACATGTGCCAGTGTCACTATGGTGACACCAGGCTTTGTGGACCCTGGACAGTACATACCAGGTGAGAACTACCTGGTGACCAATGCCAGCAATGCCACTACTTCACATAGTGTGGCAGTTGTTAACTTCTCATGGGGAGGGGTAACTGGCCTCAAAAGGGTTGTGGTTAGTGCAGACCTCCCAGTAGAATGTTTGTTGGGCAATGACCTAGAGAGTTCTCTATGGTCAGAAGTGGAGTACAGGACTCATGCAGAGATGTTAGGTATATCATCACATGTCCTTGCTGTGACCAGGTCACAGGCAAAAAGTGCCTCACTGAACCTCAGGTCTTGGATCCTGGAACAATGGACCAATCACCTACCAAGAAGAAGAACAGGAGGGTCAAGGCTGTGCCTTCCCCCCTGCCTCAGAGTGAGGATCAGCCTTCCCAGGAAGCTGATCTAGAGGACCCTGAAGGAACTGTCCCTGAAGATCTTGAACCTGATCAGGTTGAGTTTCTGGGGACAGGGGGACCTTCAAGGGCTGACTTGAGGCAGGCTCAGTTATCCTGTCCCTCGCTTGAACCCCTCAGACAGCTGGCTGCTGCTGAGGCTGCTGGGAATGCTCAAGGTACCCATAAAGTGTATTGGGATGAAGGGCTCCTTTATTCAGAGGCTAGAGACCCCAAGCCTGGTGCTACCAGGAGGTTGGTTATACCTCTGCAATTTAGGGGCTTCCTTCTCACCTTGGCCCATGACATTCCTTTAGCAGGACACTTAGGCCAGAATAAGACTTGGGACAGGCTTGTCCCTCACTTTCACTGGCCTCACATGAATGAAGATACAAAGGAGTTTTGTCGCTCCTGTGTTACCTGCCAAGCCAGTGGCAAATCAGGTGGCACAACAAAGGCCCCCCTAATACCACTACCTGTGGTGGGGGTCCCCTTTGAAAGAGTGGGAATAGACATAGTGGGTCCCATGGATCCTCCCACTGCATCTGGGCACAGATTTATACTGGTGGTAGTGGATCATGCCACCATGTATCCAGAGGCAATTCCCCTTAGGACCACTACAGCTCCTGTTGTGGCCAGGGCCCTGCTGGGAGTATTCTCCAGAGTGGGGTTTCCTAAGGAGGTAGTATCTGACAGAGGTACCAACTTTATGTCAGGATACTTGACAGCTATGTGGAAGGAATGTGGTGTCAACTACAAGTTCACCACCCCTTATCACCCACAATGCAATGGGCTTGTTGAGAGATTCAACAAGACCCTAAAGGGTATGATCAAAGGATTACCTGAAAAGCTCAGGCGAAGATGGGACATCCTTCTACCCTGCCTTCTGTTTGCTTACAGAGAGGTCCCACAAAAAGGAGTTGGCTACAGCCCCTTTGAATTGTTGTTTGGGCACCCTGTGAGAGGCCCACTGTGTTTGGTGAAGGAAGGATGGGAGTTACCTCTCAAAAAGCCTAAGCTAGACATAGTGGACTATGTACTTGGTCTCCGCTCCAGGATGGCTGAGTATATGGAGAAGGCATCCAAAAACCTTGAGGCAAGCCAGGCCTTACAGAAAGCTTGGCATGACCAAAAGGCTGTCTTGGTTGAGTTTCAGCCAGGACAGAAGGTATGGGTGTTGGAGCCAGTGGCCCCAGCAGCACTCCAAGACAAATGGTCTGGACCCCATACAATCCTGGAAAAGAAGGGAGAGATCACCTACCTGGCCGACCTAGGAACTCACAGGAGTCCCCACAGGGTACTCCATGTTAACAGGCTTAAAGCATATGTTGACAGGGCAGACATGGGCTTGCTCATGGCTACAGATGAGGGACAGGAGGAAGAGAGTGACCCTCTCCCAGACCTGTTGTCTCAGAACCCTGAAGATGGCTCAGTTGAAGGAGTGACCCTTGGAGGCAACCTCACTGCCCATCAGCAGACTGAATGTAGACAGGTTCTAAAATCATTTTCACATATGTTTTCCTTGATACCTAGTCAAACTAACTGGTGTACCCATGTGGTGGACACTGGTGACAGTCTGCCTGTAAAGAACAAGCTTTACAGACAACCTGACCACGTCAGGGACTGTATAAAGGCTGAGGTACATAAAATGCTGGAATTAGGTGTCATTGAACCCTCAGAGAGCCCCTGGGCTAGCCCAGTGGTTCTGGTCCCCAAACCTCACACCAAAGATGGCAAGAGAGAGATGAGGTTCTGTGTGGACTACAGGGGTCTCAATGCTGTCACCAGGACAGATGCACACCCTATTCCAAGGGCAGATGAGCTCATAGACAAACTAGCTTCTGCAAAGTTTTTGAGCACATTTGACTTAACAGCTGGCTATTGGCAAATCAGATTAGCTGAGGAGTCTAAGGCCAAAACAGCATTCTCAACCCCAGGTGGGCACTACCAGTTTGTGGTGATGCCCTTTGGTCTGAAGAATGCACCTGCCACCTTCCAAAGGCTGGTGAACCAAGTCCTTACTGGGTTGGATGACTTTTGCGCAGCATATCTTGATGACATTGCTGTCTTTAGCTCCACCTGGGAGGATCACCTGATCCACCTGAAGAAGGCTCTTGAGGCTCTGCAAAGGGCAGGCCTCACTATCAAGGCTACTAAGTGCCAGATAGGGCAGAGTAAGGTTGTATATTTGGGCCACCTTGTAGGTGGAGGCCAAGTTCAACCACTGGAGAGTAAGATACAATCCATCAAGGACTGGTCCCCTCCAACCACCCAGACTCAAGTTTGAGCTTTCTTGGGCTTGACTGGGTACTACAGGAAGTTTGTTAAGAACTATGGGTCCATTGTGACTCCTCTTAATGATCTGACATCCAAGAAGATGCCCAAAAAGGTTCAGTGGACAGTAAGCTGTCAAAAGGCATTTGATGACCTGAAGGAGGCCATGTGCTCTGCACCTATCCTGAAAAGTCCTGACTACTCCAAAGAGTTTATTGTCCAAACAGATGCTTCTGAGTTGGGTGTGGGAGCTGTGCTGTCACAACTTAATGTAGATGGTCAAGACCAACCCATTGCTTTTATTAGCAGAAGGTTGACCCCCAGAGAGAAGAATTGGTCAGCTATTGAGAGGGAGGCCTTTGCTGTGGTGTGGGCCCTGAAGAAGCTGAGGCCATACTTGTTTGGCACTCACTTCAAGATTCAGACCGACCATAAGCCCCTCTTGTGGCTAAATCAGATGAAGGGTGAAAACCCCAAACTGCTTAGGTGGTCCATTTCCCTACAGGGTATGGACTTTACAGTGGAGCACCGGCCAGGTACTGACCATGGGAATGCAGATGGTCTCTCCAGGTACTTCCACTTAGGACATGAAGACAAGACTGGTCAAGGCTAGTTTAATGTCCCAGCGTTTGGGGGGGGGGGTTGTGTAGGAGAGTAGGGTCTGCTATCCTATGGTCACCCCAAATTTTTGCTTTTTGCTTCACTGGTTTTTGACATATTGAGGCTGTGGGCCTGCCAATCAGACCCCCAGCCTGCTATTCTCTCTACTAAATTAAAACTATGCACCCTAGGTGCATAACTAATTGGAAGTGGATCACCCTGTCAGCCCCTGTACCAGTGTACACTAGGTACCCAGGGCATTGGTGTACCCAAGGCCTGCCAAGGGCTGAAGCATGTATTATGCCACCCCAGGCTTGGCCTAACAATTTGACACAACTGGCTGATCACTCAGCTGGGGTAAGTTGGTGTAATCACCTCTTACTTAGGTGTAGTATACCTATACCTAACCTTAAATGGGACACCTGGTAACCTATAAGTCACTCCTATGGCAGGCCTTAACAATCCTGAAGGCAGAGTGCGTGGTTCCATGTGAGATGGTGCTCTGGCATGAGCTGAGCCTGTCTGCAGTGGTCGGAACAACTTCCTTCTACTGTTTCCAGATATCGTCATACCATATACTCTTAAGTGCATTATGAACCTCGCGGTTAAATGCTATCTTTGGTTTGGCTTTATCAAAACATGTCGAGTAAGGTGTCATACGAATTGGAATACTAACCCCTCGCCAATTCTGGCGACGGGGTTAGCATTCCACCCTTCTAGAGGGACACGACATGTACAGTACCTGAAACCCGGGTAAAATCAGACATAGCCTCAGCTCCACAAAATGGATGCTGCCACCACAGACACAAGTCTGCCCTCCTGCTGCTGGGAGTCCTTCCAGCTTGGGAGGTGTGGACAAAGGGTTTCCTGCCAGGGGAGGTGCATGCACCACCCCAGACAGGATTTTGTGTATTGGTCAGGTAGGGCTTGAAAGAAACCAGACATGCCTGTGGCTCACAAGGAGCCTCGGTGCATATGCCAGTTCAAACCGGTCCTGGGGCACACCAGTCCCGGGCCTGGGGCGAGCTGGACAAAGGATTGGGGGTGTAACCACCCCCCTTCCTGGTCCCACCCATAGGGAGGGACCTAGCAGGTAGTCCGGCCCCTAGAATCCGCTTAAAGGTAGGAGCTGTGTCCTAAGACTTCAGACATCCTGGAATCAACTTAACACTAAGAAGAAGACGGGAACTTCGACGCTCTGCTGCACAGAGGACTGAAGCCAATCTCCCCTGTGGTCAGGGAGTGACCACCTTGCTAACGCAAGCACCATCCAGCGAATCAACGTCTGCTTTGCCGCCGCCTCCCGCCGGAGCCCGAGCCCAGAGACTGACAAGACCTGGACCTCCAGACCTCTCACCGCCCGATCCACAGTCCCTGAAAAGAGGAGACCCGTGGAGGCACCGAGACACGTGGAGCCAGCCATCTTGAAACGACCACGACAAGCTGACAAGTGCAACAACCGAGGCTCCCTCCAAGTTGTGCTTTGGGATCTGAGAAGCCCAACACCCGAGCAGCATCTGCACCAAAGGTGAGCCCTCCAGCATCTCCACGATCTGCGTGGGGCCCTTCTGCATTTTGCCACTCGACGCGCCTAACCGGTTGCTGGCCCGCTGGGTAGTAGCCATCTTGGCGACGAACTTCAAGAAATACACCACTGGTCTGGTTGCTCCAGACTGGCCCTTGCTCCCCTCCAAAGGAGCAGTCCTTCTGACCTTGCTGGTCAGAACCATCAGCTTATTTCACCTCCTACAACAATTGCTTTTGCCAAGGCTTGTTTGCTTCGATCAAGTCGCCGACACCGCCGACAGCGAGAGCCTGCGTGGGACAGCTCTTGAACCGACTCCTGGACGTCGTCAACCTCCAGGGACCACGTGGCTGCAGAGACAAGCTACACCTTTCTTCCTGTTTGCACCCGACATTGCCTGGTACCCACCTGGTGCCACGCCGGTCACTGGCTAGTGACTGTGAACACTGTCCCCTCTGCTTACAGGTCTTCAACATCTCCGATCCACTCTTGTATCCACTGCATCTCTCCCGGACCGACCACCTGCAGCATCTTTGTCTTCAAGCTCCACGGAACAGATAGAAGAAACCCGACGCACTTCGAGGCCTATGCACCCGCTTCCTGTGGGTGAGGTAAAGCTGGCACACCTGTGCCCACGTGTAGTAATACATCTCTAGTGCCTGTGTTCCAAATCTTGAGTTCCTAGTCCATCCGGAAGATCCTCTTTGCAGTAACTTTGTACTTTTTACGCACCCATTGAAACCTATGGGAGCACGCGTGTGACTATTTGCTCTGCACACGCCACCCGTGGACCTCCTGGTCACTAACTGACGTTAGCTCCTTGTAGGCCCAGCGATTCTAGAGGCCCTAGGCCTTTTCCCTTTTCTGTTCGTGGTACTTATACCACTATTTTAGTATATGGTTCGAGTGGCCACCAGGGCCTATCCATATAAAGTGCAACTTCTGTGTATTCTACTGTAATCTTGTTTGACGATTTGTGCTCCTGTGCTCATAAAGAGACTAGGGGTTACTTTGAGAAATAAATACATATATATTTTGAATATATATCTGTGTGTTGTCCTTCCATTGGTATAAAAGGGGGTTACATTTGGTAAAACAGCTGGCTTAACACGCTTCACGAGTTTAGCCTCAAAGACTGCTTAGCCTACGCTACCACTAGGGCAGCTAGTCCGAAAAGGTTGACTTACAACCACACCATAAGGGTTGCTTGGCATGGTACAAGGTGATCACTTTAACTAGTGAGCATCATATACCAGGCCAACTTCTCACAGCGTGGATCCACAAAATTCCACCCAGCCCGCATTCCCCAAAGTCTTCAGAGAAAGATGATACCTCACTTGTATGCGTAGGCTTAGTGCCCGCGAAAGGAATCGGCCCAAAAAGCAACATGGACACACCACATTTTCATAGTGAAAACTGACCCTTTTTTTGCAAAGTGCCAGCTGTAGATTGTGAACCCTAGCTCTGCCAGCACCTAGGGAAACCTAGCAAACCTATACATTTTTTAAAACTAGACAACCAGGGAAATCCAGGATAGGGTGATTTGACTGGCTCTCACCAGGTTCTGTTACCCAGAATCCCTTACAAACTTCAAAATTTGTCCAAAAACCCACATTTTCCTCACATTTCTGTGATGGAAAGTTCTGGAATCTGCGTGGATCCACACAATTCCACCCACCCCACATTTCCCAAAGTCTTACAAGAAACATGATACCTCACTTGTGTGGGTAGGCCTAGTGCCCACAACAGGAACAGCCCAAAACGCAACGTGGACACACCACATTTTACAGTGAAAACTGACACAATTTTGCAAAGTGCCCAGCTGTAGATTTTGAACCCTAGCTCTGCCGGTACCCAGGGAAACATAGCAAACTTATACATTTTTGAAGACTAAACACCAAGGGAAATCCAGGATGGGGTGACTTGTGTGCTTCTCACCAGGTCTGTTACCCAGAATCCCTTGCCAACCTCAAACTTAGTTTTTTTTAAAAACACATTTTCCTCACATTTCTATGATGTAAAGTTCTGGGATCTGCGTGGATGCACAAAATTCCACCCACCCCGCATTCCCCAAAGTCTTCTGAGAAAAATGGTACCACACTTGTGTGAGTAGGCCTTGTGCCTGTGACAGGAAATGGCCCAAAACGCAACGTGGACACACCACATTTTCTCTGTGAAAACTGACCCGTTTGTGCAAAGTGCCTAGCTGTAGATTTTGAACCCTAGCTCTGCCAGCACCTAGGGAAACCTAGCAAACCTATACATTTTTAAAAACTAGACAACCAGGGAAATCCAGGATAGGGTGATTTGACTGGCTCTCACCAGGTTCTGTTACCCAGAATCCCTTACAAACTTCCAAATTTGTCCAAAAACCCACATTTTCCTCACATTTCTGTGATGGAAAGTTCTGGAATCTGCGTGGATCCACAAAATTCCACCCACCCCGCATTTCCCAAAGTCTTACAAGAAACATGATACTTCACTTGTGTGGGTAGGCCTAGTGCCCACAACAGGAACAGCCCAAAACACAACGTGGACACACCACATTTTACAGTGAAAACTGACACAATTTTGCAAAGTGCCTAGCTGTAGATTTTGAACCCTAGCTCTGCCGGTACCCAGGGAAACATAGCAAACTTATACATTTTTGAAGACTAAACACCAAGGGAAATCCAGGATGGGGTGACTTGTGTGCTTCTCACCAGGTCTGTTACCCAGAATCCCTTGCCAACCTCAAACTTAGTTTTGAAAAAAAACACATTTTCCTCACATTTCTGTGATGTAAAGTTCTGGGATCTGCGTGGATGCACAAAATTCCACCCACCCCGCATTCCCCAAAGTCTTCTGAGAAAAATGGTACCACACTTGTGTGAGTAGGCCTTGTGCCTGTGACAGGAAATGGCCCAAAACACAACGTGGACACACCGCATTTTCTCTGTGAAAACTGACCCGTGCCTAGCTGTAGATTTTGAACCCTAGCTCTGCCAGCACCTAGGGAAACCTAGCAAACCTATACATTTTTAAAAACTAGACAACCAGGGAAATCCAGGATAGGGTGATTTGACTGGCTCTCACCAGGTTCTGTTACCCAGAATCCCTTAAAACTTCAAAATTTGTCCAAAAACCCATATTTTCCTCACATTTCTGTGATGGAAAGTTCTGGAAGATGCGTGGATCCACAAAATTCCACCCACCCCACATTTCCCAAAGTCTTACAAGAAACATGATACCTCACTTGTGTGGGTAGGCCTAGTGCCCACAACAGGAACAGCCCAAAACACAACGTGGACACACCACATTTTACAGTGAAAACTGACACAATTTTGCAAAGTGCCTAGCTGTAGATTTTGAACCCTAGCTCTGCCGGTACCCAGGGAAACATAGCAAACTTATACATTTTTAAAGACTAAACACCAAGGGAAATCCAGGATGGGGTGACTTGTGTGCTTCTCACCAGGTCTGTTACCCAGAATCCCTTGCCAACCTCAAACTTAGTTTTTTTATAAAAACACATTTTCCTCACATTTCTGTGATGTAAAGTTCTGGGATCTGCGTGGATGCACAAAATTCCACCCACCCCGCATTCCCCAAAGTCTTCTGAGAAAAATGGTACCACACTTGTGTGAGTAGGCCTTGTGCCTGTGACAGGAAATGGCCCAAAACGCAACGTGGACACACCACATTTTCTCTGTGAAAACTGACCCGTTTTTGCAATGTGCCTAGCTGTAGATTTTGAACCCTAGCTCTGCCAGCACCTAGGGAAACCTAGCAAACCTATACATTTTTAAAAGCTAGACAACCAGGGAAATCCAGGATAGGGTGATTTGACTGGCTCTCACCAGGTTCTGTTACCCAGAATCCCTTCCAAACTTCAAAATTTGTCCAAAAACCCACATTTTCCTCACATTTCTGTGATGGAAAGTTCTGGAATCTGCGTGGATCCACAAAATTCCACCCACCCCGCATTTCCCAAAGTCTTACAAGAAACATGATACCTCACTTGTGTGGGTAGGCCTAGTGCCCACAACAGGAACAGCCCAAAACACAACGTGGACACACCACATTTTACAGTGAAAACTGACACAATTTTGCAAAGTGCCTAGCTGTAGATTTTGAACCCTAGCTCTGCCGGTACCCAGGGAAACATAGCAAACTTATACATTTTTAAAGACTAAACACCAAGGGAAATCCAGGATGGGGTGACTTGTGTGCTTCTCACCAGGTCTGTTACCCAGAATCCCTTGCCAACCTCAAACTTAGTTTTTTTATAAAAACACATTTTCCTCACATTTCTGTGATGTAAAGTTCTGGGATCTGCGTGGATGCACAAAATTCCACCCACCCCGCATTCCCCAAAGTCTTCTGAGAAAAATGGTACCACACTTGTGTGAGTAGGCCTTGTGCCTGTGACAGGAAATGGCCCAAAACGCAACGTGGACACACCACATTTTCTCTGTGAAAACTGACCCGTTTTTGCAATGTGCCTAGCTGTAGATTTTGAACCCTAGCTCTGCCAGCACCTAGGGAAACCTAGCAAACCTATACATTTTTAAAAGCTAGACAACCAGGGAAATCCAGGATAGGGTGATTTGACTGGCTCTCACCAGGTTCTGTTACCCAGAATCCCTTCCAAACTTCAAAATTTGTCCAAAAACCCACATTTTCCTCACATTTCTGTGATGGAAAGTTCTGGAATCTGCGTGGATCCACAAAATTCCACCCACCCCGCATTTCCCAAAGTCTTACAAGAAACATGATACCTCACTTGTGTGGGTAGGCCTAGTGCCCACAACTGGAACAGCCCAAAACGCAACGTGGACACACCACATTTTACAGTGAAAACTGACACAATTTTGCAAAGTGCCTAGCTGTAGATTTTGAACCCTAGCTCTGCCGGTACCCAGGGAAACATAGCAAACTTATACATTTTTGAAGACTTAACACCAAGGGAAATCCAGGATGGGGTGACTTGTGTGCTTCTCACCAGGTCTGTTACCCAGAATCCCTTGCCAACCTCAAACTTAGTTTTTTAAAAAAACACATTTTCCTCACATTTCTGTGATGTAAAGTTCTGGGATCTGTGTGGATGCACAAAATTCCACCCACCCCGCATTCCCCAAAGTCTTCTGAGAAAAATGGTACCACACTTGTGTGAGTAGGCCTTGTGCCTGTGACAGGAAATGGCCCAAAACGCAACGTGGACACACCACATTTTCTCTGTGAAAACTGACCCGTTTTTGCAAAGTGCCTAGCTGTAGATTTTGAACCCTAGCTCTGCCAGCACTTAGGGAAACCTAGCAAACCTATACATTTTTAAAAACTAGACAACCAGGGAAATCCAGGATAGGGTGATTTGACTGGCTCTCACCAGGTTCTGTTACCCAGAATCCCTTACAAACTTCAACATTTGTCCAAAAACCCACATTTTCCTCACATTTCTGTGATGGAAAGTTCTGGGATCTGCGTGGATCCACAAAATTCCACCCAGCCCGCATTCCCCAAAGTCTTCAGAGAAAGATGGTACCTCACTTGTATGCGTAGGCTTAGTGCCCGCGAAAGGAATCGGCCCAAAAAGCAACATGGACACACCACATTTTCATAGTGAAAACTGACCCTTTTTTTGCAAAGTGCCAGCTGTAGATTGTGAACCCTAGCTCTGCCAGCACCTAGGGAAACCTAGCAAACCTATACATATTTTAAAACTAGACAACCAGGGAAATCCGGGATAGGGTGATTTGACTGGCTCTCACCAGGTTCTGTTACCCAGAACCCCTTACAAACTTCAAAATTTGTCCAAAAACCCACATTTTCCTCACATTTCTGTGATGGAAAGTTCTGGAATCTGCATGGATCCACAAAATTCCACCCACCCCGCATTTCCCAAAGTCTTACAAGAAACATGATACCTCACTTGTGTGGGTAGGCCAAGTGCCCACAACAGGAACAGCCCAAAACGCAACGTGGACACACCACATTTTACAGTGAAAACTGACACAATTTTGCAAAGTGCCTAACTGTAGATTTTGAACCCTAGCTCTGCCGGTACCCAGGGAAACATAGCAAACTTATACATTTTTGAAGACTAAACACCAAGGGCAATCCAGGATGGGGTGACTTGTGTGCTTCTCACCAGGTCTGTTACCCAGAATCCCTTGCCAACCTCAAACTTAGTTTTTAAAAAAAACACATTTTCCTCACATTTCTGTGATGTAAAGTTCTGGGATCTGCGTGGATGCACAAAATTCCACCCACCCCGCATTCCCCAAAGTCTTCTGAGAAAAATGGTACCACACTTGTGTGAGTAGGCCTTGTGCCTGTGACAGGAAATGGCCCAAAACGCAACGTGGACACACCACATTTTCTCTGTGAAAACTGACCCGTTTTTGCAAAGTGCCTAGCTGTAGATTTTGAACCCTAGCTCTGCCAGCACTTAGGGAAACCTAGCAAACCTATACATTTTTAAAAACTAGACAACCAGGGAAATCCAGGATAGGGTGATTTGACTGGCTCTCACCAGGTTCTGTTACCCAGAATCCCTTACAAACTTCAAAATTTGTCCAAAAACCCACATTTTCCTCACATTTCTGTGATGGAAAGTTCTGGAATCTGCGTGGATCCACAAAATTCCACCCACCCCGCATTTCCCAAAGTCTTACAAGAAACATGATACCTCACTTGTGTGGGTAGGCCTAGTGCCCACAACAGGAACAGCCCAAAACACAACGTGGACACACCACATTTTACAGTGGAAACTGACACAATTTTGCAGAGTGCCTAGCTGTAGATTTTGAACCCTAGCTCTGCCTGTACCCAGGGAAACATAGCAAACTTATACATTTTTGAAGACTAAACACCAAGGGAAATCCAGGATGGGGTGACTTGTGTGCTTCTCACCAGGTCTGTTACCCAGAATCCCTTGCCAACCTCAAACTTAGTTTTTTTTTTAAAAACACATTTTCCTCACATTTCTGTGATGTAAAGTTCTGGGATCTGCGTGGATGCACAAAATTCCACCCACCCCACATTCCCCAAAGTCTTCTGAGAAAAATGGTACCACACTTGTGTGAGTAGGCCTAGTGCCTGTGACAGGAAATGGCCCAAAACGCAACGTGGACACACCACATTTTCTCTGTGAAAACTGACCCGTTTTTGCAAAGTGCCTAGCTGTAGATTTAGAACCCTAGCTCTGCTGGCACCTGGGAAACACAGCAATCCTACACATTTTTAATAAATTAGACACCCAGGGGAATCCATGATGGGGTGACTTGTCTGGCTCTCACCAGTTTCTGTTACCCAGAATCCCTATCAAACCTCAAACTTTGTACAAAAAAAACACATTTTCCTCACATTTCTATGATGGAAAGATCTGGGATCTGCGTGGATCCACAAAATTCCACCCAGCCCGCATTCCCCAAAGTCTTCAGAGAAAGATGGTACCTCACTTGTATGCGTAGGCTTAGTGCCCGCGAAAGGAATCGGCCCAAAAAGCAACATGGACACACCACATTTTCATAGTGAAAACTGACCCTTTTTTTGCAAAGTGCCAGCTGTAGATTGTGAACCCTAGCTCTGCCAGCACCTAGGGAAACCTAGCAAACCTATACATATTTTAAAACTAGACAACCAGGGAAATCCGGGATAGGGTGATTTGACTGGCTCTCACCAGGTTCTGTTACCCAGAACCCCTTACAAACTTCAAAATTTGTCCAAAAACCCACATTTTCCTCACATTTCTGTGATGGAAAGTTCTGGAATCTGCATGGATCCACAAAATTCCACCCACCCCGCATTTCCCAAACTCTTACAAGAAACATGATACCTCACTTGTGTGGGTAGGCCAAGTGCCCACAACAGGAACAGCCCAAAACGCAACGTGGACACACCACATTTTACAGTGAAAACTGACACAATTTTGCAAAGTGCCTAGCTGTAGATTTTGAACCCTAGCTCTGCCGGTACCCAGGGAAACATAGCAAACTTATACATTTTTGAAGACTAAACACCAAGGGCAATCCAGGATGGGGTGACTTGTGTGCTTCTCACCAGGTCTGTTACCCAGAATCCCTTGCCAACCTCAAACTTAGTTTTTTTTCAAAACACATTTTCCTCACATTTCTGTGATGTAAAGTTCTGGTATCTGCGTGGATGCACAAAATTCCACCCACCCCGCATTCCCCAAAGTCTTCTGAGAAAAATGGTACCATACTTGTGTGAGTAGGCCTTGTGCCTGTGACAGGAAATGGCCCAAAACGCAACGTGGACACACCACATTTTCTCTGTGAAAACTGACCCGTTTTTGCAAAGTGCCTAGCTGTAGATTTTGAACCCTAGCTCTGCCAGCACCTAGGGAAACCTAGCAAACCTATATATTTTTAAAAACTAGACAACCAGGGAAATCCAGGATAGGGTGATTTGACTGGCTCTCACCAGGTTCTGTTACCCAGAATCCCTTACAAACTTCAAAATGTGTCCAAAAACCCACATTTTCCTCACATTTCTGTGATGGAAAGTTCTGGAATCTGCGTGGATCCACAAAATTCCACCCACCCCGCATTTCCCAAAGTCATACAAGAAACATGATACCTCACTTGTGTGGGTAGGCCTAGTGCCCACAACAGGAACAGCCCAAAACACAACGTGGACACACCACATTTTACAGTGAAAACTGACACAATTTTGCAAAGTGCCTAGCTGTAGATTTTGAACCCTAGCTCTACCGGTACCCAGGGAAACATAGCAAACTTATACATTTTTGAAGACTAAACACCAAGGGACATCCAGGATGGGGTGACTTGTGTGCTTCTCACCAGGTCTGTTACCCATAATCCCTTGCCAACCTCAAACTTAGTTTTAAAAAAAAACACATTTTCCTCACATTTCTGTGATGTAAAGTTCTGGGATCTGCGTGGATGCACAAAATTCCACCCACCCCGCATTCCCCAAAGTCTTCTGAGAAAAATGGTACCACACTTGTGTAAGTAGGCCTTGTGCCTGTGACAGGAAATGGCCCAAAATGCAACGTGGACACACCACATTTTCTCTGTGAAAACTGACCCGTTTTTGCAAAGTGCCTAGCTGTAGATTTTGAACCCTAGCTCTGCCAGCACCTAGGGAAACCTAGCAAACCTGTACATTTTTAAAAACTAGACAACCAGGGAAATCCAGGATAGGGTGATTTGACTGGCTCTCACCAGGTTCTGTTTCCCAGAATCACTTACAAACTTCAAAATTTATCCAAAAACCCATATTTTCCTCACATTTCTGTGATGGAAAGTTCTGGAATCTGCGTGGATCCACAAAATTCCACCCACCCCGCATTTCCCAAAGTCTTACAAGAAACATGATACCTCACTTGTGTGGGTAGGCCTAGTGCCCACAACAGGAACAGCCCAAAACACAACGTGGACACACCACATTTTACAGTGAAAACTGACACAATTTTGCAAAGTGCCTAGCTGTAGATTTTGAACCCTAGCTCTGCCGGTACCGAGGGAAACATAGCAAACTTATACATTTTGAAGACTAAACACCAAGGGAAATCCAGGATGGGGTGACGTGTGTGCTTCTCACCAGGTCTGTTACCCAGAATCCCTTGTCAACCTCAAACTTAGTTTTTTTTTAAAAACACATTTTCCTCACATTTCTGTGATGTAAAGTTCTGGGATCTGCGTGGATGCACAAAATTCCACCCACCCCGCATTCCCCAAAGTCTTCTGAGAAAAATGGTACCACACTTGTGTGAGTAGGCCTTGTGCCTGTGACAGGAAATGGCCCAAAACGCAACGTGGACACACCACATTTTCTCTGTGAAAACTGACCCGTTTTCGCAAAGTGCCTAGCTGTAGATTTAGAACCCTAGCTCTGCTGGCACCTGGGAAACACAGCAATCCTAAACATTTTTAATAAACTAGACACCCAGGGGAATCCATGATGGAGTGACTTGTCTGGCTCTCACCAGATTCTGTTACCCAGAATCCCTATCAAACCTCAAACTTTGTACAAAAAAAACACATTTTCCTCACATTTCTATGATGGAAAGATCTGGGATCTGCGTGGATCCACAAAATTCCACCCAGCCCGCATTCCCCAAAGTCTTCAGAGAAAGATGATACCTCACTTGTATGCGTAGGCTTAGTGCCCGCGAAAGGAATCGGCCCAAAAAGCAACATGGACACACCACATTTTCATAGTGAAAACTGACCCTTTTTTTGCAAAGTGCCAGCTGTAGATTGTGAACCCTAGCTCTGCCAGCACCTAGGGAAACCTAGCAAACCTATACATTTTTTAAAACTAGACAACCAGGGAAATCCAGGATAGGGTGATTTGACTGGCTCTCACCAGGTTCTGTTACCCAGAATCCCTTACAAACTTCAAAATTTGTCCAAAAACCAACATTTTCCTCACATTTCTGTGATGGAAAGTTCTGGAATCTGCGTGGATCCACAAAATTCCACCCACCCCACATTTCCCAAAGTCTTACAAGAAACATGATACCTCACTTGTGTGGGTAGGCCTAGTGCCCACAACAGGAACAGCCCAAAACGCAACGTGGACACGCCACATTTTACAGTGAAAACTGACACAATTTTGCAAAGTGCCTAGCTGTAGATTTTGAACCCTAGCTCTGCCGGTACCCAGGGAAACATAGCAAACTTATACATTTTTGAAGACTAAACACCAAGGGAAATCCAGGATGGGGTGACTTGTGTGCTTCTCACCAGGTCTGTTACCCAGAATCCCTTGCCAACCTCAAACTTAGTTTTTAAAAAAAACACATTTTCCTCACATTTCTGTGATGTAAAGTTCTGGGATCTGCGTGGATGCACAAAATTCCACCCACCCCGCATTCCCCAAAGTCTTCTAAAAAAATGGTACCACATTTGTGTGAGTAGGCATTGTGCCTGTGACAGGAAATGGCCCAAAACGCAACGTGGACACACCACATTTTCTCTGTGAAAACTGACCCGTTTGTGCAAAGTGCCTAGCTGTAGATTTTGAACCCTAGCTCTGCCAGCACCTAGGGAAACCTAGCAAACCTATACATTTTTAAAAACTAGACAACCAGGGAAATCCAGGATAGGGTGATTTGACTGGCTCTCACCAGGTTCTGTTACCCAGAATCCCTTACAAACTTCAAAATGTGTCCAAAAACCCACATTTTCCTCACATTTCTGTGATGGAAAGTTCTGGAATCTGCGTGGATCCACAAAATTCCACCCACCCCGCATTTCCCAAAGTCGTACAAGAAACATGATACTTCACTTGTGTGGGTAGGCCTAGTGCCCACAACAGGAACAGCCCAAAACACAACGTGGACACACCACATTTTACAGTGAAAACTGACACAATTTTGCAAAGTGCCTAGCTGTAGATTTTGAACCCTAGCTCTGCCGGTACCCAGGGAAACATAGCAAACTTATACATTTTTGAAGACTAAACACCAAGGGAAATCCAGGATGGGGTGACGTGTGTGCTTCTCACCAGGTCTGTAAGCCAGAATCCCTTGTCAACCTCAAACTTAGTTTTTTTTTAAAAACACATTTTCCTCACATTTCTGTGATGTAAAGTTCTGGGATCTGCGTGGATGCACAAAATTCCACCCACCCCGCATTCCCCAAAGTCTTCTGAGAAAAATGGTACCACACTTGTGTGAGTAGGCCTTGTGCCTGTGACAGGAAATGGCCCAAAACGCAACGTGGACACACCACATTTTCTCTGTGAAAACTGACCCGTTTTCGCAAAGTGCCTAGCTGTAGATTTAGAACCCTAGCTCTGCTGGCACCTGGGAAACACAGCAATCCTAAACATTTTTAATAAACTAGACACCCAGGGGAATCCATGATGGAGTGACTTGTCTGGCTCTCACCAGATTCTGTTACCCAGAATCCCTATCAAACCTCAAACTTTGTACAAAAAAAACACATTTTCCTCACATTTCTATGATGGAAAGATCTGGGATCTGCGTGGATCCACAAAATTCCACCCAGCCCGCATTCCCCAAAGTCTTCAGAGAAAGATGATACCTCACTTGTATGCGTAGGCTTAGTGCCCGCGAAAGGAATCGGCCCAAAAAGCAACATGGACACACCACATTTTCATAGTGAAAACTGACCCTTTTTTTGCAAAGTGCCAGCTGTAGATTGTGAACCCTAGCTCTGCCAGCACCTAGGGAAACCTAGCAAACCTATACATTTTTTAAAACTAGACAACCAGGGAAATCCAGGATAGGGTGATTTGACTGGCTCTCACCAGGTTCTGTTACCCAGAATCCCTTACAAACTTCAAAATTTGTCCAAAAACCAACATTTTCCTCACATTTCTGTGATGGAAAGTTCTGGAATCTGCGTGGATCCACAAAATTCCACCCACCCCACATTTCCCAAAGTCTTACAAGAAACATGATACCTCACTTGTGTGGGTAGGCCTAGTGCCCACAACAGGAACAGCCCAAAACGCAACGTGGACACGCCACATTTTACAGTGAAAACTGACACAATTTTGCAAAGTGCCTAGCTGTAGATTTTGAACCCTAGCTCTGCCGGTACCCAGGGAAACATAGCAAACTTATACATTTTTGAAGACTAAACACCAAGGGAAATCCAGGATGGGGTGACTTGTGTGCTTCTCACCAGGTCTGTTACCCAGAATCCCTTGCCAACCTCAAACTTAGTTTTTAAAAAAAACACATTTTCCTCACATTTCTGTGATGTAAAGTTCTGGGATCTGCGTGGATGCACAAAATTCCACCCACCCCGCATTCCCCAAAGTCTTCTAAAAAAATGGTACCACATTTGTGTGAGTAGGCATTGTGCCTGTGACAGGAAATGGCCCAAAACGCAACGTGGACACACCACATTTTCTCTGTGAAAACTGACCCGTTTGTGCAAAGTGCCTAGCTGTAGATTTTGAACCCTAGCTCTGCCAGCACCTAGGGAAACCTAGCAAACCTATACATTTTTAAAAACTAGACAACCAGGGAAATCCAGGATAGGGTGATTTGACTGGCTCTCACCAGGTTCTGTTACCCAGAATCCCTTACAAACTTCAAAATGTGTCCAAAAACCCACATTTTCCTCACATTTCTGTGATGGAAAGTTCTGGAATCTGCGTGGATCCACAAAATTCCACCCACCCCGCATTTCCCAAAGTCGTACAAGAAACATGATACTTCACTTGTGTGGGTAGGCCTAGTGCCCACAACAGGAACAGCCCAAAACACAACGTGGACACACCACATTTTACAGTGAAAACTGACACAATTTTGCAAAGTGCCTAGCTGTAGATTTTGAACCCTAGCTCTGCCGGTACCCAGGGAAACATAGCAAACTTATACATTTTTGAAGACTAAACACCAAGGGAAATCCAGGATGGGGTGACTTGTGTGCTTCTCACCAGGTCTGTTACCCAGAATCCCTTGCCAACCTCAAACTTAGTTTTGAAAAAAAACACATTTTCCTCACATTTCTGTGATGTAAAGTTCTGGGATCTGCGTGGATGCACAAAATTCCACCCACCCCGCATTCCCCAAAGTCTTCTGAGAAAAATGGTACCACACTTGTGTGAGTAGGCCTTGTGCCTGTGACAGGAAATGGCCCAAAACACAACGTGGACACACCGCATTTTCTCTGTGAAAACTGACCTGTGCCGAGCTGTAGATTTTGAACCCTAGCTCTGCCAGCACCTAGGGAAACCTAGCAAACCTATACATTTTTAAAAACTAGACAACCAGGGAAATCCAGGATAGGGTGATTTGACTGGCTCTCACCAGGTTCTGTTACCCAGAATCCCTTACAAACTTCAAAATTTGTCCAAAAACCCATATTTTCCTCACATTTCTGTGATGGAAAGTTCTGGAATCTGCGTGGATCCACAAAATTCCACCCACCCCACATTTCCCAAAGTCTTACAAGAAACATAATACCTCACTTGTGTGGGTAGGCCTAGTGCCCACAACAGGAACAGCCCAAAATACAACGTGGACACACCACATTTTACAGTGAAAACTGACACAATTTTGCAAAGTGCCTAGCTGTAGATTTTGAACCCTAGCTCTGCCGGTACCCAAGGAAACATAGCAAACTTATACATTTTTGAAGACTAAACACCAAGGGAAATCCAGGATGGGGTGACTTGTGTGCTTCTCACCAGGTCTGTTACCCAGAATCCCTTGCCAACCTCAAACTTAGTTTTTTTATAAAAACACATTTTCCTCACATTTCTGTGATGTAAAGTTCTGGGATCTGCGTGGATGCACAAAATTCCACCCACCCCGCATTCCCCAAAGTCTTCTGAGAAAAATGGTACCACACTTGTGTGAGTAGGCCTTGTGCCTGTGACAGGAAATGGCCCAAAACGCAACGTGGACACACCACATTTTCTCTGTGAAAACTGACCCATTTTTGCAAAGTGCCTAGCTGTAGATTTTGAACCCTAGCTCTGCCAGCACCTAGGGAAACCTAGCAAACCTATACATTTTTAAAAACTAGACAACCACGGAAATCCAGGATAGGGTGATTTGACTGGCTCTCACCAGGTTCTGTTACCCAGAATCCCTTACAAACTTCAAAATTTGTCCAAAAACCCACATTTTCCTCACATTTCTGTGATGGAAAGTTCTGGAATCTGCGTGGATCCACATAATTCCACCCACCCCGCATTTCCCATAGTCTTACAAGAAACATGATACCTCACTTGTGTGGGTAGGCCTAGTGCCCACAACAGGAACAGCCCAAAACGCAACGTGGACACACCACATTTTACAGTGAAAACTGACACAATTTTGCAAAGTGCCTAGCTGTAGATTTTGAACCCTAGCTCTGCCGGTACCCAGGGAAACATAGCAAACTTATACATTTTTGAAGACTTAACACCAAGGGAAATCCAGGATGGGGTTACTTGTGTGATTCTCACCAGGTCTGTTACCCAGAATCCCTTGCCAACCTCAAACTTAGTTTTTAAAAAAAACACATTTTCCTCATATTTCTGTGATGTAAAGTTCTGGGATCTGCGTGGATGCACAAAATTCCACCCACCCCGCATTCACCAAAGTCTTCTGAGAAAAATGGTACCACACTTGTGTGAGTAGGCCTTGTGCCTGTGACAGGAAATGGCCCAAAACGCAACGTGGACACACCACATTTTCTCTGTGAAAACGGACCCGTTTTTGCAAAGTGCCTAGCTGTAGATTTTGAACCCTAGCTCTGCCAGCACTT
The DNA here is from genome assembly GCF_964204655.1 of Triturus cristatus. NCBI lineage: Eukaryota > Metazoa > Chordata > Amphibia > Caudata > Salamandridae > Triturus > Triturus cristatus. Next base: position 266,024,401 of record NC_140595.1, on the reverse strand, counting down.
AGGGAAACCTAGCAAACCTATACATTTTTAAAAACTAGACAACCAGGGAAATCCAGGATAGGGTGATTTGACTGGCTCTCACCAGGTTCTGTTACCCAGAATCCCTTACAAACTTCAAAATTTGTCCAAAAACCCATATTTTCCTAACATTTCTGTGATGGAAAGTTCTGGAATCTGCGTGGATCCACAAAATTCCACCCACCCCGCATTTCCCAAAGTCTTACAAGAAACATGATACCTCACTTGTGTGGGTAGGCCTAGTGCCCACAACAGGAACAGCCCAAAACACAACGTGGACACACCACATTTTACAGTGAAAACTGACACAATTTTGCAAAGTGCCTAGCTGTAGATTTTGAACCCTAGCTCTGCGGGTACCCAGGGAAACATAGCAAACTTATACATTTTTGAAGACTAAACACCAAGGGAAATCCAGGATGGGGTGACTTGTGTGCTTCTCACCAGGTCTGTTACCCAGAATCCCTTGCCAACCTCAAACTTAGTTTTTAAAAAAAACACATTTTCCTCACATTTCTGTGATGTAAAGTTCTGGGATCTGCGTGGATGCACAAAATTCCACCCACCCCGCATTCCCCAAAGTCTTCTGAGAAAAATGGTACCACACTTGTGTGAGTAGGCCTTGTGCCTGTGACAGGAAATGGCCCAAAACGCAACGTGGACACACCACATTTTCTCTGTGAAAACTGACCCGTTTGTGCAAAGTGCCTAGCTGTAGATTTTGAACCCTAGCTCTGCCAGCACCTAGGGAAAACTAGCAAACCTATACATTTTTAAAAACTAGACAACCAGGGAAATCCAGGATAGGGTGATTTGACTGGCTCTCACCAGGTTCTGTTACCCAGAATCCCTTACAAACTTCAAAATTTGTCCAAAAACCCACATTTTCCTCACATTTCTGTGATGGAAAGTTCTGGAATCTGCGTGGATCCACAAAATTCCACCCACCCCGCATTTCCCAAAGTCTTACAAGAAACATGATACCTCACTTGTGTGGGTAGGCCTAGTGCCCACAACAGGAACAGCCCAAAACACAACGTGGACACACCACATTTTACAGTGAAAACTGACACAATTTTGCAGAGTGCCTAGCTGTAGATTTTGAACCCTAGCTCTGCCTGTACCCAGGGAAACATAGCAAACTTATACATTTTTGAAGACTAAACACCAAGGGAAATCCAGGATGGGGTGACTTGTGTGCTTCTCACCAGGTCTGTTACCCAGAATCCCTTGCCAACCTCAAACTTAGTTTTTTTTTTAAAACACATTTTCCTCACATTTCTGTGATGTAAAGTTCTGGGATCTGCGTGGATGCACAAAATTCCACCCACCCCGCATTCCCCAAAGTCTTCTGAGAAAAATGGTACCACACTTGTGTGAGTAGGCCTTGTGCCTGTGACAGGAAATGGCCCAAAACGCAACGTGGACACACCACATTTTCTCTGTGAAAACTGACCCGTTTTTGCAAAGTGCCTAGCTGTAGATTGAGAACCCTAGCTCTGCTGGCACCTGGGAAACACAGCAATCCTACACATTTTTAATAAATTAGACACCCAGTGGAATCCATGATGGGGTGACTTGTCTGGCTCTCACCAGTTTCTGTTACCCAGAATCCCTATCAAACCTCAAACTTTGTACAAAAAAAACACATTTTCCTCACATTTCTATGATGGAAAGATCTGGGATCTGCGTGGATCCACAAAATTCCACCCACCCCGCATTCCCCAAAGTCTTCAGAGAAAGATGGTACCTCACTTGTATGCGTAGGCTTAGTGCCCGCGAAAGGAATCGGCCCAAAAAGCAACATGGACACACCACATTTTCATAGTGAAAACTGACCCTTTTTTTGCAAAGTGCCAGCTGTAGATTGTGAACCCTAGCTCTGCCAGCACCTAGGGAAACCTAGCAAACCTATACATATTTTAAAACTAGACAACCAGGGAAATCCGGGATAGGGTGATTTGACTGGCTCTCACCAGGTTCTGTTACCCAGAACCCCTTACAAACTTCAAAATTTGTCCAAAAACCCACATTTTCCTCACATTTCTGTGATGGAAAGTTCTGGAATCTGCATGGATCCACAAAATTCCACCCACCCCGCATTTCCCAAAGTCTTACAAGAAACATGATACCTCACTTGTGTGGGTAGGCCAAGTGCCCACAACTGGAACAGCCCAAAACGCAACGTGGACACACCACATTTTACAGTGAAAACTGACACAATTTTGCAAAGTGCCTAGCTGTAGATTTTGAACCCTAGCTCTGCCGGTACCCAGGGAAACATAGCAAACTTATACATTTTTGAAGACTAAACACCAAGGGACATCCAGGATGGGGTGACTTGTGTGCCTCTCACCAGGTCTGTTACCCATAATCCCTTGCCAACCTCAAACTTAGTTTTAAAAAAAAAACACATTTTCCTCACATTTCTGTGATGTAAAGTTCTGGGATCTGCGTGGATGCACAAAATTCCACCCACCCCGCATTCCCCAAAGTCTTACAAGAAACATGATACCTCACTGGTGTGGGTAGGCCTAGTGCCCACAACAGGAACAGCCCAAAACGCAACGTGGACACACCACATTTTACAGTGAAAACTGACACAATTTTGCAAAGTGCCTAGCTGTAGATGTTGAACCCTAGCTCTGCCGGTACCCAGGGAAACATAGCAAACTTATACATTTTTGAAGACTAAACACCAAGGGAAATCCAGGATGGGGTGACTTGTGTGCTTCTCACCAGGTCTGTTACCCAGAATCCCTTGCCAACCTCAAACTTAGTTTTAAAAAAAAACACATTTTTCTCACATTTCTGTGATGTAGAGGTTCTGGGATCTGCGTGGATGCACAAAATTCCACCCACCCCGCATTCCCCAAAGTCTTCTGAGAAAAATGGTACCACACTTGTGTGAGTAGGCCTTGTGCCTGTGACAGGAAATGGCCCAAAACGCAACGTGGACACACCACATTTTCTCTGTGAAAACTGACCCGTTTTTGCAAAGTGCCTAGCTGTAGATTTTGAACCCTAGCTCTGCCAGCACCTAGGGAAACCTAGCAAACCTATACATTTTTAAAAACTAGACAACCAGGGAAATCCAGGATAGGGTGATTTGACTGGCTCTCACCAGGTTCTGTTACCCAGAATCCCTTACAAACTTCAAAATTTGTCCAAAAATCCACATTTTCCTCACATTTCTGTGATGGAAAGTTCTGGAATCTGCGTGGATCCCCAAAATTCCACCCACCCCGCATTTCCCAAAGTCTTACAAGAAACATGATACCTCACTTGTGTGGGTAGGCCTAGTGCCCACAACAGGAACAGCCCAAAACACAACGTGGACACACCACATTTTACAGTGAAAACTGACACAATTTAGCAAAGTGCCTTGCTGTAGATTTTGAACCCTAGCTCTGCCGGTACCCAGGGAAACATAGCAAACTTATACATTTTTGAAGACTAAACACCAAGGGAAATCCAGGATGGGGTGACTTGTGTGCTTCTCACCAGGTCTGTTACCCAGAATCCCTTGCCAACCTCAAACTTAGTTTTTTTTTAAAAACACATTTTCCTCACATTTCTGTGATGTAAAGTTCTGGGATCTGCGTGGATGCACAAAATTCCACCCACCCCGCATTCCCCAAAGTCTTCTGAGAAAAATGGTACCACACTTGTGTGAGTAGGCCTTGTGCCTGTGACAGGAAATGGCCCAAAACGCAACGTGGACACACCACATTTTCTCCGTGAAAACTGACCCGTTTTTGCAAAGTGCCTAGCTGTAGATTTAGAACCCTAGCTCTGCTGGAACCTGGGAAACACAGCAATCCTACACATTTTTAATAAACTAGACACCCAGGGGAATCCATGATGGGGTGACTTGTCTGGCTCTCACCAGTTTCTGTTACCCAGAATCCCTATCAAACCTCAAACTTTGTACAAAAAAAACACATTTTCCTCACATTTCTATGATGGAAAGATCTGGGATCTGCGTGGATCCACAAAATTCCACCCAGCCCGCATTCCCCAAAGTCTTCAGAGAAAGATGGTACCTCACTTGTATGCGTAGGCTTAGTGCCCGCGAAAGGAATCGGCCCAAAACGCAACATGGACACACCACATTTTCACAGTGAAAACTGACCCTTTTTTTGCAAAGTGCCAGCTGTAGATTGTGAACCCTAGCTCTGCCAGCACCTAGGGAAACCTAGCAAACCTATACATTTTTTTAAACTAGACAACCAGGGAAATCCAGGATAGGGTGATTTGACTGGCTCTCACCAGGTTCTGTTACCCAGAATCCCTTACAAACTTCAAAATTTGTCCAAAAACCCACATTTTCCTCACATTTCTGTGATGGAAAGTTCTGGAATCTGCGTGGATCCCCAAAATTCCACCCACCCCGCATTTCCCAAAGTCTTACAAGAAACATGATACCTCACTTGTGTGGGTAGGCCTAGTGCCCACAACAGGAACAGCCCAAAACGCAACGTGGACACACCACATTTTACAGTGAAAACTGACACAATTTTGCAAAGTGCCTAGCTGTAGATGTTGAACCCTAGCTCTGCCGGTACCCAGGGAAACATAGCAAACTTATACATTTTTGAAGACTAAACACCAAGGGAAATCCAGGATGGGGTGACTTGTGTGCTTCTCACCAGGTCTGTTACCCAGAATCCCTTGCCAACCTCAAACTTAGTTTTTAAAAAAAACACATTTTCCTCACATTTCTGTGATGTAAAGTTCTGGGATCTGCGTGGATGCACAAAATTCCATCCACCCCGCATTCGTCAAAGTCTTCTGAGAAAAATGGTACCACACTTGTGTGAGTAGGCCTTGTGCCTGTGACAGGAAATGGCCCAAAACGCAACGTGGACACACCACATTTTCTCTGTGAAAACTGACCCGTTTTTGCAAAGTGCCTAGCTGTAGATTTTGAACCCTAGCTCTGCCAGCACCTAGGGAAACCTAGCAAACCTATACATTTTAAAAAACTAGATGTAGGAGAGTAGGGTCTGCTATCCTATGGTCACCCCAAATATTTGCTTTTTGCTTCACTGGTTTTTGACATATTGAGGCTGTGGGCCTGCCAATCAGACCCCCAGCCTGCTGTTCTCTCTACTAAATTTACACTATGCACCCTAGGTGCATAACCAATTGGAAGTGGATCACCCTGTGAGCCCCTGTACCAGTGTACACTAGGTACCCAGGGCATTGGTGTATCTAAGGCCTGCCAGGGGCTGAAGCATGTATTATGCCACCCCAGGCTTGGCCTAACAAATTTGACACAACTGGCTGATCACTCAGCTGGGGTAAGTTGGTGTAACCACCTCTTACTTAGGTGTAGTATACCTATACCTAACCTTAAATGGGACACATGTTAACCTATAAGTCACTCCTATGGCAGGCCTTAACAATCCTGAAGGCAGAGTGCTTGGTTCCATGTGAGATGGTGCTCTGGCATGAGCTGAGCCTGTCTGCAGTGGTCGGAACCACTTCCTTCTACTGTTTCCAGATATCGTCATACCATATACTCTTAAGTGCATTATGAACCTCGCGGTTAAATGCTATCTTTGGTTTGGCTTTATCAAAACATGTCGAGTAAGGTGTCATACAAATTGGAATACTAACCCCTCGCCAATTCTGGCGACGGGGTTAGCATTCCACCCTTCTAGAGGGACACGACATGTACAGTACCTGAAACCCGGGTAAAATCAGACATAGCCACAGCTCCACAAAATGGATGCTGCCACCACAGACACAAGTATGCCCTCCTGCTGCTGGGAGTCCTTCCAGCTTGGGAGGTGTGGACAAAGGGTTTCCTGCCAGGGGAGGTGCGTACACCACCCCAGACAGGATTTTGTGTATTGGTCAGGTAGGGCTTGAAAGGAATCAGACATGCCTGAGGCTCACAAGGAGCCTCGGTGCATATGCCAGTTCAAACCGGTCCTGGGGCACACCAGTCCCGGGCCTGGGGTGAGCTGGACAAAGGATTGGGGGTGTAACCACCCCCCTTCCTGGTCCCACCCTTAGGGAGGGACCTAGCAGGTAGTCCGGCCCCTAGAATCCGAATAAAGGTAGGAGCTGTGTCCTAAGACTTTAGACATCCTGGAATCAACTTAACTACAAGAAGAAGACGGGAACTTCGACGCTCTGCCGCACAGAGGACTGAAGCCAATCTCCCCTGTGGTCAGGGAGTGACCACCTTGCTAACGCAAGCACCATCCAGCGAATCAACGTCTGCTTTGCTGCCACCTCCCGCCAGAGCCCGAGCCCAGAGACTGACAAGACCTGGACCTCCAGACCTCTCACCGCCCGAGCCACAGTCCCTGAAAAGAAGGAACCCGTGGAGGCACCGAGACACGTGGAGCCAGCCATCTTGAAAAGACCACGACAAGCTGCAAGCGCAACAACCGAGGCTCCCTCCAAGTTGTGCTTTGGGATCTGAGAAGCCCAACACCCGAGCAGCATCTGCACCAAAGGTGAGCCCTCCAGCATCTCCACGATCTGCGTGGGGCCCTTCTGCATTTTGCCACTCGACGCGCCTAACCGGTTGCTGGCCCGTTGGCTAGTGGCCATCTTGGCGACGAACTTCAAGAACTACACCACTGGTCTGGTTGCTCCAGACTGGCCCTTGCTCCCCTCCAAAGGAGCAGTCCCTCTGACCTTGCTGGTCAGAACCATCAGCTTATTTTGTTTTCCACAACAATTGCTTTTGCTAAGGCTTGTTTGCTTTGATCGAGTCGCCGACACCGCCGACAGCGAGAACCTTTGTGGGACAGCTCGTGAACCGACTTCTTGGTGTCGTCGACCTTCAGGGACCACGTGGCTGCAGAGACAAGCTACACCTTTCTTCCTGTTTGCACCCGACATCACCTGGTACCCACCTGGTGCCACGCTGGTCACTGGCTAGTGACTGTGAACACTGTCCCCTCTGCTTACAGGTCTTCTACAACTCCGATCCACTCTGGGATCCACCGCATCTCTTCCGGACCGACCGCCTGCAGCATCTTTGTCTTCAGGCTCCATTGAACAGATAGAAGAAACCCGACGCACTTCGAGACCTATGCACCCGCTTCCTGTGGTTGAGGTAAAGCTGGCACTCCGGTGCCCAAGTGTAGAGTATCATCTCTAGTGTCTGTGTTTCCAATCTTGAGTTCATAGTCCATCCGGAAGATCCTTTTTGCAGTAACTTTGTAACTTTTACGCACCCATTGAAAACCTATGGGAGCCCGCGTGTGACTATTTGCTCTGCACACGCAACCCGTGGACCTCCTGGTCACTAACTAAAGTTAGCTCCTTGTAGGCCCAGCGATTCTAGAGGCCCTAGGCCTTTTCCCTTTTCTGTTCGTGGTACTTATACCACTATTTTAGTATATGGTTCGAGCGGCCACCAGGGCCTATCCATATAAAGTGCAACTTCTGTGTATTCTAACGTATTCTTGTTTAACGATTTGTGCTCCTGTGCTCATAAAGAGTCTAGGGGATACTTTGAGAAATAAATACATATATATTTTCAATCTATATCTGTGTGGTGTCCTTTCATTGGTATAAAGGGGGGTTACATTTGGTAAAACAGCCTGCTTAACACGTTTCACGAGTTTAGCCTCAAAGACTGCTTAGCCTACGCTACCACTAGGGCAGATGGTCCGAAAAGGTTGACTTACAACCACACCATAAGGGTTGCTTGGCATGGTACAAGGTGGTCACTTTAACTAGTGAACATCATATACCAGGCCAACTTCTCACATTGGTGAGCAGCGGTTGGATTTGAGCTTGCTGTGTTTTACCATTGTAATCTCTTGGTTACCAATTGAAAGATCACATAGGTACCTGTAGGTACATATAAAACAAGATTAGATATACTTAAGTTCTACTGAACTTAGTGTTGTAGAGCAAAGGGAGTAGCACACCCTGACTACAACTACTAGATAGGTTTAGTAGGTAAACCCAAGTGTAGGTAGATTGCAACACATCCACCCACACTTAAGAGCAATGGAGGGGGCAGAGGGGTCCAAGGTACCCATCTCTGTCGAGAGTGACCCCCAGAGGGCACCAACTCTCTTTGCTACCCTAAATCAAAATGAGCTCAGGCAGTTGGCAAATATCAGGGGCCTTAAACAGCCCAAGAATCCTACTTCTGCTGAACTCAGAGAGCTTTTACAGGCTGATGAAGATCAGAAAGCTCTCAGGAAAGCCTCCCAGTTAGGTCCCTTAGGTACTGGAACAGGAAGCCCCCCTTGTGAAAATGCTACTGAGGTACCCCTTTCCAATAGTCACCCCTTAGATGAGATTCATACTACAGAGGATGAAAGTGAGAAGGGTACTGATACAGAAGGTAGTGAGGATGAAGGGAGAACTAGCCCAGTGCCAAGTGTTATACGTGGCCCAGCTAACTTAAGGCTACTGGGGACTGACAATGGGATCACCCCATTGGATCTCCCTAGTGGACTTAACCAGGGGCTTGGGAGGAAAAGGAATCACTCAGGTGACTCTAATGCTTCTCATGCCTCTAGGTCACTCCAGGAGGAGGATGACCACCCCTCAGAGGAGGGAGCATGAGGCCAGAATGCAAGAAGCCCAGCTGAGGATCAGGAAGCAGGAGCTAGAAGTAGCTCTGATGGAAGAGAAACTGAGCAAGGCTAGGCAGCATAAAGAGAGTGGGTCTATACCCACTGGTGGCAGCATTGTCCCTAAGGACAAAGATAGGGTCTTTGATAATAGGAACCTGTCTAAGGTTGTGCCCCCCTAAAAAAGTGGGGATGACATCCAAAAATGGATGACTGCTCTTGAGAGAGCCTGCAAAGTACAGCAGGTTCCTGAAGACCAGTGGGCAGCAATCCTCTGGCTCTCCTTTGAAGGAAGAGGCAGAGACAGACTCCTCACTGTTAGGGAGGAGGATGTCAGAAACTACAGAGTCCTGAAGAGTGTCCTAGTTGATGGGTTAGGCTTAACCACTGAACAGTACAGGTTAATGTTCAGAGACACCCAGAAGACACAGACTCAGGACTGGTCTGAATACATTGAATGTGCCACTAAGGCTTTGGAGGGTTGGTTGCTGGGAAGTAAGGTATCTGATTATACAGGATTGTACAATTTGATGATGAGAGAACAGATTTTAAATAACTGTCAAAACCAGCAACTGCATCCACACTTGGTTGACTCTGATCTGACCTCTCCCCAAGAATTGGGAAAGAAGGCAGACAAATGGGTCAGAACCAGGGTTAAGCAAAAGAACCAGAACCAGGGCCAAGGGGGTGATCAGAAGAAAACAGACCAAAAGGGTGGAGATCAGAAATCTAAAGACCAGAAGTCTTCAACAGGGCCCCAAACTACTGCTAAGGAGGGTGGGTCCCAACAACAATCCAAGGGAAAGAAGAAAGAAGGTCAAAAGAAACCCTGGTGCAATCATTGCAAGAATACAACTCACTGGACTAGTGATTGTAAGAAGGGTGGAGCCCCCAACACTGTTGCCCCTAAGGCACCTGCTCCCAGTACTACTGTTAGCAGTGTTGGTCCCCAGACAAAGGGTGTAGTGGGAATCACTATGGGAACTGAAGGAGATTCTGACTTAGACAGAACCCTGACACAGGCAGTCCTGATCTGTGATGGGGACATAGATGTGTCCCTGACTGTGAGCCCCAGTAACCTGGGCAAGTACAGACAGACTCCTTTAATTAATGAAAAAGTGGCTCAAGCCTACAGGGACACATGTGCCAGTGTCACCATGGTGACACCAGGCTTTGTGGACCCTGGACAGTACATACCAGGTGAGAACTACCTGGTGACCAATGCCAGCAATGCCACTACTTCACATAGTGTGGCAGTTGTTAACTTCTCATGGGGAGGGGTAACTGGCCTCAAAAGGGTTGTGGTTAGTGCAGACCTCCCAGTAGAATGTTTGTTGGGCAATGACCTAGAGAGTTCTCTATGGTCAGAAGTGGAGTACAGGACACATGCAGAGATGTTAGGTATATCACCACATGTCCTTGCTGTGACCAGGTCACAGGCCAAAAAGTGCCTTACTGAACCACAGGTCTTGGATCCTGGAACAATGGACCAAGCACCTACCAAGAAGAAGAACAGGAGGGTCAAGGCTGTGCCTTCCCCCCTGCCTCAGAGTGATGATCAACCTTCCCAGGAAGCTGATCTAGAGGACCCTGAAGGAACTGTCCCTGAAGAGCTTGAACCTGATCAGGTTGAGTTTCTGGGGACAGGGGGACCTTCAAGGGCTGACTTGAGGCAGGCTCAGTTATCCTGTCCCTCTCTTGAACCCCTCAGACAGCTGGCTGCTGCTGAGGCTGCTGGGAATGCTCAAGGTACCCATAAAGTGTATTGGGATGAAGGGCTCCTTTATTCAGAGGCTAGAGACCCCAAGCCTGGTGCCACCAGGAGGTTGGTTATACCTCTGCAATTTAGGGGCTTCCTTCTTACCTTGGCCCATGATATTCCTTTAGCAGGACACTTAGGCCAGAACAAGACTTGGGACAGGCTTGTCCCTCACTTTCACTGGCCTCACATGAATGAAGATACCAAGGAGTGTTGTCGCTCCTGTGAGACCTGCCAAGCCAGTGGCAAATCAGGTGGCACAACAAAGGCCCCCCTGATACCACTACCTGTGGTGGGGGTCCCCTTTGAAAGAGTGGGAATAGATATAGTGGGTCCCATGGATCCTCCCACTGCATCTGGGCACAGATTTATACTGGTGGTAGTGGATCATGCCACCAGGTATCCAGAGGCAATTCCCCTTAGGACCACTACAGCACCTGTTGTGGCCAGGGCCCTGCTGGGTTGTATTCTCCAGAGTGGGGTTTCCGAAGGAGGTGGTTTCTGACAGAGGTACCAACTTCATGTCAGGATACTTGACAGCTATGTGGAAGGAATGTGGTGTCAACTACAAGTTCACCACTCCTTATCACCCACAATGCAATGGGCTTGTTGAGAGATTCAACAAGACCCTAAAGGGTATGATCAAAGGATTACCTGAAAAGCTCAGGCGAAGATGGGACATCCTTCTACCCTGCCTTCTGTTTGCTTACAGAGAGGTCCCACAAAAAGGAGTTGGTTACAGCCCCTTTGAATTGTTGTTTGGGCACCCTGTGAGAGGCCCACTGTGTTTAGTGAAGGAAGGATGGGAGTTACCTCTCAAAAAGCCTAAGCAAGACATAGTGGACTATGTACTTGGTCTCCGCTCCAGGATGGCTGAGTATATGGAGAAGGCATCCAAAAACCTTGAGGCAAGCCAGGCCTTACAGAAAGCTTGGCATGACCAAAAGGCTGTCTTGGTTGAGTTTCAGCCAGGACAGAAGGTTTGGGTGTTGGAGCCAGTGGCCCCAGCAGCACTCCAAGACAAATGGTCTGGACCCCATACAATCCTGGAAAAGAAGGGAGAGGTTACCTACTTGGTGGACCTAGGAACTCCCAGGAGTCCCCACAGGGTACTCCATGTTAACAGGTTAAAAGCATATGTTGACAGGGCAGACATAGGCTTGCTCATGGCTACAGATGAGGGACAGGAGGAAGAGAGTGACCCTCTCCCAGACCTGTTGTCTCAGAACCCTGAGGATGGTTCAGTTGAAGGAGTGACCCTTGGGGGCAACCTCACTGATCATCAGCAGACTGAATGTAGACAAGTTCTACAATCATTTCAACATCTGTTTTCCCTAATACCTAGCCAAACTGACTGGTGTACCCATGTGGTGGACACTGGTGACAGTCTGCCTGTAAAGAACAAGCTTTACAGACAACCTGACCACGTCAGGGACTGTATAAAGGCTGAGGTACACAAAATGCTGGAATTAGGTGTCATTGAACCCTCAGAGAGCCCCTGGGCTAGCCCAGTGGTTCTGGTCCCCAAACCTCACACCAAAGATGGCAAGAGAGAGATGAGGTTCTGTGTGGACTACAGGGGTCTCAATGCTGTCACCAGCACAGATGCACACCCTATTCCAAGGGCAGATGAGCTCATAGACAAACTAGCTTCTGCTAAGTTTTTGAGCACATTTGACTTGACAGCTGGCTATTGGCAATTCAGATTAGCTGAGGAGTCTAAGGCCAAAACAGCATTCTCAACCCCAGGTGGGCACTACCAATTTGTGGTGATGCCCTTTGGTCTGAAGAATGCACCTGCCACCTTCCAAAGGTTGGTGAATCAAGTCCTTACTGGGTTGGATGACTTTTGTGCAGCATATCTTGATGACATTGCTGTCTTTAGCTCCACCTGGGAGGATCACCTGATCCACCTGAAGAAGGCTCTTGAGGCCCTGCAAAGGGCAGGCCTCACTATCAAGGCTACTAAGTGCCAGATAGGGCAGAGTAAGGTTGTGTATTTGGGCCACCTTGTAGGTGGAGGCCAAGTTCAACCACTGGAGAGTAAGATACAATTCATCAAGGACTGGTCCCCTCCAACCACAAAGACTCAAGTTCGAGCTTTCTTGGGCTTGACTGGGTACTACAGGAAGTTTGTTAAGAACTATGGGTCCATTGTGACTCCTCTTAATGATCTGACATCCAAGAAGATGCCCAAAAAGTTTCAGTGGACAGTAAGCTGTCAAAAGGCATTTGATGACCTGAAGGAGGCCATGTGCTCTGCACCTATCCTGAAAAGTCCTGACTACTCCAAAGAGTTTATTGTCCAAACAGATGCTTCTGAGTTGGGTGTCGGAGCTGTGCTGTCACAACTTAATGTAGATGGTCAAGACCAACCCATTGCTTTTATTAGCAGAAGGTTGACCCCCAGAGAGAAGAATTGGTCAGCTATTGAGAGGGAGGCCTTTGCTGTGGTGTGGGCCCTGAAGAAGCTGAGGCCATACTTGTTTGGCACTCACTTCAAGATTCAGACCGACCATAAGCCCCTCTTGTGGCTAAATCAGATGAAGGGTGAAAACCCCAAACTGCTTAGGTGGTCCATTTCCCTACAGGGGATGGACTTTACAGTGGAGCACCGGCCAGGTACTGACCATGGGAATGCAGATGGTCTCTCCAGGTACTTCCACTTAGGACATGAAGACGATACTGGTCAAGGCTAGTTTAATGTCCCTGCGTTTGGGGGGGGGGGGTTGTGTAGGAGAGTAGGGTCTGCTATCCTATGGTCACCCCAAATTTTTGCTTTTTGCATCACTGGTTTTTGACATATTGAGGCTGTTGGCTTGCCAATCAGACCCCCAGCCTGCTGTTCTCTCTACTAAATTTACACTATGCACCCTAGGTGCATAACCAATTGGAAGTGGATCACCCTGTGAGCCCCTGTACCAGTGTACACTAGGTACCCAGGGCATTGGTGTATCTAAGGCCTGCCAGGGGCTGCAGCATGTATTATGCCACCCCAGGCTTGGCCTAACAAATTTGACACAACTGGCTGATCACTCAGCTGGGGTAAGTTGGTGTAACCACCTCTTACTTAGGTGTAGTATACCTATATCTAACCTTAAATGGGACACATGTTAACCTATAAGTCACTCCTATGGCAGGCCTTAACAATCCTGAAGGCAGAGTGCTTGGTTCCATGTGAGATGGTGCTCTGGCATGAGCTGAGCCTGTCTGCAGTGGTCGGAACAACTTCCTTCTACTGTTTCCAGATATCGTCATACCATATACTCTTAAGTGCATTATGAACCTCGCGGTTAAATGCTATCTTTGGTTTGGCTTTATCAAGACATGTCGAGTAAGGTGTCATACGAATTGGAATACTAACCCCTCACCAATTCTGGCGACGGGGTTAGCATTCCACCCTTCTAGAGGGACACGACATGTACAGTACCTGAAACCCGGGTAAAATCAGACATAGCCTCAGCTCCACAAAATGGATGCTGCCACCACAGACACAAGTCTGCCCTCCTGCTGCTGGGAGTCCTTCCAGCTTGCGAGGTGTGGACAAAGGGTTTCCTACCAAAGGAGGTGCGTGCACCACCCCAGACAGGATTTTGTGTATTGGTCAGGTAGGGCTTGAAAGGAATCAGACATGCCTGAGGCTCACAAGGAGCCTCGGTGCATATGCCAGTTCAAACCGGTCCTGGGGCACACCAGTCCCGGGCCTGGGGAGAGCTGGACAAAGGATTGGGGGTGTAACCACCCCCCTTCCTGGTCCCACCCTTAGGGAGGGACCTAGCAGGTAGTCCGGCCCCTAGAATCCGAATAAAGGTAGGAGCTGTGTCCTAAGACTTTAGACATCCTGGAATCAACTTAACTACAAGAAGAAGACGGGAACTCCGACGCTCTGCCGCACAGAGGACTGAAGCCAATCTCTCCTGTGGTCAGGGAGTGACCACCTTGCTAACGCAAGCACCATCCAGCGAATCAACGTCTGCTTTGCCGCCGCCTCCCGCCGGAGCCCGAGCCCAGAGACTGACAAGACCTGGACCTCCAGACCTCTCACCGCCCGATCCACAGTCCCTGAAAAGAAGGAACCCGTGGAGGCACCGAGACACGTGGAGCCAGCCATCTTGAAAAGACCACGACAAGCTGCAAGCGCAACAACCGAGGCTCCCTCCAAGTTGTGCTTTGGGATCTGAGAAGCCCAACACCCGAGCAGCATCTGCACCAAAGGTGAGCCCTCCAGCATCTCCACGATCTGCGTGGGGCCCTTCTGCATTTTGCCACTCGACGCGCCTAACCGGTTGCTGGCCCGTTGGCTAGTGGCCATCTTGGCGATGAACTTCAAGAACTACACCACTGGTCTGGTTGCTCCAGACTGGCCCTTGCTCCCCTCCAAAGGAGCAGTCCCTCTGACCTTGCTGGTCAGAACCATCAGCTTATTTCGTTTTCCACAACAATTGCTTTTGCCAAGGCTTGTTTGCTTCGATCAAGTCGCCGACACCGCCGACAGCGAGAGCCTGCGTTGGACAGCTTGTGAACCGACTCCTGGACGTCGTCGACCTTCAGGGACTACGTGGCTGCAGAGACAAGCTACACCTTTCTTCCTGTTTGCACCCGACATCGCCTGGTACCCACCTGGTGCCACGCTGGTCACTGGCTAGTGACTGTGAACACTGTCCCCTCTGCTTACAGGTCTTCTACAACTCCGATCCACTCTGGGATCCACCGCATCTCTTCCGGACCGACCGCCTGCAGCATCTTTGTCTTCAGGCTCCATTGAACAGATAGAAGAAACCCGACGCACTTCGAGACCTATGCACCCGCTTCCTGTGGGTGAGGTAAAGCTGGCACTCCGGTGCCCAAGTGTAGAGTATCATCTCTAGTGTCTGTGTTTCCAATCTTGAGTTCATAGTCCCTCCGGAAGATCCTTTTTGCAGTAACTTTGTAACTTTTACGCACCCATTGAAAACCTATGGGAGCCCGCGTGTGACTATTTGCTCTGCACACGCAACCCGTGGACCTCCTGGTCACTAACTAAAGTTAGCTCCTTGTAGGCCCAGCGATTCTAGAGGCCCTAGGCCTTTTCCATTTTCTGTTCGTGGTACTTATACCACTATTTTAGTATATGGTTCGAGCGGCCACCAGGGCCTATCCATAAAAAGTGCAACTTCTGTGTATTCTAACGTATTCTTGTTTAACGATTTGTGCTCCTGTGCTCATAAAGAGTCTAGGGGATACTTTGAGAAATAAATACATATATATTTTCAATCTATATCTGTGTGGTGTCCTTTCATTGGTATAAAAGGGGGTTACATTTGGTAAAACAGCCTGCTTAACACGTTTCACGAGTTTAGCCTCAAAGACTGCTTAGCCTACGCTACCACTAGGGCAGCTGGTCCGAAAAGGTTGACTTACAACCACACCATAAGGGTTGCTTGGCATGGTACAAGGTGGTCACTTTAACTAGTGAACATCATATACCAGGCCAACTTCTCACACTAGACAACCAGGGAAATCCAGGATAGGGTGATTTGACTGGCTCTCACCAGGTTCTGTTACCCAGAATCCCTTACAAACTTCAAAATTTGTCCAAAAACCCACATTTTCCTCACATTTCTGTGATGGAAAGTTCTGGAATCTGCGTGGATCCCCAAAATTCCACCCACCCCGCATTTCCCAAAGTCTTACAAGAAACATGATACCTCACTTGTGTGGGTAGGCCTAGTGCCCACAACAGGAACAGCCCAAAACACAACGTGGACACACCACATTTTACAGTGAAAACTGACACAATTTTGCAAAGTGCCTTGCTGTAGATTTTGAACCCTAGCTCTGCCGGTACCCAGGGAAACATAGCAAACTTATACATTTTTGAAGACTAAACACCAAGGGAAATCCAGGATGGGGTGACTTGTGTGCTTCTCACCAGGTCTGTTACCCAGAATCCCTTGCCAACCTCAAACTTAGTGTTTTTTTTAAAAACACATTTTCCTCACATTTCTGTGATGTAAAGTTCTGGGATCTGCGTGGATGCACAAAATTCCACCCACCCCGCATTCCCCAAAGTCTTCTGAGAAAAATGGTACCACACTTGTGTGAGTAGGCCTTGTGCCTGTGACAGGAAATGGCCCAAAACGCAGCGTTGACACACCACATTTTCTCTGTGAAAACTGACCCGTTTTTGCAAAGTGCCTAGCTGTAGATTTAGAACCCTAGCTCTGCTGGCACCTGGGAAACACAGCAATCCTACACATTTTTAATAAACTAGACACCCAGGGGAATCCATGATGGGGTAACTTGTCTGGCTCTCACCAGTTTCTGTTACCCAGAATCCCTATCAAACCTCAAACTTTGGACAAAAAAAACACATTTTCCTCACATTTCTATGATGGAAAGATCTGGGATCTGCGTGGATCCACAAAATTCCACCCAGCCCGCATTCCCCAAAGTCTTCAGAGAAAGATGGTACCTCACTTGTATGCGTAGGCTTAGTGCCCGCGAAAGGAATCGGCCCAAAAAGCAACATGGACACACCACATTTTCATTGTGAAAACTGACCCTTTTCTTGCAAAGTGCCAGCTGTAGATTGTGAACCCTAGCTCTGCCAGCACCTAGGGAAACCTAGCAAACCTATACATTTTGTAAAACTAGACAACCAGGGAAATCCAGGATAGGGTGATTTGACTGGCTCTCACCAGGTTCTGTTACCCAGAATCCCTTACAAACTTCAAAATTTGTCCAAAAATCCACATTTTCCTCACATTTCTGTGATGGAAAGTTCTGGAATCTGCGTGGATCCCCAAAATTCCACCCACCCCGCATTTCCCAAAGTCTTACAAGAAACATGATACCTCCCTTGTGTGGGTAGGCCTAGTGCCCACAACAGGAACAGCCCAAAACACAACGTGGACACACCACATTTTACAGTGAAAACTGACACAATTTTGCAAAGTGCCTTGCTGTAGATTTTGAACCCTAGCTCTGCCGGTACCCAGGGAAACATAGCAAACTTATACATTTTTGAAGACTAAACACCAAGGGAAATCCAGGATGGGGTGACTTGTGTGCTTCTCACCAGGTCTGTTACCCAGAATCCCTTGCCAACCTCAAACTTAGTTTTTTTTTAAAAACACATTTTCCTCACATTTCTGTGATGTAAAGTTCTGGGATCTGCGTGGAAGCACAAAATTCCACCCACCCCGCATTCCCCAAAGTCTTCTGAGAAAAATGGTACCACACTTGTGTGAGTAGGCCTTGTGCCTGTGACAGGAAATGGCCCAAAACGCAACGTGGACACACCACATTTTCTCTGCGAAAACTGACCCGTTTTTGCAAAGTGCCTAGCTGTAGATTTAGAACCCTAGCTCTGCTGGCACCTGGGAAACACAGCAATCCTACACATTTTTAATAAACTAGACACCCAGGGGAATCCATGATGGGGTGACTTGTCTGGCTCTCACCAGTTTCTGTTACCCAGAATCCCTATCAAACCTCAAACTTTGTACAAGAAAAACCACATTTTCCTCACATTTCTATGATGGAAAGATCTGGGATCTGCGTGGATCCACAAAATTCCACCCAGCCCGCATTCCCCAAAGTCTTCAGAGAAAGATGGTACCTCACTTGTATGCGTAGGCTTAGTGCCCGCGAAAGGAATCGGCCCAAAAAGCAACATGGACACACCACATTTTCATAGTGAAAACTGACCCTTTTTTTGCAAAGTGCCAGCTGTAGATTGTGAACCCTAGCTCTGCCAGCACCTAGGGAAACCTAGCAAACCTATACATTTTTTAAAACTAGACAACCAGGGAAATCCAGGATAGGGTGATTTGACTGGCTCTCACCAGGTTCTGTTACCCAGAATCCCTTACAAACTTCAAAATTTGTCCAAAAACCCACATTTTCCTCAGATTTCTGTGATGGAAAGTTCTGGAATCTGCGTGGATCCACAAAATTACACCCACCCCGCATTTCCCAAAGTCTTACAAGAAACATGATACCTCACTGGTGTGGGTAGGCCTAGTGCCCACAACAGGAACAGCCCAAAACGCAACGTGGACACACCACATTTTACAGTGAAAACTGACACAATTTTGCAAAGTGCCTAGCTGTAGATTTTGAACCCTAGCTCTGCCGGTACCCAGGGAAACATAGCAAACTTATACATTTTTGAAGACTAAACACCAAGGGAAATCCATGATGGGGTGACTTGTGTGCTTCTCACCAGGTCTGTTACCCAGAATCCCTTGTCAACCTCAAACTTAGTTTTTAAAAAAAACACATTTTCCTCACATTTCTGTGATGTAAAGTTCTGGGATCTGCGTGGATGCACAAAATTCCACCCACCCCGCATTTCCCAAAGTCTTACAAGAAACATGATACCTCACTTGTGTGGGTAGGCCTAGTGCCCACAACAGGAACAGCCCAAAACACAACGTGGACACACCACATTTTACAGTGAAAACTGACACAATTTTGCAAAGTGCCTAGCTGTAGATTTTGAACCCTAGCTCTGCCGGTACCCAGGGAAACATAGCAAACTTATACATTTTTGAAGACTAAACACCAAGGGAAATCCAGGATGGGGTGACTTGTGTGCTTCTCACCAGGTCTGTTACCCAGAATCCCTTGCCAACCTCAAACTTAGATTTTTTGTAAAAACACATTTTCCTCACATTTCTGTGATGTAAAGTTCTGGGATCTGCGTGGATGCACAAAATTCCACCCACCCCGCATTCCCCAAAGTCTTCTGAGAAAAATGGTACCACACTTGTGTGAGTAGGCCTTGTGCCTGTGACAGGAAATGGCCCAAAACGCAACGTGGACACACCACATTTTCTCTGTGAAAACTGACCCGTTTTTGCAAAGTGCCTAGCTGTAGATTTAGAACCCTAGCTCTGCTGGCACCTGGGAAACACAGCAATCCTACACATTTTTAATAAACTAGACACCCAGGGGAATCCATGATGGGGTGACTTGTCTGGCTCTCACCAGTTTCTGTTACCCAGAATCCCTATCAAACCTCAAACTTTGTACAAAAAAAACACATTTTCCTCACATTTCTATGATGGAAAGATCTGGGATCTGCGTGGATCCACAAAATTCCACCCAGCCCGCATTCCCCAAAGTCTTCAGAGAAAGATGGTACCTCACTTGTATGCGTAGGCTTAGTGCCCGCGAAAGGAATCGGCCCAAAAAGCAACATGGACACACCACATTTTCAAAGTGAAAACTGACCCTTTTTTTGCAAAGTGCCAGCTGTAGATTGTGAACCCTAGCTCTGCCAGCACCTAGGGAAACCTAGCAAACCTATACATTTTTGTAAAACTAGACAACCAGGGAAATCCAGGATAGGGTGATTTGACTGGCTCTCACCAGGTTCTGTTACCCAGAATCCCTTACAAACTTCAAAATTTGTACAAAAACCCACATTTTCCTCATATTTCTGTGATGGAAAGTTCTGGAATCTGCGTGGATCCACAAAATTCCACCCACCCCGCATTTCCCAAAGTCTTACAAGAAACATGATACCTCACTTGTGTGGGTAGGCCTAGTGCCCACAACAGGAACAGCCCAAAACACAACGTGGACACACCACATTTTACAGTGAAAACTGACACAATTTTGCAAAGTGCCTAGTTGTAGATTTTGAACCCTAGCTCTGCCGGTACCCAGGGAAACATAGCAAACTTATACATTTTTGAAGACTAAACACCAAGGGAAATCCAGGATGAGGTGACTTGTGTGCTTCTCACCAGGTCTGTTACCCAGAATCCCTTGCCAACCTCAAACTTAGTTTTTTTTTAAAAACCACATTTTCCTCACATTTCTGTGATGTAAAGTTCTGGGATCTGCGTGGATGCACAAAATTCCACCCACCCCGCATTCCCCAAAGTCTTCTGAGAAAAATGGTACCACACTTGTGTGAGTAGGCCTTGTGCCTGTGACAGGAAATGGCCCAAAACGCAACGTGGACACACCACATTTTCTCTGTGAAAACTGACCCGTTTTTGCAAAGTGCCTAGCTGTAGATTTAGAACCCTAGCTCTGCTGGCACCTGGGAAACACAGCAATCCTACACATTTTTAATAAACTAGACACCCAGGGGAATCCATGATGGGGTGACTTGTCTGGCTCTCACCAGTTTCTGTTACCCAGAATCCCTATCAAACCTCAAACTTTGTACAAAAAAAACACATTTTCCTCACATTTCTATGATGGAAAGATCTGGGATCTGCGTGGATCCACAAAATTCCACCCAGCCCGCATTCCCCAAAGTCTTCAGAGAAAGATGGTACCTCACTTGTATGCGTAGGCTTAGTGCCCGCGAAAGGAATCGGCCCAAAAAGCAACATGGACACACCACATTTTCATAGTGAAAACTGACCCTTTTTTTGCAAAGTGCCAGCTGTAGATTGTGAACCCTAGCTCTGCCAGCACCTAGGGAAACCTAGCAAACCTATACATTTTTTAAAACTAGACAACCAGGGAAATCCAGGATAGGGTGATTTGACTGGCTCTCACCAGGTTCTGTTACCCAGAATCCCTTACAAACTTCAAAATTTGTCCAAAAACCCACATTTTCCTCACATTTCTGTGATGGAAAGTTCTGGAATCTGCGTGGATCCACAAAATTCCACCCACCCCGCATTTCCCAAAGTCTTACAAGAAACATGATACCTCACTTGTGTGGGTAGGCCTAGTGCCCACAACAGGAACAGCCCAAAACGCAACGTGGACACACCACATTTTACAGTGAAAACTGACACAATTTTGCAAAGTGCCTAGCTGTAGATTTTGAACCCTAGCTCTGCCGGTACCCAGGGAAACATAGCAAACTTATACGTTTTTGAAGACTAAACACCAAGGGAAATCCAGGATGGGGTGACTTGTGTGCTTCTCACCAGGTCTGTTACCCAGAATCCCTTGCCAACCTCAAACTTAGTTTTTAAAAAAACACACATTTTCCTCACATTTCTGTGATGTAAAGTTCTGGGATCTGCGTGGATGCACAAAATTCCACCCACCCCGCATTCCCCAAAGTCGTCTGAGAAAAATGGTACCACACTTGTGTGAGTAGGCCTTGTGCCTGTGACAGGAAATGGCCCAAAACGCAACGTGGACACACCACATTTTCTCTGTGAAAACTGACCCGTTTTTGCAAATGCCTAGCTGTAGATTTTGAACCCTAGCTCTGCCAGCACCTAGGGAAACCTAGCAAACCTATACATTTTGAAAAACTAGACAACCAGGGAAATCCAGGATAGGGTGATTTGACTGGCTCTCACCAGGTTCTGTTACCGAGAATCCCTTACAAACTTCAAACTTTGTCCAAAAACCCACATTTTCCTCACATTTCTGTGATGGAAAGTTCTGGAATCTGCGTGGATCCACAAAATTCCACCCACCCCGCATTTCCCAAAGTCTTACAAGAAACATGATACCTCACTTGTGTGGGTAGGTCTAGTGCCCACAACAGGAACAGCCCAAAACACAATGTGGACACACCACATTTTACAGTGAAAACTGACACAATTTTGCAAAGTGCCTAGCTGTAGATTTTGAACCCTAGCTCTGCCGGTACCCAGGGAAACATAGCAAACTTATACATTTTTGAAGACTAAACACCAAGGGAAATCCAGGATGGGGTGACTTGTGTGCTTCTCACCAGGTCTGTTACCCAGAATCCCTTGCCAACCTCAAACTTAGTTTTTTTTTAAAAACACATTTTCCTCACATTTCTGTGATGTAAAGTTCTGGGATCTGCGTGGATGCACAAAATTCCACCCACCCCGCATTCCCCAAAGTCTTCTGAGAAAAATGGTACCACACTTGTGTGAGTAGGCCTTGTGCCTGTGACAGGAAATGGCCCAAAATGCAACGTGGACACACCACATTTTCTCTGTGAAAACTGACACAATTTTGCAAAGTGCCTAGCTGTAGATTTTGAACCCTAGCTCTGCCTGTACCCAGGGAAACATAGCAAACGTATACATTTTTGAAGACTAAACTCCAAGGGAAATCCAGGATGGGGTGACTTGTGTGCTTCTCACCAGGTCTGTTACCCAGAATCCCTTGCCAACCTCAAACTTAGTTTTTTTTTAAAAACACATTTTCCTCACATTTCTGTGATGTAAAGTTCTGGGATCTGCGTGGATGCACAAAATTCCACCCACCCCGCATTCCCGAAAGTCTTCTGAGAAAAATGGTACCACACTTGTGTGAGTAGGCCTTGTGCCTGTGACAGGAAATGGCCCAAAACGCAACGTGGACACACCACATTTTCTCTGTGAAAACTGACCCGTTTTTGCAAAGTGCCTAGCTGTAGATTTTGAACCCTAGCTCTGCCAGCACCTAGGGAAACCTAGCAAACCTATACATTTTTAAAAACTAGACAACCAGGGAAATCCAGGATAGGGTGATTTGACTGGCTCTCACCAGGTTCTGTTACCCAGAATCCCTTACAAACTTCAAAATTTGTCCAAAAACCCACATTTTCCTCACATTTCTTTGATGGAAAGTTCTGGAATCTGCGTGGATCCACAAAATTCCACCCACCCCGCATTTCCCAAAGTCTTACACGAAACATGATACCTCACTTGTGTGGGTAGGCCTAGTGCCCACAACCGGAACAGCCTAAAACGCAACGTGGACACACCACATTTTACAGTGAAAACTGACACAATTTTGCAAAGTGCCTTGCTGTAGATTTTGAACCCTAGCTCTGCCGGTACCCAGGGAAACATAGCAAACTTATACATTTTTGAAGACTAAACACCAAGGGAAATCCAGGATGGGGTGACTTGTGTGCTTCTCACCAGGTCTGTTACCCAGAATCCCTTGCCAACCTCAAACTTAGTTTTTTTTTAAAAACACATTTTCCTCACATTTCTGTGATGTAAAGTTCTGGGATCTGCGTGGATGCACAAAATTCCACCCACCCCGCATTCCCCAAAGTCTTCTGAGAAAAATGGTACCACACTTGTGTGAGTAGGCCTTGTGCCTGTGACAGGAAATGGCCCAAAACGCAACGTGGACACACCACATTTTCTCTGTGAAAACTGACCCGTTTTTGCAAAGTGCCTAGCTGTAGATTTTGAACCCTAGCTCTGCTGGCACCTGGGAAACACAGCAATCCTACACATTTTTAATAAACTAGACACCCAGGGGAATCCATGATGGGGTGACTTGTCTGGCTCTCACCAGTTTCTGTTACCCAGAATCCCTATCAAACCTCAAACTTTGTACAAAAAAACACATTTTCCTCACATTTCTATGATGGAAAGATCTGGGATCTGCGTGGATCCACAAAATTCCACCCAGCCCGCATTCCCCAAAGTATTCAGAGAAAGATGGTACCTCACTTGTATGCGTAGGCTTAGTGCCCGCGAAAGGAATCGGCCCAAAAAGCAACGTGGACACACCACATTTTCATATGAAAACTGACCCTTTTTTTGCAAAGTGCCAGCTGTAGATTGTGAACCCTAGCTCTGCCAGCACCTAGGGAAACCTAGCAAACCTATACATTTTTTAAAACTAGACAACCAGGGAAATCCAGGATAGGGTGATTTGACTGGCTCTCACCAGGTTCTGTTACCCAGAATCCCTTACAAACTTCAAAATTTGTCCAAAAACCCACATTTTCCTCATATTTCTGTGATGGAAAGTTCTGGAATCTGCGTGGATCCACAAAATTCCACCCACCCCGCATTTCCCAAAGTCTTACAAGAAATATGATACCTCACTTGTGTGGGTAGGAATAGTGCCCACAACAGGAACAGCCCAAAACGCAACGTGGACACACCACATTTTACAGTGAAAACTGACCCTTTTTTTGCAAAGTGCCAGCTGTAGATTGTGAACCCTAGCTCTGCCAGCACCTAGGGAAACCTAGCAAACCTATACATTTTTTAAAACTAGACAACCAGGGAAATCCAGGATAGGGTGATGTGACTGGCTCTCACCAGGTTCTGTTACCCAGAATCCCTTACAAACTTCAAAATTTGTCCAAAAACCCACATTTTCCTCACATTTCTGTGATGGAAAGTTCTGGAATCTGCGTGGATCCACAAAATTCCACCCACCCCGCATTTCCCAAAGTCTTACAAGAAATATGATACCTCACTTGTGTGGGTAGGCATAGTGCCCGCAACAGGGACAGCCCAAAATGCAACGTGGACACACCACAATCAACAGTGAAAACTGACACAATTTTGCAAAGTGCCTAGCTGTAGATTTTGAACCCTAGCTCTGCCGGCACCCAGGGAAACTTAGCAAACCTATACATTTTTGAAAACTAAACACCCAGGGAAATCCAGGATAGGGTGACTTGTCTGGCTCTCACCAGGTTCTGCTACCTAGAATCCCTTACAAACCTCAAATCTGTCAAGAAAACATATTTTCCTCACATTTCTGTGGTAAAAAGTTCTGGAATTTGTGTGGTTCCACAAAATTCCACCCACCCCACATTCCCCAAGAAAAATCGTACCTCACTTGTGTGGGTGGGTCAAGTACCGGCGACAGGCAAGGGTCCAAAACCTATTGAGGCGACTTCAAAATTACCTATCACAAAACAAGCTGGTTTTGCAAGGGAGGTCCCATGAGATATTTGCTCCGAGCTCGGCGACCATCTTGGAAAACCTACCAAACCCACACATTTCTGAAAACTAGACACCCGGGGGAGTCCAGCAAGGTATGGTTTGCATGGGTCCCCCCACATTTCCCTACCCAGAATCCCCTGCAAACCTCACATTTAGGTGAAAAAAAATCACTTTTGTCTCAAATTTCTGAGTGGGAAAGTTCTGGAATCTGCGTGGATCCACAAATGTCTTCTTCACAGCATTCCCCCAGATCTCCCGATAAAAATGGTACCTCATTCACGTGGGTGGGTCGAGTACCATTTCACTTGGGACACTAAGGAGTACGCTGTGGGGGAGGACATTTGTGCCGCCACGGTGATTCCACACATAAATATGTGGAAAATGTGTTTTTTCAGCTAAATTTGAGGTTTGCAGGGGATTCTGGGTAGGGAAACGTTGGGGGACCCACGCAAGCCATACCTCATTGTACTCCCCAGAGTGTCTTGTTTTCAGAAATGTGTGGGTTTGGTAGGTTTCCTTAGATGGCGGCGAGCCCGGGGCCAAAATCCCCGGTGCCCCCCCAAAACCAGGTAGTTTTGTTATTGGTAATTTTGAAGTCTCCACAGTACGATTTGGGCCATTTCCTGTTGCAGCCACTAAGCCTACTCACACAAGTGAGATACCATTTTTATCAGGAGACCTGGGGGACCGCTGGGTGGTAGGACATTTGTGTCAGCCCAGTGATCCTACCAATTTCCCACACAGAATGTGAGAAAAAATAGATTTTTCCAACAAATTTGAGTTTTGCAGGGAATTCTGGGTAGAGAAATGTTGGGGGACCCACGCAATCCATACCTTGCTGGACTCCCCAGGGTGTCCAGTTTTCATAAATGTGTGGGTTAGGTAGGTTTCTCTAGATAGCTGCCAAGCACGGGGCCAAAAACACATGGGACCCCCCTTGCAAAACCAGGTTGTTTTGTGATAGGTAATTTTGAAGTCGCCTCAATAGGTTTTGGGCCCCTGCCTGTCGTGTGTACTTGACCCACCCACACAAGGGAAGTACCATTTTTCTCGGAAGACTTCAGGGAATGCGGGCTAGGTGGAATTTTGTGGATCCACACAGATTCCAGAACTTTCCACCACAGAAATGTGAGGAAAATTTGTTTTTTTGACAAATTTTAAGGTTTGCAAGGGATTCTTGGTACCAGAACCTGGTAAGAGCCAGACAAGTCACCCCTTCCTGGATTCTCCTGGGTGTCTAGTTTAAAAAAATATATAGATTGGCTAGGTTTCCCTAGGTGCCGGCAGAGCTAGGGTTCAAAATCTACAGCTAGGCACTTTGCAAAGAAAGGGCCCGTTTTCACTGTGAAAATGTGGTGTGTCCATGTTGCGGTTTGGGCCGTTTCCTGCTGCGGACACTAGGCCTACCCACAGAAGTGAGGTACCATTTTTCTCAGAAGACTTTGGGCAATGCGGGGTGGGTGAAGTTTTGTGGATCCATGCAGATTCCAGAACTTTACACCACAGAAATGTGCGGAAAATATCATTTTGGGACAAATTTTGAGGTTTGCAAGGGATTCTGGGTAATAGAACCTAGTGAGAGCCAGATAAGTCACCCCATCCTAGATTTCCCTGGGTATCTAGTTTTCAAAAATGTATAGGTTTGCTAGTTTTCCCTAGGTGCCGGCAGAGCTAGGGTTCAAAATCTACAGCTAGGCACTTTGCAAAATAGTGTCAGTTTTCACTGAAAAATGTGGTGTATCCACATTGCGTTTTGGGCCATTTCCTGGCCTACCCACACAAGTGAGGTACCATTTTTCTCAGAACACTTTGGGGAATGCGGGGTGGGTGGAGTGTTGGGGATCCACACAGATTCCAGAACTATCCACCACAGAAATGTGAAGGAAATTTGTTTTTTTTGACAAATTTTGAGGTTTGCAAGGGATTCTGGGTAACAGAACCTGGTGAAAGCTAGTCAAGTCACCCCATCCTGGACGCCCCTTGGTGTCTAGTTTTCAACAATGCATAGGTTTGCTAGGTTTCCCTATATTCCGGCAGAGCTAGGGGACAAAATCTACAGCTAGACACTTTGCAAAAAAAGGGTACATTTTCAATGTGAAAATGTGGTGTGTCCATGGTGCATTTTGGTCCATTTCCTGTCACGGGCACTAGGTCAACCCACACAAGTGAGGTACCTTTTTTATCGGAAGACATTGGGGAATGCCGAGTGGGTGGAATCTTGTGAATGCACACAGATTCCAGAATGTTCCACCACAGAAATGTGAGAAAAATTTATTTTTGGGGACAAATTTCTAGGTTTGCAAGTGATTCTGGGTAACAGAACCTAGTGAGAGCCAGTCAAGTCACCCCATCCTGGATTCCCCTGGGTGTCTAGTTTTAAAAAATGTATAGGTTTGCTAGGCCCTAGGTGCCGGTAGAGCTAGGGTTCAAAATCTACAGCTAGGCACTTTGCAAAGAAATGGTCCGTTTTCACGGTGAAAAGTGGTGAGTCCACGTTGATATTTGGGCCGTTTCCTGTTGCGGGCACTAGGCCTACCCACACAAGTGAGGTACCATTTTTCTTGGAACACTTTGAGGAACGCGGGGTGGGTGGAATTTCGTGGATCCACACAGATTCCAGAACTTTCCACCACAGAAATATGAGGAAATGTGTTTTTTTGACAAATGTTTAGGTTTGCAAGGGATTCTGGGTAACAGAACCTGGTGAGAGCCAGTCAAGTCACCCCATCCTAGATTCCAAAGGGGTATCAAGTTCTAAAAAAAGAATAGGTTTGCTAGGTTTCCCTAGGTGCCGGCGGAGCTAGGGTTCAAAATCTAAAGTTAGGTAGTTTGCAAAAAGAGGGTCAGTTTTCACAGTGAAAATGTGGTGTGTCCACATTACGTTTTGGGCCGTTTCCTGTTGTGGGCACTAGGCCTCCCCACACAAGTGAGGTATCACTTTTCTTGGAACACTTTGGGGAATGCGGGGTGGATGGAATTTTGTGGATCCACCCAGATTCCAGAACTTTTCACCACAGAAATGTGAAGAAAATGTTTTTTTTGGGACTAATTTTAAGGTTTGCAAGGGATTCTGGGCAACAGAACCTTGTGAGAGCTAGTCAAGTCACCCCATCCTGGACTCCCCTAGGTGTCTAGTTTTCAACAATGTATAGGTTTACTAGGTTTCCCTAGGTGCAGGCAGAGTTTGGGTTCAAAATCTACAGCTAGGCATTTTGCAATAAAAGGGTCAATTTTCACTGTGAAAATGTGGTGCGTCCACATTGCGTTTGGGCCGTTTCCTGTCGCGGGTACTAGGCCTACTCACACAAGTGAGGTCCCATTTTTCTCAGAAGATGTTGGGGAACGCTGAGTGGGTGGAACTTTGTGGATCCACGCAGATTCCAGAACTTTCCACCACAGAAATGTGAGAAAAATGTGTTTTTTTGCGGAAATATTTAGGTTTGCAGGGGATTCTGGGCAACAGAACCTGGTGAGAGCCAGTCAAGTCATCCCATTCTGGATTTCCCTAGGTGTTTAGTTTTAAAAAATGTATAGGTTTCCTCGGTTTCCCTAGGTGCCGGCAGAGCTAGGGTTCAAAATCTACAGCTAGGCACTTTAAAAATAGTGTCAGTTTTCACTGTAAAATGTGGTGTGTCCATATTGCGTTTTGGGCCGTTTCCTGCCACGGGCATCTGGCCTACCCACACAATTGAAGTATCATTTTCTCTGAAGACTTCGGGGAATGCGCGGTGGGTAGAATTTTGTGGATCCGCGCAGATTCCAGAACTTTCCACCACAGAAATGTGAGGAAAATATGCTTTTTTGAAACATTTTGAGGTTTGCAAGGGATTCTTGTTAACAGAACCTGGTGAGAGCCAGTCAAGTCACCCCATCCTAGTTCCCCCTGGGTGTCTAGTCTTAAAAATGTATAGGTTTGCTATGATTTCATAGGTGCCGGCAGAGCTAGGGTTCAAAATCTACAGCTAGGTAGTTTGCAAAGAAAGGGTTAGTTTTCACTGTGAAAATGTGGTGTGTCCACATTGCGTTTTGGGCCATTTCCTGTCGCGGGCACTAGGCTAACCCACATAAGTGAGGTACCATTTTTCTCGGACGACTTCGGGGGAACGCGGGGAGGGTGGGATTTTGTGGATCCACGCAGATTCCAGAACTTTCCACCACAGAAATGTGAAGAAAATTATTTTTTGGGGACAAATTTTGAGGTTTGCAAGGAATTCTGGGTAACAGAAGCTAGTGAGAGCTAGTCAAGTCACCCAATCCTGGACTCCCCTACATGTCTAGTTTTCAACAATGTATAGGTTTGCTTGGTTTCCCTAGGTGCCGGGAGAGCTATGGTTCAAAATCTACAGCTAGGCACTTTGCCAAAAAAGGTTACGTTTTCACTGTGAAAATGTGGTGTGTCCACGTTGCATTTTGGTCCGTTTACTGTCGCGGGCACTAAGCCTACCCACACAAGTGAGGTACCTTTTTTGGTCGGAATACATTGGGGTATGCCGAGTGGGTGGAATTTTGTGGATCCACGCAGATTCCAGAATTTTCCACCACAGAAATGTGAGGAAAATGTGTGTTGTTGGACAAATGTTTAGGTTTGCAAGGGATTCTGGGTAACAGAACCCGGTGAGAGCCAGTCAAGACACCCCATCCCAGATTCCCTGGGTATCTAGTTTTAAAAATGTATAGGTTTGCTATGTTTCCCTAGGTGCCGGCAGAGCTAGGGTTCAAAATCTACAGCTAGGCACTTAGCAAAGAAAGGGTCCGTTTTCACAGTGAAAATGTGGTGTGTCCAAATGGCGTTTTGGGCCGTTTCTTGTTGCGGGCACTAGGCCTACCCACACAAGTGAGGTACCATATTTCTTGGAAGATGTTGGGGAACGCTGAGTGGGTGTAATTTTGTGGATCCCTGCAGATTCCAGAACTTTCCACCACAGAAATGTGAGGAAAATTTGTTCTTTTGACAATTTTTTGGTTTGCAAGGGATTCTGGGTAACAGAACCAGGTGCGAGCCAGTCAAGTCACCCCATCCTGGATTCCCCTGGGTGTTTAGTTTTGAAAAATGTACAAGTTTGCTAGGTTTCCTTAGGTGCCGGCAGAGCTAGCGTTCAAAATCTACAGCTAGGCACTTTACAAAAGAGTGTCAGTTTGCACTGTAAAATGTGGTGTGTCCACATTGCGTTTTGGGCCGTTTCCTGTTGCGGTCACCTGGCCTACCCACACAAGTGAGGTACCATTTTTCTTGGAACACTTCGAGAAATGCGGGGTGGGTGGAATTTTGTGGATCCACCCAGATTCTAGATCTTTTCACCACAGAAATGTGAAGAAACTGTGTTTTTTGGGACACATTTTGAGGTTTGCAAGGGATTCTTGGCAACAGAACCTGGTGAGAGCTAGTCAAGTCACCCCATCCTGAACTCTCCTAGGTGCCTAGTTTACAACAATGTATAGGTTTGCTAGGATTACCTAGGAGTCGGCAGAGCTAGGGTTCAAAATCTACAGCTAGGCACTTTGCAAAAAAAGGGTACGTTTTCACTGTGAATGTGTGGTGAGTCTACTTTGCATTTTGGGCCGTTTCCTGTCGTGGGAACTAGGCCTGCCCACACAAGTGAGGTACCATTTTTCTCTGAAGAGTTTGGGGAATGCGGGGTGGGTGGAATTTCGTAGATCCACGCAGATTCCAGAACTTTCCACCACAGAAATGTGAGGAAAATTTGTTTTTTTGACAAATATTTAGGTTTGCAAGGGATTCTGGGTAACAGAACCTGGTGAGAGCCAGTCAAGTCACCCCATCCTGACTTCCCCTGTGTGTCTAGTTTTCAAAAATGTGTAGGTGTGCTAGTTTCCCCTAGGTGCAGGGAAAGTTAGTGTGAGAAGTTGGCCTGGTATATGATGCTCACTAGTTAAAGTGATCACCTTGTACCATGCCAAGCAACCCTTATGGTGTGGTTGTAAGTCAACCTTTTCGGATTAGCTGCCCTAGTGGTAGCGTAGGCTAAGCAGTCTTTGAGGCTAAACTCGTGAAGCGTGTTAAGCAGGCTGTTATACCAAATGTAACCCCCCTTTATACCAATGAAAGGACACCACACAGATATATATTGAAAATATATATGTATTTATTTCTCAAAGTAACCCCTAGTCTCTTTATGAGCACAGGAGCACAAATCGTCAAACAAGATTACAATAGAATACACAGAAGTTGCACTTTATATGGATAGGCCCTGGTGGCCGCTCAAACCATATACTAAAATAGTGGTATAAGTACCACGAACAGAAAAGGGAAAAGGCCTAGGGCCTCTAGAATCGCTGGGCCTACAAGGAGCTAACTTTAGTTAGTGACCAGGAGGTCCACGGGTTGCGTGTGCAGAGCAAATAGTCACACGCGTGCTCCCATAGGTTTTCAATGGGTGCGTAAAAGTTACAAAGTTACTGCAAAAAGGATCTTCCGGATGGACTATGAACTCAAGATTGGAAACACAGACACTAGAGATGTTACTCTACACTGGGGCACCGGAGTGCCAGCTTTACCTCACCCACAGGAAGCGGGTGCATAGGTGTTGAAGTGCGTCGGGTTTCTTCTATCTGTTCAGTGGAGCCTGAAGACAAAGATGCTGCAGGCGGTCGGTCCGGAAGAGATGCGGTGGATCCAAGAGTGGATCGGACTTGTAGAAGACCTGTAAGCAGAGGGGACAGTGTTCACAGTCACTAGCCAGTGACCAGCGTGGCACCAGGTGGGTACCAGGCGATGTCGGGTGCAAACAGGAAGAAAGGTGTAGCTTGTCTCTGCAGCCACGTGGTCCCTGAAGGTCAACGACGTCCAGGAGTCGGTTCACGAGCTGTCCCGCGCAGGCTCTCGCTGTCGGCGGTGTCGGCGACTTGATCGAAGCAAACAAGCCTTGGCAAAAGCAATTGTTGTGGAAGCCGAAATAAGCTGATGGTTCTGACCAGCAAGGTCAGAGGGACTGCTCCTTTGGAGGGGAGCAAGGGCCAGTCTGGAGCAACCAGACCAGCGGTGTATTTCTTGAAGTTCGTCGCCAAGATGGCCACTAGCCAGCGGGCCAGCAACCGGTTAGGCGCATCGAGTGGCAAAATGCAGAAGGGCCCCACGCAGATCGTGGAGATGCTGGAGGGCTCACCTTTGGTGCAGATGCTGCTCGAGGGTTGGGCTTCTCAGATCCCAAAGCACAACTTGGAGGGAGCCTCGGTTGTTGCACTTGCAGCTTGTCGTGGTCGTTTCAAGATGGCTGGCTCCACGTGTCTCATTGCCTCCACGGGTCTCTCTTTTTCAGGGACTGTGGATCGGGCGGTGAGAGGTCTGGAGGTCCAGGTCTTGTCAGTCTCTGGGCTCGGGCTCCGGCGGGAGGCGGCGGCAAAGCAGACGTTGATTCGCTGGATGGTGCTTGCGTTAGCAAGGTGGTCACTCCCTGACCACAGGGGAGATTGGCTTCAGTCCTCTGTGCGGCAGAGCGTCGAAGTTCCCGTCTTCTTCTTAGTTTCAAGTTGATTCCAGGATGTCTAAAGTCTTAGGACACAGCTCCTACCTTTATTCGGATTCTAGGGGCCGGACTACCTGCTAGGTCCCTCCCTAAGGGTGGGACCAGGAAGGGGGGTGGTTACACCCCCAATCCTTTGTCCAGCTCGCCCCAGGCCCGGGACTGGTGTGCCCCAGGACCGGTTTGAACTGGCATATGCACCGAGGCTCCTTGTGAGCCTCAGGCATGTCTGGTTCTATTCAAGCCCTACCTGACCAATACACAAAATACTGTCCGGGGTGGTGCACGCACCTCCCCTGGCAGGAAACCCTTTGTCCACACCTCCCAAGCTGGAAGGACTCCCAGCAGCAGGAGGGCAGACTTGTGTCTGTGGTGGCAGCATCCATTTTGTGGAGCTGAGGCTATGTCTGATTTTACCCGGGTTTCAGGTACTGTACATGTCGTGTCCCTCTAGAAGGGTGGAATGCTAACCCCGTCGCCAGAATTGGCAAGGGGTTAGTATTCCAATTCGTATGACACCTTACTCGACATGTTTTGATAAAGCCAAACCAAAGTTAGCATTTAACGGCGAGGTTCATAATGCACTTAAGAGTATATGGTATGACGATATCTGGAAACAGTAGAAGGAAGTTGTTCCGACCACTGCAGACAGGCTCAGCTCATGCCAGAGCACCATCTCACATGGAACCAAGCACTCTGCCTTCAGGATTGTTAAGGCCTGCCATAGGAGTGACTTATAGGTTAACATGTGTCCCATTTAAGGTTAGGTATAGGTATACTACACCTAAGTAAGAGGTGGTTACACCAACTTACCCCAGCTGAGTGATCAGCCAGTTGTGTCAAATTTGTTAGGCCAAGCCTGGGGTGGCATAATACATGCTTCAGCCCCTGGCAGGCCTTGGATACACCAATGCCCTGGGTACCTAGTGTACACTGGTACAGGGGCTCACAGGGTGATCCACTTCCAATTGGTTATGCACCTAGGGTGCATAGTGTAAATTTAGTAGAGAGAACAGCAGGCTGGGGGTCTGATTGGCAGGCCCACAGCCTCAATATGTCAAAAACCAGTGAAGCAAAAAGCAAAAATTTGGGGTGACCATAGGATAGCAGACCCTACTCTCCTACAGTTAGGGTTCAAAATCTGCAGCTAGGTACTTTGCAAATAAAGGGTCCGTTTTCACTGTGAAAATGTGGTGTGCCCAAGTTGTGTTTTGGGCCGTTTCCTGTCGCAGGCACTAGGCCTACCCACCCAAGTGAGGTACCATTTTTCTCAGAAGACTTTGGGAAACACGGGGTAGGTAGAATTGTGTGGATCCACGCAGATTCATAACTTTTCACAACAGAAATCTGAGGAAAATGTGTTTATTTGGACAAATTTGTAGGTTTGCAAGGGATTCTGGGTAATAGAACCTGCTGAGAGCCAATCAAGTCACCCCTTCCTGGATTCCCCTGGGTGTCTAGTAAAAAATGTATAGGTTTGCTAGGTTTCCCTAAGTGCCGGCAGAGCTAGGGTTCAAAATCTACAGCTTGGTACTTTGCAAAAATAGGGTCCGTTTTCACTGTGAAAATGTGATGTTTCCACGTTGCGTTTTGGGCCATTTCCTGTCGCGGCACTAGGCCTACCCACACAAGTGAGGTACAACTTTTCTCAGACGACTTTGGGGAATTCAGGGATGGGTGAGATTTTGTGGATCCACGCAGATTCCAGAACTTTCCGCCACAGAAATGTGAGAAAAATGTGGGTTTTTTTGCAAATGTTTAGGTTTGCAAAGGATTCTGGGTAACAGAACCTGGTGAGAGCCAGACACGTCACCCTATCCTGGATTTCCCTGGGTGTTCAGTTAAAAAAAAAATGTATAGGTTTGCTATGTTTCCTTAGGCGCTGACAGAGTTAGGGTTCAAAATCTAGAGCTAGGCACTTTGCAAAAAAAGGGTCAGTTTTCACTGTGAAAATGTGGTGTGTCCATGTTGCGGTTTGGGCTGTTTGCTGTCGCAGGTCCTAGGCCTACCCACACAAGTGAGGTACCATTTTTCTTGGAAGACTTAGGGGAACACGAGGTGGGTGGAATTTTGTGAATCCACACAGATTCCAGAACTTTCCACCACAGAAATGTGAGGAAAATGAGTTTTTGACAGAGTTTTAGGTTTGCAAGGGATTCTGGGTAACAGAACCTGGTGAGAGCCAGTTAAGTCACCCCATCCTGGATTTCCCTGGGTGTCCAGTTTTCAAAAAAGTATAGGTTTGCTAGGTTTCGCCAGGTGCCAGCAGAGCTAGGGTTCAAAATCTACAGCTAGGCACTTTGCAAAAAAAGAGTCAGCTTTCACTGTGAAAATGTAGTGTGTCCACGTTGCGTTTTGGGCGGTTTCCTGTCGCAGGCACTAGGCCTACCCACACAAGTGAGGTACCATTGTTATCAGGAGACTTAGGGTAACACAGAATTGTAGAGCAACTGTTATTACCTATTGACTTTCGATGCATTTCTGCCTTCCAAATGAAAGACAATGTGTAAAAAAGAAGTCATTTTGAAAAATGACCAATAATTCTCATGCTAGTATGAGGACTCACAATTTGGGAAATTTGCAAATATCTACTGTTTATAAACTTTAATATTTTGTTCCAATTTCAGAAATACATAGGTGTATTTAATACCAATTTTACCATGTATATTGTTTCCCTAATTAATTGCTATATACCCTGTACATAATAAAAAAACATCGCAAGACGCTGCTAGGTTATTGGCTCTGGGTTCGTCGGGTTCTTGGTGAACCTACAAGTCCTATATATCCCTACAACCAGAAAGGTCCAGCAGATGTAACGGTATATTGCTTTCAAACAGCTGTCATAATTAGAAGAAGTTACAGGTGAAAACGTTGACACAAATGGCTGTTTTTTTCAACGAATTTTCAATTTTTCGTATATTCAACTGTTAGTTTCTATAAAGAAACCTTGAAGGATCTACACAAATGACCCCTAGCTGATTTCAGAATGTTGTCTACTTTTTAAAAATATATAGCTTTCCATTTCTATTATTAACTGGAAGGAGGTTGAAAGCACAAAACATAGCAAAAATAGGCTATGTCCCAGAAAAATGCCAAAACTGTGTAAACAATTTTGGTTTTCTGACAAAAGTCTGCTTGTTCCTGAAAGCTGGGAAGATGGTGATTTCAACACCACAACCCCTCTGTTGATACCATTTGCAGGTAAAAAACCAGATGCTTTCATCTGTAGCCCTTTTTCCCCCAAAACCCCAACATTTAGCTGTATTTTGGCTAAATTCTGGGTCCCCTGCAGGGGAATCCACAAACCCTGGGTACCTTTAGAATCACCATGATGTTGGAAGAAAGGGACACAAATTTGGCGTGGATACCTTATGTGGTCAAAAAGTTACAGGGGCCTAAGCCCGAACTACCCCAAATAGCCAAAAAAAGGCTTAGCACGGGGGGGAAGGCCTAGCAGCGAAGTGGTTCATTTCAAGCACTGCTCATTTCAAGTACTGCTTTAGACCATAAACAATGTATTCACTTATAGCTTTACATTGACCATAATACACTGATAATATTTTAATGTGTGGTATTGCCAGAGCATTTTTTCCCTGTCATTATCACTTTATAAAGAATTACAATCAGTATGGACGAATGGTATGTTCCCATGGGTATATTTAACATAGGTTTGATGGAGCAAGGTTTCTCAGCAAAAGAAACTTGCTCGTATGCAATCCTCTTGAATAACCTGTAATATTATAACCAATCTGTCTGTGAATACCAATTTTGCACCACATTTTACATAATCATATCTAGGGGAAGCTTTTCTATGTGCTGTCTTAATAAGTAACCCGAGTGTCCTAAAATGGCCACTAAAACACGGGAATTCTTCTGCGCATGCGTCTACTACATCTACGTAGTATGATGTTTTCTGTCGCTTGCGGGTAAAACTTTGCAGCTGCGCAGTAGCTTCTAAAATGGCAGCTGAAACTAACCCATGCAAGTTCTACTAAGCTATTAATGCAAAAGATTTAGTAAGTAAATGGGTTAGAGTAGAAGTAAGTGGTATACCGTGAATTCATTTAAGTTTGTATTCTAATGTGTTCTTCTTTGACTTTATTAATAGTTCCCATTTGGGCATTGGAGGATGACCGAGTCTCTGTTTCCATGTGACTTCTACACATGCGCTGTTTGCTCTGAACAAGTGAACTAACTTGATTGACTGCCAAACTCAAGCCCAGCAAGGGCATGGGAACCCAACTTTTGACCCTACAAGAGGAAGGAGAAGAAACATTGTAAAAAGAGACTTACTGATCCACATATGAAATATCTGTGGGAACAAAGCTTGTGGGTATTAAAATTAAGGGGCGGGGAATTAGACAATAGATTAAAGAAAACTATTGCACTTGGTATGGTGTGATGTCCTCACCCCACTGCTTGGCCCAATCAAAATTGCGGGTGAACATGAAATTGAAACATTTGGGGGTGGATCATACACTTGAATTTGGTATAACAGAGGTAAGTTATAGTTAGTTAGACACACTTGTCACTTGATGCTGAGATGCTGATGCTACGCTGAGATGCTGCCCGATTTTGCTGCAATCTGACTGAAGAATCCAACACTAGGGAAATTTCGCGGAACAACCGAGGAGGCACATCTAGGAAGGGGTCCGGACGAGCCAGAGCCAGAGAGAGTAGCACCAGAGAGGGGTGTAACGCTGGTGTTACACTAGAAGAGGTCACCTTTCCCTGTCCTGAATCTGTCCTGAATCCTTGACTCTCTGATGTCGGGGTCCTCACACCATTCTAGGTCAATATATCTGTAGGGTAAATGCTCCGTACTTGCTCTCTGTCCTTTCTCTCCCCAGGTGCCATCATTGCAAGAATTTATTAATGCAAACTGATTATAAGCTAATTGTACTATTTTCCTGATAGAGATTTCTGGTATACTCATGTGTATTTTGATTTGACTCGGATTTGGTGGACTGACTGTACCCCAACCAGGGGGCCAGTGTGGGTTTCGGGTGCAATAATGGAGGGTCCAAACTATCAACTTCACATAAAGGACCATTAGGATACAATCGAGTAGGTAGCTATATGGGCCTTAGTCGAGAGACCACAAACTCTACATCTCTGGAAACCCAACCATTATATGTTAATCTGGACTCTAGTGATCTATTCCCAGTCGAAAAAACACCCGACCCAAGCGTTGTTCCGGTAGGAGAAGCTATGACTCAAGGGAGCATTGGGGAAGGGGCAGGGATTCTTAGCTCCCCCCGGGATACTTCTTGTCCTTTACTCAGAATACTGTCTTGGAATGTAGCGGGGCTGCCTAATAAAGTGATGTGCCCGGAATGGGGGTCCTTTATTGATAAGAGCGACGTATGCCTCTTCCAGGAGACATGGGCCCGAGATAACCAGCTACGTAGGGGCTTTGCTTCTTTTAGTGTGCCGGCAAGTTAGGGAGGGAAGGGGCGTCCGTCAGGGGGCCTCATCATCTGGGTGGGTTCACATTTGGGTTGTAGGGCTACACCAATGACCACTCATTCTCAAGATATACAATGTGTTGTGCTTGAATGGCCTAACTTATCTAAACTTGCTCTTGTTAATGTATATGCACGGCCAGTTAGTGGAGCTAAGGAATCTCCAACCATTGAGGAATTGTCGTCTTTTTTACACACTATTCTTAGTGATGTACACCTCGTGGTGGGGGGTGACTTGAACTGCCATTATGAGCCACTGGCCGGTCTAAGGGATGGTGTCTCAATGGCAGAGGATGACCATTGGGCAATTCCGTTACCCCAGGCCCCAGCATCGGGGTCATGGTCTCCCCTAGCCATTCAAATTACTTCCCTAACCCTGAATCACTCAATCAGGGCTTACAATGGCCGCACGTCTTC
The DNA here is from genome assembly GCF_964204655.1 of Triturus cristatus. Classification (NCBI taxonomy): domain Eukaryota; kingdom Metazoa; phylum Chordata; class Amphibia; order Caudata; family Salamandridae; genus Triturus; species Triturus cristatus. Next base: position 265,986,112 of record NC_140595.1, on the reverse strand, counting down.
GGACATGCCAGCAAAGTGTACATTTAACAAAGTGGGCCACGAGTCTCGCCTGGACTACATCCTGTCTGAAACAAGGCTGTGGCCCAGGGATATCGACTTTGCTGTTTCCCCCAGAATCGAGAGCGATCACAACGCCCTGATTCAGGAGTTAAGCTTGGCTGGTTTTCAGAACGAAACTCGCACGAGCCCTGTGGACTTAGGCACTAGGCTGACCATTTCTAACAACAGGCGCAGAGTCAGGTGGGATAATTTGGTAGCCCACCCGGAAGAACTATACAATCTATATCTAGGGATAGTTCCTGTATTTGATGAGGTAAGCGCCCTAATTGCTCAACCTTGCCCCATTGATAACCACCTTAAACTACAGGCACTCCATGTTGCCCTAGTAAGTACCCTGGCTGAAGTGTTGAACCCTCCGGCACCTAGACGGACCAAGAGGGCTTATCCGTCCTCCTGGTACAATGCCTCCTGTAGAAAGTCTAAATCAAAGCTTATACAGGCACTCAAGCAGAATAGCAATAAACTCTTAATAAAAGAAAGGAGAGTTGAATATAGACGACTGCTTGAGTGTGCAAAGACTGAGTGGGACCATGACAAATGGACAAATTTGACAGTTGCCCTCGCAACTAGAAACCACCGAGAATTTTGGTCCATTGTCAACACTGGCTCTGGGGAGCCGGTGTCGGCAATCGAACCTAATATAGCAGCGGAGGTTTGGAAGGAGCATTTCCGGAGCATGTACAGTTCAGTTGAGGGCTTTGAATCTGGGGGGACTGATAGGAACATGTTTATATCTACCTCATCCGAGGCGGTGTTAGAATTTACAGTAGAAGAGGTTCATGAAGCAATTGGTAAAGTTATACCTGGTAAAGCTCCGGGATTGGACAAACTCCCGGGTGACCTCTTTAGACACGAACCAAGGATATGGGCCCCATATTTGTGCATTTTGTACAATGCCATCCTGAGAGGCATGGAGGTGCCCTGTACTTGGCTGGGCGCAGATATAGTACCTATATTTAAGAGGGGCTCTCCTCTGCTCCCAGCCAACTACAGGCCCATCAGCCTTATAGATGTCCAGCAAAAGGTCTTTGCGAGGTTAATTTTAATTCATCTGCAGGATTGGATTGATGAGCATTCGGTAATGAGCCCATTCCAGGTGGGATTTAGGAAAAACACGTCCACCATGGATCAGATCTTCCGTCTATCTCTCTTATTCTGGAAGACAGTTACGCTGGAGGGCGGCAGCCTCTACATGGTGTTTGTGGACCTACGCGCCGCCTTCGATCTGGTCCCATGCCAGAATTTGTGGTCCATGCTCCATGAGTTGGGTATACCGCATCATCTTCTGCGCATTCTGATGAGGCTCCATGAAGCATATTTTGCCTGGGTAAGGTGCGGGAAGGATGGAGCCTTGACAACACGATTCCCCGTTGACAGGGGGGTAAGGCAGGGGTGCGTTCTGGCACCGACCCTGTTCTGCCTCTATGTCAACGGAGTGATCACTCATTTGAATACGGTTCGAAACACTGATGCCCCAAAGCTGGCGGGAAATCGGGTGCCTGCAATTATGTTTGCAGACGACACCCTCCTGCTCTCAAAATCCCCAATGGGGATTCAACGCATACTGGACGGATTTGAGTCCTTTTGCCTTGAGCGGGGATTGGAGATCAATGCACTAAAAACTAAATTTATGATTTTCAATCCACCAGCGACCACTCGCCCCAGTCCAAAAATAGGCAGTACAAGACTGGAGAGGGTTCAGATATTTGATTACTTAGGGGTAACTATCAATGAGAGTAAGACGTGGCCCCCCCAGCAAACCAAGTCCCAACTGAAATTGGCACAGTTGGCAGGGGGCATTCTAAAGCTTGATAACAAGTCGACCATAAAGCCAATAGGACCACCATTAGAGATTTACAAAACACAAGCCAGGGGCGCGGTGATGTATGGGGGTGAACTATGGGGTCATGTTTGTAAGTCTGACATTAGCATGACTGAGAACAAATTTCTAAGAAAACTATTGGCCCTACCATCCAGCACTCCACTCCTCCCATTGAGGTTAGATCTGGGTATAAGACCGATCGCCCACAAGCTTGGCGTCAAACCCTTAAGGTTTTGGCGTAGGCTCTGGGCCACTCCTGAGCTATCAAATTACAGGCTGGAATTGGCAGAAATATTATGTATGCCCAAGATATGGAAAATATCCTGGCTTATGTATGTCAAGAGCGAATGTGGTAGGTTGGGCATACCTGCCTTATGGGACGACCCTTTGAATAGTTGCAACGCGATCTCTCGCAAACACCTCTCTAGATTGTTTTATGATAGTAAGTTGGATTCTCTCCTCCATAATCAAGAGGTGGGCACTCTCACAGAATCTTTTTTAAAGATTAAACATGTATATAATTTTGAATTTTTTTTAGATGACATCTACCCCGTCTTAGCCAGGAAACTCTACCTGCAATGGAGATATGGAACCCCACCGCTTAGAGCATTTACGACCAGGTGGTCTACCTCTTCTCCAATGAATTGTCCCGGTTGCAATTGTGATAATGAACTTCATGTTTTATTTTTTTGCCCGGCTTATAGTAAGCCTAGAAGGTACTGGCTCGTACCTTTGTGTAAAAATCTGGGGTTCGCTCATTGCATGAATGCATTCCGAATACTTAAATCAGATGTGACGAGATCTACTGTATTCGCTGTTTCAAAATTCCTGGCTGCTATGTGGTTTAAGTGACGAGTACTACTGAAAACTGCATAAATCGTTAATCTGGATGTACAGTTTCTTTTCCACATTTTTAACTGTTTTTAACATTATAACTAGCCTTGGGGTTTATTTTATACTTGTTCTTCTTTTATGGCTATTATGCCGAAATAAAGATTTTACAGCAGATTTGACTCACAAAAATATTAATTCAGATAAACTTTTAAAACTCCTTCTGAGTCTGTGGTTCTTTAAAATAAAGTTAAATGCATTATTGTCTTTCCTTCTTTATTCTAATCTACTACTAGATCTTATCGAACCGTTCATTTACTCAGGAGACAGGAATGGTAAGAATACGGGTGTAAAGGTTTCCTAGGGTAAAATAAAATTGATGACCAGTGGATATTTGCCAGCTCATTGTGTGTATGAATGTACATGGGCCCAAATGGGTGTTGTGTGTATGAATGTGTAGAGCTGGTAAACTCCCCTGCATCAGTTTTACTTGGTAGCAGACGCATAGTTATTTAGGTGAGGATTGTATTTGAAAATTTGAATTATTGATTTATGTTTGAACCAAAATCCTTTATGTATTGTTTTACGTTGTCTGAAAATTCCCGGGAATATTGAATAGCGGGTGGCGAATGGAAGCCACACTGCAGTGAGGTTATTGGTCTGGATCGAGAAAGTGCTAAAAGTTACGCAGGACTGGAAGCACTAAGTTAGGGAAAATTTCTTGTATATTAGTGAGAATAATTGGTAGCGAGGAGTTCGCTGGTGAAATTTTAGTATTATATCACCTAGAAAGTGTAATACTGAAGGAGTAGCAGGTTCTCTGATGCTTGTGTGAAGAGTAAGCGGAAAGGTTTTACTCGTAGTGTGTGAATAGTAAGCAGAAGGGTTTTACTCGCAGTGAAAGAAATCTTACTATTCTTTGAATTAGTGGGTCAGACACAATGGTGTATGTTTATACATTGTTAATTAATGAAATTGTGTGAAAAGTTGGTTTTCGCATTACCTTGTGAAGGAGGGGTCAGTTGTGGGTGCTGCACTGACGTCATTGAGAGCCGCGCTGGGATTGGTTGGAACAGCGGGCGTGTAGTTGATGCGAAATTGTAAAGGAGGGGTCAGTTGTAAGGAGTGATACTGACGTCACAGAAAAGCCGCGCAAGCATTGGCTGAGCGAGCGAGCAGAGTAAAAGTTGATTGGACTGCAGACTAGAAAACGTTTTGGTATTGGAGAATTATTAGAATCAAAGCAAGTGTTTAATTGGTCCTCAAAATAGAGATCCCGAGAATAATAATAGATAGTGGAGTTTGCACGTACGATCCAACCTTAACAGGGACTCGATCAGATAGAAGATTTGTAGGGTTTGCTTCCGAGCAGTACCTTACACAAGCACGCAACGCACGGAGAAAAGAGAAAAATGACTTTCATGCAAAAAGTTAAGAATTATTTCGAAAAGGACAAACCCATTAAGAGTAGAGAGTGGATTCTCATTCCTCCTCCAAATACGCCTGCATCATACATGATGGTGGAGAGAGGCTATCATACCTGTGTATGGTTAGAAAATTGGGTAGAATACACAAAAGATGACGGAATGTTAGCATTTCCTGAGTATGGAAGCTTTAGTGGAAGAATATTGTACAACTTAAGAACACGAATGAATGAATTAGAACCCAGACCTAGATTGACTCAATATGAAGCGTTAGAAGAATGGGAAATGGAAGCCTTTGAACGTGACAGACCATGAAGTAACAGGACCTTAATCAAATATTACCCACAATTTCCCCGAGAGACTAGAGATAGTCAAATGAAACAATGGAGACAGGCCATGGTGGCAGAAGGTTTATATCCTGTATTAACATCAGAAGAGCCGACAGGAGGTAAAGGTACAGAGAAAATCAAGCACTTAACGATGTTAGGTAGTGGATAAGCAGAAGCGGGATACCCAGAAGACATATTGATGAAAAGTCCTCCACCTTATAATGAAGGATTCAATAGAATGACCCCTAGTGCCCCAATGGTAAGGACACCTTTAGGTCCACAAATAAAACATGATACCGCCAACAGGGTGCTTCAAGAAAAGGAAAGGGAAGCAATAAAGATGAACTAATCCAGAAAATAAATCAGATGAATATACATCCTGATGCTTTTAACCAAGAGCCAGCGTGATGGGAAACAAAAAAACAAAAGGTGGTTGAATAGAGAATGTTCATATCAGCATAATAAATTAATCAAAATCTTAAAAATCATACCTCACGATAAGGAGGCAGGTAGGCAGGCCCATGTGTGTGTGTGGTTAGAAAATTGGGTAGAATACACAAAGGATGACGGTATATTAGCATTTCCCAAGTACGGAAGTTTTAATGGAAGAATACTGTACAATTTAAGAACAAGAATGAATGAATTAGAACCCAGACCTAGATTGACTCAATATGAAGCTTTAGAAGAATGGGAAATGGAAGCATTTGAGGATGACAGACCACAAAGTAACAGGACTCTAAGCAAATATTATCCGAAATTTCCCCGAGAGACTAGATATAGTCAAATGAAACAATGGAGACAGAACATGGTGGCAGAAGGGTTATATCTTGTGTTAACATCAGAAGAGCAGATTGGAAGTAAATGTACTGAGAAGACTAAGGGCCAGATGCATCAAAGGGTTTCGCCCGTTCCGTGTCTATGGGAAAATGTGTTCATGCATATGGCCCTAAGCACTTTACCGTGATAGATAGCGGAGAAACAGAAGAAGGGTATTTAGAGGAGTATTGATGAAAAGCCCTCCACCTTATAATGATGGATTCAATAGAATGACAGCTAGTGCCCCGATGATAGGAACACCCTGGGTTCCACAGATAGTACATGCCACCGCAGACAGGGTACTTCAAGAAAAGGAAAAGGAAGCAATAAATAAAATCCAAGATGAATTCAATTCAATTCAATAAGCTTTATTCGGTTAAAATGTGGCAACCATAAAAGCAAATGTACAGATACAGATACAATGTCCAAATTCATTAAGAACAGCCGACAATCAATTAGAGTATCAAAACAACGTACTATTCCCAGCAAATTGAACTTAAAATAGATATCACAACATAAAAAAACTAATCTCAACTCTTTTTGTGTAAACAATAGACTCATAGCAGCCTTTAATAAATGATTGTTTAAAATAGACAATTCTAAAATTCAAGAACAAGTCACATAGAGGTAGAAAGTGCAAAGTGCTCTATTAGTATGTCCATCCCATGGTCATGGGGGGACTGGTCACAATTCCAAAAACATTAAAACGGCAAAAAAATTCAAATACAGCACAAAATTTCATTAAAACCACATACTTTACCTGGCATTAATTGAACTTAAAATAAATGTCGCAGCATAGAAACAAATCTCAGATTCTCTTAACGTGAACAGTAGGCTCATAGCAGCATTAGTGGTTTTGGTGTTATATTTCTTGAACAGTGGTTTAAGATAGGCGATTCTTAAATTCAAGTACAGATCACATAAAAGTAAAAAGTGCAAGGTGTTCTGTTTGGTATGCCCATCACATGGGCATGGGGGGTTGATCGCTGTTTCATTGTGGGGAAAGCTACTAAATGGTGGACAAGCCCTAACCTCATTCTTGTTAAAACATATCGGTGGGAGGGTCTCGTCACAAGTGTTAGATAGCTTTGAAAGCCAACGGCATCTATATGTAGATGGTAAAGCTAGTTTGTGGTTTGCTTCCCTACTGTTCTCAGCCTGCATTCTTTCTTATGGTGCAGGAAAGTATTTTTTAAGTCCTGTTTAGACAATCCAACAACATCATTTGGGTTTTGCAGGTTCATCATATTGAATAAGTCTCTATAGGTATTAACTAAATATTTAAGCCAGGGAACCTAAAAACAGTTATCCAATCGCAGGCAGTCATTGATAATAGATTTAGTGAATATGGTCTCCTCTTTTGACCATATTGATCTCCACAACAAGTCTGACAAATAATTGAGCCCCACTTCACAATGGATTAGTTCAGAGGAAGCTGAGTCCGGCAGACATAAAAGCTTTTTTTCCTCAGTTTGCAATTCTTGATTTGGGTGGTAGCCCCACACACCTGCCCCATATAATGCAACAGAGGTACATCTAGCTTTATAGATATAGGCCATGTCTTTAATGCGGCGAACCCCCAGTTTAGAAGCAAACTTGAAGACCCCGTACACAGTTTTGGTAATTTTAGCCCGAACATTAGACATTTTGCGGTTCCATTTCCCGTCACAGGAAAGAGATAACCCTAGATAACAAAAATTATCTACATTTTGCACTTTATTGCCATCAATAAAAAAGGATTTCATATTCCTGGGTTTCGAACCACAGATCATTGTGTATGTTTTGGCCTTGTTAATCAACAGCTTCCTCCCGCTAATAAAATCTGCAAACCCATCAATCAACCTCTGAAGGCCTACAGATGTTCTGGATAGGAGCACAGCGTCGTCCGCATAAAGCAGGACTGGAACATCCTGGCCCTCAGCTTGGGGGAGTCCGCCTGTATCATTCTAAGTACTGCGTCTACTTCATTAATAAATAAGGTAAAAAGCAATGGTGCTAGGACGCAGCCTTGGCGGATATCATGTTTTACATAAAAATTTGGGGTGCAGTCGCCCATTTGGCCATACCATACTTTAGTCGATAGTTTCTCGTACAGCCTGGCTAAAAAGTAAATGATGGGCTCCGGGGCACCATGATTAAGTAAAACTGGCCATAAAATAGCGTGGTCCACTAAATCAAAAGCGCTGCTAAGATCAGCAAAACATTAAAAAAGCCGTCCCTATTTAGCACATGTGTATTTTCCAATTACAAGCTCTAAATTAATACACTGTCTATCGTACCCAGCCCCTTTCTAAAACCGTATTGGGCCTGTGACAATATACCATTATTCGCAACCCACTCTTTCAGTCTTATTAGTAAAACCCTACTCATGATCTTAACTGAAGAGTCAAGTAGGGAAATTGGCCGATAGTTCTTAGCCACTGATTTGTTACCCTTTTTAGGTCTCGCTGAGCCCAGCGCATGCGCTGGCTCGAAGAGACATTTTGTATGTGGGCTCCAAAAAGTGCTACCAGGCCAGCCTAGAGCTACAGTGCACGGCCGCTTTGATCGCGATCACTTTCACTTTCGCGGCCGCACGGCCGCTTTGCTGCGCAGACCCAGCCTCCTCTGCCGGCACACCCACTGTTTTCATTGAATCACTTGTTTTTTTCGTCGTTCACGTTCTCTCTCTCCCCATTTTCCCAATACCACTCACTGTCCCAAAGTGGCATGTAACCTTTAGTAACCCCCTCCTTTCCTTCAGGTACCCTGCTTTTCTAGCCTGTTTGCTATTTTCGTTTTGTCTTCTCTTAGCACAGGCTATTCCCCGCGGTGCCGCGGCCTTTGCTTCCCAAGGCCTATCGCTTTCGGATCAGCGAGCAGGCTGTAAGCCGATGCGTTCGCCCTTTCAGACCCCTTAATATTGCAGGCAGTGTTTCTTGCACATGCCCCTCGCACTCTGCCACCCTCCTCACGATGACACTTAACACCCCGGCTCCCATTTGATAGCTTCGTTTTCAATTAAGGGGGACGGTGGGTATCTGTAAACACGCCAAATTGGAGCAGAGGCCGCTTAGTCTAACTGTGCGCGAGCCACGGGTCGCGCGGATGCTGCCGTGGACTGTACACTACAGTTCAGTGCTCATTGATTTGTTGCCATCAGTCTCTTCATATTAACCAAGCCCCGCTGGCTGAGGTAAACAGAAAAACACATAAATTCGGAATCAAAAGGTCAAAACGCCTCTAGTAATCTGCCAAGTAGAGTCCGGGAAGTCTGAGTTTGGCGGTATACTGTACAGTGAGCACGACACACCATGGTGATGCCTCCATGCGGAATCTGGTGAGTGGCCATTTACTCTCGTAAATCACAGGTATTCATCGGATTTTTTTTAATGTAATACTTTGGGAAATGGATGTAAACAGGAAGAAGGGATCGTATTGTGTCTATTAGATAACTGATCATGTGTTTTTTACCTGAAAATGCATCAAATGTAACTAGTTCAAAATCGTCTCAAATGCAGTGCCGATATGGATGGGTACTTGAGATGAGCACCTATCTGTGTACAGACATCTCTTATGGTAACAGATCATATATGGTTCTTCACCCGCCGACTCCCAGAGCTGGAGTTTGGCTCTCCAGGCACCTCTAGTAACGGCCTGCGGTAGTGCACCAGAGTGAACCCAGCGCGAAGCGTGGCTCTACAGGGACCTCTAGTAACGGCCTGCGGTAGTGCACCATAGTTTACTCGGCGCTGTATATGCCTATCCAGGAACGTTTGGTAACAGCCTGTGTTGCTGCAACAGAATCAACTTTTTGTCTGGCTCAGGAGGTACCTCTAGTTAAGGGCCGTGGTACTAGAACACAGAGCACGGAGCGCTGTACCTAGCTCTACAGGAACCCTAACTATCCCTGGTAGAGCACCTTTTTTCGTTCCCAGCGCTAGTGCCAGGCCCCAGAGCACTCCAGTAACGCTTTGTGGTGGTGCACCTTGGTTTTATAATAGACCTCTAGTAACAAGTTCTGGTCCTGCAGCCTGTGTGGACAGGGCTGTTGCGTATGTCCGCAGAGTGAATTAGTAGTGTTAAAGATAGTCTAAGCTTAGAAAACATATGACAAAATCTGTGCGGAATATTGGAGTAAAATGATGAAATAAAAAAAAATATACTCCCCGTTGATGCTAAACATAGTAAAACGGTACTTTTTTTTGTTGATGCGGTTAATATCCGTCAAAGGTGCTTCTGTCTCAGTCGCAGTGTTATTTGTCAAAAATAAATGTTGTCCACCAGACTTTTTTTTTACGAAGCATCAAAATGTAACTAATGCTAAATATTTAAATCTATGGTCGAAGTAGAGTTGTAGTGGTGTGGTGTCTTCATGAGTTTAAATGAAATATGATAGATTACACATATGTCTTTTTTTGCCATTTATTGAATGCAGTAGTAGTTGCTTTCCAGTGATTGTGTGTTTGACACGGAGTCTTATGAAAACTGCTCCGGTATTGGTTTTCTGGGCAACATCTGCGTATGTACAGCGAGGAATCTCTTGCAGTTTATACTGTTTAGCATCGGTTCCGAAAGCTGCATTTTTCCTTTTCTGGAGCATATCTTAGCATGCTGGGTGAATAGAACAATTCTTGAACACCATGTGGCGTCTAAAGTTAACCCCTACCTCTCCTTCATTTCCGAGAGCCTGTCATCCATCGGTCTAGTTTTGGACGTGCCAGCAAGGCGTGTAAATGCAAGGAGAGTCGCCGGTTTTGTTGCTGTGGTTTGTAATGTTATATTCGAACCCCTACCTCAAGGAACACTAGTGTGCTCATCAGTCTTTAAAATAATAGGCTTGCTCTTTTGACCTGAAAATGAATAAAACGTGAGTCGGTAAAAATGGCCTAAAATGCAATTCTGATATGGATAGGTATGTGAGCTGAGCACCTACCACCGTGATCTCCTTGTACAGACATCTGTGCTAGTATCAGCTTGTGGTTTTTAACTAGCCGACACACAGAGCTGCCGCCTGTCTGTCTGTCTAGGGACCTATGGTAGTGCACCCAACGTGGGAGCCTGGCTCTCCAGGGCCCTCTAGTAACGGCCTGCGGTAGTGCACCCAGCGCTGAAGCTGGCTCCACAGGGACCTCTAGTAATGGCCCAGCGTTGTCTAGTCTTATCCAGGGACCTCTAGTGACGGCCTGTGGCAGTGCACCATAGTGAACTCTGCACTATAGCCTAGTTCCCAATGTTTTTTTAGGTCTCGCCTTGTTATCGCGTAAGCGATCGCAAAGCGAGACTGTAGGGGCTTTTAAAAGTGCTCCCAAAAAGCGGATTGCATGGCTAGCACGCGCACAATCACGCGCATCGTGCCGCCATCCGCTTTTTGGGAGCACTTCAAAGGGTCCGCTCCCCCGCCTGGAATGCGCTCCCCCGCCCCCAAGCGCGCGCGCCACGCTCTGCCGGGCTTGTCTTGTTTACCATGGCATCTGCTTCACTCGCAGGCACGCACATACGTTTTGGGGCGCCATGCGCCCACTTTTGTACTTATACACATGACATGCTTATTTACAGTGTGCCGCCCGCTTTTGTATTTATACATGACATGCCTATTTTCTTTTGCAGGGTGTTTAAATAACTTTGAACAATTCAGTGAGGCGGCCATTTCACGAGCTCTGAGCATTCAGCTCCAAAGCTCCATCTCCCCGTAAGGTGCCCTCCCTCCCACCACCAAAAACAGGCTATTTAAATCCACTTCCACCCCCGGCCTAAGGGGTTCTAATGATCGCATTTGTAATTTTATTTTTTGTTTTGATTCCCACTGTTTATTTCATTTTATTGGTGCTGATCAATATCTTGTTTTGTAGGCATGGCAGAGCTGAGACTCGAAACCGGTTCCCAAGTACAAAAGTCGGCAGCTCTGTACTTTGCACCACGTCCTCTTAGATCGCTTACTTCTTTAACTTGTAAAGTGTGGCCTGGCTCAGCTTATAGATCACCTCCGCGGGTGTGTGCAGCCCAGACTGGCTTTGTGTTTTACACAGACCGTCTGCTCTTCTGTGTAACACAGCCTTGTTTTTTTGTAGGTTTGTTTACTTTTCTTTACGGCGCAGCGGTATGTGCTATAATGTTTTAACTACAACCCCCCCCCCACCTCGACACCCACCTCGCCTTAGGCTGTTTCTAGGCAGTTAGACGAGGTGTTTGTAAACAAGGCCTCGTCTACTCCACCTTACTAAACCAGAAACAAAAACCTCAGCACTTCTGGTAGCGCCTTAATAGCCATACTGGGGCTTCATTTAAACTGGTGTTTGCTGGACTGCTTTTCATCAAAAAGCATCTACAAATGCCATATACCAAGACAGCGGGCGGTTTATAAATGGGCTTTTTAAATAAAAGTTTCCCTTCACTGCCTTCTTTCACACCCGTCCTGTTTGGGTTGGTCAGGGCTACAATACAGACGTGGGTAGGCCTACTGAAATGTAAATAAAACATTGTTGGTTGCGCACGAGAGCACCTGCTTCTCACTGGCATATGACTGCAAATGTACAGCTAGGTCAAATATAGTTTAGAACAGATGGCCTTTTAATTAAGTATTCAGTTCAAACTAAAATAATGCGGCGTTAAAAAACCCGAAATGTTGGTACTTGGCAACATGATCAAAGTGCACACTCGCCAGTTAACTAAGTGTGCAAACGAAAAGTTTTAAAATAATCTGAGGGTACACCACTGTACAGCGTGCATATTACAGACAAATTCCAACAGTGAACACTGTACTCGCTCACATATCCTACCAGCTGTAAAAATGCATTACCTTATTAGAAATAACTGTATGCAGGGCATTAATTAAGATTACATGCGCTTTCTGTCTTTAGCTGAAACAACGTTACAAAACTTTATTGCAGCCTTATTTTTAACGTAGCATTCGAACTTTGAAACTATAACACAAATCCTTCCATTGTGCATTACTGTTACTGCTACCACATCCCCCCTCAAACAGCATACCTTATTTAAGCAACAGGTCGCCTTATCCTGCAGAGCGATTCCTTCAATGAAAATGCCTACAGACGAATTCACACTCAAACATCTACATTTCGCTAACATCCACCTAGCCATCTGTAGGTTACTGGCGCCACCTAAATTAACATAAGAAAATGGGTGAAAGAACGCAACAATTGACAGGATCAACCGACTGCCATCTAAACAAACAAGCATTTGCAATGCAATTGGTCTCGCATTTGCGAGAGTTTGAGCTATTAGCATTGTAAATGACCGTGCCTTTTATTTATGTTTTAAAAAAAACAAACTTAAATAAAAATCATTGTCATTTACAACGCCAATAGCTCAAACTCGTATAAATGCGAGACCTATTGCATTGCAAATGCTTGTTATAGATGGGGATAATGACAGATTCACCCCAAGTAGTCGGAGGTCCCTCTGTTACTGCAGCATTAAAAACTCTTGTTAGTATCGGGCCCCATAGTTCAGGGACAGTTTTATATACGTCGATGGGTACACCATCTGGGCCTGGTGCTTTTCCTCCTTTGCTACTTCCGATACCTAACTCAACCTCATCAAGGGTGATATTTAGAGGAATGACGGGCCATTTGCTTAGGTTGGCAGGATCATTTATAACTGTAGAGCATGGGTTAAATATGCTAGTGAAGTGTGCCACCCACTCCTCACAGCTGAAATGACACAGAAGTTCTGGGAAGGATTCGTTTTTAAGGAATGTCGAGTTCACAGTTTCCCAGAACAACTTATTATTGGATGAGTCTACCGCCAGCGCAAGATTATCCCATGCCTCCTGTTGGAGTTCCCTCTTCCTGCGTTTTAAGTTAGACTTATATACTAATCTTAGTTCTTGTACTAACGCCTTATCCCTGGGTCTGCTGGAGAGTGCTAGTTTCAACTGATTCAGTGAGTCGGTACAGGAATGGTTAAACCAACCCCTTATCTGCATATGTTTCCTGCGGATGTATGACATTACAACGCGTGTCATTACAACGCAAGTCTTTACATCGACTTGCACTAGATGGCGTGCTAACATTAGAAAAGTGTAATTTACTATTCCAACTCCAGTCCACGTAACAGTAGGGAAGGTGTTGGGATAGTAAACTACACTATTTGTAATGTTAGCACGCCATCTAGCGCAAGTCGATGTAAAGACTTGCGTTGTAATGGCATTGCGTTGTAACATCGCATGCGTTGTAACGCATGCGATGTAAAAGCTGCGCGTGGTAAAAACCGCGTTGTAATGGCTGTTCCCCGTTTCCTGCGTGTGGATGCAGTAAATAATTTAGAAATTGAATAATTCATTGTGCTAAAATTGGTCAGTATCTTGGCTGGTTCGACCTCAACTTCTAAACTATCTTCGATCTCTTTACCACATGCTAGGACAATGTTTTTAATATCTCACCTGAGTTAGTACCTTTCCATCTAATTCTAGTGCCGTTTGGTCTGCACGGGGCAATATTGCAGATAGCAGTATGTTGTACTACTGATTTATTCCCCCACACAAGCAGTGGCATGATAATACAGTTATGGTCACTCAGGGACAAATCATCGATCCATGGTGTACAACAGAGATTTACAATATTGGCAGATACTATTACATGATCAATAATACTATTTGCATTTCTTCCTGTAAAGGTTGGAATCTCCCTCCCGCACCCATCCCGTGCACATTGCATAATGTCGAGATCAAAGTTCGCCAGGACGGTATTTACGGTGTCTCCATAGATGTTATGTGGGAAATGTATGCAGTCATCCCCTTCATCATTCTGGAACTCACAAACTTTTGTCATAGATAGAGGGCAAATTGGAATATTAAAATCTCCGATCCATATGAAAGCAAACTTTGTATTTTCAGCAGTTACCAGGTTATCGAGTTCCAACTTTAAATCAGTGACTACATTATGGCGAGTTGAATCACATATATTATTATAAAAGTTAATCAATAAAACATCCTGGGGAGGAGCCTAGCGCGCAACCAAGATGGCCGCGTAGGTGCGAGGCTCCCGAGGACCTCCGCGACCTCCTGAATTAATCCTGCCGATATCCTGTTCTTGTTGAGGGGACTGTGTCGGTGAACCCGAGCTGAGGCGCCACCCGTTTTTTGGGCTCGAATCGGACCCCGAACACCGGTGGGAGCATCGATTGAAGGTTGCGGCCTTCTCCTCGCGGGCCCCCCGGATTGGAGTAGTGGGGCGATCCGGGGACGAAGTGAATAACAGCGGCGAGCGGGGCTGGGCGACTCGCGTACCCCGCACTTTCACTTTCGCTTTTGCGCCCTCCTTGCCTCAGGCGGGGTCGGGCTGCGGAGCGGGGTGCGGTGGTGTTGCCTTGTCCAGGTGCCCGGCTGACCCGCCGGCGGTGGGTTGACCCGCGGCCCGGTGGTCGCCCCCGCCCCCCCCCCTGACACCCGTGATTTGGTGTGGCGGCCCGTTTGGAGATCTTGGTACGACGGTGGAAGGGCCAGCATGTCCACCAAACAAGATGGCGACCGGGCGAAGATGAAGACAACCCGCCGTGGCACGGCGCACCAGGCCAATAGTATGGATCGCTATACGCTCCAGAAGGGTTCTCCGGAGACATCGCGGTCATCCCTGGTGGGCCCGACGGAGGCGCCTGCCCAACCGGTGGATCTGACCCTCCGGGACGTCATGGGCGCCATCGCAGAGATGAAGGCCTCAGTGGACCAGCGTTTCGACACCTTGGCGCAAAAAATTGACTCGGTCCTGGTGGATGTGGGCCTTGTGAGGGCAGACTTGTCAAAAACGAACGACCGAGTTGACTCCCTGGCCCACACCACAACGAGCCTCACTACGGACGTGGTGGCCCTCCAGAAGGAGGTGCGCCGGCTTGGCCAGGCGAGCGCCCTGATGGACCGGCGACTGGAGGATTCCGAGGGTCGGGCCCGGAGGAACAATGTTCGCATTATTGGTGTGCCGGAGGGCCGAGAGGCGGAGGCGGCAGATCTCTTCGTGGAAGAACTGATCCTGACCCATCTCCAGCCCCGGGGGCTGAGTAAGCTTTTTGCGGTGGAGCGTGCTCACCGGGTCCCTGGGGGCCGCCCTAAGACCGGTGCCCCGCCGCGGCCTATTATTGCCCGGATTTTTAATTTCCGGGACAGAGACGCCATCCTCCAGACCTCCAGGCAACAGGGACCGGTCAGGCTGGACAACATGGATGTACACTTCTACCCAGACTTTACTCCGGCGGTCCAGAAGCAGCGACAGAGCTTTCTTGGTATTAAACGTCGCCTAAGGGACCTAAACCTCAAGTACTCAATGCTCTTTCCGGCTAAGCTGAGGGTGGAGGTGGATGGCCGTACGCACTTCTTCGACCGGCCCGAGGTGGCTGGGGACTGGTTAGATACTTTGCCTGGAGATCGGGGTGGGGGGGGCGCGGCTGGCGGGGAGGGCCCGCCGGATCAGAATTGAGGGGTGACTGTATAGGCCTTGCTCTGGATATTGTTCCTTTACCATATATTGCTTTCGTATGTTCCCCTCCCATGGAGGTCGGGTGGGGTCTGCTGGGGGCTTCCCTCCTCCTCGGGGGGACTAGTTAGTACTTAGCTATGGGGCGACAGGCACACTGCACTTTGGGGGGGCTGTCTGGGCTCATGCAGGGGTGCAGGGAGGGGGGAGTTCTGTTGGGACCGGGGGGTGGGGGGGGGTGTTGTTTGTTAGCACCGCAAGGCAAACCCGCAACCGTTTTGTTGTTTTTAAGATGCTCGGTGGGGGGCGACCGATTGTTTTGACGTATGATGGGGGGTAGGGATTTGATTGTGTTGTCATGGAATGTTAACGGCCTGGGGGATAGGATTAAGCGTGGTGTGGTCCTGCAGTATTTAAAACGTATTTCTCCAGATGTTGTCTTCCTGCAGGAGACACACCTTATAGGTAACACCTTTCATGCAATGAATCGGCGGGGATATCGTTTGGCGGCCCACTCCGGCTTCACTTCGGGCTCGCGGGGGGTGGGTATTATGGTCAAGAACTCGCTCCCGTTGGAGATTGACGAGGTGCGCCATGATGAGAGGGGACGTTACACTGTTCTGGTGGGACGAATGGAGGGTAGAGTGTTTATCTTTATATCAGTGTACGTCCCGCCTGGGTTACAAGCCACTACATTTGCGGACCTGGGGCGCCTCCTTCTGGACCTTCCGGGTGGCCTGTTGGTGGTTGGAGGGGACTTTAACGCGGTTGCCTCTGGGTCTATGGATCGCCATCCCCCTAGGGACCTCCCCCGGGCACAGGCGTGGCTGCCCGGCCTTTTAGACACGCTGGGCCTGGTGGATTGCTGGCGCTTAAAGCATCCCGTATTGCAACAGTACACCTTCCACTCGGGGGCCCATGGTAGCCTCTCGCGGCTTGATTACATCCTTGTCCCGGCGGCCCAGGCAGGGAGGGTGGGGGAGGTGCGCCATTTGGCACGGGGTATCTCAGACCACTCCCCATTGTTGTTGCATTTCGATGTCTTCCCGAGGGGGGATGGCAGAGTGGCCCCGATCAATGCATGGTATTTGCGCGACCCCACCATTCGTGCCGACTTGATCAAAGCCTTACAGCGCTATTTCGATGAGAATGTGGGGTCGGTCCCGTCTGCCATCTCCCTGTGGGAGGCTTTCAAGGTGGTTCTTAGAGGGGAGGCTCTCTCCTTTATTTCCAATGCCCGGCGGCGCGAGCGGGAGGAGGTGACCCGGGTTGAGGCCGAGATTGCAGAACTGGAGGGTGACCTGGGGAGCGGGGTAACAGACGCCAAGTTGCATGTTTTGCACTTAAAGCAGGCGGCCTATCGGGCCCTCGTCACGGAGGCGGCCAGGGGCCTCAGTAGAGAGCAGCAGGGGCGATTGTATGATGTGGGTGACAAGGCTGGCAAATTGATTGCGTGGTTGGACAAGAGGGAAAGAGCGAGCCGCGTGGTGCCTTTGATTGAGAGCGTGGATGGTGTGTGCGTCACTGAGCCGGAAGCCATTGTCTCCTGCTTCGCGGATTATTTCCGCGAAGTCTACTCCCCGGTTTCTCCCTGCTCGGAGGAAGATTCCCATGCCTTGCTTCGGGACATCGCACTGCCCTCCCTTACGGTGGAGGACAGGGATTCGCTGGATGCCCCGCCCACCTCGGACGAAATTGCCTCGGCTATTCGCTCGGTTGCATCCGGCAAGGCCATGGGCCCCAATGGTATTCCCATTGAGCTATACAAGCTACGCCCGGATGTGTTGGCGCCCCACCTGCGCGCGATGTTCCTTGCGGCCCACTCGCAGGGCTCCCTCCCGCCGGACCAGCGTCTGGCTACAATTGTGGTGATCCATAAGGAGGGGAAGCCCCGTGAGCGGGTCACATCCTATAGGCCGATTTCGCTCCTGAACGCGGAGCCCAAAATCCTCGCCAAGGTGTTGGCCAACCGGTTGGTTGGCGTGGTGGGCGATTTGGTCCACCAAGACCAATCGGGCTTTATACCACACCGCAACACGGCGCTTAATCTGCGGCGCTTACACGGGGTGCTCGCGCGTGTCCCATTTGTGCGGGAGCCGGCCATCTTGGCGTCCTTGGACGCCACCATGGCGTTTGATACGCTCGAATGGCCATATGTTTGGGCGATGCTGGCGAAGTTTGGGTTCGGCCCGGGTTTCGTCAGCTGGGTCAAATTGCTATATTCGGGCCCGTTGGCGCAGGTGGTGGTGAATGGGCGAGTATCTGCCCCATTCGCGCTGGGACGGGGCACGCGACAGGGTTGTCCCCTGTCGCCTCTCCTGTTCGCCCTGGCCATGGAGCCCCTGGCGGAGTGGTTGCGGTGGCACCCTTCTATCCGTGGTCTCCGCTGGACCCCAGAGCATGAGGACCGCGTGTCCCTCTATGCTGACGATATCCTTTTGTATCTCGCCTCCCCGCGCAAGTCACTGATCGTCCTGGTTGATGTTTTGCGCTCCTTCGGTCGCAACTCAGGCCTGGTCATCAACTGGGCGAAATCCTGTGTCTATGTGCTCTCCGGGGAGGCCCCGGTCTTGCCACGGGACTGCCCGATCCAGATTGCCTCCCAGGGTTTCCGGTACCTGGGTATATATATCACTCTTGACCCGGAGGCCCGCTATGAGCGGAACTTGCTGCCCCCCCTCCAGCGTCTGAGGGAGGACGTGGTGCGCTGGCGGCGTCTGCCGCTCTCGCCGCTCGGCCGAGCGGCCTTATTTAAAATGATGTCCCTGCCGCGCTTCCTCTACGCCCTTCAGAATACCATGGACCTGGTCCCGGCACGCTACTTTCGCGAGGTGGAGGGCCTCCAGCGGCGCCTGTTCTGGGATGGGAGGCCGCGTATTGCTCTGGCTAAATTGACGCTCCCGTGGTACGATGGAGGGGTCGCCCTCCCGGACATCAAACGGTATTACTGGGCCTCCCAACTAGCTGCAATTAATCATGGCCTTTACGGGCCCGCCTTGAACCCGGCATTTGAGATGGACAGGACGCTTCTGCCCGGTGCCGATTATAATCGAGCGCTCTACTCTGGCGCGCCCGACTCCCGTTTGACGGGACCGACGCGTGTCATGGTGCGTGTCTGGCACGCGGCTAATGCAGCTATGGGGTGGAAGGACCGTTTGACCCGAGCGTCTCCGCTGTATGCATCTGAGAGGCTGGGCTCCCTGTGGACGTCGAAGGGCTTCGAGAAGTGGGACACGATCGGAATCAGCACGGTGGGAGATCTCTGGACGAGGGGGGGATTCAAAACTTTTGAGACGCTGCAGGCGGAGTTTCAGCTGCAGGGCAGTGAGTACTTTCGGTACCTACAGGTCCGCCATGCGCTGGGCTCCGTCTTCCCGGATGTTGCATCCATTCCGGAGTCTTCCCCCCTGGAGGACAGAGTGCTAGATGGCCATGTCCCGGACAGCACGATCTCCCTCATATACAAAAAATTGATTAACGATAGATCGTGTCTGCTGACTAGTCTCCGCGAGGCTTGGGTTGCCGACGGGCTGGAGCTGGACGACGAGGATTGGATCTCCGCGGTGGCCTCACCGAAAGAGGTGGCCATCCCGGCTCGCCTTCGTTTCGTCCAGCTCAAGATCCTTCACCGGGTCTACATGACGGGGCCAAGGCTTTTACGTATGGGTTTTGCCGGTGATGGAATGTGTAAGCGTGGCTGTGGTGCGTTGGCGACTTTCATGCATATACTGTGGGAGTGCCCGAAGGTGGAGCGATTCTGGCGTGGTGTGCATGAGGTTCTACGCATGGTTACGCGTGTCGCGCTGCTGCCTGAAGCGAGGAGATGCTTGCTGAATGTCTGGGAACCAAATGACTACTCGGTCCCGCAGGCGCGGTGGGTGACTCTGGGATACATGATAGCCAAGCGTGATATTGCCCAATTGTGGGGATCCCAGAGGCCCCCTGCGGTGTCGGCCTGGAAAGAGCATATGGATTGGTCTATGTTTCGTGAAAAGGTGGTGTATGTGGCGAGGGGTAAGCCTGGGGCGTGGATGAAACTCTGGGGCCCCTGGAACGCCTACCGCGGGGGTATTTGTGAGCCGCCGCTGCTACCGGCGGCCTCGCCGGCTCCGTCTCCCTAGATGGCGCCCCTCCCTTGGCCGCGGGCGCGCGGTCCCCCAGTCCCTGATCTACTCCCGTCCCCCTCTTCAGAATTTTGCTGCTGGTTTGGATCCCCCACTTATGGAGCACGTGTTGTCACTTTGGATCGAGGGTTGCCTTGCGGTTGTGGTTTGTTCACGTTGTTTTGCTTTAAGAAAATGGAACCGTACTGTGGGCATGGAGCTGTGAGGCCTGCACCATTGATCACTCCTGTCTTCCTACTGTGCACCGCTGAGAAAGTTTTTGCTGTATGTATGTAATATGCTTTTGATGCTCTAGCGGCCGGCCGTGTGGTTGTAGGCCCATACCTGTAACTTCTATAAACTGCAATAAACGGTTTCAAAAAAAAAAAAAAAATAAAAAAAAAAAAACATCCTGGCCATCCTTATGGTGTAGCCAAAGTATCTGCGAGTGGTACCCTACATTAATAACACTTTTTACTAACAGGGGGAAATTATTTTTCAAAAGGATTAACAACCCACCTTTCGCTCTACCAAACATTGAGGGGGTTGCTGGTAAATCATAAGAGGTAAACCCTTCAAAGTAAACATTATCAATACTCCAGGTTTCCTGTAAACAAATTATGTAGTGTGTATTAATAAACTCCGTCCAACCTAACATATCCTTTTTACTTGCCAGTCCGGCTATATCCCAGGTGGCAATGGTATAGCCGCAGGCTAAGGGGTTTGCTGAACTATCAATGGGTTGGTCCTTAGTTCTGCTACTGGCCGCTCCTTTACAAGTACAGGAAGGCAATACGGGGATTTTAAGGTCTTTACCGTTATTTGCCCTATATTTTCATCTAGGTTGACCCCTACGCTTGCAACCAACTGCTTTCCTAAGGCTGTGGTAAATGTAAGGCAGGCATATTTATGTTCCTAGGAGAATACTTGGGCATAATTGGATTATCCATGGCCTTGTTATGCACACTATCTGCAGGTAACCCTACGCCCGTCAACCCAGTACCACACTCCACCCCCCCTCAGGCAGACGGGCAATATTCTGTCAATCATTAGTATTGAGTGTGCTAAGTGGTGAAAATCTATTAAATGTAGGTAAACCAAAATGCGGCTGGGGTAGCACTCCTGATTTAATTCTACGTAACTCCTGATCCCCTCCCATATTGTGTGAGGGTCTTAGATGTCTATAGAAGAAGCCGAGGGGCAAAAGTGATACAATACAATCTTTAGGCGGATATGTGGCTGCTCTTTCCAGAGAGGTTAGGGCCCAGTTAGGATTCTTAAAGTTAATATTGATGCAGTCACCGTGCAATGATTTTCTTGAGGGCCCGATCCAGTTCACTCTTCTAGTCAAGTGTATCTGGTCAGCACGACCCACAGGAAAACCACAATTTTGGTTTAACCAGTGCACCACTTTGTTTTTTAAAGTATCATGCTTTTCCTTTTGGCCCGTGTAGGAGAGTAGGGTCTGCTATCCTATGGTCACCCCAAATTTTTGATTTTTGCTTCACTGGTTTTTGACATATTGAGGCTGTGGGCCTGCCAATCAGACCCCCAGCCTGCTGTTCTCTCTACTAAATTTACACTATGCACCCTAGGTGCATAACCAATTCGAAGTGTATCACCCTGTGAGCCCCTGTACCAGTGTACACTAGGTACCCAGGGCATTGGTGTATCTAAGGCCTACCAGGGGCTGAAGCATGTATTGTGCCACCCCTGGCCTGGCCTAACAAATTTGACACAACTGGCTGATCACTCAGCTGGGGTAAGTTGGTGTAACCACCTCTTACTTAGGTGTAGTGTACCTAAACCTAACCTTAAATGGAACACATGGTAACCTATCAGCCACTCCTACAGCAGGCCTTGACAATCCTGAAGGCAGAGTGCTTGGTTCCATGTGAGATGGTGCTCTGGCATGAGCTGAGCCTGTCTGCAGTGGTCGGAACCACTTCCTTCTACTGTTTCCAGATATCGTCATACCATATACTCTTAAGTGCATTATGAACCTCGCGGTTAAATGCTATCTTTGGTTTGGCTTTATCAAAACATGTCGAGTAAGGTGTCATACGAATTGGAATACTAACCCCTCGCCAATTCTGGTGACGGGGTTAGCATTCCACCCTTCTAGAGGGACACGACATGTACAGTACCTGAAACCCGGGTAAAATCAGACATAGCCTCAGCTCCACAAAATGGATGCTGCCACCACAGACACAAGTCTGCCCTCCTGCTGCTGGGAGTCCTTCCAGCTTGGGAGGTGTGGACAAAGGGTTTCCTGCCAGGGGAGGTGCGTGCACCACCCCAGACAGGATTTTGTGTATTGGTCAGGTAGGGCTTGAAAGAAACCAGACATGCCTGAGGCTCACAAGGAGCCTCGGTGCATATGCCAGTTCAAACCGGTCCTGGAGCACACCAGTCCCGGGCCTGGGGCGAGCTGGACAAAGGATTGGGGGTGTAACCACCCCCCTTCCTGGTCCCACCCTTAGGGAGGGACCTAGCAGGTAGTCCGGCCCCTAGAATCCGAATAAAGGTAGGAGCTGTGTCCTAAGACTTTAGACATCCTGGAATCAACTTAACTACAAGAAGAAGACGGGAACTTCGACGCTCTGCCGCACAGAGGACTGAAGCCAATCTCCCCTGTGGTCAGGGAGTGACCACCTTGCTAACGCAAGCACCATCCAGCGAATCAACGTCTGCTTTGCCGCCGCCTCCCGCCGGAGCCCGAGCCCAGAGACTGACAAGACCTGGACCTCCAGACCTCTCACCGCCCGATCCACAGTCCCTAAAAAGAAGGAACCTGTGGAGGCAACGAGACACGTGGAGCCAGCCATCTTGAAAAGACCACGACAAGCTGCAAGCGCAACAACCGAGGCTCCCTCCAAGTTGTGCTTTGGGATCTGAGAAGCCCAACACCCGAGCAGCATCTGCACCAAAGGTGAGCCCTCCAGCATCTCCACGATCTGCGTGGGGCCCCTCTGCATTTTGCCACTCGACGCGCCTAACCGGTTGCTGGCCCGTTGGCTAGTGGCCATCTTGGCGACGAACTTCAAGAACTACACCGCTGGTCTGGTTGCTCCAGACTGGCCCTTGCTCCCCTCCAAAGGAGCAGTCCCTCTGACCTTGCTGGTCAGAACCATCAGCTTATTTCGTTTTCCACAATAATTGCTTTTGCCAAGGCTTGTTTGCTTCGATCAAGTCGCCGACACCGCCGTCAGTGAGAGCCTGCGTGAGACAGCTCGTGAACCGATTCCTGGACGTCGTCGACCTTCAGGGACCACGTGGCTGCAGAGACAAGCTGCACCTTTCCTCCTGATTGCACCCGACATCGCCTGGTACCCACCTGGTGCCACGCTGGTCACTGGCTAGTGACTGTGAACACTGTCCCCTCTGCTTACAGGTCTTCTACAACTCCGATCCACTCTGGGATCCACCGCATCTCTTCCGGACCGACCGCCTGTTGCATCTTTGTCTTCAGGCTCCCTTGAACAGATAGAAGAAACCTGACGCACTTCGAGACCTATGCACCCGCTTCCTGTGGGTGAGGTAAAGCTGGCACTCCGGTGCCCAAGTGTAGAGTAACATCTCTAGTGTCTGTGTTTCCAATCTTGAGTTCATAGTCATCCGGAAGATCCTTTTTGCAGTAACTTTGTAACTTTTACGCACCCATTGAAAACCTATGGGAGCCCGCGTGTGACTATTTGCTCTGCACACGCAACCCGTGGAGCTCCTGGTCACTAACTAAAGTTAGCTCCTTGTAGGCCCAGCGATTCTAGAGGCCCTAGGCCTTTTCCCTTTTCTGTTCGTGGTACTTATACCACTATTTTAGTATATGGTTCGAGTGGCCACCAGGGCCTATCCATATAAAGTGCAACTTCTGTGTATTCTAACGTATTCTTGTTTAACGATTTGTGCTCCTGTGCTCATAAAGAGTTTAGGGGATACTTTGAGAAATAAATACATATATATTTTCGATATATATCTGTGTGGTGTCCTTTCATTGGTATAAAGGGGGATTACATTTGGTAAAACAGCCTGCTTAACACGTTTCACGAGTTTAGCCTCAAAGACTGCTTAGCCTACGCTACCACTAGGGCAGCTGGTCCGAAAAGGTTGACTTACAACCACACCATAAGGGTTCCTTGGCATGGTACAAGGTGGTCACTTTAACTAGTGAACATCATATACCAGGCCAACTTCTCACATTGGTGAGCAGCGGTTGGATTTGAGCTTGCTGTGTTTTACCTCTGTAATCTCTTTGTTACCAATTGAAAGATCATACAGGTACCTTTAGGTACATATAAAACAAGAATAGATATACTTAAGTTCTACTGAACTTAGTTGTTGTAGAGCAAAGGGAGTAGCACACCCTGACTACAACTACTAGATAGGTTTAGTAGGAAAACCCAAGTGTAGGTAGATTGCAACACATCCACCCACACTTAAGAGCAATGGCTGGGGCAGAGGGGTCCAATGTACCCATCTCTGTTGAGAGTGACCCCCAGAGGGCACCATCCATCTTTGCTACCCTAAATCAAAATGAGCTCAGGCAGTTGGCAAATATCAGGGGCCTTAAACAGCCCAAGAATCCTACTTCTGCTGAACTCAGAGAGCTTTTACAGGCTGATGAAGATCAGAAAGCTCTCAGGAAAGCCTCCCATTTAGGCCCCTTAGGGACTGGAACAGGAGGCCCCCCTTCTGAAAATGCTACTGAGGTACCCCTTTCCAATAGTCACCCCTTAGATGAGATTCATACTACAGAGGATGAAAGTGAGAAGGGTACTGATACAGAAGGTAGTGAGGATGAAGGGAGAACTAGCCCAGTGCCAAGTGTTATACGTGGCCCAGCTAACTTAAGGCTACTGGGGACTGACAATGGGATCACCCCATTGGATCTCCCTAGTGGACTTAACCAGGGGCTTGGGAGGCAAAGGAATCACTCAGGTGAATCTAATGCTTCTCATGCCTCTAGAGGCTCTCAAGGTCACTCCAGGAGAAGGATGACCACCCCTCAGAGGAGGGAGCATGAGGCCAGAATGCAGGAAGCTCAGCTGAGAATCAGGAAACAGGAGCTAGAAGTAGCTCTGATGGAAGAGAAACTGAGTAAGGCTAGGCGACCTAAAGAGAGTGGGTCTATACCCACTGGTGGCAGCATTGTCCCTAAGGACAAAGATAGGGTCTTTGATAATAGGAACCTGTCTAAGGTTGTGCCCCCCTACAAAAGTGGGGATGACATCCACAAATGGATGACTGCTCTTGAGAGAGCCTGCAAAGTGCAGCAGGTTCCTGAAGACCAGTGGGCAGCAATCCTCTGGCTCTCCTTTGAAGGAAGAGGCAGAGACAGACTCCTCACTGTTAGGGAGGAGGATGTCAGAAACTACAGAGTCCTGAAGAGTGTCCTAGTTGATGGGTTAGGCTTAACCACTGAACAGTACAGGTTAATGTTCAGAGACACCCAGAAGACACAGACTCAGGACTGGTCTGAATACATTGAATGTGCCACTAAGGCTTTGGAGGGTTGGTTGCTGGGAAGTAAGGTATCTGATTATACAGGATTGTACAATTTGATGATGAGAGAACAGATTTTAAATAACTGTCAAAACCAGCAACTGCATCAACACTTGGTTGACTCTGATCTGACCTATCCCCAAGAATTGGGAAAGAAGGCAGACAAATGGGTCAGAACCAGGGTTAAGCAAAAGAACCAGAACCAGGGCCAAGGGGGTGATCAGAAGAAAACAGACCAAAAGGGTGGAGATCAGAAATCTAAAGACCAGAAGTCTTCAACAGGGCCCCAAACTAGTACTAAAGAGGGTGGGTCCCAGCCTAAAGGGAAGAAGAAAGAAGGTCGAAAGAAACCCTGGTGCAATTCTTGCAAGAATACAACTCACTGGACTAGTGATTGTAAAAAGGGTGGAGCCCCCAACACTGTTGCCCCTAAGGCACCTGCTCCCAGTACTACTGTTAGCAGTGTTGGTCCCCAGACAAAGGGTGTAGTGGGAATCACAATGGGAACTGAAAGAGATTCTGACTTAGACAGAACCCTGACACAGGCAGTCCTGATCTGCGATGGGGACATAGATTTGTCCCTGACTGTGAGCCCCAGTAACCTGGGCAAGTACAGACAGACTCCTTTAATTAATGAAAAAGTGGCTCAAGCCTACAGGGACACATGTGCCAGTGTCACTATGGTGACACCAGTCTTTGTGGATCCTGGACAGTACATACCAGGTGAGAATTACCTGGTGACCAATGCCAGCAATGCCACTACTTCACATAGTGTGGCAGTTGTTAACTTCTCATGGGGAGGGGTAACTGGCCTCAAAAGGGTTGTGGTTAGTGCAGACCTCCCAGTAGAATGTTTGTTGGGCAATGACCTAGAGAGTTCTCTATGGTCTGAAGTGGAGTACAGGACACAGGCAGAGATGTTAGGTATATCACCACATGTCCTTGCTGTGACCAGGTCACAGGCCAAAAAGTGCCTTACTGAACCTCAGGTCTTGGATCCTGGAACAATGGACCAAGCACCTACCAAGAAGAAGAACAGGAGGGTCAAGGCTGTGCCTTCCCCCCTGCCTCAGAGTGATGATCAACCTTACCAGGAAGCTGATCTAGAGAACCCTGAAGGAACTGTCCCTGAAGAGCTTGAACCTGATCAGGTTGAGTTTCTGGGGACAGGGGGACCTTCAAGGGCTGACTTGAGGCAGGCTCAGTTATCCTGTCCCTCTCTTGAACCCCTCTGACAGCTGGCTGCTGCTGAGGCTGCTGGGAATGCTCAAGGTACCCATAAAGTGTATTGGGATGAAGGGCTCCTTTATTCAGAGGCTAGAGACCCCAAGCCTGGTGCAACCAGGAGGTTGGTTATACCTCTGCAATTTAGGGGCTTCCTTCTTACATTGGCCCATGATATTCCTTTAGCAGGACACTTAGGCCAGAACAAGACTTGGGACAGGCTTGTCCCTCACTTTCACTGGCCTCACATGAATGAAGATACCAAGGAGTTTGTCGCTCCTGTGTGACCTGCCAAGCCAGTGGCAAATCAGGTGGCACAACAAAGGCCCCCCTGATACCACTACCTGTGGTGGGGGTCCCCTTTGAAAGAGTGGGAATAGATATAGTGGGTCCCATGGATCCTCCCACTGCATCTGGGCACAGATTTATACTGGTGGTAGTGGATCATGCCACCAGGTACCCAGAGGCAATTCCCCTTAGGACCACTACAGCACCTGTTGTGGCCAGGGCCCTGCTGGGAGTATTCTCCAGAGTGGGGTTTCCTAAGGAGGTGGTTTCTGACAGAGGTACCAACTTCATGTCAGGATACTTGACAGCTATGTGGAAGGAATGTGGTGTCAACTACAAGTTCACCACCCCTTATCACCCACAATGCAATGGGCTTGTTGAGAGATTCAACAAGACCCTAAAGGGTATGATCAAAGGATTACCTGACAAGCTCAGGCGAAGATGGGACATCCTTCTACCCTGCCTTCTGTTTGCTTACAGAGAGGTCCCACAAAAGGGGGTTGGCTACAGCCCCTTTGAATTGTTGTTTGGGCACCCTGTAAGAGGCCCACTGTGTTTGGTGAAGGAAGGATAGGAGTTACCTCTCAAAAAGCCTAAGCAAGACATAGTGGACTATGTACTTGGTCTCCGCTCCAGGATGGCTGAGTATATGGAGAAGGCATCCAAAAACCTTGAGGCAAGCCAGGCCTTACAGAAAGCTTGGCATGACCAAAAGGCTGTCTTGGTTGAGTTTCAGCCAGGACAGAAGGTATGGGTGTTGGAGCCAGTGGCCCCAGCAGCACTCCAAGCCAAATGGTCTGGACCCCATACAATCTTGGAAAAGAAGGGAGAGGTTACCTACTTGGTGGACCTAGGAACTCCCAGGAGTCCCCACAGGGTACTCCATGTTAACAGGTTAAAAGCATATGTTGACAGGGCAGACATGGGCTTGCTCATGGCTACAGATGAGGGACAGGAGGAAGAGAGTGACCCTCTCCCAGACCTGTTG
The DNA here is from genome assembly GCF_964204655.1 of Triturus cristatus. Classification (NCBI taxonomy): domain Eukaryota; kingdom Metazoa; phylum Chordata; class Amphibia; order Caudata; family Salamandridae; genus Triturus; species Triturus cristatus. The sequence goes on along the minus strand of NC_140595.1, from coordinate 265,958,319 downwards.
TCTCAGAACCCTGAGGTTGGTTCAGTTGAAGGAGTGACCCTTGGAGGCAACCTCACTGATCATCAGCAGACTGAATGTAGACAAGTTCTACAATCATTTCAACACATGTTTTCCTTGATACCTAGCCAAACTGACTGGTGTACCCATGTGGTGGACACTGGTGACAGTCTGCCTGTAAAGAACAAGCTTTACAGACAACCTGACCACGTCAGGGACTGTATAAAGGCTGAGGTACACAAAATGCTGGAATTGGGTGTCATTGAACCCTCAGAGAGCCCCTGGGCTAGCCCAGTGGTTCTGGTCCCCAAACCTCACACCAAAGATGGCAAGAGAGAGATGAGGTTCTGTGTGGATTACAGAGGACTCAATGCTGTCACTAGGACAGATGCACATCCTATTGCAAGGGCAGATGAGCTCATAGATAAACTGGCTTCTGCTAAGTTTTTGAGCACATTTGACTTGACAGCTGGCTATTGGCAAATCAGATTAGCTGAGGAGTCTAAGGCCAAAACAGCATTCTCAACCCCAGGTGGGCACTACCAATTTGTGGTAATGCCCTTTGGTCTGAAGAATGCACCTGCCAACTTCCAAAGGTTGGTGAATCAAGTCCTTACTGGGTTGGATGACTTTTGTGCAGCATATCTTGATGACATTGCCGTCTTTAGCTCCACCTGGGAGGATCACCTGATCCACCTGAAGAAGGCTCTTGAGGCTCTGCAAAGGGCAGGCCTCACTATCAAGGCCACTAAGTGCCAGATAGGGCAGAGTAAGGTTGTGTATTTGGGCCACCTCGTAGGTGGAGGCCAAGTTCAACCACTGGAGAGTAAGATACAATCCATCAAGGACTGGTCTCCTCCAACCACCCAGACTCAAGTTCGAGCTTTCTTGGGCTTGACTGGGTACTACAGGAAGTTTGTTAAGAACTATGGGTCCATTGTGACTCCTCTTAATGATCTGACATCCAAGAAGATGCCCAAAAAGGTTCAGTGGACAGTGAGCTGTCAAAAGGCATTTGATGACCTGAAGGAGGCCATGTGCTCTGCACCTATCCTGAAAAGTCCTGACTACTCCAAAGAGTTTATTGTCCAAACAGATGCTTCTGAGTTGGGTGTGGGAGCTGTGCTATCACAACTTAATGTAGATGGTCAAGACCAACCCATTGCTTTTATTAGCAGAAGGTTGACCCCCAGAGAGAAGAATTGGTCAGCTATTGAGAGGGAGGCCTTTGCTGTGGTGTGGGCCCTGAAGAAGCTGAGGCCATACTTGTTTGGCACTCACTTCAAGATTCAGACCGACCATAAGCCCCTCTTGTGGCTAAATCAGATGAAGGGTGAAAACCCCAAACTGCTTAGGTGGTCCATTTCCCTACAGGGGATGGACTTTACAGTGGAGCACCGGCCAGGTACTGACCATGGGAATGCAGATGGTCTCTCCAGGTACTTCCACTTAGGACATGAAGACGAGACTGGTCAAGGCTAGTTTAATGTCCCTGCGTTTGGGGGGGGGGGTTGTGTAGGAGAGTAGGGTCTGCTATCCTATGGTCACCCCAAATTTTTGCTTTTTGCTTCACTGGTTTTTGACATATTGAGGCTGTGGGCCTGCCAATCAGACCCCCAGCCTGCTGTTCTCTCTACTAAATTTACACTATGCACCCTAGGTGCATAACCAATTAGAAGTGGATCACCCTGTGAGCCCCTGTACCAGTGTACACTAGGTACCCAGGGCATTGGTGTATCTAAGGCCTACCAGGGGCTGAAGCATGTATTGTGCCACCCCTGGCCTGGCCTAACAAATTTGACACAACTGGCTGATCACTCAGCTGGGGTAAGTTGGTGTAACCACCTCTTACTTAGGTGTAGTGTACCTATACCTAACCTTAAATGGAACACATGGTAACCTATCAGCCACTCCTACAGCAGGCCTTGACAATCCTGAAGGCAGAGTGCTTGGTTCCATGTGAGATGGTGCTCTGGCATGAGCTGAGCCTGTCTGCAGTGGTCGGAACCACTTCCTTCTACTGTTTCCAGATATCGTCATACCATATACTCTTAAGTGCATTATGAACCTCGCGGTTAAATGCTATCTTTGGTTCAAAACATGTCGAGTAAGGTGTCATACGAATTGGAATACTAACCCCTCGCCAATTCTGGCGACGGGGTTAGCATTCCACCCTTCTAGAGGGACACGACATGTACAGTACCTGAAACCCGGGTAAAATCAGACATAGCCTCAGCTCCACAAAATGGATGCTGCCACCACAGACACAAGTCTGCCCTCCTGCTGCTGGGAGTCCTTCCAGCTTGGGAGGTGTGGACAAAGGGTTTCCTGCCAGGGGAGGTGCGTGCACCACCCCAGACAGGATTTTGTGTATTGGTCAGGTAGGGCTTGAAAGAAACCAGACATGCCTGAGGCTCACAAGGAGCCTCGGTGCATATGCCAGTTCAAGCCGGTCCTGGGGCACACCAGTCCCGGGCCTGGGGCGAGCTGGACAAAGGATTGGGGGTGTAACCACCCCCCTTCCTGGTCCCACCCTTAGGGAGGGACCTAGCAGGTAGTCCGGCCCCTGGAATCCGAATAAAGGTAGGAGCTGTGTCCTAAGACTTTAGACATCCTGGAATCAACTTAACTACAAGAAGAAGACGGGAACTTCGGCGCTCTGCCGCACAGAGGACTGAAGCCAATCTCCCCTGTGGTCAGGGAGTGACCACCTTGCTAACGCAAGCACCATCCAGCGAATCAACGTCTGCTTTGCCGCCGCCTCCCGCCGGAGCCCGAGCCCAGAGACTGACAAGACCTGGACCTACAGACCTCTCACCGCCCGATCCACAGTCCCTGAGCTGCAAGCGCGACAACCGAGGCTCCCTCCATGTTGTGCTTTGGGTCCTGAGAAGCCCAACACCCGAGCAGCATCTGCTCCAAAGGTGAGCCCTCCAGCATCTCCACGATCTGCGTGGGGCCCCTCTGCATTTTGCCACTCGACGCGCCTAACCGGTTGCTGGCCCGTTGGCTAGTGGCCATCTTGACGACGAACTTCAAGAACTACACCGCTGGTCCGGTTGCTCCAGACTGGCCCTTGCTCCCCTCCAAAGGAGCAGTCCCTCTGACCTTGCTGGTCAGAACCATCAGCTTATTTCGTTTTCCACAACAATTGCTTTTGCCAAGGCTTGTTTGCTTCGATCAAGTCGCCGACACCGCCGACAGCGAGAGCCTGCGTGGGACAGCTCGTGAGCCGACTCCTGGACGTCGTCGACCTTCAGGGACCACGTGGCTGCAGAGACAAGCTGCACCTTTCCTCCTGTTTGCACCCGACATCGCCTGGTACCCACCTGGTGCCACGCTGGTCACTGGCTAGTGACTGTGAACACTGTCCCCTCTGCTTACAGGTCTTCTACAACTCCGATCCACTCTGGGATCCACCGCATCTCTTCCGGACCGACCGCCTGCAGCATCTTTGTCTTCAGGCTCCCTTGAACAGATAGAAGAAACCCGACGCACTTCGAGACCTATGCACCCGCTTCCTGTGGGTGAGGTAAAGCTGGCACTCCGGTGCCCAAGTGTAGAGTAACATCTCTAGTGTCTGTGTTTCCAATCTTGAGTTCATAGTCCATCCGGAAGATCCTTTTTGCAGTAACTTTGTAACTTTTACGCACCCATTGAAAACCTATGGGAGCCCGCGTGTGACTATTTGCTCTGCACACGCAACCCGTGGACCTCCTGGTCACTAACTAAAGTTAGCTCCTCGTAGGCCCAGCGATTCTAGAGGCCCTAGGCCTTTTCCCTTTTCTGTTCGTGGTACTTATACCACTATTTTAGTATATGGTTGGAGTGGCCACCAGGGCCTATCCATATAAAGTGCAACTTCTGTGTATTCTAACGTATTCTTGTTTAACGATTTGTGCTCCTGTGCTCATAAAGAGTTTAGGGGATACTTTGAGAAATAAATACATATATATTTTCGATATATATCTGTGTGGTGTCCTTTCATTGGTATAAAGGGGGATTACATTTGGTAAAACAGCCTGCTTAACACGTTTCATGAGTTTAGCCTCAAAAACTGCTTAGCCTACGCTACCACTAGGGCAGCTGGTCCGAAAAGGTTGACTTACAACCACACCATAAGGGTTGCTTGGCATGGTACAAGGTGGTCACTTTAACTAGTGAACATCATATACCAGGCCAACTTCTCACAGCCCGGCACTAGTGATGGTACGTTTGCCAACACAGCCACGTATGGACAGCATTCTGGGGGTAGGTTAATCAGCAAATCAGCTCGTCCCTCTTGCTCCTCCCGCTCCTTGGATTTATTAGGGTCCACTCCTGACTCTACACTTACAATCGTTTCCCCTTTATTATGAAAGGGATATCTACTCTGTGACGCTTTCTGTCCAGGGCCTATTAAGGTCGTATTGACAACTAACATGGGCGTTTGGTTGTTAATACCTTGGCCCTCTCCGTTCCTGTTAGGGCTATTGGAGGTGCTGGGAATACTAGATAATGTATTTGCTGTAGCATTGGGGATACCTAGTTTAGGATGCTCATAATATCCCCCCTGTGGCACATTCACATTCTCCCTTGGGTGCTCACTGATATGTTTTAGTATGTTGCTAAGTTTAGTGACTGTTCCGTTAAGTTTATCTAATTTGTCATGTAGTCGTTTAATTGATACCTCTAATTTAATTTTTGTGTCAGAAGAGCTACAATATTGTTAGCTTGCTCGTCAGACAGGAGTCCTGGATCGGGGAGTTTCTCAGATGCATTGGCAATAGAATTCGATTGAGGACCTTTTTTACTTTTACTAATGGTCCTTGATTTCACTTGATTTTTCGCTTGGCTTTTCCTACAGCTCCTTTTCCTTTTTGGGGTCGGTGTACCACTAGTAGATGGTGATCGCAGTATCTCAGATGGCAAGGGTAGATATGGATCAGGAATAGAGGTCCCAAAATGTGCAAGGGGGGTGGATTCTTGCTTGTTACTTAGGGTGACCTCTACTTCTGGCCCCGCTATTTCCTCAATCACTGTACCTACCCCTAGTGAGAGGCAGCGCTCCGCCCTGTCTATTTGAACATTGATGGCGCTGACCGCCTTTACTAGGTAGGCATCAATAGTAGAGCAAGATGAGTCAGCTGCACTTTTAGGGTTTTATAGTAATTTGCGTTTCGGCATCCTTATAATTAGTATTATGCCACAAGATCCAAGAACAAGGATGGAAATATGACCTAAATTATTCACTGCGGTGTACAGATTACGATCAGTACAACCACTGAGAATTAAATACCAACAGAATGAAATGCAAAATACATACAATTATATCACAGGGCCTAAAGTAGTGAGGTAGTAAAACTGCGGCATTAGTACCATAAAGTGCTACGTGCCAGTGATGTTAAGTGCACAAAGTGCAAAGACCTGCCAGATGCAAAAAAATACAAGTACTATGGACAAAGGACCAAGAATAAAAAGAAGGCTGGGCACAAATGTAAATGATAAAACCTATACAATCGGGTTAAAAACCAACCAACTCTTATTAAACATCTAAGTATATGTACTGTTAATAAACGATCCAAACACACTTCCCAAATACTGGTTGGCCACACAAACCTTAGTTTGAACAAATATAAGAAAATGATATAATAATAATAATAATGACACAGTCTCTAGGGAGAGGGATTCTCACACTACCGGCTTAAAAGGGATGTGGTACTACATTAATTGTCTCACCACTATTCAGTCCTTTGAAGGAATTGAAGGTATTCTGCAAGGGAGGCGCTCACTTTACTCCATGAAGTTATTCAGGCTATTACTGTTGCCCGGGCCCAAATTTCAATGGATCGTATGTAGTGGCCCTGCCCTGCCACGGTCTGGTACGGCCGGTCACAGCACCTTTCAGTCGACTCCTGTGGGGAGGCAGAATACTAGGTCTTAGGGGGATGGCCCTGCTCTGCCTCTCCCTGCCAATGACGGCCAAGGACGGGTCCACTCTTGGCCCGGGCTTCGCCCGGGTGCTGCCCACATGCGTCCTGCGCTGCAGGTGGTGCTCATTGCTTAAGTGGCGCTTCCGGGCGCGAAAGCAGGGTCAGGGGCGCGTCGATGGTAGCAAGGGGCCGCTGGGCATTGGAGTTTTCCCTGCCTTCCCAGCCGTTCCCCTCACGGCACGGAAAAAAGATGATTCTCGGCTGTTCCCCTCACGGCGTGTACTGTTGCAAAAGGAGCCATTCCCCTCACGGCATTCTGGCGTCCCCCGCTGCGGGTGGTGCTCGTTGCTTAAGTGCCGCCTCCGGGCGTGAAAGCAGTGTCAGGGGCGCGTCGCTGGTAGCAAGGGGCTGCTGGGGATTGGAGTCTTCCCTGCCTTCCCAGCCGTTCCCCTCATGGTGTGGAAAAAAGAGGATTCTCGGCCGTTCCTCTCACGGCGTGTGCTGTTCCAAAAGGAGCCGTTCCCCTCACAGCGTTCTGGTGTCCCCAGATGAATTGGTTCAGAGGATAGCTCAGCTAAGCGCACATCCTGAAACATTGACCATACCAGTTACAATAGGTCCAGTGGTTCCATTGTATGGCGAAAAATCTAATTGTCCTAAAGTTCCTGTAATGCCTACTCCAAGCATAGAACCTAGAAAACAAAAGGTAATAATAGATGATCAAGCCAGTGAATGTGAATCAGTAATATCATTGATGGATTTGCCTATACGAGAGCCAATAATGGAAACCCCAAAAAAAAGTTTGTCCAGTTGTTCAAAGGAAGTTAGATTAGAAACATCATCAGGAACTAGAAGTGCCACAATAGTAACTCCAGAAGATATAGAGAGATGGTCTCAAGAAATAGAGAAGCCAAAGTCACAGCCAAAATTATTAGACATTTTTAAATTGAGAGTAGAATTGGAAGAAATGGTTGCTGGAAATGTGGGTCTTGACAGGCTAAACACATACAGTGAAGAAGTATTACTGTTTATTTGTAGAAGCATTACACGAAACACGAAGGCATTCCATGAGAAACTAAAAAATTTGGCATCGGAAATGGGAATTGACATAGGGAAATCAAAGGTGTTGCAGAAACCCTATAGAGCAGAATTTTCTGATAAGGATTTGGAAAACATGAATGTATCTGGAAGAAAGTTGCAGATCAGGGAATTGTTGTTTCTGTTGCAAAAGTGGGGAGATCTTGAAAGATGGAAAGTTAGATGGGCAAAGAAACAGGAAGAAGCACAGGTAAATCGAACGACATCTGAATATGTCATGAGAGAAACAGAAAAAGATGAGAGGTTGTATCCGATGAGAGAGGTACCCGGAGGGGGGTACATACATGTGCCATGGATTAGACAGGATATTTTGTTTTTTACGAATGATTTCCCAAAATTGAGAGAAAAACCAGTAGAGTGGTACAGATAAGTTGAGAGGTTTGTGAAAGTTTCAAAGGGTTTGTTGAAGGATCTAGATGGTCTGTTTGACATAGTAGTACCTTCAGATTTGTGGACAGAATGTAAGATTACTATGGAATGGCCTAGTGAGGAATATCCAAGGGACTCAAAAACAGGAGCCCCGTCAGAGGATGTAATGAAAAAGTATCATCAGGTAATCACCTTTCTGAAGAGTAAAATTCCCCCGAAAGAAACCAATTGGGTAAAGATAGACAGAATAACTCAAGAAAAGGATGAGTCTGTACATGCCTACTACGAACGTCTTTTACAGGTGTTCAAACCGTATAGTGGGTTTGAAAGTTTAGAAAATAAAGACATGACTCATTTTGTGTATCGATTTGTGTCTGGGCTGTGATTGGATATATCTCAAATGATTAAGCAGCACATGCTGTGCTGATAGTCAAAGCCCATTGATGAGATTTTAAAATATGCAAAATATTTTGGGGACAAAATTGATAACAAGCAAAAAGCTTTAGAAGAAAAGGTAATGTGGGCTCAGGTAAAATTAGCTGAACAGCAAGAGCTCCAACTAAATAAGCAGTCAGAAAATCAAGGAAGAACACAAGGTCAAGGTGATAATAATGGGGGAAAGCCATGGGGAAGATTAAATCCGGAAGAGGCAAAGAAACTATTTCCCTGTCTCCGGTGCGGGAAGTTGGGGCATTGGAAGAACGAGTGTGAAGCCATACAATTTAATAACGCCCGGAATCAAAATTTAAATCCACAGACGCAGAATGAGGTGTTAATGAGTCATCAGCAACAGGGTATAGATCTTCAGATTCAATTGCCACCTGCCCCTAAATCAAATTTTGTGAGTCAAGCCAAGTACAGTGTGGATGCGGGATTTCCAGAAGGAAGTGGTAAGAAAAGTTTTGTAACATCTCAGTTTCTTTTGCAGGACCCACTGATTATTTATGATCAGGAATGACGGTGCCCGAGGGGGGAGGAAGGGGAGTGCGTACTTGGCGCATCCCTACCTGTAGATCAGTCAGGACCTTACATAGAGGGTAAAGTAAAGTGAAATTATATTACCTTCTTGTTAGATACTGGCGTTACCAGGTCTACTGTGAGAACAGCAGATATTCCTAACCTGCCCCTCTCGGGAGAGAACATACAAGTTGTAGGTGTTTCAAACAAATGGATTAGCACTCCAATCACAGAACCAATGGAGGTGCGAATTGGTAATTTTAAAGAAATGCATAAGTTCGTGGTCTGCGACTCAAGCCCTGTAAACTTGCTTGGAGGAGACCTGTTGTGCAAAATGAATTGCACTATATTTTGCACACCGGATGGTGTTGCAATACAAACCCCAGATGAAGATGGAGTTTACAAGTTCATGTTAGCTAAACAGGGAACAGAAGTAAATGAATTCTATTCAATGATGACGCAAAATGAATTACCTGCAGAAGTCAAGCTAACTGTAAATGCAGAAATATGGGATTTTACTGGAAAAGAAATAGGATTAAGGCAAATGTAGATCCCGTAAAAGAGACTGTGAAAGAAGGTGCAGTTTACCCGAACACTCAACAACACAAAATGAGTCCAGAAGTAAAGGCAGGTGTCGCAATAGAGATAAAGCGATTGCTCGAACAAGGTATCCTGGAAGAAATAATGAGTAGCCCTTGTAACTCACCCATAATTGGCATTAGGAAACCGAACAAAAAATATAGGGTGGTTCAAGACCTCCGGAAAATTAACAAGATTGTTGTACCATGCTGCCCAGTAGTGCCTAATCCAGCTGTGATTCTTTATCAGATACCATGGAAAGCAGGATGGTTCACAGTAATCGATTTATGTCATGTATTCTTTTCTATTCCAATGCATGCAGAGAGCAAATTTTTATTTTAGTTCAAGAGCATGATCAAAGAGCATCTGTAATCGTGTGCCTCAAGGGTACACTGAAAGTCTTTCAATCTTTAATCAGATTCTTAAAAGAAGCCTTGAATCTCTTATATTGCTCAGAGAGTCAGTCCTGTTGCAGTATATTGACGACCTATTGAAGGCGTCACACACACGAGAGGACTGTGTTACTGATTCAATTGCATTGTTAAATCATTTGGCAAAAGGTGGACATAAAGTGTCCCCTGAAAAACTACAGATTTGTACAAATTCAGTTAAATACTTGGGACATCAAATAGAAAGAGGAGTTAGAAGGGTGACCTCCGAAAGAATCAGAATAAATGCAGTTGCCACAAACCCAAAAAGAAATAGGAATGTTCCTTGGAGTTGTAGGGTATTGTAGACAGTGGATTGTAAGATTTGCTTTACTAGCCAAACCTTTGATACAAATGACCAGAAAGAAAGCAAAGGATCCTATAGAATAGGATGAGGAAAGTATAGGATCTTTTAGGAAATTGCGCGAATGTTTGTATGAAGCACCTGCTTTGGGCATGCCCAACTATTCAAAAGAATTCGCATTATTCTGCTATGAGCGGGGTAATTGTGCGCTTTCAGTTCTGACACAGAGACACGGATTAATGAGGAGGCCAGCGGCATATTTTTCTGCTACCTTGGATCCTGTGGCCTGTGCATTACTAGGTTGCCTGAAAGCTGTTGCTGCAACCTGTGTAAGCATAGATCAGAGTGAGTCAATTGTGATGGGACATCCCGTCAAGGTGTATGTTCCTCATGCTGTGGTGATTTTACTGATCTACAGATCTATGCATGCAGGTTTTTGATGTGAATGTCATATATAAGTTGTGTCCCTACCCAATAGAGAGTCACTGTGGCCTAATGGTTAGGGTCTGAGGCTCTTGCTCTCAAGTTTAAGTATTCAATTCCCAATGTTTCTGTTCTGTTAGATCTCTTTTTAAGTATGTACTACCCCACAGAGAAAAACTCCTCTCTATATATGCTGGGTTTTCGGTTTCAATATCATATATAACTTTTAAGGGTGTTTTCCAGGGCGTCACTGTGGCCTAATGGTTAGGGTCAAAGACTTTTACTCTCAAGGTTAAGTGTTCAATTCCCAATGTTTCTGAACTGTTGGGTCTCTTTTTAAGTATGTATTACCCCACAGAGAAAAAAATCCTCTCTATATATGCTAGGGTTTTTGGTTTGAATATCTTTTATACGTTTTTAGGGTGTCCTTCAGAAGGTCACTGTGGCCTAATGGTTAGTGTCTGTGACTCTTACACTCAAGGTTAGGTTTTCGATTCCCAATGTTTTTGTTCTGTTAGATCTCATTTTAAGTATGTATTACCCCACTGAGAAAAAATTCCTCTCAATATGTATGCTGGGTTTTCGGTTTGCATGTCATATATCTGTTTTGAAGGAGTTTTACATGGAGTCACTGTGGCCTAATGGTTCAGGGCTGAGACGCTTACTCTCAAGGTTACGCATTCAATACCTGGTGTTTTTTGTTTCTACAATTAAAGGAGTTAGCAATGGTAACTTACTTGACTAGGGTTGGATTTGTTGTTTTTCTTTAAGCTTAATTGAATAGATCTCTTTTTAATTATGTATAACCCCAGAGAGGAAAAAATCATCTTTATCTCTCTCCTACCCTGTCTCTGTCCTTCAATTTCACATTGCAAACCATTTTACTCTATGTGCACTCTAACCTACAGCTCTATACATGCAGGTTTGCGATGTGAATGCCATATATAAGTTTTGTTTCTACCCAATAGAGAGTCACAGTGGCCTAATGGTTAGGGTCTGTGACTCTTACTTTCAAGGTTATGTGTTTAATTCCCATTGTTTCTTTTCTGTTAGACCTATTTTTAAGTATGTATTACCCCACGGAAAAAAAACTCCTCTCTCTATATATATGCTGGGTTTTCGGTTTGAATATTATATATAAGTTTTGAGGGTGCCCTCCAGAGAGTCACTGTGGCCTAATGGTTGGGGTCCGACACTCTTACTCGCAAGGTTAAAAGTTTAATTCCCAATGTTTCTGTTGAATCTCGTTTTAAGTATGTATTACCCCACAGAGAAAAAACTCCTCTTATAATATAGGCTGGGTTTTCGGTTTGCCTATCATATATCTGTTTTGAAGGTTTTTTTATACATAGTCACTGTGGCCTAATGGTTAAGGTCTGAGACTCTTATTCTGAAGGTTATGTGTTCATTTCCCATTGTTTCTGGTCTGTTAGATCTCTTTTTAAGTATGTATTACGCAACAGAGTAAAAACTCCCTCTATATATATATATGCTGGGTTTTCGGTTTGAATATCATATAGAAGTTTTGAGGGTGGGCTCTAGAGTGTCACTGTGGCTTAATCGTTAGAGGTCTGAGACTCTTCCTCTCAAGGTTAATTGTTCAATTCCCAACGTGGCGGTGCTGTTAGATCTCTTTTTAAGTATGTATTACCCCACAGAGTAAAAACTCCTCTCTATATATATATGCTGGGTTTTCGGCTTGAATATCATATTAAAGTTTTGAGGGTGTCCTCCGGAGAGTTTCTGTTGCCTAATGGTTAGGGTCTGAGACTCTTACTCTCAAGATTAATTGTTCAATTCCCAAAGGTTCTGTTCTGTTAGATCACTTTTTAAGCATTTGCTACCCCGCTGAGAAAAAGCTCTTCTCAATATATATGCTGTGTTTTCGGTTTGCATGTCATATATCTGTTTTGAAGGAGTTTTATGCGGCGTAACTGTTGCCTTATGGTTAAGGTCTGAGACTCTTACTCTCAGTGTTACGTGTTCAAATCCAATTGTTTTGGTTCTATTAGATCTCTTTTCAAGTATGTATTAACCCACAGAGTAAAAACCCCTCTCTCTCTATATATGTTGGGTTTTCGGTTTGAATATCATATAGAAGTTTTGAGGGCACTCTCCAGAGAGTTGCTGTGGCCTAATTGTTAAGGTCTGAGACTCTTATTTTCAAGGTTAAGTGTTCAATTCCCAAAGTTTTTGTTCTGTTGGATCTCTTTTTATGTATGTATTGCCCCACAGAGAAAAAACTCCTCTCATAATATAGGCTGGGTTTTCGGTTTGCATGTCGTATATCTGTTTTGAAGGCATTTTATACATTGTTACTGTGGCCTATTGGTTAGGGTCAGAGACGCTTACTCTCAAGGTTACTTGTTAAATCCTCATTGCTTTGGCTCTGATAGATCTCTTTTCAAGTATGTATTACCCCACAGAGTAAAAAAAATAAATATTATATATATATATATATATATATATATATATATATATATATATATATATATATATATATATATATATATATATATTACCTACTGGCGGTCGCCAGTAGGTAGTTATAGTTAGGACCCCTTTTCCATAGGAAAACCTCAACATTCTATTTTGAATAACTTTGGCGCCGGTCGATGAATCCTCGCAAATTTCTCAAAATAGGTGGGGCGCTACGCTCCGCTCCTACCCTGAAAGTCTCGGGGGGATTCGTCAAGCGGGGGCTGAGATAAAAGGGGGGTCCCAAAACGCGTTTTTCCCATGCATTTTTCCATAGGACCTTTAGAACGAGCTACAGCCCGAACGGCTGAACAGAATTACTAGAAATTTGGCAGAGAGGTAGTCCCTAGGTCAAGGAAGTGCCTTTTGTAGGTTTGGTGTAAATCTGTTCAGTAGATTCTGAGAAAATAGCCTTTAAATCAATATATATATCTGAGCCCGCTTACGGTACGCTTACCGTACGCTTACCGTAAGCGTACGGTGGCGTGCGCGAGCGCGATTCTGATTGGCTCTTAGATCTTAGTAAACATTCGAATCGGCCGAAACCAGGAAGCGGCGTCCGCCATTTTGTCTCTCGCACTGAGTGTTGTTTATCAAACATGATGGCCAAAAACATGTTACGGGGCTGTTTTGACAACTCCCTCCCACATAGTCATGTTGAGGGAGTCCCCACACATCCCCCAAGTGCAAAAACGGTTTTATTTTTTTTTCGGCAATTTCGCCGAGTACGCTTACCGTACGCTTACCGTAAGCGTACGGTAAAAAAATAAAAATAAAAAAAACACTATCCACACTTACCCCACCCCCTGTGCTTTTGGTGGCCGAAGGCCACCAAATGTACAGGGCTTATTAATAGGTAAAAAAAACTAAATTTTGGCAACCTGAAATTATAAAATCGAAATAAAAAAAACACTATCCACATTGACCCCACCCCCTGTGCTTTTGGTGGCCGAAGGCCACCAAATGTACAGGGCTTATTAAAGTTGATAAAAACCGTGCACGGAACGAACTGCGTTAAGTGGGCGCGCACGCCTCGAATGGCGTAAAGTAACTTAGCATTTAAAAAACCGTACAAATTCACTGAAAAAACCATAGGTTTCACACACGTTATAGTTAGGAATTAGCATTTAAAAAACCTTGCAAATTCACTGAAAAAACCATAGGTTTCACACATGTTATAGTTAGCGGAAATTTTACTGATAAAAAACCTGTGAAATTGCCCCGTTATAGTTAGTGCTGGCAACTATAACTCACGCGACCGCAATCTTCTGCTGATGACATATGTGTCTTTATGAAAAAAAAATATTTGTAATATATGTATAGCTAAAAATGTATGGAAGAAGACATGGGCAAATAAGTGTCTAAATACAGTATTTGCATCAGCAGAGGATTGCGGTCGCGTGAGTTATAGTTGCCAGCACTAACTATAACGGGGCAATTTCACAGGTTTTTTATCAGTAAAATTTCCGCTAACTATAACATGTGTGAAACCTATGGTTTTTTCAGTGAATATATATATATATATATATGTATATATATGTATATTCACTTAAAAAACCATAGGGGGGAGGAGCCTAGCGCGCAACCAAGATGGCCGCGTAGGTGCGAGGCTCCCGAGGACCTCCGCGACCTCCTACGATTATCCTGAACATATCCTGTCCCAGATGAGGGGACTGTGTTGGTGAGCCTGAGCTGAGGTGGCACCCGTTTTCCGCTTCCAAATCGGACCTCGGACACCGGCTTGAGCACCGATCGAGGTTTGCGGCCTTCTCCTAGCCGAACCCCAGATTTGCGCTGTGGGGCGATCCAGTGACAAAGTGAACAACAGCGGCGGGCAGGGCTTGGTGGCTCGCGTACCCCGCACTTTCACTTTCGCTTTTGCACCCCCCTTGTTGTCTCTGCGAGGTTGGGTCGCGGGGCTTTGTGTGTTGGTGTGGCCTCGCCGGGGGACCCTGCCTGCCCGCCGGCTGTGATCCGCCCCGCAGATCTGAGGTGGCCCCCCCCCGGAGCCCGTGGACCGGCTTGCCTGCCCTTCACGACGTGGCTGGTGCGACCGGGAGACTGGGACCATGGCCACGAAACAAGATGGTGACCGTGCAAAGATAAAATCGACCCGGCGTGGCGCAGTCCATCAGTCCAACAGCATGGACCGATATACCCTCCAGAAGGGATCTCCCGAGGTGCCGCGCAGGTCCCCTGAGGGCCCTACTGATGCCCCCGATCTGCCCACGGATCTGACTCTGCGGGATGTCATGGGCGCCATCGCCGAGATGAAGGCCTCGGTGGGCCAGCGTTTCGATACACTGGAGCAGAAGATCGACTCGGTCCTCGTGGATGTTGGCCTGGTAAGGGCCGATCTCTCCAAAACCAACGACCGAGTCGATTCTTTGGCCCACACCGCATCGGGCCTTACGACAGATGTGGCGGCCCTACAAACGGAGGTGCGCCGGCTTGCTCGGGCGAGTGCGCTGATGGATCGCCGCCTGGAGGACTCCGAGAGTCGGGCCCGGAGGAACAACATTCGTATCATCGGGGTGCCTGAGGGACGTGAGGAGGCGGCGGCGGACCTTTTCGTGGAGGACCTGATTGTTACCCATCTCCAGCCACGGGGGCTGAGTAAATTCTTTGCTGTGGAGAGGGCCCACAGGGTTCCCGGGGGAAGGCCTAAGGTCGGAGCCGCTCCGAGACCTCTCATTGCCCGGATTTTTAATTTTCGGGACAGAGACGCTATCCTGCAATCCTCCAGACTACAGGGACCGATTAGACTTGACAATATGGACATTCATTTTTATCCTGATTTCACCCCAGCGGTCCAGAAGCAGAGACTGAGCTTCCTCGGTGTCAAACGCCGTCTCCGGGACCTAAACCTCAAATACGCCATGCTTTTCCCAGCTAAGCTGCGAGTGGAGGTGGATGGTCGCACGCACTTTTTTGATCGTCCCGAAGCGGCCGGGGACTGGCTGGATACTCTGTCTGGGGATCGGGATCGGGGGGGCGGGGGGGGAGCGGCGGGGGGAGAGGGCTCGCCGGATCAGGACTGAGGGACTAATATTAGGCCTCGCTCGGGACAAAAATGATGCCACTTTCGACCATACGTCTGTTCGCTTAAGTTCCCCTCCTATGGAGGTTGTGTGGGGTTTCTTGGGGGTTCTCCCTCCTCCTCTGGGGGTCTAGTTAGTTTAACTATCTATGGGGCGACAGGCACACTGCACGTTGGGGGGGCTGTTTGGGCTCATGCAGGGGTGCAGGGAGGGGGGAGTTCTGTTGGGGTGGGTGGGCAGGGATGGGGTGTTGTTCGTTATTATCACAAGGCAAACTTATTTTTGTGTTGGTTCTAAGGTGCTCTCGGGGGGACAACTGATGGTTTCTGTGTATGATGGGGGGTAGGGAATTAACTTTGTTGTCTTGGAATGTTAATGGACTGGGGGACAGGATCAAACGAGGTGTGGTCCTGCAGTTTTTGAAGCGACTCTCGCCCGATGTAGTCTGTCTGCAGGAGACACACCTTATTGGCAATTCCTTCTGTGCCATGAATCGGCGTGGCTACCGCCTCGTGGCCCACTCGGGCTTCACGTCAGGCTCAAGGGGTGTGGGTATCATGGTAAAGAACTCGCTCCCGTTAGAAATTGATGAGGTGCTCCACGATGATAGGGGACGTTACACTGTCTTGGTGGGGAGAATGGAGGGCAAAGTGGTTGTCTTTGTGTCAGTGTACGTCCCACCGGGGCTGCAGTCGACCACCTTTGCAGACCTGGGGCGCCTCCTCCTTGGCCTTCCGGGGGGGCTTCTGGTGGTGGGGGGGATTTTAATGCGGTGGTTTCTGGGACTGTGGATCGTCACCCCCTAGGGACCTCCCCCGGGCACAGGCGTGGCTATCCGGCCTCTTGGACACACTGGGATTGGTGGACTGCTGGCGCTTAAAACATCCCACGCAGCTGCAGTACACTTTCCACTCGGGGGCCCATGGTAGTCTCTCCCGGCTTGATTATGTCCTTGTCCCGGCGGCCTATGTCGGGAGGGTGGGGGAGGTGCGCCATTTGGCACGGGGTATCTCGGACCACTCCCCGCTCCTGTTACATTTTGATGCCTTTCCGAGGGGTGAGGGCAGGGTGGTCCCAATCAATTCCTGGTACCTGCGCGACCCCACCATTCGCGCTGACTTGATTAAATCCCTCCAGCGATATTTTGATGAGAATGTGGGGTCAGTGCCTTCGGCTATCTCCCTGTGGGAGGCCTTCAAAACAGTACTCAGAGGGGAGGCCCTGTCCCTTATTTCCCACGCCCGTAAGCGCGAGCGGGAGGAGGTGACCCGGGTGGAGGCTGAAATAGCCGAGTTGGAGGGTAATCTAGAAGATGGGGTGACGGATGCTGCACTACATGTCCTCCAACTCAAGCAGGCGGCCTATAGGGCCCTCGTCACGGAGGCGGCCAGGGGCCTTAGTAGAGAGCAACAGGGGCGACTGTATGATGTGGGTGATAAGGCTGGTAAACTGATAGCGTGGTTGGATAAAAAGGAGATAGCGAATCGTGTGGTCCCGCTGATTGAGAAAACGAATGGTGTGTGTGTAACTGAGCCAGAAGAAATTGTCTCCTGTTTCGCGGACTATTTCCGCGAGGTGTATTCCCCGGTCTCTTCTTGCTCTGAAGAGGATTCCCGTGCCCTGCTCAAGAATATCGCGCTGCCGTCCCTTTCCGGGGAGGACAGGATGTCGCTGGACGCCGCTCCCACCTCCGACGAAATCGCCCTCGCCATACGCTCGGTCGCTTCTGGCAAGGCCATGGGCCCGAATGGTATCCCTATCGAGTTGTATAAGTTGCGACCGGATACACTGGCGCCCCACCTCCGCGCAATGTTCCTGGCGGCCCACTCGCTGGGCTCCCTCCCGCTTGACCAACGTCTGGCTACAATCGTGGTGATCCACAAGGAGGGGAGACCTCGGGACCGGGTTACTTCCTATCGGCCTATCTCACTACTGAATGCGGAGCCCAAAATTCTCGCCAAGGTACTGGCCAATCGGCTGGTCGGGGTGGTGGGAGATCTGGTTCATCAGGACCAGTCCGGCTTTATTCCCCACCGCAACACAGCCCTTAACTTGCGGCGTTTGCATGGGGTGCTCGCGCGCGTCCCATTTATACGGGAACCGGCCATTTTGGCGTCCTTGGACGCCACCATGGCGTTTGATACGCTTGAGTGGTCATACATCTGGGCGATGCTTGCGAAGTTTGGATTTGGCCCAGGATTCATCAGCTGGGTCAAATTGTTGTATTCGGGCCCATTGGCGCAGGTGCTGGTGAACGGAAGGGTATCGGCCCCGTTTGAGCTGGGCCGGGGCACGCGACAGGGCTGTCCCTTATCGCCGCTTCTTTTTGCGCTTGCCTTGGAGCCCCTGGCGGAGTGGCTGCGGTGGGAGCCTTCCATCCGTGGTCTCCGTTGGACCCCCGAGTATGAGGACCGCGTATCCCTATACGCTGATGACATCCTTCTGTACCTAGCCTCCCCACGTAAATCACTTATAGTGCTGGTTGATGTTTTACACTCATTTGGTCGTAACTCCGGTCTCGTCATCAACTGGGCTAAATCGTGCGTGTATGTTCTCTCTGGGGAGGCTCCTATTCTCCCGCGGGGCTGTCCGATCCAGATCGCCCCGCAGGGATTTCGGTACCTGGGTGTCTTCATTACTCTGGACCCGGAGGCCCGGTATGAACGCAACCTGCTTCCCCCCCTCCAGCGCCTGCAGGTAGATGTCGCACGCTGGCGGCGCCTGCCGCTTTCGCCGCTCGGCCGGGCGGCATTGTTCAAGATGATGTCTCTGCCGCGTTTCCTGTATGCTTTGCAGAACACTATGGACTTAGTCCCGGCGCGCTACTTCCGTGAGGTGGAGAGTCTGCAACGCCGCCTGTTCTGGGACGGGAGGCCGCGTATTGCCCTGGCGAAGTTGACGCTCCCATGGTATGACGGGGGGATTGCCCTCCCGGATATTAAACGGTACTATTGGGCCTCCCAGCTCGCTGCAATTAACCATGGCCTATACGGGCCCGCCTTAAACCCGGCATTCGAAATGAACAAGATGCTCCTGCCAGGTGGCGACTACAATCGAGCGCTCTATTCTAGCGCGCCCGACGCTCGTCTGACGGGCCCCACGCGTGTCATGGTGCAAGTGTGGCACGCAGCCAATGCAGCTATGGGGTGGAAGGACCGTTTGACCCGGGCGTCACCACTATACGCGTCTGAGCGGTTAGGCTCCCTGTGGACCTCTAAGGGCTTTGAGAAGTGGGACATAATAGGTATCAGTAAAGTGGGGGATCTCTGGACGAGGGGAGGATTTAAAACGTTCGATATGCTGCAGACGGAATTTCAGTTGCAGGGCAGTGAATACTTTCGGTATTTGCAGGTCCGTCATGCGCTGGGCTCCGTCTTCTCGGACGTTGCCTCCATCCCGGAATATTCCCCCCTGGAGGATAGAATGCTGGATGGGCACGTCCCGGACAGCACGATCTCACTGATATACAAAAAGCTGATAAATGACCGCTCGGGCCTGTTGACTGCCCTTCGCGCGGCTTGGGTTGCCGACGGGCTGGAGTTGGACGACGAGGACTGGACCTCCGCGGTGGCCTCCCCGAAGGAGGTGGCCATACCGGCTCGCCTTCGCTTCGTCCAGCTCAAGATACTCCACCGGGTCTACATGACGGGGCCAAAGGTTCTGCGTATGGGCTATGCTGGAGATGGGTTGTGTAAGCGTGGGTGTGGTGCTTTGGGGACCTTTTTGCATATTTTGTGGGAGTGCCCGGAGGTGGAGGGGTTCTGGCGTGGTGTACATGAGGTGCTGCGACTGGTTACGCATGTGGCGCTGTTGCCTGAAGCGAGGAGATGCCTGTTGAATGTGTGGGAACCGACTGATTACTCGGCGCCGCAGACGTGGTGGGTGACTCTGGGATATATGATAGCCAAGCGTGATATTGCTCAGCTGTGGGGATCCCAGAGGCCCCCGACGGTCTCGGCCTGGAAAGAACACATGGACTGGTGCATGTTTCGAGAAAAAGTGGTGTATGTGGCGAGGGGTAAGCCTGGGACATGGGTGAAAGTATGGGGCCCCTGGAACGCCTACCGCGGGGGTATCTGTGCACCACCGTTGCTGCCTGATACCTCGCCAGCCCCATCCCCCTAGCCGACTCGTTCCCCAGCTGCCGGGCATTGGGTTCCCCCAGTCCTCGCTCTGCTCTCTTCCCCCTCTTTAGACTTCTGTGGATAGTTGGGATCCCCCCTTTAGGGGAGCACGTGCTGCTATTTCCGATTGTGGGTTGCCTTGTGGGTGTGGTTTTCTTGTTGTTCTTAATTTAAAATGAAACCGTATAGTGGGGTCTGGATGATGTGGCTTTTGACGTTGTTACCTCCTGAGCATGCTCCTCTGCAACGCCACGTGTTCCATAAATGTATGTTGTATGTTCCTGTCATTGCTAGCGGCCGGCCGGAAGGTTGTAGGCCCATACTTGTATACTCTTGAGACTTGTAATAAACGGTTTCAAAAAAAAAAAAAAAAAAAAAAAAACCCATAGGTTTCACACGTTATAGTTAGCTGGACATTTCACTCGTAAAAAAACAATGAAATTCCCCCATTATAGTTACTGCAGGCGACTATAACTCATGCGACCGCAATCCTCTGCTGATGACGTCAGATATTACATCACTGTATTTAGACACTTATTTACCCATGTCTTCTTCCATTAATCTTTAGCTATACATATATTACAAATATTTATTTTTCATAAAGACACATATGTCATCAGTGATGTAATATCTGACGTCATCAGCAGAGGATTGCGGTCGCGTGAGTTATAGTTGCCTGCAGTAACTATAACGGGGGAATTTCATTGGTTTTTTACGAGTGAAATGTCCAGCTAACTATAACATGTGTGAAACCTATGGTTTTTTAAGTGAATTTGCAAGGTTTTTTTAAATGCTAATTCGTAACTATAACGTTTGTGAAACCTATGGTTTTTTCAGTGAATTTGCATGGTTTTTTAAATGCTAAGTTATGTATTTATTAAATTTTTTTTTTTCAGGTTTTTCACCGTGCGCGCACCGTGCAGTTTTGCGGTGTCACTTTGGCCTAATGGTTAAGGTCTGAGAATCTTACTCTCAAGGTTATGTGTTCAATTCCCATTGTTTCTGTTCTGTTAGATCTATTTTTAAGTATGTATTACCTCACAGAGAATTTTTGAGGATGTTTTCGAGAGACTAATTGTGGCCTAATGCTTAGGTTGGGAGACTCTTAGTCTCAAGATTAAGTGTTCAATTCCCAAAGTTTCTGCTCTGTTAGATCTCTTTTTAAGTATGTACTACCCCACAGAGCAAACTCTCCTCTCTATATATATATGCTTGGTTTTCGGTTTGAATATCATATAGAGGTTTTGAGGATGTTTGTCTAGAAATTCGCTGTTGCCAAATGGTTAGGGTCAGTGTTCAGTTCCCAATATTTTTGTTCTGTTAGATCTCTTTTTAAGTATGTATTACCCCACAGAGAAAAAAACTCGTCTCTATATATGTGCTGGGTTTTCGGTTTGAATATCATATAGAAGTTTTGAGGGTGTGTTTCACAGAGTTGCTGTGGCCTAATGGTTAGGGTTTGTGACTCTTGCTCTCAAGGTTAAGTGTTCTATTCCCAAGGTTTCTGTTCTGTTGATCACTTTTTAAGCATGTACTACCCCACAGAGAAGAAACTCCTCTCGATATATATGCTGGGATTTCGGTTTGAATGTCATATATCTGTTTTGAAGGAATTTTATCCATGGTCACTGTGGCCTAATGGTTAAGGTCTGAGAATCTTACTCTCAAGGTTATGTGTTAATTTCCCATTGTTTCTCTTCTGTTAGGTCTAATTTTAAGTATGTGTTCCCCACAGAGAAAAAACTCCTCTCTCTATATATATGCTGGGTTTTCGGATTGCATGTCATATATCTTTTTGAAGAAATGTTGTACAGAGTTACTTTGGCCAAATGGTTAAGGTCTGAGACTCTAATTTTCAAGGTTACATGCTCAATTCCCATTGTTACTGTTCTGTTAGATCCATTTTAAGTATTTATTACCCCTCAGAGAAAAAACTCCTCTCAAAATATATGCTGGGTTTTCGGTTTGAATATCATAAAGAAGTTTTGCTGTTTTTTTCAGAGAGTCATTGAGGCCTAATGGTTAAGGTCTGCAACTCTTACTCTCAAGGTTAAGTGTTCAATTCCCAATGTTTCTGTTAGATCTCTTTTTAAGTATGTATTACCCCACAGAGAAAAAACTCCTCTCAATATATATGTCGGGATTTCGGTTTGCATGTCATATATCTGTTTTGAAGGTATGTTATACAGAGTCACTGTGGCCTAATGGTTAAGGTCTGAGACTCTTATTCTCAAGCTCACATCATCAATTCCCATTGAGTGTGTTCAGTTAGATCTCTTTTTAAGTATGTATTACCCCACAGAGTAAACACTCCTCTCATTATATATGCTGGGTTTTCGGTTTGCATGTCATATATCTGTTTTGAAAGTATTTTATACAGAGTCACTGTGGCCTAATGGTTAAGATCTGAGACTCTTATTCTCAAGGTCAAATGATCAATTCCCATTGAGTGTGTTCAGTTAGATCTCTTTTTAAGTATGTATTACCCCACAGAGTAAAAGCTCCTCTCTTTATATATGTTGGGTTTTCGGTTTGCATGTCATATATCTGTTTTGAAGCTATGTTATACAGACTCACTGTGGCCTATAGGTTAAGGTCTGATGCTCTAACTCTCAAGATTAGATGTTCGGGGGAGGAGCCTAGCGCTTGACCAAGATGGCCGCGTGAGCTCTGAGCTCCCGAGACCCTCGCGCCCTCCGTCGACTATCCTGTCTCTAATCCTGTCTATATGCATGGCATCGTGTAGATGACCTGTCAGGGAGGCGATTGATGCTACCCGCGATCGGATCGCCCACCGGGAACCGGAGTTATGCATGGCGGAAGATTGCGGCCTATCTCCGAGGGATGCCAGGGGCTAGAGTTGGCAGGATGCCCGACTTCTAGTTGAACAACAACGGCCAGGCGAGGTGTGAACTGTCGGATGGAGGTCCCCGTCCTTTCACTTTCGTTTTCTCTCCCTTTGTCTGCCCTGCCCCTGGAGAGCTCTTGGTGGCTTTATTATCCTTTGGACGCTCTACATGCTACTCTGGCGGCCCATTGCAGAACTGATTACTCCTGATTCCTCTCGTTGAGAGAGGACCGTCTTATCTGAACCGACCTCCTTGGTACCAACCATGTCGGGCAAAGCAGAGGTGGATCGGCTGAAGCCTAAGTCTACCAGGCGGGGAGCCTATACTCAAGTCAATAATATGGACCGCTATGCTCTGCAGAAGGGATCACCGAGTGGGTCGAGCCAGTCGCCGGATACCCAGAAGGAGGCCTCGCCCTTGGCCCCGGAGCTCTCGCTGCAGGATGTCATGGGCGCGCTCGAAGGGATGCAGACTTCGATTGGGAGACAGTTCGATGCCCTGGCGCATAAGGTGGATGCCATCTTGGTGGATGTTAATCTGATCCGTGCGGACTTGGGCAAAACGAATGAACGGGTTAAAACCCTGGACCTCAAGACCACGGGCCTCGCCGATGATGTCACGGAACTGCAGACCGAGGTTCGTAAGCTGAGGACCGAGAGTGATCTCGCCGCCCGCCGGCTGGAGGACTTTGAGAGCCGGGCCAGGCGCAACAACGTGCGCGTTATCGGGGTCCCGGAGTCCTCGGATGAGGCTTCGGTTGACCTGCTCGTCGAGGACTTGGTGCTTAACCATTTGCAGCCTAAGGGTCTTGGGAAGTTCTTTGCGGTTGAAAGGGCCCATAGAGTGCCGGGTGGGAGGCCCAAGGTGGGAGCCCCACCGAGGCCGATTGTCGCCCGGCTCTTTCATTTTCGAGATCGGGACGCTATCCTGCAAACATCGAGGGTGACGGGCCCGGTCCCCTTCCAGAACGCGTCGGTGAATTTCTATCCGGACTTCACCCAGCAGGTGCAGAGGCAGAGACAGGGCTTTCTGGGGGTGAAGAGGCGACTTCGGGAGAGGGATCTGAAGTATGCCATGCTCTTCCCTGCCAGACTACGTGTGGTGTACGAAGATCGGACATTCTTCTTTGAGTCTCCTGTCATGGCCGATGAATGGCTGGACGCTTTGCCCCGGCGGCGGACGGGAGAGGACACTGCCGCGGATGGGGACAGTGGCCGGGATGGGCAAGGCTGATTTTTCGGAGCCGGTCTGACTCGATTTGACTTTCTTTGATGACTTGATTAGAGTGCAGTAAATGCGGAGGGTTGCGGGAGGACGAGGGGAGCTCTTTCCTCCCTTAGGGTGCTTTTTGTAGATTTTGGGTTTGGTAGGGCGACAGGCACACTGCAAGTTGGGGGGACTTTGTAAGCTGCAGCAGGGGTGCAGGGTGGGGGGGATGGTTGGGGTTTTGGGGTTGTTGTTGGGGGGTCTGTTTCTGCAAGGCGTAGTGATCATCTTCGGTATTGTCCCATGGTGGCTCTTCGGGGGGGGGGGGGCTCTTTGTGTTTGGGGATGGGGGGTAGAGGTTTAAGTGTTATTAGCTGGAATGTTAATGGTTTGGGGGATCGCATTAAGCGCGGGATAGTTTTGCAACACTTGAAACGGTCACTGCCAGATGTTGCCCTACTGCAGGAGACACACCTTATAGGTAACACGTGCTATGCTCTTAATAGGAAGGGTTATAAATTCATAGCTCATTCGGGATTTTCCTCCGGGTCTAGGGGTGTGGGTATCCTAGTCAGGGCCTCGCTACCATTTGAGGTGGACTCCACCGTTGTTGACGATAGGGGGAGGTTTGTGGCGGTGGCGGGGAGGTGGGAAGGTAGAACTTTGGTTTTAGTTTCGGTTTATGTCCCTCCTGCCCTGCAGGCCTCCACGTTTGTAGATCTGTGTAGGGCCTTGCTGGATCTCCCGGGGGGTATGTTAGTGGTAGGGGGGGACTTCAATGCTGTCGGCTCTGGGCTGCTGGATAGGTACCCGCCCAGAGACACAGGGGGGGCTCAGAAGTGGCTTCCAGACTTCCTAGACACACTCGGCCTGATAGACTGCTGGAGGCTCCGACACCCCACACAGCGTCAATACACCTTCCACTCCGGGGCGCATGGTAGCCTTTCTAGGATTGACTATCTGCTCACTTTGGCTGTGCACGCCCCTTTGGTGTCTGAGGCCAGGCACATGGCGCGTGGCATATCGGACCATTCGCCAGTGTGGGTCAGGCTGGATGTCGGCCGAGAGGGAGGGGGAAGGGTGGCTCCTATTAACCCCTGGTACTTTCGAGATTCCAAGATGCGCAGCGCACTGGTGAAGACAGTTAAAAAAATTTTCAAGGATAATCAGGGGTCCGTGGACTCGGCAGTGTCGCTCTGGGAAGCATTTAAGACCGTGCTGCGAGGGCAGGCCCTCTCACTTGTAGTGGCGGCCAAGCGGCGGAGAGATGGCGAGGTTATGCAGGTGGAGGAGGATATCGTGGCTTTGGAGGGAGCGCTAGAGGGGGAGGTAACAGCGGCCTCACTGCATGAGCTGAGCTTGAAGCAAGCCGAGTATAAGGACCTTGTGACAAATGCCGCTAAGACCCTCAGTAGGGAACAGCAGGGCCGCCTGTATGATGTTGGTGACAAGGCCGGGAAGCTCCTAGCTTGGCTGGATAAAAAAGAACGGGTTAATAGAGTAGTGCCGGAGCTGACGGGAGAGGGGGGAGAGGTGATTGTGGAACCTGAGGGGATTGTCCAGTGTTTCTCGGACTATTTCCGTAAGGTTTATGCCTCAGTGTCGGATAGGCCGCCCGAGGACTCGCGTGACCTCTTGCGGGATATCGCTCTGCCCTGTCTTTCTGATGTAGATAGAGATGATCTTGATGGAGACTTAACAATCGATGAGGTGGCGGGAGCTATTCGCGCACTGAACTCGGGCAAGGCCTCGGGCCCGAATGGCTTGCCGATTGACCTGTATAAACTGTTCCCGGATAGGGTAGCCCCTCACCTGCGCGCCATGTTCGTGGAGGCGTGGGGGAGTGGGACCCTCCCGTTGGACCAGAGGCTGGCGACAATTGTTGTGATACATAAAGATGGTAAACCCCGAGATAAGTGTGCCTCATATAGGCCCATATCACTCCTCAACGCCGAGCCGAAGATCCTGGCTAAAATCCTGGCTGGCCGATTGGTCAGGGTACTTGGAGACTTGATTCACCCTGATCAATCCGGTTTTATTCCGCATCGCAACACCGCGTTGAACCTTCGGCGTCTTCATGGGGTGATCGCCAGGGCTGGCACGCTGCGAGAACCGGCTATTGTGGCGTCTCTTGATGCCACGATGGCCTTCGATACGGTGGAATGGGAATATTTGTGGGCTGTGCTAGCCAAGTTCGGCTTTGGCCCTGGTTTTGTGAGCTGGGTGAGGTTGCTGTATGAA
The DNA here is from genome assembly GCF_964204655.1 of Triturus cristatus. Taxonomy (NCBI): domain Eukaryota; kingdom Metazoa; phylum Chordata; class Amphibia; order Caudata; family Salamandridae; genus Triturus; species Triturus cristatus. The sequence goes on along the minus strand of NC_140595.1, from coordinate 265,932,313 downwards.
GGACCCCTTGCGAGTGTGGTGGTAAATGGCCGGGCGTCGACTCCGTTCCGGCTTGGGAGGGGGACTCGGCAGGGCTGCCCCCTGTCGCCTCTGTTGTTCGCCCTTGCTCTTGAACCGCTGGCGGCGTGGATACGCTGGCACCCGGATATACGTGGCCTTCGGTGGTCGCCCGAACACGAGGACCGCATTTCGCTATATGCTGATGACATCTTGTTGTATCTTGCCTCGCCTAAGAACTCACTCATAGTGGCTGTGACGTTCTTACATCCTTCGGTAGGAATTCGGGTCTCGTCATCAACTGGAGTAAATCGTATTTATACGTCCTGAGTGGTGAGGTTCCGCCGGTCCCGCGAACTTGTTCGATCCAGATTGCTCAGCAGGGCTTCGTGTATCTGGGGATCTTTATCTCCATGGACCCCGCTTTGCGGTATGAGAGAAACCTGCTCCCCCCCTGGCGCGCCTGCGGCGGGATGTTGAGGGCTGGCGGAGGCTGCCGCTCTCCCTAGTCGGGCGCGCTGCCTTGTTCAAAATGATGTCCCTTCCTCGGTTCCTCTACGCATTGCAAAATACTCTAGATTGGGTGCCGGCCAAGTACTTTCGGGAGGTCGAAAGCCTCCAACGGACGTTGTTGTGGGATGGGCGGCCGCGGATAGCGATTGCTAAATTGACGCTTCCATGGTATGACGGGGGTATCGCGCTTCCAGACATCCGACGCTATTACTGGGCCACCCAGTTGTCCGCGATCAACCACGGTTTCTATGGCCCGGCCCTCAGCCCTGGTTATGCCATGGACAGATGGTTGTTGCGCGGTGGGAACTATCTTAGGGCGTTGTACTCGCGGTCCCTCGACTCATCCCTCACGGGGCCCACCGGGGTGGCGGTGCGTGTATGGAAGATGGCGACTGACTCTCTGGGCTGGAAGGATAGGCTCACCCTAGCTGCCCCGTTGTTTGAATCTGAAAGGTTGGGTAGGCTTTGGCATACGAAAGGGTTTGATAAATGGGACTTGATCGGCATCTCCAGGGTTGGAGATATGCTGATTAAGGGTAGGGTGAAGTCCTTTGAAGAGTTGCAGAAGGAGTATGAGTTGGGGGCGTCTGAGTTTTTCCGATATGTTCAGGTGCGTCATGCCCTGCGGTCAGTCCTCGTGGAGGGTGAGAAGGTGCCTGAGTCCTCGCCTTTGGAGGACCGGATCCTTGATGGCCATATGCCGGAGAGCACGATCTCGCTCATCTACAAGAAACTGATAAATGTTCGGGCTGATATGCTACTGGGGCTGCGGGACCAGTGGACTAGGGACGGACTCGAGTTGGATGATGAGGACTGGCAGTCTGCTGTTTCCTCTCCTAAGGAGGTTGCGATCCCGTCGCGTCTGAGGCTGGTACAGCTCAAGATCCTGCATCGAGTGTATGTGACGGGGCCGCGACTGGTTCGTATGGGATTCTCTGAGGAAGGCCTATGTAGGAGGGGATGCGGTATGGTGGGTACTTTCCTACATATCATCTGGGAATGTGGTGTCATCAGGGAATTTTGGAGGCGAGTTCATGCGGTGATGGGGGAGGTGACGGGCATTGCTATGCAGCCGGAAGCGCGGTGTTGTCTCCTGAATGTCTGGGGGCCCACTGACCATGATGAGGCACAGACCCAGTGGGTGACCCTGGGTAACATGGTTGCTAAGAGGGACATCGCGCGCTTGTGGGGTTCCGGGGGGCCCCCCACGTTAACGGCGTGGAAAGAAAATATGGACTGGAGTATGCTCAGGGAGAAGTCAGTATATTGTGCCAGAGGCCGCCCTCGGAAGTGGCATGCCATCTGGGGGCGATGGAATCAATACAGGGGGGGAATATGTCTTGCCCCTGATCTGGATCCCCCCGAGGAACAGCTTTCTTCTTGACCTTCTTTCCAGCTCAGTATGCAGATGTGATGGTTAATTGACCTCTTGGGCCTCTGCTTTTCCCCCTTTTTCCTCTTATCATAGTACTGTGACTGTTAGACGATTGGGGTCCGGCTCCCCCTGAGGGGCTATCACCGTGGGCATTCAGTGTTGTTGCCTTGCTGGGGTTTGTTGTGTGTTTGTAATTATTAAAAATGGAACCTTCTCACTGCTCCTTCAATGTACTGTGGACGATTCTTTGTACTCTCCTATCGAAGCTGCCGAACCTCCGGGTTGTCGGCTGAATAGCTGTGTCCAGATTCTTGAAAAAATAAAGGTTTAAAAAAAAAAAGAAAAAAAAAAAAAAGATTAGATGTTCAATTCCCATTGATTCTGTTCAGTTAGATCTCTTTTTAAGTATGTATTACCCCACAGAGTAAAAACTCCTCTAATTATATATGTTGGGTTTTCGGTTTGAATGTTATATATCAGTTTTGAAGCTATTTTATACAGAGACACTGTGGCCTAATGGTTAAGGTCTGTGACTCTAACTCGCAAGGTTACATGTTCAATTCCCATTGAATCTGTTCAGTTAGATCTCTTTTTAAGTATGTATTACACCACAGAGTAAAAACTCCTCTCATTATATATGATGGGTTTTCGGCTTGCATGTCATATATCTGATTTGAAGGCATTTTATACAGAGTCACTGTGGCCTAATGGTTAAGGTCTGAGACTATTACTCTCAGCGTTACGTGTTCAATTCCCATTGACTCTGTTCAGTTAGATTTATTTTTAAGTATGTATTACCCCACAGAGTAAAAACTCCTCTCATTATATATGTTGGGTTTTCGGTTTGCATGTCATATATCTGTTTTGATGATATTTTATATAGAGTCACTGTGGCCTGATGGTTAAGGCTTGAGACTCTTACTCTCAAGGTTACATGTTCAATTGCCATTGAATCTGTTCAGTTAGATCTCTTTTTAAGTATGTATTACCCCACAGAGTAAAAACTCCTCTCTATTTACATATGCTGGGTTTTCGGTTTTAATATGATATAGAACTTTTTGGGAACCTTTCAGAGAGTCATTGTGGCCTAATGCTTAGGTTGGGAGACTCTTAGTCGCAAGGCTAAGCGTTCAATTCCCAAAGTTTCTGTTCTGTTAGATCTCTTTTTAAGTATGTACTACCCCACAGAGCAAAATCTCCTCTCTATATATATATATGCTTGGTTTTCGGTTTGAATATCATATAGAGGTTTTGAGGATGCTTCTCTAGATTTTAGCTGTTGCCTAATGGTTAGGGTCAGAGGCTCTTACTCTCAAGATTCAGTGTTCAATTTTCAATGTTTTTGTTCTGTTAGATCTATTTTTAAGTATGTATTACCCCACAGAGAAAAAACTTGTCTCTATATATGTGCTGGGTTTTCGGTTTGAATATCATATAGAAGTTTTGAGAGTGTGCTCCAGAGAGTTGCTGTGGCCTAATATTTAGGGTTTGTGACTCTTACTCTCAAGGTTTAGTGTTCAATTCCCAAAGTTTCTGTTCTGTTATATCTCTTTTTAAGTATGTCCTACGCCACAGAGAAAAAACTCCTCTCAATATATATATGCTGGGTTTTCGGTTTGAATATCATATAGAAGTTTTGAGGGTGTTTTCTTAGATTTTCGCTGTGGCCTAATGGTTAGGGTCAGCGACTGTTACGCTCAAGGTTATCTGTTCAATTCTCATTGTTTCTGTTGGATCTCTTTTTAAGAATGTATTGCCACACAGAGAAAATCCCCCTCTCATAATATAGGGTGGGTTTCGTTTTGCAAGTCATATATCTGTTTTGAAGGCTCTTTATACTGAGTCACTGTGGCTTAATGGTTAGGGTCTGAGACTTTTACTCTCAAGGTTACGTGTTCTATTCCCATTGTTTCGGCTCTGTTAGATCTCTTATTAAGTATGTATTACTCCACAGAGGAAAAACTTCTCTCTCCATATATAAATATGCTTGGTTTTTGGTTTGAATATCATATATCTGTTTTGAAGGATTTTTATGTGGTGTCATTATGGCCTAATGGTTAAGGTCTGAGAATCTTACTCTCAAGCTTAAGTGTTCAATTCCCAAAGTTTCTGTTCTGTTAGATCACTTTTTAAGCATGAACTACCACACAGAGAAAAGACTCCTGTCAAAATATATTCTGGGTTTTCGGTTTGCATGTCATATATCTGTTTTGAAGAAATTTTATGCGGTGTCACTGTGGCCTAATGGTTAAGGTCTGAGAATCTTACTCTCAAGGTTATGTGTTCAATTCCAATTGTTTCTGTTCTGTTAGATCTATTTTTAAGTATGTATTACCTCACAGAGAAAAATCGCCTCTCTATATATATACTGGGTTTTCGGTCTGAATATCATATAGAAGTTTTGAGGGTGTTTTCCAGAGAGTCACTATGGACTAATGCTTAGGGTCTGAGACGCCTCCTGTCAAGGGTAATTGTTCAATTCCCAATGTTTTTGTTCTGATAGATCTCTTTGTAAGTATGCATTACCCCACAGAGTAAAAACTCCTCTCTATGTACATATGCTGGGTTTTCGGTTTAAATATCATATAGAACTCTTGAGGATGTTTTCCAGAGAGTCATTGTGGCCTAATGCATAGGTTGGGAGACTCTTAGTCTCAAGGTTAAGGGTTCATTTCCCAAAATTTCTGATCTGTTAGATCTCTTTTAAGTAAGTACTACCCCACAGAGCAAAATCTCCGCTCAATATCTATATGCTTGGTTTTCGGTTTGAATATCATATAGAGGTTTTGAGGGTGCTTGTTTAGATTTTCGCTGTCGCCTAATGGTTAGGGTCAGAGACTCTTACTTTCGAGGTTAAGTGTTCAATTCCCAATTTTTTTGTTCTGTTAGATCTCTTTTTAAGTATGTATTACCCCACAGAGAAAAAACTTGTCTCTATATATGTGCTGGGTTTCGGTTTGAATATCATATAGAAGTTTTGAGAGCGTGCTTTATAGAGTTGCTGTGGCCTAATATTTAGGGTTTGTGACTCTTACTCTCAAGGTTAAGTGTTCAATTCCCAAAGTTTCTTTTGATCACTTTTTAAGCATGTACTACCCCACAGAGAAGAAACTCCTCTCGATATATATGCTGGGATTTCGATTTGAATGTCATATATCTGTTTTGAAGGAATTTTATCCGTGGTCTCTGTGGCCTAATGGTTAAGGTCTGAGAATCTTCTTCTCAAGGTTATGAGTTAATTTCCCATTGTTTCTCTTCTGTTAGGTCTTTTTTTAAGTATGTGTTACCCCACAGAGAAAAAACTCCTCTCTATATATATATGCTGGGTTTTCGGTGTGCATGTCATATATCTTTTTGAAGAAGTTTTGTACAGAGTCACTTTGGCCTAATGGTTAAGGTCTGAGACTCTTATCTTCAAGGTTACATGTTCAATTCCAATTGTTACTGTGCAGTTAGATCCATTTTAAGTATTTATTACGCCTCAGAGAAAAAACTCCTCTCAATATATATGCTGGGTTTTCGGTTTGAATATCATACAGAAGTTTTGATGGTGTTTTCCAGAGAGTCATTGTGGTTAAGGTCTGCAACTCCTACTCTCAAGGTTAAGTGTTCAATTCCCAATGTTTCTGTTCTGTTACATCTCATTTTAAGTATGTATTACCCCACAGAGAAAAAAACTCCTCTCAATATATATGCTGGGTTTTCGGTTTGCATGTCATATATCTGTTTTGAAGGCAATTTATATGGAGCACTGTGGCCTAATGGTTATGGTCTGAGACTCTTACTTTCAAGGTTACGTGTTCAATTCCCATTGTTTTGGTTTTATTTGACTTTGTTTATGTATTAACCCAAATCTCTTCTCTATATATATCTGCTGGGTTTTCAGTTTAAATATCATATACAAGTTTTGAGGGTGCTCTTCAGCGAGTCACTGTGGCCTCATGGTTAGGGTCTGAGGGTCATACTTTCAAGCATAAGAGTTCAACTCCCCAACCTTTTCTTAGATTTCTTTTTAAGTATGCACTACCCCACAGAGAAAAAAACTCCTCTCAATATATATGCTGGGTTTTCGGTTTGCATGTCATATATCTGTTTGGAAGTTATTTTATAGAGCGTCAATGTGCTCTATTGGTTAAGGTCTGAGACTCTTACTCTCAAGGTTAGTTGTTCAATTTCCAATGTTTCTGTTCTGTTAGATCTCTTTTTAAGTATGTATTACTCCACAGAGTAAAAACTCCTCTCATTATACATGTTGGGTTTTCGGTTTGCATGTCATATATCTGTTTTGAAGGAATTTTTATACAAAGTCACTGTGGCCTAATGGTTAAGGTCTGAGACTCTTTCTCTCAAGGTTACATGATCAATTCCCATTGAGTGTGTTCAGTTAGATCTCTTTTTAAGTATGTATTACCCCACAGAGTAAAAACTCCTCTCATTATATATGTTGGGTTTTCGGTTTGTATGTCATATATCTGTTTTGAAGGTGTCTTATGCAGAGTCACTGTGGGCTAATGGTTAAGATCTGAGACTCTAACTCTCAATATTAGATGTTCAATTCCCATTGATTCTGTTCAGTTAGATCTCTTTTTAAGTATGTATTACCCCACTGAGTAAAAACTCCTCTCATTATATATGTTGGGTTTTCGGTTTGCATGTCATATATCTGTTTTCAAAATATTTAATACAGAGTCACTGTGGCCTAATGGTTAAGGTCTGAGACTCTATCGCTCAAGGTTAGATTTTCAATTCCCATTGTTTCTGTTCAGTTAGATCTCTTTTTAAGTATGTATTACCCCACAGAGTAAAAACTCCTCTAATTATACATGTTGGGTTTTCGGTTTGCATGTCATATATCTGTTTTGAAGGAATTCTATTCACAGTCCCTGTGGCCTAATGGTTAAAGTCTGAGACTCTTACTTTCAAGATTACATGTTCAATTCCCATTGACTCTGTTCAATTAGATCTCTTTTTAAGGATGTATTAACCCACAGAGTAAAAACTCATCTCGTTATATATGTTGGGTTTTCGGTTTGAATGTCATATATCAGTTTTGAAGGTATTTTTTACAGAGTTCCTGTGGGCTAATGGTTATGGTCTGAGACTCTTACCCTCAAGGTTACATGTTCATTTCCCATTGATTCTGTTCAGTTAATCTCTTCTTAAGTATGTATTACCCAACAGAGTAAAAACGCCACTCGTTATTTATGTTCGGCTTTTGGTTTGCATGTCATATATCTGTTTTGAAGGCATTTTATACAGAGTCTTTGTGGCCTAATGATTAAGGTCTGAGACTCTTACTGTCAAGGTTACATGTTCAATTTCCATTGATTCTGTTCAGTTAGATCTCTTTTTAAGTATGTATTATCCCACAGAGTAAAAACTCCTCTCATTATATATGTTGGGTGTTGGGTTTTTGGTTTGCATGTCATATATCTGTTTTGAAGGTATTTTGTGGAGAGTCACTGTGGCCTAATGGTTAAGGTCTGAGACTCTTACTCTCAAGGTTTAATGTTCAATGGCATTGATTCTGTTCAGTTAGATCTCTTTTTAAGTATGTATTACCCCACAGAGTAAACACTCCTCTCATTAAATATGTTGGGTTTTCGGTTTGCATGTCATATATCTGTTTTGAAGATATTTGATACAGACTCACTGTGGCTTAATGGTTAAGGTCTGAGATTCTAACTTTCAAGGTAGATGTTCAATTCCCATTGAGTCTGTTCAGTTAGATCTCTTTTTAAGTATGTATTATCCCACAGAGTAAAAACTCCTCTCATTATATATGTTGGGTTTTCGGTTTGCATGTCATATATCTGTTTTGAAGGTATTTTATATAGAGTCACTGTGGCCTAATGGTTAAGGTCTGAGACTCTTACTCTCAAGCTCACATGTTCAATTGCATTGATTCTGTTCAGTTAGATCTCTTTTTAAGTATGTATTACCCCACAGAGTAAAAACTCCTCTCGTTATATATGTTGAATTTTCGGTTTGCATGTCATATATCTGTTTTGAAGGTATTTTATATAGAGTCACTGTGGCCTAATGGTTAATGTCTGAGACTCTTACTCTCAAGGTTACATTTTCAATTCCCGTTGATTCTGTTTAGTTAGATCACTTTTTAAATATGTATTGCCCCACAGAGTTAAGAAATCCTCTCATTATATATGTTGGGTTTTCGGTTTGCATGTCATATATCTGTTTTGAAGGCATTTTATGCAGAGTCACTGTGGCCTAATGGTTAAGGTCTGAGACTCTAACTCTCAAGGTTAGATGTTCAAAACCCATTGATACTGTTCAGTTAGATGTCTTTTTAAGTATGTATTACCCCACTGAGTAAGAACTCCTCTCATTATATTTTGGGTTTTCGGTCTGCATGTCATATATCTGTTTTGAAGGTATTTTATTCAGAGTCACTGTGGCCTAATGGTTAAGGTCTGAGACTCTTAATCTCAAAGTTGCATGTTCAATTCCCATTTATTCTGTTCAGTTAGATCTCTTTTTAAGTATGTATTACCCCACAGAGTAAAAACTCCTTATTATATATGTTGGGTTTTCGGTTTGCATGTCATATATCTGTTTTGAAGGTATTTAATACAGAGTAACTGTGGCCTAATGATTGAGGTCTGAGACTCTAACTCTCAAGGTTAGATGTTCAAAACCCATTGGTTCTGTTCAGTTAGATCTCTTTTTAAGCATGTATTACCCCACAGAGTAAAAATTCCTCTCATTATATATCTTGGGTTTTCAGTTCGCATGTCATATATCTGTTTTGAAGGATTTTTCTACAGAGGCACTGTGGCCTAATGGTTAAGGTCAGGGACTCTTACTCTCAAGATTACATGTTCAATTCCCATTGACTCTGTTCAATTAGATCTCTTTTTAAGGATGTATTAACCCACAGAGTAAAAACTCATCTCATTATATATGTTGGGTTTTCGGTTTGCATGTCATATATCAGTTTTGAAGGTATTTTCTACAGAGTTCCTGTGGGCTAATGGTTAAGGTCTGAGACTCTTACCCTCAAGGTTACATGTTCAATTCCCATTGATTCTGTTCAGTTGATCTCTTCTTAAGTATGTATTACCCCACAGAGTAAAAACGCCACTCGTTATTTATGTTCGGTTTTTGGTTTGCATGTCATATATCTGTTTTGAAGGCATTTTATACAGAGTCTCTGTGACCTAATGATTAAGATCTGAGACTCTTACTGTCAAAGTTACATGTTCAATTTCCATTGATTCTGTTCAGTTAGATCTCTTTTTAAGTATGTATTATCCCACAGAGTAAAAACTCCTCTCATTATATATGTTGGGTTTTCGGTTTGCATGTCATATATCTGTTTTGAAGGTATTTTACACAGAGTCACTGTGGCCTAATGGTTAAGGTCTGAGACTCATCTTCTTGAAGTTACATGTTCAATTCCCACTGATTCTGTTCAGTTAGATTTCTTTTGAAGTATGTATTACCCCACAGAGTAAACACTCCTCTCATTAAATATGTTGGGTTTTCGGTTTGCATGTCATATATCTGTTTTGAAGGTATTTGATACAGAGTCACTGTGGCTTAATGCTTAAGGTCTGAGATTCTAACTTTCAAGGTAGATGTTCAATTCCCATTGAGTCTGTTCAGTTAGATCTCTTTTTAAGTATGTATTATCCCACAGAGTAAAAACTCCTCTCATTATATATGTTGGGTTTTCGGTTTGCATGTCATATATCTGTTTTGAAGGTATTTCAGGCAGAGTCACTGTGGCCTAATGGTTAAGGTCTGAGACTCTTACTCTCAAGGTTACATTTTCAATTCCTGTTGATTCTGTTTAGTTAGATCACTTTTTAAATATGTATTGCCCCACAGAGATAAGAAATCCTCTCATTATATATGTTGGGTTTTCGGTTTGCATGTCGTATATCTGTTTTGAAGACATTTTATACAGAGTCACTGTAACCTAATGGTTAAGGTCTGAGACGCTTACATTACAGGTTCAATTCTTGTTGATTCTGTTTAGTTAGACCACTTTTTAAATATGTATTGCCCCACAGAGTTAAGAAATCCTCTCATTACATATGTTGGGTTTTCGGTTTGCATGCCATATATCTGTTTTGAAGATGTTTTTATAGAGAGTCACTGTGGCCGAATGGTTAAGGATTGAGACTCTTACACGCAAGGTTACAGGTTCCATGTCTGTTAATTCTGTTTAGTTTGATTTCTTTTTCAGTAGGTATTACCCCACAGAGTAAACACTCCTCTCATTATATATGTTGGATTTTCGGTGTGCATGTCATATATCTGTTTTGAAGCTATTTTATACAGAGTCACTGTGACCTAATGGTTAAGGTCTGAGACGCTTACTCTCTAGGTTACAGGTTCAATTCCCGTTGATTCTGTTAAGTTAGATCACTTTTTAAATATGTATTGCCCCACAGAGTTACGAAATCCTCTCATTATATATGTTGGGTTTGCGGTTTGCATGTGATATATCTGTTTTGAAGATATTTTATACTGAGTCTTTGTTTCCTAATGGTTGAGGTCTGAGACTCTTACTCTCAAGGTTACAGGTTCAAATCTCGTTAATTCTGTTCTGGTGGATCTCTTTTTAAGTATTTATTACCCCACAGAGTAAACACTCCTCTCATTATATATGTTGGATTTTCGGTGTGCATGTCATATATCTGTTTTGAAGATATTTTAGACAGAGTCACTGAGGCCTAATGGTTAAGCTCTGATACTCTTACTCTCAAGGTTAAAGGTTCCATTCCCATTGATTCTGTTCAGGTAGATCTCTTTTTAAGTAGGTATTACCCCACAGAGTAAACACTCCTACCCTTATTTATGTTGGGTTTTCGGTTTGCATGTCATATATCTGTTTTGAAGTGGTTTTATACCGAGTCACCGTGGCCTAATGGTTATGCTATGAGACGCTTACTCTCAAGGTTATAGGTTCAGTTCCCATTGATTAAGTTCAGTTAGATCTCCTTTTAAGTAGGTATTACCCCCCAGAGCAAAAACTCCGCTCATTGTATATATTGGGTTTTCGGTTTGCATGTCATATTTCTGTTTTGAAGGTGTTGTTACGCGGAGTCACTGTGGCCTAATGGTTAAGGTCTGAAACACTTACTCTTAAAGTTACAGGTTCAAATCCCGTTGATTCTGTTCAGGTAGATCTCTTTTTATGTAGGTATTACCCCACAGAGTAAACACTCCTCTCATTATATATGTTGGGATTTCGGTTTGCATGTCATATATCTGTTTTGAAGTTATTTTATACAGAGTCACTGTGACCTAATGGTTAAGGTCTGAGTTGCTTACTCTCTAGGTTACAGGTTCGATTCTGTTAAGTTAGATCATTTTTTAAATATGTATTGCCCCACAGAGTTACGAAATCCTCTCATTATATATGTTGGGTTTGCGGTTTGCATGTCATATATCTGTTTTGAAGATGTTTTATACTGAGTCACTGTTTCCTAATGGTTAAGGTCTGAGACTCTTACTCTCAAGGTTACAGGTTCAATTCCCGTTAATTCTGTTCTGGTGGATCTCTTTTTAAGTATTTATTACCCCACAGAGTAAAAACTCCTCTCATTATATATGTTGGGTTTTCAGTTTGCATGTCATATATCTGTTTTGAAGGTATTTTTACTCAGACTTACTGTGGCCAAATGGTTAAGGTCTGAGACTCTTACTCTTAAAGTTACAGGTTCAATTCCTATTGATTCTGTTCAGGTAGATCTATTTTTAAGTATGTATTACCCCACAGAGTAAAAACTCCTCTCATTATATATGTTGGGTTTTCGGTTTGCATGTCATATATCTGTTTTGAAGGTATTTTATATAGAGTCACTGTGGCCTAATGGTTAAGGTCTGAGACGCTTACTCTCAAGGTTACATTTTCAATTCCCATTTATTCTGTTCAGTTAGATCTCTTTTTAAGTATATATTACCCCACAGAGTAAAAACTCCTCTCATTATATATGTTGGGTTTTCGGTTTGTATGTCATATATCTGTTTTGAAGGTATTTTCTACAGAGTCACTGTGGCCTGATGGTTAAGGTCTGAGACTCTTGCTCTCAATGTTACATGTTCAATTCCTGATTGATTCTGTTCAGTTAGATCTCTTTTCAAGTATGTATTACCCCACAGAGTGAAAACTCCTCTCATTATATATGTTGGGTTTTCAGTTTGCATGTTATAGATCTGTTTTGAAGGTGTTTTGAAAAGAGTCACTGTGGCCTAATGGTTAAGGTCTGAGACTCTTACTCTCAAGGTTACAGGTTCAATTCCCATTGATTCTGTTCATTTAGATCTCTTTTTAAGTATGTATTACTCCACAGAGTAAAAACACCACTCATTATATATGTTGGGTTTTTGGTTTTGAAGGTATTTTATACAGAGTCACTGTGGCCTAATAGTTAAGGTCTGAGACTCTTACTCTCAAATTTGCATGTTCAATTCCCATTGATTCTGTTCAGTTAGATGACTTTTTAAGTATGTATTATCCCACAGAGTAAAAACTCCTCTCATTATATATGTTGGGTTTTCGGCTTGCACGTCATATATCTGTTTTGAAGCTCTTTTATACAGGGTCACTGTGGCCTAATGGTTAAGGTCTGAGACTCTTGCTCTCAATGTTACATGTTCAATTCCCATTGATTCTGTTCAGTTAAATCTCTTCTCAAGTATGTATTACCCCACAGAGTAAAAACTCCTCTCATTATATATGTTAGGTTTTCGGTTTGCATGTCATATATCTGTTTTGAAGGTATTTTATACAGAGTCACTGTGGCCTAAAGGTTAAGGTCTGAGACTTTAACTCTCAAGGTTAGATGCTCAAACCCATTGATTCTGTTCCGTTAGATCTCTTTTAAAGTATTTATTACCCCAAAGAGTAAAAACTCCACTCATTATATATGTTGGGTTTTCGGTTTGCATGTCATATATCTGTTTTGAAGACAATTCACCCAGGGTCACTGTGGTCTAATGGTTAAGGTCTGAGACTCTTACTCTCAAGGGTACATGTTCAGTTAGATCTCTTTTTAAGTATGTATTACCCCACAGAGTATAAACTCCTCTCATTACATATGTTGGGTTTTCGGTTTGCATGTCATATATCTGTTTTGAAGATAGGGTATATGCAGGCATTGTGGCCTAATGGTTAAGGTCTTAGAAGCATACTCTCAAGGTTACGTGTTCAATTCCCATTGATTCTGTTCAGTTTGATCTCTTTTTAAGTATTTATTACCCCTCAGAGTAAAAACTCCTCTCATTATATATGTTGGGTTTTCGGATTGCATGTCATATATCTGTTTTGAAGGTGTTTTTTTCAGAGGCACTGTGGCCTAATGGTCAAGGTCTGAGACTCTTACTCTCAAAGTTACTTGTTCCATTCCCATTGATTCTGTTCAGTTACATCTCTTTTTAAGTATGTATTACCCCACAGAGTCAAAACTCCACTCATTCTATATGTTGGGTTTTTGGTTTGCAGGTCATATATTTGTTTTGAAGGTATTTTATATAGAGTCACTGTGGCCTAATGGTTAAGGCATGAGACTCTTACTCTCAAGGGTACATATTCAATTCCCATTGTTTCTGTTCACTAAGATCTCTTTTTGAGTATGTATTACCCCACAGAGTAAAAACACCACTCATTATATATGTTGGGTTTTCCGTTTGCATGTCATATATCTGTTTTGAAGGTGCTTGTATACAGATTCAATATGGCCTAATGGTTAAGGTCTGAGACTTTTACTCTCAAGGTTACAGGTTCAATTCCAGTTAATTCTGTTCAGGTAGATCTGTTTTTAAGTATGTATTACCCCACAGAGTAAAAAGTCCTCTCATTATATATGTTGGGTTTTCGGTTTGCATGTCATATATCTGTTTTGAAGATATTTTATACAGTGTAACTGTGGCCTAATGGTTAAGTTCGGACACTCATCTTCTCGAAGTTACATGTTCAATTCTCACTGATTCTGTTCAGTTAGATCTCTTTTTAAGTATGTATTACCCCACAGAGTAAACGCTCCTCTCATTAAATATTTTGGGTTTTCGGTTTGCATGTCATGTATCTGTTTTGAAGGTATTTGCTACAGAGTCATTGTGGCTTAATGGTTAAGGTCTGAGATTCTAACTTTCAAGGTAGATGTTCAATTCCCATTGAGTCTGTTCAGTTAGATCTCTTTTTAAGTATGTATTATCCCACAGAGTAAAAACTCCTCTCATTATATATGTTAGGTTTTCGGTTTGCATGTCATATATCTGTTTTGAAGGTATTTTGGGCAGTGTCACTGTGGCCTAATGGTTAAGGTCTGAGACTCTTACTCTCAAGGTTAAATGTTCAATTGCATTGATTCTGTTCAGTTAGATCTCCTTTTAAGTATGTATTACCCCACAGAGTAAAAAGTCCTCTCATTATATATGTTGAATTTTCGGTTTGCATGTCATATATCTGTTTTGAAGGTATTTTATATAGAGTCACTGTGGCCTAATGGTTAAGGTCTGAGACTCTTACTCTCAAGTTTACATTTTCAATTCCCGTTGATTCTGTTTAGTTAGATCACTTTTTAAATATGTATTGCCCCACAGAGTTAAGAAATCCTCTCATTATATATGTTGGGTTTTCGGTTTGCATGTCATATATCTGTTTTGAAGGGATCTTATACAGAGCACTGTGGCCTAATGGTTAAGGTCTAAGACTCTAACTCTCAAGGTTAGATGTTCAAAACCTATTGATACTGTTCAGTTAGATGTCTTTTTAAGTATGTATTACATCACTGAGTAAGAACTCCTCTCATTATATTTTGGGTTTTCGGTTTGCATGTCATATATCTGTTTTAAAGGTATTTTATACAGAGTAACTGTGGCCTAATGATTAAGGTCTGAGACTCTAACTCTCAAGGTTAGATGTTCAAAACCCATTGGTTCTGTTCAGTTAGATCTCTTTTTAGGTATGTATTGCCCCACAGAGTAAAAATTCCTCTCATTATATATGTTGGGTTTTCAGTTTGCATGTCATAAATCTGTTTTGAGGCACTGTGGCCTAATGGTTAAGGTCAGGGACTCTTACTCTCAAGATTACATGTTCAATTCCCATTGATTCTGCTCAGTTAGATTTCATTTGAAGTATTTATTACCGCACAGAGTAAAAAATCCTGTCATTATACATGTTGGGCTTTCGGATTGCATGTCATATATCTGTTCTGAAGGTGCTTTACTCAGAGGCATTGTGGCCTAATGGTTAAGGTCTGAGCCTCTTACTCTCAAAGTTACTTGTTCCTTTCCCATTTATTCTGTTCAGTTAGATCTCTTTTTAAGTATGTATTACCCCACAGAGTAAACACTCCTTTTACTATATATTTAGGGGTTTTGGTTTGCATGTCATATATCTGTCTTGAAGGTAACCTATACAGGGTCACTGTGGCCTAATGGTTAAGGTCTGAAACTCTTACTCTCAAGGGTACATGTTCAATTCCCATTGAGTCTGTTCAGTTACATATCTTTTTAAGTATGTATTACCCCACAGAGTAAAAACTCCACTCATTATATATGTTGGGTTTTCGGTTTGCATGTCATATATCTGTTTTGAAGGTATTTTATACAGAATCACTGTAACCTATTGGTTAAGGTCTGAGACGCTTACTCTCCAGGTTACAGGTTCAATTCTCGTTGATTCTGTTTAGTTAGACCACTTTTTAAATATGTATTGCCCCACAGAGTTAAGAAATCCACTCATTATATATGTTGGGTTTTCGGTTTGCATGTCATATATCTGTTTTGAAGGTATTTTGTGTAGAGTCTCTGTGGCCTGATGGTTAAGGTCTGAGACTCTTACTCTCAAGGTTAAATGTTCAATTGCATTGATTCTGTTCAGTTAGATCTCTTTTTAAGTATGTATTACCCCACAGAGTAAAAAGTCCTCTCATTATATATGTTGGGTTTTCGGTTTGCATGCCATATATCTGTTTTGAAGGTATTTGGGGCAGAGTCACTGTGGCCTAATGGTTAAGGTCTGAGACTCTTACTCTCCAGGTTAAATGTTCAATTGCATTGATTCTGTTCAGGTAGAGCTCTTTGTAAGTATGTATTACCCCACAGAGTAAAAAATCCTCTCATTATATATGTTGAATTTTCGGTTTGCATGTCATATATCTGTTTTGAAGGTATTTTATATAGAGTCACTGTGGCCTAATGGTTAAGGTCTGAGACTCTTACTCTCAAGGTCACATTTTCAATTCCCGTTGATTCTGTTTAGTTAGTTCACTTTTTAAATATGTATTGCCCCACAGAGTTAAGAAATCCTCTCATTATATATGTTGGGTTTTCGGTTTGCATGTCATATATCTGTTTTGAAGGAGTTTTATACCGAGTCACCGTGGCCTAATGGTTATGGTCTGAGACGCTTACTTTCAAGGTTATAGGTTCAGTTCCCATTGATTATGTTCAGTTAGATCTCCTTTTAAGTAGGTATTACCCCCCAGAGCAAAAACTCCGCTCATTGTATATATTGGGTTTTCGGTTTGCATGTCATATTTCTGTTTTGAAGGTGTTGTTACACGGAGTCACTGTGGCCTAATGGTTAAGGTCTGAGACACTTACTCTTAAAGTTACAGGTTCAATTCCTGTTGATTCTGTTCAGGTAGATCTCTTTTTATGTAGGTATTACCCCACAGAGTAAACACTCCTCTCATTATATGTGTTGGGATTTCGGTTTGCATGTCATATATCTGTTTTGAAGTTATTTTATACATAGTCACTGTGACCTAATGGTTAAGGTCTGAGACGTTTACTCTCTAGGTTACTGGTTCAATTCCCGTTGATTCTGTTAAGTTAGATCACTTTTTAAATATGTATTGCCCCACAGAGTTACGAAATCCTCTCATTATATATGTTGGGTTTGCGGTTTGCATGTCATATATCTGTTTTGAAGATGTTTTACACTGAGTCACTGTTTCCTAATGGTTAAGGTCTGAGACTCTTACTCTCAAGGTTACATGTTCAAATTCCCATTGATTCTGTTCACTTAGATGTATTTTTAAGTATGTATTACCCCACAGAGTAAAAACTCCTCTCATTATATATGTTGGGTTTTCGGTTTGCATGTCATATATCTGTTTTGAAGGTATTTTATATAGCGTCACTGTGGCCTAATGGTTAAGGTCTGAGACGCTTACTCTCAAGGTTACATTTTCAATTCCCATTTATTCTGTTCAGTTAGATCTCTTTTTAAGTATATATTACCCCACAGAGTAAAAACTCCTCTCATTATATATGTTGGGTTTTCGGTTTGTATGTCATATATCTGTTTTAAAGGTATTTTCTACAGAGTCACTGTGGCCTAATGGTTAAGGTCTGAGACTCTAACTGTCAAGATTAGATGTTTGAAACCCATTGATTCTGTTCACTTAGATCTCTCATGAAGTATGTATTACCCCACAGAGTGAAAACTCCTCTCATTATATATATTTGGTTTTCAGTTTGCATGTTATAGATCTGGTTTGAATAGAGTCACTGTGGCCTAATGGTTAAGGTCTGAGACTCTTACTCTCAAGGTTACAGGTTCAATTCCCATTGATTCTGTTCATTTAGATCTCTTTTTAAGTATGTATTACTCCACAGAGTAAAAACACCACTCATTATATATGTTGGGTTTTTGGTTTGGATGTCATATATCTGTTTTGAAGATATTTTATACAGAGTCACTGTGGCCTAATAGTTGAGGTCTGAGACTCTTACTCTCAAATTTGCATGTTCAATTCCCATTGATTCTGTTCAGTTAGATGACTTTTTAAGTATGTATTATCCCACAGAGTAAAAACTCCTCTCATTATATCTGTTGGGTTTTCGGCTTGCACGTCATATATCTGTTTTGAAGCTCTTTTATAAAGAGTTACTGTGGCCTGATGGTTAAGGTCTGAGACTCTTGCTCTCAATGTTACATGTTCAATTCCTGATTGATTCTGTTCAGTTAGATCTCTTTTCAAGTATGTATTACCCCACAGAGTAAAAACTCCTCTCATTATATATGTTAGGTTTTCGGTTTGCATGTCATATATCTGTTTTGAAGGTATTTTATACAGAGTCACTGTGGCCTAAAGGTTAAGGTCTGAGACTTTAACTCTCAAGGTTAGATGCTCAAACCCATTGATTCTGTTCCGTTAGATCTCTTTTAAAGTATTTATTACCCCAAAGAGTAAAAACTCCACTCATTATATATGTTGGGTTTTCGGTTTGCATGTCATATATCTGTTTTGAAGATAGGGTATATGCAGGCACTGTGGCCTAATGGTTAAGGTCTGAGAAGCATACTCTCAAGGTTACGTGTTCAATTCCCATTGATTCTGTTGAGTTTGATCTCTTTTTAAGTATTTATTACCCCTCAGAGTAAAAACTCCTCTCATTATATATGTTGGGTTTTCGAATTGCATGTCATATATCTGTTTTGAAGGTGTTTTTTTCAGAGGCACTGTGGCCTAATGGTCAAGGTCTGAGACTCTTACTCTCAAAGTTACTTGTTCCATTCCCATTGATTCTGTTCAGTTACATCTCTTTTTAAGTATGTATTACCCCACAGAGTCAAAACTCCTCTCATTCTATATGTTGGGTTTTTGGTTTGCATGTCATATATTTGTTTTGAAGGTATTTTATATAGAGTCACTGTGGCCTAATGGTTAAGGCATGAGACTCTTACTCTCAAGGGTACATATTCAATTCCCATTGATTCTGTTCACTAAGATCTCTTTTTGAGTATGTATTACCCCACAGAGTAAAAACACCACTCATTATATATGTTGGGTTTTCGGTTTGCATGTCATATATCTGTTTTGAAGGTGCTTGTATACAGATTCAATATGGCCTAATGGTTAAGGTCTGAGACTTTTACTCTCAAGGTTACAGGTTCAATTCCAGTTAATTCTGTTCAGGTAGATCTGTTTTTAAGTATGTTTTACCCCACAGAGTAAAAAGTCCTCTCATTATATATGTTGGGTTTTCGGTTTGCATTTCATATATCTGTTTTGAAGATATTTTACACAGTGTAACTGTGGCCTAATGGTTAAGTTCTGACACTCATCTTCTCGAAGTTACATGTTCAATTCTCACTGATTCTGTTCAGTTAGATCTCTTTTTAAGTATGTATTACCCCACAGAGTAAACGCTCCTCTCATTAAATATGTTGGGTTTTCGGTTTGCATGTCATGTATCTGTTTTGAAGGTATTTGCTACAGAGTCACTGTGGCTTAATGGTTAAGGTCTGAGATTCTAACTTTCAAGGTAGATGTTCAGTTCCCATTGAGTCTGTTCAGTTAGATCTCTTTTTAAGTATGTATTATCCCACAGAGTAAAAACTCCTCTCATTATATATGTTAGGTTTTCGGTTTGCATGTCATATATCTGTTTTGAAGGTATTTTGGGCAGTGTCACTGTGGCCTAATGGTTAAGGTCTGAGACTCTTACTCTCAAGGTTAAATGTTCAATTGCATTGATTCTGTTCAGTTAGATCTCCTTTTAAGTATGTATTACCCCACAGAGTAAAAAGTCCTCTCATTATATATGTTGAATTTTCGGTTTGCATGTCATATATCTGTTTTGAAGGTATTTTATATAGAGTCACTGTGGCCTAATGGTTAAGGTCTGAGACTCTTACTCTCAAGTTTACATTTTCGGGGGAGGAGCCTAGCGCGCAACCAAGATGGCCGCGTAGGTGCGAGGCTCCCGAGGACCTCCGCGACCTCCTATCACTATCCTGAACATATCCTGTCCCAGATGAGGGGACTGTGTTGGTGAGCCCGAGCTGAGGTGGCGCCCGTTTTCCGCTTCCAAATCGGACCTCGGACACCGACTTTACCACCGATCGAGGTTTGCGGCCTTCTCCTAGCCGAACCCCGGATTTGCGTTGTGGGGCGATCCAGTGACGAAGTGAATAACAGCGGCGGGCAGGGCTTGGTGGCTCGCGGAACCCGCACTTTCACTTTCGCTTTCGTACCCTCCTGGCTGTCTATGCGAGGTTGGGTCACGGGGCTTTGTGTGTTGGTGTGGCCTCTCTGGGGGACCCCGCCTGCCCGCCGGCTGTGATCCGCCCTGCAGATCTGGGGTGGCACCCCCCCGGAGCCCGTGGACCGGCTTGCCTGCCCTTCACGACGTGGCTGGTGCGATCAGGAGACTGGGACCATGGCCACGAAACAAGATGGCGATCGGGCAAAGGTAAAATCGACCCGGCGTGGCGCAGCCCAACAGTCCAACAGCATGGATCGCTATACCCTCCAGAAGGGATCTCCTGAGGTGCCCCGCAAGTGTCCTGAGGGCCCTACTGATGCCCCCGATCTGCCCACGGATCTGACTCTGCGTGATGTCATGGGCGCCATCGCCGAGATGAAGGCCTCTGTGGGCCAGCGTTTTGACACACTGGCGCAGAAGATCGACTCGGTCCTCGTAGATGTTGGCCTGATAAGGGCCGATCTCTCCAAGACCAACGACCGAGTTGATTCTTTGGCCCACACCGCATCGGGCCTTACGACAGATGTGGCGGCCCTGCAAACTGAGGTGCGCCGACTTGCTCGGGCGAGTGCGCTAATGGATCGTCGCCTGGAGGACTCCGAGAGTCGGGCCCGGCGTAATAACATCCGTATCATCGGGGTGCCTGAGGGACGTGAGGAAGCGGCGGCGGACCTTTTCGTGGAAGACCTGATCGTCAACCATCTCCAGCCACGGGGGCTGAGTAAATTCTTTGCTGTGGAAAGAGCCCACAGGGTTCCCGGGGGACGGCCTAAGGTCGGAGCCGCTCCGAGACCTCTCATCGCCCGGATTTTTAATTTTCGGGACAGAGACGCTATCCTGCAATCCTCCAGACTACAGGGACCGCTTAGACTTGATAATATGGATATTAATTTTTATCCTGATTTCACCCCTGCGGTCCAGAAACAGAGACTGAGCTTCCTTGGTGTCAAGCGCCGTCTTCGGGACCTAAACATCAAGTACGCCATGCTCTTCCCCGCGAAGCTGCGAGTGGAGGTGGAAGGTCGCACACACTTTTTTGAACGTCCCGAAGCGGCCGGGGACTGGCTGGATACTCTGCCTGGAGATCGGGATCGGGGTGGCGGGGGGGGAGCGGCCGGGGGTGAGGGCTCGCCGGATCAAGACTGAGGGACTAATATTAGGCCTCGCTCGGGACAAAAATGATGTCACTTTTTGACTATACGTCGGATTGTTTAATTTCCCCTCCTATGGAGGTTGTGTGGGGTCTCTTGGGGGTTCTCCCTCCTCCTCTGGGGGTCTAGTTAGTTTAACTTTCTATGGGGCGACAGGCACACTGCACATTGGGGGGGCTGTCTGGGCTCATGCAGGGGTGCAGGGTGGGGGGAGTTTTGTTGGGGTGGGTGGGTAGGGATGGGGCGTTGTTTGTTATTCTCACAAGGCAACCCTTTTTTTGTGTAGGCTCTACTGTGCTCTCCGGGGGACGAATGATGGTCTTTGTGTATGATGGGGGGTAGGGAATTGACTTTGTTGTCTTGGAACGTTAATGGACTGGGGGACAGGATCAAACGAGGTGTGGTCCTACAGTATCTGAAGCGACTCTCGCCTGATGTGGTCTTCCTGCAGGAGACACACCTTATTGGCAATTCCTTCTGCGCCATGAATCGGCGTGGTTACCGCCTTGTGGCCCACTCGGGCTTCACGTCAGGCTCGAGGGGTGTGGGTATCATGGTAAAGAACTCGCTCCCGTTAGAAATTGATGAGGTGCTCCATGATGACAGGGGACGTTACACTGTCTTGGTGGGGAGAATGGAGGGCAAAGTGGTTGTCTTTGTGTCAGTGTACGTCCCACCGGGGTTGCAGTCGACCACCTTTGCAGATCTGGGGCGCCTCCTCCTTGGCCTTCCGGGGGGGCTTCTGGTGGTGGGGGGGGATTTCAATGCGGTGGTTTTTGGAACTGTGGATCGTCACCCCCCTAGGGACCTCCCCCGGGCACAGGCGTGGCTATCCGGCCTCTTGGATACACTGGGATTGGTGGACTGCTGGCGCTTAAAACATCCCACACAGTTGCAATACACTTTCCACTCGGGGGCCCATGGTAGTCTCTCACGGCTTGATTATGTCCTTGTCCCAGCGGCCCATGTCGGGAGGGTGGGGGAGGTGCGCCATTTGGCACGGGGTATCTCGGACCACTCCCCGCTATTGTTGCATGTTGAAGTCTTTCCGAGGGCTGAGAGCAGGGTGGTCCCAATTAACTCCTGGTACCTGCGCGACCCCACCATTCGCGCTGACTTGATTAAATCCCTCCAGCGCTATTTTGAGGAGAACGTGGGGTCAGTGCCTTCAGCTATCTCCCTGTGGGAGGCCTTCAAAACAGTACTTAGAGGGGAGGCCCTATCCCTTATTTCCCACGCCCGGAGGCGTGAGCGGGAAGAGGTGACCCGGGTGGAGGCTGAAATAGCGGAGCTGGAGGGTAATCTAGAAGATGGGGTGACGGACGCGGCACTACATGTCCTCCAGCTCAAGCAGGCGGCGTATAGGGCCCTCGTTACGGAGGCGGCCAGGGGCCTTAGTAGAGAGCAACAGGGGCGGCTGTATGATGTGGGTGATAAGGCTGGTAAACTGACAGCGTGGTTGGATAAAAAGGAAAGAGCGAATCGTGTTGTCCCACTGATTGAGAAAACGAATGGTGTGTGTGTAACTGAACCAGAAGAAATTGTCTCCTGCTTCGCGGAGTATTTCCGCGAGGTGTATTCCCCGGTCTCTTCTTGCTCGGAAGAGGATTCCCGTGCCCTGCTCAGAGATATCGCACTGCCTTCCCTGTCCGGGGAGGACAGGGTGTTGCTGGACGCCGCTCCCACCTCCGACGAAATTGCCCTCGCCATACGCTCGGTCGCTTCTGGCAAGGCTATGGGCCCGAATGGTATCCCTATCGAGCTGTACAAGCTGCGACCGGATACATTGGCGCCTCACCTCCGCGCAATGTTCCTTGCGGCCCACTCAGAGGGCTCCCTCCCGCTTGACCAGCGTCTGGCTACAATCGTGGTGATCCACAAGGAGGGGAGACCTCGAGATCGGGTTACTTCTTATCGGCCTATCTCACTACTGAATGCGGAGCCTAAAATTCTCGCTAAGGTACTCGCCAATCGGCTGGTCGGTGTGGTGGGAGATCTGGTTCATCAGGACCAGTCTGGCTTCATTCCCCATCGCAATACAGCCCTTAATCTTCGGCGTTTGCATGGGGTGCTTGCGCGTGTCCCATTCATACGGGAACCGGCCATTCTGGCGTCCTTAGACGCCACCATGGCGTTTGATACGCTTGAGTGGCCATACATCTGGGCGATGCTTGCTAAGTTCGGGTTTGGCCCAGGATTCATCAGTTGGGTCAAATTGCTGTATGCGGGCCCATTGGCACAGGTGGTCGTGAACGGAAGAGTATCGGCCCCGTTCGAGCTGGGCCGGGGCACGCGGCAGGGCTGCCCCCTGTCGCCGCTTCTTTTTGCGCTTGCCTTGGAGCCCCTGGCGGAGTGGCTGCGGTGGAAGCCTTCCATCCGAGGTCTCCGTTGGACCCCTGAGTATGAGGATCGCGTATCCCTATACGCTGATGACATCCTTCTGTACCTAGCCTCCCCACGCAAATCACTTATAGTCCTAGTTGATGTTTTACACTCGTTTGGTCGTAACTCTGGTCTCGTCATCAATTGGGCTAAATCGTGTGTGTATGTTCTCTCTGGGGAGGCTCCTATCCTCCCGCGGGGCTGTCCGATCCAGATCGCCCCGCAGGGATTTCGGTACCTGGGTGTCTTCATTACTCTGGACCCGGAGGCCCGGTATGAACGGAATCTGCTTCCCCCCCTCCAGCGTTTGCGGGTAGATGTCGCACGCTGGCGGCGCCTGCCGCTTTCGCCGCTCGGCCGGGCAGCATTGTTCAAGATGATGTCTCTGCCGCGTTTTCTGTACGCTTTGCAGAACACTATGGACTTGGTCCCGGCGCGCTACTTCCGCGAGGTGGAGAGTCTGCAACGCCGCCTGTTCTGGGACGGGAGGCCGCGCATTGCTCTGGCTAAGCTGACGCTTCAATGGTTTGACGGGGGGATTGCCCTCCCGGATATTAAACGGTACTATTGGGCCTCCCAGCTCGCTGACATTAACCATGGCCTCTACGGGCCCGCCTTAAACCCGGCTTTTGAAATGGACAAGATGCTCCTGCCAGGTGGCGACTACAATCGAGCGCTCTACTATAGCGCGCCTGACGCTCGTCTGACGGGCCCCACGCGTGTCATGGTGCAAGTCTGGCACGCGGCCAATGCAGCTATGGGGTGGAAGGACCGTTTGACCCGGGCATCACCACTATACGCGTCTGAGCGGTTGGGTTCCCTGTGGACCTCTAAGGGCTTCGAGAGGTGGGACAGGATAGGTATCAGTAAAGTGGGGGATCTTTGGACGAGGGGAGGATTTAAGACGTTCGAGATGCTGCAGACGGAATTTCAGTTGCAGGGCAGTGAATACTTCCGGTATTTGCAGGTCCGTCATGCGCTGGGTTCCGTCTTCATGGATGTTGCCTCCATCCCGGAATGTTCCCCCCTGGAAGATAGAGTGCTGGATGGGCATGTCCCGGACAGCACGATCTCACTTATATATAAAAAGCTGATAAATGACCGCTCGGGCCTGTTGACTGCCCTTCGTGCGGCTTGGGTTGCCGACGGGTTGGAGCTGGACGACGAGGACTGGACCTCCGCGGTGGCCTCCCCGAAGGAGGTGGCCATACCGGCTCGCCTTCGCTTCGTCCAGCTCAAGATACTCCACCGGGTCTACATGACGGGGCCAAAGCTTCTGCGGATGGGCTATGCCGGAGATGGGTTATGTAAGCGTGGGTGTGGTGCTTTGGGGACCTTTATGCATATTTTGTGGGAGTGCCCGGAGGTAGAGGGGTTCTGGCGTGGTGTACATGAGGTGCTGCGTCTGGTTACGCATGTGGCGCTGTTGCCTGAAGCGAGAAGATGCCTGTTGAATGTGTGGGAACCGACTGATTACTCAGTGCCGCAGACGTGGTGGGTGACTCTGGGATATATGGTAGCCAAGCGTGATATTGCTCAACTGTGGGGATCCCAGAGGCCCCCGACGGTCTCGGCCTGGAAAGAACACATGGACTGGTGCGTGTTTCGAGAAAAGGTAGTGTATGTGGCGAGGGGTAAGCCTGGGACATGGGTGAAAGTATGGGGCCCCTGGAACGCCTACCGCGGGGGTATCTGTGCACCACCGTTGCTGCCTGATACCTCGCCAGCCCCATCCCCCTAGCCGACTCGTTCCCCTGCTGCCGGGCATTGGGTTCCCCCAGTCCTCGCTCTGCTCTCTTCCCCCTCTTTAGACTTCTATGGATAGTTGGGATCCCCCCTCTAGGGGAGCACATGCTGCTATTTTCGATTGTGGGTTGCCTTGTGGGTGTGGTTTTCTTGTTGTTCTTAATTTAAAATGAAACAGCATAATGGGGCCTGGATGATGTGGTTTTTCGACATTGTTATCTATTGAGAAGCGCTCCTCCTGTTGTGGAAATGTGGATTTTCCTGGTCAGTTATGTCCCCTATCTTGGACCCCAACGGTTCTATGTGCATGTCACAAGTACATGTATGTTCCCTCCAGTTCCAGTTATGAAGACGCAAATACATGTGCGTCCACCGTCAACATGTCCTCTGTCAGATCCGCCATGAATAGGCCGGATATTCCATTCCTAAATATGAAAGGCCACCGGCTTTATATGGTTCACTTATGCCATTTTACAGTCCAGGCAAGTAGGCCCTGATTCTGTCATCAAACTCCTTTTTGCCTTCTGCCTCTGAAAGCTCCAGTCTGAGCCTGCATCTGTGACCATGAACTCTGTCTCATTCTCTGCGCGGCTCACGAAGCCTGACATCAGCCTATTCTCTGCCAAGAGCTGTATTTCACCTTCGAATTATCTGCTTCCCCCTCAGCCGATGCATTCCTGCCTAGTAGCTTAAGTAAACATTCTTCCAGTTACCAAGCAAAAGGCCCGGCTTCTCTGCCCTCATGCAAGTAATTCATAGCCCTGTCACCATGGAATATTCCTACCCCCTCGCATTCAGTGTAGACACTTAGACGCTTGTACACACACGCACAGTCAGTATAGAATAGATTCTGTCCGAGAGTCCTTCTTTATGGATAACATAGTTCTTTAAACATAGGATGTTAGATATGATTTGGGATTAGGTTGATCTGACCCCCAGACTTTTCGTCTCCACATGTAGAGCTAATGTCAAGTTCCCTTCACCCCCTAGTTACATGTCAATTACACGTCATGCTGCTGCGCGCGCATCTATGTCAAGTATTATCTTATAGATCCACCTATGCATGATATCATAACCAATCATGTGTCTTTTTACTCCTTGTAAACACCCATTTTCGGTTACGCAGGTACCACGTCAAGTTCCTTATCAATTATTACGCCTACTGTATTTGCTTCATTATAACGTATGTACTATAAAAGTTACTTCTTGTCAATAAAGTATGTACTTCACTTCCTGAACCCCGTGGTGATGGAACTTGAAGCATCCGATTATAATCGATTGTTGGAATAAAGCCCATTCAGAAACTCTAATATCACGGATTCTGCCTCTCATTTTACTGAGCTATTTTATTATGATTATGTATCAAATTCAGTCCAGGTAAAGGAATTTTTATTTACCACATGATGGCGCCCGAACAGGGACACTTTCTCATCTCACGCGCCGGCGGTGAGTTGTAGGCCCGGTCTCCTGCCACAGCTGGACGGACAATTACGCGTACCAGCAGGATTTCCTGTATCTCCCTCCGGTTAAGCGGGGGCGACTGAGACTACGATCAACACCCAGACGAGGCGGTGAGAAGTGCGAAGTATCCCGACCAGAGCCTAGCTGAGAGAGCAAGATCCGAGGTATATCGAGACCCACCAGTTCGAAGTCTAGTCCAGTTCCCGACGAGTCGAGTCGAGTCCAGTCCGGTTCAAGTTCAAGTTACTGAGGCCTTCCGTTTCCGAAGCTACCCGGTGAGTACCATTACTGGGGAGGCATTTCTGACGTGCACATAGGTTGTGCCGGTCAAGACGGGTTTGGGTACACAAATCCGGTCTGCACTGTTTTAGCAGTGTATCTGTACTGTTTAGCAGTATATCAAGTATTCCGAAGTATCTAGTAAGTGTCAAGAATTAAGCATGGTGATTTAGTTATGCAGACGATCATCATTGTTGTTTCAGTTAAAGGTTTAATGTTTTAATGTTTAATGTGTTAAACGTCTTGCATATTGTGGTATGAATGGTTGTTCATTAGTGTGCTTTTTGTATTAAGTGTGTTCAAAATTAAGTATCGGATCAGTTGTCAATATGCCGCTCTTTTCGAAGTTAAGACAGATTACTACTAGAAAAGGGGTGCTTGAAGAAGCAGTTCCTATTCCTCCTAGGGACACTCCAGGGCACTTTATGTACCACAAGCATGGCTTAGATGCCATATTATTTCTTGATTTATGGGTAGATTATACCAAGGGATTGCCGGAAAGTCAGAGGTGGCCCGCAGCGGGAACCTGGGATGCAGAGTGCATCATGAAAGTCGAGGAAGAATTATGGAAAAGAAAAGTCAGACAGTCACAGAAAGACGCTGTTGAGTTATGGCGTAAAGAATCTCATAGACGTACAGAAAAAGCACGTAGACAGGAAGAGAAGAGTAAAGAAAGTTCAAATAAAGTTCAAGAAAATCTATTAATTGAGGAAGGTATCCGAGTGAAATCGGAACAAGTAGATAGACAAAGAAATGCCCTTATGAATGGTATGTATCCCCTTCTAGCCGAAGGATTACCTAAGGCTGCTCCAGAGATACCGAAAGACTTGCCACCCCCATTATTTCCAATTAAAGTACATCCTAAGGGGCATCCTAGAACAGCAGAAGATGTTTTTCTTTCCTCATATTTAGATGACGTAGCTCCTGAGTATGCAAATTCCGTCCAACATAGACCACATACCAGGGAGATCCAACGCCAAGATCCAGCACTCGTATCCCTACAGCAACAAATCGAGTCACAAGTTCCGGCAAGCACATCTGTTTCCGCATCTGTCCCTACAGGTACTTCCATGGCTGTGTCCACACCTATAGTTGCTGTGTCACGTTCGACGAATCCTTTCACACCCGACGCCCCAGATGGGGCCACGGGAGGTGCTAGCAATACTTTTACGCCACCTAGAATAAATAAACTTGTTTTTCAAGAGTCAGCGCATTCACGTACACCCAAATTCGTAAGTGAACGTGCGCTTAAGGAACTTCTTATAGATTGTAGATATGACCCGGTGGTCGGTAAAGAGGACGAAATGGTCCTGGCATCATTACGTATCAGACGAGCCGCAGGGTATTTAGCGAAGTTACCAGGAATGACTGCACATCTAGATAAAATATATCATTTTGTTCAAACAGGGCGAGATCCAGAATGTATTAACAGAGCTATGGAATTCCAGAAAGTAGAGATACAAGGGGAACTGCTACGTTTCCTCATAAACTGTGTGATCAGAAATCAAGACCGACCGGGGGTAGACCCGGATGCAATGCATATTCTTACAAAATGGAGCCAGAATATATCAGAAGGAAGACACGATAAGCAAAATTGTATAATAGCCATGTGCCGAAAGATCCGTAAAGAAATAGAACGGATACACGAAGAGAGATTACAGACAGACGAGTTCGAACAAAGCGAGGAAGAAGGGTCAGGACCGCCCGCAGGACAGTTGGACACCATAGCCTATGTAGGTAGAGGAAGATCTTGCCATAGGGATCAGACTAGATGTCATATTGACTCAATACGTCCGATATGTCCAGATAATAACAGGAATTTCCAAATACCTATAATTAATATAAGGTCTAACGAGCATTCGTTCCAAACTGCTGACAAACTACTCCGAGAACGAAGGGGTTATCATTTTCTCGATTCTATGGATGAACAAGATTTAGCCAGGGCAGCTGTCCACTGGGTGGACAGTCCCGGAAAATATAGTGATACTACAGCAGTACGCACATTTTTGAATCTCACCCCAGATGAACAGAGGTTGGCTGGGATTTATATGATTCAACAACTCATTATACTATATCGGAGTCAGCATTCGGACCCTGGTCCGTTACCTGACATATTGACTGAATTGCTTACAAATAAATGGAGAGGTCCAGGTACTGAATTAATTAAAGAAATTCTAATGTCAAGAAAGCAGTATATTCTTTTTGTATGCTCAGAGCATACCTCATTGCCCAGCAAGGAAAGAACAACGTATCACATGGATAGACAGAATCCCTTACGAGAAGTACACCCAATAAAAGGCGAGGGCGACGAGTTTAGGCGCGTATTTGTATATACGCCCATATCAAAAATAGAACTGTTAGAAATGAAGAAAGTGGTACCTAGTCATGACAAAGACCCAGCGGGTTTTCACCGAGAAATTAAAGACATGTTACTCATGGGAGAGTATACCTATCCCGACATTATGACGATATTAAAGGTGTTGATGCCTGCTGGCATTTATGAGAAACTCAAGGAAAAAGAGTGGGAGGTAGGAGACCAAAAGATAGAATGGTCAGTGTTAGAAGCGGAAGAAAAGGCCCGAACTGCAGGAGCAGGACTCGGGGATAAAACTAAAGCACTACCAGGTTTGCTAGTACAGGTACTGCCACGTTTATTAACTACGAAAAAGGAAGATTGGGGTACAATTTCAGCCTGTAAACAGAAGCAAGATGAAGACACTAGTGATTACTATGCCCGATTTGAAAAATGTTTTGGTATAAATAGTGGCATAAAAGCAAGTAGCGAATCATACCCGCATCTGTTTGTAACAAAATTAGTAGAAAATGCTCTGTCCCCGGTAAAGAATAGAGTATTAAAATTCGAGAGTACCTGGCAAGGTAACACTCCAACACAAATGTTACAAATGTTACAGTACCATCACAATAGAATTGAAGAGGAACAGGAACATGAACACAGACGCATGAAAGACACAAAAATGAAAATGCTAGTTGCCCAGACAGTACCAGCTGAAGGACATAAAAAGGGTATGACACATTCCGATTCAGCAGGACCGGTAAAAGGGACATGCAATTATTGTAAAAAGCCAGGTCATTACGTACACGATTGTCCAGTTTTAAAACATAATATCGCCATAGGTAAAACACAAGAAAGACCACGGCCACTCAGACAAGAT
Source organism: Triturus cristatus (assembly GCF_964204655.1). Lineage (NCBI taxonomy): Eukaryota > Metazoa > Chordata > Amphibia > Caudata > Salamandridae > Triturus > Triturus cristatus. The sequence goes on along the minus strand of NC_140595.1, from coordinate 265,902,251 downwards.
CAGAATGAACAAGGAGCTATGCAGCATGCCCAGGCCATGCCAGCCGCACAACAGCCAATACAGTTTGTGCCAGCTGCACCACCGTTGCCTGCTGCTGCCACACAGACCACAACACGACAAATGTATCAGACTGCACAGTATGAATATCCTGAGTATCAGCGTTACGCATGAACTAGCCTAGAGAGGGAAGTTGACTTACCCCTTATCGAGATTCCTGTAGATCAAGAAGGACCTTATGTACATAGTGAATTATTAGGTCAAGATAGAAAATTCTTACTCGATACAGGGGCAAGTCGAACAACTATAAAACGTAGTGAAGTTCCAGGGGCACCCCTCTCAGGCTCTCAGAATATCTCCCTTGGTTTTTCAGGAAAACCTATTGTTAATGAAGTATCACAGCCTCTTCCACTTACGATAGGACCTTTGACACGAACTACAGATTTATTGCTTACCAAATCTTGTCCAGAAAACCTGTTAGGAATAAAAACCCTGAAAGCCCTAGGAGCCATAATATGTTGTTCTCCGGAAGGAGTAAGGTTGTTTTTACGTGATTTTAAAGGTCACTATGTGTCTAGAGACATGGATCCCCGACTACAGACTTTACCTACACATCTATGGGCACAAGGCCCTACTGATGTTGGTTGCATGAATATTACACCATATCGAGTCACACTCAAGGCAGGAGTGGTGCTACCACGAATGCGACAATACAAGTTACCACCAGATGCTGTAGTGGCTTTACTACAAATCATTGACGAGCTAATTGTCCAAGGAGTAGTTGTAGAAACAGACTCCAATGTATGTAATTCACCGATAATTCCGATTCTTAAACGAACAGATCCTACAGCCCCGCCAGTATATCGATTGGTTATTGATCTGCGCGAGTTAAACAAATGCATTGTGCCACAATTCCCTGTGGTCCCAGATATCTCGTCATTATTGACAGCTATTGATTCCGAAGCAACATTCTTTACTGTAATTGATCTCAAAAATGCCTTTTTCAGCGTCCCAATAGATCCGGAAAGTCAATATTTGTTCGGATTCAGTTTAAATGGGCGCAGTTTTAAATTCTCACGCGCACCTCAAGGATTTACAGAAAGCCCCAGCATCTATAGCCAAGCACTGAAACGAGAACTTGACAGTATCCACATGCCAGTTAACACCGCTCTGCTTCAATACGTCGATGATCTGCTGATCACCGCAAGAAGCGAACCTGAATGTGAAAAAGCATCGCTGACAGTTTTACAATTCCTAGCCGAAAAGGGGCACAAGGTGTCCCCTTCTAAGCTGCAATTCTGTGTCCAGCGAGTTGTTTATCTTGGACACTCGCTGTCCAAGGAGGGAAGGCAGCTTACACCCGACCGCATTCAGTTAATAGCTAACATGCCAATACCCAAGACACAAAAGGAAGTACGAGCTTTCATAGGCCTCACGTCATATTGCAGGCAGTGGATCCCTCAGTACGCATTTCTAGCAAAACCACTCATTCAGTTAACCACACAGGAGGCAGCTGCACCGACTGTTCTCCCTTGGACTCAGGAACATACACAAGCTTTTGAAAGCTTAAAGAAAGCTTTATGTCAAGCACCCGTTTTAGCAACGCCATGTTACAGAAAACAGTTTACACTCTTTGTTACAGAACGCGAAGGTACTGCCTTGTCAGTACTCACACAGGAACAAGCAGGAGCACACAAACCATGTGCTTATTTTTCTAGTACATTAGATCCCGTAGCTCAGGCTTTACCTGCATGCCTGAAATCAGTAGCAGCGACAGCTTTAGCAATCAGACAAAGCGATGCTATAGTGTTAGGACATCCATTGACAGTTCAAGTACCACACGCAGTAGAGGTTCTTGTGAATAGAACGCAAACACAACACTTGACCATAGCCAGACTTACAGGATATGAGCTTACATTGTTTCAGCCACATATAGAAATCAGACGCTGTAACACATTGAATCCTGCCACACTTCTACCTGTAATAGGAACAGACCCACTAGCCCATGACTGTATTGAAGTTATTACGATAACAACGAAACCCAGACAAGACTTAACCGATGTCCCATTATCAGACCCAGACCTGACATTGTATGTAGATGGTTCATGCATGAGAACAAGTACAGGAGAGTTAGTGGCCGCTTACGCAGTCACAACAGATACTGAAGTCATTGAAACTAATCGTATAAATACTTTGTCAGCTCAAGCCGCAGAGCTCATCGCTCTGACACAAGCCTGTATTCAAGCCACGAATAAAAAAGTCAACATATACACTGACTCACGTTATGCATTCGGAGTTGTACACGACTTCGGCGTGCTGTGGCGAGAGAGAGGTTATTTAACTTCCCACGGTGCCCACATTCAGCACGGACCCCTCATTCATGCCTTATTAGATGCAATACATCTACCCACTGCAATATCAATCATGAAATGTAAAGCTCATACGAAGGTTACTGATATCATTTCTCAAGGCAATGATCTAGCCGACAGAACAGCTAAACAGACTGCTCAAACTCAAACCCCCGACGTGACAAAGACAATAGTCCCGACACATTGCATGACAGTTAAAGATCCTACTCTTGACGTAATTGACATACAGACACATGCTACACCAGATGAAATAAAGAAATGGACTGAATTAGGGGGGATCCAAACGGACCAAGGATGGATGATGAAGGAAAAGTCTGTATGGTTCCTTCCTGACTCAATGGTCCAAGTTATAATCAACACTATACATAGTCCAGCACATCTAGGAGAAAAAGCTATGCTAGACAGCATTCAACACATTTGGTTCAATAAACATTTACGAGCAGCAGCAAAACAAAAGGTCCGTACCTGTATGATCTGTTGTCAGTTTAACCCAGGAAAAAGCGTTCCCGTAGAACAGGGTGGATTTCATACTCCTAACCATCCTTTTGAAGTACTCCAGATGGACTATATCCAGATGGAACGATGTCGAGGATTCAAATATGTTCTTGTAGTTGTCTGCGCTCTGTCCCGTTGGACAGAGGCATACCCGGTTTCAGATTACACTGCCCCGACTACTGCCAAACAGTTGGTTCGAGAATTCTTCCCACGATACGGTTTACCACGTGCTGTTTACTCAGATAACGGCCAGCCGTTCTCATCCGAATTAATGAAACACGTTTCACTTCTGTTAGGATACCAGTGGAAATTCCACTGTGTCCGACACCCCGAGGCAGCAGGTCTCGTAGAAAGACATAACCAGATCCTGAAAATCAGAATGTCCAAAATATGCAGGGAGAAAGGGGTCGACTGGGTAGTAGCGCTACCCGTTGCACTCTTTTACATGAGAATGGTAGCACACTCTCGAACAGGGCTATCCCCGTATGAGGTGATCTTCGGCAGACCACCGAATATGTGGGGGACGCCTATACCTCGCAAAATAACTGATGTTGACTGTAATATGCTGACAGATTACTTGGCTTCCTTGATGTCTGCACTACAATCTTGTCGTTCACAGGTAGCTGCAGCCTTTCCCGACAACACCGAGGTGAAACCCCATGACGTTGTTCCGGGTGATTTGGTGTTTGTGAGGAATTTCGACCGAAAGACCCAGCTGGAGCCCAGGTGGAAAGCACCCAAGTTGGTCCTGTTGGCCACGAGGACAGCCGTGAAGATCGAGGGCCGCAAGGGCTGGATTCATTCAAGCCACGTCAAGAAATTTCATGGACTATCCTCGGATATAGACATTGTGCCCTGCACTCCCTCACAGACTGATTCAGAACTTCCCTTTGTTGAACCAAATGATTCTAAGAACTACAAACTAAAGCTTAGGCCCAAACAGTCGAGCAATTTGATTGTTTAAGTCCTCTCCAAGGTGAAGCGGTTGAATTGTCTCTGACATGTATCCCTTGGACCTGAGTAGAGAAAATACCCGGAAAATGTTGAAACGACAGGCGTATTGTAAATCACTGCGTAGCTACTGTATGGGGACATTATTAATTCTGTTTTTATTGAGTCTTTTAATAATTATTACGAGTATGTTGTTGCACATATATTACCCTATTTCTAGACATGTTTATAATGTTACTACTGAACATTCTTTTAGTGACTTACCTCCGCATGAATTATCTTATAGACTTGCGCTGCGCAATAACACTTTCATTAGTATGTTACATCATTCCCATCAGACCAGTAATGCCACCAATTGTTGGGTGTGTGGCCGACTCCCTCCCTATCAGAATTATGAAGGAGTGCTGCCTTTCTTTCCACATCCATTCACACATAATGGCTCCTGTGGAGCATGGTTTAGTTTAATCAATTCCATAGACTCAGACACAGCAGTTTACCAAGATCATTGGATATGGGGAAACCTGAACCTAGTCTTACTCAAGGTCTGCTACCCTGACAAGGAGGGTCGCCCCAAAAGAACAGGAACTGATCTAGAAAATGAAGTATATGGATTAGGTAATTTTACACCTAATCTCATGATTCTAAATGTCGTATCCGAAGTTGAACTAGTCTTGCCCACCATGTCAGTATTCCCAGCGAAGGGTGAATTGTGTGTAAGAAAGGTTGGTTCCATACCTATGGGCCATAGTAAATGCAATACTATAGTAGAATTCCGTGATCAAGGCAAATCTTCATTTAGAGCTTCTCGCCACTCCTACTTCATATGTGGTCAGACTGCATATATGCGTCTACCTCCAGATTGGGATGGTACCTGCTACATTGCATTCCTTTTGCCACCTGTTTTTCTAGCTCCTCCTGATTACTACAGAAATATTCATTTAGTACACAACAGAAAGCGGAGAGATCTCCCCATTGTCGATTACACTGAAACGGCATGGGACAAGTATGTAGATTTTAATAAAGGCATCTTTCCCTATATAGGTACTGTTACTAATAGTAAGCTGATACGTAGATTAACCAGAACCCTTGAAGCAGTAGTGAATGAGACTATTTCCGCCTTAGGCAATTTAACAGAAGAGCAGTCTGCTATGCGGATTGTTGTGCTTCAAAATCGTCTTGTCCTTGACGTCATCCTGGCTGATAGGGGCGGAGCTTGTAGGGTCATCGGATTAAGTTGCTGCGTATTCATACCAGAAAATTCGCCATCTGTATATAAAGCCATCACTCGCCTTCATAAGATTGTAAACCAGATACACCAGAACCCAGGCACTTGGACTTGGTCCAGTTGGTTTTGGAGTGTGATATCAGCCTGGGGATGGAGAGTTTTATCCTTCCTAGGTATTGGCTTTCTCATACTATTCAGTTGCTGTCTATGTCTACAATGTGGACCAGCGATTTGTGGTCTGTGTGCCACATCGTGTATTCCACCACCAAGATTTCATTCAAAATCCCGGAAGAAGAAAGAAGAACAAATGATGCTATATGAACAGATCGATGGATTGATGAAGATCGATATCTCTTGAAGGGCAAGTAGGGGGACAAGGAGGGAATGTGGAAATGTGGATTTTCCTGGTCAGTTATGTCCCCTATCTTGGACCCCAACGGTTCTATGTGCATGTCACAAGTACATGTATGTTCCCTCCAGTTCCAGTTATGAAGACGCAAATACATGTGCGTCCACCGTCAACATGTCCTCTGTCAGATCCGCCATGAATAGGCCGGATATTCCATTCCTAAATATGAAAGGCCACCGGCTTTATATGGTTCACTTATGCCATTTTACAGTCCAGGCAAGTAGGCCCTGATTCTGTCATCAAACTCCTTTTTGCCTTCTGCCTCTGAAAGCTCCAGTCTGAGCCTGCATCTGTGACCATGAACTCTGTCTCATTCTCTGCGCGGCTCACGAAGCCTGACATCAGCCTATTCTCTGCCAAGAGCTGTATTTCACCTTCGAATTATCTGCTTCCCCCTCAGCCGATGCATTCCTGCCTAGTAGCTTAAGTAAACATTCTTCCAGTTACCAAGCAAAAGGCCCGGCTTCTCTGCCCTCATGCAAGTAATTCATAGCCCTGTCACCATGGAATATTCCTACCCCCTCGCATTCAGTGTAGACACTTAGACGCTTGTACACACACGCACAGTCAGTATAGAATAGATTCTGTCCGAGAGTCCTTCTTTATGGATAACATAGTTCTTTAAACATAGGATGTTAGATATGATTTGGGATTAGGTTGATCTGACCCCCAGACTTTTCGTCTCCACATGTAGAGCTAATGTCAAGTTCCCTTCACCCCCTAGTTACACGTCAATTACACGTCATGCTGCTGCGCGCGCATCTATGTCAAGTATTATCTTATAGATCCACCTATGCATGATATCATAACCAATCATGTGTCTTTTTACTCCTTGTAAACACCCATTTTCGGTTACGCAGGTACCACGTCAAGTTCCTTATCAATTATTACGCCTACTGTATTTGCTTCATTATAACGTATGTACTATAAAAGTTACTTCTTGTCAATAAAGTATGTACTTCACTTCCTGAACCCCGTGGTGATGGAACTTGAAGCATCCGATTATAATCGATTATTGGAATAAAGCCCATTCAGAAACTCTAATATCACGGATTCTGCCTCTCATTTTACTGAGCTATTTTATTATGATTATGTATCAAATTCAGTCCAGGTAAAGGAATTTTTATTTACCACACTGTAATACCACGTGTCCCATGTATATATGTCGTGTGTTCCTACTATTGCTAGCGGCCGGCCGGAAGGTTGTGGGCCCATACTTGTATACTTTTAAGACCTGTAATAAACGGTTTCAAAAAAAAAAAAAGTTTACATTTTCAATTCCCATTGATTCTGTTTAGTTAGATCACTTTTTAAATATGTATTGCCCCACAGAGTTAAGAAATCCTCTCATTATATATGTTGGGTTTTCGGTTTGCATGTCATATATCTGTTTTGAAGGCATCTTATACAGAGCACTGTGGCCTAATGGTTAAGGTCTAAGACTCTAACTCTCAAGGTTAGATGTTCAAAACCCATTGATACTGTTCAGTTAGATGTCTTTTTAAGTATGTATTACCCCACTGAGTAAGAACTCCTCTCATTATATTTTGGGTTTTCGGTTTGCATGTCATATATCTGTTTTGAAGTTATTTTTACAGAGTAACTGTGGCCTAATGATTAAGGTCTGAGACTCTAACTCTCAAGGTTAGATGTTCAAAACTCATTGGTTCTGTTCAGTTAGATCTCTTTTTAAGTATGTATTGCCCCACAGAGTAAAAATTCCTCTCATTATATATGTTGGGTTTTCAGTTTGCATGTCATAAATCTGTTTTGAAGGCTTTTTATACAGAGGCACTGTGGCCTAATGGTTAAGGTCAGGGACTCTTACTCTCAAGATTACATGTTCAATTCCCATTGATTCTGCTCAGTTAGATTTCATTTGAAGTATTTATTACCGCACAGAGTAAAACATCCAGTCATTATATATGTTGGGCTTTCGGATTGCATGTCATATATCTGTTCTGAAGGTGCTTTACTCAGAGGCATTGTGGCCTAATGGTTAAGGTCTGAGCCTCTTACTCTCAAAGTTACTTGTTCCGTTCCCATTTATTCTGTTCAGTTAGATCTCTTTTTAAGTATGTATTACCCCACAGAGTAAACACCCCTTTTACTATATATTTAGGGGTTTTGGTTTGCATGTCATATATCTGTCTTGAAGGTAACCTATACAGGGTCACTGTGGCCTAATGGTTAAGGTCTGAAACTCTTACTCTCAAGGGTACATGTTCAATTCCCATTGAGTCTGTTCAGTTACATATCTTTTTAAGTATGTATTACCCCACAGAGTAAAAACTCCACTCATTATATATGTTGGGTTTTCGGTTTGCATGTCATATATCTGTTTTGAAGGTATTTTATACAGAATCACTGTAACCTATTGGTTAAGGTCTGAGACGCTTACTCTCCAGGTTACAGGTTCAATTCTTGTTGATTCTGTTTAGTTAGACCACTTTTTAAATATGTATTGCCCCACAGAGTTAAGAAATCCTCTCATTATATATGTTGGGTTTTCGGTTTTCATGTCATATATCTGTTTTGAAGGTATTTTGTGTAGAGTCTCTGTGGCCTAATGGTTAAGGTCTGAGACTCTTACTCTCAAGGTTAAATGTTCAATTGCATTGATTCTGTTCACTTAGATCTCTTTTTAAGTATGTATTACCCCACAGAGTAAAAAGTCCTCTCATTATATATGTTGGGTTTTCGGTTTGCATGCCATATATCTGTTTTGAAGGTATTTGGGGCAGAGTCACTGTGGCCTAATGGTTAAAGTCTGAGACTCTTACTCTCCAGGTTAAATGTTCAATTGCATTGATTCTGTTCAGGTAGATCTCTTTTTAAGTATGTATTACCCCACAGAGTAAAAAATCCTCTCATTATATATGTTGAATTTTCGGTTTGCATGTCATATATCTGTTTTGAAGGTATTTTATATAGAGTAACTGTGGCCTAATGATTAAGGTCTGAGACTCTAACTCTCAAGGTTAGATGTTCAAAACTCATTGGTTCTGTTCAGTTAGATCTCTTTTTAAGTATGTATTGCCCCACAGAGTAAAAATTCCTCTCATTATATATGTTGGGTTTTCAGTTTGCATGTCATAAATCTGTTTTGAAGGCTTTTTATACAGAGGCACTGTGGCCTAATGGTTAAGGTCAGGGACTCTTACTCTCAAGATTACATGTTCAATTCCCATTGATTCTGCTCAGTTAGATTTCATTTGAAGTATTTATTACCGCACAGAGTAAAACATCCTGTCATTATATATGTTGGGCTTTCGGATTGCATGTCATATATCTGTTCTGAAGGTGCTTTACTCAGAGGCATTGTGGCCTAATGGTTAAGGTCTGAGCCTCTTACTCTCAAAGTTACTTGTTCCGTTCCCATTTATTCTGTTCAGTTAGATCTCTTTTTAAGTATGTATTACCCCACAGAGTAAACACCCCTTTTACTATATATTTAGGGGTTTTGGTTTGCATGTCATATATCTGTCTTGAAGGTAACCTATACAGGGTCACTGTGGCCTAATGGTTAAGGTCTGAAACTCTTACTCTCAAGGGTACATGTTCAATTCCCATTGAGTCTGTTCAGTTACATATCTTTTTAAGTATGTATTACCCCACAGAGTAAAAACTCCACTCATTATATATGTTGGGTTTTCGGTTTGCATGTCATATATCTGTTTTGAAGGTATTTTATACAGAATCACTGTAACCTATTGGTTAAGGTCTGAGACGCTTACTCTCCAGGTTACAGGTTCAATTCTTGTTGATTCTGTTTAGTTAGACCACTTTTTAAATATGTATTGCCCCACAGAGTTAAGAAATCCTCTCATTATATATTTTGGGTTTTCGGTTTGCATGTCATATATCTGTTTTGAAGGTATTTTGTGTAGAGTCTCTGTGGCCTAATGGTTAAGGTCTGAGACTCTTACTCTCAAGGTTAAATGTTCAATTGCATTGATTCTGTTCAGTTAGATCTCTTTTTAAGTATGTATTACCCCACAGAGTAAAAAGTCCGCTCATTATATATGTTGGGTTTTCGGTTTGCATGCCATATATCTGTTTTAAAGGTATTTGGGGCAGAGTCACTGTGGCCTAATGGTTAAAGTCTGAGACTCTTACTCTCCAGGTTAAATGTTCAATTGCATTGATTCTGTTCAGGTAGATCTCTTTTTAAGTATGTATTACCCCACAGAGTAAAAAATCCTCTCATTATATATGTTGAATTTTCGGTTTGCATGTCATATATCTGTTTTGAAGGTATTTTATATAGAGTCACTGTGGCCTAATGGTTAAGGTCTGAGACTCTTACTCTCAAGGTCACATTTTCAATTCCCGTTGATTCTGTTTAGTTAGTTCACTTTTTAAATATGTATTGCCCCACAGAGTTAAGAAATCCTCTCATTATATATGTTGGGTTTTCGGTTTGCATGCCATATATCTGTTTTGAAGACATTTTATACGGAGTCACTGTAACCTAATGGTTAAGGTCTGAGACGCTTACTCTCCAGGTTACAGGTTCAATTCTTGTTGATTCTGTTTAGTTAGACCACTTTTTAAATATGTATTGCCCCACAGAGTTAAGAAATCCTTTCATTATATATGTTGGGTTTTCAGTTTGCATGCCATATATCTGTTTTGAAGATGTTTTTCTAGAGAGTCACTGTGGCCTAATGGTTAAGGATTGAGACTCTTACACTCAAGGTTACAGGTTCAATGTCTGTTTAGTTTGATTTCTTTTTATGTAGGTATTACCCCACAGAGTAAACACTCCTCTCATTATATATGTTGGGTTTTCGGTGTGCATGTCATATATCTGTTTTGAAGATATTTTAGACAGAGTCACTGAGGCCTAATGGTTAAGGTCTGATACTCTTACTCTCAAGGTTAAAGGTTCCATTCCCATTGATTCTGTTCAGGTAGATCTCTTTTTAAGTAGGTATTACCCCACAGAGTAAACACTCCTGCCCTTATATATGTTGGGTTTTCGGTTTGCATGTCATATATCTGTTTTGAAGGTGTTTTATACCGAGTCACTGTGGCCTAATGATTATGGATTGAGACACTTACTCTCTAGGTTACAGGTTCAATTCCCGTTGATTCTGATAAGTTAGATCACTTTGTAAATATGTATTGCCCCACAGAGTTACGAAATCCTCTCATTATATATGTTGGGTTTTCGGTTTGCATGTCATATATCTGTTTTGAAGGAGTTTTATACCGAGTCACCGTGGCCTAATGGTTATGGTCTGAGACGCTTACTTTCAAGGTTATAGGTTCAGTTTCCATTTATTATGTTCAGTTAGATTTCCTTTTAAGTAGGTATTACCCCCCAGAGCAAAACCTCCTCTCATTGTATATATTGGGTTTTCGGTTTGCATGTCATATTTCTGTTTTGAAGGTGTTGTTACACGGAGTCACTGTGGCCTAATGGTTAAGGTCTGAGACACTTACTCTTAAAGTTACAGGTTCAATTCCTGTTGATTCTGTTCAGGTAGATCTCTTTTTATGTAGGTATTACCCCACAGAGTAAACACTCCTCTCATTATATATGTTGGGATTTCGGTTTGCATGTCATATATCTGTTTTGAAGTTATTTTATACAGAGTCACTGTGACCTAATGGTTAAGGTCTGAGACGTTTACTCTCTAGGTTACAGGTTCAATTCCCGTTGATTCTGTTAAGTTAGATCACTTTTTAAATATGTATTGCCCCACAGAGTTACGAAATCCTCTCATTATATATGTTGGATTTGCGGATTGCATGTCATATATCTGTTTTGAAGATGTTTTACACTGAGTCACTGTTTCCTAATGGTTAAGGTCTGAGACTCTTACTCTCAAGGTTACAGGTTCAATTCCCGTTAATTCTGTTCTGGTGGATCTCTTTTTAAGTATTTATTACCCCACAGAGTAAAAACTCCTCTCATTATATATGTTGGGTTTTCAGTTTGCATGTCATATATCTGTTTTGAAGGTATTTTTACTCAGAGTTACTGTGGCCCAATGATTAAGGTCTGAGACTCTTACTCTCAAGGTTACATGTTCAAATTCCCATTGATTCTGTTCACTTAGATGTATTTTTAAGTATGTATTACCCCACAGAGTAAAAACTCCTCTCATTATATATGTTGGGTTTTCGGTTTGCATGTCATATATCTGTTTTGAAGGTATTTTATATAGAGTCACTGTGGCCTAATGGTTAAGGTCTGAGACGCTTACTCTCAAGGTTACATTTTCAATTCCCATTTATTCTGTTCAGTTAGATCTCTTTTTAAGTATATATTACCCCACAGAGTAAAAACTCCTCTCATTATATATGTTGGGTTTTCGGTTTGTATGTCATATATCTGTTTTAATGGTATTTTCTACAGAGTCGCTGTGGCCTAATGGTTAAGGTCTGAGACTCTAACTCTCAAGATTAGATGTTTGAATCCCATTGATTCTGTTCACTTAGATCTCTCATGAAGTATGTATTACCCCACAGAGTGAAAACTCCTCTCATTATATATGTTTGGTTTTCAGTTTGCATGTTATAGATCTGGTTTGAATAGAGTCACTGTGGCCTAATAGTTAAGGTCTGAGACTCTTACTCTCAAATTTGCATGTTCAATTCCCATTGATTCTGTTCAGTTAGATGACTTTTTAAGTATGTATTATCCCACAGAGTAAAAACTCCTCTCATTATATATGTTGGGTTTTCGGCTTGCACGTCATATATCTGTTTTGAAGCTCTTTTCTAAAGAGTCACTGTGGCCTAATGGTTAAGGTCTGAGACTCTTGCTCTCAATGTTACATGTTCAATTCCCATTGATTCTGTTCAGTTAGATCTCTTTTCAAGTATGTATTACCCCACAGAGTAAAAACTCCTCTCATTATATATGTTAGGTTTTCGGTTTGCATGTCATATATCTGTTTTGAAGGTATTTTATACAGAGTCACTGTGGCCTAAAGGTTAAGGTCTGAGACTTTAACTCTCAAGGTTAGATGCTCAAACCCATTGATTCTGTTCCGTTAGATCTCTTTTAAAGTATTTATTACCCCAAAGAGTAAAAACTCCACTCATTATATATGTTGGGTTTTCGGTTTGCATGTCATATATCTGTTTTGAAGATAGGGTATATGCAGGCACTGTGGCCTAATGGTTAAGGTCTGAGAAGCATACTCACAAGGTTACGTGTTCAATTCCCATTGATTCTGTTCAGTTTGATCTCTTTTTAAGTATTTATTACCCCTCAGAGTAAAAACTCCTCTCATTATATATGTTGGGTTTTCGGATTGCATGTCATATATCTGTTTTGAAGGTGTTTTTTTCAGAGGCACTGTGGCCTAATGGTCAAGGTCTGAGACGCTTACTCTCAAAGTTACTTGTTCCATTCCCATTGATTCTGTTCAGTTACATCTCTTTTTAAGTATGTATTACCCCACAGAGTCAAAACTCCTCTCATTCTATATGTTGGGTTTTTGGTTTGCATGTCATATATTTGTTTTGAAGGTATTTTATATAGAGTCACTGTGGCCTAATGGTTAAGGCATGAGACTCTTACTCTCAAGGGTACATATTCAATTCCCATTGATTCTGTTCACTAAGATCTCTTTTTGAGTATGTATTACCCCACAGAGTAAAAACACCACTCATTATATATGTTGGGTTTTCGGTTTGCATGTCATATATCTGTTTTGAAGGTGCTTGTATACAGATTCAATATGGCCTAATGGTTAAGGTCTGAGACTTTTACTCTCGAGGTTACAGGTTCAATTCCAGTTAATTCTGTTCAGGTAGATCTGTTTTTAAGTCTGCATTACCCCACAGAGTAAAAAGTCCTCTCATTATATATGTTGGGTTTTCGGTTTGCATTTCATATATCTGTTTTGAAGATATTTTATACAGTGTAACTGTGGCCTAATGGTTATGTTCTGACACTCATCTTCTCGAAGTTACATGTTCCATTCTCACTGATTCTGTTCAGTTAGATCTCTTTTTAAGTATGTATTACCCCACAGAGTAAACGCTCCTCTCATTAAATATGTTGGGTTTTCGGTTTGCATGTCATGTATCTGTTTTGAAGATATTTGCTACAGAGTCACTGTGGCTTAATGGTTAAGGTCTGAGATTCTAACTTTCAAGGTAGATGTTCAATTCCCATTGAGTCTGTTCAGTTAGATCTCTTTTTAAGTATGTATTATCCCACAGAGTAAAAACTCCTCTCATTATATATGTTAGGTTTTCGGTTTGCATGTCATATATCTGTTTTGAAGGTATTTTGGGCAGTGTCACTGTGGCCTAATGGTTAAGGTCTGAGACTCTTACTCTCAAAGTTAAATGTTCAATTGCATTGATTCTGTTCAGTTAGATTTCCTTTCAAGTGTTACCCAACAGAGTAAAAAGTCCTCTCATTATATATGTTGAATTTTCGGTTTGCATGTCATATATCTGTTTTGAAGGTATTTTATATAGAGTCACTGTGGCCTAATGGTTAAGGTCTGAGACTCTTACTCTCAAGTTTACATTTTCAATTCCCGTTGATTCTGTTTAGTTAGATCACTTTTTAAATATGTATTGCCCCACAGAGTTAAGAAATCCTCTCATTATATATGTTGGGTTTTCGGTTTGCATGTCATATATCTGTTTTGAAGGCATCTTATAAAGAGCACTGTGGCCTAATGGTTAAGGTCTAAGACTCTAACTCTCAAGGTTAGATGTTCAAAACCCATTGATTCTGTTCAGTTAGATGTCTTTTTTAGTATGTATTACCCCACTGAGTAAGAACTCCTCTCATTATATTTTGGGTTTTTCGGTTTGCATGTCATATATCTGTTTTGAAGGCATTTTATACAGAGTAACTGTGGCCTAATGATTAAGGTCTGAGACTCTAACTCTCAAGGTTAGATGTTCAAAACTCATTGGTTCTGTTCAGTTAGATCTCTTTTTAAGTATGTATTGCCCCACAGAGTAAAAATTCCACTCATTATATATGTTGGGTTTTCAGTTTGCATGTCATCAATCTGTTTTGAAGGCTTTTTATACAGAGGCACTGTGGCCTAATGGTTAAGGTCAGGGACTCTTACTCTCAAGATTACATGTTGAATTCCCATTGATTCTGCTCAGATAGATTTCATTTGAAGTATTTATTACCGCACAGAGTAAAAAATCCTGTCATTATATATGTTGGGCTTTCGGATTGCATGTCATATATCTGTTCTGAAGGTGCTTTACTCAGAGGCATTGTGGCCTAATGGTTAAGGTCTGAGCCTCTTACTCTCAAAGTTAATTGTTCCTTTCCCATTTATTCTGTTCAGTTAGATCTCTTTTTAAGTATGTATTACCCCACAGAGTAAACACTCCTTTTACTATATATTTAGGGGTTTTGGTTTGCATGTCATATATCTGTCTTGAAGGTAACCTATACAGGGTCACTGTGGCCTAATGGTTAAGGTCTGAAACTCTTACTCTCAAGGGTACATGTTCAATTCCCATTGAGTCTGTTCAGTTACATATCTTTTTAAGTATGTATTACCCCACAGAGTAAAAACTCCACTCATTATATATGTTGGGTTTTCGGTTTGCATGTCATATATCTGTTTTGAAGGTATTTTATACAGAATCACTGTAACCTATTGGTTAAGGTCTGAGACGCTTACTCTCCAGGTTACAGGTTCAATTCTCGTTGATTCTGTTTAGTTAGACCACTTTTTAAATATGTATTGCCCCACAGAGTTAAGAAATCCTCTCATTATATATGTTGGGTTTTCGGTTTGCATGTCATATATCTGTTTTGAAGGTATTTTGTGGAGAGTCTCTGTGGCCTAATGGTTAAGGTCTGAGACTCTTACTCTCAATGTTAAATGTTCAATTGCATTGATTCTGTTCAGTTAGATCTCTTTTTAAGTATGTATTACCCCACAGAATAAAAAGTCCTCTCATTATATATGTTGGGTTTTCGGTTTGCATGTCATATATCTGTTTTGAAGGTATTTTATATAGAGTCACTGTGGCCTAATGGTTAAGGTCTGAAACTCTTACTCTCAAGGTTACATTTTCAATTCCCGTTGATTCTGTTTAGTTAGATCACTTTTTAAATATGTATTGCCCCACAGAGTTAAGAAATCCTCTCATTATATATGTTGGGTTTTCGGTTTGCATGTCATATATCTGTTTTGAAGACATTTTATACAGAGTCACTGTAACCTAATGGTTAAGGTCTGAGACGCTTACTCTCCAGGTTACAGGTTCGATTCTGTTTAGCTAGACCACTTTTTAAATATGTATTGCCCCACAGAGATAAGAAATCCTCTCATTAAATATGTTGGGTTTTCGGTTTGCATGCCATATATCTGTTTTGAAGATGTTTTCATAGAGAGTCTCTGTGGCCTAATGGTTAAGGATTGAGACTCTTTCACTCAAGGTTACAGGTTCAATGCCTGTTAATTCTGTTTAGTTTGATTTCTTTTTATGTAGGTATTACCCCACAGAGTAAACACTCCTCTCATTATATATGTTGGGTTTTCGGTGTGCATGTCATATATCTGTTTTGAAGATATTTTAGACAGAGTCACTGAGGCCTAATGGTTAAGGTCTGATACTCTTACTCTCAAGGTTAAAGGTTCCATTCCCATTGATTCTGTTCAGGTAGATCTCTTTTTAAGTAGGTATTACCCCACAGAGTAAACACTCCTGCCCTTATATATGTTGGGTTTTCAGTTTGCATGTCATATATCTGTTTTGAAGGTGTTTTATACCAAGTCACCGTGGCCTAATGGTTATGGACTGAGACTCTTACGCTCAAGGTTATAGGTTCAGTTCACATTGATTCTGTTCAGTTAGATCTCCATTTAAGTAGGTATTACCCCCCAGAATAAACACTTTGCTCATTGTATATGTTGGGTTTTCGGTTTGCATGTCATATTTCTGTTTTGAAGGTGTTGGTACACGGAGTCACTGTGGCCTAATGGTTAAGGTCTGAGACACTTACTCTTAAAGTTACAGGTTCAATTCCCGTTGATTCTGTTCAGGTAGATCTCTTTTTAAGTAGGTATTACCCCAGAGAGTTAACACTCCTCTCATTATATATGTTGGGTTTTCGGTTTGCATGTCATATATCTGTTTTGAAGGTATTTTATATAGAGTCACTGTGACCTAATGGTTAAGGTCTGAGACGCTTACTCTCTAGGTTACGGGTTCAATTTCTGTTGATTCTGTTAAGTTAGATCACTTTTTAAATATGTATTGCCCCACAGAGTTACGAAATCCTCTCATTATATATGTTGGGTTTGCGGTTTGCATGTCAGCTATCTGTTTTGAAGATGTTTTATGCTGAGTCACTGTTTCCTAATGGTTAAGGTCTGAGACTCTTACTCTCAAGGTTACAGGTTCAATTCCAGTTAATTCTGTTCTGGTAGATCTCTTTTTTTAGTATTTATTACCCCACAGAGTAAAAACTCCTCTCATTATATATGTTGGGTTTTCAGCTTGCATGTCATATATCTGTTTTGAAGGTATTTTTACTCAGAGTCAATGTGGCCCAATGCTTAAGGTCTGAGACTTTTACTCTCAAGGTTACATGTTCAGTTCCCATTGATTCTTTTCAGTTAGATCTATTTTTAAGTATGTATTACCCCACAGAGTAAAAACGCCTCCCGTTATATATGATGGGTTTTCGGTTTGCATGTCATATATCTGTTTTGAAGGTATGTTATATAGAGTCACTGTGGCCTAATGGTTAAGGTCTGAGACTCTTGTTCTCAAGGTTACATGTTCAATTCCCATTGATTCTGTTCAGTTAGATCTCTTTTCAAGTATGTATTACCCCACAGAGTAGAAACTCCTCTCATTATATATGTTAGGTTTTCGGTTTGCATGTCATATATCTGTTTTGAAGGTATTTTATACAGAGTCACTGTGGCCTAATGGTTAAGGTCTGAGACTCTACCTCTCAAAGTTAGATGCTCAAACCCATTGATTCTGTTCCGTTAGATCGCTTTTTAAGTATTTATTACCCCAAAGAGTAAAAACTCCACTCATTATATATGTTGGGTTTTCGGTTTGCATGTCATATATCTGTTTTGAAGACATTTCACACAGGGTCACTGTAGTCTAATGGTTAAGGTCTGAGACTTTTACTCTCAAGGGTACATGTTCAATTCACATTGATTCTGTTCAGTTAGATCTCTTTTTAAGTATGTATTACCCCACAGAGTATAAACACCTCATTATATATGTTGGGTTTTCGGTTTGCATGTCATATATCTGTTTTGAAGGCTTTCTATACAGAATCACTGTGGCTTAATGGTTAAGGTCTGAGACTCTTATTCTCAATGTTACATGTTCAATTCCCATTGATTCTGTTCAATTTCATTTCTTTTTAAGTATGTATTACCCCACAGAGTATAAACTCCTCTCCTTATATATGCTGGGTTTTCGGTTTGCATGTCATATATCTGTTTTGAAGATAAGTTATACACATTCGCTGTGGCCTAATGGTTAAGGTCTGAGACTCATACTCTCAAGGTTATGTGTTCAATTCCCATTGATTTTGTTCAGTTAGATCGCTTTTTAAGTATTTATTAACCCACAGAGTAAAAACTCCTCTCATTATATATGTTGGGTTTTTGGATTGCATGTCATATATCTGTTTTGAAGGTGTTTTATTCAGAGGCAATGTGGCCTAATGGTCAAGGTCTGAGACTCTTACTCTCAAAGTTACTTGTTCCATTCCAATTGATTCTGTTCAGTTAGATCTCTTTTTAAGTTTCTATTACCCTACAGAGTAAAAAGTTCTCTCATTATATATGTTGGGTTTTTGGTTTGCATGTCATATATCTGTTTTGAAGGTATTTTGTGCAGAGTCACTGTGGCCTAATGGTTAAGGTCTGAGACTCTTACTCTCAAGGTTAAATGTTCAATTCACATTGATTCTGTTCACTAAGATCTATTTTTGAGTATGTATCACCCCATAGAGTAAAAAAACCACTCATTAGATATGTTGGGTTTTCGGTTTGCATGTCATATATCTGTTTTGAAGGCATTTGTATACAGATTCACTATGGCCTAATGGTTAAGGTCTGAGACTCTTGGACTCAAGGTTACTGGTTCAATTCCTGTTAATTCTGTTCAGGTAGATCTCTTTTTAAGTAGTTATTACCCCATAGAGTAAAAACTCCTCTATATATATTTGTTGGGTTTTCGGTTTGCATGTCATATATCTGTTTTGAAGGTGTTATATACAGAGTCACTATGGTATAATGGTTAAGGTTTGAGACTCTTACTCTCCAAGTGACAGCTACAATTCCCATTGATTCTATTCAGTTAGATCTCTTTTTAAGTAGGTATTACCCCACAGAGTGAAAACTCCTCTCATTATATATGTTGGGTTTTCGGTTTGCATGTTATATATCTGTTTTGAAGGAATTTTTAACAGAGTCACTGTGGTCTGCTGGTTAAGGTCTGAGACTCTTACTCTCAAGGGTACATGATCAATTCCTGTTGATTCTGTTCAGTTAGATCTCTTTTTAAGTATGTATTACCCCACAGAGTAAAAACTCCTCATTATATATGTTGGGTTTTCGGATTGCATATCATATATCTGTTTTGAAGGTGTTTTATTCAGAGGCACTGTGGCCTAAAGGTTAAGGTCTGACACTCTTACTCTCAAAGTTATTTGTTCTATTCCCATTGATTCTCTTCAGTTAGATCTCTTTTTAAGTATGTATTACCCCACAGAGTAAAAAGTCCTCGCGTTATATAGGTTGGGTTTTCGGTTTGCATGTCATATATCTGTTTTGAAGATATTTTGTACAGAGTCACTGTGGCCTGATGGTTAAGGTCTGAGACTCTTACTCTCAAGGTTAAATGTTCAATTGCTATTGATTCTGTTCAGTTAGATCTCTTTTTAAGTATGTATTACCCCACAGAGTAAAAACTCCTCCCATTATATATGTTGGGTTTTCGGTTTGGATGTCATATATCTTTTTTTTTTTTTGAAAAAAACTTTATTTGACACAGCAGTTATGTACATTCACGGGCCTACAACCTCCGAGGCCGGCCGCTAGTGTGCAAAAAGGAAAATCAATACAGCGAGCAAATAAGCAACCAGCTCGAGGGGGCGGCTAGTCGGCCCACAACTAGACTCCATGCACCAAAAAGGTTTTGAATTAACATTTTATAAGAAAACAACAATACAAAACTAAAACCAGGCATGAAGACTGTATAAACAGGGACTTGCTCTCCCGTGGGGGGGTGGGGGCAGCCGCCTCTCAGCGGCACTATAGGCAAAAGCTAGTATTAGGCGAGGCGGGAGGGGGGGCAGGGAAGCGCACATGTACCGATTCCAGGAAGGAACAGGAATATCCGAGCTAAGGGGACAGGGCTACATCGGAGGCGATCACCAGGGGGGGCGTGCATATATCACCACGGTAAGAATTCCACGGACCCCACATCTTATTCCATTTTTTGGTTTTGCCTCTAGCAACATACACGGTTTTCTCCAGGAACATGCACCAGTCCATGTTTTCTCTCCACTTCGACACCGTAGGAGACCTACCCGAGCCCCACAGCTGCGCGATGTCTCTTTTGGCTATCATATTACCCAGAGTCACCCAGCGCTCCTGGGCCGCGTCACAATCGGTCGGTTCCCACACATTCAACACACAGCGCCGCGCCTCCGGTTGTAGGGCCACACCAGTGACCCCTTCCATCACTGCATGCACCCCAATCCAGAACCGGACAACCACTGGACATTCCCACAAAATATGCAGAAAAGTACCAAGCAGGCCACAGCCACGCCTACATAAACCATCACTCGAATATCCCAAGCGAAGCAAGCGGGGACCGCAAAAAAACGGTCCAGGGACTTCACCAATTGGGCACGAACCGTGGGGTCACGGAGATACCAGGGGTTAATCGGCGCCACCCTCCCCCCAGCCCCCAAGGCAATATCCAAGTGGAGCAGCACCGGGGAATGATCCGAGATGCCACGAGCCAGATGTTTAACTTCCCCAATCATTGGGGCTTGGGCGGCCGGCGTCAGTACATAATCCAATCTAGACAGGGAGCCGTGGGCCCCAGAGTGAAACGTAAACTGAGCCAGCCCCGGGTGCATCGTTCTCCAATAGTCAACCAGCCCCATTGTGTCAATAAAACCACCTAACCAAGAATGCGCCCCAGGGAGGTCTCTGGGCGGGTGTCGATCCTCTCTACCAGACACAACAGAGTTAAAATCCCCACCAACCAGCAACAGGCCCTCAGGGAGCCCAAGCAATAGACCTCCCAGATCCGCGAAGGTGGTAGTCTGCAACCCAGGGGGGACGTAAACTGAAACCAAACATAAAGTTCTACCCTCCCACCGGCCAACCAACACTACATAACGCCCCCCGGTCATCGTGCTTCACCTCATCAATTTCCAGCGGGAGAGAGGCTCGAACCATAATGCCTGCCCCTCTGGACCCAGTAGTAAAGCCGGAATGGGCCACCAAACGGTAGCCCCGTCTATTCAATGCCTGACAGGAGTTGCCCACCAAATGCGTCTCTTGCAAGAAGACGATATCAGGAGAGAGACGCTTCAGATATTGTAGCACCACCCCTCGCTTCACACGATCCCCCAACCCATTGACATTCCATGTTAAGATTTGCAACCCCCTACCCCCCATCCCAACCACAGCGATCGTCCCACCCACCACGAGAGCAAAAAACAAAACATCCCCCACCACCACCCCTCCAACTCCCATGACACACCCCCCCACCCTGCACCCCTGCACTAGAACATCTAGCCACCCCAACTCGCAGTGTGCCTGTCGCCCCGACATAAACCTAGTCTACGAAAAGAAAGAAAACTCCCCCGGAGGAGGAAGAGTCTCACCAGATACCCCGCAGCCCCCCAACACAAAAGGAAGGGCAATGCAGTCCCATGTACTAGGTCACCCCTGACCAAAGTCTGAGTTCCACACCAGTGACCCCTTCCATCACTGCATGCACCCCAATCCAGAACCGGACAACCACTGGACATTCCCACAAAATATGCAGAAAAGTACCAAGCAGGCCACAGCCACGCCTACATAAACCATCACTCGAATATCCCAAGCGAAGCAAGCGGGGACCGGTAACATAGACCCTGTGTAGTATCTTTAACTGCACAAATCTGAGGCGAGCGGGTATGGCCACCTCTCTCGGCGAGGCTACAGCCGCAACCCAGTCCTCATCATCCAGCTCTAGGCCATCAGCGACCCATGCTTCTCGCAGGCGGGTGAGGAGGTCAGCCGAGTATTAATCATTTTTTTATAGATCAGGGAAATGGTGCTGTCTGGCAAGTAACCATCGAGTATACGGTCTTCCAAAGGGGAGGCCTCAGGGATATCAGCCGGGTTCGGAAAGGCAGAAAGCAGGGCGTGGCGGATCTGCGCGTAACAAAAGAATTCCTTATCGCTCAGGCTATATTCGGCCCGAAGGACATCGAACGTTTTAAAAGCGCCCTTCGCCCACAGATCCCCGACGCGGCTAATACCAATCGTGTCCCACTTCTCAAATCCCTTAGTGCGCCACAGCCCGCCCAACTCTTCAGAGGCATACAGCGGAGTTGCCCGAGTCAGGCGACCCTTCCAGCCCGTAGCAGCAGTGGCGCCGTGCCATGCGCGTACAGCATTGTTCGTGGGGCCCGTAAGTTTAGCGCGCCCCTTCTTGGAATAAAGCATGCGATTGAAATCCCCACCCGGCAACAGTAGCTTATCCATCTCATACGCGGGGTTCAAAGCCGGGCCATACGTCCCATGGTTCACCGCCACCAGCTGGGACGCCCAGTAATACCGTCTGATATCAGGAAGAGCTATGCCACCATCGTACCATGGAAGAGTCAGCTTAGCAAGAGCGATGCGTGGCCTCCCATCCCACACCAGCTGTCGCTGCAGGCTTTCCACCTCCCGAAAATATCGTGCAGGCACCACGTCCAGCGTATTCTGTAGGGCGTACAAAAAACGTGGCAGAGACATCATTTTAAATAAAGCCGCCCTGCCCAGCGGTGATAACGGAAGCCTCCGCCACCGGACTACGTCCGCCCGAAGCCGCTGAAGCGGCGGCAGGAGGTTCAGGGAGTAACGATCCGCTGAACTCAGGGAGACGTGAATGCCTAAATATTTAAATCCAGCCGGAGAGATTTGAATCGGACAGCCGCGAGGGAGAAGAGGGGGGTCGCCAACCAACACATAGACACAGGACTTAGCCCAATTAATAACAAGCCCAGAATTGCGGCCGAAGGAGGTCAAAACATCGAACATCACCATCAATGATTTCCGCGGCGAGGTGAGGTAGAGCAAAATGTCGTCAGCGTATAGTGACACACGGTCCTCAAACGTCGGAGTCCACCGGATACCAGCCATAGAGGGTTCCCACCTCAGCCATGCCGCCAGGGGTTCCAGCGCAAGAGCAAAAAGAAGCGGGGACAAGGGGCAACCCTGGCGGGTGCCCCTCCCGAGCACAAAGGGGGCAGACACCCTACCATTCACCACTACCTGCGCCAGCGTCTCCACATACAACAGTTTCACCCATTTAATGAATCCGGGTCCAAAACCAAACTTGGCCAGTGCTGCCCAAAGATACGACCATTCCAGCGTATCGAACGCCATCGTGGCGTCCAAAGACGCCAAAATGGTGGGCTCCCGGATACAGTCGACTTTTGCGAGAACTCCATGTAGGCGCCGCAGGTTCAGCGCGGTATTGCGATGCGGGATAAAACCAGACTGATCCGGATGAACCAGGTCGCCAATTACAGTAATCAATCGATTTGCCAGGACCTTCGCAAGAATTTTGGGTTCGGCATTCAGGAGTGAGATAGGCCTATAGGATGCACAACCGTCTCGCGGCTTCCCCTCTTTATGGAGAACCACAATCGTTGCAAGCCGTTGGTCTAGCGAAAGGGAGCCCACCTTAAGCGATGCATTAAACATCTCACGAAGATGAGGCGCCAGCGTCTCAGGACGAAGCTTGTATAACTCGATCGGCAGACCATTCGGGCCAAAGCCTTTCCGGAGCGGAGTGCGCGAATCGCCAGAGCTATCTCATCATTCGTCAATGCCGCGTCCATCAAATCCCTGTCGGAGACAGAGAGGCATGGCAACGTAATGTCTCGTAACAATTGACGAGAGTCATCCTCCGGCCTATCCGAAACCGACGTATAGACGTCACGCAGATGATCTGCAAAACAAGTCACTATCTCTCCGGGATCCGTGACACTCACACCGTCAGCGCGCACAATCACCGGAACCACTCGATTCACTCTTTCGCTCTTTGCCAGCCACGCAATCAGTTTTCCAGCCTTGTCACCCACATCATACAAGCGCCCCTGCTGTTCCCGACTAGCGAGCTTCGCAGCATTCGTAACCAGCGCCATATATGCCGACTGCTTAAGGCTAAGGGCGTGAAGTTTCTCCCTCGTGACACCCCGCCCAAGATCCTCTTCCATACTAGTTATGTCAGACTCTAGGTGCACTACCTCTTCGTTTTTACGCTTTTTAGCAAGGGAAATCAGGGATAGCGCCTGCCCACGGATAACCACCTTAAAGGCCTCCCACAATGTCAAAGCTGACGCGACTGAACCCTGGTTTTCCGCAAAAAAACGGTCCAGGGACTTCACCAATTGGGCACGAACCGTGGGGTCACGGAGATACCAGGGGTTAATCGGCGCCACCCTCCCCCCAGCCCCCAAGGCAATATCCAAGTGGAGCAGCACCGGGGAATGATCCGAGATGCCACGAGCCAGATGTTTAACTTCCCCAATCATTGGGGCTTGGGCGGCCGGCGTCAGTACATAATCCAATCTAGACAGGGAGCCGTGGGCCCCAGAGTGAAACGTAAACTGAGCCAGCCCCGGGTGCATCGTTCTCCAATAGTCAACCAGCCCCATTGTGTCAATAAAACCACCTAACCAAGAATGCGCCCCAGGGAGGTCTCTGGGCGGGTGTCGATCCTCTCTACCAGACACAACAGAGTTAAAATCCCCACCAACCAGCAACAGGCCCTCAGGGAGCCCAAGCAATAGACCTCCCAGATCCGCGAAGGTGGTAGTCTGCAACCCAGGGGGGACGTAAACTGAAACCAAACATAAAGTTCTACCCTCCCACCGGCCAACCAACACTACATAACGCCCCCGGTCATCGTGCTTCACCTCATCAATTTCCAGCGGGAGAGAGGCTCGAACCATAATGCCTGCCCCTCTGGACCCAGTAGTAAAGCCGGAATGGGCCACCAAACGGTAGCCCCGTCTATTCAATGCCTGACAGGAGTTGCCCACCAAATGCGTCTCTTGCAAGAAGACGATATCAGGAGAGAGACGCTTCAGATATTGTAGCACCACCCCTCGCTTCACACGATCCCCCAACCCATTGACATTCCATGTTAAGATTTGCAACCCCCTACCCCCCATCCCAACCACAGCGATCGTCCCACCCACCACGAGAGCAAAAAACAAAACATCCCCCACCACCACCCCTCCAACTCCCATGACACACCCCCCCACCCTGCACCCCTGCACTAGAACATCTAGCCACCCCAACTCGCAGTGTGCCTGTCGCCCCGACATAAACCTAGTCTACGAAAAGAAAGAAAACTCCCCCGGAGGAGGAAGAGTCTCACCAGATACCCCGCAGCCCCCCAACACAAAAGGAAGGGCAATGCAGTCCCATGTACTAGGTCACCCCTGACCAAAGTCTGAGTTCAACACACGATTAGCCAGGAACAATAGTCCAGTAGTTCACGGGTGCTCCGCCGAGCCACCCCCGTCGTCCTCGGTCCGCTCATCCCCACCGCGCCGATGATGCAATGTATCAAGCCATTCCTCCACCGCATCAGGCCGGTCGAAAAAGTGGGTTTGGTCCTCCAGTTCAACACGAAGCTTAGCCGGGAAAAGCATGGCGTACTTCAGGCCCATGTCTCTCAAACGCCGTTTCACAGTCAGAAACCCCATGCGCTGCTTTTGGACTGTCTGAGTAAAGTCAGGATAAAAGCTAACGTCCACGTTCTCATACTTCAGCGGGCCAGTTACACGGGAGGTCTGTAGGATGGCGTCGCGGTCCCTAAAGTTAAAGATCCTGGCGATGATGGGACGCGGTGGGGCCCCCGGCTTCGGTCGACCCCCCGGGACTCTTTGGGCCCGCTCCACCATGAAGTATTTACTGAGGCCCTTCGGCACGAGGTGATTCAGGATCAATTCCTCCACAAAATGATCCACTGACCCATCCTCCGACCTCTCCGGCACACCTACAATGCGCACGTTGTTTCGTCGTGCCCGACCTTCAAAATCCTCCAGCCGCTTGGTCGAGAGGTCGGTGAGGGTCCTCAGACAGTGAAGCTCCGTCTGCATGTCAGTAACCTCTTTCGTGAGGCCCGAGGTCGTGAGAGCAAGTGAATTGACCCTGTCGCTGGTTTTCGAAAGGTCCGCTCTGAGGAGGTTAACATCAATTGACACGGTGTCCAGCTTGTGGGCCAGAGAGTCAAACCGCTGGCCAACCGATTCCTTCATGGCGTCGATGGCAACCATGACATCGTTAAGTGTCAGCTCCGCCGAGGATGACGGTCCCTCTCGAGCCACCTCTGCGGGCCCACTCGGACCAGGAGACCCCTTTTGATAGGCATACCGATCCATGTTATTCGTCTGCACATAGCCACCTCTCCGGGTAGCCTTGGGCCTCAGCTTGTCCCCGTCTAGTCGGGCCGCCATTACACGGCAGGGGAAACCAACCACCGGATGCCCGAGTGTTGCAGTGGTTCCCTAGGGGGGGGCACACCGCAATCAGTGGTAGACAGCTCCCACCACCGATCGCACCCGCCGGCCTCCGGGCTGCTCAGATGTGGAGCCTTCTCAGGCACCCGCTCTCCACGCCACTGAGGAGAGTCAAAAGCGAAAGTGAAACCCGGGGTGCACGGGTCAGCCCGACGCTCCGGATCCGTTGTTGTTCAATTGGGACACGGGGAAGATGCCAACCCGAGCCCGGGGCAGCGTCGCGGAGCAGGCCTCTTTCCCAAAAACCGAATAAGGAAAGTTCCCAGAGTCCGATTTGCGTTTTGAGAACAGGGGTGTCCTCAGCGTAGGTTCACCCGTAGTATTCCTTCAAAAGATCAGGATGAAATCCAGGATAATCGTGGGAGGCTGCGTAAGTCTCGGGAGCTCTGTGCCTACGCGTCCATCATGGTTGCGCACTAGGCTCCTCCCCCCTCATATATCTGTTTTGAAGGTATCTTATACAAAGTCATTGTGGCCTAATGGTTAAGGTCTGAGTCTCTTACTTTCAAAGTTACAGGTTTCTTTTTAAGTAGGTATTACCCCACAGAGTAAACACTCCTCTCATTATATATGTTGGGTTTTCTGTGTGCATGTCATATATCTGTTTTGAAGATGTTTTATACAGAGTCACTGTTGCCTAATGGTTAAGGTCTGAGACTCTTACTCTGTAGGTTACAGTTTAAATTTTCATTGATTCTCTTCAGTTTGATTATTTTTAAATAAATATTACCCCCGGAGTAAAAACTCCTCTCATGATATGTGTTGGGTTTTCGGTTTGAATGTCATATATCTGTTTTGAAGATGTTTCCATACAGATTCACTATGGCTTAATGGTTAAGGTCTAAGACTCTTGCTCTCAAGGTTACAGGTTCATTTCTGTTCAGGTTGATCTCTTTTTAAGTAGTTATTACCCCATAGAGTATAAACTCCTCTCATTATATATGTTGGGTTTTCGGATTGCATGTCATATATCTGTTTTTTTTTTTTGTGCGGGTTTTTTTTTGGTTTTTTTTTTGAAAAACCTTTATTCTTGAAAACATGGACACAGCTATTTAGCCGACATCCCGGAGGTTCGGCAGCTTTGAGAAAGCAAACAAGGAAACGTCCACAGTGCATAGAGGAGAATCAAAAAAGGTTCTATTTTAAATAAATACAAACTCACACAAAACCCCAGCAAGGCGAATGACACTGAATACCACTGGTGATTGCCCCTCAGGGGAGAGCAGACCCCCGTCGTCTAACAGTCACAACTCTGTATTAAGAGGAAAAAGGGGGAAAAAGCAGAGGCCCAAAAAGTCAATTATCGATCAGATACATATGCAGATGCTGGAAAGAATGTTAAGGAGAGAGCTGTTCATCGGGGAGATCCAAATCAGGGGCAAGACATATGCCACCCCTATACTGGTTCCACCTCCCCCAAATGGCATGCCACTTCCGGGGGCGCCCTCTAGCACAATATACTGTCTTTTCCCTCAGCATACTCCAGTCCATGTTTTCTTTCCACGCAGTCAATGTGGGGGGAGCCGCTGAGCCCCACAGGCGCGCGATGTCTCGCTTAGCCACCATATTACCCAGGGTCACCCACTGGGTCCGTCCCACATCGTGATTGGTAGGCCCCCAAACATTCAGGAGACAGCACCGTGCCTCCGGCTGCATAACAATGCCCGTCACCTCCCCCATCACCGTATGGACTCTCCTCCAGAATTCCCTGATAACGCCACATTCCCAAATGATATGCATAAAGGTACTCACCATACCGCATCCCCTCCTACATAAACCCTCCTCCGAGAATCCCATACGAACCAGCCTAGGCCCCGTGACATAGGTTCTGTGGAGTATTTTGAGCTGCACCAGCCTCAGTCGTGATGGGATCGCGACCTCCTTAGGAGAGGAGACCGCAGACTGCCAATCCTCGTCATCCAGTTCGAGCCCATCCCTAGTCCAGTGGTCCCTCAGCCCCAACAGCAGGTCCGCCCGAACGTTTATCAATTTCTTATATATGAGAGAAATCGTACTCTCCGGCATATGGCCGTCGAGGATCCGATCCTCCAATGGAGAGGACTCAGGCACCTTCTCTCCGTCTACGAGAACTGATCGCAGGGCATGATGCACTTGAACGTAGCGGAAGAACTCGGATTTCCCCAACTCATACTCCTGCTGCAGCTCTTCAAAGGACTTCACCCTCCCCTTACTCAGCAAATCTCCAACCCTGGAGATTCCAATCAATTCCCATTTATCAAAACCTTTCGTATGCCAGAGCTTCCCCAATCTGTCAGATTCAAACAACGGGGTAGCTAGGGTGAGCCTATCCTTCCAGCCCAACGAGTCAGTCGCCAACCTCCACACGCGCACCGCCACCCCCGTGGGCCCCGTGAGGGACGAGTCCAGCGCCCGAGAGTACAGCGCTCTATGATAATTACCGCCGCGCAGCAACCATCGGTCCATGGCATAACCGGGGCTTAGAGCCGGACCATAGAAACCATGATTAATCGCGCTCAACTGGGTGGCCCAATAATAGCGTCGAATGTCCGGAAGCGCAATTCCCCCGTCGTACCACGGAAGCGTCAACTTAGCAATCGCTATGCGCGGCCTACCATCCCACAACAATGATCGTTGGAGGCTTTCAACCTCCCGAAAGTAACTGGCTGGTACCCAATCAAGGGTATTCTGCAAAGCATAGAGGAACCGGGGGAGAGACATCATTTTAAACAAAGCGGCGCGCCCAACGAGGGAGAGCGGCAGCTTCCGCCAGCCCGCAACATCCCGCCGCAAGCGCGCCAATGGGGGGAGCAGGTTTCTCTCATACCGTAGGGTGGAGTCAGTGGAGATAAAGATCCCCAGGTACACAAAGCCCTGCTGGGCAATCTGGATCGAACACGTTCGCGGGACAGGCGGAACCTCGCCGCTCAGAACATACAAATACGATTTACTCCAATTGATGACGAGACCCGAGTTCCTGCCAAAGGACGTCTGAACGTCACAAACCACTATAAGCGAGTTCTTGGGCGAGGCGAGATATAACAGGATGTCATCGGCATAGAGCGATATACGGTCCTCGTGCTCGGGCGACCACCTAAGTCCACGTATATCCGGATGCCAGCGTATCCACGCCGCCAGCGGCTCGAGGGCAAGGGCGAACAACAAAGGCGACAAGGGGCATCCCTGCCGAGTTCCCCTCCCAAGCTGGAACGGAGTCGACGCCCGCCCGTTTACTACAACACTTGCAAGGGGACCCTCATACAGCAACCTCACCCAGCTCAAAAAACCAGGGCCAAAACCGAACTTGGCAAGCACTGCCCACAGATATGCCCATTCACCGTATCAAAAGCCATCGTGGCATCAAGAGATGCCACAATAGCTGGTTCTCGGATCGTGCCCGCCCTGGCAATCACTCCATGGAGGCGCCGAAGGTTCAACGCAGTGTTACGGTGCGGGATAAAGCCGGATTGATCCGGATGGATCAAGTCTCCGAGCACCCTGACCAAGCGGCCTGCCAGAATTTTAGCCAGAATTTTCGGCTCAGCATTAAGGAGTGATATTGGCCGATAGGAGGAACACTTATCTCGGGGTTTACCCTCCTTGTGTATTACAACAATCGTCGCCAGTCTCTGGTCCAACGGAAGGGACCCTCCCCCCCGCGCCTCCACAAACATGGCGCGCAGGTGAGGGGCAACCCTATCCGGGAACAGCTTATACAAGTCAATCGGCAAACCATTAGGGCCTGAGGCCTTACCCGAGTTCAGCGCACGGATGGCACCCGCCACCTCATCGACCGTTATGTCTCCATCAAGGTCGTCCCTATCTGCGTCAGACAGGCAGGGCAGATCAATGTCCCGCAGGAGGTCAAGCGAGTCCTCGGTCGGCCTATCCGAAACTGCGGCATAAACCATACTGAAATAATCCGAAAAACACTGTACTATCCCCTCAGGGTCAACAACTACCTCTCCCCCCTCTCTCGTCAGTCCCGGCACTACTCTATTAACCCGTTCTTTTTTGTCCAGCCAAGCTAGGAGCTTCCCGGCCTTCTCCCCAACATCATACAAGCGGCCCTGCTGTTCCCTACTGAGGGTCTTGGCGGCATTAGTCACCAGGTCCTTATATTCGGCTTGCTTCAGGCTCAGCTCATGCAGTGAGGCCTCTGTAACCTCCTCCTCCAAGGCCACCTCTAAAGCCGCGATCTCCTCCTCAACCTGCATAACCTCGCCATCTCTCCGCCGCTTGGCCGCCACTACCAGGGAGAGGGCCTCTCCCCTCAGCACAGTCTTAAATGCTTCCCACAACGACACGGCCGAGTCAACAGACCCCTGGTTGTCCTTAAAAAAGTGATCAACTGTCTTCAACAGCGCACTGCGCATCTTGGGGTCCCGAAAGTACCAGGGGTTAATAGGAGCAACCCTGCCCCCTCCCTCGCGCCCGACATCCAGCCGGACCCACACTGGCGAATGATCCGATATGCCCCGCGCCATATGCCTGGCCTCAGATACCAACGAGGCATGCGCAGCCAGGGTAAGCAGGTAATCTATCCTAGAGAGGCTACCATGCGCCCCGGAGTGGAAGGTGTATTGGCTCTGTGTGGGGTGCCGGAGCCTCCAGCAGTCTACCAGGCCGAGTGTGTCTAGGAAGTCTGGAAGCCACTTCTGAGCCCCCCCGGTATCCCTGGGCGGGCACCTATCCAGCAGCCCAGAGCCGACAGCATTGAAATCGCCCCCCACCACTAACATACCCTCCGGGAGGTCCAACAAGGCCCTACCCAGATCTGTGAACGTGGAGGCCTGCAGGGCAGGAGGGACATAGACCGAAAAAAAAACAAAGTTCTTCCTTCCCACCTCCCCGCCACCGCCACAAACCTCCCCCTATCTTCAACAATGGTGGAGTTCACCTCAAACGGTAGTGAAGCTCTAACTAGGATGCCCACACCCCTGGATCCAGAGGAGAATCCCGAGTGAGCTATGAAGGTGTGTCTCCTGCAGTAGGACGACATCCGGCAAAGACCGTTTCAAGAACTGCAGGACTATCCCCCGCTTAATGCGATCCCCCAAACCATTAACATTCCAGCTAAGAACGTTTAAACCCCTACCCCCCATCCCCACACCACAAGAGACCCACCCCCCCCCGAAGAGCCACCATGGAATAATCCTGACAATGAGTACTGCGCCTTGCAAAAACAAACCCCCCAACAACAAACCCAAAATCCCAACTATCCCCCCCACCCTGCACCCCTGCTGCAGCTTACAAAGCCCCCCCAACTTGCAGTGTGCCTGTCGCCCTACCAATACCCAAATCTACAAAAAGTACCCTGAGGGAGGAAAGAGCTCCCATCGTCCTCCCGCAACCCTCCGTATTGTACTGCAATCGGTTCAAGTCATCATCCGGAACCAAATCAAGTCAGTCCGGCTCCAAAGGCATCAACCCTGCCCATCCCGGCCACTGTCCCCGTCTGTGGCGGCATCCTCACCAGTCCGTCGTCGGGGCAAAGCGTCCAGCCATTCACCGGCCATAGCAGGCGACTCAAAGAAGAAAGTTCGGTCTTCATACACCACCCGTAATCTGGCAGGGAAAAGCATGGCATACTTCAGGTCCCTCTCCCGAAGCCGTCTCTTCACCCCAGGAAGCTCAGCCTTTGCTTTTGCACCAGCTGGGTGAAGTCAGGATAGAAACTCACCGACGCGTTCTGAAAAGGGACCGGGCCCGTCACCCGAGATGCTTGCAGGATAGCGTCCCGATCTCGGAAGTGAAAGAGCCTGGCGACAATCGGTCTCGGTGGAGCTCCCACCCTGGGCCTCCCGCCTGGCACTCTGTGGGCTCGCTCAACTGCGAAGAACTTCCCAAGGCCCTTAGGCTTCAGATGATTAAGCACCAAGTCCTCCACGAGAAGGTCCACAGAAACCTCATCCGAGGACTCCGGGACCCCAATAATGCGCACGTTGTTGCGCCTGGCCCGGCTCTCGAAGTCCTCGAGCCGACGGGCGGAGAGGTCACTCTCGGCCCGCAGCTTACGAACCTCAGTCTGAAGTTCCGAGACATCGTCAGCGAGGCCCGTGGTCTTAAGATCAAGGGTTTTTACCCGTTCATTAGTTTTGCCCAAGTCCGCGCGGATCAGGTTAACGTCCACCAAGATGGTATCCACTTTATGTGCCAGGGCATCAAACTGTCTCCCAATCGAGGCCTGCATCCCTTCGAGCGCGCCCATGACGTCCTGCAACGAGAGCTCCGAGGACGGGGGTGAGGCAGTCTTCTGTCCATCCAGCGACTGGCTCGATCCACCGGGCGACCCCTTCTGCTGGGCATACCGGTCCATGTTATTAGCTTGAGTATAAGCTCCCCGCCTGGTAGCCTTGGGTTTCAGATGATCCACCTCTGCTTTACCCGACATGTCTGGCTCCAAGCAGTCCGGTGCCAAAAGACGGCCCTCTCTCAGGTAGAGGGAGCTGGAGAAGTCAGTACTGCAATAGCCCGCCTGGGTAGGGCGCAGAGCGTCCAGAGGATAATAAAGCAGCCGAAAGCACTCCCAGGCCAAGGCAGACAAAGGGCAAGAAAGTGAAAGTGAAAGGACGGGATCTTCCGTCCGACAGTTCACACCTCGCCTGGCCGCTGTTGTTCAATTAGAAGTCGGGCATCCTGCCAACGCCAGCCCCTGGCATCCCTCGGAGACAGGCCTCAATCTTCCGCCGTGCACAACTCCGGTTCCCGGTGGGCGATCCGAACTCGGGCGGCATCAATCGCCTCCAGAACGAGTCATCTGAAAGATGCCGTGCATATAATACAGGATTGAAGACAGGATAGTCGACGGAGGGCGCGTGGGTCTCGGGAGCTCAAAGCTCACGCGGCCATCTTGGTCCGGCGCTAGGCTCCTCCCTCCTGTTGTGCATATATCTGTTTTGAAGGTGTTTTGTTCAGAGGCACTGTGGCCTAATGGTCAAGGTCTGAGACACTTACTCTCAAAGTTACTTGTTCCATTCCCATTGATTCTGTTCAGTTACATCTCTTTTTAAGTATGTATTACCCCACAGAGTCAAAACTCCTCTCATTCTATATGTTGGGTTTTTGGTTTGCATGTCATATATTTGTTTTGAAGGTATTTCATACAGAGTCACTGTGGCCTAATGGTTAAGGTCTGAGACTCTTACTCTCAAGGGTACATCTTCAATTCCCATTGATTCTGTTCAGTTAGATCACTTTTTAAGTATGTATTATCCCACAGAGTTAAAACTCCTCTCATTATATATGTTGGGTTTCCAGGTTGCACGTCATATATCTGTTTTAAAGGTCTGTTATAAAGAGGCACTGTGGCCCAATGGTTAAGGTCTGAGACTCTTACTCTCAAGGTTACATTTTCAATTCCCATTTATTCTGTTCAGTTAGATCTCTTTTTAAGTATATATTACCCCACAGAGTCAAAACTCCTCTCATTCTATATGTTGGGTTTTTGGTTTGCATGTCATATATTTGTTTTGAAGGTATTTCATACAGAGTCACTGTGGCCTAATGGTTAAGCTCTGAGACTCTAGCTCTCAAGGTTAGATGTTCGAAACCCATTGATTTTGTTCAGTTAGATCTCTCATTAAGTATGTATTACCCCACAGAGTAAAAACTCCTCTCATTATATATGTTGGGTTTTCGGTTTGCATGTCATATATCTGTTTTGAAGATATTTTATACAGAGTCACTGTGGCCTAATGATTAAGGTCTGAGGCTCAAGGTTAGATGTTCAAAACCCATTGATTCTGTTCAGTTAGATCTCTTTTTAAGTATGTATTACCCCACAGAGTAAAAACTCCTCTCATTATATATGTTGGGTTTTCAGTTTGCATGTCATATGTCTGTTTTGAAGGCTTTTAACATGGAGGCACTGTGGCCAAATGGTTAAGGTCTGAAACTTTTACTCTCAAGGTTACATGTTCAATTCCCATTGATTCTATTCATTTAGATTTCTTTTTAAGTATTTATTACCCCACAGAGTAAAAACTCCTCTCATTATATATGTTGGATTTTCAGTTTGCATGTCATATATCTGTTTTGAAGATATGTTTACTCAGAGGCTCTGTGGCCTAATGGTTACGGTCTGAGACTCTTCCTCTTAAAGTTACATGTTCAATTCCCATTGATTCTGTTCAGTTAAATCTCTTTTTAAGTATGTATTACCCCACAGAATAAAAAGTCCACTCGTTATATATGTTGGGTTTTCGGTTTGCATGTCATATATCTGTTTTGAAGGTATTTAATGCAGAGTCACTGTGTTCTAACGGTTAAGGTCTAAGACTCTTACTCTCAAGGTTAAATGTTAAATTGCCATTGATTGTGTTCAGTTAGATCACTTTTTAAGTATGTTTTACCCCACAGAGTAAAAACTCATCTCATTATATATGTTGGGCTTTCGGTTTGCATGTCATATATGTGTTTCGAAGGTATTTTATACAGTGTCACTGTGGTCTAATGGTTACGGTCTGAGACTCTTACTCTCAAGAGTACATGTTCCATTCCTGTTGATTCTATTCAGTTAGATCTCTTTTTAAGTATGTATTACCCCACTGAGTAAAAACTCCTCATTATATATGTTCGGTTTTCGGTTTGCATGTCATGTATCTGTTTTGAAGATATTTTATACAGAGTAACTGTGGCCTAATGATTAAGGTCTGAGACTCTAACAATCAAGGTTAGATGTTCAAAACCCACTGATTCTGTTCAGTTAGATCTCCTTTTAAGTATGTATTACCCCACAGAGTAAAAACGCCTCTCATTATATGTGTTGGGTTTTCAGTTTGCATATCATATATTTGTTTTGAAGGATTTATATACAGAGGCACTGTGGCCTAATGGTTAAGGTCTGAGACTCTTTCGCTCAAGGTTACATGATCAATTCCCATTGAGCGTGTTCAGTTAGATCTCTCATGAAGTATGTATTACCCCACAGAGTAAAAACTCCTCTCATTATATATGTTGGGTTTTTGGTTTGTATGTCATATATCTGTTTTGAAGGTGTTTTATGCAGAGTCACTGTGGGCTAATGGTTAAGATCTGAGACTCTAACTCTCAATATTAGATGTTCAATTCCCATTGATTCTGTTCAGTTAGATCTCTTTTTAAGTATGTATTACCCCACAGAGTAAAAACTCCTCTCTTTATATATGTTGGGTTTTCAGTTAGCTTGTCATATATCTGTTTTGAAGGCTTTTTATACAGAGGCACTGTGGCCTAATGGTTAAGGTCTGAGACTCTTACTCTCAAGGGTACATGTTCAATTCACATTGATTCTGTTCAGTTAGATCTCTTTTTAAGTATGTATTACAGTAATTCAGTTTTCCGATCCTGTGCATATTTAGCCACCATTTTGTGTCTTTCCACCATTTTGTGTTGCCCTCACTCAGGCAGCACGGTGAACGAGGTGTTGTTTTCCTCTTTCCTTCTGCAACATGTCAAATAACCTCCTGCCTCTGTTTAAGCTGGTGTCAGGGTCCGGCCGACTCCACTAATCCTCGTCTGGTTGACTGATCCCTGTTTCAACTATCTGTTGGTTCGCACCATTCTTTCCTGACTTTATCTTATCCTCTGGCCTTCGCTATTCTTTACCCATATTCTCTGATTTCACAACTGTCCTCCGGGGCATACAAATGTGTCCCGCCACATGCAAATCGACTTGTAAACACTACCACTGATTAATTTGTGGAGAAGTATGACAAACACAGATGGAAGAGAGGCTTATTTGAGTTACTTAATATCTTTTTTTCACATTTTTCTGATTGGTTAACCCTGTATGCATTGGGAGTGTTCTTGGTTAATATGTGTATTATAAAAGATTGTGCGCCATGAAGTAAAATGGCAGTCTCCTGAGAACATACAGAGTGTACTTCTGGGACAACTGTACTTAGCTGCAGCTAATAAACCTTATCTTCTACGCCTAACGGAGTGTCCCGTGTCTCTGTTCGACAAAGCAGGTGAACTCAGGAGATTAAGGCGTACCCTGCGCCGCCAAGCCTTAAGTTCTTGGTTCTTCAATTGGCGCCCGAACGTGGGCCGGCTTCAGAGGTAGCAGTTCTGCCCGAGGATCGTGAGGAGCCCCGCAAGAAAATTCTGGAGGAATCGCGAACCACGTGAAGCGACCCCTGTATGTCGAAGTGGTCCGAAGGTCTTTTTCAGCGCGGTTTCTCCTTTCCGACGGCTGCTGACAACTGCTGCCCTGACTTGCGCCCTGCTTTGGTCCCTTTGATGATGTTTGACGGTCCTCTGTTGGAGTAAGAAGACACTTAGTTAAGTATTGGTGGGTAGCTCCCACTATTTTGTTTTGATTTGGGTCTTTGATTCGGCTATTGCAAAAGCCGAGGGGTGAGTACATTTGTGCTGTATTATTTGATTTAACCCCTTGATGTTTGTGAACAGTCCAGTGAAATAACGATGCCTGGTCTGAGTAAGTTTAGGAAGTTTTGTTGCCTTGATTGTAATAGGGATTCCTGGCTGGAGGACTCTTGTCCGATTCCTCCGGTTGGAACTCCCACCTATGAGCTTTATTTAAAGCATGGTGTCGGCCCCATTGCCTTTAATAAGGCATGGATCCGATACACGAAGAACGATGGCATTCTGCAGTGGCCACAAAATGGTAGTTTTGAGCCTGACATTTTAGACAATTTGGAAGCGATATTGTTCAAAAGACAAGCCCGGCCGGCAATGTTTGACTCTTTCCGCCTCTGGCGTAAGGAAGCCAAACAGAAAGAAATGAAACAGGCAAAACGAGATAAGAAAGCACAAAATACGACGATTATACAGGCTGCGCAGCAGTTTAAAGATAATGAGATTGATAATGCAATGGAAATTTCAGAGAGACAGCATCGTATGGCAATAGATAGATGCTATCCGGTGTTGCCTAATTCCCCTTCTGATAAAAGTAAGGATCTGGAGGAGGACCCTTTGATGTGTCACCTATTGAGATTGCCTCCACCCTATGTACAAGGTGCTAATGCACCCCTGTTGTTACAACCTGTTCAGTTGCCTGTTGTTCCCCCACCTGTTCTGGTTCTTCCACATTTGCCCCTTCCGGTATTGCCACTCCCACCTCCTGTGCCACCGATTCCTTGGTCTCCATCTCCTGAACACCAATCTCCTTTGCCTTCGGCTCCCCTTATAACTGCCAGTTCCTCTCCTGTATCGCCTAATACCTTGTCCCCTGTCCTTATGTCTAATTCTCCTACTGTGCGCAAACGGATAACAGATACTGTCTCTGGTTTCTTGTCCCCTTTCTTTGGGACGCTAAACATGTCTCCGGCTTTCTCTCGAAGACAGTCTCGTAGTCAACTTCCAGGTTCCGACGAACGGGTGGTGTTGGACTCCCTCGCTCGCAAATGGATCGAGAAGGGTCCCCAGTATAGTGTGAAAGATATCATGATCACCTTTCATCAGTGGGATGCACCCACGCAGAGATATGTATTTAATGTTATGTGTGACACTCTTGCTAAAGGATGGGAGGATATGGATTTGGGTTTACTTCCCCAGGGTCTGCTGGATGTTCAGGCTAATTTCGATAAAGGACTCATTGTGGGTTCTAATGTTGAGGACGCCGTAAGGACACTTGTTACTTTTAGGTCCTTATTTTCTTCACAAACTTTTCTTGATTCTGATCCTGCTGTTCGGCAGACATTAAAACATTATCCAATGAGAGAGGTTCCTCCAATATGGAGGGAAGAGGCTGCGCAAGCAGGTAATAATCCAGCTATTCCCGCTCACTTCCAGCGTATATGGGTACATGTCCCCTGGAAGAGATCTGATGTTTTGGCCCTCAAACAATCTTTACCGGATCCCCGTAAAAACCCGGCTGGTTACTATAAAGAATTGTCCCAGACTGTTGATGCCTGTATTATGAATTTAGCCGATATCGACATGTTGATGGGAAATGTAGTTAATGAATAAACAATATCCCTCTAGACATATATTGCTTTATATCAAACTTATATGGGCTCACATAGAGAAAGCAAAAAACACTCTTGTATACGCATTACTGTTATGTCTTTCTATTATATTTTATTTCTTTTTTCATCATTTTTTCATATGAGTGGAATTCATCTCTTTTTAAAAAAAAAAATGTTATAAAACATTACAAACCATACAGAAATATGACAATATTTACACATATATTAGATATTTGGAAAACAGAATTTATACAAAATGTGATACAAAATGCATATCTGTTAGAACCAACATATGGATATTAACAGTTATTTAGAATAGCCAAAGTCATAAAACTCCCATACCTTTTCACACCTCTTCACACTTAACATCCATATCACTATCATACATGACATACATACTGCCCACCCCAGAACCAAACTACATGCACAGATGGAACCAAAAGGGGTGAAGAACTCAACCCTCTAATGCTGTGCTGAGAGCTAGGGTGTATCATTCAAACTGGTCGACGCACGTTTCGATGGCTTAATCCTCTTTGTGTGCCATCTTCTTCAAGACCTGTTACTTTGAAGCTTTGTAACGGGCAAGATGAGGGGAATAAACAAATTTTCTGAAATGACAATATGGAGTGTTGTTTTTCTAAATGTCTATTTTTATTTTTATATTTATCTAGAGCCCACAGGAGATATCTTACATTTCTCCAAAAGAAATAACTAATACTAAATATTTATGCTTTCAAAGTTGCAAATGTGCCACTCAGAGGCGTTCTCTGTGAGAAGAATAGACCCACATCCATAGGAAACATCCAAAGGGTGAATAGAAAAACAAAACCTCATACTGAAACAGGTGATTTTAGGTCATAGTCAAAAAGAAGAAATTCTGCATTTTTGTAGCAAAGAGAGCACTGGTAAACATGCAATATCTATCAAGTCATTGGTGCTCCCCCATATATCTCGAATAAGAACAGGCATACCACAAGAAAAACTGATTAGAGGAAAACCTCATACTTCTATTCCTACCGGTTTTCTTGTGCTGTGTAGATATCTGCAGGTACTTCTAACACTTTATATAGTTATTTTCATATGTCAACAGCTGCTATCTTGCTCTGTGCGCGGCTATGAGAAAAGCATATAACTGACGATTAGGCTTTCACATTTATTTGTATGAAAGAATTGGAGAAATATGTAGAAAGTTTTTATAGTGTCTGAAGTATTCAAATCCTACATACAATTATATTTACCTATCGTTCTACTCTGTGATTCAATAGCTTAATAAAAATGCCTTATCAAAACAAAGTACACTGCAGCATTGCTCTTAAGATGCAGATTGGGGTGCCATGTTCAGTGTTGTCATCCAGTCTCTGCGTATTAAGAAAGACAAATACAACAAAAAAAATATTGTTGTCACTACTCACCACTGTTTACTAAATACTATACTTGCAGAAAAACAGGTAACACTTATTTTTTTTATAAAAATTAATTTTTTAAACCTACTTTGCCACATCAATGTCTTTCGGCTTCACCTTCTTATTTTCCTTTTTTTCCTTTTTATATGACCATGATATTTGAGGCCTGTTTATCAGAATAAGTGGTTTGCTCCTTTTGGGATGACCCTATTTGTAATACAGAATGAGGAATTAAAGTTATAAGAGAAAAAAGTATTCAGAATATGGTGGCACCACAAAGTACTAACATATCAATGTCCTCATTTATGACATAAGTTGACTCATAATTGCTCCAGACAGGGATTTATAGCTTATAATTAAATATGCCATAATGCAAAAAAACAAATATGCTGTGGCCACTCTGTTCTAAAAAAAAAAAACATATTAGTCACAGACATCCTTCATCAGTAAATGCTATCTCGTAGCCTATCAGAACAGATTAATGAGTGCTCTATATTTACTGTGAGATCTATTTGTTGGTATAAGGCTCGCCCCAGTAGAGCACCGGATATTTCTGGCAATCTACCCACATAGATATTCAACTTGCCAATGAAACAGATAGTCTACCTCATGTGGTACGAACGTTTTATGGGTAGAAAAATAACACTACCGACATATAATGTTATAGCTGTGTAACGATCTCAGCATTTATATGTCTAAATGCCACATGTACACATAGAATCTGCTTAGCCTGTGGGTACCAAATACCCACGGTAACAAGTTCAAACTTACTCAAGACATTTTTTCCTTTTTTAGGAAAATTCGTCTTAAAAAATTCTTCTCAGGTAGAGAAGAGGGAGATGCAGATGAGAATCTCTCAGGATGTAAACCTAAATCAACCTTTACTCCTACCCTGGAAATGGTAGGCCCTGAGGTGTCCATATTTGAGAAGTCCGTTCTAAATGACATCAATAAGTTAACTAAATACAATTATAACAGTAAGCAAAACTTGTCTGTTACAGAAAGAATTGCCCTACAAAAACTTCAAAATACCTCCAATCTAACTATAAAACCTTGTGATAAAGGAGGGGGCATAGTCCTTATGGACACTGGAAAATATGAGGAAAAAGTACATCAAATGTAAGCAGTGGCTGAACACTATAGACCCATAAACTCAGGGGCCATTACTAAACTGAAAGAGCTAATTGACCATGTAACAAGTAAGGCGTATGAAGAGGATACTATTTGTGAGAAAGAATATTTGTTTTTGAACAAAACCAATACAGTAATTCCAGCACTATATGGTGTGCCTAAAATGGACAAAAACACTAAAGACCCACCGTTACGTCCAATAGTATCCTCCATAAACTCCTCCACCGAACCTTTGTCCAAGTATGTTGATGCGTTCCTGTGCCCATTAACAACAAAGTACAAATCTTATATCAAAGACACAGGGGACATTATTAACAAATTGGAACATGTGCCATATGACCCCAATTGTGAGATTCTGGTGACACTGGATATCGAAGCATTGTACACTAACATACCACAACAACAAGCAGTAGAAGCAGTTAGGACCCTCCTAGAGAGAACATCAGGAGAGAGGCCTGATGCATTCATAGTGGAATGTTTAGAAATAGTACTAAAAAATAACTACTTCGATTTCAAAGGGAACCTATATCATCAGGTTAAAGGGACCAGTATGGGGGCATCTTGTGCCCCCAGTGTAGCCAATATATACATGGGTGAATATGAATTGAAACATATTTTTAATGAAATGGCACAGTTTTACGAAAATGTCCTTAGATGGCATAGATTCATTGATGACATCTTCTTCATTTGGCGAGGAGATGAAGAGACATTGATAACATTCATTGACTGGCTTAATGCCAGCGATGAGAATCTGAAATTCACCTGCCATAGAAGTACCACATCAGTAGAATTCCTGGATATTATCATCAAGGGAGACTTGGGTGAAATCACTGTGAATTTTTTCAGGAAACCCACATCTAAGAATACCATTTTGTCGCATGCCAGCTATCACCCGAACTGTCAAAAAGATTCTATTCCCTTTGGGGAGTTCTTGCGAATCAGACGCAACTGCTCTAGCCTCAGGGATTATGATTTAAACGGGGAAGATCTAAAACAGAGATTGTTACTACGTGGCTACCCCAAACGTCTGATCAGATCAGCCTATAAGAGGGCACGTTATTACAACCGTGATGCTCTACTAGCAGGTAGCACACGTCCTAAAAATGACAGAATGGTTTGTGTCATAAACCATTCAACATTGAATTTCAAGAAGATTTTGGATAAGAATTGGCATATTCTGAATACGAATTAGGAGCAGGGAACTATCCAGAAACCTATTCTTGCATATCGTAGAAATAGGAACCTTAGAGACAGCCTAGTCCATACGAGGTACAGGCACAATACATCTAGTAAACAAACTACCATAGTGGGACCTCCTATTTTGGGGAATCACAAGTGTGGAACATGCATTGCATGTGACAGTGCCATTGTCACTGAAATCTGGGACTACCGTGGCAAGAGAGGGAAACTACGAGATTTTACCAACTGCAGGAGTCAAAATCTTGTTTATCTCATCCTGTGTCCATGTTCCTTAGGATATGTGGGAGAGACAGGCCACGAGTTTAGAACTCGCTATAGTGAACACAGATCAGTAATTAAGACGCGAAAATTATCGGGTCCAATGGTCCAACATTGCATTGATCTCAAACACAAAGAAAACGAATTGAGGTGGCTGATCCTGGAAAAAGTAAGACACATCCCAGGTAAAGACATAAATGATGTCCGGAAAGGCCGAGAAACCTACTGGATTTACACCCTGGACACGGTAAAGATTGGCCTTAATGAGGAAATAGTGTGGCATACGAGATGATATATAGCAATCACAGTTATATAACATTGGTATTGTGTCGCTGTGATTCCTTTATATCACCTATTTGAGACCTAATACAGTATTACATGTAAGGAAATTTATTGGAGAGATCTCTACTATTACCTCGTTCTGCATTTCTCCAACGTGATCACATTACCCTCATGTGGAGTCCCTTGGTCGAATGCTATAATAAGTTGGACAATACTTAGTGATGTGAATCTCACGATCCATCAATAAGCACTGCATTTAACAATCGTTGGGAACACCACATAGTATACAACAGAGTATCATTCGCTGATAAACATAACGGTTGTATCCATATTATATCTATGACATTCCATTCATTTGGGATATACATCATGGACGCGACCCCTTAACAGACTAAGGTGGTTCCATCACCCATTGTATTATGTCATTGCACATTCGTTTCAAGAGGGCGCTGAGATCTAGCTATATGATCGTACCATCCAGGGACATATCGTGCAAGCACAGCCCTTTTCTCTATCAAGGTAGAAACATCATATATAGTATTGTATCATTGTATTTTCACTCCTATTATGGTGACATTAATATTCGTGACACCAATATTATCGAGCAGTATCCCATTATCGAATACTTATCCTCATGACGGTGCCAATAACATTCATTGCACCACGATTATCGTATATTCGTCCCAAGTTGGCATTGAATTTTGTAGATCTGGCCCGAGTATTTTAAATCATGTTAACACCCATTCCACGAGGGTAGCACAATACTTCTTGTACTACGATTACCTACTATCCGTCCCAAGATGGCGCCGGCACTTGGAGACCCGGGTTGCCTAATATCCATACTCTATATGCAAATTCCAATATCTATGATATAATAATCACAGGAATTTTCTTACCGGGGACACCCTTGAAAGACAAGTTTTACACACATACACACATTTATATACATATTCCTTTTAGGGGTAGGTAATATACATGGTATTCCATAATGTAACACTCGTTCCAAGATGGTGCCGTGATTTACAGACTCATTTAGGTAAACATAGTTTGGGTCGACGCACAGACCATGACGTCATGGCGCCTCGCGGCTGTTTCCAATTATAGAAGACTCGTGAGTTCCGATTAGAAGATATAAACTCAGAGAAAGCTACCGCGTACCTGTAGAATTGTCACAGCGCGAGGGCATGCCGGTTGTGTGAAACTCTTCGATCTTTGAAGGTAATGTGTACATCGGCGGTACTTCGCATTTGGATATATCGTATGACAAGATTTAGATGTAACTAGATACTCTCTATTTTCTCATTGTGCATTTGGGGAAGAATAATTTTCAAAATAATGTCCGAGTTATGTTTTTAAGGGTATTCATACCATCGGCTTACCAACACTTATGGGTGGTATCACTTGGATACCACTGCGGGTCATTACAGAGCATGGCTTGTACCATTACTGACATGGGAACA
Organism: Triturus cristatus; assembly: GCF_964204655.1. Taxonomy (NCBI): domain Eukaryota; kingdom Metazoa; phylum Chordata; class Amphibia; order Caudata; family Salamandridae; genus Triturus; species Triturus cristatus. Next base: position 265,858,419 of record NC_140595.1, on the reverse strand, counting down.
TGAGGGTTGGTTATAACCCACAGGCTAAGCAGATTCTATGTGTACATGTGGCATTTAGACATATAAATGCTGAGATCGTTACACAGCTATAACATTATATGTCGGTAGTGTTATTTTTCTACCCATAAAACGTTCGTACCACATGAGGTAGACTATCTGTTTCATTGGCAAGTTGAATATCTATGTGGGTAGATTGCCAGAAATATCCGGTGCTCTACTGGGGTGAGCCTAATACCAACAAATAGATCTCACAGTAAATATAGAGCACTCATTAATCTGTTCTGATAGGCTACGAGATAGCATTTACGGATGAAAGATGTCTGTGACTAATATGTTTTTTTTTTTTAGAACAGAGTGGCCACAGCATATTTGTTTTTTGCATTATGGCATATTTAATTATAAGCTATAAATCCCTGTCTGGAGCAATTATGAATCAACTTATGTCATAAATGAGGACATTACAATGTTAGTACTTTGTGGTGCCACCATTTTCTGAATACTTTTTTCTCTTATAACTTTAATTCCTCATTCTGTATTACAAATAGGGTCATCCCAAAAGGAGCGAACCACTTATTCTGATAAACAGGCCTCAAATATCATGGTCATATAAAAAGGAAAAAAAGGAAAATAAGAAGGTGAAGCCAAAAGACACTGATGTGGCAAAGTAGGTTTAAAAAATGTATTTTTATAAAAAAAATATAAGTGTTACCTGTTTTTCTGCAAGTATAGTATTTAGTAAATAGTGGTGAGTAGTGACAACAATATATTTTTTGTTGTATTTGTCTTTCTTAATACGCAGAGCCTGGATGACAACACTGAACATGGCACCCCAATCTGCATCTTAAGAGCAATGCTGCAGTGTACTTTGTTTTGGATAAGACATTTTTATTAAGCTATTGAATCACAGAGTAGAACGATAGGTAAATATAATTGTATGTAGGATTTGAATACTTCAGACACTAAAAAAACTTTCTACATATTTCTCCAATTCTTTCTCTTTTTTTTTTTTTTTTTGAAACCGTTTATTACAAGTCTTAAAAGTATACAAGTATGGGCCCACAACCTTCCGGCCGGCCGCTAGCAATGGTAGGAACATACGACATACATTTATGGAACACGTGACATTACAGGAGGAGCATTTCACAGTAGGTAACAATGTCAAAAGCCACATCATCCAGGCCCCATTATGCGGTTTCATTTTAAATGAAGAACAACAAAAATTAAAATCACACCCACAAGGCAACCCACAATCAAAAATAGCAGCACGTGCTCCCCAAGAGGGGGGATCCCAACTATACACAGAAGTGTGAGGAGGGGGAAGAGAACGGAGCGAGGACTGGGGGAACCCAATGCCCGGCAGCGGGGGAATGAGTCGGCTAAGGGGATGGGGCTGGCGAGGCATCAGGCAGCAGCGGTGGTGCGCAGATACCCCCTCGGTAGGCGTTCCAGGGGCCCCATACTTTCACCCATGTCCCAGGCTTACCCCTCGCCACATACACCACCTTTTCGCGAAACATGCACCAGTCCATGTGTTCTTTCCAGGCCGAGACCGTCGGGGGCCTCTGGGATCCCCACAGTTGAGCAATATCACGCTTGGCAATCATATATCCCAGAGTCACCCACCACGTTTGCGGCGCCGAGTAATCAGTCGGTTCCCACACATTCAACAGGCATCTCCTCGCTTCAGGCATCAGCGCCACATGCGTAACCAGTCGCAGCACCTCATGTACACCACGCCAGAACCCCTCTACCTCCGGGCACTCCCACAAAATATGCATAAAGGTCCCCAAAGCACCACACCCACGCTTACACAACCCATCTCCAGCATAGCCCATTCGCAGAAGCTTTGGCCCCGTCATGTAGACCCGGTGGAGTATCTTGAGCTGGACGAAGCGAAGGCGAGCCGGTATGGCCACCTCCTTCGGGGAGGCCACCGCGGAGGTCCAGTCCTCGTCGTCCAACTCCAGCCCGTCGGCAACCCAAGCCGCACGAAGGGCAGTCAACAGGCCCGAGCGGTCGTTTATGAGCTTTTTGTATATAAGTGAGATCGTGCTGTCCGGGACGTGCCCATCCAGCAGTCTATCCTCCAGGGGGGAATATTCCGGGATGGAGGCAGCGTCCGAGAAGACGGAGCCCAGCGCATGACGGACCTGCAAATACCGAAAGTATTCACTGCCCTGCAACTGAAATTCCGTCTGCAGCATATTGAACGTTTTAAATCCTCCCCTCGTCCAAAGATCCCCCACTTTACTGATACCTATTATGTCCCACTTCTCGAAGCCCTTAGAGGTCCACAGGGAACCTAACCGCTCAGACGCGTATAGAGGTGATGCCCGGGCAAAACGGTCCTTCCACCCCATAGCTGCATTGGCCGCGTGCCAGACTTGCACCATAACACGCGTGGGGCCCGTCAGACGAGCGTCGGGCGCGCTAGAGTAGAGCGCTCGATTGTCACCTGGCAGGAGCATCTTGTCCATTTCAAATGCCGGGTTTAAGGCGGGCCCGTAGAGGCCATGGTTAATGGCAGCGAGCTGGGAGGCCCAATAGTACCGTTTAATATCCGGGAGGGCAATCCCCCCGTCAAACCATGGGAGCGTCAGCTTAGCCAGAGCAATGCGCGGCCTCCCGTCCCAGAACAGGCGGCGTTGCAGACTCTCCACCTCACGGAAGTAGCGCGCCGGGACCAAGTCCATAGTGTTCTGCAAAGCGTACAGAAAACGCGGCAGAGACATCATCTTGAACAATGCCGCCCGGCCGAGCGGCGAAAGCGGCAGGCGCCGCCAGCGTGCGACATCTACCCGCAGACGCTGGAGGGGGGGAACAGATTCCGTTCATACCGGGCCTCCGGGTCCAGAGTAATGAAGACACCCAGGTACCGAAATCCCTGCGGGGCGATCTGGATCGGACAGCCCCGCGGGAGAATAGGAGCCTCCCCAGAGAGAACATACACACACGACTTAGCCCAGTTGATGACGAGACCGGAGTTACGACCAAACGAGTGTAAAACATCAACTAGCACTATAAGTGATTTACGTGGGGAGGCTAGGTACAGAAGGATGTCATCAGCGTATAGGGATACGCGGTCCTCATACTCGGGGGTCCAACGGAGACCACGGATGGAAGGCTCCCACCGCAGCCACTCCGCCAGGGGCTCCAAGGCAAGCGCAAAAAGAAGCGGCGACAAGGGACAGCCCTGTCGCGTGCCCCGGCCCAGCTCAAACGGGGCCGATACTCTTCCGTTCACGACCACCTGCGCCAATGGGCCCGCATACAACAGTTTGACCCAACTGATGAATCCTGGGCCAAATCCGAACTTCTCAAGCATCGCCCAGATGTATGGCCACTCAAGCGTGTCAAACGCCATGGTGGCGTCTAAGGACGCCAAAATGGCCGGTTCTCGTATAAATGGGACGCGCGCAAGCACCCCATGCAAACGCCGCAGATTAAGGGCTGTATTGCGATGGGGAATAAAGCCAGACTGGTCCTGATGAACCAGATCTCCCACCACACCGACCAGCCGATTGGCGAGTACCTTGGCGAGAATTTTGGGCTCCGCATTCAGTAATGAGATAGGCCGATAAGAAGTAACCCGATCCCGAGGTCTCCCTTCCTTGTGGATCACCACGATTGTAGCCAGACGCTGATCAAGCGGGAGGGAGCCCAGCGAGTGGGCCGCGAGGAACATTGCGCGGAGGTGAGGCGCCAATGTATCCGGTCGCAGCTTATACAGCTCGATAGGGATACCGTTCGGGCCCATGGCCTTGCCAGAAGCGACCGAGCGTATGGCGAGGGCGATTTCGTCGGAGGTGGGAGCGGCGTCCAGCAACACCCTGTCCTCCCCGGACAGGGAAGGCAGCGCGATATCCCTGAGCAGGGTACGGGAATCCTCTTCCGAGCAAGAAGAGACCGGGGAATACACCTCGCGGAAATACTCCGCGAAACAGGAGACAATTTCTTCTGGCTCAGTTACACACACACCATTCGATTTCTAAATCAGCGGGACCACACGATTCGCTCTCTCCTTTTTATCCAACCACGCTATCAGTTTACCAGCCTTATCACCCACATCATACAGTCGCCCCTGTTGCTCTCTACTAAGGCCCCTGGCCGCCTCCATAACGAGGGCCCTATAAGCCGCTTGTTTGAGCTGGAGGACATGTAGTGCAGCATCCGTCACCCCATCTTCTAGATTACCCTCCAGCTCAGCTATTTCAGCCTCCACCCAGGTCACCTCCTCCCGCTCGCGCCTCCGGGCGTGGGAAATAAGGGATAGGGCCTCCCCTCTAAGTACTGTTTTGAAGGCCTCCCACAAGGAAATAGCTGAGGGCACTGACCCCACATTCTCCTCAAAATAGCGCTGGAGGGATTTAATCAAGTCAGCGCGAATGGTGGGGTCGCGCAGGTACCAGGAATTGATTGGGACTACCCTGCTCTCAGCCCTCGGAAAGACATCAAAATGCAACAATAGCGGGGAGTGGTCCGAGATACCCCGTGCCAAATGGCGCACCTCCCCCACCCTCCCGACATGGGCCGCCGGGACAAGGACATAATCAAGCCGTGAGAGACTACCATGGGCCCCCGAGTGGAAAGTGTATTGCAGCTGCGTGGGATGTTTTAAGCGCCAGCAGTCCACCAATCCCAGTGTATCCAAGAGGCCGGATAGCCACGCCTGTGCCCGGGGGAGGTCCCTAGGGGGGTGACGATCCACAGTCCCAGAAACCACCGCGTTGAAATCCCCCCCCACCACCAGAAGCCCCCCCGGAAGGCCAAGGAGGAGGCGCCCCAGATCTGCAAAGGTGGTCGACTGCAACCCCGGTGGGACGTACACTGACACAAAGACAACCACTTTGCCCTCCATTCTACCCACCAAGACAGTGTAACGTCCCCTATCATCGTGGAGCACCTCATCAATTTCTAACGGGAGCGAGTTCTTTACCATGATACCCACACCCCTCGAGCCTGACGTGAAGCCCGAGTGGGCCACGAGGCGGTAGCCACGCCGATTCATGGCGCAGAAGGAATTGCCAATAAGGTGTGTCTCCTGCAGGAAGACCACATCAGGCTCCAATTCTTTCTTACAAATAAATGTGAAAGCCTAATCGTCAGTTATATGCTTTTCTCATAGCCGCGCACAGAGCAAGATTGCAGCTGTTGACATATGAAAATAACTATATAAAGTGTTAGAAGTACCTGCAGATATCTACACAGCACAAGAAAACCGGTAGGAATAGAAGTATGAGGTTTTCCTCTAATCAGTTTTTCTTGTGGTATGCCTGTTCTTATTCGAGATATATGGGGGAGCACCAATGACTTGATAGATATTGCATGTTTACCAGTGCTCTCTTTGCTACAAAAATGCAGAATTTCTTCTTTTTGACTATGACCTAAAATCACCTGTTTCAGTATGAGGTTTTGTTTTTCTATTCACCCTTTGGATGTTTCCTATGGATGTGGGTCTATTCTTCTCACAGAGAACGCCTCTGAGTGGCACATTTGCAACCATGAAAGCATAAATATATATTTTTAGTTATTTCTTTTGGAGAAATGTAAGATATCTCCTGTGGGCTCTAGATAAAAATAAAAATAAAAATAGACATTTAGTAAAATAACACTCCATATTGTCATTTCAGAAAATTTGTTTATTCCCCTCATCTTGCCCGTTACAAAGCTTCAAAGTAACAGGTCTTGAAGAAGATGGCACACAAAGAGGATTAAGCCATCGAAACGTGCGTAGACCAGTTTGAATGATACACCCTAGCTCTCAGCACAGCATTAGAGGGTTGAGTTCTTCACCCCTTTTGGTTCCATTTGTTAAGAGTGAAGAGGTGTGAAAAGGTATGGGGTTTTATGACTTTGGTTATTCTAAATAACTGTTAATATCCATATGTTGGTTCTAACAGATATGCATTTTGTATCACATTTTGTATAAATTCTGTTTTCCAAATATCTAATATATGTGTAAAGATTGTCATATTTCTGTATGGTTTGTAATGTTTTATAAAAAATTTTTTTTAAAAAGAGATGAATTCCACTCATATGAAAAAAGATATAAAATATAATAGAAAGACATAAAAGTAATGCGTATACAAGAGTGTTTTTTGCTTTCTCTATGTGAGCCCATATAAGTTTGTTATAAATCAATATAGGTCTATAGGGATATTGTTTATTCATTACCTTTGTTCCCTTGCCCCCTGTTCCCTGACCTCAAAGTTTTTTTCGTTTTAGGGGGTTGCCTTATTTCTCTCGATGGGAAATGTAGTCCCACAAGCGTTATGGGCTCGGATTCGTAGAGAGGATCACGTTCAAGAATTGGGTGATACATGGAATGCTATAACTGCCTCGGATGGAGCACAAGTAGGTGGTGCTAAACCTGATGTTTTGATCACAGAGCTCCCTGGTAGGATTGTTACTTTAATGAAAACAATGATGCCCGCCTTACGAGTTAATTGGGATAAATTGACTGCGTGTAAACAGAAGAAAGATGAGAGTGTCTCCGATTTCTTCACTCGTTTTGAGGAGACGTTTATTGATCACAGTGGTCAGGATATGACTACGGAGGCTGGACAGCGAATATTTGTAGATAAATTCGTATTTAATTTGCTCCCCGAGTTGTCACATAAATTAAAAGACTCTGAAAGTTCATGGGCTGTTTCTTCTTCTGCTCAGATATTGGCTACTGCACAATATTATGAGAACAGGGACAAAGAGGAAAAAGATAAGCAAGAGAAAAAGACTAAAGAATTAAAAACGAAGGTTCTTCTGCAACAAGCTTATCCTCCTCGCTCTGCTCAGCGCCAGTTTCAACAGCCTCCCCAGTTTCAGAGGGTGTTTCAAAAGCCTGAGCCCTATAATCCGCGGCCTTTGTTAGGTCCTAACCAATGCGCCTATTATAGGGAGGAAGGTCATTTTAAGAATGGCTGCCCGGTTTTATTACAGCGTAATGGAGGACTATCTACTCCACGAGGTCGTGGTGGTCCCCAGTTAGCGCCCAGGGGTACAGGTCGAGGTATGCCACCCCAGACACAGCGCTCCCTTCCACCTCCACATTCTATGAACTACTTTGATCAGCAAAAAACTCAGTCTACACAGTATTACAATGATGATTACTATGTTGAAGGTGAGAATGACGGTCTTCACGCTAACTAGGACAGCCATAGACAAAGTGAGGGAGTTGTATCGATTCCAGTAGATCAGAATGGGCCTTATGTTAATGTCACTACAATGGGTGTTTCAGAGCCATTTCTTTTAGGTACTGGTGCGATGAGAAGTTCTATTATTCACTCCAAACTCCCTGGGGCACCTTTGTCCAGCTTAACAAACGTATCCGTAGGATTTTCTGGCGCCCCAGTTCATAGCCCGGTCTCTTGTCCTCTGCCTATTTCAATTGGTTCTTATGACTTGGAAGCTCCGCTTCTTTTAACGATTGGTTGCGGCGAAAATCTGTTGGGTTTGGATTTATTGAAAAGATTGCATGCAACAATATATTGTTCTCCTTCTGGTGTACATCTGGCTTTGGAGCAGAAACTGGCTTTTCCAATGTATTTGTCTAAAGATCAATTTCCACCTGAATTGCTCTCTCTCCCCGCAACACTTTGGGCTACGGGTCCAAATGATGTTGGTTGTCTTGAGATCCCACCCTATGTCGTTACCCTCAAGCCCAATGCTAAATTGCCACGCATCCCTCAATACAAAATTCCCAATGATGGTGAAAAAGCACTATTTGCTATTATTTATGATTTGGTCCCGAAGGGTGTGGTTGAGGAGACGAGAGGAAATGTATGCAATAGTCCTGTTCTCCTGGTTCTTAAACGCACTGATCCTTCTCAGCCTCCTGTTTATCGCTTTGTTATTGATCTCCGGGAGGTTAATAAAATTGTTGTACCACAGTTTCCTGTTGTTCCAGATATTATTGCCCTGTTAACTATGATACCTGCCTCGGCAGCTTGGTTTTCTGTTATTGATCTGAAAAATGCTTTCTTCAGCATCCCCGTTGCTGAAGAGAGTAGGGATATTTTTGGCTTCTCTTTAGGAGGCCGAAGTTTCCGGTTCAAGAGCGCACCCCAAGGCTATTGTGAAAGTCCATCCATCTATAGCCAAGCTCTGAAATGCCAGCTTGATCCTTTTCCTTTGCCGCCAGGTGCTACCCTTATTCAGTATGTAGATGATTTATTGATTGCTGCTGATTCAGAGGATATTTGCAAGAGCGTGACTATTGCACTATTGCGTCATTTGTCTGACCTTCACCATAAGGTTTCACCTTCTAAATTACAATATGCCCGCCAAGAGGTTACCTATTTAGGTCATCTCTTGTCGAAGGAGGGAAGGCGACTGACCTCAGAACGTATTCAATCAATTGCACAAATGTCTGTGCCATCCACACAAAGGGAAGTGCGTGCCTTTCTGGGCATTACCTCTTATTGTAGACAGTGGATTCCAAATTTTTCTTTGTTGGCTAAACCTTTGTTGGCACTCACGTTGAAAGACACACCCCAATCCCTTCCTTGGACTGACAAATGTCAGAAGAGTTTTTCTGATTTACGTGCTGCTCTGTGCTCTGCTCCTGTGTTGGGTACTCCGGATTACAGTAAGCCCTTCACGCTCTATGTCCATGAAAGAGAGGGTTGTGTGTTGTCAGTCTTAACACAACGATTTGGAGACAAGCAGCGGCCATGTGCCTACTTTTCGGCTACATTAGATACAGTAGCCAAGGCATTGCCTAGTTGTCTCAAAGCTACAGCAGCAGCAGCAATCTCTATTCGTCAGTCTGCTGGAGTGGTGCTAGATAACACTCTTATTGTTATGGTACCACATGCAGTGGATACCTTGCTAAATAGGACAAAAACGCAACATCTTACAAGCGCTCGGTTGTCTTGGTATGAGCTGACACTCTTGGCTAGTCATGTGCACATCAAACGATGTAACACTTTAAATCCAGCCACATTGTTACCTATTCCAGAAGAGAAAGGTATTCAGGAACAACATGATTGTTTTCTCCGCACTGAGGAGGAGACAAAAGGTAGGATTGACTTGAAAGATACACCACTAATGGACCCGGATGGGATCCTATGGGTGGATGGTTCTTGTTTTAAACTCCCTGATGGTGAAATAACTTCAGCTTATGCTGTTACCACCTTGCATACAATCGGAGAGACAGCACGCATCAGACATAATTCAGCTCAGGCAGCTGAACTGATAGCTTTGACCAGAGCGTGTGTGTTATCTAAGGGAAAGAGAGTGAATGTGTATACCGACAGCCAGTATGCGTTTGGTGTGGCACATAGTTTTGGTCGTTTGTGGAAGGAAAGAGGATTCTTTACCTCCCACGGTACTAAAATACAGCATGGTCAGTTGGTAACTGATCTTCTTGAGTCACTTGCTTTGCCTACCCAGATATCAATCATAAAGTGTAGTGCGCATAAGAAGATTACTGATGATGTTGGTCGTGGGAATGCTTTTGCGGATGAGGTAGCGAAAGACACAGCCAGAGATGCTATAAGTCGCATGTATGTTGCGGGTCCTGCAAATTGGTTCAAGGAAAAAGGAATGTGTGAGGATACAATAGAAAGTGTGAAATCGATTCAAGGAGAGGCTACAGAGAAAGAGTTGAGTAAGTGGTAAGAGAGTACAGGAATGTTAGACGCAAAGGGATGTTGGATAGAATTGTCAGAACATCAGCGTTGGCTGTTACCAGATGCCTATGTACTGCCTGTAGTTGCAATGGCGCATGGTCCAGCCCACATCAGTGCGAAAGGAATATACAGGCTTCTGGCTCCAGTGTGGCTGAACGAAGGAATTCCAAAATGTGCAGATAATTTAGTGAAGCATTGTATCATTTGCTTGATGCATAATCCAGGAAAGGGAACCCCAACTCCCGCAGGTCATTTTGCTCCCCCAACATATCCTTTTGAGGTGTTGCAAGTTGATTATATTCACATGGAACGATGCAACAATCTCAAATATGTTTTGGTGGTGGTGTGTGCCTTCTCCAGATGGATAGAGGCCTACCCCCTGAAAGACAACACTGCTTTGTCCACTGCCAAAGTTCTTCTGAAAGAGTTCTTCCCTAGGTTTGGTTTGACGCGCATTGTCTGGAGTGACAATGGAAGTGAATTTGTGGGCCAAATTATGAAAAAGGTGTGTACCGGTCTCGGTATCAGGCAGAAATTCCACGCGGCGAACCATCCCCAATCAGCGGGTTTGGTAGAGTGCTATAACGGCACTCTCAAACTTAAGCTTGCAAAGGTACAGGCTAGCACGGGACTTGCCTGGCCCGATGCTTTACCTTTGGCTCTCCTATCCACTAGAACAGCTGTACATTCTCGTTTGGGACTCAGCTCATACGAGGTTGTTTTTGGGCGCCCGGCTAATGTTTGGGGAGTCCCTCGCCCTAAAAAGTATTCTGACGTACAGTATCCAATGCTGATTGACTACTTGCATGATCTCACCACTAAATTACGTGTTCTCCACCAACAGGTTCAAAACGCTTTACCAGAGGCCTCCACAGACCCAGGTCATTCTATCCAACCGGGAGACTGGGTCTGTGTGAAAAATTTCCAGAGGACAAGGAATTTGGAGCCTCGTTGGAGGGCGCCTCAACAGGTTCTTCTGGTAACACGTACAGCAGTGAAAGTCGAGGGGAAAAAGAACTGGATCCATGGCGTGCACTGCAAAAAGGTACCCTTGCCCTTGCCTTTTGACCAGTGGGTCCGTAAGGGTGTAGGTGATTTTGAAGGCGAAAGGGTCCCCCGATTTGTACCTTTCAGTAGTGCACACCTAGAAGGAGCTCGGTTGGAGAAAGAAGATGACAACGTTTTACAAGAAGCCGTACCGCCACATCTCCGATTGAACACTACAGATCCACAGACACTATTTCTGGACCAAACTGTACTGAACAGAACTCGATATAATTTAAGGCCTAGACTGGTCAAGGACACCTGAGATTTTCATCTCTTTCGTGACATGTACCATCTGTCCAGGTTGCAGGGTCACGGTAGGAGTCTTGGTTTGTGACCTGTATAGTGTCTAGGCCCCCAGGACTTGCAGTGTCATAGGACGGCTAATAATCACAGCCAAGTGAGTAAGGAAGATTGCGGTGAGCAACAATTTTAGAGGATGGATGTCAAATTAGGAAAGAATAATAAGAAGGAAGAGATGAGAAAGAAATATTGTAAATTAGTGTACAGTCAATGTGGCATAACATTGTGTGTTCTTATGTGTTTTAGTATCTTATTGGCTTGTGTAGGTTGGACTGTTCATGCTATGCAGCACAAATCTGTCCCTACTTCTATTTCCTTGCCTCTTCATTCTACTATCTCCCCACATCAATTATATACGCTTCCCCAACACGAACTAATCAGGAGAACAGAATACTTTAACAATTCATTTGTCCAGTTGTTGCATCAACACCAATTGGTAGTCAACACAACCGACTGTTGGGTGTGCGGACTTATGCCTCATACCACAGACAAAGGGATGCCATATTTAGCCCTTCCATTTTCTTATGAAGTTTCCGCTTGGGCCTATTTTGTGATGTTTTCAAATGCATATCAGAACCGATTTAGACGTCCAGCTGGTTCATATGGTAGTGGACAAGATTTTAGTCATAGTTCTCTGATAAAAGGAATAGTGGCTATGGCTAGAATTGTGGAGAATAGTAGGGTTCCTGTTGATGAGAAACGGGCATACGATGGTTGGAACGTGACTCGTTACGCTACCAGCCTTACAGATAGAGTTAAACAGGGAAAATCTCCACCAATTTGGACTGTGCCTCATCGAGGTAACTTTTGTTTACAAATGAATGGCCAGGCTACTGACACTGGACAAGGAAAGAGTTTTTGTTCCCATACGTACATTCACACCTCTCAGAATTCACCACCGTTAGTGCCATCCCAGGGCACGTATTTTGTCTGCCACGATAGAGCCTACACGTGGCTACCGACAGATTTTTCAGGAACATGCTATATAGCCTTTCTTCTCCCTCCTACATACACTGCTCCTTCGGGACATCACAGAAACAGATATGGCAGAGGGATTATTGATTCTAAAGACACAGCAGGACAAGAGGGAGGTGATTTCCTTAAAGGATTTCTCCCATTCTGGGGCCCAATGGCCAACAGTAGAAACATGAGACAATTCGTTCGTGTTGTTGAGACTACCATAGATGTCACTGTGGGAGCCTTGAGTAATCTCACAGCTGAACTTCAGGCAGATCGTCTCATGACATCGCAGAACCGGATTGCTTTGGATGTTATTCTTGCGGATCGTGGTGGAGTTTGTAAATTGATCGGATCTAGCTGTTGCATTTATATACCTTACGACGCCCCTACGGTATACCAAGCCATCTCCAAATTACATGTGATCTCCGAGTCGATTCATCAGGACGAAGAAGATTGGTCCTTATTGGAGTTGTTTTGGGGATTACTGTCCAAATGGGGATGGAAGGTATTAACATTCCTTGGAGTGGTTTTGGCCATCATTTTTTCCTGTTGTCTCTGTATGCAGTGTGGCCCCGCCATCTGTGGTCTTTGTACCACTATATGTGTCCCAAGGCCTGTGCCACGGAAGACGGAGAGCATTAAAATGATGTTGCAGCAACAGCTTGATGACCTCATGGCCATTGACGTCGACTCAAATTAAAAATGAGTCTGTGTGTCTTGCCTGAGTAATGGCAAAAGGAGGGTCAGAGGTAATTCAGTTTTCCGATCCCGTGCATATTTAGCCACCATTTTGTGTCTTTCCGCCATTTTGTGTTGCCCTCACTCAGGCAGCACGGTGAACAAGGTGTTGTTTTCCTCTTTCCTTCTGCAACGTGTCAAATAACCTCCTGCCTCTGTTTAAGCTGGTGTCAGGGTCCGGCCGACTCCACTAATCCTCGTCTGGTTGACTGATCCCTGTTTCAACTATCTGTTGGTTCGCACCATTCTTTCCTGACTTTATCTTATCCTCTGGCCTTCGCTATTCTTTACCCATATTCTCTGATTTCACAACTGTCCTCCGGGGCATACAAATGTGTCCCGCCACGTGCAAATCGACACTACCACTGATAAGCTTTATTGTACAGTTAATAAAAACCATTACAAAAATTTAAAATACCTGAATTTAAAAGACAGAAGATGAAAATTAGACAGCAAATAGACAGGTAATGAATCATAAAATTTATAAAAATTAATCTCATGCTTAATAAATTGCACTATCTGGGACAGGGAGAACGTTCATGTTTGATGTACGAGTTCATGATGGGGATTAGGACTTTACCAGGGTTCCTCTCTTTTTCACAAAATTAATTATGAATTGGACTACTCTGCAAATTAGTTGAGGGTCCACGGAACACAGTATTTGTGTAACAGCGGATCGACAGGTACGTACTCCAATTTCATTGAACTTCGCCTTTAGTCTGCTCCGACGTTCCAAATTCATGGCGGGACAGATGCAGATCAAATGAATTAAGTCCTGTTTTCTTGCTCCACACAGTTCGCACCCTTTATTTTCTTGCATCCGCCATTTTGGTTGATCAAAGTTTGTTGGTAAGTTACCCAGCCTCAATGTGAGATATCTAGATTTGTTATATGCTGAGAAGGCAAGTTGTAAATATGCTGCCGGAACCAGCTTTTTATATGATTGTATTGTCATCCAGACATGTTCACAATGACTCAGGGCTGACTTATCGTTAATTAACGAATGCCTGCTGGCCGCCTTCTTTGCTGTTTGTTTAAACAGTGATACCGGAAGCCTGGTTTCCCAAAGTGGTGCCAATTCTGTTGATTCTAAAGAGGTTTTTAAAAATTTGGCATACTGGGAGTTAGGACTATTATGAATTGCTTCCCACATGGCACGATAAATCTCTGTTTCCTGGTTCATCCAGACATTATACCAAAATTTGACGGTCTCATAATTTATTAGCAGTACTTGTGATTGCAGGCCAAATTCAAGTCGCACTTGTGCGGGTGATGCATTAATTGGCAAACCAAATACACGCTTGTAGATTTTTGTTTGTATTTTTTCTATGAGCTGTGCACTTATCCCGTGATGTAATATGCTCCCATAAGATATTGTTGGCAATAACTTTGCTTTCATTACGTTTAAGAGTGGATTGAACATTGGGCCTTTAAGTTTGGTTGCTAAATTGCTAAAAGCGTGTAACAAGGCAATCCCCTTCTTTTCGATGGCATTCAAATGCGTTACAAAGTTTAGGCGCTTGTCTAATTGTACCCCCAGGAACTTTCCACCACTTCCAATTTGCTCTTGTCTATTGCGAAGGCTGGTGGCGCTTTATGCCGGCGAGTTATAACCATAATCTTTGTCTTCTTGCTGTTTATTTCTAATAAGTTTGATTTTGTGTATCTGGTCAGTTCTTACAATAGGCGTTGTAAACCAATTTTTGTCTGGCTAAGTAAAACCACATCATCGGCATAGGATAGGTGTGTAACACGCAGGTGACCTAGCCGTGGTGGATGGGCGTTGATCTGATCCAAGTTTGTTGTTAAATCAGCCATGAATAAATTGAAGAGATGGGGTGCCAGCACGCAGCCTTGTTTTAAACCATCATGGGTGCTGATCTTTCGAGTTAGCCGCTGGCCGTTGTCAATCTTTACCAGCATCCAGGTGTTAGTGTGCAGGTCAATGATTGGAATTAGGATTGAGTCAGGCAGGCCCTTCTGCTTCAGTTTGCACCAAAGTAAATGCCTGCTAACACGGTCAAAGGCCGCCTTGAAGTCTACGAAACAGGCATAAAGTGCTTGGTGATTTTGTAAACTTTTTTCCGCGATTAGGCTCAAGGCCATTATGTTTGCCATCGTGCCTGTACCACGGCGAAACCCTGTCTGGTTTGTCGGGATTTTATAGTTGGTTTCAGACCATTTTGCAAGATCCGCTAATACTAGGGATGCGTAGTATTTAGCTTCTGCATCAATGAGAGCTATCAACCGGTAATTGGCCGGATTTTTGCGATCTCCGCCTTTGTAAATTGGATTAATAATTGCTCCCCTCCAACTTTCTGGGAGCTGACATGTGTTGTTTATAGATCGGAACAGGTGGTTAAATTTACCAGCCCAATATTGTGGGTCCTCCTTGTAGATTGCCTGCGGGATGCCATTCAGTCCTGGCGCACTGTCTTGCCTACTTCTTCTGATTATTTGTAATATTTGAAGTTCGTCGCTTGTCCGCAATGATTGGTCTAGACATTCCTGTTGGATTTTGTACTTGTTTGGCCAGTCATAAGGCATGTCTTGCAAGGACACTGTGCTCGAGGTAGCTTCTGGCAGCTGCAAGATTGATCTTATTGAGAAGGTCTCGGCTATGTGTTGGACCCATGCGCTTTCGGTTATACAGGTCATACTTCTAACTTGTGTCGATCTGCTCAGAGAGTTGACTTGCAGCCAAAAGGCCCTGGTGTCAGATTTTTTTGTGTTATACAAAAGTTTGGACCAGAACTCATTGGCTTGATGTTTTTTCTCCGTCCAGATTAGCTTCTTATAGAGTTTCCTGATTCTCCTAACTTCTTGCCAAGAACTTGAATTTGCCTTTTGGCCTTGTGCTCGTCTTGTGGATTTCCACAAGAGTCTTCTCAAAGTAAGTGTGGCTTTTGAAAAGGCAGCACTGTGTGTTGAATTAGCCTTCTTTTTGGTGTTGATACTTGTCCTGGGTAACTTGTTTAGATAATCAGTCCAAGTCTCAGAACACAGATCTTTGTCTAAGACTAAGGATTGGAGTTCCTTCTTGGCATCCAGCGCTATTTGTGGCAGAGTGGTACTTGTCCACCTCAATCACTTCAGATTGATTGTGGATACTTCGCCTACCATTATTTGTACTTGTTGGTACCTTGAAGGTGTCAGATTTATTTCAATATGCTGCATTGAATGGTCACTATCTAAAGAACTGATTATTTGAATTTTTTTAATCAATCTTAGCAAGGGTAGTGTAACTATAGTGTAGTCCAAAATTGAGCTTGTTCCGTGACCTATGTAGGTTGTAGAAGGTGGTTTATCTTGCACGTATCTTCCATTTAACACCCTTAACCCAATATACTCAAGGTCCCACATCAAGTGCCTACCAGCTGTATCCGTCTTCTTTGCGGGTGTAATCTCCTGGGGTTCTACACACCACTGCTCATTTGATATAATGATGTGATCCTCTTCTTTCGGACAATGCAGAAGATTGGCATTGAAATCGCCTGTCAAGATAATGTCCCATTATGGTTGTTCAAGGCGAAGGTTGGAGATGACATTATTGATGCGTTTAAAGAGCTCTTTTTTAGATGCGTATTTCGGGTGGGCGTATACATTAATTAAAATGATTGTTCCAATTTTACCGTGGGACATCCCATCCAGTTTAATAATTTGCATATCTGCCGATGATGGGGGCAGTTGAGTGGCCTTGATATTAAGTGCGGTGGATATGTATACTGACAGTCCCCCATTGGCACGCCCGTGGCGCTGAGTGCGGGTCGCGATAGCGTGGAAACATAGTCTACCTGGTACATCAATTGGCTCCATTAGCCATGTTTCCTGGAGGGCTATGATGTCATACATGCCCCAAGTGACTGTTTTTCTAGTATCATTTAGAATGTCTTTTGCTCCTGCAATGTTCCAGGAGAGGAGTTTGATCGAATTTCCCTCTACTTTGTCTGCCGGGTAACAGGTTCAATCGTCATTAATGCGCTGTATCGGACCCCGGCTATCATTGTTGTCATTATCTGCTCCCCTGGCACCATGCAATACGGAATGAGTGAGTTGACTTGCCTGTGTGTGATCTTCTCTTTTGCCATGTTTCCTTAGGAGGGGAGAGGGATATCCCGGTTTTGCTTCTTCTTTCAGACTGATTCCCCAGTCCTCGAATTAGGTGGTTTCAGCAAGAATGCTCTTAACGGTTCTCTCGTTGCTCCATGTTGTCAATGTGCCTTCCTTTGCTACGTTGTCTCTGAGGGAGATAAATTCTATTGAAAGTAGATCAGCTGTTGTTATTTGACTGAGACTTGTGATTGTAGATGTCAGATGAAGAATGTTTCCTAGGTTTAAATAGTCTTGTGTACCATGTACTTTATAATTTGGAATGAAAAGTAGCCTTCCTACTGTTGCGGTTTTTGAGTCTGGTGTTGGTTCACAGGTAAGGCGTGTTTTACCGATTGGCCAGGTTCTTCTTATTTTTTGACTTCCGTGGCCCTTTGTGTCAACACGCGGGTGTTTTATAATTAGGGCTCCCGGTTTTATGGTATTTATTTTTTCTACATTTCCGTCTGTATTTATCCATATTTATTTTTTGCTAATTTTGTCTGTATTTATCCATTTCTATTTTGTGTTTTCTGTATAAACGAAGCTGCCATGGGTATTTTTCCACATTTATTTGACTGATAAATGTACATTAGCATTTGAATGTCCAAAAGGTTTCAGCAGTATACAGTGCAGGAGCATTATCTGAAAACACATGCATTGCAAAATAGCATAAATGACTGTAGATCTGCACTTAATTAAGCTTAATTAGGAAATGTATTGTCTTTTTTCATCTGCCCTACCTCTCAATCTATACACTTACTGACCTGGCAATCATGATCGACAGTAGAAAAAAACATCCAAAGAAGACATGTTTTCCATATTTTTCTGTATTTAAAAATAAATACAGACAGGAAAAAAATAGTTTTCTGTCTGTATTTATCTGTAAAAATCAGTAAAAACGGAAAACTGGGAGCCCTATTTATAATTTGCTTATTAACATCCTTCTGAGACTGTTCGATTGGTGTTCTGCCCTTGGAAATTCCGTCCTTGCAATCTCGTGTTAGGCCGCCAGTTTGTGTATGGTACCCTTTTTCCCTAGCAACAGACGTGGGACTGGGTCCAAGTTTTAATACATTTGTTGGTTCAATGTTTTGTTGTGATTCTTTATTCCCTGAAGTTAGTATTACTTGTAATTGTTCATGACGGCCCTTATCAACCTTGGCTGTGATTGTCCTGATGTTTTTGTTTTCACTTTTGCCTGACCTACAATTAGCATTTTGAATAGTGATCTGGATGGGCGATGCCTTCTTGTTATTTTCCGTGCCTTTAATGACCATCCTTTGGCATCCCTGATTGGTGGCCTCGCGCTTATTTTCATCAGGCTCATTAATGTTGAGTTTTTTGCGCTTCTGCGATGTGTACGCTTTTTGATTAGGGGTGATCATCTTATGATGTGAATCACTTTGTGGGCTCGCTGCGGATTGATTTCGTTCTGCTATGTCATTGTCCACTTGTTCCATGCTCCAATCCGCACTACTTGAGACAAAAGATGAGGTCGTTAGGTCGATTGTGGTACCTAGAGTTTGTGATTGTAGAATCCCCTCACAATTCATAGGTATTTTGGATGACACCCTATGCATCTGGTCAGTTGATCTTTTGGGCGTGGTTTTAGATCTCTCTTTTTGGGGTGTATGCTTCAGGTCTTTACAATCGATCTTTGCCTTTGTTGATAGTATCTGTGCCCTCAGGTTTGGATCAATTTCAGTTTTATTTTTTGTTTTTACACAATTGAAAATGGGGTAGCTGATCAACACCTGCTTCTCGGCAGGTTGAGAATTTGCTAGATGATTTCTGTTTTTTCTTGCTCGTTTCTTTTGTCGCTTCGTTAGACCTTTTTGATTTATCTGTTTTCCATCCCGTCCAGCACTGGTTGGTCTTTCTCAATTGGTTTATGACAGTTGGAAAGTCCGACAGGTGATTTGGTTTGTGATGTTTTTATTCTCTCTGATGGAACATCATTTAGCTTTATTAATTCATCATTTTTAATTCTTGGATCCAATATTTGTTGTACCTACACTTCTGTTTTGTTTTTATTGCTCTTTTTGGGTGTGACTGTATCCTTGATTAAAGGGTTTATACATTGCACAAAGGAAATTAGGTCACTTCCATTTAGTGTACTGGTGGTACTTTGATTGGCGAGCTTGCATTCTCGCAAAACATCCTTCAGTATGGATGGCAGATCTTTCAATTTTTCCAATATGGGGTTGCAACTACATATCTTGGATGATCCCCACGAACGGATTTGCTCCTGGATCATATCAAATGTGATGACCATAGTATCTAGTTTTTTATTTATAGTGGATATATATTCAGCCATGGAGCTCATTAGTTGTATTTGTATATCTAATTTGTCAGACTGCATGTTTAGGGTTTTGATTGAAGTTTCCAGTATGCTCCCCATTGCACTGTGTAGTGTGATTATTGATTCCAGACATTTATTTAATTCTTGCCTTTGTTCTTGCTGGCATTGGTTCACTTTATTGTGAGTTTTGTCAGATTCCCAAAATGCCTGATCTTTGGGGTTCCTAACTGTTTTCGGCTCCTCGTCTTTTTTGTGTGATTTGCCTTGACTTTTTGATGTAACTAGATCAATCCCCGATGAAACACTTGAGATTTCTATTACAGATGTTTCCTTGAAGCCCTTTACACTGTGGCTTACGGGTGGGTGTAGGGACCCATCCGCGTCCTCAACGTCTACACAATGATTCTGCCTGCTTGATATCTCAATTACGTTTGTATTTAGGGTTTCCATGATTGATATGTTATTTACATCTTTAAATGTTGCTTCCTTGAACTCTACTTTTGTTGCTAGTGATTGTGTTTGCTCCGAGTTAAGTACATTTAATTTATCATCAGACTGCACCATGTGTATTTGTGTAATACTTTTATTGTCCGTTTGATATTGGGATTGGAGATGGGGCTCCCCCCCAAGGTAGTTTGTGGTCCTTTCTCACTTTATTGAGATTTATCGCTCCCAGATTTGGGCGCGGTTCATGCCTTGGGGTTGAGTGACTGTTAGGATATTCATTGTGTACTTCGTTGTGGGCACTGGTGTTACACTGCCCGTCATTACTGCGAGCGACCTCTTGTCTTTCAACCATTAATTGATCCAGATTTATGTCTGATGTTGGTGGAACAAATAACGTGATTGTACTTTCATTTATGTTCTGTATTTTACTTGTTTCATTTTTTGAAGAGGTCCCTTCGCTTGCGTCGTCCGTAGTTCTATTATTTGCTCTTAATGATTTTTGACATTTTACTTGTCCTAAGTCTGTGTCATGATTTTTATTTTCCATGTGCACTTGCGCTTGTAATTGTATCGTGTGTTTTGTTTTTCCCCAAGCCGTTTGTACGCAGTTACTTATTTCCTCCGATCCATTTTTCCTCCCTGGGGTCAAGTTAGAACAAGACTGTGATGCCTTTGTGTCTGATATCTTTGTTGGTTTGCTTGGAGACATTGGTTTTTGAAGACCATTCGGTGTTGCTGGAATTGTATACATTGCGGATACTGGGTCTTTTAAGAATGTGAATTTGCCGGTAGGGTTCATTGTACCGAAGATGGTGTAGACCGGGGGTATTAAAGTGCTCACCGTGCTATCCTCAGTAGAGGAAGTAGAGGTTTTTGTCCTGGCTTTCTTTTTTGCTATTTGTGGGGGGTTTCTTCGTGTCCTCCCCGACCTCATCTCTTAGCCGTTGCTCCCTTTTTTTTTTTCCTGTTAGTATTTTACTTTGATTTGTTCGTTGGTGACACCTTACGTATGAATGAGGGCTTTTGAAGGCTTCTGAGGGCTTCTGCCCCTTCTTTGTTCTTCCTTGACAATGATGTTATTTATTGTTGTTTAGTGCAGTCTGTGTTGCTTCAGCTCACAGCTCACAGCTCATTAGCTCTCTGGCGCACTCAACTGAACACACTGCCTCTGTCCTTCCTGTCCTGCTGAATGAGTGTGACGTGTGGCGAAGGATGACAAACACAGATGGAAGAGAGGCTTATTTTAGTTACTTAATATCTTGTTTTCACATTCTTCTGATGGGTTAACCCTGTATTCATTGGGAGGGTTCTTGGTGAATATGTGTATTATAAAAGATTGTGCGCCACAAAGTAAAGTGGCAGTCTCCTGAGAACATACCGAGTGTATTTCTGGGACAACTGTACTTAGCTGCAGCTAATAAACCTTATCTTCTACGCCTAACGGAGTGTCCCGTGTCTCTGTTCCACAAAGCAGGTGAACTCAGGAGATTAAGGCGTACCCTGTAAATGTAAATGTGCAGATATTTATATAGCGCAAATCACCAACCGGTCTCTAAGCGCTTGCTTAGGGAACCCGTCCCGGTATTCCCCTGTGAGATAACCCAGCAGGGCACCCATAAGGTGAAAGCCAGGCATCCCGCCGCGAGGGGCCATTGTGGAGATTAAGCAAGCTATTGCCCAGAGTCGCAGAGTGGGAACCCATGAATCGAGTATGCACTGGAGCAAGACTTATCGAGTCCATGGACAATTTATGGACTCAAGACCCAGCCGAGCCGGGAATTGAATCCTGGTCCTGGGCTGACCTCTGTTTCCAGGTCTGCCTACTCTAACCAGTGAGCCACACTTCTCCACTGCGGCGCCAAGCCTAAGGTTCTTGGTTCTTCAACCCCACAGAGTAAAAACTCCTCATTATATATGTTGGGCTTCGGTTTGCATGTCATATATCTGTTTTGAAGGTATTTTATACAGAGTCACTGTGGCTAATGGTTAAGGCCAAGGCCAGAGACTCTTACTCTCAAGGGTACATGTTCAATTCCCATTGATTCTGTTCACTAAGATCTCTTTTTAAGTATGTATTATACCACAGAGTAAAAACACCACTCATTATATATGTTGGGTTTTCGGTTTGCATGTCATATATCTGTTGTGAAGGTATGCGGAGTCACTGTGGCCTAATGGTTAAGGTCTGAGACTCTTACTCTCAAGGTTACATGTTCAATTCCCATTGATTCTGTTCAGTTAGATCTCTTTTTAAGTATGTATTACCCCCGGAGTAAAAACACCACTCATTGTATATGTTGGGTTTTCGGTTTGCATGTCATATATCTGTTTTGAAGATATGTTATACAGAATCACTGTGGCCTAATGGTTAAGGTCTGAGACTCTTACTCTCAAAGTTACATGTTCAATTCCCATTGATTCTGTTCAGGTAGAACTATTCTTATGTAGTTATTACCACATAGAGTAAACACTCCTCTCTATATATTTGTTGGGTTTTCGGTTTGCATGTCATATATCTGTTTTGAAGGTGTTATATACAGAGTCACTATGGTATAATGGTTAAGGTTTGAGACTCTTACTCTCCTTGTTACAGGTACAATTCCCATTGATTCTATTCAGTTAGATCACTTTTTAAGTAGGTATTACCCCACAGAGTGAAAACTCCTCTCATTATATATGTTGGGTTTTCGGTTTGCATGTTATATATCTGTTTTGAAGGTATTTTATACAGAGTCACTGAGGTCTAATGGGTAAGGTTTGAGACTCTTATTCTCAAGGTTACAGTTTCAATTCCTGTTGATTCTGTTCAGTTAGATCACTTTTTAAAGTATGTATTACCCCACAGAGTAAAAACTCCTCCCTTTATATATGTTGGGTTTTCGGTTTGCATGTCATATCTCTGTTTTGAAGGTATTGTATACAGAGTCAATGTGGTCTAATGGTTAAGGTCTGAGACTCTTACTTTCAAGGATACAGGTTCAATTCCAATTGATTCTGTTCAGTTAGATCTCTTTTTAAGTATGTATTACCCCACAGAGTATAAACTCCTCTCATTATATATGTTGGGTTTTCGGTTTGCATGTCATATATCTGTTTTGAAGGTATTTTATACAGAGTCACTGTGGCCTAATGGTTAAGGTCTGAGACTCTAACTCTCAAGGTTAGATGCTCAAACCCACTTTTGTATTGTTTCGATTCTTTTTGTCTCTGCCCTATCTCTTGGCTGCGTCCTTACTCTCTCCCATCTTCTCTCTCCACCTCTTTGCTACATGTTCTCTCGTAATGTTTTCATTTTCCCCAACTCTCCTCTTTACTCTCTCTAATTCTTTTTTTGCTCCTTTTCTGTCTCTGTCCCTTCTCTCCTCTTTCTTTCCCCACCTGTCCCTTCTCTAACCCCACTCTTCTTCCTCTGCCCGCCCCCCCATCCCTCTCTCTCGCAGTACTGCAGCATAGGCAGCACCAGGTCTCTGATGCCTTCTCAGTGTTGGCCCTGGGGGTGGAGGAGGTAAGTCAGCCCCCCAAGTGAATCCCATTATCAACAGATAGTGAACCTCTATTTACCAACAAGTACGGAGCGGTCTCGGGTGACGGCTGATGTGAACAGTGATCTGCTCCCGGCCCCGGCAGGGCCTGTGGGGTGGGGGCGTTACCTTACACTAGGATAGGAAGTAAAAGTGATATCCTCCCCTCCCCCCCACTCCACCACTGTCTCTCCTCACCCTCCACCTCTCTCTCTCCTCCACTTCTGATTCCCTTCCAACTCGGTCTCTCCTTACCCTCCACCTCGGTCTCTCCTTACCCTCCACCTTGGTCTCTCCTTACCCTCCACCCCGGTCTCTCCTCACCCTCCGTCTCTCCTCACTCTCTACCTCGGTCTCTCCTCACCCTCCACCTCGGTCTCTCCTCACCCTCCACCTCCGTCTCTCCTCACCCTCCACCTCGGTCTCTCCTCACCCTCACCCTCCACCTCGTCTCTCCTCATCCTCCAACTCTGTCTCTCCTCACCCTCCAACTCTGTTTCTCCTCTCGCTCCACCTCACCCTCCATGTGTCTCTCCTCACCCTCCACCTCACCCTCCTCACCCTCCACGTGTCTCTCCTCACCCTCCACGTCTCTCCTCACCCTCCACGTGTCTCTCCTCACCCTCCACACGTGTCTCTCCTCACCCTCCACGTGTCTCTCCTCACACTCCACGTGTCTCTCCTCACCCTCCACACGTGTCTGCTCACCCTCCACACGTGTCTCTCCTCACCCTCCACACGTGTCTCTCCTCACCCTCCACACGTGTCTCTCCTCACCCTCCACACGTGTCTCAGCTCACCCTCAATATGTGTCTCTGCTCACCCTCCACGTGTCTCACCCTCCACACGTCTCTCCTCACCCTCCACATGTCTCTCCTCACCCTCCACACGTCTCTCTCCTCACCCTCCACCTCACCCTCCACACGTGTCTCTCCTCACCCTCCGTGTCTCTCCTCACTCTGCACGTGTCTCTCCTCACCCTCCACGTGTCTCTCCTTACCCTCCACGTGTCTCTCCTCACCCTCCACGTGTCTCTCCTCACCCTCCATGTCTCTCTTCACCCTCCACGTGTCTCTCCTCACCCTCCACGTGTCTCTCCTCACCCTCCACACGTCTCTCCTCACCCTCCACACGTGTCTCTCCTCACCCTCCACACGTGTGTCTCCTCACCCTCCACACGTGTCTCTCCTCACCCTCCACGTCTCTCCTCACCCTCCACTCGTGTCTCTCCTCACCCTCCACGTCTCTCCTCACCCTCCACACGTGTCTCTCCTCACCCTTCACACGTGTCTCTCCTCACCCTCCACAGGTGTCTCCTCCTCACGCTCCACATGTGTCTCTCCTCACCCTCCACACGTGTCACGAACGCCGGGGTGCTCTCTCATCAGGATGGCGCTGATGCTCTATAGGGGTCCACCTCTCATCTGCCCCCAGTCCGGAAAACATATGACACACACGGACTCGGGAGACAGGTGAGCGAGGGAAGGAAGGGGAGGAACAGCTGGGAGAGGGACCTGGAAAGACACAAGCACACCATAAGATAAACGATAACTTATTACACCCCTGTCCTGATACCCAATTCTCTCTCCTGTAGCTCTCTCACCTGCCACCTCCTCCGCCACCTTATAGTGAAAGGCGCTAGGCCAGGGGAATACCCGTAATTCAGTTAAGCGGGGGCACTGGATGACGGTCTTGAAGCTAGGGCGAGACCTAGCCACTGGTCCCTCAGGAAATAGTGCACAGTACCTCTGGTAGCAAAGGACAGCACTTCCAACCAGTGCTTAATGCTCCAGAGCGCACTCACATAGCAGGGTCATAGGAGTAAACAAAAGAAGATGCCTCCCTGAAGGCAAAAGGCAACCCAGTACTCACGGTTCCGAAGAGCAGTGAACGGGGCGGGCGCTGCGACTCTGTACCCGGAACTCCGTGGGCAGAGGAGCGCGCCTGTTCGCGCTGCGACTCTGAATCCGGAACTCCGTGGGCAGAGGAGCGCACCTGTTCGCGCTGCGACTCTGAACCCAGAACTCCGTGGGCAGAGGAGCGCTTGAGCAGCTTCCGGTAGTCTGGAGTGTCGTGGGCGGAGGTTCTCAGACGCCGTCTTCCAGAGCCCAGAACTCCTGGAGTGGACGTCGGCACAGGAGCGAAGGTGTCTGTGGACGGAAGTGCGAAGGTTCAGCAGAGGGCCGAGGCAGCAGTACAGGGTCGAAGGTTCTGCGGAGAGTCAAAGGACAACCAGGAATCATCGGCACCGCTCTCTGGACGCGTTGGGCTATATCCGCTCTGCCGAGCGTAACACGGGTCACGTGGGGCGTGCTCAGCCGAGCGCACCGCTGGTCACGTGGGGCGTGCTTCTCTGAGCATTATGGGGAGTGTAGTTCAAGCAGAGTCCGTGTGGTGGAACAGGAGTTTGCGGTAATGCGAACAGCGCGTCACCGGTTCTTGGCTCGTGACAGTACACCCCCCTCCCACCGCATCAGGCGCTGAGAGCAGCCCCGGGTTTACCAGGACAATGGCGGTGAAAAGCAGCCACCAGGCGGGAAGCGTAAATCGCCGCTGCCGGCTCCCAAGAATTCTCCTCAGGACCATACCCTTTCCACGCCAAGAGGTACCAAACCCTGCCCCGCACCAGCTTAGAATCAAGCACCCTTTTCACCACGTACTCCCGCTCATGCTGCACCCATACGGGAGGAGGGACTTTTTTCACAGGGCAAAGTGAGGGTTTGAGCAAAGACACGTGGAACACGGGGTGAATGCGCATGTGCACCGGGAGTCGGAGTTGCACCGCCACGGGGTTGACATGGCAAACCACCGAGTAGGGGCCTATGTACTTGGGGTTGAACACACTGGGTCTTTTAAACGTGATGTTCTTAGTGGACAACCATACCCTGTCCCCCTTGTGGTAAACGGGATTGGGCCTGCGGTGCCTGTCGGCTTGTGCTTCGTACCGCTCCTTCGCAAGGCGAAGGTTCACGCGGGCTGTCTTGAGGGTCGAGCGTATCTGCGTGAGCCTGTGCTGTAGATCAGGAAGAGTGACGCGCGTGCGAGGGAGCAAAAAAGGGGTAAAACGAGGGTGGAACCCCAATGAGAGGAAGAAGGGTGTGTGTTGTGTGGACGCGTGTATGGTGCTGTTATAAGCGATTTCCGCCACCCACAGCCAGTCCACCCATGCCTCGGTGGCCTTGTCCACGTAGCATCGAAGATACTGTTTCAGGGCCTGGTTGAGTCGCTCAGTTTGTCCATCGGATTGGGGATGAAAACTCGTGGACAGGGATGATTGAATGCCCAACTCAGTGCACCAGACCTTCCAAAAACGGGCGGTGAACTGGGATCCTCTGTCTGACACGATCTCAAGGGGAAGTCCGTGCAGCCGCACAATGTTTGTTAGCATGAGCCTTGCCAAAGTACCCGCAGTGGGTGCCTGTCTGCACGCAATGAAATGCCCCATCTTTGTGAGGAAATCGATGACCACCACGATTGCCATACAGTTTTGGTCTTTTGGTAGTCCCACAATAAAATCGACCGAGATCTTTTCCCAAGGATTCATAGGGGTCGGCAGCGGAAGCAGAAGGCCGTGTCTTCTGCTGTGGTCGGTCTTCATCTGGGCACATATGGAGCAGTCTTTCACCCATCGCAGAACATCAGGCCGAACCGACGGCCACCAGAACTGTCGCAGGACCTTTTCTAGGGTTTTGGTGCCACCCATATGACCGGCGCTTGGTACTTCGTGACACCAGCAGAACACAAGTTTCCAGAGGCGGAGAGTAGGGACCAACACCCGTGAGCCACACATGGGGAGGCCTTGATGCATTCGCCATTCCTTGTGGCTTCGTAACCAGGAAGTCCAAGCGAACGTCCGTATGCCTTGTTTTACTCCGTGAACGAACGTCTCCGTTTCCACTCTTCCCACCACCTTGTCGGGTGATATGATGGGCTGTTCTGGATCCGCCGAGGGGAGACAGACCGTTTCCCGTCGTGACAAGGCATCAGCCTTCCTGTTCTGCGTTCCTGGTCGGAATGTAACGAGGAAGTGGTACTCCGCGAAGAACAGCATCCACCGTCGTTGGCGTGGAGAGAGATGCCGCGCTGACCGTAAGAACTGGAGGTTGCGATGGTCTGTGTAGACCGTTACCTGGTGTCCAGCGCCCATCAGCCAGTGTCGCCATTCCAGGAAGGCTTCTCGGATGGCCAGCAACTCCTTCTCGGCGATGGTGTAATTTCTTTCAGCGGGATTTAGTTTCCTGGACAGGTAGGCCACGGGAAGGAGATGTCCGGTGTCTGGATGTCTTTGTGACAGGACGGCTCCTACGGCGATGTCAGAGGCGTCGGCCTCTACGATAAACGGAAGTTCGGGTCTGGCGTGTCTCAGGATAGGGGCAGAGGTGAAAGCCGTTTTGAGCTGCTCGAACGCCATCTGCGTCTCGGGATGCCAGGAAAACGGTACGCCTTTGCGCGTCAATCTCGTGAGCGGGGCCACCAGCTGGGAGAAATGGTGGATAAAGCGCCTGTAAAAGTTCGAGAAGCCGAGGATACTCTGTACGTCTTTGACGTTTTGCGGTGGAGGCCAATCCACAACAGCTTGTACTTTGCGGTCCGTCATGACCTGTCCGGCGGGTGTTAGCAGGACGCCCAGGAACTCCACTGTAGTCACGTGAAACTCACACTTAGTGAGCTTACAGTACAAGCGATGTTCACATAGTGCTTGCAAAACCTGTCTCACATGGACGACGTGCTCTTCCGGGTTGGATGAAAAGATTAGAATGTCGTCGATGTACACTATAACAAATTTATCCAGGAAGTCTCTCAAGGCCTCGTTGAGGAAGAACTGAAATGTGGCAGGGGCGTTGCATAGCCCAAAGGGCATTACAAGATATTCGAACAACCCATACCGCGTCTTGAAGGCGGTCTTCCATTCGTCACCCTCTCTCATCCTCACTAAATGGTACGCCCCACGGAGGTCCAGTTTGGTGTACAGGGCAGCTTCCCGAACCTGTTCGAGCCACACCGGGATCAACGGCAAGGGGTATTGGTTCTTTATCGTCACTGCATTGAGAGCGCGATAATCTATGCAGCAGCGCAACTCGCCGTTGGCCTTAGGGATGAAGAAGAGCGGGGACGCCGCGGGTGACCGGGAGGGGCGTATGAATCCCAACGCGAGGTATGTGTCCAGATACTCTCGGAGGTGGCTCGTTTCGGGACCCGTGAGTGCATAAATCCGGCAACACGGGATGACGGCCCCGGGTTCCAAGTCGATGCGACAGTCGTAGGCCCGATGTGGAGGCAGCTCCTCTGCCTTCTGTTTGTCGAATACGTCTGTATAGGTGCCATACCAGGCAGGAAGAACCACTTCTTTCTCGTCCGCCGTGGCGACGTATTGTGGAGACGCCAACGGTAGGGCTGGAGAGGAATCGGGCACCGTGCATTGTTGTCGGCAAAAGGTGGAACAAAAGGATATCGTGTTCGTGGACCACTCAATGGTTGGTTCATGTCGTCTCAACCACGGCAGGCCCAAGATGAGTTTGCACCGGGGAGCTTGGATAATGTTCAGGGCAAGCCATTCACCGTGGGTTCTCCCTATGGTCATCCAGAGGGCAGGTGTGACGTAACGAATGTGTCCGGATTCCAACTCCTTTCCGTCTACGGCGTAGACGAGTTCAGGCGTGTGCTTACTTAGGAGCTTCACTCCCAATTGCTGGGCTTCTGCTTCGTCCAGAAAGCAGCCGGTGGCCCCGGAATCAATCATGGCCCGAATCTTACGGGTCGTATGGTTGATTACTAAATCGAGCGTAAGGAAGAAATGATCCGGTTCTTTGGCAGCGTTCGACTCCATAGAAGGGATGGAGTGGTAGCTTGAAGGCTTCCCTTCGTGGTCCTTCAAGCCCGTGCGTTTCCCGCTTCTCCGTCGCCAGTCACCGCTGCCGCTTGCCCCGCGCGAGGCCGCCCAATCTTGGGTCAAACGGGGCATTCTCGGAGATAGTGGCCTTTTTTGCCACAGTACAGACAGAGGCCCTGTTTTCTGCGGTAATCCCTTTCGCTCAGTGTTAGTGATGCTCTTACCGCCCCGATTTCCATGGGCTCGGATCTGGACAGTCCGTGATCAGGAGCTCGTGTCTGCTCGTATGTAGGAGGGGGTTTCTCCTTCCTCCTATGGTCCCCCTTTCTCTCTCTGAGTCGGTATTCTAGCCGAGAGGCGAGCTCCACCATCGCGGCACAAGTGCGGGGTTGGGGGTCTATTTGGGCTATGACGTCCTTTAGCTCCTCCGTTAACCCCCTGTAGAAGATGGTGGACTGTTTCGATTCCGGCCAGTCCGTTTCCGCTACTAGACGTCGGAAACTGTTGAGGTATCCGAGGAAATCGGTACTACTTTGTTTAAGGTCTAGAAGATCACGGTCCGCGGAGAAGGTGTCGGCTCGTCGGTCGAAGGTTCTCTCGAACTCCACTCGGAACGCGTCCCAATCGTAAAGCAGGGCGTCGTCCCTCCTGACGATTGGGACCGCCCATTGAGCCGCTTCTCCGGTTAGGTATGAGATAAGGAACGCCACCCGTGATTGGTTGGTGGTGAACAGTTTAGGCTTACAGTGAAAATGCAACAGTATTTGTGTCATGAACACCTGCACCTTCTGAATATCCCCATAAAACCTTTCGGGAGGGGCCAGGGGAACGTGAGCTTGCATCTCAACCACGACCTGGGTTGTTTGGGTAGGCACTATGCTCCCTGCGTCAAAGGGGTTTCTTTGGAGTCGGTCTATCCGGGAGTGCAACGCTGCCGTTTCTTGCCGCGAAGCTGCCAACTCCACCTGCACTTGCGCCAAGGCCGCCACTACATCCTCTAAGGTGGCCATCCCCTATGTCAGCGCGATCGGGAGGAGCGATAATTTGTGGGCCGATGATTCTGTCACGAAGGCCGGGGTGCTCTCTCCTCAGGATGGCGCTGATGCTCTATAGGGGTCCACCTCTCATCTGCCCCCAGTCCGGAAAACGTATGACACACACGGACTCGGGAGACAGGTGAGTGAGGGAAGGAAGGGGCGGAACAGCTGGGAGAGGGACCTGGAAAGACACAAGCACACCATAAGATAAACGATAACTTATTACACCCCTGTCCTGATACCCAATTCTCTCTCCTGTAGCTCTCTCACCTGCCACCTCCTCCACCACCTTATAGTGAAAGGCGCTAGGCCAGGGGAATACCCGTAATCCAGTTAAGCGGGGGCACTGGATGACGGTCTTGAAGCTAGGGCGAGACCTAGCCACTGGTCCCTCAGGAAATAGTGCACAGTACCTCTGGGAGCAAAGGACAGCACTTCCAACCAGTGCTTAATGCTCCAGAGCGCACTCACATAGCAGGGTCATAGGAGTAAACAAAAGAAGATGCCTCCCTGAAGGCAAAAGGCAACCCAGTACTCACGGTTCCGAAGAGCAGTGAACAGGGCGGGCGCTGCGACTCTGTACCCGGAACTCCGTGGGCAGAGGAGCGTGCCTGGTCGCGCTGCTACTCTGAACCCGGAACTCCGTGGGCAGAGGAGCGCACATGTTCGCGCTGCGACTCTGAACCCGGAACTCCGTGGGCAGAGGAGCGCTTGAGCAGCTTCCGGTAGTCTGGAGTGTCGTGGGCGGAGGTTCTCAGATGCCGTCTTCCAGAGCCCAGAACTCCTGGAGTGGACGTCGGCGCAGGAGCGAAGGTGTCTGTGGACGGAAGTGCGAAGGTTCAGCAGAGGGCCGAGGCAGCAGTACAGGGTCGAAGGTTCTGCGGAGAGTCGAAGGACAACCAGGAATCATCGGCACTGCTCTCTGGACGCGTTGGGCTATATCCGCTCTGCCGAGCGTAACGCGGGTCACGTGGGGCGTGCTCAGCCGAGCACACCGCGGGTCACGTGGGGCGTGCTCCTCTGAGCATTATGGGGAGAGTAGTTCAAGCAGAGTCCGTGTGGTGGAACAGGAGTTTGCGGTAATGCGAACAGCGCGTCACCAGTTCTTGGCTCGTGACAGCGAGTTTATGCTACTGACATTGGAAATGACAATGCCTTTTATTTGTTTTAAAACCAAAACATAAATAAAAGGCATTGTAATTTTACAATGCCAATAGTTCAAACTCTTATAAATGCGAGACCTATTGCATTGCAAATGCTTGTTTAAAAAGAACTCATAAACTTCAGCCATCTTCACTTCTTTATAACCCTTTATCCCAAATTCCTAAAGTGCACTGCTATACCCGCCGCTTCCCACCCAGGGAAGTCGTATACACAGAGAAAGCTCGAAGCAGAGGCATATCTTGAAATTCTGCACTCTGGGTAATCTGGAGGTGGGTCAGTTGCACTGAGCCTGTCAGTTTGTCTCAACCATAATGATATTGCCCCAAAACACATTTTAGTCACCTATGCCTGTGATAAACAATGGAAACCATTAGAGTAGCGAATGTAATACCATGCAATATTGCAGGTTTCTATTGGAGATGATGACGTGCATGTGAAAAACAAAAGCTGCAACGTAAAGAGCAAGTTTGAAATTTTGCAAAGACGTTTTCCTCTGAAAAGAACTCAGCATGCCTGAATGTCTACCTTTTCTGTCAGTCAAATCAGCTTTATTTGGTGCATGTAAAAGAGAACACCATAAAAGCATGCTAATACACGCATATGCTAACAACATTCCTACATTACAACACGATTAGTTTAGAATAAGTTAAGAAGCCAAACAATGACAAGATTAAGGCCAATTTCCGGTACAAATAGATACAAGTATGCCTATTGTACGAAATACTGTTAAAAAAAAAAATTATCCTTGATAGTCTAAATTGGATCTGATTTTTCTCATTGAGCTGTTCACATAGCATATTACCTTTTCTATTCATGTGACGTGTGTGAATTCACACACATTTTGAGCTAGTTTTACTAAAATGAGTTCAGGAAAGTATAAAATAAGGCACACTTTGTTGGCATTTGATTTCATGTTTATTTTGTTTAACTTTCCCTACCTATGAAGTGTGTGGCAGGCTAATATAGTGGTAGGTTAGGGTCTGGACAATAGCTGGTGGGGGTGTAATTTCACCACCGGTCTGAGTAATTCTTTGTCAGTGGCGAATGACGAAGTGTCGCTGGCGAGTGATGCTGTTGAAGAGTTAACATTTCAGCTTCTTTCTGAATTAATTTAGGAGCAGACTTATTTTGTGGAGGGTTGATGTCTGAATTCCTAGCCATGTGTTCTCCGAATGCTTCTCTTTTGGTTTCTTCTTTATAAATGACCACCTTCATGAGCTGATGCAAATTCACAGGTTTTAGGATGTAACCTCTTGCAGAGTTATTGGACTTTCGAGTGTTTTGCTTCAGGTGTTTTTGGATTTTTATCTGTTTAGACCGGATACTGCTCCTTATCCTCCCTCTTGGCTTTTGGTGTCTTGATTACTTTGATATCAGTTGATATAAAACTTCACTTGTAGCTATATCATTTCCTCCAGACATTTAGGAGCTGCAGTATAAGAAGCTTTACATTACATAGCCTTCACTCTTTGCACAGTACAGGGTTGGAGGACCACCAATTTGAAATGTATTATTAATTAATAATTCAGTTTTACAATTGCAATACTTGGTAATCTTAGTTTCTCAGACCAGCTTTACTTGCAGGTTGCTATCATAAAGGCATTGCACTAATAACTGATACATTTCAGTAGTATATAGGTATAGCTTTCAGCAAACTTTCCTGGCCGCAAAAGTGACAGGTCTGGTCTCAAACGCTGGCCGCAAAAGTGACAGGTCTAGTCGCAAACGCTGGCCGCAAAAGTGACAGGCCTGGTCTTAAACTTGACAGGCCTAGTCTTAAACTTCTGGCCTTAAATTTGACAGGTCTGGCCGCAAACTGTTGTCCTTAATAACTCTGGTTTTAAAAGGGGGTTGCATGTAGGGGTAGTCCTAAAAGTGGCAGGTCTGGCTGCAAAACATGGATAGTTGTGTATATGTTTAAATTTGCGCAGAAAAGTGAGTGCATGTAGGAAATGTCAGGGCCTGTTTTAAAACAGTGTGGGGGGTTTGCAGACAGCTGCAGGGGGGGAACAGCTGCGGGGCAGTCCAGAGTCTCCCCAGCCCAGGGCCTGGGAGGAAGGCTATGGCATGTAGGTGTCAAAGTGGTAAAGGGTCCTCACAATCCTTCCTCTGGCAGGTCTCCCAAAATATGCTAATACAAGCCCATTATAAAATATAAACCCCTGCCACCAAGGAGCTTTGAGATGCGAAAAAGACAGGTGTCCTTTAGAGCCAAAGCTTCCCATGAGAACCTGAAGCAGGGTGTCAGCTGCTAGGATGTAATTCACACAAACCCAAAGCCCCTGGTCCCCAATTTTGACAGGCTAGTCCCAAATTGACATGGCTGGCTGGAAATTTGACAGCTCTGGCAGGAAAAAACTCTGGCCTTCAAAAAAAAAAAGACAGGTGGTGTGTTTAGGATTGGAGCTAGACCCTGTTCCCGGGCTCCCTACTTCCCAGGAGGAGGTGTCACGCAGGTGTGAAGAGTTTTGGGGATGGCCACCCAAGCCCCCAAAGTAATAAATGCTGTACTGGTTATACTGTCCAAGGATAGAAAAAAAGATTCCCATCAATGACCTCCAGGACGTTGTTCTAAACACTCCTCAAGTCATAAAGGGTAAGGGGGGCTTCTAATTAGCCTGCTAGGACAAGTATAAAAGGCCCCCTCAAGGAACACTGTCAAACACCCATTCAAAAAACCCTTGAGGAGCGACTGGCGTGGATTGTTCTGCTGCACCTTGTGGATTTCTGCACCAACAACCCTTCAAAAACCTTTGGGAGTGACTGGCCTGGATTGCTTTGCTGCACCTTGTGGATTTCTGCACCAGCAACCCTTCAAAACCTCTGGGAGTGACTGGCCTGGATTGTCTTGGAGGTACAGAGCCAACCCTTGAAACTTAAGGCAAGAATGGATCTGAGCAACTTCTCCCAGATTGAAGCCGCCTGTCAACATGTGAATGCGGTAAATAAAGGATGACGCAAATTATGTATTATGGGTGTATATGCATGTTTTAAAAACGAAAAGGTGTACTTTAAAAAAAATGCTAAATAGTACTATGTAGGTTGGATTGTAAACTGTTAATCTTTAAGTCTATGTGTTGTGTTTAATGGGGCCACTGAAGTTTTTTACAAGACGTGAAATGCAATGTAAATGTGTTTAAAGTGAATAAAGGTTTTGTTGAGGCGCGTAGTTTAAAGCTGTGTGTTTGTAGGTGTTTAATGTTAAAGGGGCTGGCTGTAGGGTAGAGTTTACAGGGTTAGTATTTAAGGGGCATAATGTTGCAGGCCTTAGGAGGGTACCTGCAGAGGGGTAATGTATATTTTACAGAACCTAGAAACATTTAAACAAGCTGTTATACATTTAAGGGCAATAAAATGTTAGAGACTACTGCTGCTTTAAGTGTGGCTGGGCCCAAACATGTGATGTACAGTTCATACAGGTCAAAATAAAGCTTTTTTTGTACTCACCAAGCCGCTGTTTTGAGGTGTAGAAGTAGGGGTCTGTTGAGGGGTCCTGGCGCTGGTGTACGTGTGGGGCTCCGTGCCCCGAATGCTGGCTTTGCCGCTTTTTGTTTAAAAAAATTAACCCCGAGCCAGCTTCTCCAGGGCTCTGCTCGGGGATGAGGTGGCAGGGCGCTGGTGTCCGTGTGGGGCTCCAGGCCCCGAATGCTGGCTTTGCCGCTTTTTGTTTAAAAAATTACCCCCGAGCCCGCTTCTCCAGGGCGCTGCTCGGGCTGAGGGGACAGGGCGCTGGTATCCGAGTGGGGCTCCAGGCCCCGAATGTGGTCTTTGCAGCTTTGTGCTTTTTTTTAATTTTTTTAAAAAGTCGCCCCGAGCCCGCTTCTCCAGGGCGCTGCTCGGGGCTGAGGGGGCATGGCGCTGGTGTCCATGTGGGGCTCCATGCCCCAAATGGGGTATTTGCTGCTGTGTTTTTTTTTTTTTTAAAGTCGCCACGAGCCCGCTTCTCCAGGGCGCTGCTCGGGGCTGTGGGGCATGGCGCTGGTGTCCGCTCGGGGCTCCGGGCCCAGAATGAAGTATTTTGCCGCTTTTTTTTCCAAAAATAGTCGCCCCGAGCCCGCTTCTCCAGGGCGCTGCTCGGGGCTGAGGGGCATGGCGCTGGTGTCCGCTCGGGGCTCCGTGCCCCGAATGAAGTATTTTGCCGCTTGTTTTTTTTCAAAAAAAGTCGCCCCGAGCCCGCTTCTCCAGGGCGCTGCTCGGGGCTGAGGGGCATGGCGCTGGTGTCCGGGCGGGGCTCCGTGCCCCGAATGAAGTATTTTGCCGCTTGTTTTTTCTTTTCAAAAAAAGTCGCCCGAGCCCGCTTCTCCAGGGCGCTGCTCAGGGCTGAGGGGCATGGCGCTGGTGTCCGGGCGGGGCTCCGTGCCCCGAATGAAGTATTTTGCCGCTTTTTAAAAGTCGCCCCGAGCCCGCTTCTCCAGGGCGCTGCTCGGGGCTGAGGTGTCCTGGGTATCCGTGTGGGGCTCCGTGCCCCGAATGATGGCTTTGCCGCTTTTTTTTTTTCTTCAAAAAAATTAACCCCCGAGCCCGCTTCAGCGTGGCACTGCTCGGGGGTTGTGGGAGGCTGCGATGGCCCAGGGGGGCGGAGTTGTCTCGCGGCCGTATGCCGCTCTTTTTTTAAATTTTTATTTAATTGTTCAAAAAATGCCCCTGAGCCCGCTTCAGCGTGGCGCTGCTCGGGGGTCTTTTGCCCGGTTCCGGGGTGGATGGGGGGTCACGCTGCTCCTGGGGGGCTCCTTAGGGCCCGTAGCTCGGCATGGATACTGTCTGCTTCGCCTCCGGGTCTGTTGTGCAAGGTCCCGCCCCTACAGTGATGTCACCATACAGCCACTGTAGGGGCGGGACCTTGCACAGCAGACCCGAAGGTGAAGCTCCCCGCAGCTGTGTGTGTGTGTGTGTTTTTTATTTATTTTTATTATTTAAGGCGCTGTTATATAGCGCGGACTTTACCCGAAGGTGTCAGAGCGCTTCACAATAGGGGCAGAAATGATACATAAGGAGAAAAATTACAAGTAAGCATGTTACAAAATCAAACGTTACGGGCCATGAGGCAATAGTGACATTTGTGCAAGTATCAGGAGCAAACAACATACAAGAGGTAGCAAACGATACGTTATAAAAGGAAAAAGTGACGTGTGCAGGCATACAAAGTACACAGAGGTCAATAATTGACAGACACTCAAAACACTAAAACAAAAGTTGCGTTACATGAGGCAGTGGTGGCTGTTGTGCAAGTATCAAAAGCAACCAAAATACAAGAGGTAGCAAACGATACGTTACAAAAGGAAAAAGTGACGTGTGTGTGTGTGTGTGTGTGTGTGTGTGTCTGTGTGTGTGGGGGGGTGTGCCTGTGTGTAGGGGGGGTGTGTCTGTGTGTGGGGTGTGTGGGGGTGTGTCTGTGTGTGGGGTGTGCCTGTGTGTAGGGGGGGTGTCTGTGTGTGGGGTGTGTCTGTGTGTGGGGTGTGCCTGTGTAGGGGGTGTGTGTCTGTGTGGGTTGGGGGTGGGGGTGTGTCTGTGTCTGGGGGGGTGTGTCTGTGTGGGGGGTGTGTGTGGGGTGTGCCTGGGTGTGTGGGGTGTGCCTGTGTGTAGGGGGTGTGTCTGTGTGTCCTGTAAGAGTGGAGTCATGCCTGGCAAAGTGGGAGGATAGAGGGAATATGAGGAGTCTAGGCAGAGTGGGTGGAGCCAGAGAGTCTGGAAAAGATGGATGTGGTCCCAGCGAGGAGGAAGGGGTCAAAGATGGAGGTGGGGGCCTGAACAGATTGGGGCCAAATGTGGGCACTCCTGTAGTGTTTCTCTAGCTGACAGATCAGGTGATTACATCCGATGGGACTTATGGTGAGGAAAACCAGCGTTTGATTTTTAATGCACCCTCTGTAACTTTTCCCTAGTATCTTTCTTTCCTTCCGGCAGATACCTGGAACAAGCGTCCCAAAGTTTTTCTTGGCTGCATACCCCCAGAGGTGTGCCTGACATTTATGGCCTAAGCACCCTCACAAAGAGTGCGCTACTGACATTCTGGGAAAACCTCACTAAAATGACATATTTATGCACCAAACGTGGTAATTCCTTATACCTGCAAAGCATCATATTGCACTTTTCAGCTTTGAGGAGGTGTGAGTGTTTTCATTTGAGGGAAATATTCATCTGTGCTTCCTCTCCCATCCGAGGACTATGGAGCTGCTGTTCCTCTCTCACATGTCCCTTCATAGAGACAGGTGTCACACACTCAACCACTCAGTAAACATGTATGCTTCGATACATTCACCTTGCTGTTTACCTTCCAAACATTCCCTCTTCACCACAAATACAGGGCAGCCATACCTCATTGCTCATTCACTCAGTCATCACAGTCCTACACTCTGTAGGTCCTGCAAGACCAACATGAACAAGAGGTATGTCAGCAAGCGGAAAAAAAGCCTTGGGGGAAGATTTTTTTAAATGTTACACAATGTAGCGCAGCACTCTGCGTGGCTGCGCTGCGTTACGTGACCGGGAATGAGCAGGAGAGCGCCATATTTTTAAAGATTTGGCTCTCTCTCCTTGTCTTTCCCTTGCGCCGGCGCTGATTTCAGCTGCCGTGCGCCATGCACATAGCTTAGCGCCGCAGCGCTAGGGTGTGTGCATGAGTGTAGCGTAGGTTTTGTACAGGAAGGGTACCTATATTCATACTGCTGCCCTCTAGTAACGCTACACAGTAACTGCAGCATAATAGTGGGAATGGGAAGAAGGCTGTCCAATGCAAATATTGTTCTCCCAAGCTACCTTTCTTCTGAGATGGTCGGCGTCTTGTGCCTTGATGCCACCTCACGCATATGGTCTTCAGTCAAATTCAAAAGCAGCCTACCTACCTTATGCTAAGGAGTTTTCCACTCGAAGGCCGCACATGGGGACGTCACCCTCATTTAGCAGGGTCCCAAATTGCCTGCAGTCATCCTCTTTACAGAAGCTGGGCGTTCGTGGGCGTTTGTGGGCGTCCTTCAAAGGAAGGAAGGGGGTTTTTAAAGGCCCAGCCCAGCCCAGCCCAGCCCAGCCCAGCCCAGCCCAGCCCAGCCCAGCCCAGCCCAGCCCAGCCCAGCCCAGCGCTGTGCTTTGCTGTGTCCTGATGCAGCAGGCATGATGCAGACCTGCTGAAGCAAAGGCCTGACTCTAACATTTTCTGTCTCATGAAGAAAACAACCTTTCTACCTTCTTATTGCAACTAATAAAGGGAGTTTCACTTGCATCAAACTAAACCCATCATTTCATTAGCCACAGCTCATTCCTGACCTTTATTCCTAGCCAACCTCATAGGCACCAAACCTCTGATTTGAGAGATTGGCTCACACCAAAATGAAAAATAACCCCCATCCAACCTATTTTCCTATCCGTGTAGCACCTTCCTCGCATTCTTCTAATCAGTTAAAGCCCCAGAGGCCACATTTGCGCTCCACATTATACCAAATTTAAAGAACAAATAATGAATGCATTGATAAAGGATGATAAGGTATTGCCCCTATTGCTCCTGCTTGAGATAAAGGGGGATTGGTGGAAAGTCATGAGGGAAAAGATTTGTAATTTTGAGGCGCACGTGTGTGGGGTGTGCCTGTGTGTGTGGGGTGTGCCTGTGTGTAGGGGGGGTGTGTGGGGTCTGTGTGTGGTCTGTGTGTGGTCTGTGTGTGGGGTGTGGGTTGTGTGTGGGTGGGTGTGGGTGGGTGTGTGGGGGTGTGTGGGGTCTGTGTGTGGGGTGTGTGGGGTCTGTGTGTGGGGTGTGTGGGGTCTGTGTGTGGTCTGTGTGTGGGTTGTGTGTGTGTGGGTTGTGTGGGTGTGTGTGTGTGGGTTGTGTGGGTGGGTGTGTGGGGGTGTGTCTGTGTGGTGGGGGTGTGTCTGTGGGGGGGGTGTGGGGGTGTGTCTGTGTGTGGGGGTGTGTGTGGGGTGTGCCTGGGTGTGTGGGGTGTGCCGGTGTGTGTAGGGGGTGTGTCTGTGTGTCCTGTAAGAGTGGAGTCATGCCTGGCAAAGTGGGAGGATAGAGTGAATATGAGGAGTCTAGGCAGAGTGGGTGGAGCCAGAGAGTCTGGAAAAGATGGATGTGGTCCCAGCGAGGAGGAAGGGGTCAAAGATGGAGGTGGGGGCCTGAACAGATTGGGGCCAAATGTGGGCACTCCTGTAGTGTTTCTCTAGCTGACAGATCAGGTGATTACATCCGATGGGACTTATGGTGAGGAAAACCAGCGTTTGATTTTTAATGCACCCTCTGTAACTTTTCCCTAGTATCTTTCTTTCCTTCCGGCAGATACCTGGAACAAGCGTCCCAAAGTTTTTCTTGGCTGCATACCCCCAGAGGTGTGCCTGACATTTATGGCCTAAGCACCCTCACAAAGAGTGCGCTACTGACATTCTGGGAAAACCTCACTAAAATGACATATTTATGCACCAAACGTGGTAATTCCTTATACCTGCAAAGCATCATATTGCACTTTTCAGCTTTGAGGAGGTGTGAGTGTTTTCATTTGAGGGAAATATTCATCTGTGCTTCCTCTCCCATCCGAGGACTATGGAGCTGCTGTTCCTCTCTCACATGTCCCTTCATAGAGACAGGTGTCACACACTCAACCACTCAGTAAACATGTATGCTTCGATACATTCACCTTGCTGTTTACCTTCCAAACATTCCCTCTTCACCACAAATACAGGGCAGCCATACCTCATTGCTCATTCACTCAGTCATCACAGTCCTACACTCTGTAGGTCCTGCAAGACCAACATGAACAAGAGGTATGTCAGCAAGCGGAAAAAAAGCCTTGGGGGAAGATTTTTTTAAATGTTACACAATGTAGCGCAGCACTCTGCGTGGCTGCGCTGCGTTACGTGACCGGGAATGAGCAGGAGAGCGCCATATTTTTAAAGATTTGGCTCTCTCTCCTTGTCTTTCCCTTGCGCCGGCGCTGATTTCAGCTGCCGTGCGCCATGCACATAGCTTAGCGCCGCAGCGCTAGGGTGTGTGCATGAGTGTAGCGTAGGTTTTGTACAGGAAGGGTACCTTTCCTGTACAAAATACTATGCTAGGCAAGATGCAAAGCTTTTCCCACCTTGCATACATGCTGCACAGTGAAGCACGCATGGAAAGTGAGAAAAGCACATAGAAATGAATGCATTTCTCCTGTTTGCACCTCCTTTGAAGGGGCGTTAACTTTTGGCGCAAAACCATGTTTTCAAATCTTTGTGAATATGGTTTTGCATCAAAAAGCACGGGTTGCTGCATTGAAACACCCATGTACCACCCACGTAATGCCCCCTTGGTGCAAAGTTACCCAAAGCAGTGTTTTGCGCTCCTTACAGGGCACTTTCCGGCGCAAAAGCAGTTTTGCGCTGAAAAGAAAATCAGAAAAAATAAAATTTGCGCTAGATTGTGTCACTATTGTGGAGCTAAAGCAGCGCGAAACATATGGAAACCTCCCCCTTGGTGTGCTCTTATATTCATACTGCTGCCCTCTAGTAACGCTACACAGTAACTGCAGCATAATAGTGGGAATGGGAAGAAGGCTGTCCAATGCAAATATTGTTCTCCCAAGCTACCTTTCTTCTGAGATGGTCGGCGTCTTGTGCCTTGATGCCACCTCACGCATATGGTCTTCAGTCAAATTCAAAAGCAGCCTACCTACCTTAGGCTAAGGAGTTTTCCACTCGAAGGCCGCACATGGGGACGTCACCCTCATTTAGCAGGGTCCCAAATTGCCTGCAGTCATCCTCTTTACAGAAGCTGGGCGTTCGTGGGCGTTTGTGGGCGTCCTTCAAAGGAAGGAAGGGGGTTTTTAAAGGCCCAGCCCAGCCCAGCCCAGCCCAGCCCAGCCCAGCCCAGCCCAGCGCTGTGCTTTGCTGTGTCCTGATGCAGCAGGCATGATGCAGACCTGCTGAAGCAAAGGCCTGACTCTAACATTTTCTGTCTCATGAAGAAAACAACCTTTCTACCTTCTTATTGCAACTAATAAAGGGAGTTTCACTTGCATCAAACTAAACCCATCATTTCATTAGCCACAGCTCATTCCTGACCTTTATTCCTAGCCAACCTCATAGGCACCAAACCTCTGATTTGAGAGATTGGCTCACACCAAAATGAAAAATAACCCCCATCCAACCTATTTTCCTATCCGTGTAGCACCTTCCTCGCATTCTTCTAATCAGTTAAAGCCCCAGAGGCCACATTTGCGCTCCACATTATACCAAATTTAAAGGACAAATAATGAATGCATTGATAAAGGATGATAAGGTATTGCCCCTATTGCTCCTGCTTGAGATAAAGGGGGATTGGTGGAAAGTCATGAGGGAAAAGATTTGTAATTTTGAGGCGCACGTGCCAAAAAGAGTGGCCACTTTTCTCCTCTGTTTTTACAAGTGAAATTCAAATTAGGAAATGAAAATAAAAGAAGAATTTGAAATTTTGCCAACTTATGACACTTTGACAGCGTTTGCGGGACTCGAACCCTTGTCCTGTGAGATCCTTTATAACCACAGGCACAAGACTTACCATTGAGCTATAGCTCCTGGTGGTCTGAAGTGTTGCAGTAGTAACTATAAACAACATATAGGCCCTGGTGTCATTGCCTGTGGCTTGTATTGCACATCAAAAGGATGACCATGCTATAGGGACGATTTGATACGCTTCTGACATGGAAACCGGTGTGGTCCAGTGGGTAAGTTCCTGACTTCCAGCCAGAGAATCAGGGTTCAAATCCCGGGTTCGGCACCAGATGACTGATGGTGGTCCAGCACAGGTAAATTGGAGGTGGGCCAAACAGGCCAATTGGTAAGTAAAATGTGTGTGTCTGTGTGTCCTGTAAGAGTGGAGTCATGCCTGGCAAAGTGGGTGGATGGAGGATAGAGTGAATAGGAGGAGTCTAGGCAGAGTGGGTGGAGCCAGAGAAGTCCAGCAGAGGTAAGTTGGAGGTGGGCCTAACAGGCGAATTGGTAAGCAAAACGTGTGGGGTTGTGTGTGTGGGGTGTGTCTGTGTGTGTGGGGTGTGCCTGTGTAGAGGGGGTGTGCCTGTGTGTGGGTTGTGTGTGTGGGGTGTGTGGGGGTGTGTCTGTGTGTGTGGGGGGGGGGGGTGTGCCTGTGTGTGTGGGGTGTGCCTGTGTGTGTGGGGTGTGCCTGTGTGTAGGGGGGGTGTTTGGGGTGTGTGGGGTCTGTGTGTGGTCTGTGTGTGGTCTGTGTGTGGGGTGTGGGTTGTGTGTGGGTGGGTGTGTGGGGGTGTGTGGGGTCTGTGTGTGGGGTGTGTGGGGTCTGTGTGTGGGGTGTGTGGGGTCTGTGTGTGGTCTGTGTGTGGGTTGTGTGTGTGTGGGTTGTGTGGGTGTGTGTGTGTGGGTTGTGTGGGTGGGTGTGTGGGGGTGTGTCTGTGTGGTGGGGGTGTGTCTGTGGGGGGGGTGTGGTGGTGTGTCTGTGTGTGGGGGTGTGTGTGGGGTGTGCCTGGGTGTGTGGGGTGTGCCGGTGTGTGTAGGGGGTGTGTCTGTGTGTCCTGTAAGAGTGGAGTCATGCCTGGCAAAGTGGGAGGATAGAGTGAATATGAGGAGTCTAGGCAGAGTGGGTGGAGCCAGAGAGTCTGGAAAAGATGGATGTGGTCCCAGCGAGGAGGAAGGGGTCAAAGATGGAGGTGGGGGCCTGAACAGATTGGGGCCAAATGTGGGCACTCCTGTAGTGTTTCTCTAGCTGACAGATCAGGTGATTACATCCGATGGGACTTATGGTGAGGAAAACCAGCGTTTGATTTTTAATGCACCCTCTCTAACTTTTCCCTAGTATCTTTCTTTCCTTCCGGCAGATACCTGGAACAAGCGTCCCAAAGTTTTTCTTGGCTGCATACCCCCAGAGGTGTGCCTGACATTTATGGCCTAAGCACCCTCACAAAGAGTGCGCTACTGACATTCTGGGAAAACCTCACTAAAATGACATATTTATGCACCAAACGTGGT
Organism: Triturus cristatus; assembly: GCF_964204655.1. Lineage (NCBI taxonomy): Eukaryota > Metazoa > Chordata > Amphibia > Caudata > Salamandridae > Triturus > Triturus cristatus. Next base: position 265,815,418 of record NC_140595.1, on the reverse strand, counting down.
AATTCCTTATACCTGCAAAGCATCATATTGCACTTTTCAGCTTTGAGGAGGTGTGAGTGTTTTCATTTGAGGGAAATATTCATCTGTGCTTCCTCTCCCATCCGAGGACTATGGAGCTGCTGTTCCTCTCTCACATGTCCCTTCATAGAGACAGGTGTCACACACTCAACCACTCAGTAAACATGTATGCTTCGATACATTCACCTTGCTGTTTACCTTCCAAACATTCCCTCTTCACCACAAATACAGGGCAGCCATACCTCATTGCTCATTCACTCAGTCATCACAGTCCTACACTCTGTAGGTCCTGCAAGACCAACATGAACAAGAGGTATGTCAGCAAGCGGAAAAAAAGCCTTGGGGGAAGATTTTTTTAAATGTTACACAATGTAGCGCAGCACTCTGCGTGGCTGCGCTGCGTTACGTGACCGGGAATGAGCAGGAGAGCGCCATATTTTTAAAGATTTGGCTCTCTCTCCTTGTCTTTCCCTTGCGCCGGCGCTGATTTCAGCTGCCGTGCGCCATGCACATAGCTTAGCGCCGCAGCGCTAGGGTGTGTGCATGAGTGTAGCGTAGGTTTTGTACAGGAAGGGTACCTTTCCTGTACAAAATACTATGCTAGGCAAGATGCAAAGCTTTTCCCACCTTGCATACATGCTGCACAGTGAAGCACGCATGGAAAGTGAGAAAAGCACATAGAAATGAATGCATTTCTCCTGTTTGCACCTCCTTTGAAGGGGCGTTAACTTTTGGCGCAAAACCATGTTTTCAAATCTTTGTGAATATGGTTTTGCATCAAAAAGCACGGGTTGCTGCATTGAAACACCCATGTACCACCCACGTAATGCCCCCTTGGTGCAAAGTTACCCAAAGCAGTGTTTTGCGCTCCTTACAGGGCACTTTCCGGCGCAAAAGCAGTTTTGCGCTGAAAAGAAAATCAGAAAAAATAAAATTTGCGCTAGATTGTGTCACTATTGTGGAGCTAAAGCAGCGCGAAACATATGGAAACCTCCCCCTTGGTGTGCTCTTATATTCATACTGCTGCCCTCTAGTAACGCTACACAGTAACTGCAGCATAATAGTGGGAATGGGAAGAAGGCTGTCCAATGCAAATATTGTTCTCCCAAGCTACCTTTCTTCTGAGATGGTCGGCGTCTTGTGCCTTGATGCCACCTCACGCATATGGTCTTCAGTCAAATTCAAAAGCAGCCTACCTACCTTAGGCTAAGGAGTTTTCCACTCGAAGGCCGCACATGGGGACGTCACCCTCATTTAGCAGGGTCCCAAATTGCCTGCAGTCATCCTCTTTACAGAAGCTGGGCGTTCGTGGGCGTTTGTGGGCGTCCTTCAAAGGAAGGAAGGGGGTGTTTAAAGGCCCAGCCCAGCCCAGCCCAGCGCTGTGCTTTGCTGTGTCCTGATGCAGCAGGCATGATGCAGACCTGCTGAAGCAAAGGCCTGACTCTAACATTTTCTGTCTCTTGAAGAAAACAACCTTTCTACCTTCTTATTGCAACTAATAAAGGGAGTTTCACTTGCATCAAACTAAACCCATCATTTCATTAGCCACAGCTCATTCCTGACCTTTATTCCTAGCCAACCTCATAGGCACCAAACCTCTGATTTGAGAGATTGGCTCACACCAAAATGAAAAATAACCCCCATCCAACCTATTTTCCTATCCGTGTAGCACCTTCCTCGCATTCTTCTAATCAGTTAAAGCCCCAGAGGCCACATTTGCGCTCCACATTATACCAAATTTAAAGGACAAATAATGAATGCATTGATAAAGGATGATAAGGTATTGCCCCTATTGCTCCTGCTTGAGATAAAGGGGGATTGGTGGAAAGTCATGAGGGAAAAGATTTGTAATTTTGAGGCGCACGTGCCAAAAAGAGTGGCCACTTTTCTCCTCTGTTTTTACAAGTGAAATTCAAATTAGGAAATGAAAATAAAAGAAGAATTTGAAATTTTGCCAACTTATGACACTTTGACAGCGTTTGCGGGACTCGAACCCTTGTCCTGTGAGATCCTTTATAACCACAGGCACAAGACTTACCATTGAGCTATAGCTCCTGGTGGTCTGAAGTGTTGCAGTAGTAACTATAAACAACATATAGGCCCTGGTGTCATTGCCTGTGGCTTGTATTGCACATCAAAAGGATGACCATGCTATAGGGACGATTTGATACGCTTCTGACATGGAAACCGGTGTGGTCCAGTGGGTAAGTTCCTGACTTCCAGCCAGAGAATCAGGGTTCAAATCCCGGGTTCGGCACCAGATGACTGATGGTGGTCCAGCACAGGTAAATTGGAGGTGGGCCAAACAGGCCAATTGGTAAGTAAAATGTGTGTGTCTGTGTGTCCTGTAAGAGTGGAGTCATGCCTGGCAAAGTGGGTGGATGGAGGATAGAGTGAATAGGAGGAGTCTAGGCAGAGTGGGTGGAGCCAGAGAAGTCCAGCAGAGGTAAGTTGGAGGTGGGCCTAACAGGCGAATTGGTAAGCAAAACGTGTGGGGTTGTGTGTGTGGGGTGTGTCTGTGTGTGTGGGGTGTGCCTGTGTAGAGGGGGTGTGCCTGTGTGTGGGTTGTGTGTGTGGGGTGTGTGGGGGTGTGGGGGTGTGTCTGTGTGTGGGGGGGGGGGGGGTGTGCCTGTGTGTGTGGGGTGTGCCTGTGTGTGTGGGGTGTGCCTGTGTGTAGGGGGGGTGTTTGGGGTGTGTGGGGTCTGTGTGTGGTCTGTGTGTGGTCTGTGTGTGGGGTGTGGGTTGTGTGTGGGTGGGTGTGTGGGGTCTGTGTGTGGGGTGTGTGGGGTCTGTGTGTGGGGTGTGTGGGGTCTGTGTGTGGGGTGTGTGGGGTCTGTGTGTGGGTTGTGTGTGTGTGGGTTGTGTGGGTGTGTGTGTGTGGGTGTGTGTGTGTGGGTTGTGTGGGTGGGTGTGTGGGGGTGTGTCTGTGTGGTGGGGGTGTGTCTGTGGGGGGGGTGTGGGGGTGTGTCTGTGTGTGGGGGTGTGTGTGGGGTGTGCCTGGGTGTGTGGGGTGTGCCGGTGTGTGTAGGGGGTGTGTCTGTGTGTCCTGTAAGAGTGGAGTCATGCCTGGCAAAGTGGGAGGATAGAGTGAATATGAGGAGTCTAGGCAGAGTGGGTGGAGCCAGAGAGTCTGGAAAAGATGGATGTGGTCCCAGCGAGGAGGAAGGGGTCAAAGATGGAGGTGGGGGCCTGAACAGATTGGGGCCAAATGTGGGCACTCCTGTAGTGTTTCTCTAGCTGACAGATCAGGTGATTACATCCGATGGGACTTATGGTGAGGAAAACCAGCGTTTGATTTTTAATGCACCCTCTGTAACTTTTCCCTAGTATCTTTCTTTCCTTCCGGCAGATACCTGGAACAAGCGTCCCAAAGTTTTTCTTGGCTGCATACCCCCAGAGGTGTGCCTGACATTTATGGCCTAAGCACCCTCACAAAGAGTGCGCTACTGACATTCTGGGAAAACCTCACTAAAATGACATATTTATGCACCAAACGTGGTAATTCCTTATACCTGCAAAGCATCATATTGCACTTTTCAGCTTTGAGGAGGTGTGAGTGTTTTCATTTGAGGGAAATATTCATCTGTGCTTCCTCTCCCATCCGAGGACTATGGAGCTGCTGTTCCTCTCTCACATGTCCCTTCATAGAGACAGGTGTCACACACTCAACCACTCAGTAAACATGTATGCTTCGATACATTCACCTTGCTGTTTACCTTCCAAACATTCCCTCTTCACCACAAATACAGGGCAGCCATACCTCATTGCTCATTCACTCAGTCATCACAGTCCTACACTCTGTAGGTCCTGCAAGACCAACATGAACAAGAGGTATGTCAGCAAGCGGAAAAAAAGCCTTGGGGGAAGATTTTTTTAAATGTTACACAATGTAGCGCAGCACTCTGCGTGGCTGCGCTGCGTTACGTGACCGGGAATGAGCAGGAGAGCGCCATATTTTTAAAGATTTGGCTCTCTCTCCTTGTCTTTCCCTTGCGCCGGCGCTGATTTCAGCTGCCGTGCGCCATGCACATAGCTTAGCGCCGCAGCGCTAGGGTGTGTGCATGAGTGTAGCGTAGGTTTTGTACAGGAAGGGTACCTTTCCTGTACAAAATACTATGCTAGGTACGATGCAAAGCTTTTCCCACCTTGCATACATGCTGCACAGTGAAGCACGCATGGAAAGTGAGAAAAGCACATAGAAATGAATGCATTTCTCCTGTTTGCACCTCCTTTGAAGGGGCGTTAACTTTTGGCGCAAAACCATGTTTTCAAATCTTTGTGAATATGGTTTTGCATCAAAAAGCACGGGTTGCTGCATTGAAACACCCATGTACCACCCACGTAATGCCCCCTTGGTGCAAAGTTACCCAAAGCAGTGTTTTGCGCTCCTTACAGGGCACTTTCCGGCGCAAAAGCAGTTTTGCGCTGAAAAGAAAATCAGAAAAAATAAAATTTGCGCTAGATTGTGTCACTATTGTGGAGCTAAAGCAGCGCGAAACATATGGAAACCTCCCCCTTGGTGTGCTCTTATATTCATACTGCTGCCCTCTAGTAACGCTACACAGTAACTGCAGCATAATAGTGGGAATGGGAAGAAGGCTGTCCAATGCAAATATTGTTCTCCCAAGCTACCTTTCTTCTGAGATGGTCGGCGTCTTGTGCCTTGATGCCACCTCACGCATATGGTCTTCAGTCAAATTCAAAAGCAGCCTACCTACCTTAGGCTAAGGAGTTTTCCACTCGAAGGCCGCACATGGGGACGTCACCCTCATTTAGCAGGGTCCCAAATTGCCTGCAGTCATCCTCTTTACAGAAGCTGGGCGTTCGTGGGCGTTTGTGGGCGTCCTTCAAAGGAAGGAAGGGGGTTTTTAAAGGCCCAGCCCAGCCCAGCCCAGCCCAGCCCAGCCCAGCCCAGCCCAGCCCAGCCCAGCGCTGTGCTGTGCTTTGCTGTGTCCTGATGCAGCAGGCATGATGCAGACCTGCTGAAGCAAAGGCCTGACTCTAACATTTTCTGTCTCATGAAGAAAACAACCTTTCTACCTTCTTATTGCAACTAATAAAGGGAGTTTCACTTGCATCAAACTAAACCCATCATTTCATTAGCCACAGCTCATTCCTGACCTTTATTCCTAGCCAACCTCATAGGCACCAAACCTCTGATTTGAGAGATTGGCTCACACCAAAATGAAAAATAACCCCCATCCAACCTATTTTCCTATCCGTGTAGCACCTTCCTCGCATTCTTCTAATCAGTTAAAGCCCCAGAGGCCACATTTGCGCTCCACATTATACCAAATTTAAAGGACAAATAATGAATGCATTGATAAAGGATGATAAGGTATTGCCCCTATTGCTCCTGCTTGAGATAAAGGGGGATTGGTGGAAAGTCATGAGGGAAAAGATTTGTAATTTTGAGGCGCACGTGCCAAAAAGAGTGGCCACTTTTCTCCTCTGTTTTTACAAGTGAAATTCAAATTAGGAAATGAAAATAAAAGAAGAATTTGAAATTTTGCCAACTTATGACACTTTGACAGCGTTTGCGGGACTCGAACCCTTGTCCTGTGAGATCCTTTATAACCACAGGCACAAGACTTACCATTGAGCTATAGCTCCTGGTGGTCTGAAGTGTTGCAGTAGTAACTATAAACAACATATAGGCCCTGGTGTCATTGCCTGTGGCTTGTATTGCACATCAAAAGGATGACCATGCTATAGGGACGATTTGATACGCTTCTGACATGGAAACCGGTGTGGTCCAGTGGGTAAGTTCCTGACTTCCAGCCAGAGAATCAGGGTTCAAATCCCGGGTTCGGCACCAGATGACTGATGGTGGTCCAGCACAGGTAAATTGGAGGTGGGCCAAACAGGCCAATTGGTAAGTAAAATGTGTGTGTCTGTGTGTCCTGTAAGAGTGGAGTCATGCCTGGCAAAGTGGGTGGATGGAGGATAGAGTGAATAGGAGGAGTCTAGGCAGAGTGGGTGGAGCCAGAGAAGTCCAGCAGAGGTAAGTTGGAGGTGGGCCTAACAGGCGAATTGGTAAGCAAAACGTGTGGGGTTGTGTGTGTGGGGTGTGTCTGTGTGTGTGGGGTGTGCCTGTGTAGAGGGTGTGTGCCTGTGTGTGGGTTGTGTGTGTGGGGTGTGTGGGGGTGTGGGGGTGTGTCTGTGTGTGGGGGGGGGGGGGTGTGCCTGTGTGTGTGGGGTGTGCCTGTGTGTAGGGGGGGTGTTTGGGGTGTGTGGGGTCTGTGTGGGGTCTGTGTGTGTGTGGGTTGTGTGTGGGTGGGTTGTGTGGGTGGGTGTGTGGGGGTGTGTGGGGTGTGTGGGGTGTGTGGGGTGTGTGGGGTCTGTGTGGGGTCTGTGTGTGGGTTGTGTGTGTGTGGGTGTGTGTGTGTGTGTGGGGGTGTGTGGGGGTGTGTCTGTGTGGTGGGGGTGTGTCTGTGTGTGGGGGGGGTGTGTGTGGGGTGTGCCTGGGTGTGTGGGGTGTGCCTGTGTGTAGGGGGTGTGTCTGTGTGTCCTGTAAGAGTGGAGTCATGCCTGGCAAAGTGGGAGGATAGAGGGAATATGAGGAGTCTAGGCAGAGTGGGTGGAGCCAGAGAGTCTGGAAAAGATGGATGTGGTCCCAGCGAGGAGGAAGGGGTCAAAGATGGAGGTGGGGGCCTGAACAGATTGGGGCCAAATGTGGGCACTCCTGTAGTGTTTCTCTAGCTGACAGATCAGGTGATTACATCCGATGGGACTTATGGTGAGGAAAACCAGCGTTTGATTTTTAATGCACCCTCTGTAACTTTTCCCTAGTATCTTTCTTTCCTTCCGGCAGATACCTGGAACAAGCGTCCCAAAGTTTTTCTTGGCTGCATACCCCCAGAGGTGTGCCTGACATTTATGGCCTAAGCACCCTCACAAAGAGTGCGCTACTGACATTCTGGGAAAACCTCACTAAAATGACATATTTATGCACCAAACGTGGTAATTCCTTATACCTGCAAAGCATCATATTGCACTTTTCAGCTTTGAGGAGGTGTGAGTGTTTTCATTTGAGGGAAATATTCATCTGTGCTTCCTCTCCCATCCGAGGACTATGGAGCTGCTGTTCCTCTCTCACATGTCCCTTCATAGAGACAGGTGTCACACACTCAACCACTCAGTAAACATGTATGCTTCGATACATTCACCTTGCTGTTTACCTTCCAAACATTCCCTCTTCACCACAAATACAGGGCAGCCATACCTCATTGCTCATTCACTCAGTCATCACAGTCCTACACTCTGTAGGTCCTGCAAGACCAACATGAACAAGAGGTATGTCAGCAAGCGGAAAAAAAGCCTTGGGGGAAGATTTTTTTAAATGTTACACAATGTAGCGCAGCACTCTGCGTGGCTGCGCTGCGTTACGTGACCGGGAATGAGCAGGAGAGCGCCATATTTTTAAAGATTTGGCTCTCTCTCCTTGTCTTTCCCTTGCGCCGGCGCTGATTTCAGCTGCCGTGCGCCATGCACATAGCTTAGCGCCGCAGCGCTAGGGTGTGTGCATGAGTGTAGCGTAGGTTTTGTACAGGAAGGGTACCTTTCCTGTACAAAATACTATGCTAGGCAAGATGCAAAGCTTTTCCCACCTTGCATACATGCTGCACAGTGAAGCACGCATGGAAAGTGAGAAAAGCACATAGAAATGAATGCATTTCTCCTGTTTGCACCTCCTTTGAAGGGGCGTTAACTTTTGGCGCAAAACCATGTTTTCAAATCTTTGTGAATATGGTTTTGCATCAAAAAGCACGGGTTGCTGCATTGAAACACCCATGTACCACCCACGTAATGCCCCCTTGGTGCAAAGTTACCCAAAGCAGTGTTTTGCGCTCCTTACAGGGCACTTTCCGGCGCAAAAGCAGTTTTGCGCTGAAAAGAAAATCAGAAAAAATAAAATTTGCGCTAGATTGTGTCACTATTGTGGAGCTAAAGCAGCGCGAAACATATGGAAACCTCCCCCTTGGTGTGCTCTTATATTCATACTGCTGCCCTCTAGTAACGCTACACAGTAACTGCAGCATAATAGTGGGAATGGGAAGAAGGCTGTCCAATGCAAATATTGTTCTCCCAAGCTACCTTTCTTCTGAGATGGTCGGCGTCTTGTGCCTTGATGCCACCTCACGCATATGGTCTTCAGTCAAATTCAAAAGCAGCCTACCTACCTTAGGCTAAGGAGTTTTCCACTCGAAGGCCGCACATGGGGACGTCACCCTCATTTAGCAGGGTCCCAAATTGCCTGCAGTCATCCTCTTTACAGAAGCTGGGCGTTCGTGGGCGTTTGTGGGCGTCCTTCAAAGGAAGGAAGGGGGTTTTTAAAGGCCCAGCCCAGCCCAGCCCAGCCCAGCCCAGCCCAGCCCAGCCCAGCCCAGCCCAGCCCAGCCCAGCGCTGTGCTTTGCTGTGTCCTGATGCAGCAGGCATGATGCAGACCTGCTGAAGCAAAGGCCTGACTCTAACATTTTCTGTCTCATGAAGAAAACAACCTTTCTACCTTCTTATTGCAACTAATAAAGGGAGTTTCACTTGCATCAAACTAAACCCATCATTTCATTAGCCACAGCTCATTCCTGACCTTTATTCCTAGCCAACCTCATAGGCACCAAACCTCTGATTTGAGAGATTGGCTCACACCAAAATGAAAAATAACCCCCATCCAACCTATTTTCCTATCCGTGTAGCACCTTCCTCGCATTCTTCTAATCAGTTAAAGCCCCAGAGGCCACATTTGCGCTCCACATTATACCAAATTTAAAGAACAAATAATGAATGCATTGATAAAGGATGATAAGGTATTGCCCCTATTGCTCCTGCTTGAGATAAAGGGGGATTGGTGGAAAGTCATGAGGGAAAAGATTTGTAATTTTGAGGCGCACGTGCCAAAAAGAGTGGCCACTTTTCTCCTCTGTTTTTACAAGTGAAATTCAAATTAGGAAATGAAAATAAAAGAAGAATTTGAAATTTTGCCAACTTATGACACTTTGACAGCGTTTGCGGGACTCGAACCCTTGTCCTGTGAGATCCTTTATAACCACAGGCACAAGACTTACCATTGAGCTATAGCTCCTGGTGGTCTGAAGTGTTGCAGTAGTAACTATAAACAACATATAGGCCCTGGTGTCATTGCCTGTGGCTTGTATTGCACATCAAAAGGATGACCATGCTATAGGGACGATTTGATACGCTTCTGACATGGAAACCGGTGTGGTCCAGTGGGTAAGTTCCTGACTTCCAGCCAGAGAATCAGGGTTCAAATCCCGGGTTCGGCACCAGATGACTGATGGTGGTCCAGCACAGGTAAATTGGAGGTGGGCCAAACAGGCCAATTGGTAAGTAAAATGTGTGTGTCTGTGTGTCCTGTAAGAGTGGAGTCATGCCTGGCAAAGTGGGTGGATGGAGGATAGAGTGAATAGGAGGAGTCTAGGCAGAGTGGGTGGAGCCAGAGAAGTCCAGCAGAGGTAAGTTGGAGGTGGGCCTAACAGGCGAATTGGTAAGCAAAACGTGTGGGGTTGTGTGTGTGGGGTGTGTCTGTGTGTGTGGGGTGTGCCTGTGTAGAGGGGGTGTGCCTGTGTGTGGGTTGTGTGTGTGGGGTGTGTGGGGGTGTGGGGGTGTGTCTGTGTGTGGGGGGGGGGGGGTGTGCCTGTGTGTGTGGGGTGTGCCTGTGTGTGTGGGGTGTGCCTGTGTGTAGGGGGGGTGTTTGGGGTGTGTGGGGTCTGTGTGTGGTCTGTGTGTGGTCTGTGTGTGGGTTGTGTGTGTGTGGGGTGTGTGGGGGTGTGTGGGGTCTGTGTGTGGGGTCTGTGTGTGGGGTGTGTGGGGTCTGTGTGTGGGTTGTGTGTGTGTGGTCTGTGTGTGGGTTGTGTGGGTGTGTGTGTGTGGGTTGTGTGGGTGGGTGTGTGGGGGTGTGTCTGTGTGGTGGGGGTGTGTCTGTGGGGGGGGTGTGGGGGTGTGTCTGTGTGTGGGGGTGTGTGTGGGGTGTGCCTGGGTGTGTGGGGTGTGCCGGTGTGTGTAGGGGGTGTGTCTGTGTGTCCTGTAAGAGTGGAGTCATGCCTGGCAAAGTGGGAGGATAGAGTGAATATGAGGAGTCTAGGCAGAGTGGGTGGAGCCAGAGAGTCTGGAAAAGATGGATGTGGTCCCAGCGAGGAGGAAGGGGTCAAAGATGGAGGTGGGGGCCTGAACAGATTGGGGCCAAATGTGGGCACTCCTGTAGTGTTTCTCTAGCTGACAGATCAGGTGATTACATCCGATGGGACTTATGGTGAGGAAAACCAGCGTTTGATTTTTAATGCACCCTCTGTAACTTTTCCCTAGTATCTTTCTTTCCTTCCGGCAGATACCTGGAACAAGCGTCCCAAAGTTTTTCTTGGCTGCATACCCCCAGAGGTGTGCCTGACATTTATGGCCTAAGCACCCTCACAAAGAGTGCGCTACTGACATTCTGGGAAAACCTCACTAAAATGACATATTTATGCACCAAACGTGGTAATTCCTTATACCTGCAAAGCATCATATTGCACTTTTCAGCTTTGAGGAGGTGTGAGTGTTTTCATTTGAGGGAAATATTCATCTGTGCTTCCTCTCCCATCCGAGGACTATGGAGCTGCTGTTCCTCTCTCACATGTCCCTTCATAGAGACAGGTGTCACACACTCAACCACTCAGTAAACATGTATGCTTCGATACATTCACCTTGCTGTTTACCTTCCAAACATTCCCTCTTCACCACAAATACAGGGCAGCCATACCTCATTGCTCATTCACTCAGTCATCACAGTCCTACACTCTGTAGGTCCTGCAAGACCAACATGAACAAGAGGTATGTCAGCAAGCGGAAAAAAAGCCTTGGGGGAAGATTTTTTTAAATGTTACACAATGTAGCGCAGCACTCTGCGTGGCTGCGCTGCGTTACGTGACCGGGAATGAGCAGGAGAGCGCCATATTTTTAAAGATTTGGCTCTCTCTCCTTGTCTTTCCCTTGCGCCGGCGCTGATTTCAGCTGCCGTGCGCCATGCACATAGCTTAGCGCCGCAGCGCTAGGGTGTGTGCATGAGTGTAGCGTAGGTTTTGTACAGGAAGGGTACCTTTCCTGTACAAAATACTATGCTAGGCAAGATGCAAAGCTTTTCCCACCTTGCATACATGCTGCACAGTGAAGCACGCATGGAAAGTGAGAAAAGCACATAGAAATGAATGCATTTCTCCTGTTTGCACCTCCTTTGAAGGGGCGTTAACTTTTGGCGCAAAACCATGTTTTCAAATCTTTGTGAATATGGTTTTGCATCAAAAAGCACGGGTTGCTGCATTGAAACACCCATGTACCACCCACGTAATGCCCCCTTGGTGCAAAGTTACCCAAAGCAGTGTTTTGCGCTCCTTACAGGGCACTTTCCGGCGCAAAAGCAGTTTTGCGCTGAAAAGAAAATCAGAAAAAATAAAATTTGCGCTAGATTGTGTCACTATTGTGGAGCTAAAGCAGCGCGAAACATATGGAAACCTCCCCCTTGGTGTGCTCTTATATTCATACTGCTGCCCTCTAGTAACGCTACACAGTAACTGCAGCATAATAGTGGGAATGGGAAGAAGGCTGTCCAATGCAAATATTGTTCTCCCAAGCTACCTTTCTTCTGAGATGGTCGGCGTCTTGTGCCTTGATGCCACCTCACGCATATGGTCTTCAGTCAAATTCAAAAGCAGCCTACCTACCTTAGGCTAAGGAGTTTTCCACTCGAAGGCCGCACATGGGGACGTCACCCTCATTTAGCAGGGTCCCAAATTGCCTGCAGTCATCCTCTTTACAGAAGCTGGGCGTTCGTGGGCGTTTGTGGGCGTCCTTCAAAGGAAGGAAGGGGGTTTTTAAAGGCCCAGCCCAGCCCAGCCCAGCCCAGCCCAGCCCAGCCCAGCCCAGCGCTGTGCTTTGCTGTGTCCTGATGCAGCAGGCATGATGCAGACCTGCTGAAGCAAAGGCCTGACTCTAACATTTTCTGTCTCATGAAGAAAACAACCTTTCTACCTTCTTATTGCAACTAATAAAGGGAGTTTCACTTGCATCAAACTAAACCCATCATTTCATTAGCCACAGCTCATTCCTGACCTTTATTCCTAGCCAACCTCATAGGCACCAAACCTCTGATTTGAGAGATTGGCTCACACCAAAATGAAAAATAACCCCCATCCAACCTATTTTCCTATCCGTGTAGCACCTTCCTCGCATTCTTCTAATCAGTTAAAGCCCCAGAGGCCACATTTGCGCTCCACATTATACCAAATTTAAAGGACAAATAATGAATGCATTGATAAAGGATGATAAGGTATTGCCCCTATTGCTCCTGCTTGAGATAAAGGGGGATTGGTGGAAAGTCATGAGGGAAAAGATTTGTAATTTTGAGGCGCACGTGCCAAAAAGAGTGGCCACTTTTCTCCTCTGTTTTTACAAGTGAAATTCAAATTAGGAAATGAAAATAAAAGAAGAATTTGAAATTTTGCCAACTTATGACACTTTGACAGCGTTTGCGGGACTCGAACCCTTGTCCTGTGAGATCCTTTATAACCACAGGCACAAGACTTACCATTGAGCTATAGCTCCTGGTGGTCTGAAGTGTTGCAGTAGTAACTATAAACAACATATAGGCCCTGGTGTCATTGCCTGTGGCTTGTATTGCACATCAAAAGGATGACCATGCTATAGGGACGATTTGATACGCTTCTGACATGGAAACCGGTGTGGTCCAGTGGGTAAGTTCCTGACTTCCAGCCAGAGAATCAGGGTTCAAATCCCGGGTTCGGCACCAGATGACTGATGGTGGTCCAGCACAGGTAAATTGGAGGTGGGCCAAACAGGCCAATTGGTAAGTAAAATGTGTGTGTCTGTGTGTCCTGTAAGAGTGGAGTCATGCCTGGCAAAGTGGGTGGATGGAGGATAGAGTGAATAGGAGGAGTCTAGGCAGAGTGGGTGGAGCCAGAGAAGTCCAGCAGAGGTAAGTTGGAGGTGGGCCTAACAGGCGAATTGGTAAGCAAAACGTGTGGGGTTGTGTGTGTGGGGTGTGTCTGTGTGTGTGGGGTGTGCCTGTGTAGAGGGTGTGTGCCTGTGTGTGGGTTGTGTGTGTGGGGTGTGTGGGGGTGTGGGGGTGTGTCTGTGTGTGGGGGGGGGGGGGTGTGCCTGTGTGTGTGGGGTGTGCCTGTGTGTAGGGGGGGTGTTTGGGGTGTGTGGGGTCTGTGTGGGGTCTGTGTGTGTGTGGGTTGTGTGTGGGTGGGTTGTGTGGGTGGGTGTGTGGGGGTGTGTGGGGTGTGTGGGGTGTGTGGGGTGTGTGGGGTCTGTGTGGGGTCTGTGTGTGGGTTGTGTGTGTGTGGGTGTGTGTGTGTGTGTGGGGGTGTGTGGGGGTGTGTCTGTGTGGTGGGGGTGTGTCTGTGTGTGGGGGGGGTGTGTGTGGGGTGTGCCTGGGTGTGTGGGGTGTGCCTGTGTGTAGGGGGTGTGTCTGTGTGTCCTGTAAGAGTGGAGTCATGCCTGGCAAAGTGGGAGGATAGAGGGAATATGAGGAGTCTAGGCAGAGTGGGTGGAGCCAGAGAGTCTGGAAAAGATGGATGTGGTCCCAGCGAGGAGGAAGGGGTCAAAGATGGAGGTGGGGGCCTGAACAGATTGGGGCCAAATGTGGGCACTCCTGTAGTGTTTCTCTAGCTGACAGATCAGGTGATTACATCCGATGGGACTTATGGTGAGGAAAACCAGCGTTTGATTTTTAATGCACCCTCTGTAACTTTTCCCTAGTATCTTTCTTTCCTTCCGGCAGATACCTGGAACAAGCGTCCCAAAGTTTTTCTTGGCTGCATACCCCCAGAGGTGTGCCTGACATTTATGGCCTAAGCACCCTCACAAAGAGTGCGCTACTGACATTCTGGGAAAACCTCACTAAAATGACATATTTATGCACCAAACGTGGTAATTCCTTATACCTGCAAAGCATCATATTGCACTTTTCAGCTTTGAGGAGGTGTGAGTGTTTTCATTTGAGGGAAATATTCATCTGTGCTTCCTCTCCCATCCGAGGACTATGGAGCTGCTGTTCCTCTCTCACATGTCCCTTCATAGAGACAGGTGTCACACACTCAACCACTCAGTAAACATGTATGCTTCGATACATTCACCTTGCTGTTTACCTTCCAAACATTCCCTCTTCACCACAAATACAGGGCAGCCATACCTCATTGCTCATTCACTCAGTCATCACAGTCCTACACTCTGTAGGTCCTGCAAGACCAACATGAACAAGAGGTATGTCAGCAAGCGGAAAAAAAGCCTTGGGGGAAGATTTTTTTAAATGTTACACAATGTAGCGCAGCACTCTGCGTGGCTGCGCTGCGTTACGTGACCGGGAATGAGCAGGAGAGCGCCATATTTTTAAAGATTTGGCTCTCTCTCCTTGTCTTTCCCTTGCGCCGGCGCTGATTTCAGCTGCCGTGCGCCATGCACATAGCTTAGCGCCGCAGCGCTAGGGTGTGTGCATGAGTGTAGCGTAGGTTTTGTACAGGAAGGGTACCTTTCCTGTACAAAATACTATGCTAGGCAAGATGCAAAGCTTTTCCCACCTTGCATACATGCTGCACAGTGAAGCACGCATGGAAAGTGAGAAAAGCACATAGAAATGAATGCATTTCTCCTGTTTGCACCTCCTTTGAAGGGGCGTTAACTTTTGGCGCAAAACCATGTTTTCAAATCTTTGTGAATATGGTTTTGCATCAAAAAGCACGGGTTGCTGCATTGAAACACCCATGTACCACCCACGTAATGCCCCCTTGGTGCAAAGTTACCCAAAGCAGTGTTTTGCGCTCCTTACAGGGCACTTTCCGGCGCAAAAGCAGTTTTGCGCTGAAAAGAAAATCAGAAAAAATAAAATTTGCGCTAGATTGTGTCACTATTGTGGAGCTAAAGCAGCGCGAAACATATGGAAACCTCCCCCTTGGTGTGCTCTTATATTCATACTGCTGCCCTCTAGTAACGCTACACAGTAACTGCAGCATAATAGTGGGAATGGGAAGAAGGCTGTCCAATGCAAATATTGTTCTCCCAAGCTACCTTTCTTCTGAGATGGTCGGCGTCTTGTGCCTTGATGCCACCTCACGCATATGGTCTTCAGTCAAATTCAAAAGCAGCCTACCTACCTTAGGCTAAGGAGTTTTCCACTCGAAGGCCGCACATGGGGACGTCACCCTCATTTAGCAGGGTCCCAAATTGCCTGCAGTCATCCTCTTTACAGAAGCTGGGCGTTCGTGGGCGTTTGTGGGCGTCCTTCAAAGGAAGGAAGGGGGTTTTTAAAGGCCCAGCCCAGCCCAGCCCAGCCCAGCCCAGCCCAGCCCAGCCCAGCCCAGCCCAGCCCAGCCCAGCGCTGTGCTTTGCTGTGTCCTGATGCAGCAGGCATGATGCAGACCTGCTGAAGCAAAGGCCTGACTCTAACATTTTCTGTCTCATGAAGAAAACAACCTTTCTACCTTCTTATTGCAACTAATAAAGGGAGTTTCACTTGCATCAAACTAAACCCATCATTTCATTAGCCACAGCTCATTCCTGACCTTTATTCCTAGCCAACCTCATAGGCACCAAACCTCTGATTTGAGAGATTGGCTCACACCAAAATGAAAAATAACCCCCATCCAACCTATTTTCCTATCCGTGTAGCACCTTCCTCGCATTCTTCTAATCAGTTAAAGCCCCAGAGGCCACATTTGCGCTCCACATTATACCAAATTTAAAGAACAAATAATGAATGCATTGATAAAGGATGATAAGGTATTGCCCCTATTGCTCCTGCTTGAGATAAAGGGGGATTGGTGGAAAGTCATGAGGGAAAAGATTTGTAATTTTGAGGCGCACGTGCCAAAAAGAGTGGCCACTTTTCTCCTCTGTTTTTACAAGTGAAATTCAAATTAGGAAATGAAAATAAAAGAAGAATTTGAAATTTTGCCAACTTATGACACTTTGACAGCGTTTGCGGGACTCGAACCCTTGTCCTGTGAGATCCTTTATAACCACAGGCACAAGACTTACCATTGAGCTATAGCTCCTGGTGGTCTGAAGTGTTGCAGTAGTAACTATAAACAACATATAGGCCCTGGTGTCATTGCCTGTGGCTTGTATTGCACATCAAAAGGATGACCATGCTATAGGGACGATTTGATACGCTTCTGACATGGAAACCGGTGTGGTCCAGTGGGTAAGTTCCTGACTTCCAGCCAGAGAATCAGGGTTCAAATCCCGGGTTCGGCACCAGATGACTGATGGTGGTCCAGCACAGGTAAATTGGAGGTGGGCCAAACAGGCCAATTGGTAAGTAAAATGTGTGTGTCTGTGTGTCCTGTAAGAGTGGAGTCATGCCTGGCAAAGTGGGTGGATGGAGGATAGAGTGAATAGGAGGAGTCTAGGCAGAGTGGGTGGAGCCAGAGAAGTCCAGCAGAGGTAAGTTGGAGGTGGGCCTAACAGGCGAATTGGTAAGCAAAACGTGTGGGGTTGTGTGTGTGGGGTGTGTCTGTGTGTGTGGGGTGTGCCTGTGTAGAGGGGGTGTGCCTGTGTGTGGGTTGTGTGTGTGGGGTGTGTGGGGGTGTGGGGGTGTGTCTGTGTGTGGGGGGGGGGGGGTGTGCCTGTGTGTGTGGGGTGTGCCTGTGTGTGTGGGGTGTGCCTGTGTGTAGGGGGGGTGTTTGGGGTGTGTGGGGTCTGTGTGTGGTCTGTGTGTGGTCTGTGTGTGGGTTGTGTGTGTGTGGGGTGTGTGGGGGTGTGTGGGGTCTGTGTGTGGGGTCTGTGTGTGGGGTGTGTGGGGTCTGTGTGTGGGTTGTGTGTGTGTGGTCTGTGTGTGGGTTGTGTGGGTGTGTGTGTGTGGGTTGTGTGGGTGGGTGTGTGGGGGTGTGTCTGTGTGGTGGGGGTGTGTCTGTGGGGGGGGTGTGGGGGTGTGTCTGTGTGTGGGGGTGTGTGTGGGGTGTGCCTGGGTGTGTGGGGTGTGCCGGTGTGTGTAGGGGGTGTGTCTGTGTGTCCTGTAAGAGTGGAGTCATGCCTGGCAAAGTGGGAGGATAGAGTGAATATGAGGAGTCTAGGCAGAGTGGGTGGAGCCAGAGAGTCTGGAAAAGATGGATGTGGTCCCAGCGAGGAGGAAGGGGTCAAAGATGGAGGTGGGGGCCTGAACAGATTGGGGCCAAATGTGGGCACTCCTGTAGTGTTTCTCTAGCTGACAGATCAGGTGATTACATCCGATGGGACTTATGGTGAGGAAAACCAGCGTTTGATTTTTAATGCACCCTCTGTAACTTTTCCCTAGTATCTTTCTTTCCTTCCGGCAGATACCTGGAACAAGCGTCCCAAAGTTTTTCTTGGCTGCATACCCCCAGAGGTGTGCCTGACATTTATGGCCTAAGCACCCTCACAAAGAGTGCGCTACTGACATTCTGGGAAAACCTCACTAAAATGACATATTTATGCACCAAACGTGGTAATTCCTTATACCTGCAAAGCATCATATTGCACTTTTCAGCTTTGAGGAGGTGTGAGTGTTTTCATTTGAGGGAAATATTCATCTGTGCTTCCTCTCCCATCCGAGGACTATGGAGCTGCTGTTCCTCTCTCACATGTCCCTTCATAGAGACAGGTGTCACACACTCAACCACTCAGTAAACATGTATGCTTCGATACATTCACCTTGCTGTTTACCTTCCAAACATTCCCTCTTCACCACAAATACAGGGCAGCCATACCTCATTGCTCATTCACTCAGTCATCACAGTCCTACACTCTGTAGGTCCTGCAAGACCAACATGAACAAGAGGTATGTCAGCAAGCGGAAAAAAAGCCTTGGGGGAAGATTTTTTTAAATGTTACACAATGTAGCGCAGCACTCTGCGTGGCTGCGCTGCGTTACGTGACCGGGAATGAGCAGGAGAGCGCCATATTTTTAAAGATTTGGCTCTCTCTCCTTGTCTTTCCCTTGCGCCGGCGCTGATTTCAGCTGCCGTGCGCCATGCACATAGCTTAGCGCCGCAGCGCTAGGGTGTGTGCATGAGTGTAGCGTAGGTTTTGTACAGGAAGGGTACCTTTCCTGTACAAAATACTATGCTAGGCAAGATGCAAAGCTTTTCCCACCTTGCATACATGCTGCACAGTGAAGCACGCATGGAAAGTGAGAAAAGCACATAGAAATGAATGCATTTCTCCTGTTTGCACCTCCTTTGAAGGGGCGTTAACTTTTGGCGCAAAACCATGTTTTCAAATCTTTGTGAATATGGTTTTGCATCAAAAAGCACGGGTTGCTGCATTGAAACACCCATGTACCACCCACGTAATGCCCCCTTGGTGCAAAGTTACCCAAAGCAGTGTTTTGCGCTCCTTACAGGGCACTTTCCGGCGCAAAAGCAGTTTTGCGCTGAAAAGAAAATCAGAAAAAATAAAATTTGCGCTAGATTGTGTCACTATTGTGGAGCTAAAGCAGCGCGAAACATATGGAAACCTCCCCCTTGGTGTGCTCTTATATTCATACTGCTGCCCTCTAGTAACGCTACACAGTAACTGCAGCATAATAGTGGGAATGGGAAGAAGGCTGTCCAATGCAAATATTGTTCTCCCAAGCTACCTTTCTTCTGAGATGGTCGGCGTCTTGTGCCTTGATGCCACCTCACGCATATGGTCTTCAGTCAAATTCAAAAGCAGCCTACCTACCTTAGGCTAAGGAGTTTTCCACTCGAAGGCCGCACATGGGGACGTCACCCTCATTTAGCAGGGTCCCAAATTGCCTGCAGTCATCCTCTTTACAGAAGCTGGGCGTTCGTGGGCGTTTGTGGGCGTCCTTCAAAGGAAGGAAGGGGGTTTTTAAAGGCCCAGCCCAGCCCAGCCCAGCCCAGCCCAGCCCAGCCCAGCCCAGCCCAGCGCTGTGCTTTGCTGTGTCCTGATGCAGCAGGCATGATGCAGACCTGCTGAAGCAAAGGCCTGACTCTAACATTTTCTGTCTCATGAAGAAAACAACCTTTCTACCTTCTTATTGCAACTAATAAAGGGAGTTTCACTTGCATCAAACTAAACCCATCATTTCATTAGCCACAGCTCATTCCTGACCTTTATTCCTAGCCAACCTCATAGGCACCAAACCTCTGATTTGAGAGATTGGCTCACACCAAAATGAAAAATAACCCCCATCCAACCTATTTTCCTATCCGTGTAGCACCTTCCTCGCATTCTTCTAATCAGTTAAAGCCCCAGAGGCCACATTTGCGCTCCACATTATACCAAATTTAAAGAACAAATAATGAATGCATTGATAAAGGATGATAAGGTATTGCCCCTATTGCTCCTGCTTGAGATAAAGGGGGATTGGTGGAAAGTCATGAGGGAAAAGATTTGTAATTTTGAGGCGCACGTGCCAAAAAGAGTGGCCACTTTTCTCCTCTGTTTTTACAAGTGAAATTCAAATTAGGAAATGAAAATAAAAGAAGAATTTGAAATTTTGCCAACTTATGACACTTTGACAGCGTTTGCGGGACTCGAACCCTTGTCCTGTGAGATCCTTTATAACCACAGGCACAAGACTTACCATTGAGCTATAGCTCCTGGTGGTCTGAAGTGTTGCAGTAGTAACTATAAACAACATATAGGCCCTGGTGTCATTGCCTGTGGCTTGTATTGCACATCAAAAGGATGACCATGCTATAGGGACGATTTGATACGCTTCTGACATGGAAACCGGTGTGGTCCAGTGGGTAAGTTCCTGACTTCCAGCCAGAGAATCAGGGTTCAAATCCCGGGTTCGGCACCAGATGACTGATGGTGGTCCAGCACAGGTAAATTGGAGGTGGGCCAAACAGGCCAATTGGTAAGTAAAATGTGTGTGTCTGTGTGTCCTGTAAGAGTGGAGTCATGCCTGGCAAAGTGGGTGGATGGAGGATAGAGTGAATAGGAGGAGTCTAGGCAGAGTGGGTGGAGCCAGAGAAGTCCAGCAGAGGTAAGTTGGAGGTGGGCCTAACAGGCGAATTGGTAAGCAAAACGTGTGGGGTTGTGTGTGTGGGGTGTGTCTGTGTGTGTGGGGTGTGCCTGTGTAGAGGGGGTGTGCCTGTGTGTGGGTTGTGTGTGTGGGGTGTGTGGGGGTGTGGGGGTGTGTCTGTGTGTGGGGGGGGGGGGGGTGTGCCTGTGTGTGTGGGGTGTGCCTGTGTGTGTGGGGTGTGCCTGTGTGTAGGGGGGGTGTTTGGGGTGTGTGGGGTCTGTGTGTGGTCTGTGTGTGGTCTGTGTGTGGGTTGTGTGTGTGTGGGGTGTGTGGGGGTGTGTGGGGTCTGTGTGTGGGGTCTGTGTGTGGGGTGTGTGGGGTCTGTGTGTGGGGTGTGTGGGGTCTGTGTGTGGGTTGTGTGTGTGTGGTCTGTGTGTGGGTTGTGTGTGTGTGGGTTGTGTGGGTGTGTGTGTGTGGGTTGTGTGGGTGTGTCTGTGTGGTGGGGGTGTGTCTGTGTGGTGGGGGTGTGTCTGTGGGGGGGGTGTGGGGGTGTGTCTGTGTGTGGGGGTGTGTGTGGGGTGTGCCTGGGTGTGTGGGGTGTGCCGGTGTGTGTAGGGGGTGTGTCTGTGTGTCCTGTAAGAGTGGAGTCATGCCTGGCAAAGTGGGAGGATAGAGTGAATATGAGGAGTCTAGGCAGAGTGGGTGGAGCCAGAGAGTCTGGAAAAGATGGATGTGGTCCCAGCGAGGAGGAAGGGGTCAAAGATGGAGGTGGGGGCCTGAACAGATTGGGGCCAAATGTGGGCACTCCTGTAGTGTTTCTCTAGCTGACAGATCAGGTGATTACATCCGATGGGACTTATGGTGAGGAAAACCAGCGTTTGATTTTTAATGCACCCTCTGTAACTTTTCCCTAGTATCTTTCTTTCCTTCCGGCAGATACCTGGAACAAGCGTCCCAAAGTTTTTCTTGGCTGCATACCCCCAGAGGTGTGCCTGACATTTATGGCCTAAGCACCCTCACAAAGAGTGCGCTACTGACATTCTGGGAAAACCTCACTAAAATGACATATTTATGCACCAAACGTGGTAATTCCTTATACCTGCAAAGCATCATATTGCACTTTTCAGCTTTGAGGAGGTGTGAGTGTTTTCATTTGAGGGAAATATTCATCTGTGCTTCCTCTCCCATCCGAGGACTATGGAGCTGCTGTTCCTCTCTCACATGTCCCTTCATAGAGACAGGTGTCACACACTCAACCACTCAGTAAACATGTATGCTTCGATACATTCACCTTGCTGTTTACCTTCCAAACATTCCCTCTTCACCACAAATACAGGGCAGCCATACCTCATTGCTCATTCACTCAGTCATCACAGTCCTACACTCTGTAGGTCCTGCAAGACCAACATGAACAAGAGGTATGTCAGCAAGCGGAAAAAAAGCCTTGGGGGAAGATTTTTTTAAATGTTACACAATGTAGCGCAGCACTCTGCGTGGCTGCGCTGCGTTACGTGACCGGGAATGAGCAGGAGAGCGCCATATTTTTAAAGATTTGGCTCTCTCTCCTTGTCTTTCCCTTGCGCCGGCGCTGATTTCAGCTGCCGTGCGCCATGCACATAGCTTAGCGCCGCAGCGCTAGGGTGTGTGCATGAGTGTAGCGTAGGTTTTGTACAGGAAGGGTACCTTTCCTGTACAAAATACTATGCTAGGCAAGATGCAAAGCTTTTCCCACCTTGCATACATGCTGCACAGTGAAGCACGCATGGAAAGTGAGAAAAGCACATAGAAATGAATGCATTTCTCCTGTTTGCACCTCCTTTGAAGGGGCGTTAACTTTTGGCGCAAAACCATGTTTTCAAATCTTTGTGAATATGGTTTTGCATCAAAAAGCACGGGTTGCTGCATTGAAACACCCATGTACCACCCACGTAATGCCCCCTTGGTGCAAAGTTACCCAAAGCAGTGTTTTGCGCTCCTTACAGGGCACTTTCCGGCGCAAAAGCAGTTTTGCGCTGAAAAGAAAATCAGAAAAAATAAAATTTGCGCTAGATTGTGTCACTATTGTGGAGCTAAAGCAGCGCGAAACATATGGAAACCTCCCCCTTGGTGTGCTCTTATATTCATACTGCTGCCCTCTAGTAACGCTACACAGTAACTGCAGCATAATAGTGGGAATGGGAAGAAGGCTGTCCAATGCAAATATTGTTCTCCCAAGCTACCTTTCTTCTGAGATGGTCGGCGTCTTGTGCCTTGATGCCACCTCACGCATATGGTCTTCAGTCAAATTCAAAAGCAGCCTACCTACCTTAGGCTAAGGAGTTTTCCACTCGAAGGCCGCACATGGGGACGTCACCCTCATTTAGCAGGGTCCCAAATTGCCTGCAGTCATCCTCTTTACAGAAGCTGGGCGTTCGTGGGCGTTTGTGGGCGTCCTTCAAAGGAAGGAAGGGGGTGTTTAAAGGCCCAGCCCAGCCCAGCCCAGCGCTGTGCTTTGCTGTGTCCTGATGCAGCAGGCATGATGCAGACCTGCTGAAGCAAAGGCCTGACTCTAACATTTTCTGTCTCTTGAAGAAAACAACCTTTCTACCTTCTTATTGCAACTAATAAAGGGAGTTTCACTTGCATCAAACTAAACCCATCATTTCATTAGCCACAGCTCATTCCTGACCTTTATTCCTAGCCAACCTCATAGGCACCAAACCTCTGATTTGAGAGATTGGCTCACACCAAAATGAAAAATAACCCCCATCCAACCTATTTTCCTATCCGTGTAGCACCTTCCTCGCATTCTTCTAATCAGTTAAAGCCCCAGAGGCCACATTTGCGCTCCACATTATACCAAATTTAAAGGACAAATAATGAATGCATTGATAAAGGATGATAAGGTATTGCCCCTATTGCTCCTGCTTGAGATAAAGGGGGATTGGTGGAAAGTCATGAGGGAAAAGATTTGTAATTTTGAGGCGCACGTGCCAAAAAGAGTGGCCACTTTTCTCCTCTGTTTTTACAAGTGAAATTCAAATTAGGAAATGAAAATAAAAGAAGAATTTGAAATTTTGCCAACTTATGACACTTTGACAGCGTTTGCGGGACTCGAACCCTTGTCCTGTGAGATCCTTTATAACCACAGGCACAAGACTTACCATTGAGCTATAGCTCCTGGTGGTCTGAAGTGTTGCAGTAGTAACTATAAACAACATATAGGCCCTGGTGTCATTGCCTGTGGCTTGTATTGCACATCAAAAGGATGACCATGCTATAGGGACGATTTGATACGCTTCTGACATGGAAACCGGTGTGGTCCAGTGGGTAAGTTCCTGACTTCCAGCCAGAGAATCAGGGTTCAAATCCCGGGTTCGGCACCAGATGACTGATGGTGGTCCAGCACAGGTAAATTGGAGGTGGGCCAAACAGGCCAATTGGTAAGTAAAATGTGTGTGTCTGTGTGTCCTGTAAGAGTGGAGTCATGCCTGGCAAAGTGGGTGGATGGAGGATAGAGTGAATAGGAGGAGTCTAGGCAGAGTGGGTGGAGCCAGAGAAGTCCAGCAGAGGTAAGTTGGAGGTGGGCCTAACAGGCGAATTGGTAAGCAAAACGTGTGGGGTTGTGTGTGTGGGGTGTGTCTGTGTGTGTGGGGTGTGCCTGTGTAGAGGGGGTGTGCCTGTGTGTGGGTTGTGTGTGTGGGGTGTGTGGGGGTGTGTCTGTGTGTGTGGGGGGGGGGGTGTGCCTGTGTGTGTGGGGTGTGCCTGTGTGTGTGGGGTGTGCCTGTGTGTAGGGGGGGTGTTTGGGGTGTGTGGGGTCTGTGTGTGGTCTGTGTGTGGTCTGTGTGTGGTCTGTGTGTGGGGTGTGGGTTGTGTGTGGGTGGGTGTGTGGGGGTGTGTGGGGTCTGTGTGTGGGGTGTGTGGGGTCTGTGTGTGGGGTGTGTGGGGTCTGTGTGTGGGTTGTGTGTGTGTGGGTTGTGTGGGTGTGTGTGTGTGGGTTGTGTGGGTGGGTGTGTGGGGGTGTGTCTGTGTGGTGGGGGTGTGTCTGTGGGGGGGGTGTGGGGGTGTGTCTGTGTGTGGGGGTGTGTGTGGGGTGTGCCTGGGTGTGTGGGGTGTGCCGGTGTGTGTAGGGGGTGTGTCTGTGTGTCCTGTAAGAGTGGAGTCATGCCTGGCAAAGTGGGAGGATAGAGTGAATATGAGGAGTCTAGGCAGAGTGGGTGGAGCCAGAGAGTCTGGAAAAGATGGATGTGGTCCCAGCGAGGAGGAAGGGGTCAAAGATGGAGGTGGGGGCCTGAACAGATTGGGGCCAAATGTGGGCACTCCTGTAGTGTTTCTCTAGCTGACAGATCAGGTGATTACATCCGATGGGACTTATGGTGAGGAAAACCAGCGTTTGATTTTTAATGCACCCTCTCTAACTTTTCCCTAGTATCTTTCTTTCCTTCCGGCAGATACCTGGAACAAGCGTCCCAAAGTTTTTCTTGGCTGCATACCCCCAGAGGTGTGCCTGACATTTATGGCCTAAGCACCCTCACAAAGAGTGCGCTACTGACATTCTGGGAAAACCTCACTAAAATGACATATTTATGCACCAAACGTGGTAATTCCTTATACCTGCAAAGCATCATATTGCACTTTTCAGCTTTGAGGAGGTGTGAGTGTTTTCATTTGAGGGAAATATTCATCTGTGCTTCCTCTCCCATCCGAGGACTATGGAGCTGCTGTTCCTCTCTCACATGTCCCTTCATAGAGACAGGTGTCACACACTCAACCACTCAGTAAACATGTATGCTTCGATACATTCACCTTGCTGTTTACCTTCCAAACATTCCCTCTTCACCACAAATACAGGGCAGCCATACCTCATTGCTCATTCACTCAGTCATCACAGTCCTACACTCTGTAGGTCCTGCAAGACCAACATGAACAAGAGGTATGTCAGCAAGCGGAAAAAAAGCCTTGGGGGAAGATTTTTTTAAATGTTACACAATGTAGCGCAGCACTCTGCGTGGCTGCGCTGCGTTACGTGACCGGGAATGAGCAGGAGAGCGCCATATTTTTAAAGATTTGGCTCTCTCTCCTTGTCTTTCCCTTGCGCCGGCGCTGATTTCAGCTGCCGTGCGCCATGCACATAGCTTAGCGCCGCAGCGCTAGGGTGTGTGCATGAGTGTAGCGTAGGTTTTGTACAGGAAGGGTACCTTTCCTGTACAAAATACTATGCTAGGCAAGATGCAAAGCTTTTCCCACCTTGCATACATGCTGCACAGTGAAGCACGCATGGAAAGTGAGAAAAGCACATAGAAATGAATGCATTTCTCCTGTTTGCACCTCCTTTGAAGGGGCGTTAACTTTTGGCGCAAAACCATGTTTTCAAATCTTTGTGAATATGGTTTTGCATCAAAAAGCACGGGTTGCTGCATTGAAACACCCATGTACCACCCACGTAATGCCCCCTTGGTGCAAAGTTACCCAAAGCAGTGTTTTGCGCTCCTTACAGGGCACTTTCCGGCGCAAAAGCAGTTTTGCGCTGAAAAGAAAATCAGAAAAAATAAAATTTGCGCTAGATTGTGTCACTATTGTGGAGCTAAAGCAGCGCGAAACATATGGAAACCTCCCCCTTGGTGTGCTCTTATATTCATACTGCTGCCCTCTAGTAACGCTACACAGTAACTGCAGCATAATAGTGGGAATGGGAAGAAGGCTGTCCAATGCAAATATTGTTCTCCCAAGCTACCTTTCTTCTGAGATGGTCGGCGTCTTGTGCCTTGATGCCACCTCACGCATATGGTCTTCAGTCAAATTCAAAAGCAGCCTACCTACCTTAGGCTAAGGAGTTTTCCACTCGAAGGCCGCACATGGGGACGTCACCCTCATTTAGCAGGGTCCCAAATTGCCTGCAGTCATCCTCTTTACAGAAGCTGGGCGTTCGTGGGCGTTTGTGGGCGTCCTTCAAAGGAAGGAAGGGGGTGTTTAAAGGCCCAGCCCAGCCCAGCCCAGCGCTGTGCTTTGCTGTGTCCTGATGCAGCAGGCATGATGCAGACCTGCTGAAGCAAAGGCCTGACTCTAACATTTTCTGTCTCTTGAAGAAAACAACCTTTCTACCTTCTTATTGCAACTAATAAAGGGAGTTTCACTTGCATCAAACTAAACCCATCATTTCATTAGCCACAGCTCATTCCTGACCTTTATTCCTAGCCAACCTCATAGGCACCAAACCTCTGATTTGAGAGATTGGCTCACACCAAAATGAAAAATAACCCCCATCCAACCTATTTTCCTATCCGTGTAGCACCTTCCTCGCATTCTTCTAATCAGTTAAAGCCCCAGAGGCCACATTTGCGCTCCACATTATACCAAATTTAAAGGACAAATAATGAATGCATTGATAAAGGATGATAAGGTATTGCCCCTATTGCTCCTGCTTGAGATAAAGGGGGATTGGTGGAAAGTCATGAGGGAAAAGATTTGTAATTTTGAGGCGCACGTGCCAAAAAGAGTGGCCACTTTTCTCCTCTGTTTTTACAAGTGAAATTCAAATTAGGAAATGAAAATAAAAGAAGAATTTGAAATTTTGCCAACTTATGACACTTTGACAGCGTTTGCGGGACTCGAACCCTTGTCCTGTGAGATCCTTTATAACCACAGGCACAAGACTTACCATTGAGCTATAGCTCCTGGTGGTCTGAAGTGTTGCAGTAGTAACTATAAACAACATATAGGCCCTGGTGTCATTGCCTGTGGCTTGTATTGCACATCAAAAGGATGACCATGCTATAGGGACGATTTGATACGCTTCTGACATGGAAACCGGTGTGGTCCAGTGGGTAAGTTCCTGACTTCCAGCCAGAGAATCAGGGTTCAAATCCCGGGTTCGGCACCAGATGACTGATGGTGGTCCAGCACAGGTAAATTGGAGGTGGGCCAAACAGGCCAATTGGTAAGTAAAATGTGTGTGTCTGTGTGTCCTGTAAGAGTGGAGTCATGCCTGGCAAAGTGGGTGGATGGAGGATAGAGTGAATAGGAGGAGTCTAGGCAGAGTGGGTGGAGCCAGAGAAGTCCAGCAGAGGTAAGTTGGAGGTGGGCCTAACAGGCGAATTGGTAAGCAAAACGTGTGGGGTTGTGTGTGTGGGGTGTGTCTGTGTGTGTGGGGTGTGCCTGTGTAGAGGGGGTGTGCCTGTGTGTGGGTTGTGTGTGTGGGGTGTGTGGGGGTGTGTCTGTGTGTGTGGGGGGGGGGGTGTGCCTGTGTGTGTGGGGTGTGCCTGTGTGTGTGGGGTGTGCCTGTGTGTAGGGGGGGTGTTTGGGGTGTGTGGGGTCTGTGTGTGGTCTGTGTGTGGTCTGTGTGTGGTCTGTGTGTGGGGTGTGGGTTGTGTGTGGGTGGGTGTGTGGGGGTGTGTGGGGTCTGTGTGTGGGGTGTGTGGGGTCTGTGTGTGGGGTGTGTGGGGTCTGTGTGTGGTCTGTGTGTGGGTTGTGTGTGTGTGGGTTGTGTGGGTGTGTGTGTGTGGGTTGTGTGGGTGGGTGTGTGGGGGTGTGTCTGTGTGGTGGGGGTGTGTCTGTGGGGGGGGTGTGGGGGTGTGTCTGTGTGTGGGGGTGTGTGTGGGGTGTGCCTGGGTGTGTGGGGTGTGCCGGTGTGTGTAGGGGGTGTGTCTGTGTGTCCTGTAAGAGTGGAGTCATGCCTGGCAAAGTGGGAGGATAGAGTGAATATGAGGAGTCTAGGCAGAGTGGGTGGAGCCAGAGAGTCTGGAAAAGATGGATGTGGTCCCAGCGAGGAGGAAGGGGTCAAAGATGGAGGTGGGGGCCTGAACAGATTGGGGCCAAATGTGGGCACTCCTGTAGTGTTTCTCTAGCTGACAGATCAGGTGATTACATCCGATGGGACTTATGGTGAGGAAAACCAGCGTTTGATTTTTAATGCACCCTCTCTAACTTTTCCCTAGTATCTTTCTTTCCTTCCGGCAGATACCTGGAACAAGCGTCCCAAAGTTTTTCTTGGCTGCATACCCCCAGAGGTGTGCCTGACATTTATGGCCTAAGCACCCTCACAAAGAGTGCGCTACTGACATTCTGGGAAAACCTCACTAAAATGACATATTTATGCACCAAACGTGGTAATTCCTTATACCTGCAAAGCATCATATTGCACTTTTCAGCTTTGAGGAGGTGTGAGTGTTTTCATTTGAGGGAAATATTCATCTGTGCTTCCTCTCCCATCCGAGGACTATGGAGCTGCTGTTCCTCTCTCACATGTCCCTTCATAGAGACAGGTGTCACACACTCAACCACTCAGTAAACATGTATGCTTCGATACATTCACCTTGCTGTTTACCTTCCAAACATTCCCTCTTCACCACAAATACAGGGCAGCCATACCTCATTGCTCATTCACTCAGTCATCACAGTCCTACACTCTGTAGGTCCTGCAAGACCAACATGAACAAGAGGTATGTCAGCAAGCGGAAAAAAAGCCTTGGGGGAAGATTTTTTTAAATGTTACACAATGTAGCGCAGCACTCTGCGTGGCTGCGCTGCGTTACGTGACCGGGAATGAGCAGGAGAGCGCCATATTTTTAAAGATTTGGCTCTCTCTCCTTGTCTTTCCCTTGCGCCGGCGCTGATTTCAGCTGCCGTGCGCCATGCACATAGCTTAGCGCCGCAGCGCTAGGGTGTGTGCATGAGTGTAGCGTAGGTTTTGTACAGGAAGGGTACCTTTCCTGTACAAAATACTATGCTAGGCAAGATGCAAAGCTTTTCCCACCTTGCATACATGCTGCACAGTGAAGCACGCATGGAAAGTGAGAAAAGCACATAGAAATGAATGCATTTCTCCTGTTTGCACCTCCTTTGAAGGGGCGTTAACTTTTGGCGCAAAACCATGTTTTCAAATCTTTGTGAATATGGTTTTGCATCAAAAAGCACGGGTTGCTGCATTGAAACACCCATGTACCACCCACGTAATGCCCCCTTGGTGCAAAGTTACCCAAAGCAGTGTTTTGCGCTCCTTACAGGGCACTTTCCGGCGCAAAAGCAGTTTTGCGCTGAAAAGAAAATCAGAAAAAATAAAATTTGCGCTAGATTGTGTCACTATTGTGGAGCTAAAGCAGCGCGAAACATATGGAAACCTCCCCCTTGGTGTGCTCTTATATTCATACTGCTGCCCTCTAGTAACGCTACACAGTAACTGCAGCATAATAGTGGGAATGGGAAGAAGGCTGTCCAATGCAAATATTGTTCTCCCAAGCTACCTTTCTTCTGAGATGGTCGGCGTCTTGTGCCTTGATGCCACCTCACGCATATGGTCTTCAGTCAAATTCAAAAGCAGCCTACCTACCTTAGGCTAAGGAGTTTTCCACTCGAAGGCCGCACATGGGGACGTCACCCTCATTTAGCAGGGTCCCAAATTGCCTGCAGTCATCCTCTTTACAGAAGCTGGGCGTTCGTGGGCGTTTGTGGGCGTCCTTCAAAGGAAGGAAGGGGGTGTTTAAAGGCCCAGCCCAGCCCAGCCCAGCGCTGTGCTTTGCTGTGTCCTGATGCAGCAGGCATGATGCAGACCTGCTGAAGCAAAGGCCTGACTCTAACATTTTCTGTCTCTTGAAGAAAACAACCTTTCTACCTTCTTATTGCAACTAATAAAGGGAGTTTCACTTGCATCAAACTAAACCCATCATTTCATTAGCCACAGCTCATTCCTGACCTTTATTCCTAGCCAACCTCATAGGCACCAAACCTCTGATTTGAGAGATTGGCTCACACCAAAATGAAAAATAACCCCCATCCAACCTATTTTCCTATCCGTGTAGCACCTTCCTCGCATTCTTCTAATCAGTTAAAGCCCCAGAGGCCACATTTGCGCTCCACATTATACCAAATTTAAAGGACAAATAATGAATGCATTGATAAAGGATGATAAGGTATTGCCCCTATTGCTCCTGCTTGAGATAAAGGGGGATTGGTGGAAAGTCATGAGGGAAAAGATTTGTAATTTTGAGGCGCACGTGCCAAAAAGAGTGGCCACTTTTCTCCTCTGTTTTTACAAGTGAAATTCAAATTAGGAAATGAAAATAAAAGAAGAATTTGAAATTTTGCCAACTTATGACACTTTGACAGCGTTTGCGGGACTCGAACCCTTGTCCTGTGAGATCCTTTATAACCACAGGCACAAGACTTACCATTGAGCTATAGCTCCTGGTGGTCTGAAGTGTTGCAGTAGTAACTATAAACAACATATAGGCCCTGGTGTCATTGCCTGTGGCTTGTATTGCACATCAAAAGGATGACCATGCTATAGGGACGATTTGATACGCTTCTGACATGGAAACCGGTGTGGTCCAGTGGGTAAGTTCCTGACTTCCAGCCAGAGAATCAGGGTTCAAATCCCGGGTTCGGCACCAGATGACTGATGGTGGTCCAGCACAGGTAAATTGGAGGTGGGCCAAACAGGCCAATTGGTAAGTAAAATGTGTGTGTCTGTGTGTCCTGTAAGAGTGGAGTCATGCCTGGCAAAGTGGGTGGATGGAGGATAGAGTGAATAGGAGGAGTCTAGGCAGAGTGGGTGGAGCCAGAGAAGTCCAGCAGAGGTAAGTTGGAGGTGGGCCTAACAGGCGAATTGGTAAGCAAAACGTGTGGGGTTGTGTGTGTGGGGTGTGTCTGTGTGTGTGGGGTGTGCCTGTGTAGAGGGGGTGTGCCTGTGTGTGGGTTGTGTGTGTGGGGTGTGTGGGGGTGTGGGGGTGTGTCTGTGTGTGGGGGGGGGGGGGGTGTGCCTGTGTGTGTGGGGTGTGCCTGTGTGTGTGGGGTGTGCCTGTGTGTAGGGGGGGTGTTTGGGGTGTGTGGGGTCTGTGTGTGGTCTGTGTGTGGTCTGTGTGTGGGGTGTGGGTTGTGTGTGGGTGGGTGTGTGGGGTCTGTGTGTGGGGTGTGTGGGGTCTGTGTGTGGGGTGTGTGGGGTCTGTGTGTGGGGTGTGTGGGGTCTGTGTGTGGGTTGTGTGTGTGTGGGTTGTGTGGGTGTGTGTGTGTGGGTGTGTGTGTGTGGGTTGTGTGGGTGGGTGTGTGGGGGTGTGTCTGTGTGGTGGGGGTGTGTCTGTGGGGGGGGTGTGGGGGTGTGTCTGTGTGTGGGGGTGTGTGTGGGGTGTGCCTGGGTGTGTGGGGTGTGCCGGTGTGTGTAGGGGGTGTGTCTGTGTGTCCTGTAAGAGTGGAGTCATGCCTGGCAAAGTGGGAGGATAGAGTGAATATGAGGAGTCTAGGCAGAGTGGGTGGAGCCAGAGAGTCTGGAAAAGATGGATGTGGTCCCAGCGAGGAGGAAGGGGTCAAAGATGGAGGTGGGGGCCTGAACAGATTGGGGCCAAATGTGGGCACTCCTGTAGTGTTTCTCTAGCTGACAGATCAGGTGATTACATCCGATGGGACTTATGGTGAGGAAAACCAGCGTTTGATTTTTAATGCACCCTCTGTAACTTTTCCCTAGTATCTTTCTTTCCTTCCGGCAGATACCTGGAACAAGCGTCCCAAAGTTTTTCTTGGCTGCATACCCCCAGAGGTGTGCCTGACATTTATGGCCTAAGCACCCTCACAAAGAGTGCGCTACTGACATTCTGGGAAAACCTCACTAAAATGACATATTTATGCACCAAACGTGGTAATTCCTTATACCTGCAAAGCATCATATTGCACTTTTCAGCTTTGAGGAGGTGTGAGTGTTTTCATTTGAGGGAAATATTCATCTGTGCTTCCTCTCCCATCCGAGGACTATGGAGCTGCTGTTCCTCTCTCACATGTCCCTTCATAGAGACAGGTGTCACACACTCAACCACTCAGTAAACATGTATGCTTCGATACATTCACCTTGCTGTTTACCTTCCAAACATTCCCTCTTCACCACAAATACAGGGCAGCCATACCTCATTGCTCATTCACTCAGTCATCACAGTCCTACACTCTGTAGGTCCTGCAAGACCAACATGAACAAGAGGTATGTCAGCAAGCGGAAAAAAAGCCTTGGGGGAAGATTTTTTTAAATGTTACACAATGTAGCGCAGCACTCTGCGTGGCTGCGCTGCGTTACGTGACCGGGAATGAGCAGGAGAGCGCCATATTTTTAAAGATTTGGCTCTCTCTCCTTGTCTTTCCCTTGCGCCGGCGCTGATTTCAGCTGCCGTGCGCCATGCACATAGCTTAGCGCCGCAGCGCTAGGGTGTGTGCATGAGTGTAGCGTAGGTTTTGTACAGGAAGGGTACCTTTCCTGTACAAAATACTATGCTAGGTACGATGCAAAGCTTTTCCCACCTTGCATACATGCTGCACAGTGAAGCACGCATGGAAAGTGAGAAAAGCACATAGAAATGAATGCATTTCTCCTGTTTGCACCTCCTTTGAAGGGGCGTTAACTTTTGGCGCAAAACCATGTTTTCAAATCTTTGTGAATATGGTTTTGCATCAAAAAGCACGGGTTGCTGCATTGAAACACCCATGTACCACCCACGTAATGCCCCCTTGGTGCAAAGTTACCCAAAGCAGTGTTTTGCGCTCCTTACAGGGCACTTTCCGGCGCAAAAGCAGTTTTGCGCTGAAAAGAAAATCAGAAAAAATAAAATTTGCGCTAGATTGTGTCACTATTGTGGAGCTAAAGCAGCGCGAAACATATGGAAACCTCCCCCTTGGTGTGCTCTTATATTCATACTGCTGCCCTCTAGTAACGCTACACAGTAACTGCAGCATAATAGTGGGAATGGGAAGAAGGCTGTCCAATGCAAATATTGTTCTCCCAAGCTACCTTTCTTCTGAGATGGTCGGCGTCTTGTGCCTTGATGCCACCTCACGCATATGGTCTTCAGTCAAATTCAAAAGCAGCCTACCTACCTTAGGCTAAGGAGTTTTCCACTCGAAGGCCGCACATGGGGACGTCACCCTCATTTAGCAGGGTCCCAAATTGCCTGCAGTCATCCTCTTTACAGAAGCTGGGCGTTCGTGGGCGTTTGTGGGCGTCCTTCAAAGGAAGGAAGGGGGTTTTTAAAGGCCCAGCCCAGCCCAGCCCAGCCCAGCCCAGCCCAGCCCAGCCCAGCCCAGCCCAGCGCTGTGCTGTGCTTTGCTGTGTCCTGATGCAGCAGGCATGATGCAGACCTGCTGAAGCAAAGGCCTGACTCTAACATTTTCTGTCTCATGAAGAAAACAACCTTTCTACCTTCTTATTGCAACTAATAAAGGGAGTTTCACTTGCATCAAACTAAACCCATCATTTCATTAGCCACAGCTCATTCCTGACCTTTATTCCTAGCCAACCTCATAGGCACCAAACCTCTGATTTGAGAGATTGGCTCACACCAAAATGAAAAATAACCCCCATCCAACCTATTTTCCTATCCGTGTAGCACCTTCCTCGCATTCTTCTAATCAGTTAAAGCCCCAGAGGCCACATTTGCGCTCCACATTATACCAAATTTAAAGGACAAATAATGAATGCATTGATAAAGGATGATAAGGTATTGCCCCTATTGCTCCTGCTTGAGATAAAGGGGGATTGGTGGAAAGTCATGAGGGAAAAGATTTGTAATTTTGAGGCGCACGTGCCAAAAAGAGTGGCCACTTTTCTCCTCTGTTTTTACAAGTGAAATTCAAATTAGGAAATGAAAATAAAAGAAGAATTTGAAATTTTGCCAACTTATGACACTTTGACAGCGTTTGCGGGACTCGAACCCTTGTCCTGTGAGATCCTTTATAACCACAGGCACAAGACTTACCATTGAGCTATAGCTCCTGGTGGTCTGAAGTGTTGCAGTAGTAACTATAAACAACATATAGGCCCTGGTGTCATTGCCTGTGGCTTGTATTGCACATCAAAAGGATGACCATGCTATAGGGACGATTTGATACGCTTCTGACATGGAAACCGGTGTGGTCCAGTGGGTAAGTTCCTGACTTCCAGCCAGAGAATCAGGGTTCAAATCCCGGGTTCGGCACCAGATGACTGATGGTGGTCCAGCACAGGTAAATTGGAGGTGGGCCAAACAGGCCAATTGGTAAGTAAAATGTGTGTGTCTGTGTGTCCTGTAAGAGTGGAGTCATGCCTGGCAAAGTGGGTGGATGGAGGATAGAGTGAATAGGAGGAGTCTAGGCAGAGTGGGTGGAGCCAGAGAAGTCCAGCAGAGGTAAGTTGGAGGTGGGCCTAACAGGCGAATTGGTAAGCAAAACGTGTGGGGTTGTGTGTGTGGGGTGTGTCTGTGTGTGTGGGGTGTGCCTGTGTAGAGGGTGTGTGCCTGTGTGTGGGTTGTGTGTGTGGGGTGTGTGGGGGTGTGGGGGTGTGTCTGTGTGTGGGGGGGGGGGGGTGTGCCTGTGTGTGTGGGGTGTGCCTGTGTGTAGGGGGGGTGTTTGGGGTGTGTGGGGTCTGTGTGGGGTCTGTGTGTGTGTGGGTTGTGTGTGGGTGGGTTGTGTGGGTGGGTGTGTGGGGGTGTGTGGGGTGTGTGGGGTCTGTGTGTGGTCTGTGTGTGGGTTGTGTGTGTGTGGGTGTGTGTGTGTGTGTGGGGGTGTGTGGGGGTGTGTCTGTGTGGTGGGGGTGTGTCTGTGTGTGGGGGGGGTGTGTGTGGGGTGTGCCTGGGTGTGTGGGGTGTGCCTGTGTGTAGGGGGTGTGTCTGTGTGTCCTGTAAGAGTGGAGTCATGCCTGGCAAAGTGGGAGGATAGAGGGAATATGAGGAGTCTAGGCAGAGTGGGTGGAGCCAGAGAGTCTGGAAAAGATGGATGTGGTCCCAGCGAGGAGGAAGGGGTCAAAGATGGAGGTGGGGGCCTGAACAGATTGGGGCCAAATGTGGGCACTCCTGTAGTGTTTCTCTAGCTGACAGATCAGGTGATTACATCCGATGGGACTTATGGTGAGGAAAACCAGCGTTTGATTTTTAATGCACCCTCTGTAACTTTTCCCTAGTATCTTTCTTTCCTTCCGGCAGATACCTGGAACAAGCGTCCCAAAGTTTTTCTTGGCTGCATACCCCCAGAGGTGTGCCTGACATTTATGGCCTAAGCACCCTCACAAAGAGTGCGCTACTGACATTCTGGGAAAACCTCACTAAAATGACATATTTATGCACCAAACGTGGTAATTCCTTATACCTGCAAAGCATCATATTGCACTTTTCAGCTTTGAGGAGGTGTGAGTGTTTTCATTTGAGGGAAATATTCATCTGTGCTTCCTCTCCCATCCGAGGACTATGGAGCTGCTGTTCCTCTCTCACATGTCCCTTCATAGAGACAGGTGTCACACACTCAACCACTCAGTAAACATGTATGCTTCGATACATTCACCTTGCTGTTTACCTTCCAAACATTCCCTCTTCACCACAAATACAGGGCAGCCATACCTCATTGCTCATTCACTCAGTCATCACAGTCCTACACTCTGTAGGTCCTGCAAGACCAACATGAACAAGAGGTATGTCAGCAAGCGGAAAAAAAGCCTTGGGGGAAGATTTTTTTAAATGTTACACAATGTAGCGCAGCACTCTGCGTGGCTGCGCTGCGTTACGTGACCGGGAATGAGCAGGAGAGCGCCATATTTTTAAAGATTTGGCTCTCTCTCCTTGTCTTTCCCTTGCGCCGGCGCTGATTTCAGCTGCCGTGCGCCATGCACATAGCTTAGCGCCGCAGCGCTAGGGTGTGTGCATGAGTGTAGCGTAGGTTTTGTACAGGAAGGGTACCTTTCCTGTACAAAATACTATGCTAGGCAAGATGCAAAGCTTTTCCCACCTTGCATACATGCTGCACAGTGAAGCACGCATGGAAAGTGAGAAAAGCACATAGAAATGAATGCATTTCTCCTGTTTGCACCTCCTTTGAAGGGGCGTTAACTTTTGGCGCAAAACCATGTTTTCAAATCTTTGTGAATATGGTTTTGCATCAAAAAGCACGGGTTGCTGCATTGAAACACCCATGTACCACCCACGTAATGCCCCCTTGGTGCAAAGTTACCCAAAGCAGTGTTTTGCGCTCCTTACAGGGCACTTTCCGGCGCAAAAGCAGTTTTGCGCTGAAAAGAAAATCAGAAAAAATAAAATTTGCGCTAGATTGTGTCACTATTGTGGAGCTAAAGCAGCGCGAAACATATGGAAACCTCCCCCTTGGTGTGCTCTTATATTCATACTGCTGCCCTCTAGTAACGCTACACAGTAACTGCAGCATAATAGTGGGAATGGGAAGAAGGCTGTCCAATGCAAATATTGTTCTCCCAAGCTACCTTTCTTCTGAGATGGTCGGCGTCTTGTGCCTTGATGCCACCTCACGCATATGGTCTTCAGTCAAATTCAAAAGCAGCCTACCTACCTTAGGCTAAGGAGTTTTCCACTCGAAGGCCGCACATGGGGACGTCACCCTCATTTAGCAGGGTCCCAAATTGCCTGCAGTCATCCTCTTTACAGAAGCTGGGCGTTCGTGGGCGTTTGTGGGCGTCCTTCAAAGGAAGGAAGGGGGTTTTTAAAGGCCCAGCCCAGCCCAGCCCAGCCCAGCCCAGCCCAGCCCAGCCCAGCCCAGCCCAGCCCAGCCCAGCGCTGTGCTTTGCTGTGTCCTGATGCAGCAGGCATGATGCAGACCTGCTGAAGCAAAGGCCTGACTCTAACATTTTCTGTCTCATGAAGAAAACAACCTTTCTACCTTCTTATTGCAACTAATAAAGGGAGTTTCACTTGCATCAAACTAAACCCATCATTTCATTAGCCACAGCTCATTCCTGACCTTTATTCCTAGCCAACCTCATAGGCACCAAACCTCTGATTTGAGAGATTGGCTCACACCAAAATGAAAAATAACCCCCATCCAACCTATTTTCCTATCCGTGTAGCACCTTCCTCGCATTCTTCTAATCAGTTAAAGCCCCAGAGGCCACATTTGCGCTCCACATTATACCAAATTTAAAGAACAAATAATGAATGCATTGATAAAGGATGATAAGGTATTGCCCCTATTGCTCCTGCTTGAGATAAAGGGGGATTGGTGGAAAGTCATGAGGGAAAAGATTTGTAATTTTGAGGCGCACGTGCCAAAAAGAGTGGCCACTTTTCTCCTCTGTTTTTACAAGTGAAATTCAAATTAGGAAATGAAAATAAAAGAAGAATTTGAAATTTTGCCAACTTATGACACTTTGACAGCGTTTGCGGGACTCGAACCCTTGTCCTGTGAGATCCTTTATAACCACAGGCACAAGACTTACCATTGAGCTATAGCTCCTGGTGGTCTGAAGTGTTGCAGTAGTAACTATAAACAACATATAGGCCCTGGTGTCATTGCCTGTGGCTTGTATTGCACATCAAAAGGATGACCATGCTATAGGGACGATTTGATACGCTTCTGACATGGAAACCGGTGTGGTCCAGTGGGTAAGTTCCTGACTTCCAGCCAGAGAATCAGGGTTCAAATCCCGGGTTCGGCACCAGATGACTGATGGTGGTCCAGCACAGGTAAATTGGAGGTGGGCCAAACAGGCCAATTGGTAAGTAAAATGTGTGTGTCTGTGTGTCCTGTAAGAGTGGAGTCATGCCTGGCAAAGTGGGTGGATGGAGGATAGAGTGAATAGGAGGAGTCTAGGCAGAGTGGGTGGAGCCAGAGAAGTCCAGCAGAGGTAAGTTGGAGGTGGGCCTAACAGGCGAATTGGTAAGCAAAACGTGTGGGGTTGTGTGTGTGGGGTGTGTCTGTGTGTGTGGGGTGTGCCTGTGTAGAGGGGGTGTGCCTGTGTGTGGGTTGTGTGTGTGGGGTGTGTGGGGGTGTGGGGGTGTGTCTGTGTGTGGGGGGGGGGGGGTGTGCCTGTGTGTGTGGGGTGTGCCTGTGTGTGTGGGGTGTGCCTGTGTGTAGGGGGGGTGTTTGGGGTGTGTGGGGTCTGTGTGTGGTCTGTGTGTGGTCTGTGTGTGGGTTGTGTGTGTGTGGGGTGTGTGGGGGTGTGTGGGGTCTGTGTGTGGGGTCTGTGTGTGGGGTGTGTGGGGTCTGTGTGTGGGGTGTGTGGGGTCTGTGTGTGGGTTGTGTGTGTGTGGTCTGTGTGTGGGTTGTGTGGGTGTGTGTGTGTGGGTTGTGTGGGTGGGTGTGTGGGGGTGTGTCTGTGTGGTGGGGGTGTGTCTGTGGGGGGGGTGTGGGGGTGTGTCTGTGTGTGGGGGTGTGTGTGGGGTGTGCCTGGGTGTGTGGGGTGTGCCGGTGTGTGTAGGGGGTGTGTCTGTGTGTCCTGTAAGAGTGGAGTCATGCCTGGCAAAGTGGGAGGATAGAGTGAATATGAGGAGTCTAGGCAGAGTGGGTGGAGCCAGAGAGTCTGGAAAAGATGGATGTGGTCCCAGCGAGGAGGAAGGGGTCAAAGATGGAGGTGGGGGCCTGAACAGATTGGGGCCAAATGTGGGCACTCCTGTAGTGTTTCTCTAGCTGACAGATCAGGTGATTACATCCGATGGGACTTATGGTGAGGAAAACCAGCGTTTGATTTTTAATGCACCCTCTGTAACTTTTCCCTAGTATCTTTCTTTCCTTCCGGCAGATACCTGGAACAAGCGTCCCAAAGTTTTTCTTGGCTGCATACCCCCAGAGGTGTGCCTGACATTTATGGCCTAAGCACCCTCACAAAGAGTGCGCTACTGACATTCTGGGAAAACCTCACTAAAATGACATATTTATGCACCAAACGTGGTAATTCCTTATACCTGCAAAGCATCATATTGCACTTTTCAGCTTTGAGGAGGTGTGAGTGTTTTCATTTGAGGGAAATATTCATCTGTGCTTCCTCTCCCATCCGAGGACTATGGAGCTGCTGTTCCTCTCTCACATGTCCCTTCATAGAGACAGGTGTCACACACTCAACCACTCAGTAAACATGTATGCTTCGATACATTCACCTTGCTGTTTACCTTCCAAACATTCCCTCTTCACCACAAATACAGGGCAGCCATACCTCATTGCTCATTCACTCAGTCATCACAGTCCTACACTCTGTAGGTCCTGCAAGACCAACATGAACAAGAGGTATGTCAGCAAGCGGAAAAAAAGCCTTGGGGGAAGATTTTTTTAAATGTTACACAATGTAGCGCAGCACTCTGCGTGGCTGCGCTGCGTTACGTGACCGGGAATGAGCAGGAGAGCGCCATATTTTTAAAGATTTGGCTCTCTCTCCTTGTCTTTCCCTTGCGCCGGCGCTGATTTCAGCTGCCGTGCGCCATGCACATAGCTTAGCGCCGCAGCGCTAGGGTGTGTGCATGAGTGTAGCGTAGGTTTTGTACAGGAAGGGTACCTTTCCTGTACAAAATACTATGCTAGGCAAGATGCAAAGCTTTTCCCACCTTGCATACATGCTGCACAGTGAAGCACGCATGGAAAGTGAGAAAAGCACATAGAAATGAATGCATTTCTCCTGTTTGCACCTCCTTTGAAGGGGCGTTAACTTTTGGCGCAAAACCATGTTTTCAAATCTTTGTGAATATGGTTTTGCATCAAAAAGCACGGGTTGCTGCATTGAAACACCCATGTACCACCCACGTAATGCCCCCTTGGTGCAAAGTTACCCAAAGCAGTGTTTTGCGCTCCTTACAGGGCACTTTCCGGCGCAAAAGCAGTTTTGCGCTGAAAAGAAAATCAGAAAAAATAAAATTTGCGCTAGATTGTGTCACTATTGTGGAGCTAAAGCAGCGCGAAACATATGGAAACCTCCCCCTTGGTGTGCTCTTATATTCATACTGCTGCCCTCTAGTAACGCTACACAGTAACTGCAGCATAATAGTGGGAATGGGAAGAAGGCTGTCCAATGCAAATATTGTTCTCCCAAGCTACCTTTCTTCTGAGATGGTCGGCGTCTTGTGCCTTGATGCCACCTCACGCATATGGTCTTCAGTCAAATTCAAAAGCAGCCTACCTACCTTAGGCTAAGGAGTTTTCCACTCGAAGGCCGCACATGGGGACGTCACCCTCATTTAGCAGGGTCCCAAATTGCCTGCAGTCATCCTCTTTACAGAAGCTGGGCGTTCGTGGGCGTTTGTGGGCGTCCTTCAAAGGAAGGAAGGGGGTTTTTAAAGGCCCAGCCCAGCCCAGCCCAGCCCAGCCCAGCCCAGCCCAGCCCAGCCCAGCGCTGTGCTTTGCTGTGTCCTGATGCAGCAGGCATGATGCAGACCTGCTGAAGCAAAGGCCTGACTCTAACATTTTCTGTCTCATGAAGAAAACAACCTTTCTACCTTCTTATTGCAACTAATAAAGGGAGTTTCACTTGCATCAAACTAAACCCATCATTTCATTAGCCACAGCTCATTCCTGACCTTTATTCCTAGCCAACCTCATAGGCACCAAACCTCTGATTTGAGAGATTGGCTCACACCAAAATGAAAAATAACCCCCATCCAACCTATTTTCCTATCCGTGTAGCACCTTCCTCGCATTCTTCTAATCAGTTAAAGCCCCAGAGGCCACATTTGCGCTCCACATTATACCAAATTTAAAGAACAAATAATGAATGCATTGATAAAGGATGATAAGGTATTGCCCCTATTGCTCCTGCTTGAGATAAAGGGGGATTGGTGGAAAGTCATGAGGGAAAAGATTTGTAATTTTGAGGCGCACGTGCCAAAAAGAGTGGCCACTTTTCTCCTCTGTTTTTACAAGTGAAATTCAAATTAGGAAATGAAAATAAAAGAAGAATTTGAAATTTTGCCAACTTATGACACTTTGACAGCGTTTGCGGGACTCGAACCCTTGTCCTGTGAGATCCTT
The DNA here is from genome assembly GCF_964204655.1 of Triturus cristatus. Taxonomy (NCBI): domain Eukaryota; kingdom Metazoa; phylum Chordata; class Amphibia; order Caudata; family Salamandridae; genus Triturus; species Triturus cristatus. The sequence goes on along the minus strand of NC_140595.1, from coordinate 265,774,781 downwards.
TATAACCACAGGCACAAGACTTACCATTGAGCTATAGCTCCTGGTGGTCTGAAGTGTTGCAGTAGTAACTATAAACAACATATAGGCCCTGGTGTCATTGCCTGTGGCTTGTATTGCACATCAAAAGGATGACCATGCTATAGGGACGATTTGATACGCTTCTGACATGGAAACCGGTGTGGTCCAGTGGGTAAGTTCCTGACTTCCAGCCAGAGAATCAGGGTTCAAATCCCGGGTTCGGCACCAGATGACTGATGGTGGTCCAGCACAGGTAAATTGGAGGTGGGCCAAACAGGCCAATTGGTAAGTAAAATGTGTGTGTCTGTGTGTCCTGTAAGAGTGGAGTCATGCCTGGCAAAGTGGGTGGATGGAGGATAGAGTGAATAGGAGGAGTCTAGGCAGAGTGGGTGGAGCCAGAGAAGTCCAGCAGAGGTAAGTTGGAGGTGGGCCTAACAGGCGAATTGGTAAGCAAAACGTGTGGGGTTGTGTGTGTGGGGTGTGTCTGTGTGTGTGGGGTGTGCCTGTGTAGAGGGGGTGTGCCTGTGTGTGGGTTGTGTGTGTGGGGTGTGTGGGGGTGTGGGGGTGTGTCTGTGTGTGGGGGGGGGGGGGGTGTGCCTGTGTGTGTGGGGTGTGCCTGTGTGTGTGGGGTGTGCCTGTGTGTAGGGGGGGTGTTTGGGGTGTGTGGGGTCTGTGTGTGGTCTGTGTGTGGTCTGTGTGTGGGTTGTGTGTGTGTGGGGTGTGTGGGGGTGTGTGGGGTCTGTGTGTGGGGTCTGTGTGTGGGGTGTGTGGGGTCTGTGTGTGGGGTGTGTGGGGTCTGTGTGTGGGTTGTGTGTGTGTGGTCTGTGTGTGGGTTGTGTGTGTGTGGGTTGTGTGGGTGTGTGTGTGTGGGTTGTGTGGGTGGGTGTGTGGGGGTGTGTCTGTGTGGTGGGGGTGTGTCTGTGGGGGGGGTGTGGGGGTGTGTCTGTGTGTGGGGGTGTGTGTGGGGTGTGCCTGGGTGTGTGGGGTGTGCCGGTGTGTGTAGGGGGTGTGTCTGTGTGTCCTGTAAGAGTGGAGTCATGCCTGGCAAAGTGGGAGGATAGAGTGAATATGAGGAGTCTAGGCAGAGTGGGTGGAGCCAGAGAGTCTGGAAAAGATGGATGTGGTCCCAGCGAGGAGGAAGGGGTCAAAGATGGAGGTGGGGGCCTGAACAGATTGGGGCCAAATGTGGGCACTCCTGTAGTGTTTCTCTAGCTGACAGATCAGGTGATTACATCCGATGGGACTTATGGTGAGGAAAACCAGCGTTTGATTTTTAATGCACCCTCTGTAACTTTTCCCTAGTATCTTTCTTTCCTTCCGGCAGATACCTGGAACAAGCGTCCCAAAGTTTTTCTTGGCTGCATACCCCCAGAGGTGTGCCTGACATTTATGGCCTAAGCACCCTCACAAAGAGTGCGCTACTGACATTCTGGGAAAACCTCACTAAAATGACATATTTATGCACCAAACGTGGTAATTCCTTATACCTGCAAAGCATCATATTGCACTTTTCAGCTTTGAGGAGGTGTGAGTGTTTTCATTTGAGGGAAATATTCATCTGTGCTTCCTCTCCCATCCGAGGACTATGGAGCTGCTGTTCCTCTCTCACATGTCCCTTCATAGAGACAGGTGTCACACACTCAACCACTCAGTAAACATGTATGCTTCGATACATTCACCTTGCTGTTTACCTTCCAAACATTCCCTCTTCACCACAAATACAGGGCAGCCATACCTCATTGCTCATTCACTCAGTCATCACAGTCCTACACTCTGTAGGTCCTGCAAGACCAACATGAACAAGAGGTATGTCAGCAAGCGGAAAAAAAGCCTTGGGGGAAGATTTTTTTAAATGTTACACAATGTAGCGCAGCACTCTGCGTGGCTGCGCTGCGTTACGTGACCGGGAATGAGCAGGAGAGCGCCATATTTTTAAAGATTTGGCTCTCTCTCCTTGTCTTTCCCTTGCGCCGGCGCTGATTTCAGCTGCCGTGCGCCATGCACATAGCTTAGCGCCGCAGCGCTAGGGTGTGTGCATGAGTGTAGCGTAGGTTTTGTACAGGAAGGGTACCTTTCCTGTACAAAATACTATGCTAGGCAAGATGCAAAGCTTTTCCCACCTTGCATACATGCTGCACAGTGAAGCACGCATGGAAAGTGAGAAAAGCACATAGAAATGAATGCATTTCTCCTGTTTGCACCTCCTTTGAAGGGGCGTTAACTTTTGGCGCAAAACCATGTTTTCAAATCTTTGTGAATATGGTTTTGCATCAAAAAGCACGGGTTGCTGCATTGAAACACCCATGTACCACCCACGTAATGCCCCCTTGGTGCAAAGTTACCCAAAGCAGTGTTTTGCGCTCCTTACAGGGCACTTTCCGGCGCAAAAGCAGTTTTGCGCTGAAAAGAAAATCAGAAAAAATAAAATTTGCGCTAGATTGTGTCACTATTGTGGAGCTAAAGCAGCGCGAAACATATGGAAACCTCCCCCTTGGTGTGCTCTTATATTCATACTGCTGCCCTCTAGTAACGCTACACAGTAACTGCAGCATAATAGTGGGAATGGGAAGAAGGCTGTCCAATGCAAATATTGTTCTCCCAAGCTACCTTTCTTCTGAGATGGTCGGCGTCTTGTGCCTTGATGCCACCTCACGCATATGGTCTTCAGTCAAATTCAAAAGCAGCCTACCTACCTTAGGCTAAGGAGTTTTCCACTCGAAGGCCGCACATGGGGACGTCACCCTCATTTAGCAGGGTCCCAAATTGCCTGCAGTCATCCTCTTTACAGAAGCTGGGCGTTCGTGGGCGTTTGTGGGCGTCCTTCAAAGGAAGGAAGGGGGTGTTTAAAGGCCCAGCCCAGCCCAGCCCAGCGCTGTGCTTTGCTGTGTCCTGATGCAGCAGGCATGATGCAGACCTGCTGAAGCAAAGGCCTGACTCTAACATTTTCTGTCTCTTGAAGAAAACAACCTTTCTACCTTCTTATTGCAACTAATAAAGGGAGTTTCACTTGCATCAAACTAAACCCATCATTTCATTAGCCACAGCTCATTCCTGACCTTTATTCCTAGCCAACCTCATAGGCACCAAACCTCTGATTTGAGAGATTGGCTCACACCAAAATGAAAAATAACCCCCATCCAACCTATTTTCCTATCCGTGTAGCACCTTCCTCGCATTCTTCTAATCAGTTAAAGCCCCAGAGGCCACATTTGCGCTCCACATTATACCAAATTTAAAGGACAAATAATGAATGCATTGATAAAGGATGATAAGGTATTGCCCCTATTGCTCCTGCTTGAGATAAAGGGGGATTGGTGGAAAGTCATGAGGGAAAAGATTTGTAATTTTGAGGCGCACGTGCCAAAAAGAGTGGCCACTTTTCTCCTCTGTTTTTACAAGTGAAATTCAAATTAGGAAATGAAAATAAAAGAAGAATTTGAAATTTTGCCAACTTATGACACTTTGACAGCGTTTGCGGGACTCGAACCCTTGTCCTGTGAGATCCTTTATAACCACAGGCACAAGACTTACCATTGAGCTATAGCTCCTGGTGGTCTGAAGTGTTGCAGTAGTAACTATAAACAACATATAGGCCCTGGTGTCATTGCCTGTGGCTTGTATTGCACATCAAAAGGATGACCATGCTATAGGGACGATTTGATACGCTTCTGACATGGAAACCGGTGTGGTCCAGTGGGTAAGTTCCTGACTTCCAGCCAGAGAATCAGGGTTCAAATCCCGGGTTCGGCACCAGATGACTGATGGTGGTCCAGCACAGGTAAATTGGAGGTGGGCCAAACAGGCCAATTGGTAAGTAAAATGTGTGTGTCTGTGTGTCCTGTAAGAGTGGAGTCATGCCTGGCAAAGTGGGTGGATGGAGGATAGAGTGAATAGGAGGAGTCTAGGCAGAGTGGGTGGAGCCAGAGAAGTCCAGCAGAGGTAAGTTGGAGGTGGGCCTAACAGGCGAATTGGTAAGCAAAACGTGTGGGGTTGTGTGTGTGGGGTGTGTCTGTGTGTGTGGGGTGTGCCTGTGTAGAGGGGGTGTGCCTGTGTGTGGGTTGTGTGTGTGGGGTGTGTGGGGGTGTGGGGGTGTGTCTGTGTGTGGGGGGGGGGGGGTGTGCCTGTGTGTGTGGGGTGTGCCTGTGTGTGTGGGGTGTGCCTGTGTGTAGGGGGGGTGTTTGGGGTGTGTGGGGTCTGTGTGTGGTCTGTGTGTGGTCTGTGTGTGGGGTGTGGGTTGTGTGTGGGTGGGTGTGTGGGGTCTGTGTGTGGGGTCTGTGTGTGGGGTGTGTGGGGTCTGTGTGTGGGGTGTGTGGGGTCTGTGTGTGGGTTGTGTGGGTGTGGGTTGTGTGGGTGTGTGTGTGTGGGTGTGTGTGTGTGGGTTGTGTGGGTGGGTGTGTGGGGGTGTGTCTGTGTGGTGGGGGTGTGTCTGTGGGGGGGGTGTGGGGGTGTGTCTGTGTGTGGGGGTGTGTGTGGGGTGTGCCTGGGTGTGTGGGGTGTGCCGGTGTGTGTAGGGGGTGTGTCTGTGTGTCCTGTAAGAGTGGAGTCATGCCTGGCAAAGTGGGAGGATAGAGTGAATATGAGGAGTCTAGGCAGAGTGGGTGGAGCCAGAGAGTCTGGAAAAGATGGATGTGGTCCCAGCGAGGAGGAAGGGGTCAAAGATGGAGGTGGGGGCCTGAACAGATTGGGGCCAAATGTGGGCACTCCTGTAGTGTTTCTCTAGCTGACAGATCAGGTGATTACATCCGATGGGACTTATGGTGAGGAAAACCAGCGTTTGATTTTTAATGCACCCTCTGTAACTTTTCCCTAGTATCTTTCTTTCCTTCCGGCAGATACCTGGAACAAGCGTCCCAAAGTTTTTCTTGGCTGCATACCCCCAGAGGTGTGCCTGACATTTATGGCCTAAGCACCCTCACAAAGAGTGCGCTACTGACATTCTGGGAAAACCTCACTAAAATGACATATTTATGCACCAAACGTGGTAATTCCTTATACCTGCAAAGCATCATATTGCACTTTTCAGCTTTGAGGAGGTGTGAGTGTTTTCATTTGAGGGAAATATTCATCTGTGCTTCCTCTCCCATCCGAGGACTATGGAGCTGCTGTTCCTCTCTCACATGTCCCTTCATAGAGACAGGTGTCACACACTCAACCACTCAGTAAACATGTATGCTTCGATACATTCACCTTGCTGTTTACCTTCCAAACATTCCCTCTTCACCACAAATACAGGGCAGCCATACCTCATTGCTCATTCACTCAGTCATCACAGTCCTACACTCTGTAGGTCCTGCAAGACCAACATGAACAAGAGGTATGTCAGCAAGCGGAAAAAAAGCCTTGGGGGAAGATTTTTTTAAATGTTACACAATGTAGCGCAGCACTCTGCGTGGCTGCGCTGCGTTACGTGACCGGGAATGAGCAGGAGAGCGCCATATTTTTAAAGATTTGGCTCTCTCTCCTTGTCTTTCCCTTGCGCCGGCGCTGATTTCAGCTGCCGTGCGCCATGCACATAGCTTAGCGCCGCAGCGCTAGGGTGTGTGCATGAGTGTAGCGTAGGTTTTGTACAGGAAGGGTACCTTTCCTGTACAAAATACTATGCTAGGTACGATGCAAAGCTTTTCCCACCTTGCATACATGCTGCACAGTGAAGCACGCATGGAAAGTGAGAAAAGCACATAGAAATGAATGCATTTCTCCTGTTTGCACCTCCTTTGAAGGGGCGTTAACTTTTGGCGCAAAACCATGTTTTCAAATCTTTGTGAATATGGTTTTGCATCAAAAAGCACGGGTTGCTGCATTGAAACACCCATGTACCACCCACGTAATGCCCCCTTGGTGCAAAGTTACCCAAAGCAGTGTTTTGCGCTCCTTACAGGGCACTTTCCGGCGCAAAAGCAGTTTTGCGCTGAAAAGAAAATCAGAAAAAATAAAATTTGCGCTAGATTGTGTCACTATTGTGGAGCTAAAGCAGCGCGAAACATATGGAAACCTCCCCCTTGGTGTGCTCTTATATTCATACTGCTGCCCTCTAGTAACGCTACACAGTAACTGCAGCATAATAGTGGGAATGGGAAGAAGGCTGTCCAATGCAAATATTGTTCTCCCAAGCTACCTTTCTTCTGAGATGGTCGGCGTCTTGTGCCTTGATGCCACCTCACGCATATGGTCTTCAGTCAAATTCAAAAGCAGCCTACCTACCTTAGGCTAAGGAGTTTTCCACTCGAAGGCCGCACATGGGGACGTCACCCTCATTTAGCAGGGTCCCAAATTGCCTGCAGTCATCCTCTTTACAGAAGCTGGGCGTTCGTGGGCGTTTGTGGGCGTCCTTCAAAGGAAGGAAGGGGGTTTTTAAAGGCCCAGCCCAGCCCAGCCCAGCCCAGCCCAGCCCAGCCCAGCCCAGCCCAGCCCAGCGCTGTGCTGTGCTTTGCTGTGTCCTGATGCAGCAGGCATGATGCAGACCTGCTGAAGCAAAGGCCTGACTCTAACATTTTCTGTCTCATGAAGAAAACAACCTTTCTACCTTCTTATTGCAACTAATAAAGGGAGTTTCACTTGCATCAAACTAAACCCATCATTTCATTAGCCACAGCTCATTCCTGACCTTTATTCCTAGCCAACCTCATAGGCACCAAACCTCTGATTTGAGAGATTGGCTCACACCAAAATGAAAAATAACCCCCATCCAACCTATTTTCCTATCCGTGTAGCACCTTCCTCGCATTCTTCTAATCAGTTAAAGCCCCAGAGGCCACATTTGCGCTCCACATTATACCAAATTTAAAGGACAAATAATGAATGCATTGATAAAGGATGATAAGGTATTGCCCCTATTGCTCCTGCTTGAGATAAAGGGGGATTGGTGGAAAGTCATGAGGGAAAAGATTTGTAATTTTGAGGCGCACGTGCCAAAAAGAGTGGCCACTTTTCTCCTCTGTTTTTACAAGTGAAATTCAAATTAGGAAATGAAAATAAAAGAAGAATTTGAAATTTTGCCAACTTATGACACTTTGACAGCGTTTGCGGGACTCGAACCCTTGTCCTGTGAGATCCTTTATAACCACAGGCACAAGACTTACCATTGAGCTATAGCTCCTGGTGGTCTGAAGTGTTGCAGTAGTAACTATAAACAACATATAGGCCCTGGTGTCATTGCCTGTGGCTTGTATTGCACATCAAAAGGATGACCATGCTATAGGGACGATTTGATACGCTTCTGACATGGAAACCGGTGTGGTCCAGTGGGTAAGTTCCTGACTTCCAGCCAGAGAATCAGGGTTCAAATCCCGGGTTCGGCACCAGATGACTGATGGTGGTCCAGCACAGGTAAATTGGAGGTGGGCCAAACAGGCCAATTGGTAAGTAAAATGTGTGTGTCTGTGTGTCCTGTAAGAGTGGAGTCATGCCTGGCAAAGTGGGTGGATGGAGGATAGAGTGAATAGGAGGAGTCTAGGCAGAGTGGGTGGAGCCAGAGAAGTCCAGCAGAGGTAAGTTGGAGGTGGGCCTAACAGGCGAATTGGTAAGCAAAACGTGTGGGGTTGTGTGTGTGGGGTGTGTCTGTGTGTGTGGGGTGTGCCTGTGTAGAGGGTGTGTGCCTGTGTGTGGGTTGTGTGTGTGGGGTGTGTGGGGGTGTGGGGGTGTGTCTGTGTGTGGGGGGGGGGGGGTGTGCCTGTGTGTGTGGGGTGTGCCTGTGTGTAGGGGGGGTGTTTGGGGTGTGTGGGGTCTGTGTGTGTGGGGTCTGTGTGTGTGTGGGTTGTGTGTGGGTGGGTTGTGTGGGTGGGTGTGTGGGGGTGTGTGGGGTGTGTGGGGTGTGTGGGGTCTGTGTGTGGTCTGTGTGTGGGTTGTGTGTGTGTGGGTGTGTGTGTGTGTGTGGGGGTGTGTCTGTGTGGTGGGGGTGTGTCTGTGTGTGGGGGGGGTGTGTGTGGGGTGTGCCTGGGTGTGTGGGGTGTGCCTGTGTGTAGGGGGTGTGTCTGTGTGTCCTGTAAGAGTGGAGTCATGCCTGGCAAAGTGGGAGGATAGAGGGAATATGAGGAGTCTAGGCAGAGTGGGTGGAGCCAGAGAGTCTGGAAAAGATGGATGTGGTCCCAGCGAGGAGGAAGGGGTCAAAGATGGAGGTGGGGGCCTGAACAGATTGGGGCCAAATGTGGGCACTCCTGTAGTGTTTCTCTAGCTGACAGATCAGGTGATTACATCCGATGGGACTTATGGTGAGGAAAACCAGCGTTTGATTTTTAATGCACCCTCTGTAACTTTTCCCTAGTATCTTTCTTTCCTTCCGGCAGATACCTGGAACAAGCGTCCCAAAGTTTTTCTTGGCTGCATACCCCCAGAGGTGTGCCTGACATTTATGGCCTAAGCACCCTCACAAAGAGTGCGCTACTGACATTCTGGGAAAACCTCACTAAAATGACATATTTATGCACCAAACGTGGTAATTCCTTATACCTGCAAAGCATCATATTGCACTTTTCAGCTTTGAGGAGGTGTGAGTGTTTTCATTTGAGGGAAATATTCATCTGTGCTTCCTCTCCCATCCGAGGACTATGGAGCTGCTGTTCCTCTCTCACATGTCCCTTCATAGAGACAGGTGTCACACACTCAACCACTCAGTAAACATGTATGCTTCGATACATTCACCTTGCTGTTTACCTTCCAAACATTCCCTCTTCACCACAAATACAGGGCAGCCATACCTCATTGCTCATTCACTCAGTCATCACAGTCCTACACTCTGTAGGTCCTGCAAGACCAACATGAACAAGAGGTATGTCAGCAAGCGGAAAAAAAGCCTTGGGGGAAGATTTTTTTAAATGTTACACAATGTAGCGCAGCACTCTGCGTGGCTGCGCTGCGTTACGTGACCGGGAATGAGCAGGAGAGCGCCATATTTTTAAAGATTTGGCTCTCTCTCCTTGTCTTTCCCTTGCGCCGGCGCTGATTTCAGCTGCCGTGCGCCATGCACATAGCTTAGCGCCGCAGCGCTAGGGTGTGTGCATGAGTGTAGCGTAGGTTTTGTACAGGAAGGGTACCTTTCCTGTACAAAATACTATGCTAGGCAAGATGCAAAGCTTTTCCCACCTTGCATACATGCTGCACAGTGAAGCACGCATGGAAAGTGAGAAAAGCACATAGAAATGAATGCATTTCTCCTGTTTGCACCTCCTTTGAAGGGGCGTTAACTTTTGGCGCAAAACCATGTTTTCAAATCTTTGTGAATATGGTTTTGCATCAAAAAGCACGGGTTGCTGCATTGAAACACCCATGTACCACCCACGTAATGCCCCCTTGGTGCAAAGTTACCCAAAGCAGTGTTTTGCGCTCCTTACAGGGCACTTTCCGGCGCAAAAGCAGTTTTGCGCTGAAAAGAAAATCAGAAAAAATAAAATTTGCGCTAGATTGTGTCACTATTGTGGAGCTAAAGCAGCGCGAAACATATGGAAACCTCCCCCTTGGTGTGCTCTTATATTCATACTGCTGCCCTCTAGTAACGCTACACAGTAACTGCAGCATAATAGTGGGAATGGGAAGAAGGCTGTCCAATGCAAATATTGTTCTCCCAAGCTACCTTTCTTCTGAGATGGTCGGCGTCTTGTGCCTTGATGCCACCTCACGCATATGGTCTTCAGTCAAATTCAAAAGCAGCCTACCTACCTTAGGCTAAGGAGTTTTCCACTCGAAGGCCGCACATGGGGACGTCACCCTCATTTAGCAGGGTCCCAAATTGCCTGCAGTCATCCTCTTTACAGAAGCTGGGCGTTCGTGGGCGTTTGTGGGCGTCCTTCAAAGGAAGGAAGGGGGTTTTTAAAGGCCCAGCCCAGCCCAGCCCAGCCCAGCCCAGCCCAGCCCAGCCCAGCCCAGCCCAGCCCAGCCCAGCGCTGTGCTTTGCTGTGTCCTGATGCAGCAGGCATGATGCAGACCTGCTGAAGCAAAGGCCTGACTCTAACATTTTCTGTCTCATGAAGAAAACAACCTTTCTACCTTCTTATTGCAACTAATAAAGGGAGTTTCACTTGCATCAAACTAAACCCATCATTTCATTAGCCACAGCTCATTCCTGACCTTTATTCCTAGCCAACCTCATAGGCACCAAACCTCTGATTTGAGAGATTGGCTCACACCAAAATGAAAAATAACCCCCATCCAACCTATTTTCCTATCCGTGTAGCACCTTCCTCGCATTCTTCTAATCAGTTAAAGCCCCAGAGGCCACATTTGCGCTCCACATTATACCAAATTTAAAGAACAAATAATGAATGCATTGATAAAGGATGATAAGGTATTGCCCCTATTGCTCCTGCTTGAGATAAAGGGGGATTGGTGGAAAGTCATGAGGGAAAAGATTTGTAATTTTGAGGCGCACGTGCCAAAAAGAGTGGCCACTTTTCTCCTCTGTTTTTACAAGTGAAATTCAAATTAGGAAATGAAAATAAAAGAAGAATTTGAAATTTTGCCAACTTATGACACTTTGACAGCGTTTGCGGGACTCGAACCCTTGTCCTGTGAGATCCTTTATAACCACAGGCACAAGACTTACCATTGAGCTATAGCTCCTGGTGGTCTGAAGTGTTGCAGTAGTAACTATAAACAACATATAGGCCCTGGTGTCATTGCCTGTGGCTTGTATTGCACATCAAAAGGATGACCATGCTATAGGGACGATTTGATACGCTTCTGACATGGAAACCGGTGTGGTCCAGTGGGTAAGTTCCTGACTTCCAGCCAGAGAATCAGGGTTCAAATCCCGGGTTCGGCACCAGATGACTGATGGTGGTCCAGCACAGGTAAATTGGAGGTGGGCCAAACAGGCCAATTGGTAAGTAAAATGTGTGTGTCTGTGTGTCCTGTAAGAGTGGAGTCATGCCTGGCAAAGTGGGTGGATGGAGGATAGAGTGAATAGGAGGAGTCTAGGCAGAGTGGGTGGAGCCAGAGAAGTCCAGCAGAGGTAAGTTGGAGGTGGGCCTAACAGGCGAATTGGTAAGCAAAACGTGTGGGGTTGTGTGTGTGGGGTGTGTCTGTGTGTGTGGGGTGTGCCTGTGTAGAGGGGGTGTGCCTGTGTGTGGGTTGTGTGTGTGGGGTGTGTGGGGGTGTGGGGGTGTGTCTGTGTGTGGGGGGGGGGGGGTGTGCCTGTGTGTGTGGGGTGTGCCTGTGTGTGTGGGGTGTGCCTGTGTGTAGGGGGGGTGTTTGGGGTGTGTGGGGTCTGTGTGTGGTCTGTGTGTGGTCTGTGTGTGGGTTGTGTGTGTGTGGGGTGTGTGGGGGTGTGTGGGGTCTGTGTGTGGGGTCTGTGTGTGGGGTGTGTGGGGTCTGTGTGTGGGGTGTGTGGGGTCTGTGTGTGGGTTGTGTGTGTGTGGTCTGTGTGTGGGTTGTGTGGGTGTGTGTGTGTGGGTTGTGTGGGTGGGTGTGTGGGGGTGTGTCTGTGTGGTGGGGGTGTGTCTGTGGGGGGGGTGTGGGGGTGTGTCTGTGTGTGGGGGTGTGTGTGGGGTGTGCCTGGGTGTGTGGGGTGTGCCGGTGTGTGTAGGGGGTGTGTCTGTGTGTCCTGTAAGAGTGGAGTCATGCCTGGCAAAGTGGGAGGATAGAGTGAATATGAGGAGTCTAGGCAGAGTGGGTGGAGCCAGAGAGTCTGGAAAAGATGGATGTGGTCCCAGCGAGGAGGAAGGGGTCAAAGATGGAGGTGGGGGCCTGAACAGATTGGGGCCAAATGTGGGCACTCCTGTAGTGTTTCTCTAGCTGACAGATCAGGTGATTACATCCGATGGGACTTATGGTGAGGAAAACCAGCGTTTGATTTTTAATGCACCCTCTGTAACTTTTCCCTAGTATCTTTCTTTCCTTCCGGCAGATACCTGGAACAAGCGTCCCAAAGTTTTTCTTGGCTGCATACCCCCAGAGGTGTGCCTGACATTTATGGCCTAAGCACCCTCACAAAGAGTGCGCTACTGACATTCTGGGAAAACCTCACTAAAATGACATATTTATGCACCAAACGTGGTAATTCCTTATACCTGCAAAGCATCATATTGCACTTTTCAGCTTTGAGGAGGTGTGAGTGTTTTCATTTGAGGGAAATATTCATCTGTGCTTCCTCTCCCATCCGAGGACTATGGAGCTGCTGTTCCTCTCTCACATGTCCCTTCATAGAGACAGGTGTCACACACTCAACCACTCAGTAAACATGTATGCTTCGATACATTCACCTTGCTGTTTACCTTCCAAACATTCCCTCTTCACCACAAATACAGGGCAGCCATACCTCATTGCTCATTCACTCAGTCATCACAGTCCTACACTCTGTAGGTCCTGCAAGACCAACATGAACAAGAGGTATGTCAGCAAGCGGAAAAAAAGCCTTGGGGGAAGATTTTTTTAAATGTTACACAATGTAGCGCAGCACTCTGCGTGGCTGCGCTGCGTTACGTGACCGGGAATGAGCAGGAGAGCGCCATATTTTTAAAGATTTGGCTCTCTCTCCTTGTCTTTCCCTTGCGCCGGCGCTGATTTCAGCTGCCGTGCGCCATGCACATAGCTTAGCGCCGCAGCGCTAGGGTGTGTGCATGAGTGTAGCGTAGGTTTTGTACAGGAAGGGTACCTTTCCTGTACAAAATACTATGCTAGGCAAGATGCAAAGCTTTTCCCACCTTGCATACATGCTGCACAGTGAAGCACGCATGGAAAGTGAGAAAAGCACATAGAAATGAATGCATTTCTCCTGTTTGCACCTCCTTTGAAGGGGCGTTAACTTTTGGCGCAAAACCATGTTTTCAAATCTTTGTGAATATGGTTTTGCATCAAAAAGCACGGGTTGCTGCATTGAAACACCCATGTACCACCCACGTAATGCCCCCTTGGTGCAAAGTTACCCAAAGCAGTGTTTTGCGCTCCTTACAGGGCACTTTCCGGCGCAAAAGCAGTTTTGCGCTGAAAAGAAAATCAGAAAAAATAAAATTTGCGCTAGATTGTGTCACTATTGTGGAGCTAAAGCAGCGCGAAACATATGGAAACCTCCCCCTTGGTGTGCTCTTATATTCATACTGCTGCCCTCTAGTAACGCTACACAGTAACTGCAGCATAATAGTGGGAATGGGAAGAAGGCTGTCCAATGCAAATATTGTTCTCCCAAGCTACCTTTCTTCTGAGATGGTCGGCGTCTTGTGCCTTGATGCCACCTCACGCATATGGTCTTCAGTCAAATTCAAAAGCAGCCTACCTACCTTAGGCTAAGGAGTTTTCCACTCGAAGGCCGCACATGGGGACGTCACCCTCATTTAGCAGGGTCCCAAATTGCCTGCAGTCATCCTCTTTACAGAAGCTGGGCGTTCGTGGGCGTTTGTGGGCGTCCTTCAAAGGAAGGAAGGGGGTTTTTAAAGGCCCAGCCCAGCCCAGCCCAGCCCAGCCCAGCCCAGCCCAGCCCAGCCCAGCCCAGCCCAGCCCAGCGCTGTGCTTTGCTGTGTCCTGATGCAGCAGGCATGATGCAGACCTGCTGAAGCAAAGGCCTGACTCTAACATTTTCTGTCTCATGAAGAAAACAACCTTTCTACCTTCTTATTGCAACTAATAAAGGGAGTTTCACTTGCATCAAACTAAACCCATCATTTCATTAGCCACAGCTCATTCCTGACCTTTATTCCTAGCCAACCTCATAGGCACCAAACCTCTGATTTGAGAGATTGGCTCACACCAAAATGAAAAATAACCCCCATCCAACCTATTTTCCTATCCGTGTAGCACCTTCCTCGCATTCTTCTAATCAGTTAAAGCCCCAGAGGCCACATTTGCGCTCCACATTATACCAAATTTAAAGAACAAATAATGAATGCATTGATAAAGGATGATAAGGTATTGCCCCTATTGCTCCTGCTTGAGATAAAGGGGGATTGGTGGAAAGTCATGAGGGAAAAGATTTGTAATTTTGAGGCGCACGTGCCAAAAAGAGTGGCCACTTTTCTCCTCTGTTTTTACAAGTGAAATTCAAATTAGGAAATGAAAATAAAAGAAGAATTTGAAATTTTGCCAACTTATGACACTTTGACAGCGTTTGCGGGACTCGAACCCTTGTCCTGTGAGATCCTTTATAACCACAGGCACAAGACTTACCATTGAGCTATAGCTCCTGGTGGTCTGAAGTGTTGCAGTAGTAACTATAAACAACATATAGGCCCTGGTGTCATTGCCTGTGGCTTGTATTGCACATCAAAAGGATGACCATGCTATAGGGACGATTTGATACGCTTCTGACATGGAAACCGGTGTGGTCCAGTGGGTAAGTTCCTGACTTCCAGCCAGAGAATCAGGGTTCAAATCCCGGGTTCGGCACCAGATGACTGATGGTGGTCCAGCACAGGTAAATTGGAGGTGGGCCAAACAGGCCAATTGGTAAGTAAAATGTGTGTGTCTGTGTGTCCTGTAAGAGTGGAGTCATGCCTGGCAAAGTGGGTGGATGGAGGATAGAGTGAATAGGAGGAGTCTAGGCAGAGTGGGTGGAGCCAGAGAAGTCCAGCAGAGGTAAGTTGGAGGTGGGCCTAACAGGCGAATTGGTAAGCAAAACGTGTGGGGTTGTGTGTGTGGGGTGTGTCTGTGTGTGTGGGGTGTGCCTGTGTAGAGGGGGTGTGCCTGTGTGTGGGTTGTGTGTGTGGGGTGTGTGGGGGTGTGGGGGTGTGTCTGTGTGTGGGGGGGGGGGGGTGTGCCTGTGTGTGTGGGGTGTGCCTGTGTGTGTGGGGTGTGCCTGTGTGTAGGGGGGGTGTTTGGGGTGTGTGGGGTCTGTGTGTGGTCTGTGTGTGGTCTGTGTGTGGGTTGTGTGTGTGTGGGGTGTGTGGGGGTGTGTGGGGTCTGTGTGTGGGGTCTGTGTGTGGGGTGTGTGGGGTCTGTGTGTGGGGTGTGTGGGGTCTGTGTGTGGGTTGTGTGTGTGTGGTCTGTGTGTGGGTTGTGTGGGTGTGTGTGTGTGGGTTGTGTGGGTGGGTGTGTGGGGGTGTGTCTGTGTGGTGGGGGTGTGTCTGTGGGGGGGGTGTGGGGGTGTGTCTGTGTGTGGGGGTGTGTGTGGGGTGTGCCTGGGTGTGTGGGGTGTGCCGGTGTGTGTAGGGGGTGTGTCTGTGTGTCCTGTAAGAGTGGAGTCATGCCTGGCAAAGTGGGAGGATAGAGTGAATATGAGGAGTCTAGGCAGAGTGGGTGGAGCCAGAGAGTCTGGAAAAGATGGATGTGGTCCCAGCGAGGAGGAAGGGGTCAAAGATGGAGGTGGGGGCCTGAACAGATTGGGGCCAAATGTGGGCACTCCTGTAGTGTTTCTCTAGCTGACAGATCAGGTGATTACATCCGATGGGACTTATGGTGAGGAAAACCAGCGTTTGATTTTTAATGCACCCTCTGTAACTTTTCCCTAGTATCTTTCTTTCCTTCCGGCAGATACCTGGAACAAGCGTCCCAAAGTTTTTCTTGGCTGCATACCCCCAGAGGTGTGCCTGACATTTATGGCCTAAGCACCCTCACAAAGAGTGCGCTACTGACATTCTGGGAAAACCTCACTAAAATGACATATTTATGCACCAAACGTGGTAATTCCTTATACCTGCAAAGCATCATATTGCACTTTTCAGCTTTGAGGAGGTGTGAGTGTTTTCATTTGAGGGAAATATTCATCTGTGCTTCCTCTCCCATCCGAGGACTATGGAGCTGCTGTTCCTCTCTCACATGTCCCTTCATAGAGACAGGTGTCACACACTCAACCACTCAGTAAACATGTATGCTTCGATACATTCACCTTGCTGTTTACCTTCCAAACATTCCCTCTTCACCACAAATACAGGGCAGCCATACCTCATTGCTCATTCACTCAGTCATCACAGTCCTACACTCTGTAGGTCCTGCAAGACCAACATGAACAAGAGGTATGTCAGCAAGCGGAAAAAAAGCCTTGGGGGAAGATTTTTTTAAATGTTACACAATGTAGCGCAGCACTCTGCGTGGCTGCGCTGCGTTACGTGACCGGGAATGAGCAGGAGAGCGCCATATTTTTAAAGATTTGGCTCTCTCTCCTTGTCTTTCCCTTGCGCCGGCGCTGATTTCAGCTGCCGTGCGCCATGCACATAGCTTAGCGCCGCAGCGCTAGGGTGTGTGCATGAGTGTAGCGTAGGTTTTGTACAGGAAGGGTACCTTTCCTGTACAAAATACTATGCTAGGCAAGATGCAAAGCTTTTCCCACCTTGCATACATGCTGCACAGTGAAGCACGCATGGAAAGTGAGAAAAGCACATAGAAATGAATGCATTTCTCCTGTTTGCACCTCCTTTGAAGGGGCGTTAACTTTTGGCGCAAAACCATGTTTTCAAATCTTTGTGAATATGGTTTTGCATCAAAAAGCACGGGTTGCTGCATTGAAACACCCATGTACCACCCACGTAATGCCCCCTTGGTGCAAAGTTACCCAAAGCAGTGTTTTGCGCTCCTTACAGGGCACTTTCCGGCGCAAAAGCAGTTTTGCGCTGAAAAGAAAATCAGAAAAAATAAAATTTGCGCTAGATTGTGTCACTATTGTGGAGCTAAAGCAGCGCGAAACATATGGAAACCTCCCCCTTGGTGTGCTCTTATATTCATACTGCTGCCCTCTAGTAACGCTACACAGTAACTGCAGCATAATAGTGGGAATGGGAAGAAGGCTGTCCAATGCAAATATTGTTCTCCCAAGCTACCTTTCTTCTGAGATGGTCGGCGTCTTGTGCCTTGATGCCACCTCACGCATATGGTCTTCAGTCAAATTCAAAAGCAGCCTACCTACCTTAGGCTAAGGAGTTTTCCACTCGAAGGCCGCACATGGGGACGTCACCCTCATTTAGCAGGGTCCCAAATTGCCTGCAGTCATCCTCTTTACAGAAGCTGGGCGTTCGTGGGCGTTTGTGGGCGTCCTTCAAAGGAAGGAAGGGGGTTTTTAAAGGCCCAGCCCAGCCCAGCCCAGCCCAGCCCAGCCCAGCCCAGCCCAGCCCAGCGCTGTGCTTTGCTGTGTCCTGATGCAGCAGGCATGATGCAGACCTGCTGAAGCAAAGGCCTGACTCTAACATTTTCTGTCTCATGAAGAAAACAACCTTTCTACCTTCTTATTGCAACTAATAAAGGGAGTTTCACTTGCATCAAACTAAACCCATCATTTCATTAGCCACAGCTCATTCCTGACCTTTATTCCTAGCCAACCTCATAGGCACCAAACCTCTGATTTGAGAGATTGGCTCACACCAAAATGAAAAATAACCCCCATCCAACCTATTTTCCTATCCGTGTAGCACCTTCCTCGCATTCTTCTAATCAGTTAAAGCCCCAGAGGCCACATTTGCGCTCCACATTATACCAAATTTAAAGAACAAATAATGAATGCATTGATAAAGGATGATAAGGTATTGCCCCTATTGCTCCTGCTTGAGATAAAGGGGGATTGGTGGAAAGTCATGAGGGAAAAGATTTGTAATTTTGAGGCGCACGTGCCAAAAAGAGTGGCCACTTTTCTCCTCTGTTTTTACAAGTGAAATTCAAATTAGGAAATGAAAATAAAAGAAGAATTTGAAATTTTGCCAACTTATGACACTTTGACAGCGTTTGCGGGACTCGAACCCTTGTCCTGTGAGATCCTTTATAACCACAGGCACAAGACTTACCATTGAGCTATAGCTCCTGGTGGTCTGAAGTGTTGCAGTAGTAACTATAAACAACATATAGGCCCTGGTGTCATTGCCTGTGGCTTGTATTGCACATCAAAAGGATGACCATGCTATAGGGACGATTTGATACGCTTCTGACATGGAAACCGGTGTGGTCCAGTGGGTAAGTTCCTGACTTCCAGCCAGAGAATCAGGGTTCAAATCCCGGGTTCGGCACCAGATGACTGATGGTGGTCCAGCACAGGTAAATTGGAGGTGGGCCAAACAGGCCAATTGGTAAGTAAAATGTGTGTGTCTGTGTGTCCTGTAAGAGTGGAGTCATGCCTGGCAAAGTGGGTGGATGGAGGATAGAGTGAATAGGAGGAGTCTAGGCAGAGTGGGTGGAGCCAGAGAAGTCCAGCAGAGGTAAGTTGGAGGTGGGCCTAACAGGCGAATTGGTAAGCAAAACGTGTGGGGTTGTGTGTGTGGGGTGTGTCTGTGTGTGTGGGGTGTGCCTGTGTAGAGGGGGTGTGCCTGTGTGTGGGTTGTGTGTGTGGGGTGTGTGGGGGTGTGGGGGTGTGTCTGTGTGTGGGGGGGGGGGGGGTGTGCCTGTGTGTGTGGGGTGTGCCTGTGTGTGTGGGGTGTGCCTGTGTGTAGGGGGGGTGTTTGGGGTGTGTGGGGTCTGTGTGTGGTCTGTGTGTGGTCTGTGTGTGGGTTGTGTGTGTGTGGGGTGTGTGGGGGTGTGTGGGGTCTGTGTGTGGGGTCTGTGTGTGGGGTGTGTGGGGTCTGTGTGTGGGGTGTGTGGGGTCTGTGTGTGGGTTGTGTGTGTGTGGTCTGTGTGTGGGTTGTGTGTGTGTGGGTTGTGTGGGTGTGTGTGTGTGGGTTGTGTGGGTGGGTGTGTGGGGGTGTGTCTGTGTGGTGGGGGTGTGTCTGTGGGGGGGGTGTGGGGGTGTGTCTGTGTGTGGGGGTGTGTGTGGGGTGTGCCTGGGTGTGTGGGGTGTGCCGGTGTGTGTAGGGGGTGTGTCTGTGTGTCCTGTAAGAGTGGAGTCATGCCTGGCAAAGTGGGAGGATAGAGTGAATATGAGGAGTCTAGGCAGAGTGGGTGGAGCCAGAGAGTCTGGAAAAGATGGATGTGGTCCCAGCGAGGAGGAAGGGGTCAAAGATGGAGGTGGGGGCCTGAACAGATTGGGGCCAAATGTGGGCACTCCTGTAGTGTTTCTCTAGCTGACAGATCAGGTGATTACATCCGATGGGACTTATGGTGAGGAAAACCAGCGTTTGATTTTTAATGCACCCTCTGTAACTTTTCCCTAGTATCTTTCTTTCCTTCCGGCAGATACCTGGAACAAGCGTCCCAAAGTTTTTCTTGGCTGCATACCCCCAGAGGTGTGCCTGACATTTATGGCCTAAGCACCCTCACAAAGAGTGCGCTACTGACATTCTGGGAAAACCTCACTAAAATGACATATTTATGCACCAAACGTGGTAATTCCTTATACCTGCAAAGCATCATATTGCACTTTTCAGCTTTGAGGAGGTGTGAGTGTTTTCATTTGAGGGAAATATTCATCTGTGCTTCCTCTCCCATCCGAGGACTATGGAGCTGCTGTTCCTCTCTCACATGTCCCTTCATAGAGACAGGTGTCACACACTCAACCACTCAGTAAACATGTATGCTTCGATACATTCACCTTGCTGTTTACCTTCCAAACATTCCCTCTTCACCACAAATACAGGGCAGCCATACCTCATTGCTCATTCACTCAGTCATCACAGTCCTACACTCTGTAGGTCCTGCAAGACCAACATGAACAAGAGGTATGTCAGCAAGCGGAAAAAAAGCCTTGGGGGAAGATTTTTTTAAATGTTACACAATGTAGCGCAGCACTCTGCGTGGCTGCGCTGCGTTACGTGACCGGGAATGAGCAGGAGAGCGCCATATTTTTAAAGATTTGGCTCTCTCTCCTTGTCTTTCCCTTGCGCCGGCGCTGATTTCAGCTGCCGTGCGCCATGCACATAGCTTAGCGCCGCAGCGCTAGGGTGTGTGCATGAGTGTAGCGTAGGTTTTGTACAGGAAGGGTACCTTTCCTGTACAAAATACTATGCTAGGCAAGATGCAAAGCTTTTCCCACCTTGCATACATGCTGCACAGTGAAGCACGCATGGAAAGTGAGAAAAGCACATAGAAATGAATGCATTTCTCCTGTTTGCACCTCCTTTGAAGGGGCGTTAACTTTTGGCGCAAAACCATGTTTTCAAATCTTTGTGAATATGGTTTTGCATCAAAAAGCACGGGTTGCTGCATTGAAACACCCATGTACCACCCACGTAATGCCCCCTTGGTGCAAAGTTACCCAAAGCAGTGTTTTGCGCTCCTTACAGGGCACTTTCCGGCGCAAAAGCAGTTTTGCGCTGAAAAGAAAATCAGAAAAAATAAAATTTGCGCTAGATTGTGTCACTATTGTGGAGCTAAAGCAGCGCGAAACATATGGAAACCTCCCCCTTGGTGTGCTCTTATATTCATACTGCTGCCCTCTAGTAACGCTACACAGTAACTGCAGCATAATAGTGGGAATGGGAAGAAGGCTGTCCAATGCAAATATTGTTCTCCCAAGCTACCTTTCTTCTGAGATGGTCGGCGTCTTGTGCCTTGATGCCACCTCACGCATATGGTCTTCAGTCAAATTCAAAAGCAGCCTACCTACCTTAGGCTAAGGAGTTTTCCACTCGAAGGCCGCACATGGGGACGTCACCCTCATTTAGCAGGGTCCCAAATTGCCTGCAGTCATCCTCTTTACAGAAGCTGGGCGTTCGTGGGCGTTTGTGGGCGTCCTTCAAAGGAAGGAAGGGGGTGTTTAAAGGCCCAGCCCAGCCCAGCCCAGCGCTGTGCTTTGCTGTGTCCTGATGCAGCAGGCATGATGCAGACCTGCTGAAGCAAAGGCCTGACTCTAACATTTTCTGTCTCTTGAAGAAAACAACCTTTCTACCTTCTTATTGCAACTAATAAAGGGAGTTTCACTTGCATCAAACTAAACCCATCATTTCATTAGCCACAGCTCATTCCTGACCTTTATTCCTAGCCAACCTCATAGGCACCAAACCTCTGATTTGAGAGATTGGCTCACACCAAAATGAAAAATAACCCCCATCCAACCTATTTTCCTATCCGTGTAGCACCTTCCTCGCATTCTTCTAATCAGTTAAAGCCCCAGAGGCCACATTTGCGCTCCACATTATACCAAATTTAAAGGACAAATAATGAATGCATTGATAAAGGATGATAAGGTATTGCCCCTATTGCTCCTGCTTGAGATAAAGGGGGATTGGTGGAAAGTCATGAGGGAAAAGATTTGTAATTTTGAGGCGCACGTGCCAAAAAGAGTGGCCACTTTTCTCCTCTGTTTTTACAAGTGAAATTCAAATTAGGAAATGAAAATAAAAGAAGAATTTGAAATTTTGCCAACTTATGACACTTTGACAGCGTTTGCGGGACTCGAACCCTTGTCCTGTGAGATCCTTTATAACCACAGGCACAAGACTTACCATTGAGCTATAGCTCCTGGTGGTCTGAAGTGTTGCAGTAGTAACTATAAACAACATATAGGCCCTGGTGTCATTGCCTGTGGCTTGTATTGCACATCAAAAGGATGACCATGCTATAGGGACGATTTGATACGCTTCTGACATGGAAACCGGTGTGGTCCAGTGGGTAAGTTCCTGACTTCCAGCCAGAGAATCAGGGTTCAAATCCCGGGTTCGGCACCAGATGACTGATGGTGGTCCAGCACAGGTAAATTGGAGGTGGGCCAAACAGGCCAATTGGTAAGTAAAATGTGTGTGTCTGTGTGTCCTGTAAGAGTGGAGTCATGCCTGGCAAAGTGGGTGGATGGAGGATAGAGTGAATAGGAGGAGTCTAGGCAGAGTGGGTGGAGCCAGAGAAGTCCAGCAGAGGTAAGTTGGAGGTGGGCCTAACAGGCGAATTGGTAAGCAAAACGTGTGGGGTTGTGTGTGTGGGGTGTGTCTGTGTGTGTGGGGTGTGCCTGTGTAGAGGGGGTGTGCCTGTGTGTGGGTTGTGTGTGTGGGGTGTGTGGGGGTGTGGGGGTGTGTCTGTGTGTGGGGGGGGGGGGGTGTGCCTGTGTGTGTGGGGTGTGCCTGTGTGTGTGGGGTGTGCCTGTGTGTAGGGGGGGTGTTTGGGGTGTGTGGGGTCTGTGTGTGGTCTGTGTGTGGTCTGTGTGTGGGGTGTGGGTTGTGTGTGGGTGGGTGTGTGGGGTCTGTGTGTGGGGTCTGTGTGTGGGGTGTGTGGGGTCTGTGTGTGGGGTGTGTGGGGTCTGTGTGTGGGTTGTGTGGGTGTGGGTTGTGTGGGTGTGTGTGTGTGGGTGTGTGTGTGTGGGTTGTGTGGGTGGGTGTGTGGGGGTGTGTCTGTGTGGTGGGGGTGTGTCTGTGGGGGGGGTGTGGGGGTGTGTCTGTGTGTGGGGGTGTGTGTGGGGTGTGCCTGGGTGTGTGGGGTGTGCCGGTGTGTGTAGGGGGTGTGTCTGTGTGTCCTGTAAGAGTGGAGTCATGCCTGGCAAAGTGGGAGGATAGAGTGAATATGAGGAGTCTAGGCAGAGTGGGTGGAGCCAGAGAGTCTGGAAAAGATGGATGTGGTCCCAGCGAGGAGGAAGGGGTCAAAGATGGAGGTGGGGGCCTGAACAGATTGGGGCCAAATGTGGGCACTCCTGTAGTGTTTCTCTAGCTGACAGATCAGGTGATTACATCCGATGGGACTTATGGTGAGGAAAACCAGCGTTTGATTTTTAATGCACCCTCTGTAACTTTTCCCTAGTATCTTTCTTTCCTTCCGGCAGATACCTGGAACAAGCGTCCCAAAGTTTTTCTTGGCTGCATACCCCCAGAGGTGTGCCTGACATTTATGGCCTAAGCACCCTCACAAAGAGTGCGCTACTGACATTCTGGGAAAACCTCACTAAAATGACATATTTATGCACCAAACGTGGTAATTCCTTATACCTGCAAAGCATCATATTGCACTTTTCAGCTTTGAGGAGGTGTGAGTGTTTTCATTTGAGGGAAATATTCATCTGTGCTTCCTCTCCCATCCGAGGACTATGGAGCTGCTGTTCCTCTCTCACATGTCCCTTCATAGAGACAGGTGTCACACACTCAACCACTCAGTAAACATGTATGCTTCGATACATTCACCTTGCTGTTTACCTTCCAAACATTCCCTCTTCACCACAAATACAGGGCAGCCATACCTCATTGCTCATTCACTCAGTCATCACAGTCCTACACTCTGTAGGTCCTGCAAGACCAACATGAACAAGAGGTATGTCAGCAAGCGGAAAAAAAGCCTTGGGGGAAGATTTTTTTAAATGTTACACAATGTAGCGCAGCACTCTGCGTGGCTGCGCTGCGTTACGTGACCGGGAATGAGCAGGAGAGCGCCATATTTTTAAAGATTTGGCTCTCTCTCCTTGTCTTTCCCTTGCGCCGGCGCTGATTTCAGCTGCCGTGCGCCATGCACATAGCTTAGCGCCGCAGCGCTAGGGTGTGTGCATGAGTGTAGCGTAGGTTTTGTACAGGAAGGGTACCTTTCCTGTACAAAATACTATGCTAGGTACGATGCAAAGCTTTTCCCACCTTGCATACATGCTGCACAGTGAAGCACGCATGGAAAGTGAGAAAAGCACATAGAAATGAATGCATTTCTCCTGTTTGCACCTCCTTTGAAGGGGCGTTAACTTTTGGCGCAAAACCATGTTTTCAAATCTTTGTGAATATGGTTTTGCATCAAAAAGCACGGGTTGCTGCATTGAAACACCCATGTACCACCCACGTAATGCCCCCTTGGTGCAAAGTTACCCAAAGCAGTGTTTTGCGCTCCTTACAGGGCACTTTCCGGCGCAAAAGCAGTTTTGCGCTGAAAAGAAAATCAGAAAAAATAAAATTTGCGCTAGATTGTGTCACTATTGTGGAGCTAAAGCAGCGCGAAACATATGGAAACCTCCCCCTTGGTGTGCTCTTATATTCATACTGCTGCCCTCTAGTAACGCTACACAGTAACTGCAGCATAATAGTGGGAATGGGAAGAAGGCTGTCCAATGCAAATATTGTTCTCCCAAGCTACCTTTCTTCTGAGATGGTCGGCGTCTTGTGCCTTGATGCCACCTCACGCATATGGTCTTCAGTCAAATTCAAAAGCAGCCTACCTACCTTAGGCTAAGGAGTTTTCCACTCGAAGGCCGCACATGGGGACGTCACCCTCATTTAGCAGGGTCCCAAATTGCCTGCAGTCATCCTCTTTACAGAAGCTGGGCGTTCGTGGGCGTTTGTGGGCGTCCTTCAAAGGAAGGAAGGGGGTTTTTAAAGGCCCAGCCCAGCCCAGCCCAGCCCAGCCCAGCCCAGCCCAGCCCAGCCCAGCCCAGCGCTGTGCTGTGCTTTGCTGTGTCCTGATGCAGCAGGCATGATGCAGACCTGCTGAAGCAAAGGCCTGACTCTAACATTTTCTGTCTCATGAAGAAAACAACCTTTCTACCTTCTTATTGCAACTAATAAAGGGAGTTTCACTTGCATCAAACTAAACCCATCATTTCATTAGCCACAGCTCATTCCTGACCTTTATTCCTAGCCAACCTCATAGGCACCAAACCTCTGATTTGAGAGATTGGCTCACACCAAAATGAAAAATAACCCCCATCCAACCTATTTTCCTATCCGTGTAGCACCTTCCTCGCATTCTTCTAATCAGTTAAAGCCCCAGAGGCCACATTTGCGCTCCACATTATACCAAATTTAAAGGACAAATAATGAATGCATTGATAAAGGATGATAAGGTATTGCCCCTATTGCTCCTGCTTGAGATAAAGGGGGATTGGTGGAAAGTCATGAGGGAAAAGATTTGTAATTTTGAGGCGCACGTGCCAAAAAGAGTGGCCACTTTTCTCCTCTGTTTTTACAAGTGAAATTCAAATTAGGAAATGAAAATAAAAGAAGAATTTGAAATTTTGCCAACTTATGACACTTTGACAGCGTTTGCGGGACTCGAACCCTTGTCCTGTGAGATCCTTTATAACCACAGGCACAAGACTTACCATTGAGCTATAGCTCCTGGTGGTCTGAAGTGTTGCAGTAGTAACTATAAACAACATATAGGCCCTGGTGTCATTGCCTGTGGCTTGTATTGCACATCAAAAGGATGACCATGCTATAGGGACGATTTGATACGCTTCTGACATGGAAACCGGTGTGGTCCAGTGGGTAAGTTCCTGACTTCCAGCCAGAGAATCAGGGTTCAAATCCCGGGTTCGGCACCAGATGACTGATGGTGGTCCAGCACAGGTAAATTGGAGGTGGGCCAAACAGGCCAATTGGTAAGTAAAATGTGTGTGTCTGTGTGTCCTGTAAGAGTGGAGTCATGCCTGGCAAAGTGGGTGGATGGAGGATAGAGTGAATAGGAGGAGTCTAGGCAGAGTGGGTGGAGCCAGAGAAGTCCAGCAGAGGTAAGTTGGAGGTGGGCCTAACAGGCGAATTGGTAAGCAAAACGTGTGGGGTTGTGTGTGTGGGGTGTGTCTGTGTGTGTGGGGTGTGCCTGTGTAGAGGGTGTGTGCCTGTGTGTGGGTTGTGTGTGTGGGGTGTGTGGGGGTGTGGGGGTGTGTCTGTGTGTGGGGGGGGGGGGGTGTGCCTGTGTGTGTGGGGTGTGCCTGTGTGTAGGGGGGGTGTTTGGGGTGTGTGGGGTCTGTGTGTGTGGGGTCTGTGTGTGTGTGGGTTGTGTGTGGGTGGGTTGTGTGGGTGGGTGTGTGGGGGTGTGTGGGGTGTGTGGGGTGTGTGGGGTCTGTGTGTGGTCTGTGTGTGGGTTGTGTGTGTGTGGGTGTGTGTGTGTGTGTGGGGGTGTGTCTGTGTGGTGGGGGTGTGTCTGTGTGTGGGGGGGGTGTGTGTGGGGTGTGCCTGGGTGTGTGGGGTGTGCCTGTGTGTAGGGGGTGTGTCTGTGTGTCCTGTAAGAGTGGAGTCATGCCTGGCAAAGTGGGAGGATAGAGGGAATATGAGGAGTCTAGGCAGAGTGGGTGGAGCCAGAGAGTCTGGAAAAGATGGATGTGGTCCCAGCGAGGAGGAAGGGGTCAAAGATGGAGGTGGGGGCCTGAACAGATTGGGGCCAAATGTGGGCACTCCTGTAGTGTTTCTCTAGCTGACAGATCAGGTGATTACATCCGATGGGACTTATGGTGAGGAAAACCAGCGTTTGATTTTTAATGCACCCTCTGTAACTTTTCCCTAGTATCTTTCTTTCCTTCCGGCAGATACCTGGAACAAGCGTCCCAAAGTTTTTCTTGGCTGCATACCCCCAGAGGTGTGCCTGACATTTATGGCCTAAGCACCCTCACAAAGAGTGCGCTACTGACATTCTGGGAAAACCTCACTAAAATGACATATTTATGCACCAAACGTGGTAATTCCTTATACCTGCAAAGCATCATATTGCACTTTTCAGCTTTGAGGAGGTGTGAGTGTTTTCATTTGAGGGAAATATTCATCTGTGCTTCCTCTCCCATCCGAGGACTATGGAGCTGCTGTTCCTCTCTCACATGTCCCTTCATAGAGACAGGTGTCACACACTCAACCACTCAGTAAACATGTATGCTTCGATACATTCACCTTGCTGTTTACCTTCCAAACATTCCCTCTTCACCACAAATACAGGGCAGCCATACCTCATTGCTCATTCACTCAGTCATCACAGTCCTACACTCTGTAGGTCCTGCAAGACCAACATGAACAAGAGGTATGTCAGCAAGCGGAAAAAAAGCCTTGGGGGAAGATTTTTTTAAATGTTACACAATGTAGCGCAGCACTCTGCGTGGCTGCGCTGCGTTACGTGACCGGGAATGAGCAGGAGAGCGCCATATTTTTAAAGATTTGGCTCTCTCTCCTTGTCTTTCCCTTGCGCCGGCGCTGATTTCAGCTGCCGTGCGCCATGCACATAGCTTAGCGCCGCAGCGCTAGGGTGTGTGCATGAGTGTAGCGTAGGTTTTGTACAGGAAGGGTACCTTTCCTGTACAAAATACTATGCTAGGCAAGATGCAAAGCTTTTCCCACCTTGCATACATGCTGCACAGTGAAGCACGCATGGAAAGTGAGAAAAGCACATAGAAATGAATGCATTTCTCCTGTTTGCACCTCCTTTGAAGGGGCGTTAACTTTTGGCGCAAAACCATGTTTTCAAATCTTTGTGAATATGGTTTTGCATCAAAAAGCACGGGTTGCTGCATTGAAACACCCATGTACCACCCACGTAATGCCCCCTTGGTGCAAAGTTACCCAAAGCAGTGTTTTGCGCTCCTTACAGGGCACTTTCCGGCGCAAAAGCAGTTTTGCGCTGAAAAGAAAATCAGAAAAAATAAAATTTGCGCTAGATTGTGTCACTATTGTGGAGCTAAAGCAGCGCGAAACATATGGAAACCTCCCCCTTGGTGTGCTCTTATATTCATACTGCTGCCCTCTAGTAACGCTACACAGTAACTGCAGCATAATAGTGGGAATGGGAAGAAGGCTGTCCAATGCAAATATTGTTCTCCCAAGCTACCTTTCTTCTGAGATGGTCGGCGTCTTGTGCCTTGATGCCACCTCACGCATATGGTCTTCAGTCAAATTCAAAAGCAGCCTACCTACCTTAGGCTAAGGAGTTTTCCACTCGAAGGCCGCACATGGGGACGTCACCCTCATTTAGCAGGGTCCCAAATTGCCTGCAGTCATCCTCTTTACAGAAGCTGGGCGTTCGTGGGCGTTTGTGGGCGTCCTTCAAAGGAAGGAAGGGGGTTTTTAAAGGCCCAGCCCAGCCCAGCCCAGCCCAGCCCAGCCCAGCCCAGCCCAGCCCAGCCCAGCCCAGCCCAGCGCTGTGCTTTGCTGTGTCCTGATGCAGCAGGCATGATGCAGACCTGCTGAAGCAAAGGCCTGACTCTAACATTTTCTGTCTCATGAAGAAAACAACCTTTCTACCTTCTTATTGCAACTAATAAAGGGAGTTTCACTTGCATCAAACTAAACCCATCATTTCATTAGCCACAGCTCATTCCTGACCTTTATTCCTAGCCAACCTCATAGGCACCAAACCTCTGATTTGAGAGATTGGCTCACACCAAAATGAAAAATAACCCCCATCCAACCTATTTTCCTATCCGTGTAGCACCTTCCTCGCATTCTTCTAATCAGTTAAAGCCCCAGAGGCCACATTTGCGCTCCACATTATACCAAATTTAAAGAACAAATAATGAATGCATTGATAAAGGATGATAAGGTATTGCCCCTATTGCTCCTGCTTGAGATAAAGGGGGATTGGTGGAAAGTCATGAGGGAAAAGATTTGTAATTTTGAGGCGCACGTGCCAAAAAGAGTGGCCACTTTTCTCCTCTGTTTTTACAAGTGAAATTCAAATTAGGAAATGAAAATAAAAGAAGAATTTGAAATTTTGCCAACTTATGACACTTTGACAGCGTTTGCGGGACTCGAACCCTTGTCCTGTGAGATCCTTTATAACCACAGGCACAAGACTTACCATTGAGCTATAGCTCCTGGTGGTCTGAAGTGTTGCAGTAGTAACTATAAACAACATATAGGCCCTGGTGTCATTGCCTGTGGCTTGTATTGCACATCAAAAGGATGACCATGCTATAGGGACGATTTGATACGCTTCTGACATGGAAACCGGTGTGGTCCAGTGGGTAAGTTCCTGACTTCCAGCCAGAGAATCAGGGTTCAAATCCCGGGTTCGGCACCAGATGACTGATGGTGGTCCAGCACAGGTAAATTGGAGGTGGGCCAAACAGGCCAATTGGTAAGTAAAATGTGTGTGTCTGTGTGTCCTGTAAGAGTGGAGTCATGCCTGGCAAAGTGGGTGGATGGAGGATAGAGTGAATAGGAGGAGTCTAGGCAGAGTGGGTGGAGCCAGAGAAGTCCAGCAGAGGTAAGTTGGAGGTGGGCCTAACAGGCGAATTGGTAAGCAAAACGTGTGGGGTTGTGTGTGTGGGGTGTGTCTGTGTGTGTGGGGTGTGCCTGTGTAGAGGGGGTGTGCCTGTGTGTGGGTTGTGTGTGTGGGGTGTGTGGGGGTGTGGGGGTGTGTCTGTGTGTGGGGGGGGGGGGGTGTGCCTGTGTGTGTGGGGTGTGCCTGTGTGTGTGGGGTGTGCCTGTGTGTAGGGGGGGTGTTTGGGGTGTGTGGGGTCTGTGTGTGGTCTGTGTGTGGTCTGTGTGTGGGTTGTGTGTGTGTGGGGTGTGTGGGGGTGTGTGGGGTCTGTGTGTGGGGTCTGTGTGTGGGGTGTGTGGGGTCTGTGTGTGGGGTGTGTGGGGTCTGTGTGTGGGTTGTGTGTGTGTGGTCTGTGTGTGGGTTGTGTGGGTGTGTGTGTGTGGGTTGTGTGGGTGGGTGTGTGGGGGTGTGTCTGTGTGGTGGGGGTGTGTCTGTGGGGGGGGTGTGGGGGTGTGTCTGTGTGTGGGGGTGTGTGTGGGGTGTGCCTGGGTGTGTGGGGTGTGCCGGTGTGTGTAGGGGGTGTGTCTGTGTGTCCTGTAAGAGTGGAGTCATGCCTGGCAAAGTGGGAGGATAGAGTGAATATGAGGAGTCTAGGCAGAGTGGGTGGAGCCAGAGAGTCTGGAAAAGATGGATGTGGTCCCAGCGAGGAGGAAGGGGTCAAAGATGGAGGTGGGGGCCTGAACAGATTGGGGCCAAATGTGGGCACTCCTGTAGTGTTTCTCTAGCTGACAGATCAGGTGATTACATCCGATGGGACTTATGGTGAGGAAAACCAGCGTTTGATTTTTAATGCACCCTCTGTAACTTTTCCCTAGTATCTTTCTTTCCTTCCGGCAGATACCTGGAACAAGCGTCCCAAAGTTTTTCTTGGCTGCATACCCCCAGAGGTGTGCCTGACATTTATGGCCTAAGCACCCTCACAAAGAGTGCGCTACTGACATTCTGGGAAAACCTCACTAAAATGACATATTTATGCACCAAACGTGGTAATTCCTTATACCTGCAAAGCATCATATTGCACTTTTCAGCTTTGAGGAGGTGTGAGTGTTTTCATTTGAGGGAAATATTCATCTGTGCTTCCTCTCCCATCCGAGGACTATGGAGCTGCTGTTCCTCTCTCACATGTCCCTTCATAGAGACAGGTGTCACACACTCAACCACTCAGTAAACATGTATGCTTCGATACATTCACCTTGCTGTTTACCTTCCAAACATTCCCTCTTCACCACAAATACAGGGCAGCCATACCTCATTGCTCATTCACTCAGTCATCACAGTCCTACACTCTGTAGGTCCTGCAAGACCAACATGAACAAGAGGTATGTCAGCAAGCGGAAAAAAAGCCTTGGGGGAAGATTTTTTTAAATGTTACACAATGTAGCGCAGCACTCTGCGTGGCTGCGCTGCGTTACGTGACCGGGAATGAGCAGGAGAGCGCCATATTTTTAAAGATTTGGCTCTCTCTCCTTGTCTTTCCCTTGCGCCGGCGCTGATTTCAGCTGCCGTGCGCCATGCACATAGCTTAGCGCCGCAGCGCTAGGGTGTGTGCATGAGTGTAGCGTAGGTTTTGTACAGGAAGGGTACCTTTCCTGTACAAAATACTATGCTAGGCAAGATGCAAAGCTTTTCCCACCTTGCATACATGCTGCACAGTGAAGCACGCATGGAAAGTGAGAAAAGCACATAGAAATGAATGCATTTCTCCTGTTTGCACCTCCTTTGAAGGGGCGTTAACTTTTGGCGCAAAACCATGTTTTCAAATCTTTGTGAATATGGTTTTGCATCAAAAAGCACGGGTTGCTGCATTGAAACACCCATGTACCACCCACGTAATGCCCCCTTGGTGCAAAGTTACCCAAAGCAGTGTTTTGCGCTCCTTACAGGGCACTTTCCGGCGCAAAAGCAGTTTTGCGCTGAAAAGAAAATCAGAAAAAATAAAATTTGCGCTAGATTGTGTCACTATTGTGGAGCTAAAGCAGCGCGAAACATATGGAAACCTCCCCCTTGGTGTGCTCTTATATTCATACTGCTGCCCTCTAGTAACGCTACACAGTAACTGCAGCATAATAGTGGGAATGGGAAGAAGGCTGTCCAATGCAAATATTGTTCTCCCAAGCTACCTTTCTTCTGAGATGGTCGGCGTCTTGTGCCTTGATGCCACCTCACGCATATGGTCTTCAGTCAAATTCAAAAGCAGCCTACCTACCTTAGGCTAAGGAGTTTTCCACTCGAAGGCCGCACATGGGGACGTCACCCTCATTTAGCAGGGTCCCAAATTGCCTGCAGTCATCCTCTTTACAGAAGCTGGGCGTTCGTGGGCGTTTGTGGGCGTCCTTCAAAGGAAGGAAGGGGGTTTTTAAAGGCCCAGCCCAGCCCAGCCCAGCCCAGCCCAGCCCAGCCCAGCCCAGCCCAGCGCTGTGCTTTGCTGTGTCCTGATGCAGCAGGCATGATGCAGACCTGCTGAAGCAAAGGCCTGACTCTAACATTTTCTGTCTCATGAAGAAAACAACCTTTCTACCTTCTTATTGCAACTAATAAAGGGAGTTTCACTTGCATCAAACTAAACCCATCATTTCATTAGCCACAGCTCATTCCTGACCTTTATTCCTAGCCAACCTCATAGGCACCAAACCTCTGATTTGAGAGATTGGCTCACACCAAAATGAAAAATAACCCCCATCCAACCTATTTTCCTATCCGTGTAGCACCTTCCTCGCATTCTTCTAATCAGTTAAAGCCCCAGAGGCCACATTTGCGCTCCACATTATACCAAATTTAAAGAACAAATAATGAATGCATTGATAAAGGATGATAAGGTATTGCCCCTATTGCTCCTGCTTGAGATAAAGGGGGATTGGTGGAAAGTCATGAGGGAAAAGATTTGTAATTTTGAGGCGCACGTGCCAAAAAGAGTGGCCACTTTTCTCCTCTGTTTTTACAAGTGAAATTCAAATTAGGAAATGAAAATAAAAGAAGAATTTGAAATTTTGCCAACTTATGACACTTTGACAGCGTTTGCGGGACTCGAACCCTTGTCCTGTGAGATCCTTTATAACCACAGGCACAAGACTTACCATTGAGCTATAGCTCCTGGTGGTCTGAAGTGTTGCAGTAGTAACTATAAACAACATATAGGCCCTGGTGTCATTGCCTGTGGCTTGTATTGCACATCAAAAGGATGACCATGCTATAGGGACGATTTGATACGCTTCTGACATGGAAACCGGTGTGGTCCAGTGGGTAAGTTCCTGACTTCCAGCCAGAGAATCAGGGTTCAAATCCCGGGTTCGGCACCAGATGACTGATGGTGGTCCAGCACAGGTAAATTGGAGGTGGGCCAAACAGGCCAATTGGTAAGTAAAATGTGTGTGTCTGTGTGTCCTGTAAGAGTGGAGTCATGCCTGGCAAAGTGGGTGGATGGAGGATAGAGTGAATAGGAGGAGTCTAGGCAGAGTGGGTGGAGCCAGAGAAGTCCAGCAGAGGTAAGTTGGAGGTGGGCCTAACAGGCGAATTGGTAAGCAAAACGTGTGGGGTTGTGTGTGTGGGGTGTGTCTGTGTGTGTGGGGTGTGCCTGTGTAGAGGGGGTGTGCCTGTGTGTGGGTTGTGTGTGTGGGGTGTGTGGGGGTGTGGGGGTGTGTCTGTGTGTGGGGGGGGGGGGGTGTGCCTGTGTGTGTGGGGTGTGCCTGTGTGTGTGGGGTGTGCCTGTGTGTAGGGGGTCTGTGTGTGGTCTGTGTGTGGTCTGTGTGTGGTCTGTGTGTGGTCTGTGTGTGGGGTGTGTGGGGGTGTGTGGGGTCTGTGTGTGGGGTCTGTGTGTGGGGTGTGTGGGGTCTGTGTGGGGTCTGTGTGTGGGGTCTGTGTGTGGGTTGTGTGTGTGTGGTCTGTGTGTGGGTTGTGTGTGTGTGGGTTGTGTGGGTGTGTGTGTGTGGGTTGTGTGGGTGGGTGTGTGGGGGTGTGTCTGTGTGGTGGGGGTGTGTCTGTGGGGGGGGTGTGGGGGTGTGTCTGTGTGTGGGGTGTGCCTGGGTGTGTGGGGTGTGCCGGTGTGTGTAGGGGGTGTGTCTGTGTGTCCTGTAAGAGTGGAGTCATGCCTGGCAAAGTGGGAGGATAGAGTGAATATGAGGAGTCTAGGCAGAGTGGGTGGAGCCAGAGAGTCTGGAAAAGATGGATGTGGTCCCAGCGAGGAGGAAGGGGTCAAAGATGGAGGTGGGGGCCTGAACAGATTGGGGCCAAATGTGGGCACTCCTGTAGTGTTTCTCTAGCTGACAGATCAGGTGATTACATCCGATGGGACTTATGGTGAGGAAAACCAGCGTTTGATTTTTAATGCACCCTCTGTAACTTTTCCCTAGTATCTTTCTTTCCTTCCGGCAGATACCTGGAACAAGCGTCCCAAAGTTTTTCTTGGCTGCATACCCCCAGAGGTGTGCCTGACATTTATGGCCTAAGCACCCTCACAAAGAGTGCGCTACTGACATTCTGGGAAAACCTCACTAAAATGACATATTTATGCACCAAACGTGGTAATTCCTTATACCTGCAAAGCATCATATTGCACTTTTCAGCTTTGAGGAGGTGTGAGTGTTTTCATTTGAGGGAAATATTCATCTGTGCTTCCTCTCCCATCCGAGGACTATGGAGCTGCTGTTCCTCTCTCACATGTCCCTTCATAGAGACAGGTGTCACACACTCAACCACTCAGTAAACATGTATGCTTCGATACATTCACCTTGCTGTTTACCTTCCAAACATTCCCTCTTCACCACAAATACAGGGCAGCCATACCTCATTGCTCATTCACTCAGTCATCACAGTCCTACACTCTGTAGGTCCTGCAAGACCAACATGAACAAGAGGTATGTCAGCAAGCGGAAAAAAAGCCTTGGGGGAAGATTTTTTTAAATGTTACACAATGTAGCGCAGCACTCTGCGTGGCTGCGCTGCGTTACGTGACCGGGAATGAGCAGGAGAGCGCCATATTTTTAAAGATTTGGCTCTCTCTCCTTGTCTTTCCCTTGCGCCGGCGCTGATTTCAGCTGCCGTGCGCCATGCACATAGCTTAGCGCCGCAGCGCTAGGGTGTGTGCATGAGTGTAGCGTAGGTTTTGTACAGGAAGGGTACCTTTCCTGTACAAAATACTATGCTAGGCAAGATGCAAAGCTTTTCCCACCTTGCATACATGCTGCACAGTGAAGCACGCATGGAAAGTGAGAAAAGCACATAGAAATGAATGCATTTCTCCTGTTTGCACCTCCTTTGAAGGGGCGTTAACTTTTGGCGCAAAACCATGTTTTCAAATCTTTGTGAATATGGTTTTGCATCAAAAAGCACGGGTTGCTGCATTGAAACACCCATGTACCACCCACGTAATGCCCCCTTGGTGCAAAGTTACCCAAAGCAGTGTTTTGCGCTCCTTACAGGGCACTTTCCGGCGCAAAAGCAGTTTTGCGCTGAAAAGAAAATCAGAAAAAATAAAATTTGCGCTAGATTGTGTCACTATTGTGGAGCTAAAGCAGCGCGAAACATATGGAAACCTCCCCCTTGGTGTGCTCTTATATTCATACTGCTGCCCTCTAGTAACGCTACACAGTAACTGCAGCATAATAGTGGGAATGGGAAGAAGGCTGTCCAATGCAAATATTGTTCTCCCAAGCTACCTTTCTTCTGAGATGGTCGGCGTCTTGTGCCTTGATGCCACCTCACGCATATGGTCTTCAGTCAAATTCAAAAGCAGCCTACCTACCTTAGGCTAAGGAGTTTTCCACTCGAAGGCCGCACATGGGGACGTCACCCTCATTTAGCAGGGTCCCAAATTGCCTGCAGTCATCCTCTTTACAGAAGCTGGGCGTTCGTGGGCGTTTGTGGGCGTCCTTCAAAGGAAGGAAGGGGGTTTTTAAAGGCCCAGCCCAGCCCAGCCCAGCCCAGCCCAGCCCAGCCCAGCCCAGCCCAGCGCTGTGCTTTGCTGTGTCCTGATGCAGCAGGCATGATGCAGACCTGCTGAAGCAAAGGCCTGACTCTAACATTTTCTGTCTCATGAAGAAAACAACCTTTCTACCTTCTTATTGCAACTAATAAAGGGAGTTTCACTTGCATCAAACTAAACCCATCATTTCATTAGCCACAGCTCATTCCTGACCTTTATTCCTAGCCAACCTCATAGGCACCAAACCTCTGATTTGAGAGATTGGCTCACACCAAAATGAAAAATAACCCCCATCCAACCTATTTTCCTATCCGTGTAGCACCTTCCTCGCATTCTTCTAATCAGTTAAAGCCCCAGAGGCCACATTTGCGCTCCACATTATACCAAATTTAAAGAACAAATAATGAATGCATTGATAAAGGATGATAAGGTATTGCCCCTATTGCTCCTGCTTGAGATAAAGGGGGATTGGTGGAAAGTCATGAGGGAAAAGATTTGTAATTTTGAGGCGCACGTGCCAAAAAGAGTGGCCACTTTTCTCCTCTGTTTTTACAAGTGAAATTCAAATTAGGAAATGAAAATAAAAGAAGAATTTGAAATTTTGCCAACTTATGACACTTTGACAGCGTTTGCGGGACTCGAACCCTTGTCCTGTGAGATCCTTTATAACCACAGGCACAAGACTTACCATTGAGCTATAGCTCCTGGTGGTCTGAAGTGTTGCAGTAGTAACTATAAACAACATATAGGCCCTGGTGTCATTGCCTGTGGCTTGTATTGCACATCAAAAGGATGACCATGCTATAGGGACGATTTGATACGCTTCTGACATGGAAACCGGTGTGGTCCAGTGGGTAAGTTCCTGACTTGCAGCCAGAGAATCAGGGTTCAAATCCCGGGTTCGGCACCAGATGACTGATGGTGGTCCAGCACAGGTAAATTGGAGGTGGGCCAAACAGGCCAATTGGTAAGTAAAATGTGTGTGTCTGTGTGTCCTGTAAGAGTGGAGTCATGCCTGGCAAAGTGGGTGGATGGAGGATAGAGTGAATAGGAGGAGTCTAGGCAGAGTGGGTGGAGCCAGAGAAGTCCAGCAGAGGTAAGTTGGAGGTGGGCCTAACAGGCGAATTGGTAAGCAAAACGTGTGGGGTTGTGTGTGTGGGGTGTGTCTGTGTGTGTGGGGTGTGCCTGTGTAGAGGGGGTGTGCCTGTGTGTGGGTTGTGTGTGTGGGGTGTGTGGGGGTGTGGGGGTGTGTCTGTGTGTGGGGGGGGGGGGTGTGCCTGTGTGTGTGGGGTGTGCCTGTGTGTGTGGGGTGTGCCTGTGTGTAGGGGGGGTGTTTGGGGTGTGTGGGGTCTGTGTGTGGTCTGTGTGTGGTCTGTGTGTGGGTTGTGTGTGTGTGGGGTGTGTGGGGGTGTGTGGGGTCTGTGTGTGGGGTCTGTGTGTGGGGTGTGTGGGGTCTGTGTGTGGGTTGTGTGTGTGGGGTCTGTGTGTGGGTTGTGTGTGTGTGGTCTGTGTGTGGGTTGTGTGTGTGTGGGTTGTGTGGGTTGTGTGGGTGGGTGTGTGGGGGTGTGTCTGTGTGGTGGGGGTGTGTCTGTGGGGGGGGTGTGGGGGTGTGTCTGTGTGTGGGGGTGTGTGTGGGGTGTGCCTGGGTGTGTGGGGTGTGCCGGTGTGTGTAGGGGGTGTGTCTGTGTGTCCTGTAAGAGTGGAGTCATGCCTGGCAAAGTGGGAGGATAGAGTGAATATGAGGAGTCTAGGCAGAGTGGGTGGAGCCAGAGAGTCTGGAAAAGATGGATGTGGTCCCAGCGAGGAGGAAGGGGTCAAAGATGGAGGTGGGGGCCTGAACAGATTGGGGCCAAATGTGGGCACTCCTGTAGTGTTTCTCTAGCTGACAGATCAGGTGATTACATCCGATGGGACTTATGGTGAGGAAAACCAGCGTTTGATTTTTAATGCACCCTCTGTAACTTTTCCCTAGTATCTTTCTTTCCTTCCGGCAGATACCTGGAACAAGCGTCCCAAAGTTTTTCTTGGCTGCATACCCCCAGAGGTGTGCCTGACATTTATGGCCTAAGCACCCTCACAAAGAGTGCGCTACTGACATTCTGGGAAAACCTCACTAAAATGACATATTTATGCACCAAACGTGGTAATTCCTTATACCTGCAAAGCATCATATTGCACTTTTCAGCTTTGAGGAGGTGTGAGTGTTTTCATTTGAGGGAAATATTCATCTGTGCTTCCTCTCCCATCCGAGGACTATGGAGCTGCTGTTCCTCTCTCACATGTCCCTTCATAGAGACAGGTGTCACACACTCAACCACTCAGTAAACATGTATGCTTCGATACATTCACCTTGCTGTTTACCTTCCAAACATTCCCTCTTCACCACAAATACAGGGCAGCCATACCTCATTGCTCATTCACTCAGTCATCACAGTCCTACACTCTGTAGGTCCTGCAAGACCAACATGAACAAGAGGTATGTCAGCAAGCGGAAAAAAAGCCTTGGGGGAAGATTTTTTTAAATGTTACACAATGTAGCGCAGCACTCTGCGTGGCTGCGCTGCGTTACGTGACCGGGAATGAGCAGGAGAGCGCCATATTTTTAAAGATTTGGCTCTCTCTCCTTGTCTTTCCCTTGCGCCGGCGCTGATTTCAGCTGCCGTGCGCCATGCACATAGCTTAGCGCCGCAGCGCTAGGGTGTGTGCATGAGTGTAGCGTAGGTTTTGTACAGGAAGGGTACCTTTCCTGTACAAAATACTATGCTAGGCAAGATGCAAAGCTTTTCCCACCTTGCATACATGCTGCACAGTGAAGCACGCATGGAAAGTGAGAAAAGCACATAGAAATGAATGCATTTCTCCTGTTTGCACCTCCTTTGAAGGGGCGTTAACTTTTGGCGCAAAACCATGTTTTCAAATCTTTGTGAATATGGTTTTGCATCAAAAAGCACGGGTTGCTGCATTGAAACACCCATGTACCACCCACGTAATGCCCCCTTGGTGCAAAGTTACCCAAAGCAGTGTTTTGCGCTCCTTACAGGGCACTTTCCGGCGCAAAAGCAGTTTTGCGCTGAAAAGAAAATCAGAAAAAATAAAATTTGCGCTAGATTGTGTCACTATTGTGGAGCTAAAGCAGCGCGAAACATATGGAAACCTCCCCCTTGGTGTGCTCTTATATTCATACTGCTGCCCTCTAGTAACGCTACACAGTAACTGCAGCATAATAGTGGGAATGGGAAGAAGGCTGTCCAATGCAAATATTGTTCTCCCAAGCTACCTTTCTTCTGAGATGGTCGGCGTCTTGTGCCTTGATGCCACCTCACGCATATGGTCTTCAGTCAAATTCAAAAGCAGCCTACCTACCTTAGGCTAAGGAGTTTTCCACTCGAAGGCCGCACATGGGGACGTCACCCTCATTTAGCAGGGTCCCAAATTGCCTGCAGTCATCCTCTTTACAGAAGCTGGGCGTTCGTGGGCGTTTGTGGGCGTCCTTCAAAGGAAGGAAGGGGGTGTTTAAAGGCCCAGCCCAGCCCAGCCCAGCCCAGCGCTGTGCTTTGCTGTGTCCTGATGCAGCAGGCATGATGCAGACCTGCTGAAGCAAAGGCCTGACTCTAACATTTTCTGTCTCATGAAGAAAACAACCTTTCTACCTTCTTATTGCAACTAATAAAGGGAGTTTCACTTGCATCAAACTAAACCCATCATTTCATTAGCCACAGCTCATTCCTGACCTTTATTCCTAGCCAACCTCATAGGCACCAAACCTCTGATTTGAGAGATTGGCTCACACCAAAATGAAAAATAACCCCCATCCAACCTATTTTCCTATCCGTGTAGCACCTTCCTCGCATTCTTCTAATCAGTTAAAGCCCCAGAGGCCACATTTGCGCTCCACATTATACCAAATTTAAAGAACAAATAATGAATGCATTGATAAAGGATGATAAGGTATTGCCCCTATTGCTCCTGCTTGAGATAAAGGGGGATTGGTGGAAAGTCATGAGGGAAAAGATTTGTAATTTTGAGGCGCACGTGCCAAAAAGAGTGGCCACTTTTCTCCTCTGTTTTTACAAGTGAAATTCAAATTAGGAAATGAAAATAAAAGAAGAATTTGAAATTTTGCCAACTTATGACACTTTGACAGCGTTTGCGGGACTCGAACCCTTGTCCTGTGAGATCCTTTATAACCACAGGCACAAGACTTACCATTGAGCTATAGCTCCTGGTGGTCTGAAGTGTTGCAGTAGTAACTATAAACAACATATAGGCCCTGGTGTCATTGCCTGTGGCTTGTATTGCACATCAAAAGGATGACCATGCTATAGGGACGATTTGATACGCTTCTGACATGGAAACCGGTGTGGTCCAGTGGGTAAGTTCCTGACTTCCAGCCAGAGAATCAGGGTTCAAATCCCGGGTTCGGCACCAGATGACTGATGGTGGTCCAGCACAGGTAAATTGGAGGTGGGCCAAACAGGCCAATTGGTAAGTAAAATGTGTGTGTCTGTGTGTCCTGTAAGAGTGGAGTCATGCCTGGCAAAGTGGGTGGATGGAGGATAGAGTGAATAGGAGGAGTCTAGGCAGAGTGGGTGGAGCCAGAGAAGTCCAGCAGAGGTAAGTTGGAGGTGGGCCTAACAGGCGAATTGGTAAGCAAAACGTGTGGGGTTGTGTGTGTGGGGTGTGTCTGTGTGTGTGGGGTGTGCCTGTGTAGAGGGGGTGTGCCTGTGTGTGGGTTGTGTGTGTGGGGTGTGTGGGGGTGTGGGGGTGTGTCTGTGTGTGGGGGGGGGGGGGTGTGCCTGTGTGTGTGGGGTGTGCCTGTGTGTGTGGGGTGTGCCTGTGTGTAGGGGGTCTGTGTGTGGTCTGTGTGTGGTCTGTGTGTGGTCTGTGTGTGGTCTGTGTGTGGGGTGTGTGGGGGTGTGTGGGGTCTGTGTGTGGGGTCTGTGTGTGGGGTGTGTGGGGTCTGTGTGGGGGTCTGTGTGTGGGTTGTGTGTGTGTGGGTTGTGTGTGTGTGGTCTGTGTGTGGGTTGTGTGTGTGTGGGTTGTGTGGGTGTGTGTGTGTGGGTTGTGTGGGTGGGTGTGTGGGGGTGTGTCTGTGTGGTGGGGGTGTGTCTGTGGGGGGGGTGTGGGGGTGTGTCTGTGTGTGGGGTGTGCCTGGGTGTGTGGGGTGTGCCGGTGTGTGTAGGGGGTGTGTCTGTGTGTCCTGTAAGAGTGGAGTCATGCCTGGCAAAGTGGGAGGATAGAGTGAATATGAGGAGTCTAGGCAGAGTGGGTGGAGCCAGAGAGTCTGGAAAAGATGGATGTGGTCCCAGCGAGGAGGAAGGGGTCAAAGATGGAGGTGGGGGCCTGAACAGATTGGGGCCAAATGTGGGCACTCCTGTAGTGTTTCTCTAGCTGACAGATCAGGTGATTACATCCGATGGGACTTATGGTGAGGAAAACCAGCGTTTGATTTTTAATGCACCCTCTGTAACTTTTCCCTAGTATCTTTCTTTCCTTCCGGCAGATACCTGGAACAAGCGTCCCAAAGTTTTTCTTGGCTGCATACCCCCAGAGGTGTGCCTGACATTTATGGCCTAAGCACCCTCACAAAGAGTGCGCTACTGACATTCTGGGAAAACCTCACTAAAATGACATATTTATGCACCAAACGTGGTAATTCCTTATACCTGCAAAGCATCATATTGCACTTTTCAGCTTTGAGGAGGTGTGAGTGTTTTCATTTGAGGGAAATATTCATCTGTGCTTCCTCTCCCATCCGAGGACTATGGAGCTGCTGTTCCTCTCTCACATGTCCCTTCATAGAGACAGGTGTCACACACTCAACCACTCAGTAAACATGTATGCTTCGATACATTCACCTTGCTGTTTACCTTCCAAACATTCCCTCTTCACCACAAATACAGGGCAGCCATACCTCATTGCTCATTCACTCAGTCATCACAGTCCTACACTCTGTAGGTCCTGCAAGACCAACATGAACAAGAGGTATGTCAGCAAGCGGAAAAAAAGCCTTGGGGGAAGATTTTTTTAAATGTTACACAATGTAGCGCAGCACTCTGCGTGGCTGCGCTGCGTTACGTGACCGGGAATGAGCAGGAGAGCGCCATATTTTTAAAGATTTGGCTCTCTCTCCTTGTCTTTCCCTTGCGCCGGCGCTGATTTCAGCTGCCGTGCGCCATGCACATAGCTTAGCGCCGCAGCGCTAGGGTGTGTGCATGAGTGTAGCGTAGGTTTTGTACAGGAAGGGTACCTTTCCTGTACAAAATACTATGCTAGGCAAGATGCAAAGCTTTTCCCACCTTGCATACATGCTGCACAGTGAAGCACGCATGGAAAGTGAGAAAAGCACATAGAAATGAATGCATTTCTCCTGTTTGCACCTCCTTTGAAGGGGCGTTAACTTTTGGCGCAAAACCATGTTTTCAAATCTTTGTGAATATGGTTTTGCATCAAAAAGCACGGGTTGCTGCATTGAAACACCCATGTACCACCCACGTAATGCCCCCTTGGTGCAAAGTTACCCAAAGCAGTGTTTTGCGCTCCTTACAGGGCACTTTCCGGCGCAAAAGCAGTTTTGCGCTGAAAAGAAAATCAGAAAAAATAAAATTTGCGCTAGATTGTGTCACTATTGTGGAGCTAAAGCAGCGCGAAACATATGGAAACCTCCCCCTTGGTGTGCTCTTATATTCATACTGCTGCCCTCTAGTAACGCTACACAGTAACTGCAGCATAATAGTGGGAATGGGAAGAAGGCTGTCCAATGCAAATATTGTTCTCCCAAGCTACCTTTCTTCTGAGATGGTCGGCGTCTTGTGCCTTGATGCCACCTCACGCATATGGTCTTCAGTCAAATTCAAAAGCAGCCTACCTACCTTAGGCTAAGGAGTTTTCCACTCGAAGGCCGCACATGGGGACGTCACCCTCATTTAGCAGGGTCCCAAATTGCCTGCAGTCATCCTCTTTACAGAAGCTGGGCGTTCGTGGGCGTTTGTGGGCGTCCTTCAAAGGAAGGAAGGGGGTTTTTAAAGGCCCAGCCCAGCCCAGCCCAGCCCAGCCCAGCCCAGCCCAGCCCAGCGCTGTGCTTTGCTGTGTCCTGATGCAGCAGGCATGATGCAGACCTGCTGAAGCAAAGGCCTGACTCTAACATTTTCTGTCTCATGAAGAAAACAACCTTTCTACCTTCTTATTGCAACTAATAAAGGGAGTTTCACTTGCATCAAACTAAACCCATCATTTCATTAGCCACAGCTCATTCCTGACCTTTATTCCTAGCCAACCTCATAGGCACCAAACCTCTGATTTGAGAGATTGGCTCACACCAAAATGAAAAATAACCCCCATCCAACCTATTTTCCTATCCGTGTAGCACCTTCCTCGCATTCTTCTAATCAGTTAAAGCCCCAGAGGCCACATTTGCGCTCCACATTATACCAAATTTAAAGAACAAATAATGAATGCATTGATAAAGGATGATAAGGTATTGCCCCTATTGCTCCTGCTTGAGATAAAGGGGGATTGGTGGAAAGTCATGAGGGAAAAGATTTGTAATTTTGAGGCGCACGTGCCAAAAAGAGTGGCCACTTTTCTCCTCTGTTTTTACAAGTGAAATTCAAATTAGGAAATGAAAATAAAAGAAGAATTTGAAATTTTGCCAACTTATGACACTTTGACAGCGTTTGCGGGACTCGAACCCTTGTCCTGTGAGATCCTTTATAACCACAGGCACAAGACTTACCATTGAGCTATAGCTCCTGGTGGTCTGAAGTGTTGCAGTAGTAACTATAAACAACATATAGGCCCTGGTGTCATTGCCTGTGGCTTGTATTGCACATCAAAAGGATGACCATGCTATAGGGACGATTTGATACGCTTCTGACATGGAAACCGGTGTGGTCCAGTGGGTAAGTTCCTGACTTGCAGCCAGAGAATCAGGGTTCAAATCCCGGGTTCGGCACCAGATGACTGATGGTGGTCCAGCACAGGTAAATTGGAGGTGGGCCAAACAGGCCAATTGGTAAGTAAAATGTGTGTGTCTGTGTGTCCTGTAAGAGTGGAGTCATGCCTGGCAAAGTGGGTGGATGGAGGATAGAGTGAATAGGAGGAGTCTAGGCAGAGTGGGTGGAGCCAGAGAAGTCCAGCAGAGGTAAGTTGGAGGTGGGCCTAACAGGCGAATTGGTAAGCAAAACGTGTGGGGTTGTGTGTGTGGGGTGTGTCTGTGTGTGTGGGGTGTGCCTGTGTAGAGGGGGTGTGCCTGTGTGTGGGTTGTGTGTGTGGGGTGTGTGGGGGTGTGGGGGTGTGTCTGTGTGTGGGGGGGGGGGGTGTGCCTGTGTGTGTGGGGTGTGCCTGTGTGTGTGGGGTGTGCCTGTGTGTAGGGGGGGTGTTTGGGGTGTGTGGGGTCTGTGTGTGGTCTGTGTGTGGGTTGTGTGTGTGTGGGGTGTGTGGGGGTGTGTGGGGTCTGTGTGTGGGGTCTGTGTGTGGGGTGTGTGGGGTCTGTGTGTGGGTTGTGTGTGTGGGGTCTGTGTGTGGGTTGTGTGTGTGTGGTCTGTGTGTGGGTTGTGTGTGTGTGGGTTGTGTGGGTTGTGTGGGTGGGTGTGTGGGGGTGTGTCTGTGTGGTGGGGGTGTGTCTGTGGGGGGGGTGTGGGGGTGTGTCTGTGTGTGGGGGTGTGTGTGGGGTGTGCCTGGGTGTGTGGGGTGTGCCGGTGTGTGTAGGGGGTGTGTCTGTGTGTCCTGTAAGAG
Organism: Triturus cristatus; assembly: GCF_964204655.1. Classification (NCBI taxonomy): domain Eukaryota; kingdom Metazoa; phylum Chordata; class Amphibia; order Caudata; family Salamandridae; genus Triturus; species Triturus cristatus. The sequence continues at coordinate 265,731,490 of NC_140595.1, read as the reverse complement.
TGGAGTCATGCCTGGCAAAGTGGGAGGATAGAGTGAATATGAGGAGTCTAGGCAGAGTGGGTGGAGCCAGAGAGTCTGGAAAAGATGGATGTGGTCCCAGCGAGGAGGAAGGGGTCAAAGATGGAGGTGGGGGCCTGAACAGATTGGGGCCAAATGTGGGCACTCCTGTAGTGTTTCTCTAGCTGACAGATCAGGTGATTACATCCGATGGGACTTATGGTGAGGAAAACCAGCGTTTGATTTTTAATGCACCCTCTGTAACTTTTCCCTAGTATCTTTCTTTCCTTCCGGCAGATACCTGGAACAAGCGTCCCAAAGTTTTTCTTGGCTGCATACCCCCAGAGGTGTGCCTGACATTTATGGCCTAAGCACCCTCACAAAGAGTGCGCTACTGACATTCTGGGAAAACCTCACTAAAATGACATATTTATGCACCAAACGTGGTAATTCCTTATACCTGCAAAGCATCATATTGCACTTTTCAGCTTTGAGGAGGTGTGAGTGTTTTCATTTGAGGGAAATATTCATCTGTGCTTCCTCTCCCATCCGAGGACTATGGAGCTGCTGTTCCTCTCTCACATGTCCCTTCATAGAGACAGGTGTCACACACTCAACCACTCAGTAAACATGTATGCTTCGATACATTCACCTTGCTGTTTACCTTCCAAACATTCCCTCTTCACCACAAATACAGGGCAGCCATACCTCATTGCTCATTCACTCAGTCATCACAGTCCTACACTCTGTAGGTCCTGCAAGACCAACATGAACAAGAGGTATGTCAGCAAGCGGAAAAAAAGCCTTGGGGGAAGATTTTTTTAAATGTTACACAATGTAGCGCAGCACTCTGCGTGGCTGCGCTGCGTTACGTGACCGGGAATGAGCAGGAGAGCGCCATATTTTTAAAGATTTGGCTCTCTCTCCTTGTCTTTCCCTTGCGCCGGCGCTGATTTCAGCTGCCGTGCGCCATGCACATAGCTTAGCGCCGCAGCGCTAGGGTGTGTGCATGAGTGTAGCGTAGGTTTTGTACAGGAAGGGTACCTTTCCTGTACAAAATACTATGCTAGGCAAGATGCAAAGCTTTTCCCACCTTGCATACATGCTGCACAGTGAAGCACGCATGGAAAGTGAGAAAAGCACATAGAAATGAATGCATTTCTCCTGTTTGCACCTCCTTTGAAGGGGCGTTAACTTTTGGCGCAAAACCATGTTTTCAAATCTTTGTGAATATGGTTTTGCATCAAAAAGCACGGGTTGCTGCATTGAAACACCCATGTACCACCCACGTAATGCCCCCTTGGTGCAAAGTTACCCAAAGCAGTGTTTTGCGCTCCTTACAGGGCACTTTCCGGCGCAAAAGCAGTTTTGCGCTGAAAAGAAAATCAGAAAAAATAAAATTTGCGCTAGATTGTGTCACTATTGTGGAGCTAAAGCAGCGCGAAACATATGGAAACCTCCCCCTTGGTGTGCTCTTATATTCATACTGCTGCCCTCTAGTAACGCTACACAGTAACTGCAGCATAATAGTGGGAATGGGAAGAAGGCTGTCCAATGCAAATATTGTTCTCCCAAGCTACCTTTCTTCTGAGATGGTCGGCGTCTTGTGCCTTGATGCCACCTCACGCATATGGTCTTCAGTCAAATTCAAAAGCAGCCTACCTACCTTAGGCTAAGGAGTTTTCCACTCGAAGGCCGCACATGGGGACGTCACCCTCATT